>NC_084923.1:36742500-37992500 GCF_958298935.1 Phragmites australis | reverse complement strand
GGTTGGGGGGGTGGGATCTCCTTTGTGAAAGAAAATAGTTTATTTAACACAAGCAGCGATCAGATCTAGTATTATATTCTAGATTATCAAAAAACCTAATCTATTTGAAAGCAAATTTATAAGATCTGGTATTACGAAAAACTCTTTTTACTATGATGATACATGTCCACTCACTCTCTTTACTCTACAGTTTAGTTATTAAATTACAAAATAAATGATACAGATAAGATCTCACGAAGATATTTTTAAACAGAGTTCTGTAAAATTTACTGATAGGCCGGCCTTTGCTTCAGATGACAACAACGCCAAAAGCTCGGAGGAAAAGGATGCCATCGTTTAGAGGAAGCCCACGTCCGCGGCGCGGTGCGGCGCAAGAACGTGGGAAGCCCGAAGGGGAGACCGACCACGAACCCGCGGGCGTGGCCATGGTGCTCGGTGGAGTGCGGTAGCTGAAGCCAACAAATCCCAGCAATATACTCAGGAGTCATGAGTAATTATCCCAGCAATATACTACTCAGTGGTAATTCCACCTAGCAACTCAGGAGGACAACCAACAATGCAACCAATGCTTGGTTGCACCTTGAATTATATATAATGTGAAAACACATGAAAACTCATGAATAACCGTTTAGATCAAACTCAGTAAAAGATGAGAGAGATAAGACACAATGTAAAATAAATTCTTCATGAGGTTAGATCTCATGTTACAGTTTCTCTAACATTCCTATGAAAGAGGACATTGCATAGGATTTTCATATGAATTTGATAAGCTCATTCCTTTGATCCAAAGAACTTTACAGGGAAAATTCCTATGAATTGAAATCCTCCAAATTTCTATGCAAATCGTACATCCAAATGAGGCCTTACCCTTTTCAGTTCAGCCCGCTACTATTTGTCAGGGCTTATGAACATAACAAACGTAATTTTCCTGCGTCTCCAGTCCAGTCAAAACCCCTTCCTCCCCAGAAGAGAAGAGAAGAGGAACAAAGGATTCCTGACACAACACTAGTCAGCACCTAGTAGTGGAGTAGTAATATACAAGATGAACTATCTATCCTTCATCTTTCTACTACTATCATTTTGTACCATTCCCTTCGCAGTTTGATGTTTGTACCACGATCAGTAGGAAGAAGAAATTTAGTAAGGGAAGCACAGGCAGGGAGTGTCACCGCCACTGCAACCTGCTCTGCTATGTCCAGAGCCCGAGCGTCTCGAAGACGCGCACGGCGAAGAAGCAGAGGTAGATGGCGATGAGGCCCACCCCGTACACGCGGTCGATCCGCATTCCTCTGACGGGCACCACGAACAGCGCCCACGCCAGCGCCGCGCCCAGGAACCCCATCGCCTCGTACGCTGCCCCGTCCGCGGGCACCACGAACGGCAAAGGGTGTTGCGCGCCCGCCGCCAGCGCCAGCGACAGGCCCAGACCCACCACCGTGTTGAACAGCGGGCCCGCGTAGCACCCGGACACCGCCGTCTGCGCGCCCGCGGCCCCGCCGTGCACCGCCATCGCCACGTTCGAGACCAGGTCACCCAGAGAGTCGCCCCACGCCAGCACCGTCACGGCGAGGACGCTCGCATTGATCCCGACCATGTAACCAATGGTCACCAGGAGCGCGACCAGCTCGCGGGCCAGGATGTACGCCCAGAGCACGCTCATCAGGAACCCTGCGGCCAGCCACGGCACGCGGCGCCGACGGCCGCGCGGAGGGGAGGCGGCGTCCGTAGTGGCCGCGGCGAGCACGGCGAGGAGCAGGCCGAGGAGCGCGCCGCCCAGGAGGACAGCGAGGCTGTGGCGCCGCGAAGACGACACCGGGTTGCGCTGCGAGGTCCAGGTCGCGGCGATGAAGACTGGCGCCAACGCGGCGGAGGCGACGGCGCAGGGGCGGGACCAGCGGTGCGCGGCGATGTCCGGGATGGTGAGGCGGCGCGGGAGGTACAGCGGCATGCAGAGGGCGCGCAGGAGGCAATGCAAGCACGCTCTTCCCCTTGACGTGGGACCGGGCGCCGCCGTCTTGGAGTGGGACGGCAGCGACGGGACGTCGGCATCGTCTTCATCGAGGAGGAGGAGCGGCGCGGAGAGGTCGACGGCCGGGGGCTTGCCCTTCTCCGCGCAGCAGTGCGAGGTCCAGACGAGGACGACGTAGCCGACGTAGAGCGAGACGAACGACGCGGCCACCCAGACGGTGACCTCACCGTTCACCAGCACGGCAAGCAAATAGCAGAGCGCGAGGAGGAGGAAGCAGAGGTCGCGCACGAACCCGCGCCACTCCACGATGACCCCGCCGCGTGCGCCCACGGCGAGAGCGATGACCCCCGCGACCACCGTGGACACGAACAGCGCGCCGCCGAGCGCGCTGTTGAGCCCCACGCCCCCGCCGTCGCCCGCAGCGAAGGAGACGACGCTGGCGAACACGTCGGGCGCGCCGTTGCCCAGCGAGAGCAGTGTGACGCCGGCGACGGTGGGGGGCAGGCGCAGCGCCGCCGAGAGCCCCTCCAGCGACGCGCAGAAGTACTCGGAGGCCGTGTCCCCGAGCAGGTAGAAGAGCACCACCAGCCACAGAAGGAGCGCGGCGTACCCGGCCGCCGGCGCGCTGGCGAAGCCGCAGTAGAAGAGGCGGAGGTAGTCGATGTACCCCGCCGGGGAGCAAGGGGAGCGAGCTCGGAGGTAGGCGCACCGGGCGTCCCCACCCGAGATGGACTGCAGCTCCTCGCAGCTGCTCCCCTGCTCCTTTGCAGAGGACGAGGCAGCAGTAGGAATTAAGTCCTCTACGACGCGGCCAGTGGAGTCGCCACGGCGAGCGGCGAGGAGGAAGGTAGCGGAGTGGAGGAGCACGAGGAGCAGGAAGCAGGCGCTGGGCACGGCGGCATTGCACGCGCGCCTGCGCACGAACGCCATAAAAAGGGGAGTAAGGCAGGGTTTTTAACCGGAGAGGGACTAGGCCGGCATGCCGTGCGGGGCGCGCGGCAGTTGGGGATCTCGGTCGTGACGGGATGGGCGGGGGAGAGGGACTCGTGGGCGGCTCTGCTCGGTTCCGTTCGAGGGAGGCTCAGGGACTGCACAAGCACAACATAAGCAAGCGGCCGGGGCTGGAGTTGGGTCCTTCTCCTTCCGTGTTAAGTAATGAGAGGTGGATGGGGGGCCGGTCGGCGACGACGTCGTCAGTGAACTGAACGGGGAAGAAGACGTGTCAAGCGCGCCGCGATCGGCTGCGTCGGTGCGGGGGGCGACGGCTTGGCTCAGCCTGCAAAGTGTTGTTCTCCTGCTGCACTGAGCACGACGGACAGGGTACCAGTATCTGCACAGAAATTCTGCCGGAAAAAAACGAGCGAACCTTCGGAAATTTCTTACGGTGTATCGTACGCGCTTTCTTGTCTAGCTAGAGGCCAGCATGTTTTGCCATAGGCTCTCTTAGATTTGGTCCCATCACAGTACCTAGTACTGGTTAAGACAACCGTCTCTGCTTAGCACATACTACTACTGATCGAGGCACTAAATTATCCACCAGCAGCCAACTCCGTAATGATTCCTCTAAGAAAAACTCCGTAACGATTCGTTGATTCTGGGACGGTCCATGGCTGGGAAACAGACGTGCGACCTACGCGAAACTGCAAATCAGATTTCCGGCACCGGATGCTGGGCCAAACCGGTGATGACGCTGATCGCACGTCCGCGACAGGCCGACGGGCGACGCGACGTGCCGAGCCAGCAGGAGTTCGGAGAGGACGGAACCCCCGCCGGGACCGAATCACCCGCGTATCAGGCAGACCGCGTGCCCGCCGGTCGCGTCGCTCTCCGGTATCCCCCGCGCCGGACTAATCCAGTTCGTTCGCGGCCTAACCCCGGGCACGGGGAAGATACGAGGATAGAGAGGGGGAGAGAGAGAGAGAGATAGAGCGGCGCGGACGAAGCCGAAGGAGGCGACGACGACGTGCGGCGCCGACCGTCGGTTCGGGCGCGCGACGGCGGCGTGCGGTATCTGCGTCGCGTGCGTGCACGGGCGACTGGAACGTGCACGCGCGCACGTACGTTCCGTTCGCGTATACGTGCGCGTGGCACGGGTGCTTGCGACTGGAACTTTGGCTTACGTGGCATCGGTTACTGAAATGTGCCTTTCCCGTCATCGTCTTTCTGGAAAGCCAAAGTCATGAAGAAATCGTGCATGCTGGCTGCTGCACCAAGCAGTTGGTTTGCACCGTTCGCCCGTAGTCATGTAACGGTCGTTACTTTTGTTACCCTTAACCAACAAAGAGCAGAATTTCCTATAAAAAAGAGCACAGTTGAAGTTGTTTTTTCCTTTCGAATTAGTAGCGAGATCTTGGTTTGGCTCGATATATCTTCTGGTTAAGTATTTACAATTAGACTAACTAAGTATTTACATATGAAACATATCGTATTTATAATTAGACTAGGTAAGTATTCGTGCGTTGCAATCTAAGTATTTACATATGAAACATATCGTATTTACAATTAGACTAGGTAAGTATTCATGCGTTGCAATAAAAACATAAATATTAAACGTGATAACATCAAGTTATAAATTCAAGATATAAAGATGTGGATACCTGAAACAACAATGATGTCGTCTAAAGGAGGGTGAATATGTATTTTTCTAAAAATTTATCTCCTTTTACCGTTGGTCTAAACTTGCAGCGAAAAATAAACTAACGGATTTTTCACAAGTAAAAATCCAAAATATGTCAGACTCAACTAGTGCACAATCACCCTAAATAAGTGTGAAAGTTAAAATCCTAGGGTGACAAAAATTATTCAATTCTAGCAAAAAGATATGCCAGAAAACATTAATTAAAAAAACCTGAAAACACTGTTCACTGGAGTATCTGAGTTAATTCGAATACTCCGGGTTAATCCGGAATCTCTGGGGTCTGTACAGAAGCAAGCTCGAAACAAAAATTAAACAGCGCCTAAAGAGTTTTAGCTCGAACAAATGAAGTCGTGTGTTTCAATTTATAATTCCAGTAGATCCATGGAGAATCTATAATAAAAACACACAAACGAGTAGATCGAACAATATGCACAAATATTGAGTAAGAACTCAAATATAAATAAACCGAAGTGGATCAAATTAGAAACACTCTGAAACCCAATTCGAACACTTTCACACTTTCCGCATCAGGATTTTTAAAAAGAACTCTCACTTGGATTTGGTTAGAAACTCTTGAGCATTGAGACACGATAATTAGATCTGCATTGCATCCATCTTAATAGTACGGCATACCTATACTCAAATTCAAAGATAAAACTTGTTTGAACCACTTTGAGCCTTTGAATAACCTTCAAGTACCGCTTCTTTCATTCAAACCTTAAGGGTTGCCAACTTGTATATAATTTTCACCCTATCTTTTCTAGATTCTTCATATGATTGATGCGAATCATTCATAGGTTTCCATGGCCTCACACAGTCCATTGGCACAAAACCTTCACTCGCTCTTCACCACCGCCTTGATCCTTCGGCATCAAGCCATTTGCTTGTGCTTCACCACGGATGGTCCATCGCAGCCAAATTTTGCTTGCCCTTCACCGTCTTGCCATAGAAAACCACTTTGTATTCGATATCTTCAAGAATTCACTTTATAAAATATGGAGTCCACTCTTGTTCTACACTCTTAGCATATATAATTCCAATTCAACATATACCTTCTTATAGATCCTAACTCTAACTTACTCTCAAGCACAAAACACATGAGTTAGTCCATAAAATGTAATTGACAACTTTTGTACCTTAAGTTACTTGACCTCCACACGTAACTTATTAGCCTTCATGCATATTGTCAATCTTCATATAGAAACTTTAGTTACTTGATCTCCACCAGTAATTTAGTCTTCAAATTTATTGCCAATCTTATTGATTTTTTCCTTCTCCTTATGAGCATCACTAAGAGCTCAATGACAACGATATATTTCTTTTGTTCTCATGGTATTTCTCAGGAAATCCATGATTCATCACTTATGCATCTCATATGGAATAACCTAATAACAATTTTTAACATAATTATTAGTTCATAAATATTGTTATCACTTACCCGAGCATCACTTAGAGCTCATTCATCTTGATGCATTTTCAATCTCCCCATTCACCTACAACTCATGCATATCTCTCAATGCATTACCTATGGAACAACATACTAACAAACTCAACACCGTTGTTAGTCCATAGGTATAATCATTAATTACCAAAACCACACATAAGGGCTAGATGCACTTTCAATCTCCCCTATTTTGGTAATTGATGACAATCTCACTAGATGATTATATTTGAAAAATTTAAAATTCTAAATATACATATAATCAGAAGATGAATGTATACAAAGAACTAGTTTCTATAAACATCAAACATCACAAAGATATTTGAGATTACCAAAACTAGTTTTACTAGCATCAAACACCACAAAGATTTTGATGTTAGTAGAACTAAACATGTATAAAGCAAACTCCCCCACAATCTAAATATGTGTGAATGAATCTTGAATATCATTGCATATATTGTTTATCTCAAATTTTGGATTGAGTTTCCTTTATACATATGAATCAAGCATGACTAAATATATATCAAGATGAAAAATAAATATGCTCATGCAAAGCAAAACTTTTTCAACAATGAAGTTTCATAGATTTGCTTTTAAAACTCCTCCAATTGACATCCACATTACAAACATAAGGGATTACAAATTCTCCCCCATGAGCAAATAATTCTCCCACATAAGCAAAGCCCTCTTACAAAATATAACATCTAGTCCGATTCTTCTCAATTGACATCAATACCAAAATGGAATCATCAAAATGAATTCTCTCCAAATTAACGTCAAATTGGTAAGAATTATGGAGGACTTGCCAAAAGAGAAATTTTCTCCAAAACACGCTAGCTCTATCCCATAAAAGGAATCATTAAAAGCTAGTGTAAGACTATATATAGTATAAACTCCTCATGATATGTGTATTTCTTATAATTTAAGTTAAACCAAATACACTTATCCAATTATGAACTATATGAGGAGAGTAAGCCATACGATAGATCAAAGGGGTTCAAAGAGATGCCAAATTAGATTTTAAAAAGAATACCAATTGACAATATAAAGCATTCTATTTAAAAGAGATACCAATTCCAATTAAAATACATATCAATTGAAGGCAAATCAAGCATGAGTCCAAAATAAATATCCAAAGCACGAATACAATGGATTAGGCTCAAAGATGAATATAGCAAAATAGTTGACATTATAAAAAATTTCACATTTATCACAAAGTGTCAACATCTCATAAGCTTACATGTTCGACAAAGCCATTTAAAACAGACTACAAACCTTAAGCAAAAGATTTTACAATTTTCATCAATATTGCATATAGGAGCAACTCAAGCATTCGATATGAAATCTTTTGCATATTTGGGATTGGATGAATCATAAACATGATTATAGAGTTCCCACAAAAATATGCTACTTCACGTTGCTCATATTTGCAATAAAGAGATTTTGAAGCACTTGCAAGAAAAACATATTTTTGCAAGTTATTTTCATATTATGATGTAATCTACACAAGATTGAATATTTAAAATTAAATTCATAAATTAAGAATAAATTACTTGATCTTGGTAGCTTGTTTATCTTGTTAACTTGTTCATCCTTGCTTGACATTATTTTGATACGATCCTTCGTTTTGATACCAATTGAAGTTGAAGGAGATGATCTTCTTTATAAATACCAATTGAAATGTAAAGATCATCTTTATGAATTCCAATTGAAATAATCTTCTACTTGAAATGACCTTCATTATGATTAATGTAAGCATCCAATGCATATTCATTGTACCTAAACTCATTCAAGTATAATTTGGTCCCCAAATTCATTGGGTCGGAAGAGGTTAGCAAAACTCACCACATAGAGAAAACTCTCCCATAAACTTGCGCATATTAATATGACATGGAAATGATAATAAGTGAAGTTCATACTAATAGATAGATACTAATTGAAAATATATACTGAATAAAGTTATATACCAATTAAAATCAAATGAACGCTCTATGCACCTTTTATACAATAAAAATACTTGAGAGAGGCTTACTCTAAATATAGAATCAAAAAAAGCAAACATGCTATAGATTTTAACATTCAAGTCAAACAAGCATGCTCGTCACCTTCAAGATCCAAAAAGATATAATTTGGACAAAATAGCATGGAAGACTTGAAGATACCAAATGAAGGACAAAATACCACAAAGTTGTCCAAATTACATCTAAGATAAAAATATCAACAAATGATCGCTCATAAAGTTCAACAAATGAACTAAGCATGATTTGAGCATATAGAGACATGAAGAAGTTCCAAACATGCTCAAAAACTTATCTCAAGTAAGTATATTGATTATGATACAAGCATTGAGATAGAAAGCTTAAAAAAACTCCAAAAAGGAAGTTTCCTTGAAGAAACCAATATTCCTAATCATAGGAGTTAAATGAGGTCTTTCACAAAGAAAGAAATCACTTAGAAGCAAAAGTTAAAATAAAGATGATCAACGATGATTACTACTTGTATTATTATCAATTGTAAGAAAACAATTATATATGGAGATTTTACAAGTCGGTAATTACAACAAGACATAGATCAACTTTCTTTCAAGAAGCATGAGAAGAAAGATTTTGGAAATTAAACATCGTACTTCAAAAACATTCTTCACAAAGTCAATTATTACAAGTAAACACATAAAAAGCATAATTGATTTGATCCGAATGATAAATGATTCAAATTAAAAACTTGAGATTAAAAGATCACTAAAGAATTATCAAGAATCCCAAGTTTCAATTTAGAACCAAATGTGGATCAATTAGTAGATTCTTGTAAAATTAAGCTTTATATGAGCTTGACATACCACATAAATACTAGATAATTAATAATATCAATTCTAAATGGTATTGCTCAAATGTTCACACTTTATGAATATTTAAGATGCACGAAGCATAATACTCCCCCATAATGTGATAATCCATTAATATCTCTAAAAGAGTCAAAGAAAATTGAATGAAACGAATAAGCTAAAATCAGGCTCAAAACCACAATCAACACATGAATGTGTAATGCATCCTACACATACTAGTTATATGACCTACATATACTAGTTAGTAAGGAAAGTTAGATGCACTAGAAATAAATCGATAGCATACTTAGCAAGCAATCAAGACATGTATGGATATATAAAATAGACATGACAAGGTTGCAATAAAGTCTACACATGATAGAATAAGCATAAACTATAAAACAAGCATACATACATAACCTACACATGCAAAGAGCTAGAAACTTTCAGAATCCAGAACCTCCAGATACAACTCGGAGCTTCCGGTTTCTGTCAAACTCGGATATTCTGAACTGATCCAGATACTTCGAGTTCTGGAGCACTCGGACATTCCGGTCTGACCCGAAACATCCGGGTTCTGGAGTATTCCAGAAAAAGTGTAGAACAAAGAATCTATCACAAGGATGTAAATATGTATTTAAAGACATTATGATAGAGAGTTACCTTCATAGAGTGACAATGAATAATAATATATATAATTTAATAAAACTTGGCTCTTTAATCAATTAGATAGCTCTTCAAAAATTTAGTCAACTCTCCAATGCCGACTCTCATTGACATCTTTGAGGATGTTCATTTCACCAAGAGACTAAACACAAATTTCACTTGAAATAATATTAGTCTCAAATCACAAAACATAGGATGAGCTCCCCATATATATGTGCATCAAAGTACTTGAATTACTTGTAACATGCATGTCGGTGTAAAGAATAGTGGGGTCCCCTCGCGGGCGGATCCACTTCGGTGAGATATCGACAGGTGTCGCGTGTCATGTTTTGTCCTGAACCATGGCTGCTCCGCGCGACCAGTCTACAACCATGCAACTAGGCTCTCCGACTAGGCTCCATGACCAGTCCCCAGGTCACAGGAGCAAAGCCCATGACCAATCTCCTCTGGTCGCAGGGCAAGTATGTGTCCAAGTAGTCTAATCACAATAAATGCCTTTTCACTCGAGTACTTCCCTTCCCCAGGTCCTCTTTTCGGGTTGTCCAAAGCATGGCCGGCGCAGAGCTACCGTGTCCCGTCCCACAGCATTAAAAGCTATGGGACGGCCTGACGGGCACAGCAAGAGATCTTTTTGCAGGTGCGCAGGCGATGCATAGGATGGGATAAGGTAGTCCAGGTGACTGGGATGACGCAGGCAGCGGTGCGATGGGACAGGCTCTGTAGCGTCGTAAAGCAAGTGGATGCGTCTGCTCTTAGTGATGATGGGACTAGGTAGAAAGCTCTAGCTAGGCCTAAGTCTATGTCTAGGCTCAAATGTAAATCCTCTCTCCCTCTGATATATAAAGGGAGTAGTACTAGGCTGGTAATAGATAGAGAAAGATGGAAGGGTTTGTCGGCACCCAGAAAAAGAAGGGCTGGGCAAGAAGATCATGGGTAACTGGCTTAGACTACAGAAAGAAGAATACACAGGATGTAGGGCTATTACCCTGAGGGGGCCTCAACCTGGATAAACCCTGGTGTTCTTGAGTCACACACACAGTCAGATCCAACCTACGCTTCCCGAACAAGGATCATGCACCTATCGTCTGATACACCCCGGAATCATTGTCAGGGACTTACCCTCGACATTTGGCACGCTAGGTAGGGGGTGCGTTTTCGAGTTCAAGATTCAAGTTGTTGTAAGGTGTTCTTCATTGGGTACGACCCAGACGGAGCCGATATGTCCCAAACTCAGGACGTCGGATCAGGATCCGAGGGCTCCAGGAGGCTGCTGAGGCATCCATGCTCATGGCGCTAAGGAGAGCTCACGGACCACAAGCTCTGGGGGAACGGGTTTCTTCGGTGGCAGCCCCCCCGGAGGATCACTTGCCGCGCAAGGATTGCCACCCTCAGCCCCATGACGTGAACCAAAACCATCGGGAAAGTATGATTCGATTCGACAAAAGAATATCGGGGAACTAATCGCGTGTGTCGTTTCTTCAAGCAGGTTCAACCCTAGGACGAACAGAAGGGCCTACACCTCGAACTTCGAGCACGAGTAACGACCAATCGCCACAGGAAGGGGGAATCCTTGTTCTACCTTGCATGATTTCAAAGGGTTACGGATGCGGTATTGGTCGCTCAGCGGGGCATGCTTCCTCCTGACCAGGAAGGAGCAGGCACATGACCATGCATCGTTAGGTACATGATTCAATTCCCTTTTTTCTAGTTGTTAAAATATGAAGCGGAGTATGAGGGCCTCTTAACCGGAACACGAGCATCGCCCACGCGGGGAGAAACACCTACTAGCGATGAGGGACTCGCTGCTAGGTGAAACCCCATCGCCAAGGGGTCTTCAGTGCACGGACCGGATGATGGCGACATACCTCTCTGAAGTGAGAAAACTAGAGCAATGCTCCATCGGCTGGGAAGTTACACATGTCCCTCGCAAGGATTTCTTTCCTGACCAATGGGCTGGCCCGTTTAGCCCCTTCTCGTGAACTTGTCCCGGTCGAAATCTTTAAGAAAAAGACTCACACGGCCACCCGCTGTGGTCTCGGGCCAGAGCGAAAGGGATGCTCCACTCAGAAACGGAATACCGGAGGCAACACCTTTGGAGGCAATGCCTCCCTCGGTGTCGTCGACCTCGAGTGGACACTATGTGGACACCCTGCTCGATTCAAGTACGACCTAGATGGATCAGATCTCGGACTACCTTCAGAATCAAACAAGGGAGCAACAACCCTTTACTGAAGTACATCGCTCAGGATGGGGGGAGCACAGCGCTCCCTAACGCCCTCGGAGGCAGACGAGGAGGCCAGACCTCCCACCGCCCTCCAGGGCACTCGAGAGCAGGTGAAAGGGTGCAAGTCTCACCAACTTCGCGACTGGAATACCCTCTTACCAGATCAGGCACTACAAACCATACCACTCTCTCGGCTTGTCGCTGTCTGAGGGCTATACGTCGTGCGACCGTTCTCTAAAGCCCTAAGCAGCCAAAAATTCCTAGCCTTAGGCATGGTCGTGACCACCGCGCGCGGAATTGGTCGCAGGTCAGTAACAACCTCCAGTTCCCCGGCCTCGCGCAGCCGGGTTGACTGAGGTGGTCGGCCACCGATCATACAGCTCGCGGAACGCTAGCTCTACATATGAGGCTGCTCAGAGACAAGCCTGTTTTGACTATTTTGCAGGACCTTCCGGACGAGCGTGGACATGACTTGTAAGTTTTTCCAAATTAAAATAATCAAACCCTTTATGTTGCTGGACTCCATGGAAGAACACATTTTCCCGCCACATTCCGAGATTTGTTGGCCTGCTTGCTCGTGTTGACGGGACGAGATCCGAAACTAACACGCTCATACGATGACAGGGTAACGGCGCCCGAGGTTAACGACCACATTGCCTCAAGTCTTAAATCGAGTCAAGCATTGGTCACCACCGAAAGGCTCGTCGTGCTAAGGGTCTCCCTCAGCGTCAGGAATTTTGCTCGCAAGCGGCTTAATGCGATCCACCCTGAGCGGTGCAGGCACTTCGAAGACTATTCATCATCCAGACACGGAGAAAAACCACATAAGGGCCAAATTCCCATCATTACAAAGCCCAGGGGCTGATTCCAGATAAGCCTACGACATTCCTCCTAAGACCCAAAAATACCCCTAAGGGGGTTGAATCGGACAGTCCACAAACAGGAACGAACGACATACAAAAATAAATTAGCCCGGGGGGCGAGTTCCTCCATGGTCATCCAAGTACCTTTAAAACTGGCGTTGACTACCGACAAGAGGTCCAGGTTGGGGAAGTCGTCGCTTACGCAGGCGAGGGCCAGGCAAGCACCAGAGACTCCGACCTCGAAAAGATGGTCTCCGACGGTCTCGCGAATCCTCTGCTCAAGGCCACCTACCTCCTCGGATGCCGCCAGGAACCACTCGACATGGGCAAACACGGTGTTCCCAGGGATCGGATGGACCTAGACGTTGGTGGACCGAAGCAACGAGTCAAGGGGGGGGGGGGGAGGCTCGGCTGAGTTGGTTGTAGAATGCCACTCGCCGCTCGTCGCTCTCCGTGGTTAGCCGCTCGAGTTCCTTTCGCACCGCATAGAAATCTTCCCGGCAGCAACAAATGCAGTCGTAGAACTCCTCCCTCCGCTGAGCGCTTTCCATGGTCACCCGTTCCAGATCCCTCTTCACCACGAGCAACTCCTCCCGACAGGCTAGTCGAAAAACATAGCGCAAGCCACACAGGTGTCAACCGGACGGACCCTACTGGTGTAACCTAGGACCATCACGCGGTGCGAGTGGACGGTGCAACACGCCTTGAAGGTCACTCGAAGTACTCGCCCGTTCGGCCATAAACCCCCGCACACATCTGGCCACCACCTCCAAGGATTATCAGTCGGAAGGGTGGTCGACGGATATGGGCGGGGATTCGATGAGGGCTCGGAGGGCCAATCGGCATGAGTGGCGGATCGGTTCGGGCAGGAGGCTCGGACACTCCGGGAACTCTCCGACCACAACGACACAATCTTGTCAGGAAACAAAGGCGCGGGGGCTCCATTCAAAAAATGTTACATAGTAAAGATTACAATCGAGTTTTTTTACTTCTCGACGGTCTCCACCAGGAAGATGGACCCCACGTAGTCTGCCGCCACCTGGCACTCTCGCGGGAGCTTCTCCTCGGCTTCTAGTTTGGCAACCGCGGCCCCTTCCCAGACCTAGTCCAGGTTGAAGTTGGGGTCACGACCGCGGTAGCATCGGAAGACATACTCCGCGGTTGGCCTCACCGTCTGCGAAACATCCTCCGCGGTCGCCCTCGGTGCCAACGAAATGTCCTCCGCGCTCCTCAAAGCTCGGGTGACAGGGAGCTCGGAGAAGTGCTTCGCGAAGACCCGGAGGGCGTAGGCCCAGACACGGGCGGGGTGGTCATCCTTCAGCTCGATCACCCAGAGCCCGTGGTTACCTGGGGGATCCACCAGTGCTCCGAAGGCTTCTCAAAGAATGTTGAGGGTAGTGCGCTCATCCTCCTTGAGCTGGGAGCACTCGGCGACCAGTGCGACTTTTCTCTTGGGAGAACTTGCCGCACCTCCTTTACAATCAGCCAGCTGCTTCTCCAGCTTGGCCCATCAACTGGTTGTCGTCTCCTTCTCTTCAACCAGCTTGTGGATAGCGGCTGGGAAATTGTTGACCTGCGAGTGCAAGTCAGAAGTCGAAGCTGACCACTCGACCGAACCCGTGGGGCCTGGAGTCACCGTCAATATGCCGAGGGGCAAAGCCCGCTCTGGCTGAGGCGCCGGGGTATCAGACCGGGGAGCCATCGGGGGGATGGTCGTGGCAATCGCAGCGATGCGGCACGAGGTGGTTGTAACGCAGCCGAGAGCGAGGGCCTTTTTCGCGCCACGACAAGGACATGTGTCGATTACTCTGGAATTGAAATCATGGGAAAGAAACAAATGGATAGTTAACGAGCTCATTAAATTGCACAAGCAATCCTTGAACGGAGGACTGCCTGTTTGTGATGGAAGAAAGGGCCCGTTTACAACCAGTTCGCTCCTGTTCAAGGAGAAAGAGGGAACGAGACCCGCCAAGAAAAATTAAGCGAAGATTACGATCTCCCCCTAACAAGGAGCAGGGACATCTCCCCCGGGGCGGTATCCGGAGGATTGAAAGTGCATCTAGGCCCCCTAAGTGGGTTTTGGCTTATTGATGATAAAACGATTAAGGAACTAATATGTTTATCTAAGTTATGAACATGTTTAAGTATTAGTTGAAAAGACAAGTGACGTTTGACGCCCGTCGAAACAAATGGAGAATCAACGAAGAGTACTCAATAGGATTTAAATTCTTTTATTTTTGAAATTGAGTCTAGGATAGCCGCTCTATTAAGAGGGTTGCATTTGATTGCTTGGTTAGTGTCTCAATGCTCAAAATATCTCTTAGAACCAACTAGTTGAGAGACACAATCACCCACGGACACTGAGTTAGTTCTGCAAAAATTCACTGAGTCCGGATACTCCGGTGTTCACCGGATACTCCAGTACTCAGTGTTTAGTCCGGAGTCTCTGGGGTAGACTCCAGCAGAGAGTCTCGGTTCCGGTTTATTTTTATTAGAAAAAGACCGGAGTCTCCGATGTTCACTGGATACTCCGGTAATTTATGTGTTATTAGACCGGAGTCTCCGAGGGAGACTCCGCCAGAGAGTCTCGGTTAAGTCTTTATTTTAATTGAAAAAGACCGGAGTCTCCGGTGTTCACTGGATACTCCGGTAAGAGGTTAAGTTTTAACCGGAGTCTCCGAGAGAGACTCCGACAGGAGTGTCTCGGTTAGCTTTTAATCTTTTTGATACAAAGACCGGAGTCTCCGGTGTTCACCGGATACTCCGGTACCTGTAGAGGCCAGAGGGTCCAGCTAGTCTCCGGACTTAGTCTTTTTGGAAGCCTTGTCAGGACCGGAGACTCCGGTGTTCACCGGAGACTCCGGTAACTTAACAGAACTGTAACGGCTAGTTCTGACACGTTCTGTGACCGTTCTGACGCCGTTTTTGGATTTAAGGCCGGATACTCCGGTGTTCACCGGATACTCTGGTCAGTTCTGACAGAACAGTAACGGCTAGTTTTTGAGAGAGGGCTATAAATGCTCCCACACCCCATGGCATTTAGGGCATGCTGTTGCTGGTGAACTTTAGACCTCTTGAGCACTTTAAGAGCATTCAAAGACCCTCCAACCACCTCTAGTGTAAAGTTTGCAAAAATTTAGAGAGTTTGTGTTTGGAGAGAGTTTAAGCCACTTGAGCATTGAGTTCTTCCTCGAGCATTCGCAGCGATCATTTCTCTTGAAGCTTCGTGCTTCTAGACGGTAAGGCGTCGCCCGTAGAGCACCCAAACTTGTGGAGTGCCACGGGAAGTTTGTAAACATCTTCGAATTGAGTAAGAAATTCTAGCTTGATCTTGGTGGTCGCTAGAAGAGGATAGGGTTGGAAAAGACCCGGCTCTTTGTGAGCTCCTCAACGGAGACGTAGGCACTTCTTTGTGAGGTGGCCGAACTCCGGAAAAATGTCTTGCATTCGTATTCGTGCAATTTGCTTTATCGTGTGAATTCGTGATTCTTCATACAAATTGCTCTAGTGATCATCTTGCTAGTGTTAAGTGTTATTTTAGCTCAGTGATATCCAGTAGATCTAGCTTCAAGTTTAGATTCTAGCTACTTGCTTTAATTCGTAGTTGTTCTAGATTTTCTGTATAGACCGGAGACTTCGGACCAGACCGGAGTATCCGACCTTCACCGGAGTGTCCGGCAGATTTAATCCGCTATTTTAGTTTTAATTTTCAAAAAAGCCTATTCACCCTCCCTCTAGGCACTTTCAATTGGTATCAGAGCCTAACCTCCTACAAGGCTTCACCGCTTGGAGGAAATTATTATGTCGACATCCGGAAGTTCAAGGGGTTTTAAAGATGATCCATTAAGGAGTGATGACGGTAATGGTAAAGGAAAGGGAAGTGAAATTCCTTTCAATTATGATCATTTGAATTTTTCAAGCAACTATATTTCCGTGCCTTCCAGGCGTGCACCATTCTTCGATGGTACACATTATGCCGCTTGGAGGCACAAAATAAAAATGCATTTAATCTCTCTTAATCCAAGTATTTGGAAGATTGTTTATACAGGATTTGAGTTGCCGGAGGAAGATCAAGAGCTCACCTCAAGTGAAGAACAAAATATGCATCACAATGCTCAAGCCACAAGTGTGTTGCTTAGTGCTTTGAGTCCGGAAGAATTCAATAAAGTGGATGGACTTGAAGAAGCCAAGCAAATTTGGATACACTTCAAGTTGCTCATGAAGGGACTACAAGTGTGAGAGAATCCAAAATAGAGCTGCTCGAGGGAAAGCTAGGAAGATTTGTAATGGAAGATCATGAAACTCCTTAAGCAATGTATGATCGGATGATGGTGCTTGTGAACAAGTTAAGAGGGCTCGGAAGCGAGGACATTGATGATCACAAAGTGGTGAAGAGATTGCTTAGAGCATTTGCTCCTAGAAATCCCACTTTGGTGACGCTCCTCCGAGAAAGAAGGGACTACAAGAGGCTTACACCAAGTGATGTGCTTGGAAGGATCCTTGCTCATGAGCTCATGGAAGAAGAAGCAAATGAAGTGAAGATTCATGCAAAACAAAGCTCAACCTCAAAGAACAAGGAGGTTGCATTTAAGGCAAGCAAAAGCAAACAAGTTCAAGAATCAAGTACAAGTGAAGATGAAAGCTCCGAAGATGAAGAAATGGCCTTCTTTGTGAAAAGGTTCAAAACATTCATGAGAAAGGGAGGCTATTTAAAATACAAGAGAGACATGCTCAAGAAGAGAACATCAAGGAGGGCATGCTATGAATGTGGCGAAGTTGGTCACTTCATAGCCGATTGTCCGAACAAGAAGAAAGAAAAGGACAAAGAAGACAACAAAATCAAGCCATACAAGAAGGACAAGAACAAGATGTACAAGAAAAAGTATTCGGGCCAAACACACATTGGAGAAGAGTGGGATTCAAACTCCGACTCTGACTCCGATGATGAAGGAGTCGCCACCATTGCCATTCATGAGCCTACACCAAGAAAATCACTCTTAATGAGTGATGATGATGACGACTCCCCGAAGTGCTTCATGGCTAAAAGCCGCAAGGTAAAATCTCAATCCAAGCTTTTAGATAGTGATAGTGAATATGATAGTGATTGTGATAACTTGTTCAAAGGTTTGAATAAAAATGTTATGGCTAAAATAAAGGAGCTAATGGATACAATAGATAGTCATGAAGAGATCCTCGAGAGACAAGAGGACTTGCTCATCCTTGAAAAGGAGAGAAACCTTGAACTCGAGGAGCTCTTTGCTAAAGAGAAGGAAAAAGTTGAGAAATTGTCTAATGATTATGATTTAGCCAATTTCTCAATTGTCGACCTTAAGAGTAACAATTTCTTGCTTCAAGAGAAATTGTCTTGTTTAGATGAAAATTATAAAACTCTTGAAACACAAATTGATACTCTTAAGAAAGGCTCATCCAACTCTAGTGAAGCAAATTTACTATCTAGTACATCTACTAGCAATGGATGCTCTCGTTATTCCAACTTTGATATAAATGCTTGTACAACTAATATTGAATCCTTGCAAGCATTACAAAAGGAGAATGAGAGGCTAAATGCTTTGGTTATATAAATGCAGTCGATTCTCATACATATGCTTTAGCTTCGCGCCAGCGCTTGGACTTAGGGAAGTCGGCCTCCTTTCTGGTGCGCAACGCCATAGGGTTTGTTTGAAAGACTCTGGTGGGGGCTGGTGGCGGAGGTCTCTAGCACAAGACCTCGGGTGGCGGTGAGATTTAGGGGGCCTCCCGTCCTCCCATTTATAGGGCCAACTCGGTTCCGCCTAGGCACAGAACAGACTTGCGCTGCGCCACTACAGCTACCGAGCCAGCTTCTTCTTGCGCAGCCTCAATTGCAACTCCAAAAACTATCAGTTACAACTAGCTAAGAAGATCAGTTACAACCACATACAGGTCCATCCCACCCACCAGAGCATGCATGCGGGAGATTTTTTGTTGATTCGAATAGTTAAAATGCAATATTTCTAGAACCACATATCCAATTTTTGATCCGTTTGAAGCATATTGTTGGAAAAAAATACGCTTAACAAAATGAGATCCATGAAGGCTATATTTTGATGAAATTTTATGATTGTGAGACCAGTTACTACTGGGATAGTACACCGGTTACGATCAAAAGGCAGGGTAGTTGCAACATGCAAGGCAGTGTAGTTACTACCAACACAGTATACCAGTTACTACCGAGATAGTACACCGGTTATGATCAAAAGGCAGGGTAGTTGCAACATCAAAGGCATGGCAGTTGCAACGTGCACGGTAGTGTAGTTACTACCAACAAAGTATACTAGTTACTACCGGGATAGTACACTGGTTACGATAAAAACATTATGGATTTCGAACACATTTAGGCAGGACAGTTGCAACATGCAAGGCAGTGTAGTTACTACCAACATAGGATACCAATTACTACAAACATAGTATATCAGTTGCTACCGACACAGTATACCAGTTACTACAAACACAATATATCAGTTACTATCAACACAATATACCAGTTACTACAAACACAATGTACCAATTACCAGTAACTACAGTATAGCACAAAGCACAACTGGTGACTTATATGGACGTAACTCCTGGCTCGGTCGGGAGCACAAGGGAAGGAGGAAGGCTCGGTCGGGGCACGCAGGAGGAAGGAAGGCTCGGTTGGAGAGCATGCGTGAGGGAGGTTGCCTCGATCGGGGCGCGCACAAGGAGAAACGGGCTCGCTGAGTGGCTAGGTGCAACGTGAACTGCAGTTGCACCTAGACAACCCGAAACAATATAAGTTATAACTTGTTAGGTAGACCAGTACAACTTCACGTCAAAAAATACATAATTGTAACACGAGAAATTAACACCGTGAGTTACAACTTGTTATTCGCACTGTGCACATCCTCCAGTTACAATTCGAAACACTGTGAGTTACAACTTGTTAGGTAGACCAGTTACAACTTCACGTCCATAAATGCATAATTGCAACACAAGAAGCTAACACTGTCAGTTACAACTTGTTATTCGCACTGTGTATATCCCCAGTTACAACCTGAAACACTGTGAGTTACAACTTGTAGGGTATACGCAGACATGAACTACAGTGAGCATAACTACAGAATATATATATATATATATAGAGAGAGAGAGAATCGGCGAGCTCTTAGTACCTCTCACTCACTGTAGTTATTGTTTCCTCACTTCTTACCTATTTTCTATTGAATAATTTTGAACAATGAACCTATAGGCTATGCTACTATTCTATTACCTCTGTATGTAAATTTTCTTTTTACACCTCACTCATTTATTCTCTCATACACGTGAGACCAAAGAAATTCACAGTCTCCTTCAGGAAACTTCAATCGCTGGCCCAAAAATCCTCGTGACCTTATTTTTCAAATTAGTACTTCTATTAATCCTTATTATGCTACCTATTTTCTACAAAATAATAATTTTAGACAATAAACCTACATGTTGTGCTGCTATTCAATTACCTCTTCATATAATTTTTTCCTCCACGCCTCCATTTACACTGCAATATAAATGGGTGAAGCGTAACAAGCCAACCTATATCCTAAAGGGCCAGGGATCGGGGAGCTCTCAAACCTCTCCCCCATTGTATCTATTGTTCCTAAATATTTAATAAAAAATAAAAATTTATCTATTCCATTCTTAAAAAAATAACAACAAATTATCTTGCTTATTTATTTCCTCGTACACATGAGACCAGATAAATCCAGCATCTCCCTCAGAAAACTTTAATCACTGGCTAAAAAAAATCCTCACGACCTCATTTTTTAATTAGTACTTCTATTAATCATTATTGTGCTACCTATTTTTTACAAAATAATAATTTTAGACAACAAGCATATATACTGTTATTTAAATTACCTCTACATATAATTTTTCTTTTGCATATCTATTTGCACTGTCATATGAATGGGTGAAGCGTAGCAAGCCAAACTACCTAGGAATACCTATCCCACATCTCCTGCAAATTCACATGGATTTTTCCAGCCCCAGAAATCAAGCAAGGAATACTTCATCACTCGTTCTTGCCCAAGCAGGGAGGTGGCCCAGAAAACACACAAAATCCAGCCGATCACTTGTCCACCAAGCCAAGTTCATGGACGAATCTATTCTTCTCCTCTGTTTTACCTCTTGATCTCTGAACATGCAAATGACTCTAGTATATATATATAAGGCCACTGGCACCAACACAAAGACCACCAGCAGAAGCATTTCGACTCAGCGCATCACATTTAGCTCAGGGAGATCAAGAAGAGCCGCATCCATGAACGCCGCCAGGGGCATCAACCGCACGTATGAGGAGTACGACCCCACCGTCGAGTGGAGCCGCGCCGCGGAGGCCGACACCGTCAAGATCTCCCTCCCAGGCAAGCAGGAAATTAGTGATCAAGCTTATTGTTCCTCAATTTCCTGAGAAATGCATGCAAGAATGCGTGGGCGCTGACTGACTGATGAATTCGATCATGTCATGTGCTGTGCATGGAAAAAATGGATGGATGTGACTGGCTGACTGCAGGGTTCAAGAAGGAGGAGTTACAGGTGGTGGTCGACAGCCACGGCCACATGCAGGCGCGCGGCACGCGGCCGGTCGCCGGCACCAGGTGGAGCCGCTTCCAGAAGGACTTCAAACTTCCGCAAAACTGCAACGTCGATGGCATCCGCGCCAAGTTCGAGAACGAGACGCTCACCATCACGCTCCCCAAGAAGAGCCCCTCGCCGCAGGCGGTGGCCCCGGCGCCACCGTCCGTGCCGGAGCCAAGGAGGCCGGCGAAGGCGCCTCCGCAGAAGCCCCCGCAGGCGCCTCCTGAGCCGCCAAGGCCTGCGCCATCCTCGGTGCCGGCGAAGCCGTTGGTTCCTGCTACTTCACGGAAGCTGCAGCCTGCCCCTTCCCAGAAGCAGCCAGCCCAGCGCAGGCCGTCGGCTCTCGAGCCGGCGCCAGCGGTGCCCGCGCGGCTGCCCTCCGTGCCGACACCGGCGCCGGAGGTGGAACCCCCGAAGACGTACAACGGCGGCGCTGCAATCACGAAGCCCGAGCCGGTGGCCGCCATCCCGAAGCCGAAGGAGCAGGAGCAGGTGAAAGAGGCCAAGAAGCCGTCGTTGGAGGAGGAGAAACGGATGGAGAGGGAGGCGATGGGGAAGATGGGGGAGGACAGGAAGGCGATACAGGAGAAGGAGAAGGAGGAGGAGAAGGCCAAGGAGGAGGCGGCAGTGATGGGAGAGATGGACATGGCGCGCCGGCCTAGGCCGATCTCCGCGAGCCGCGGGATGCTGGTGAACGTGGCGGTCGCGGTGGTGGTGCTCATCGGGATCACCGTCTACGTGTGGCACACCCTGCGGAACGCCACCGGTGGCGCCGGCGACCACGGGGAGCTAGGATCCGGGAGCAACGGCGACGAGATGTGAGCAAATCGCATCCACTCTGGGTATTGAGGTGTGACGGTGTGAGTACACACTAAACTGGCGAGTATATATACACGTACGAGGACAAGTACATATATGCGTGGTATTTGTTAATCGTCTGGTGTTACAGATTAAAGACATGTCATTTGCTTGGTTGATCGATTTGATGGAATAAGATGATGAACAGATACCTTTGTTACTCTATCTTGATTCTTGATCTCTTATCAACTATAAATCTTTTAGCCTGGGACGAAGTTAGGTCCCAAGTGAGCTTTTTTGCTTTTGCTTATGAGTAACTAAACAGACTGCTGAGAAGTTGGTTTTTGAAAAATTGATTTCTGAGAAAATGAACTAAAAGCTGAGAAGCTAATTGAAAAGAATTTTTCTGATTTTTGACGTTTTGAGAAGCTAAACATTTAGTGTAAAAGCCCATAACAAAAAGCTATCAGCCAAAAGTCAGCTTTTCAATCAAAAACTAAAAATCTCAACACAACGAAACACAACATTAAAATTGAAATGACAGAGATGCGTCATTTTACCACGGGTGTAGCAACATATGCAATTTCTAAGTAACATCGCACTCGAGAATAGATAATTTTGTGTCGAAGGGGTGCACATATAATCAATAACTGATTGATTTACCCGTGTGCATGTGCACCGTCTAGACATACTTGGCTCCGCCCTGCTTCCAAAACCACAGAATGCTGGTGTGCATAAAGGCGAATTTTTTGTGAGGTATTGCAAAGCACTGAAGTGCAATCAGTTGTCACGTATAAGTTCATAACCTCTGATCTCTGGAAGCCATGAGAAAGTTAGGCTAGAACATGGAAAGTAGTAACTATTAAAAGGACATGAAAAGTTCTGAGTTCATCGTGGAAATTAGAGGGGGGACTAAGTTGATTGGTAATGGTGCAATATTTTGGTACAAGAAAATTGCACTGCAGACCCTTAAACCTTGATTGGAATTTCACTTTAGGCCTCCAACATTGCACATCCTTTCAGGGATTCCCTGCTTACTATGGTCATTTCTATAGATGTGGCAGCAAAAACAACACCGTCATGCTGCCATAAAGAGAATAGATAGCTTATGTGGCCATGGAGCAAACACCTGACACCCACTTGGGACACTTTGCTTTGGGGGGGGGGGGGGGGGGTAAGGGGGACCTTTAGCGTGTAGGAGAAAATACATGCGATAATTTATATGATGAGAGGCTTTGAATGAATACATAATGAAATATACTTAAAAGCCAAGTTTCTAAAAAACACTAAAATATATTTTTATATAGTATACCAAGAGCAAATATAGAGCGTCACAGCTATAACAACTTTTGGAAATGGACATGCAACAATGGGAACATCATTTGCAACAAATTGCAATGGACTAAACAAAAAGTAATCACAAGATTTGTTACTCTAACATCCAAACCATAAGAGGAGCAATGTTTCCAATACAGTTATGCAATAAATCCACGGCCAAACACAACATCAGATAAGAATTATTGTCGCGTGAAGCTAAATAAATGGAAGCAACATCTCAAATTATATATAGTAACAACCTGATTGTCCCACATCACTCTAACATCTCACCTCCGCTCCAACAAAAATTGAGCACACAATTTTCTTCTTCTTCCTCCTTTTTTTAATATATTAAATATAAGATGGATGCATATATTAGAGTACATATCTACGCATCCAAAATTAGGACACAATGGAAACAGTTAAATTAGGTCACAATGTACGATACATGACTCAAAGCTCGTCGGTCATCGTCATAGGCAAGGACATTGCAACAGCCAAGCTGGAGCTCTTTGCAAGTTGTCATCAAAGTTCTATCAATAATATTTACTCACCTTGAAAGTTGCTGCACCTTGTTTCGGAAAAGTAATAAAATAAAAAACTATAGCACATATGGTTCTATTTACTCGATATATGTGCATAAAGTTGGCCAACTGGATCGGCATGAAGCCTGCTACTGTAGGCACGACCCAGATATAACACGTTTAGCCGGGTCATACCTGGGTCGACGTCTTGACCCGCCCTAACACGGTTGCCCCACCCCAGCCCCCTATCACCCCAACCCACCCTCGCCGCTCCGCTACACCCACCTCGGTCACCCCTACACCACCCTGCCACAGTCGTCCCCACGCCCCCACGACCTGCCACCCGACACAGCCCGCAGTACCGCAACCATGCCCGGGCCGATCTAGCCCAGCACAGTTGCTCACTAGCCGTGCTGTGGGCCGCGCCTCTGACACTCGGGTCAGCAAGGTATGGCCCGTTTACTTAGTCAGGCCTGACAAGTAGTGCCTTAACTGGGTCGTGCCTAGCCAGGCTCATGCAGAGACGGCCCATCAAGCCCAAATGGATATGTATGTATGTGCATTCTCGGTAACATGCTCTACCAGCCTGATCTTCCAAAAAACGAGTCTGTTGGGGCCAACATGGGGTTGGTATTAATTGGATCTAGTTAACACCCTTCCTCTTCCTTCTCCGAATTGTACCTTCTTACTTCCCACTCCCACCTCACTCCCCTGCACCAACCACCTCCTCGAGCTCAGCAACCTCCTATCGCCGCCGCCCCTGGCCACCCTACGATGCTACGCTCCATGCCAACAACGCCTATTGGAGCTCTACAGGCTCCACTGCTATGGCCGCTACCCCGAGCTCCGCAAGCCCCGCTATTGCTGACTTCGTGAGCTCCGTCTGCACTAGTTGTGCCCGCCGTCCCAGCTTCCTTCCTCGTCGCTAGCCATAAAGAAAATGTTGAATCAACATTTTTCAAGAAATGTTGAATCAACATTTATGTAAACTACATACCAAAATGTCAAATCAACATTTTCTGAAAAACGTTGAATAAACCGGAAATGTTAAATCAATAATTTCCGAAAGAAAAGTTGAATCAACATTTTTTAAAACAAAATATTTAATCAACATGGCTCCAAAAAGGAATTGCTCTTTAAAAAGAAACTGCCAAAAAGGAAAAGTTAGTTGTAAAAAAGAAAGTGTTAACCAGATAAATAGTTAGTTGGTGTTAACTAGTTAGCAAAGTCCTATCTGCCTGCATCATGGGCGGACCTATTGTAATTCATGGGTATTCAGTTGAATACCCATTATTTTTGCAAAAAAAACAGAGTATATGTAAGGTATATACATGTGTATAAATTGAGATGGGGGCAAATTCAGTTTCAAACTATATTTGAGTTTGTTTTCATAGCACACTTGTTGCTAATTATATTGAGATGGTTGGAAAACCTTTTTTTTTTAAGAAGTCACTTCTTTTTGTGTGAAGCATGGTATCAAAGTTGCTAGCATGGATGGTTTCTACAGGTCTGTTGGAAGAGACAAGATGTTCTTTCTAAAAGTCAAGAATCTTCACCGTTTTCATGTTGACAATTTTTTAAGTGTCATTGAGTGATAACTTCAAGAGCTTAACAACATGATGAGGTAAACACGGATTTGCTTTTTTGCATGACATCATTCAATCTAGCTAATTCATTTACTGCTTATGATAAGGACAACTTGGTTAAACTCACTCAGTTCTATGCTAAATATTTCTCAAGCACAGAGTTGATGCATCTTCCCTTTTAACTTACACACTTCATTATTGATATGAGTAGAGATAAAAGATCTAGAAAAAGTGAAAAATCTTACTGAACTTTCCATTATGCTTGTTGAAACAAAAAGAACACGCATTATAGAATCGTGTAAAAACTTCTCAAACTGGTATTGATTCTTCTAGTAACAACTGCTAATGTTGAGAGAGTATTTTCTTCAATAAATTATATGAAGAATAAGCTAACAAATTGGATAGGGCCAGCTTTTGAATGATTGCATAGTTATGTTTCTAGAGCGTGACTTCTTTGTGCAAGTTAAGGGTAATGATATCATCAAATACTTTCAAGCTATAAAGAAACACCGAGTTAAATTGTAGTTTTCTTAATTATTTTGTAATTTCTCTAAATTAGCTAAAATGTACTTCAGTTATGCTATTATAAATTTGTGACCTTTTCTGTTATTTTTTTTTTAATTTGTGACCTTTGCTATTATAAATGTACTTCACCCTGCGAATCCCGAGTCCGCCACTGGCCTGCGTAGTAAAATTCCAGCACAGATTTACACCTTGGAGCTAAAGCAAACATCTCAGACCAGAAGAAGCAAAGCAAGGAGTTGCCTAGCAACAACCATTAGCATATAACCCGTCTGGGAGGCAACACCATTCTGCAGCTAAGAACCAAATATATTGTAATCTACTGTAGAGCTCCCCGTGTACCCGCATTGCTTGCTCTGTCATAACCATATATTCTTCTTGCTGAACAGCTTTGAAGGATCATCAGCACAGGCCCATCATGCAGGCAGCAGCTGTGCCGCCCGCCCCGCCACCGCGCCGCCGCGTGTACACGGCCGTCGACCCGCGGTGCGAGTGGGCAAGCACCGAGGACGCCGACACCCTCGTCGTCGACGTGTCAGGTAACGCCGCCGTGCGCCTCATATATGGCTCGGCTCCGTGAGATTCAGTGCTGCAGAACCTGCGTCTTCTGAAGAAATCATCCACTGCGTCTTCTGAAGAAGCGGTCTGTTTGGTTCAGGGTTCAGGAAGGAGGAGATGAAGGTCCTGTACAGCACCAACCAGAAGCTGAAGGTCACCGGCGAGCGCCAGGTCGACGGTGCGCAATGGGCGCGCTTCCTCAAGGTGTTCCCGGTACCGAGGAGCTGCGACGCCGGCGCCATTCGGGCCAATATGGACACTGAAAACACCCTGCTCTATGTCATTCTGCCCAAGGGACCACCGCCGTCGTCTAAGCAGAAAGAGCATCAGCCCGGTATCTCTGAGAAGATACCGGGCAGTGCTGATGGCTCGTCTAAGCAGAAAGAGCATCAGCCTGGGAGCTCTAAGTCTCTGAGAGGACAGCAGAAGATACCGGGCAGTGCTGATGGCTCATCAGGCAGCAGCAGCGGCAGCCTATGGAGCGCCCAAGAAGATGCAGGGAAAGACAAGGTTGAAGAGAAGGAACAGAGAGATCAGGGGATGGAGGAACAGGGACAAGAGGCGGCAATGGCCACACAAGATTTGCCAAGAAGCGATGGTGATGAAAATGCTGTCGAGAGAGATGATGGTGAGGGCAAGAGATGGTGGAGGAAAATCAGAGTTCTCCACGTTCTTGGCTTTGCTCTCGTCCTTGCGTTGGTGGGTGCTGGTGCCACTGTCCTGTATGTAATGTTGCTGTGAAGCATGTTTAAAAGTTAAAAGTTGTGTGTGTAAATGTATATCCTGTGCATAACAATTAACAGTTATCAACTGGGTGTTTACAACGACTGTCAAAGGACACCATAGTACAAATACTGTTTCAACATCGCGATTTTAGTAAGACATTGGGGTGTTTCCAGATGAGGCCTATAAACAGCTTCTAATCTGAAACCATTTTTCTCCTAAAGGAAAGGAAAACTGAGAGATAACAATGTAGTTGTAGATGCGATTTGAAGATTGCATATTTCATTTCTGATTATAACCAAGCACACATGCCCGAGACAACATCCTAAAATTAAAAGCACACAAAACTTAGAATACACCATATAACAATACGAGACTAACCTAATAATAGAACAGGGGTATATGAGACCCAATTATTCAAAACAAATGGCCCTTTTGGCTTTGTGTTTGACAAGCCGGGGTACTATCATCAAATGACTCATTTCGCGCTGGCAAGCTGGGTGCGGATGAGCTTGGTGGCAGAAACCATGTTGGTTAGGGCGGGCTTGACCTCAGTGTATTTGCGGGTCTTGAGACCGCAGTCAGGGTTCACCCAAAGGATGTTGGTTTCAAGTACGGCAAGCATCTTGTTGATGCGGTCGGCAATCTCCTCGGTAGAGGGAATCCTGGGAGAGTGGATGTCATAGACACCAGGGCCAATGCCAGCGCCATACTTCACACCCTCACGGAAGACGGACAACAGCTTCTCATCAGACCGGGAGTTCTCAATGGTGATCACATCGGCATCCATGTCGATGATGGAGTGGATGATATCATTGAAGTTGGAGTAGCACATATGGGTGTGGATCTATCCAAGAAAAAGGACCATCAGGAGATATGCCAAGATAGATTTCCAGGTATCTCATAACATTTCAAGGCGATTACCTGAGTGGTGTCCTGGACTCCACAGTTGGTGATTCTGAAAGAGTGGACAGCCCAGTCTAGGTAGAATGCATGCTCTGACTTGCGCAGCGGCAGACCCTCTCTTAGAGCTGCCTCATCGATCTGGATCACCTGCAAAGAGCAAAAAAACATAATGTCACACATTGGACATATTGATGAAACAAGAACTAGAAAACAAAAGTAGAAGATACAAACCTGAATACCAGCAGCCTCAAGATCCTCAACCTCCTTTTTAATTGCAAGAGCTATCTGGTAGCATGTCTCAAACCTGTACCCCAAGAAGTAACATATAAGTATGGTGTTTGGAACTGTCTAAACATAATGAAGCAGCTAGGAAGCAGTAACAAACCTGGGCTGGTCGTTCCTGACAAATGACCAGTTGAGGATTGTGACCGGACCGGTTAACATTCCCTTCATCGGGCGAGAGGTCATGCTCTGTGCCATCTTGGACCAGAAGACAGTCATGGGGTTGGGGCGGCTGACATCACCATAGATAATGGGTGGCTTCACACAACGTGATCCATAAGATTGCACCCATCCATTGGCAGTAAATGCAAAACCAGATAATTGCTCACCGAAGTACTCAACCATGTCATTTCTCTATAAATACATAGAAATCAAGTTACATAAATGAGTACATGTTTCATCTGCAGAAAATGATATATCAATATGCTAAAGGAACTTGCTGTTTTTAATGATCGATAATGCATAGTCTACAATGAACAATATCAGTACTAAAAAATGCTCACCTCAGGCTCTCCGTGCACAAGAACATCAATGTCAAGCTCCTCTTGGATCTTGACAACCTTGCTGATTTCTTCCTTGATGGCACTGATGTATTCCTCCTCGGAGATCCTGAAATAATACATTGTCAATAAGAAAAGGTGAGTAAGATCTTACAATAATGATATTTCTAATCTATAGAGACTTACTTCTTTGCCTTGTATTCGCGGCGGACCCTCCTGAGGTCCATAGTCTGAGGGAACGAACCAATTGTGGTTGTGGGAAGGACGGGGAGGTTGAGCTTTTTCTGTTGAGCATCCAATCTAGCAGAAACATTGGTAGCACGGCGGTGGTCAGAGCCCTTCAAAGTAGCTGCCTGTAAGAAATGCATTTCTGGTTTAGAATTGATGTGTACTAATATCTATATGAAACTAACATGTAATGAATAAAGCTCAGTGTTACTTACAGCCTTCTGAACCTCCTCATTTGTCACTCTCGGTGATGACCTCTTTGAGGCCAGAGCAGCAGCATTTGCTGCAAAGTAAGCCTGTACATGAACATGTTCAATATTACTAATCAAAAGTTAACTGAAGTACATAAAAGAAAGAAGCACCCAGCTAAAGGCTAAAAGCCTCAGAAGAACGAAGGGTACAGAACAGTGTTGTACCTCATCCTTTTGACCTGATAAAGCCTTGGCCAGGGCATTGACCTCAACCACCTTTTGGGCAGCAAATGCGAGCCATGACTTAATCTCATCATCGAGCTTGGTCTCATTTACAAGATCAACAGCGGTGTGCATCAGCGAGCAGGAGGTTGACACCACAAGCTTGTCTGAACACCATGTGTTTGGAATCATTAAATCACATACGTGGTGAGAAAAAGAGATAAATAACAATATATCCTTCAATGCTTACCCTTGCCGACAACAACCTCAAGAGACTGAAGAGTGCTGAGAGATGCAGCAAGATCATCAGCCCAAATGTTCCGGCCATCTACAACACCGGCAAAAAGGTATTTTCCGGAGGGGAAACTGCTCCTGACAAGATCAAGTGTCTTGGCTCCACGGACAAGATCAAAACCATAAGCAGTCACACCACTCAAGGATGTGAGGGTCCTGTGTTTGCAAAAGAATGAGTGTTTTGTTTTCTTTCTCAACAAAATTACTTTGAAAGGAACACCATGGTGGAGACGATATATTAGCACTGGAAAACATACTTGTAGGATTCAGCAGGAATATCGGCGAAGTATGTCTCGATAAGCACATTTAATCCAGAAAGTGCTGACTCCAGTTCAGCATACGCCAAAGAAAATGCGGCCAATTGGTGAGCATCAAGGTCCTTAACAAGGGTAGGCTCATCAAACTGAATCCATGAAGCACCTGCTGCCTTCAGCTCAGCAATAACCTCCCTGCATTTCATAGCATATATCATTATCAACTGAAGACGCTCATGATGAAAAAATAGTTGGCTATTTGTGTAGATGCTTACTTGTAGATGGGAAGAATGCTAACAAGAAGTGAAAGAAGAGAGAACGATTTGTCCACACTCTTGGCAGGCTTAGAGAGCAGCAAGTATGAGACTGGTCCAATAAGCACTGGAACAGTATCAATGCCAAGCTGCACAAGGATAAAAACATGTAAGAGAGAAGGAATTATTTCCACAAGGGAAAATAGAATGTCAGTATGTCAGTTCCTTTATAGGGTAAAAATCACCAACACAGAAGTAAAAGAGCATCCCCATGGTTCCTAGTGTGTCACTACTGTCATGCAATATGGAATGAGAGAATTGTTTCACATGGCCCTTTTAAGACATAAGGTGTGATTAAGCACCAAAATCACAAGTAATGACATATGATAAAGTTGACATGATTCCATCACATAAAAGAAGTATTATCACAAAAGGTATGTTCATAAAACAGGGAGAAGAAATAAAAGATCAATTTCAGGGCCTTGAACTGAACATTGGTATTTGGTAAGTATGCAAAGGGTTATGCATTACTGTTGTCAAGATAGCAAAGTTTGTTTGTTCCAAGATGATCCATTTTCGATCTCAAAAAAGGCTTGCAGAAGCTAACTAGTTAAGTTATAATTTACTTCAATGTTGATTTGCTTATGACAGTCAACCAAGATATGACGAAACACTTATTCCATATGTAAACTGAAGGCATCAAACCAGTCAAGGACTGGATAAGTTGAAGGTTTAGCACGACCTTGTGATTCAATTAACAAAAAGGAGACATGCTAAACTAACAATATATGTCGAATCAGATTCAGATAGCTAGGGCATATAATATGGGCTGGTGCAATTTTTCCTATTACTAAATTGTGCAGGTATACAAACTACTGCAAGAAGGGTAAATGAACTAAACTACAGATATAGCTGACACAGTGTTGTGGTTATAGCAACATACCGCCTTTGCCTCCTTGTACTCAGAGACAGCCTTGTGTGAGGCGTATGAGAACTTGGTGTTTGGGCCGAGTTCGGGGACAATGAAGTGGCTGCAATGAGTAAGGTAAGAAACAATGTTAGACTAACACCAGAAAAGGCCACCTGTGGCAAGCATTCAAGATATGGAAGTTGACTTACTAGTTTGTGTCAAACCACTTGGTCATCTCCATAGCAGGGACAGTGGCATTTCCCCTGGCCATTGAGAAGTAGGTGCTCAAGCCAATCTCGCCTCCAGTCCAAGAGTAGCGTTCTGGGACAGCCCCAAGCATGGCCGTTGTGTCAAGGACCTGGTCATAGTATGAGAAGGTGTTGCTGGGAATGTACTTGATCCCAGCTTCTGACATTTGCTTCCAGATGCTAGCTCTGAGGTCAGTGGCAACTTTCTCCAAATCCTTAGCGCTGCTCTTCCCGTCCCAGAAAGACTCCAAGGCAAACTTGAGCTCCCTCTTGGGGCCCATGCGAGGGTATCCAACAATATGGGAGGCCATCTTTCTATACCAGTGAAAACTAAAATCAATTTGATTCACAGGAACAGGGAAGATAGTAAACATATTCAGGTATATTTCACCAAATCATAACTGAAGTTCCTTTTTGTCCTTTCACGCAAAAGTCTTAAAATCCTACTGCACGGGTTTCTCCCATAAGATTCAAATGCTTCCAAGTAAAGAAATACCTTGGGTCAAGAAAGGCTGTTTCTTTAAATTGGGCAGGCTTAACCATATCATGAATGTATCTTATATGCACTAAAGTCCTCCATTTAGGCTGCAACCTAGCCTACCCAGGGTGTGGGTAAAGGAGAGCTAAAATTGATCGGAAGGGGAGGACAGTCCCTCTCAGACATGTCATGCTACAAATAACATTCATAAGTAACTAGAATTCGGAGAATTTATGTCTAAGAAACTATAATTGGGGTAAGACTGACTCAAAAGCGTGAGCACCTACAGGAAGCATGCCATATGAAATAAAGTATAGAGGAATTACTGTATAAGTTTATAACAACATGAGATAGATTCATGCATATAAAACTAGTACACCGTACAGAGACGCAACCAATGTAATCTCAGATCATATATACATAAAGATAAATAATTTCTAAGGTATGAACAGATCTAACAATAGAATTGAGGTCCAGGGACGCAATCTTTGGCATCAATCGCAAGATACAACTATGCATTCTTCTCCTACCACAATGCTGGGATCTGACAGACCAATCCACTCAAATTGCACACAAGCACCAACGTCAACACGAACCACTCTCTATCACTACGAAACGAAAACATCACCTTGAGCACCAACAAGAAGGAATCAGCTATAATCCCGAAGCAACCCAGTGATCTCAATTCTCATCAAATAAACAACCCAATAAAGCAGCCAACCAACCGTTCCCTGATGAAAACCGGCGTCGCACACCGACCGAAGCGCTCTAACCCCGACGAGAAACACACAATGGCAACGGATCCGGACAGCACGGGTCCGAGCAGGCGACCCAAGAGCACGAGAACTCACCGCGCGCCAAGCCTGGCGATCCAAGGAGCGGGGGACAGACGATAGCGGATGCTAGGTGACTCGAGGGGCTATATAGAGCGAGGGAGCGGTGGAGAGGCGCGCTTACCCTTGGACCGTGGAGCGGGGGAGTAGCTCCCGGGAGATTAGGAGGGGCCGACGACGACGACGACGACGAGAGGTCAGGGATGAGCACGGGAGCAATTCGAGGGGTTTAGGGGGCTCATTTATAAAGCGGCGCTGTGCTCGTGTTAGGTGAGATCCGAGCGGGCAAATTCCGTTATTGACGCACCACCAATGAAAATTCAGGGAGATCATGTTTATTTCCAGGACCAGGTTAAAACTTATAATATTGGATGTACTAATACGACATATAAATTTAAGTATACAGATGTGAATGTGATATATGAGCGTCGCTAAATAAATACGTTAGAAGCGATGTCATAGTTTGATTTCAGATGGAATAAAAAAAGATTATTCGATAATTTTTTATTTATTTTTATTACTAAAATATATTTTATATTTGTAATGAGTAATGAGGCAGGAAGATTGAAAGATGATGGTGGATGGTAAAATTAGATGAATTATTTAAATTTTATATGTTTTTATTATATGAGAAGAGACTCAACAGAGTAGTAACAAGAGATAACACAAAATCAACTTATATTTTATACAATAGAGATTGATTCTCATGAGAAAAGGTAAAATTTAGATGAGGTCTTAATTTAAGAAACGGCTTGAGGGTGCCAGTGGTCCTACTTTGCAACAAAAGTTCATATGGTGATAGCAAAGATATCATGCTTGAATGTGTCGTCGGTTTGCGATATATGGCGGGCGGCATAAAAGAGGATGGTCGGCTCCTTCAAAATTTTTTGCGGAAGGCTTGTGCTTCAAACAATATGTTATCGAGTCCTAAAATGAAACGGTATGGGAAATTTTCGCATAGTCCACCCATGAGATATTAACACTGATCTCTAGAGCATCTAGGTACTAGCCCGATTAGTAAAGATGGTGCTCGTACGTGAACGTTCGAGCCAGTCCGTGTTTGAGTCTGAACCCTCGCACGATATGCACGAAATGAACACGCATAGAGCGGCCTCACCGATCCTGCCTTCAAAGAAAACCATGAAAATAGGTTATAGGTCACACTGTTAAAAAAACACTAATCTCTAGAAAAAAAGTTACACTCCCTCTGACCGCATTGCTATCGGATTATATTTTTAAGTTTCACAATGTTTGAGCATACGAGTCTCAACATAATTGTGCTAGCTAGTTGTCACATCCTAATTTATGTAAAGAAAAAGAAAGCAGCAACAGGCTGATTTTGCACTCGGCACGGCAAATGCCAGCTAATGGAACGCAAATTAAAAATGTTCGAGAGAAAACAAAAAAACCCCAACTGGCGAAAAGGAAATAAAGAAATTGGAATAATAAGGGAAAAAAAGAAAGTACAAACGGGGGTAGGCGAAAGTGAGAGAAAGAAACATATGGAGAGGTTGGTGAGACGTGCTGAGCAGGACAGCTGGGGGTTGGTAGGTATAAAGTCCAAGCTTAATAAAACCTCTCTTTTTTTTCTTCCACTTTTTTTAAGAAAAAGGAAAATAACTTATGCATGAATACAAGGAAATAGCTTATTCATGAATACTGTTGATTATTCGTTCCTGTGACCATATAATTCACTTCACCACTTTAGGAAAGTGGAAATGAAAAACTTCACGGTAAGATGATACAAGTCTTGGATAAATATATACGGTGCACTGGAATGCTTTATTAACTATTCATATTTTGTACTTGCTTGCGTTGCTGTTCTTAGATGAACATGCTGAAGATGCTGTCAGAGGTTGGGAGAAAATGTCAACTATTATTTTTACAGGAACGAGCATATATACAAACTTAAATACACCTAGCATTGCCAAATTATCCTCAAATTTCTAGCTTTATGCCCTTAGGAAAAAAAACATGTGATTCCGTTTGTTTAACATCTTAGTTGTTCAATTGCTTCTCCTACTACAATATCTATAAATTTATTGTGATCTATTGTACAGATTTTTTCAAAGCTGTTAATTTATAGGCGTCAATAGGGGTCAATCTGTAATGAGCGAGGTTTTATCTAGTACTCTATCACATATCCACTCTTGACTTAGGAACATATCTATAAGCCTATCGATGGAAAGGGAAGCGTTCACTGCAACGATCTTTTCTTCTGCCACTGCAGCACTAAGATTATTTTTATCATGCATTTTTGCAAACTACGAGCAATCATCAGTTGTGAAGCTATTGTCAACGCAAACAACCGAAATTCCTCGCGAATAACGCGTCAATTCTGAAGCTTTTGCCAGCGCAAAAAAACCTAATAAATTCCCATCCAAATAATGTGGAGTGAGGTAGGAGCGATGCCACTACAAATGTTATACGGAATCCGATTAGACGGTAACGATATTTATAATTCAACATTCCAACCATCCCAAGTGGAGATTACTAGCCCCTGCCTGCCCCACCAACCATGAAAGCTGCATCTAGCTACTTTCCTTGAATCTACCTTACATCACACTCAAAACACACTGCATGATGAGTGTATGCAGCAAATTAGATGTATTTTCTTTCTTTTTTGGGTTGAACAAAGGGTCGTTTGATCATGGGCTAGACTGTCATTCTCGATAGTCCCACTTGCTGACACCAACGGGAGGAGAAAAAGGAGCCATGGTAGGTGCTCCTACCTTGGGGGGTTGGTGCTCGACGATGACATGCCACATACGCGTGTCCATCCTCCTAGTGGTTGCATTGGTTCATGGCAGCTCGTGCTTGGAGAAAACTATACGAGTTCAGTCCTTAGATCCCATTCCACTCCCGATTCCCTGACTTCAGGGGTGTGAAGTCACTGAAAACAATAAAATGCGAGAGGATAAACAATACTCTAACGTCAAAATACTGTAGAACGGTCATTGCAGTAATGGTACTATAGCAACTTCATCAGATTTTTCTGATGTACTGTAGCAACAATATCATATCTGTCGCTTTACGATCCAATGGTGCATAATAATTTGAAGTCACCTGATTTCACCGAAGGAGATCCCATTCCACTCACAACGGGGTCAAAGATAAGACAGTCTTAGATTCTTAATATTTGAAAACAATACGAGCACAAAAAATCATGGTATTGCAATTTTGCTTTTACATTGGTGGCCAAAGTCACATTTTAGGGACCATGCTAATGTCAAAACACTACATTTTTTTAACCTAAGCAATTAGTTCATTAGTTCAGGTTTGCTGGCGCCAGCAAATGCATCAGTCAGCACACCAAACTGCATGCGTGTACCAGCATGTTAAACCTTTAACAGACAAAAGTTGCATCACGTCCCAGACATGGCATGATTTATGGATCCGAATGATGCAAAACATAGTCAGCAAAAGGCATCAGTAATACTCTACCAAGGAAACCAAACATATATTTCTGATTGGACGTCGCTGTGCAGAAACAATTTTGTCAACTCCACAAGCCGCAAGAGCATGTCCTGCTCCAAGAATCTCTTTTTTCTTTCCCCAAGAACCAACTACTCTTCCAAAACAAGTCAAAAGGATCGTGAGCTCAAGTCCAACAAATCTCTTTCCAAGAAGAGAAAAAATAGGGATACAAAAATTTGGACTGTTGAAGTAGTTCACCAGCATACAACTCACGCTGTACATAGCTACTAATGAGCTACAGCATGTGAACTGACTGACTATCAGACCAGCTGACCAACCTCATTAGGAGCCAACCAAAAAAAGCTCAAGACAGCTCAATGTTTGCGATTAAGTTAAAAACAAAAGGGGCTTCCAGCCATACTAAGAGAGAAAGATAAAAGAGAATTCTAGGCTCATGGAGGTCATAGTTGGGACCTTTAAATACAGGTTATAAACACGTATACAACTGTGCTCTAAGAGATTCCATTGGTGAAGAGGTTGTTAAAGATCAGCACCTCAGATGCCATTATGAGAGGTTAGTGCAGGGAGAGAAAATTATTCGTGTTCCGCCTCATCGCTGGTTAGCCCCTCATATTCATCGTCATCAGTGTCTTTGTTGTCATCATACTTGTCATTGTCACTGCCATCTGTGGAACCAAAAATTGCATCCTTGGCTGCAGCTGAATCACCAAAGGGTCTCTGTCCAGGCTGTGTATGGCCAGGGGATGCATGCGCCGAGTTGGGTGTGTTCACTGGAGGCAGTGAGGAGAGCGGTTTTGGTGCTAATGGTGTGAGGTTATTTGGGAGGTTTTCCCCAGGCCTAATGTGGATGGCACCTTTCGGCCCCGCTTTTATGATTGAAGCTACATCAGATGGAGACGCAATGCGTGCACCAGCTGCAATGGCTGCAGCCCTTATAGAAGAACCCTCAGGATTTGCCCGAGAATCAATACTGTCAAGTGTTTTTGTCTGTGAAGGTGCAGCTGACTGTTGTGCAGATGACTGACAGTGATGAAGACCAAGTGAGACCTTGCCGTTGCTACTGATATCTCCGGGATGTACAGAATTCATACCAGCTGCATGAAAAGTGATGTCAAAGACCTTTTTAGTAAAATGGATTATTATATATTCAATAACTTTTAAGAAAACTCAAATTACCTCATGTATATTACAGCCACAACTTAACAGAAAGGTTCAGGCATACACATATATACGGCGAGTCTATTATGTGCCTAGGCGCACTGTAGTTCACTGTTACGTCCCCCGCAGTTACGATCCAAAAAACAGCATAGTTACGACTCACAAGGTAGGTCAGTTACTACAAACATATACGGTCGGAACTGGGTACCTTATCTAGTCGTAATTATGTACTTTTTTGTCATGTGATCGTAATTGTGTCACCTCTGCGCACACCTCTAGTTACAATCCAAAAAGCAGTATAGTTACTATCGTAACTAACTTTTTGTCATATGATCGTAACTCAACTATCTGTTCTGTCGTAACTGACTATTTTCTTAATCGTAACTGTGATCGCAACTGGATCACCTCTGCGCACACCCCAGTTACGATCCAAAAAGCAGTATAGTTGTTATCGTAACTGACTTTTTTGTCATGTGATCGTAACTCAACTATTTGTGCTGTCGCAACTGACTATTTTCTTAGACATAACTGGGGTGGCGCAGTAGTAAACTACAATGTTTCTCGTAATTATATACCTTTTATCATGTAATCGCAACTCACCTATATATGCCATCATAACTGGAGTGGTGCGAAGGTGGCTGCAGCAACTGAGGGTGGCGCAACAGTGAATTCACTGTTGCGCCTAGGCGCAGAATAGACTCGTCGTATATATACACACACGATGAGTCTATTCTGCGCCTAGGCATACTGTAGTTTACTGTTGTACCATCCCCCAGTTACAACTCAAAAAACTATCATTTATGACTAAAAAAATAGTCAGTTACGATCACAACTATACTGACATATCTTGTGGATAGTTACGATCACAACTATACTGTCCTATCTGTCAGTTACGACTAAGAAAATAGTCAGTTATGACAGCACAGATAATTAAGTTACGATCACAACTATATAGATCGCAACTGATATATCTTGTGAATCATAATTATACTGTTTTTAGATCATAACAGGGGTGCACGCAGAGGTGAACAAGTTACGATCACATGACAAAAAGTACATAATTACGACTGGAGAAAGTACCGAGTTACGACCATATATATTTATAGTAACTGACATATCTTGTAGATCGTAATTGTACTGCATTTGGGATCGTAACTAGGGGTGACATAACAGTGAACCACAGTGCGCCTAGGCACATAATAGATATACAGTGTGTATTGGATGTTTGGAACAGAACAACTTAAAGATCTGAGTAGCAAAGTAAAATCATGGCAGCACATACCTGCAGATATCTTGGAGCCATCCATGGGCAGAAGGCACAATCCGATAGGAACAGTCACAAGCTGTGGTGCAGGACTAGAATTTGATCCCCTGTTGCCATTAGCTTGGGATAGTTCATGGCTCTGCGGATTCCATCAGGACTTACCACAGTTAGAACCTTGAAGCTAGTGTAGGAAAGGCATGATGATTGAAATTGCAATCACTCTGTACATGTAGTAAGGAAATGCAAACTAGTTATGACTGCAAGTGGAAAAACGCTATGGCAGGAGCAGAACTTTGTATAAGAGGGACCTTGATGTTGTCTCCACTGGTAATAACTGTGAACCAAACTGCCGTGCTAAGTTCTTATACAAAGGCAAATCACCTTCTCACAGAGGACCAAAGATACAAAGTTTGTTGAATGATGCAACTGAAATAGACCCGTACAACTGTTGACAGAGCACACCACACAATACCAGATTAGATGTCAAGAAAACCAGATTCCAGCTAATACCAATTCAGTAGATTGGACTCAATTGATGACAACAAAGGATTTTTTTTTTAAGTTTGGGACTTACGTAAGCTAATAATATTTAATCTAAAGAAAACAAAAGAAAGAGAAATGTTATAACTACAATATATGGCATGCAACATTTCTGACATGTCAGCCATGTAACTGTACTTAAAATGGTAAGAATACCACAATTGATAATTCTCATACAATATTGACAGTTACCAGGCAAACATGCCATATCCAAGAAATCACTAATATACGTTGATAGCCTGATAAAAATTACCCTCTCTGCCTCCAGACACGAAAACATGATGTTTTGAACATGCTCTGTCAAAATTTTGAAATTTAGACTATCAATATCTTTTCAAATATATAGATTGGAAACATGAAAATTATATGTATCAATTTGTCTTGAAATACACTTTTGTAATATCATAACATGTTTGGATTTCATAAATTTGTTCCAATAGAAAATAGTGACCAAAACTATGTTTTGGAGACTACGTCATTGTTCAAAGCATCAAGTATTTGTGACTAGAGGGAGTACCAAACCCACCCCATTTCCCGCTTAATCTGGATTGGCTACAAAATCCACTACAGTCCTATGTTCCCAGATGTTTTAATAATTTGCTAATTGTTATATTGTATGCAAGAAAAATTCAAGGAAAAGTTTTGAGTTTATCAATGCGCTATTAATGAATCAGTCAAAGCAACTTTGAGAAAGTCGCAGCGTTATAAATTAAAATGAAATTACTTCACATTCTAGCACTTCCGTCACTAATGCACGATCATATTTAATAAATGATATACTCCCTCCGTTTCAAAACATAAGGTGTATTAGGATTTAAAAAAGTCAAACTTCGTAAATTTTGACCAACAATTAGTCACATTGTGCGTATGTCTAGTGTAAAAAAGATGTATCAATAGATTCGTATTTCACAGATTTTTTAATAAAATATTGGTTTTGTAACAATTGATAATATAATGTAAGAGAAATTAATAAACAAAGTATACTTTGAAAGACTTTCTCAAATCCTAATATGCCTTGTAGAAAGAAATGGAGGGAGTAAAACCTTTGTTCCCTCCCACTTAATCCTACCCTTGAGCCACACTACTTTTTACATGATCTACACTGCCCAATCATTTTTTGTATGCTGTTAATACACATAATATAGTATGCCTAATAAGATTTTAAAATGTTGGTCATCAGTGATATTTTCATGAAGCATGTCACAATCCAATAGTATAGCCTTGTTTACTGTCATGGTCGGCCAACAATATAGCCGCAAGAAGAGCAAGGTGGCAGGCTAAAACCGCCACATATTAGGGTGGACCCGGTTGGTCCACGTGTCATTAGATATAATTAGCAGATTTTATTTTAAGAATGTAAGCAAGATTGTGATCATATCTATAAGATCCAATCTTTAGTTTCTTAGGGTCAAGTCTTCTCCTCTATATATATAGAGGGAGACATCTATCAGTAAAATCAAGAAAGATTTAGGATTTTCCCCTGAATTTCTTTCTCCCTCTCTCCTCTCCCTCTCCACTCACGAATACTGTTCACCGACGTGAACAGTACCACGCACCACCAGCACCGCCGCACGCCACCTCTTCCCCCTCCTCCTTGTCGCGAGCCAACACAGGGCACAAGAAGGCCCTCCAACCTCACCCTACGACCTCCCTCGACTACGATCTATGCTGCCCTCCCCCTTCCAACAAGCGCCCACTACATCTGGTATCAGAGACACCTCTGTTGTCTAGTCCACTCATGGAGATCAACGGAGGATCCAATCTTGCGCCATCATAGGCAGATCTTTGCAGGCAACTTGAGAAATTTTGCCACGAGTTCCGCCAATGTGTCAATGAGTTGTCTGCCGACTTCGCCAGTCCACGGACTTCAAAAGAGACGTCTGAGACTTCAAAAGGTTGCGTTGGAAGCCTTCCTCGTCACCGACTCCAAGCTAGGATGCTTTGAGATCCATGACCACCCTCAATCTCAAGATCTCATTGAGGTGTTTTCACAACCTTCCACAGGGTCTTCCTCCTCTTATAAGATGTTTCCTGAGATTGATGGCTCCACGGACCCTCTTTCGTGGTTGCATCGTTGTGAAAAATTCTTCCAAGGACAACGTACCCCGGACTCGGATAAAGTGGTTCTAGTATCTTTTCATCTCACCGATGGTGCACTCCAATGGTATATGCGCTTGGAATGCGATGAGGGCATGCCAAATTGGGACAGTTTTGTTGCTGCCATTAATCATCGTTTTGGACCCCCTCCCCGCGATAATCCGTTGGGGGCTCTTATTTGCCTCCGACAATCAGGAATGGTGGCCACCTTTACGGATGCTTTCTTTCAGCTTCTCAACCGGGTGGATGATCTGGATTCTCACCAACAAACCAAACTATATAATGCGGGACTATCAAACATTATTAAATTGGAGGTGGAACTTCAAGATCCCCATTATTTGGAAGTCGCCATTGCTCTAGCCCGGGCTTTCGAACGTCGTTCCATTCCTTCACATCTGGTTACTGACATACTCACCATGACAAGAACATCAACAACGGACGATGTGCGAATTTCTTTACATTCTCTTACCGGGATAAATACGACCATCACAATGCGACTGGAGGTACACCTCAACAATTGCACATTGCAAGCATTATTGGATTCGATCTCTACACACAACTTCATAAGTGAGGATATGTGTCATCGTCTCCAACTTCCAATATCTCCTCCCCGACATGGTATGCGTGTGGCCGTTGCTAACGGCGATTCTATCGCCAGTATGAGTTTTTGTCAATCAATTTCTATCTTCATACGTCAGGAGAACTTTTTGGTTGACTTATATTATTCCATTGGGAGGATTTGATATGGTTCTTGGCGTTCAGTGGTTTAAGTTCTCGTGGCCCCATTGTTTGGGATTTCCGATCACTTTCTATGAAGTTTTGGCGAACAGATCAAGTAACTTGGCACGGTCATAATCACCATACTTTCCCACAACTATTGCCTGGACGCGTTCTCCCCAAATATGATGGACTCTTTACTGCGTGAATTTCAAGATCTTTTTGATGTACCTACAGACTTTCACCCCCTCGATGGTATGATCATCGTATCCACCTTAAAGATCCTTCTATCGCCCTTGTTGTTCGCCCCTATCGTTATCCTCAGTTGCAGAAGGATGAATTAGAGCGCCAATGCACAAAGATGTTGGCTAATGGTATTATTCGCTACGGCACATTAGCATTTTCTTCATCGGTATTATTAGTCAAAAAGCATGATGGCTCGTGGCGCTTCTGTGTGGATTATCGTGAAGTAAACGACTATACTATTAAGGATAAATTTCCCATCCCAATGGTGGAAGAACTCTTGGATGAACTCAATGGCGCCAAGTATTTTACTAAACTAGATCTTTGTTCAGGCTAAAATCAGGTGCGTACGCATTCAGCTGACATTGAAAAAACGGCTTTTCGTACATATCATGGCCATTTTGAGTTTCTCGTCATTCCGTTTGGTCTTACCAATGCCCCGGTAACTTTTCAAGCTCTTATGAATGACATCTTGGCTCCTTACATTCGAAAATTCGTCTTGTATTTCTTCAACGATATTTTGATTTATAGCCCCTCTTGGGCTGAACATCTCCAGCATGTTCGCCAAGCTTTTGCTACCTTATGATCTCACCATTTATTTCTTAAGCAATCTAAATGTTTATTTGGTTCTTCCGAAGTCTCCTATTTGGGCCACATTATTTCAGCTGAAGGAGTGGCAGTTGATCCTCAAAAAATTGAGGCCATCTCTCAATGGGGTTCTTCCGAAGTCTCCTATTTAGGTTTTTTCCAACTAAATAGTTACAAATGAGGTTTAAATCTAAAAAGAACTCAAGGAAGCACTAAATGTCTAAATTTTAGGTTCATATTAAAGGTTCGCCAAATGGATGCAACACTATGTGTGTGCTACATGCAAAATCTAACACCCCATCCTGAAATTGTCTCCAAATTTGCTAATAGTCAATCAAGTAGCCAGCTAAGCTGCATATAAAAAACTTATGTGGTATTCACTTGGAAGTTAAAGGAAAAAAGGGGATTGCAAAGCAGCATCGAATCAAGCATCACACTCAAATGAACAAAAATAATGTATACGGTGTTCATTTTGGAGAAAAAGGAAAAAAGGAACAGATACAGGAGAATAATGCCACTTACTGTCAATTTGTCATCGATGGTAACCAGCATCAGTATTTTATATATATATGTCATCAAAATAATGCCAGCAAGAATAGATAGCTCAAGTATTTGTTATTGATGGTAACCAGAATATAATCCTCCATCCTAGACTTATAAACACATATTAAGAAAATATGCAAGACGACAATCCCATTAATTTTAATTTTTTTCTCTTACTAGTAGCCATCAAATTTGTTGATCAACCAAAGAGCTACCATTTTAGTCTAAGTGGCCAATGAACAAAGTGATTAATGGACTCATACAATACAGTACGTGTTGAACAAGGAAGGGCAATTTGGGAGATATGGTTATATAACATCTAGGGCATCACTTATAACCGAACGAGGATACCACCCCAAACATCACCTATAAAAGAACGGAGGACATGGGTACTTCAGTACTCAAGATTTAGTTTTCCATATACCAAGCATGGTGTCCCCCCTCCCCCCAAGTCCAGTATAACTCTACAAGAATATGAACTGTGGTAGTCAGCATAGTAAACTACCTCTTTTATTTGTGAAAAAGCGCCTGTAGATTTTGTTTCTCCTCCTTGCACATTTCCTGAAGGTGCTGATGATGCATTTTGGTCAGGCAATCCAGAAAACTTGTCAGCAGCTACAGGAGCAGGTGAGGTATTGTCATCGACTAAATGATTTGCACCTGATGTTTGTCCATACTGGGTACTCAAAGAAATGGGAGCAGCAGCAACTAGCTGACTAGGCCCTTGTAAAGCACTTGATGAGTCAGGAGCAACAAAAAGAAAATTAACAGGTTGTTGCACATACATAAGTTGATTTGATGAGGAGTTCTCCCTTGAGTTGTTTGAATTCCTTTTTCTCTTCTTTTGCTTACTAGAACTAATCTCCTGGACTTTTCCAAAATTTTCTGGTGGTTGGGCTGCAATTGGCATCACCGCTAATGGTGCTACCTGTCCAATACCTCTCTTGGCTATATTAACCCTGTTAGCAGCATCTTGAAGAGCCTGCATTGCTACAATATAAACCTCTAATGATGATGCTCCCTCTTCAGCATATCTAAGTGCTTCACAACACAAACTGTTGTAACGCCATGTCGGAGATTGCTCACCATCCTCAGCGCTACTTCTTTGCTCCTCCTTGGGCTCGTCAACTCTGCTAATTTCATCAACTTTCTTGCTTGAGCTTCTATCCATGGCATTTTTTGTCCATCTTTTTACGTAATACTGAGAAGGAAGTGCAGATACACCTTGTGCACCAAACACAGTAAGTATGTGCCTACAGACAATTCCAAAATGTTCAAACATCCGACAGCTACATGTCGCAGAACTTTTAGAAGAACTAAATTCAACTGTAAAAGGCTTCTCACTTCCTTCAGATTGGGTCACTTTATAAATGGAAACATTGCCCTCCTCTTTTACTATTTCAGCAGTGGAAACAGAGGCACCGATCAATTCCTGTTGGAATTTCAAAAACATTGACCTTGTGTATAACTCTGCTCCTTGCTTCTCAATAGGTGATGATGTCTTGATATCTGGAAGTGAATATTTTGTATCAAATTCTTCCTTCACCTCCTTCTCATAACAACAGTCTAGAGCTTTTTCGTACTGCTGAATGAATGACTGTGAATCAGTTTTGGCACTGATGTAACCTTCGAATAATGAACTCCTGCTTGCGCACTGCTGCTTTAAAGACACATCTCCAAAGAATGTATCTCTCAAGTATACTGGGACCCACTGATGCCGGCAATTGTACATTGAGACAAGCCATTCGCTACTTTGAGAGCTTACCTTAGAAATCAATGCCTTCCAGTTTGCTTCGAACTCATCAATTGTCTCAGGCATGTTGATACAATTGACGAAGTCCTCATGAAAGGACGGGAATGCATTCAGGAAATGTGATAGCTTATCCTGTGCTTCATTCATGATGTGCCACTTGCAAAAACGGAGCCTAGTTAGAGGAAAAACCTTCGAAGCTGCTGATTGTACAGCATTATCATGCTCCATGGTAAGAGAGGCAGGGTGTTGACCAGACATTGCCAATAGAAATGTCTCAAACAACCAAACAAATGATGCCTCAGTGTTATCTGCAATGATGGCGCAACCGAATAGGACTGGCTGACAATGGTGATTGACTCCAGTAAAAGCGACAAGTGGAAGCTCATGCTTGCTCCTTTTGCAGTAGTCATCCAAGGCAATAACATCTCCAAAGTCTTTGTATGCCATCCTAGCTCTCGCATCGGCCCAAAAGACATTCCCTACTGGATGCCCCTCGACAAACTGCATGGCATAAAAGAACGCTGCATCTTCAGCTTGCATTCGTTTGACGTAATCCAAAATTACTCTAGTACCATTCCCAATACCATCCGAAACATACCGGGGAACTACTTGAGCTATGCTTGTGTGGGGCACATGCGGCGTAAGAGGTGTTGGTGGCGGCTCAATTGCTAGAAGAGTACCACCATTTCGATGCCCCCCAAAGGTTCGCTGCTTTCCACACTCTGACAGTGGCTTGTGCGGGCGCAGACAATGGGCCTGGTTCGCAGGGACCAGGGGATGGTTATGTGCAGTCTCCAGCTTGGTCACAGACCACCGAACGTTGTCCTGCTTCTTCACCCGGATCATGGCTTTGCAGCCAACCCTTGTGACAGCCCGTGTGCGTCGGCCCCTCCCACTATCCTCATCGCCAGTGCCAGCATCTGCACGGGCACCCTCATTCTTCCCACGGTAGGTGCGGAACCCCTCCTTCGCGCAGACGAACTGGCGCGACATGACGGCGCCGTCCCGGCGCGACCGGTGCATGACGCTAATCCTGGTGCTGAACCCGATGCGGTGGGCGTACACATTGTAGAACGTCCAGGCGTCCTCCTCGTCGTCGAACTCCATGCCCTCGAACGGGTCTACGCCGTCGTAGGCGCCGGAGCGCGCGGTGTACGCCGACGCAGTGGCCGAGGCCGAGCTCGCCGGCGCCGCCCCGGCCGAGCCGCTCCCGGCGTCCACCTCCATCTCCGCGCCGTAGTCGACGCTGCCGTTGTCGTCGTCGCCCATTTCGCTCTCGGGCGACCCCTGCTCGCTCCCCGCGCCCCTCTCCATGGCCGCCGCCGCCGCCGCGGCACCACGCACGCCGCCGAAAGGCGACGCCTTTCGTAGCCCCACGCGCCCAAAGATCAGTACATCAAGCCAGAGGCATCTCTCCAGGGGACGAATATCCGCCCACCGGCGATCCCCAAGAACCGGTTCTTGGCCTCTCGGGCGGGGAGAAACAAAAAAGGGCCGAGGCGATCGAGCCGTACGCGGTGCGCGAGCGCGACGAGCGAGAGGGGAGGCACCGGGAGACGCAGGGTACGGTGAGGACGAGACTGGGTGAGGGAGGCGGGGGTGGGCGGCGGCGAGGGGGGCGGTGCTCCGGCCAGGTGCGGGTGGGAGGAAGAGGGGAAGGGGGGTTGGGGGAGCGTGACCGGCTGGGTCGGTCTGGGGTTTGACCGGGCACACCGGATCAGAGGGTGGGTCCGGGTCCGGCTCGCTAGGGTTTGTTTGCTTTCCGATGGGTGGGGCCGCCTGAGAAGTGGGATTTCTTCCGTGGCCCACCGCGATTGCCTGTACTTTGACGTGCAGCCGGGTGGAATGGATCACCGGCTGTCGGATGGTCAAAAAAGGCCCCAAAAATAGGCCGTTTCATTTTCATTTTTCATTTCCTTTTTGGCAGAGAGCAAGGGATTTTAGGAGTATATTTTTTATATAAATTTTATTTATTTATTTTCTGAAAAATAATTGCTAAGAAGTGGATTTTAGGGCCATCTTTTCTTTTTCTTATTTTCAATGCTCCCCTGGTCTCTCATGCATAAATATATGGGACACTTAGAAATTGAGTGGCCAAGCGCTTTAACTTTGGCTGGCTTACGTACAACATGTCTTTAGATTGGCCGCATGACGATTGTGTCATTAGATTTGTTATGAAAAATAGTATAGATGATATATTAGTTTATATGTCTTGCACCATATTTTTTATGGCTAACCCAGTTAATCCACTTACTTTAGTCAACCAACTATTAGTCTAACTAGGTCAGCACAACATTTTACTTGATAGCCAACAACAAAATCCGAGTTAAGGTTTGTTACTAGGTTAGCACAAACCTTAACATATATGTCTCTTAAATTGTGGGAGTACGTGCAACCACAAAAGAAAACAGAAAGGTAGCACTTGAATCTACGAAAACAATTTTTTCTACCAAATAAAATATCGAATCATGTTTTTGAGCTAACATGAATATTCAATCCGACCTAGTGTGTTTCTGTTTTCGAGTCACATAGGCCAAACACTATTCTACCCTGGAGGCTTAGAACAAGATCCGATTAAAATTTTAAAACTTTGATTATTAATAACTTTTAAAATATTTAGTTTGAAAATATGAAGATCATATTGTCTTGAAAAACATTTTCATAATCTCATAAATTTAGTAGATTTTAAAAATATATTCTAGTATAAAACATTGGTCAAAAAGTATATATTAGGTATCATATATATGTGCAGAATTGTCTTGAAAAACACTTTTATAATCTCATAAATTTAATATATTTTAAACCTATATTCTAGTAGAAAATATTGGTCAAAAGTATATATTAGGTGTCAAATCCCAAACGTCAAGTATATTTTTATGGAATGAAGTATCAGTTTTCATCCATAGTTGTCATAATCTCAAACCATATATACTTTAAAATATAAGACAGAGTTGTTTGTGTTGAAGTACGCCCCTCTAACCCCTCTTTGTTTTCCATGTGCAAAAATCATGTTAGATTGGAGTCAACAATGTCAACATCTCGTCCTTGCCTCCATTGTTCAGGCCCTGAATGTTTGGGCTATAGCTTTTTAGAAGCTAGAAGCTTAAACAAACAAAAGATATCTTTACTATTGGAAGTCAGAAGCTGGCATAAGAAGTTTTTTTTGGCTTATGAGGGATGATGTTCCAAGGAATATTATATATATTATACACTTCATTCAAATCAAAAGTCAATCTAGAATCAGCTTTTCAAAAGTAGATTTTAAAAGCAATGTTTAGAAAAGCTACCGCCCAAACAAACAGGGCCTCGATCTTCTCTGATACTTAGTGTGTTTGCTCTATGCTCCTATTAACCAAATCACAATTTTTACTATGCTAAAATCGTGACAGTTTTCACATCCTTTACTCAAAAATAATATTTGGTTTGAGGCCGCCAACACCATCATAGTTCTCAGTCCTAATTACCCCACACTTTAGTTGAAATTTGAATTGATAATGCCAATTATTTTTTAACCAAATTCAAATTTTACAACAAATTAAACGATAACCAAATTTCGGAAGCATGACTGAATTTTATCATAAAAACTCTCTCTCCCTTTGAAAATGATTTCATCAAAAAATTGAAAGAGATAGTCAAATTTTTTTGTTGTTTTTATCATAATGAGCAACATAGATCAGTCACATATATAACATATACTCCCAGGTTACCCCTGCAAGGTTCAACCAGCCGACTCCTGTGTGGCTTATGATCTGTTTCTTGACCAGCCTACCGGAAGGAGCTACTCACGGTGCGGAGGGAACTAGAGCGGGTGACCTGGGAATGCGTCCTGCAAAGAGAGGACTTCTGCGATCGCCTTCGCCATTGTCGGGAGGATCTGTTGGCGGCACAGAAAGACCTAGAGCAGCTGAGCAAGGAGAGCGACGAGCGGTAAGTGAGATTCTACGGCCATCTTAGCCGGGCCTTTACCTCCTTTGACTCCCTGCTTCGGTCTGCCAGTGTTCAGGTTCGCCCGACACCTGGGAACACCGTGAGCAGTCATATTGAGTGGTTTTTGACGGCCTCCAAGGAGGCAAGTGGCCTCGAGCAAAGGATTCGTGAGGCCATCGACGACCACCTTTTTGAGGTCGAGGTCTCCGGTGCTTGCCTTGCCCTCTCCTGCATTTGTGCCCGCTTCCCCAACCTGGACCTCTTGCTAGTAGTCGGTGCTAGTTTTGAAGGCACTCGGATGACCACGGAGGAGCTTGGTGCCTATGCCGATTCATTTTTGTATGATGTTTGTTCCTGCCTTTGGACTGTCTGGTTCAATCCACTTAGGGGTATTTTTGGGTCCTAGGAGTATTGTCTAGAGGTCGTCTAGAGCCAGTCCCTGGGTCTCATTCGAGTGGTCACCTTGTAACGAAGGATACTAGTCTTTATGTGGATTTTTTCTGTGCTCGGGCGGCGAGTAGCCTCAGAGTGCTCGTAATGCCTAGAAAGGATCACGTCAACCCACTTGCTAGTTAGGTCCCAGCACTAAGGATGACCTTTAGCCCGACAAGCCTTTCGGTGGTGACTAGCACTCGACCCGAGTTAGGGATTGTGGCATTGTGGTCATTAATCCTTAGGCGCTATCCCCTAGTAGCGTGCGAGCAGTCAATTTTGGATCTCGTCCAATGAATCATGAGCGAGTGGGATAAACAGACCTGGTTGCAAGAAAACAAAACACATATCCTAATAGTTCTAGCCCCCGACTGTCTAGTCGGCGGAAGAAGCTGCTGACCAGGCGGTCAAGTTCTTAAAACGAAAATGCTTACAATTTGGTGGGAGGTCGCGTTTGCCTATGAAGTCCTGCAACACAAAAAGCTTGGTTTCTTGGATTTGAAAACACTTACATGGGCTGTTATGTTGGTATTTCGGCCGTGGTATTAGCACGACCCGCACCGTTTCACCTGCTCGCAAGCATCATGGAGGGCGGTATGAGGTTCGGCCTCCACGTATGCCTCCGAGGATGTTAGTGAACGCTATGCTCCCCCTATACTGAGCGATGTATTTCAGTAAAGAGTTGTTGCTCTCTTGGTGGCAGAGGCGTCCCTCTACCAAGGAGGATTCTCGCGGCCTGTTCGCGTGACCCTTTCTGCTAACACATCGTCATCAGGGTCTTCTTGATTCTGAAGGTAGTCTAACATCTGATCCATCCAAGTCGTACCCAAACTGAGCAAGGCGACCACATGATGGCCACCCGAGGTCGAAGGCGCCGAGGGAAGCGTTGCCTCCAAAGGTGTTGCCTATAGTGTTTTGTTTCCCAGCAGAGCATCCCTTCCATGTTGGCCTGAGACTGCGGTGGGTGGTCGTGTGAATCTTTTTCCCGAAGATTCTGACTGGGGCGGATTCGCAAGAAGAGGCCAGACGGACCAGCCCATCGGCCAAAGAAGTAGTCCTTGTGAGGGATGTGCATGACTTCCTGGTCGATGGCGCGTCGTTCTAGCTTTCTTACTTCAGAGTGGTATGCCGCCATCGTCTGGTCCAAGCACTGGAAAACCCTTTGGCGTTAGGGTCACACCCAGTAGCAAGTCCCTCATTGCTAGTAGGTGTTACTCCCTCCGCGCGGGTGCTGCTCGCATTCCAGGTAAGAGGCCCTCGTACTCCGCAATGCCATTACTAATTGGAAAAACATAATTGAACCATGTATCTGACGATGCAGGGTCATGTGATCGTTCGTGGTCGGTGGAAGCGTGTCTCGCTTTAGGGACCAGTACCGCGCCTACGGTGCCTTGAAATCCTGCATGGTAGGACAAGGATTCCCCCTTCCTATCAATGGGTGGTCAGTACCGGGGGAGGAGAGGGTTACCTTTCTGAGGTCCTAGTCCCCAATGGGGAGTGATTGTTACCCATGTCAGAAGTGCAAAGTGTGGATCCCTTGTCCGTCCTTGGGTTGAACATGCTCGAAGGAACAACACCACCGATTAGTTTCTGGGTACTCTTTTACCTGATCAGATCATACCTGGCCAATGGTATCGGTTTGCGCCACAGGGCTGGGTGTTGACCGTCTCGACGCGGTGAGCGCTCCTCCGGGTCAGGCTGGCATTGATGGGGCTGGTTCCCCCGGGACTTGCAGTACGTGAGCCCCCATCGGCGCCTTGAATATGGATGCCTCTGCTGCTCTTCGTTGACCCTCGAGGTCTTCGGATCGAGGTCCAATGTGCTGACTCTGGAACATATCGGGTTTGTCTGGGTCGTATCCCATGAAGAACACCTCGCAATGACTCAGATCCTCCGAGTGAGACTCATCAGTCGTTGGGGATTCAAACATGGATAGCCCAAAAGAAATTAACGACACTTACCAGAGCTCGAAAACGCGCCCCCTACATGGCGCACCAAATGTCAGGGGTTAAAATACCTGACAATGACTCTAGGGTATGCTGGATAGTGGGTATGCCTATGTAATGTGTGTATTTATTGCTCAAGAACACCAGAGTTATCCAGGTTCAGACCCATTGTGAGGTAATAGTCCTACATCCTGTATATTCTTCTTCATCCTCCTTTTCTTACAGAAGATATCCCCTTTATATTCTAGGGGGGAGAAGTCTTACAAGTGGGCCCAACAAGAAGACCCATGACTGTCCTAGAGAAATTATATAAGCAATCATTACAAGCCTACATTCATTGTGCCTGCCCTGGGTCCCTGTGACACCCATCCCGTCCATCGGTCGCACCCCCGTTTGTCACGCCCGAAGCGCCCGGCCTGCCCTGTCCTGCTGCAGGTTTCCCACGCGCGCCTACTGTGCCCCCTGTCATGTCTGTGTGCCCATCGTGCAACAATTAATGTCTGTGAGACGGGATAAAGTAACTCTGCGCCAACCATGCTGCCTCAGCTGGAGTGCACTGCCTGGGGAAGTAAAATGGCGTGAGTAGCGGCATTAAATGAGGTTTGACTGGCCTAGACGAGTACCTGCCTCGTGACCCGTAAGTACTGGTCGTGGGGAACCCTGCGAAGGCCCTGGTCGTGGTCGCGCTGGCGTCGACTGGTCGCACAGGGGTCATGGGTCAAAGAACAAAAGTGGATAGTGCCCAAAGCTGACCGTTGCGGGCCATCCCGGTGGAAGACCCCTATATTCTTTATATTGACACCAGCAGACTTAAAAATAGCCTTCTTAGGTTCAGATTCAGCAAGTGTTTTAAATTTACCAATGTCAAGAGCTCTGACAATAATGGATGCATTTGTCTTAAAACGAGCATATGGATCAAAACTTAAATATTGTTTACATGTGTTTGACTTAGATGAATCTAAAATCAAGTTCAAAATTTCTTTTCCTTAAAAAAATATTCTAAAGTTCCTTTCATGTATTCAACTTATTTAGAAAGAGATGGACACTTATTACAAACAACATCCATAGGTTTCTTTTGTTTACGACAATTAGAGCATAAAAGAACTTTATGAGTAATCATGTCATTAGCTATTTGAGAAAATCTAGCATTAGCATCATGCAATTTAAATTCTAGAATTGAGCAATTAGAATAAGAAGTTGCAAGCAAATCAGACGTTGAATAGCTAGCATTTTTAACTTGTCTGCAATTTAACGCAACAAGTTTCTCATTCTTCTCATTTTCTTCTCTGAGTTTCTCAAGAGTAGAAGCATAAACATCTCTAAGGGAAGTAAGCTCAGTATAAATTAAGTCACATGACTTGCAAGAATCATTATCAGGAATTAAAATCTTAAGTCTTGCAATTTTAGAATTCAGTGATTCAATTAAAACATCATGTTTCTTAAATTTTTTTGTTACTTTTCTCTAAGAGTGTACCAAGACGAACAATATCATTAGATATATTATCATAAGTAGGTAATACCTCATTATCGTCGTTGTCAAATTCATCCTCGATTGAGCTTTCTTTGTTGCTTGCTATGAGACATTACCCAGTCAAATCATGCAATGTCTTGCTCTTGGATGTTGTGTCATCATCACTGCTCTCCGAATTAACGTCACTCAAGTTGACATGTTCGAGCGCTGAAAGAACTCAATGCACAATCTTACGGTTGAGAAAGCTCTTCTTCTTCTTGTCATTGAATGAACGCTTATTTTTCTTCTTCTCCTCTTTTGATGTCTTCTTTGCAAGCTTAGGACAATTAGAACGAATATGGTTGAGATCACCACATTCGTAGCATCTTTGAGGACCTTTACTTCCTCTCTTCCTTATACGCATATTTTGTAATGCTTTAAAGAAATGAGTAAAGAGTACTGCTAAATCTTCTTCAGGAATCAATTTAAGCTGATCATCGGTTAATGAAGATATATAAGATAAGGAAAAACTTGATGAAGAAGATTCAATAAGAGGCATGCTATGTTGAGAGATCAAATCAATTGATTTATTAGCGTTCTTCCCAGTAAAAACCAACTCCGACTCTCACTCGACTCTTTATGGGACTAGACTTTCCAACCTGTCAAACCGTAGCCTGACCTAGCCATATACTCGAATGACTCCACCATTCAATCACATCATCTGGTTGCCCACGACCTTGCGCTCGTTTGCACTCCCTCAACACACTTGCAACCTTGTCTTCACGTACATTGTTCTCCAGTCCGAACATCTCGCATGACATCCTCGATCACTACGACATCAGTTCCTCCTGAATCTAGTCACCAAACCTTAGTTCCTTCCTAAACTTAGTTCAACGATCCGTCATTGACCACGTTCGCCTTCGAGAAACACCTACGCATGAATCAAACAACAAACTAGTACGAGCACAAGTTCTTCCCGACTTGACTCAAAATCAGTTCACACAACACAACGCAAACAAGTATATTGCATAATCTCTATGCTAACACCAGCGTATAAGCATATCTAAGTAGCATCTTAGCAATTCATAAATATTATTCTAATGTCATTATGCTGAACCACTTTGCTCTGACAATTTCATCGTTCAAACCAATTTTTCATCACATGATGTCACAACCACCATGTCATTGCCCACCTCCTCGACATGCAGGCCCACCCTCAGCTCAGGCCCAATGCCTCCACTCTCATTTCCCTCCTCCCGCTGCTTGCCGAACATGGGGCGCTCTCCCAAGGAACAAGCGTACATGTCTATTGCCTTCGTGCCTTTCTCCATCACAGGGAGGAATGAGTGCTCATCGGCACTGTGCTGCTGGATATGTGTGCAAAATGCAAACACTTGGTTTATGCTTTCTGGGTGTTTCACGCCATGCCCATCAGAAACGAGGTCACTTGGAGCGCGCTAATTGGAGGCTTTGTGCTATGCGACAGAACGGTGGAAGCTTTCAGTCTGTTCAAGGACATCCTGGCTCAAGGAGGACTGTGCTTTCTCTCTCCAACATCTATTAGACTATCTCCAACTATATTCCCTTCATTTCGTTTCCTTCCCGATTCTCTTCCCCGTTCTCATTCCCTTTATTTTCTCTCATCTCTAATAGCTTCCTTTCGAAAGGAATCGCGAAAGAAAAGGAGGGAGAATTCTATCCTGAAGGGAATGATTCTGGGAATCCTGTCGTGAAGGAAACCGTGAATGGAAACCGTTGGAGCGCTGAAGAGAATGAAAATCCCCTCACGATAGGAATATCATCCCTGAAGGGAAGTTGTTGAGGCTAGTCTTAAGGTCTGCGCTAGCCTTGCTGATCTTTGTATGGGTACACAACTGCATGCTCTGATCTTTGTATGGGTACACAACTGCATGCTCTGCTTGCTGAATCCGGAATTCATGCTGATCTCACAGTAGGGAACTCACTTCTCCCGATGTACGCCAAAGCTGGCTTGATTGACGAAGCAACGACACTCTTTGATGAAATGGTCATCAAGGACACAATCTCTTATAGTGAGTGCACTTTTATCAGGGTTTGTGCAAAATGGCAAGGTAGAGGAAGCATTTCTTGTCTTCAAGAAGATGCAAGCCTGCAATGTGGAGCCAGATGTCGCGAACAATGGTGTCGGTGATCCCAGCTTGTTCACACCTGACCGCTTTGCAGCATGGGAGGTGCAATCATGGCTCTGTCATAACCCTTGGGCTTGCATCGGAAACCTCTATATGTAATGCTTTAATAGATATGTACGCAAAATGGAAGCCACTACATTGTTCTTAGGCACGAAGAAACAAGGTTTTTCACCAGATGATGTCACATTCATCTGTCTAATATCTTCATGCAGTCATTCAGGACTTGTGACTAAAGGGAAGCATTGGTTTGATATGATGAAGCACAAGTATGGCATACTTCCAAGGATGGAGCACTATATTGCATAATCGATCTTTTTGGCAAAAGGTGGTTTCCTTGATGAATCCTATCAGTTTATCCAGGGCATGCCGCTGAAAGCCAATGTTCGTGTATGGGGAGCCTTGCTCGGAGCTTGCCGGATTAATAGGAACATTGATTTAGGAAAGCAAGTGTCAAGGATGATCCAGAAACTAGGACCTGAGAAACTGGTAACTTTGTTCTGCTGTCCAACATTTTCAGTTCTGCTGGGAGATTCGATGAGGCAGCAGAAGTTCGAATAATACAGAAGGTTAAGGGCTTTAAGAAGAGTCCCAGCTGCAGTTGGATTGAGATAAATGGATCCTTACATGCATTTATTGGTGGAGACTAATCTCATCCACGTTCTCCAGACATATATGAAGAACTGGATAATATCCTGGTAGAAATTGGGTTACCAGGCTGATACCAGTTTTGTTTTGCAAGATCTGGAGGAAGAGGAAAAAGGAAAGGTGCTTCTTTATCTCAGCGAAAAGCTAGCATAAATAGCTGTTGGTGTCCTTAGTCTTAGCAAAGAGAAGATCATCTTTGTTACAAAGAATCTTTGTGTATGTGGAGACTGCCATACTGCCATCAAGTACATGGCCTTAGTTGGGAACAGAATTATTATTGTCATTTATGCTAAGAGCATTCTAACCATATTCGTTTTATTTCATTCCCTTTCTAATTCATCTCCTTATTTTCATTCACTTTATTTTTTTCTCATCTTCAACAACTTCTTTTCGAAAAAATTCGTGAAGAAAAAAAAAGAGAGAATCATGTACTAAAGAGAATGTCATTAGGAATCCCTTCGTGACGGAAACCATAAAGAGAAATCGTTGAAGTGCTGAAGGAAACGAGAATTCCTTCGTGATGGGAACTGTAAAAAGAAATCGTTGGAACACTGAAGAGAACGAAAATCCCTTCAAGAAGATATTCTCGTCCGTGAAGGAAATCCCTTGAGGATGCTCTAATGGATTTCATCACTTCATGACTGGGCAATGCAGATGTGGAGATTTCTGGTGATAGTGCCAAAACTAAAGACCATTTCATAAGCTGTTTAGGTATATGAGGAGATTGTGTGACTGAGGACGGATCTAGCTGGGGTTATGGCTGTACAAATGTGAGCTACCTTCTTCTGTACGGATTTGCTACAAGAAAAAAGTATGACATTTATGCAACGCACATATCGTTCATGTGGAGTGCTTGTTAGTTCGCCTAGTTTCAATTGACATTTTTTCGCAAAAAAAAGTCCAAGAAAATAAATCTTCACATTTGATGCATCATGCATGTGTATGGATGCAAATGCATCACAAAAACTTATGTGTTATGCTGCCGGGAGTGCAACAGTGACAAACTTGTCTTTCAAATTCGCCAGGGTCGCACGACGGCATCCTTGTGGGGCTCCGGCGGCTAGCACGACTCTAAAATGAAGATATGCCATTGATTCGTCTGCTCGGTATTCCATCCTTCCTTCTATGCCAATGCCGTTGCTGAATTGATGTGGAGGGCTTTTTTCAATTGCCAGAAGTCCAAGAAAATAAAATTTAACATTTCAACTTTGAAGAGTTATATTGGTTGCATGTGGCGTGTGTAGGCATCTCACACAATAGAGATGCCTCATGCATGCATGTATGTAAAATGCAGCTCAAAAGCTTCACATAGTAGTTATGAGTGTACCAACATCCGTTACAAATTCAAAAAAGGCCTGCTTCTAACTAGAACCAACTCTAGGTGAAAAAAATATATCCATGGACCGGCTAATCATTCTGTTTGCAAAGGACAACCATACTTCTTTTTTTTATCTCCTCCAAATATTTTCAAAATTATGTATATATTGATAGATGATACTGATATTGGTATTATTATAGCTATTAACTGCTGGAGGGGGTACAAAAGGAAATGAATAGGACCGTTGGATGAAGTCGATTGGAAGGAGAGATCAATCAGTGTACAATTAGGTGTTCAAGGATATTACAACGATATTTTTTATATTAATAAACACTATTGATAGATGTGGTTCTGACGAGCCTACAACTAATTGATGAGTATTTGGGTGGTCTTCCCAATGCTTCGTTCTATCCCACTAATTCTAACTAAGCTTTGGGTGTGTAATTTGTGAAGGCCGTGTCGATAGTAATTAATATAAGGGGAGCTCGTTTTATGAATCTAACAAATTGCATCTTGATCATCCATTAATCATATCAGAAGGTTAAAATTCAAAGCCGCTCCTCACCACTTAAGTACACATAAGATTTAATGCATATTAAGAATATCTAGACAATAATTGTGCTGCATTATTGTTACATAAATTCTAGCTTCACAGATGATTTTCTGAATTTATTAAGGAGTTAAGAAATAGTAACATTAACACAAGCCTCAAGTGTCCTTCAAGTCTCCTCATAATTCAAAAGGCATTTAGTTATTGGTTTTGGCCCAATTTAATAAGTAGTAGTTTTGCTTGCTCGTTAAATATCTCTCCAAGTAAGTACTACTAGTTTTGCTTACATTTTTAAAAGGAAGCTCATACTATCACGCTACCTTTTCACGAACCTTAAAAAATTGCTAAGCCTCGAAAAGGATTATGATTAGCTTGAGCAATAATAACTTGAGATGATCTTTATTACTAGTAAATGTGTTGATACTAGAGAGATTCATGCATGCTTATAATGCTGAGTTTTTCCATAGAGGAATTTTGTGTAACTTTATAAACCCCATTCAATGAAAGCACCATAACTAGTTTCAGTTCTTATTGCGGTGGAGCCAAGAGATTTAAAATAAATATTGTATTTTTAAAGGGATATCAGTTCCGATCTTATCGATGAAGCCAACTTGGTACACTTTGTAATTTCTAAACATTACTGGAGTAAGCTTTATTCAGCCAACTTTCATACAACAGGTTGCACCCTTCTTGTGGCTACTCACACGTGTATTCCTTCTCCACGCATGCCACCCTAGTACACTTAACACACTTGCCGGGAGAGCGTGCCCCCAGTTTTTACTTCTACAACCTGATCAATATCATTGGATTCCTACATTTGTAAAGATCCCAACCCACATCATCTATATATAAACTATCTAGGAATGTTTCCTACAAAAACATACCAACTCTAGAAAGTGTCTTGTGATTTATCATTTCATTCTAGTGACGTCTTACCCAAATACAATCTCTTTCACTACTTATTTTCTTAGAAGCATATATGTAAGATTAATGGCATGTTTGGTTCACGTCTAAGTTTGTTACGATTAAGGTTAGTCAAGTGAGGCTTGCTATGAAAAGTGTGGGTAATAAATTTTTAGCCACAAGTGTAGCAAAGTTAGTCAAAAAATTGAGTGTATGACGTATGGACCAAAGAGCTAAAAAAGTATGACTTGCCACAGTTGTGATAGTCAATCAAACAATTATCTAAAAATCTATAACGTGATTAACCTTAGACGTGACAAACTTAAGCGCGAACCAAACATACCTAAATCTCTTTGACAAACTCATATGCATTTTGCTAGTTGTAGCATGTAAACAATGCAATTTTAATCCAAATCATGTATGATGCAAGCAATGTAATTTCAATTGGATGCATTGAGCTTGATAGCCAACGTTCACAGTTCTGACACTAGTTTAGTTTGACAGAAATTCAACTTTTCCTTTGTAAACCAGAACAATAACATTTTGTCCCAAGAACAAAATTATTGTGGTGGGCTAACAATACCAAAAGGGCAATAAGATAAGCACCAGATAGATGGGTTTACAATGGCATCAGCATATTGACGGCTCTCTCTCTCCCGCTCCCCCCTCTCTCATACGCATGGGGACAAACCGACAAGGGCATAAATATTATATGCTAGTTATTTCTTGACTATTCCAAACAAATAAGAACTACTTGTGCAGCATCTACATAATATGAATTCAATGAAATATGTAAGTATGTATAAGGATGTACATACAAGTACTAATCCTAGCGAAAAAGATTAGTAAATTATGTTTGTAAGTGATACCACCCCTATATCTCTAGTAGAGGACCAAATCTCTCGGTAGCACAAGAACCTCCTGTATTTCAACGAAAAATCCGTTACATATAAAAATTGGCAAGAGCACCACCCTAAAAAAAATGCACTTGCACCTAATTGCTATTTCATTTTTTCCCATTGTATTTAGAGGCCAAATGAACTAGAGTGGTGATCCAACTACCCTTTGTTGACCCACTTACATCTGTAGCTAGCATCCCACCTTTGATCATGAAGTGGCTAAAAATAGAAAGATTGACAATGAAAAGTACCCACAAATCTGTTGAAGGCATGCAAAATATAGAAAATTGTTTCATTTGAACAAACTCACCAAAGAGCAAAACTTTCACCTGGCACAACAATTTAGAATCAACACACTAGTTACCACATAACAACATCCCATAATCAGTTACACCTTCTAATCTGATGAGACACCTTTATTTTGTCCTTTTCATATGGTTCCATATCCCATAAAATATGCTACATGTGATCCGTAAGTATCACCTCCACTGAAAACGACAGTGTCCGAACATCAAGAGTCTCTAGAGGATGTGCATACACCCTACAACCAAGGAGCGCATTGTAATTATCCCAAATTTCACGTTGCTACTGTGTAGTAGTGTGATGGTGAGAATAAAAACCAAATCCCAGGAGAAACCCAAGCCCAAGGTTAGGTTTTGGATCTGTTGTCATCATATAAAGTGTGGTATCTTAATCATGGTAAATATCTTAGAGTTCATAATCAACTGAAAGTATCAAATGACCCAAGAGAGGGTGAATTAAGCTATTAAAAATTTATTCCTATCAAATTTTAGAACAAGTAACAACCTTAGCCTAGATGAATTGAAATACAAGTATACGATCAAACTAGGTGAAAACATGAAAACAAGCAAGCTAGAACAAAAAGTAAATACGGAAAGTAAAGCTTGCAACTAAGTAAAAGCACAAATGTTAATACGAGAAAATAAGGAGACGAACAAGAGAACACCAATTTTTTTATGAGGTATCGAGGAGTTGGCACTCTCTCTAATCCTCGTTGGAGCATCCACAAAGGATATCACTCCCCTTGAGTCACAAAATCTCAAGTGCTCACTCATGATTGCTGATTCTGCATATCTGGATTGACGGATATCAAACCAAGCACATAGCTCTTCCCAGGGCTCTCATAAGAACTCCAAGAGCTCATCGAGACACCTCCAACCAGCAAAGACTGGCTAGGTGTTGCCAACCACCAAGATTAACAAGTTAATAGCTTCACTTGATCAAGATCAAGCCTAGACTACAGCTAGATGCACACTTGCTACTCTCCGAGTACTAAAGATGTCCTTAACCTTCAATTAAAAACTTTGAAATTTACTCAACTGCACTCTCTTGCTTCTTGATGACACACACAGTGTATAAGTTTTTCTGGGGTCGCAAGAGAGCCAACTGAAACCAAGTGAAGGGGTATTTATAGGCTAGAGATTCAAATTTAGCTATTGCCTAACAACTCACTTTTTTGTTAACATCGGATGATCCAGTGAGTATCTTCTTACAATCACCAAAAAATCCGGTGAGTACAAACTTCAAAGCCCCACTGTGCTCGTGGTCATTAGCTACTACTGTTAAAAATTGATTCGGTGGATTCATCCGGTGCGACTTAATTCATCACTAGATCATCCGATCAGAAGAACCAAGCTAGACTACCCGTTGCAACCTTCTCTGCAAAAATTAATCCAGTGATTCCTCTTTGCCTTCACCAGACCATTTGGTGAGAGTAGCTTCTTCTGGAACCAAAAAAAAAATTCTGCAAGAAATGCTCCGGTGCTCCTATCTTTCCATCACTAAATAATCTGGTGAGTTCAACTTCAATTTCACCTGAAAAAATTGCTTCTATTGAAAAATCTCCGGTGCCCTCACGGGGGTAACACCGGACCCCCGGTGTAGCGCTTCAAAAAATTCAGGACATGTCACCAGGAAAAGGTTCCGATGATACTTGCAAGTTAACCACCGGACCATCTGATCTTCTCATTTGTTTTTTGTCTGAACCAAGAGAAATGCTCCGGTGAGAACTAGAGTCACATCATCGGACTATCCGGTGAGGCTAACTTCATTGAGCTCATCCAATTCAATCTTTTCTTGAGTTCTAACTTCACGATATCTCAACCATGGACTTCTATGAGCTACCTAGCGCTAGAGATTCACAAGTGTGCATTAGACCAAGTCTAAACTTATCTAGATCAAGCTACTACTCTTAGCCCCTCTTTATAGTATGGTCAAAAAAACTAAGAAAGAAGACCTATACTACTCTAAGTGTCCTTCCTCTCCCTTGTTACACTTAAAACTAGAAGATTCTTAATCTTGATGCACATCTCATTTGATCGTCCATATAATCGCCTTAGAGACCAAGAATACCCAATCATCATTGTGGACTAAATTTTTTGATACCCTTCAAAACAAACTTGTTAGTCACAATGATACGGTTGTCATTAATCACCAAAATATTTACCACCCACCCAGGGGCTTAGATGCTACAGTCTCCATTTTTTATGATTGATGACAACACAATATAGAAGTGTACCCTATCATACTAGGCAATTGACAGCATATATCAATTAAGCAAGAGAAAATTTAGCACTATAACAACCTATCATGCTAGAAGAATAAGAATTAAATACGTATGAAATTTAAACACAATGTCATGGCAAGAGAAACACGTCAATAGAGAGAACCAAATAGTCTATCATTACATCCAAATCCATAAGATCCAACAAGCTGAACCTAACTACCCAAACCCCTAAACTCCCCTTGAAACAAAAGCTCTCTAAACACTTATGCTAAGACTCTCTCTCAACTCTCCCTACCACTAGACTCTCCCCCTTTTTCATCTAAGTACCAAAAAGAGAACACATGTAAGCATCTGGAGCCGGAGAAGATCAAGGAGTCGACGCTATCGAAGAAGGTTGCACCACTAACTGAGAAGCGTCAGACTCGAAGTCAGAAGAGACAAGCTCAGTGGCAGTGTCGATGACCGGAGAGAGCGATCCTACTGAAGGCTGAACAGATGCAGAAGGAGCAGGAACCTCTGCCGATACTGTGTTGAGATGGGGGTCGATGCTAAAAGTATCGATACCTTGAGTTGCTGTCTGCTGAAGAGTAGCCTCAAAACTCGCAAAAAGTTGATTGTACAATAGAAGATGGCTCGACTAAGGGGTGCTAAATAGAGACAAGCGGCTGCAGAGAGTCCTCGAAGCTGAGAGGTCCAGTGGTAAGAGGTGATGTCAACGAATGAAGCATTGGCCTCTGAGAAGTCCCGGTAGGTAGAGAGAAGACTCTAGTGGTGAAAAGTGTTGAAAGAGGAAAGCCTGACGCTGGAGTACTCAAGAGACCACCAACACTACCTAGGAGAGGACTCGAGGCTGGAGTTGGTGCTGGAGGTGCAGCTGGCAACTGAAGACCTACATGTTGAAAAGGAATGAAAACATCCGAGCGTTGTTCTCCCTGTCTATCTGAAGTGTCGCAAACATGGTCTGCTGCTACTAGAGTGTCTGCATGAGGACCGTGTGCTGCTCCTGCTAGCAAAGCATATCAGCCTGAAGCTTCACCTTCATCTCTGCCTGGGCTGCCATTTGCTGCTGATGCATCTGCTAATGAAAGAGGGTAAACTCTGAAGGTGGTGCAACAGGAGGTACAGAAGGTGTCACCTCATGTGATGAAGAGAGTGGAACTGAAGTCTGTGATTGTCGGAGGATTAACTCCAGTCACAGGGATCCCGAGAGACCCCTTTTTAGAGATTGGACTGGGGGGATGATCCTGAGTATGTTCGTTGGACAAATAAATAGGAATGAATGCAATTGCCGGTGGTGGTGGAATGACCTAGTGCAAAAAGAAGTAAATGCACCTGAATTTAGACAGGTTCGGGCCGCACGGGGGCATAACACCCTACTCATGTATGGATACTATAAATGCTCTGAGGAAGTCCCTCAAGGATGTTGCTGGTTACAAGAATGTTGGTCTATCTTGGAGCCTGGGGCTCTTTGTTCTTCGGCCTATCTCGTGCTGCTCACTTCTCAGCCGTGTTTCTCTTGTGCTGTGTTCTTGTCTATACTTGTGCGTCTTCTCTTTTTTCCATACCTTTCCAGGATGCATTCCACTTCTTTCTTCTGTGCCGCCGGCTGCTTTAAATACCCGTCGGCAGCAACGTGCCCCGAATGGGAGGGAGGGGGCACGAGTTCCGAGACACCATAAATGGAAAGGGCGTCATCATTTCCTCTGGGCGAAGTGACCGGGGGTGGAAAATACGGCACACGCCCGGTCATCCGTCACCATAAATGGCCTGGCAACGGGCGCCGTGGAGAGGGCCCACCGGGCAGCCGCAGAGCGGCCCGGCGTGCCCGCCCTGTCTTGTTCCCCTGTCACAGCAGCGCGGCAGACAGAACGCCTCGGTCCTTACGATGTTATCCTGAGACGGGCCGGATGGCACGGGACGGGACCCGTGCAATTAATAACCTCACGCCTCTCTGTCAGAACGTGGCAGGAACTGACGCTGAGCGCGGCAGGAGTAGTTGGAGGTGACAATCCACGCACGCTCTTTAAATGCGGCCTCGAGCCTTTGACTGGCTGACACCTCATCGGTGGGCCCCTCGGGGCCTCTGCCAGGGGGCTTTCTGGGTCGTCGGGGTACCGAGAGCTCGGGGGTATTGTTCATCTACCCGAGCACTCTCTCCCGAGAATGCCCTTTCTTGTCCTCGGGGAACCGAGTGCTCAGGGGTACTGTTCACCTCCCCGAGCACTCTCTCCCGGGCACACTTGTACGGATCCTCGGGGAACCGAGTGCTCGGAGGCTACTGCCCGCAGCCCCGAGCACTCTCTCCCGGAACTTCCTTCGGTGGGTCCTCGGGATACTTGGGTGCCCAGGGGCCACTGCCGGCGGCCCCGGGCACGTTTCTCCCGGTACTTAGCTCTCCTGGTCGTCATGGGACTAGGGTGCTCGGGGGCCACCGTACACCTTCCCGAGCACTTTCTTCCCGGTACTTAGATTTCGTGGATCATCAGGGAACTGGGGTACTCGGGGGCCACCGACTGCGGCCCCGAGCGTCCTCTCCCGGGACTCGATCTTTCTCACCTTGCGGGAGAGACTCCGCGGGATGGCGCCATGTGGCGGATGGCTGGCCTGGCCTCGGGATTCGGGGACCCCCGGTTCCGGATACACCGACAGTGATGCAGACCGAGAAGAACCTCCTACCTCAGTGTCGTGAGACCTAGCGACTGGGGGAAATACTCGATGTCCTCTGAGTATGAGTTACTGTCGATGTCTATGTCAAAGATGGCATAAGGGAGCTCTGCCTCAGCCTTTGCTAGGGCCTAGTCCTCAGCTGCTACTCTCTCCCTCTCCCAACTGGGATTTAGTCCTGAGCGTGAACTATGGCACGCTGACCCTGACGTCTATCTATAGGAGTACTAGGGATATACTCCTAGAACTGAGTAGGAGAGTCCTCATAGATCTCGAGGAACTCGGGATACCTAATCGCGTGAGCAAGAAAATGTGAAATAAAGTGTGCATACGTTACTCTGGCGAGAAATATCCCTTCTACTATGACATCCTCAATCTCACAAAGAATATGGTCCACGATATCAAATTGTTGGTGAGTGAGGATAGAGAGAATCAACCACTACTGCAAGCTGCTGAGGATCGGCTACGGAGAGGCTATCAGCAACAAGCTACGTCTCAGGGCTAAGTGAATGGCCTTCGCCTCATGTGTCAACATGTCTGGCAGTCTCAGTGATATTAGAGCTAACGGTTGCCTCAACAGTGGCCTGATCTCCTCATCAGTGGGAAAGACACCACTAGCTAGAGGACGACAAGGGGACTCGGCTTTCAGATGAACGACCTCATGAAGAAACCTAGAACTCATCTAAACCCCCAAAGCCTCAAGTATCCTATTCCTGTATAATCTGAACTACTCTCCCTGGAACATGAACTCGATGAAGTTCCTCTCTGGTGCAATCCACACTATGGCATAGAAGACTCTGACCCATTCCTCAACATATCTGTCCACACCAGTGAGCAGAGATGTAAGACCCGAAATGGTGTCAAAGTGTTGCCTCATGTCCACTCCCCCTGTAGCTAACTGCATGTAGTGCCAGTTGAGCGTCCTGTGCTGACTCAACTCGACATTTTTTCTGAGATAAGAATGGAAGAAGCTCTCCTGCAGAATGGTGTAGAACTGTGATCGACCCTCTCATGTATGACCGCGGGAAACCACTCATCGATCCTCAGAAACCTCAGTTTCTTGATCTTTGGTGACTTGTAAGAAGTCAAGTCATGCAAACGAAGCTCTCCCTGGGGCTGAGGCTGCTCTCTCTGCTCTGTCTCAAACTTCTCCTTCTCCTCCTCCTCTGCCACTGGCTCCGGACGAGCGCTCTTCCGACTGCTTGACTGGCCAGAAGGCATCGAGTCCATTCCTGCGACAAGACAAGTGCACATGGATCAACGAGGAGGTGAAGCGATGTCTCTGATCTCAAAACCTCACTGAACGTTAGTTGCATCTACCAGTGCAATAACACAATCATTCTCTTTCTGAGCCTTTGACTTCTTCTTCTTTGGAAAAATAGCGTGGTGGAGAAAAAGAACAAGACCTTGATCACTTTTGTAAGAGCAATGTTGGATGAGTATGGTATGCCAGAGAAGTTGGGTGGAAGCAATCAACAGGGTGTGTCAGCATCCAACCGAGTGTATCTTCACTGACTTTTGAAGAAGACATCATACGTGCTTCTCATTAGGAGGAAACCCAATATCTCCTACTTCCAAGTGTTCGGATATAAGTGCTTTATCTACAAGAAAAGAGAACGCCTAGATAAGTTTGAAAATGTTGCGATATTGGTTTTCTTATTGGTTATGCATCGAACTCCAAAGCATATCGAGTATTAAAGAAACTTGTGATGTGGAGTTTGATGAATCTAATAGCTCTCAAGGAGAAGGTATTTCTTATGATAATGTAGGTAATGAACCCTTAAGAGATGTGATGAAGAATATGACAATTTAGGATATCAAACCTAAGGAGGAGGATGAAGATGTACCTTCTACTTCCACTCCATATACCTCCTTAGCACCTCAAGTTGATCAAGATAATGAGAATGATGATCAACCACTTCCATCACAAGATGTCCATATCTCTTGAGAGGAAGTTCAAGTTCAAGTTTAAGATGTTGGACCACCACAATATACACCTCAAGAACCACAAGTGAAGCAAACACAGATTTTTAAGGATCACCCAATTGACACATTAGGAGTCCATCTAGGAGAGCAATAACTCGCTCTCATCAATATGCTTTATTTTGTAAATATTACTCGTTTGTCTCTTGTTTGGAACCCACACATGTAGATGGGACTCTTAAAGATCCGAATTGGGTGATTGCTATGTAAGAAGAACTCAACAACTTCACTCGCAATGAAGTATGAATACTAGAAGAAAGGCTTCAAGACAAGAATATGATTGGAACCAAGTGGGTCTTCCGTAACATTTAATATGAACATGGTGTGGTGGTACGCAACAAGGCAAGACTAGTCGCGTAAGGCTTTGCACAAGTTGAATGTTTGGATTTTTGCGAAACATTCGCTCTCATGGTAAGGCTTGAAGCCATTCGTATCCTTCTTGAATTTGCTTCACATCATAATATCAAGCTTTATCAAATGGATGTGAAGATTATTTTTTTAAATGGCTTCATTAATAAACTTATTTATATTGAACAATCTCTCGGTTTTGAAGATTCTAGATATCTTAATCATGTTTATAAGTTGCACAAGAAAATTATGGACTCAAGCAAGCCCTAAGAGCTTAGTATGAACGCCTACATGACTTCCTCATCAACCAAGTATTTAAGATTGGGAGGGTGGATACTACATTGTTCATAAAGATCATCGACAATGAGCTTTTCTTGTGTCAAATTTATGTTGATGATATAATATTTGGTTCAACTAACGAAAAGTTTTGCAAGGAATTTGGTGACAAGATATTTAGGGAGTTCGAGATATCGATGATTAGAGAGCTCAACTACTTCATTAGATTCCAAATCAAGCAATTGAAGGAAGGAACGTCAATCCATCAAGAAAAGTACATGAGGGGCATCCTTAAGAAGTTCAAGATGGATGATTGCAAGCCAATCAAGATCCCCATGCCTACTAATGGATATCTCGACTTAGATGAAACAGGTAAATTGGTTGACCAAAAGCTTTATCGTTCTATGATTTGGTCACCTCTTCAACTTACTGCTTTTAAGCCCAATATTATGTTTAGTGTATGCATGTGTGCCCACTTTCAAGCTAATCCTAAGGAATCATATCTTAATGCTGTTAAAAGGATCCTTGGATACCTAAAATATACACCTAGCATAGGCTTGTGATACCCTATAGGTTACTCGGATTCAAACTTTGCCGGATGCCGTATGGATCGTAAGAGTACTTTAGGTGGGTGCTACTTGCTTGGGCGATCCCTAGTCTCATGGTCTTCTAAAAAGCAAAGCTTCGTAGCCTTGTCCAACGTGAAAGCCAAATACATAGCCGCCAGAGCATGTTGCGCTCAAATCCTTTATATGAAGCAAACCTTGTTAGATTTTGGTATTTGTCTAGAGAAGGTTCCACTCCTTTGTGAAAATGAGAGTGTCGTAAAAATTGCAAACAATCCCGTGCAACACTCTCACACAAAGCATATTGATATCCGTCATCACTTCCTTAGAGATCATGTGGATAAAAATGATATTTCTCTTGGTAGTGTAAGGTCGGAAGATCAATTGGTGGATATCTTCACAAAACCTCTAGATGAAGCCACATTTTGTAGATTGCGAAGTGAGTTGAATATGGTAGATGCTTCAAACGTCATGTGATGCCTTGTCATATAGATGCATTTTATTGTAGGTACTTGTCTAACCTTCTCAAGATAGTGATGAATATGAGTTTTGTTTGAGTTGGTGGTCCCCTAGTTTTACTCAAGGTATGTTGTTGGGTTCACCATGAAGAAGTTTAAGAAGGAAAGTAATATGACAAGATAGATTTATTTTATGATATGCATCCACATGTTATATAGCTTGCACTCATATTTACTTTCATGCACTTGTTATGCATTGCATGTACATTGACGGTAGAGAGATCACAAAGGAGGATATCACTCTTTGAGAATATTGTTCGCTTTCAATGTGAACTTACACCTCTATAAGTGTGATTAGATAGATGTAAGTGATTAATACCTATTGAGTCATGTCCTAGCAAATTTGAAGTCTTAATCCTTAAGTTCATAGGCAATATGGCTCATACATTTTCTTAAAGTTTTATCCCTACTTTTTATTTGGTTCTTATTGTCTATTGAAAAATTATATATGCTATAGCTGCTTTGGCAACTATTTGTAAATGAGTGTTTGAGAGGGTAAGGATTTCACTCAAACTAGTCCAAACATGTGTTTTTGTTGTGTGTTTGTTTGAAGTTTGGACTTAGTGAGAGTTTTTAGTTCAACAGAATCTTTCTCTTCTTACCAGATAGTCTGATGATCCTTTCTTTCTCCTCATCGGGTCATCCAGTGATCTGTGCTTTTGGCAGTCACTTTAGCTTATCCTTGATAAAGGTCCGGTGGGTCCATTCGGTGATCGGTTGACCAACAACGGATAATCTGGTATTTGAAAATGGTTTTTCTCTTAGAAAAGGTCCGGTGTTTGCTAAGTGTTCTGGATTGGACCTTCCGGTGTTCAATTGGTGGCAGTCAAAAATAGCAAGTCAGAAAAACAGTCTGATGAATTTATCCTATGCTTAGTGCAATGTCATAGGAGAATCATGTGTTCAAAATTGGAAATTCTCTGAGAGTTTGTTCGGTGGGCCTGTCCAGTGTTCAATTTATTATCACGGGAGTCGGTGTTTGAGTTTGGTTTCAGTTAAAGATTGACATGTCCTCTACAAGTTTTTGTCCGGTGGCTTGTCCGATCATCTGGGTTAGCATCACTAGACCTTCTGGTGTTTAAAATTTTAGCGGAACCCACCTGTCATAACAAGTGCTCTTCTTGGTCGGCTCTCCCCTCTGCATCGATCCGCGCCACCACCCGTACCCCTCTTGCCACCACCATGCCTCCCATCGTCGATGAGGTTTGCTGCCTCGATTCACTAGTCGGCGCCCCTACTTCGCCATTCCACCGCAGCAGCCACGCCACCCTTAGCCGCCATAGACACGCCCTACGCCACCGTCACCATGCCCAGAGCCTCCACCACCGCTATCCAACACACGCCGGCCATCGAGCTCCTCCCTCACCACCGGCTTCTCTCTCAACTTCGCTGCGGTGAGCACAAATTCAGCCGATTCTTCACTTTTGCAAACCCTAGAACCATTTTCTAGCAAAATTGCCTCAAATTTCATCAAAATTTGATCAATTCAATGCAAATTTGTTGCAATATGTTGCAATTCCATTCAAATGTTCTGAGTTAGGGACATGTTGATCAAAGTTTGTGCTTGAATCGATAAATTCATTCAAATTTGAGTGAATTCATGAAAATTTACCTCAAATTCATGCCAAATTTGATAAATTTATTCAAATTTGAAGTCAACCTCTTGAATTTTGTCAATTTCTAGTGTCCCTATCTCGAATCCATAGCATGTTCATCCCAATTCGTATTATTTTCATGCTTAGGGTTCGATCTCAGGTAAATTTCATTTTAAATCCTTAAAACCCGAAGCGCCCTATCATTTGTTTTCATCTTTATACCTGTCAGATGGGTCGTGAGCGCAGCGATAAGGGAAAGGGTTGAGGGGTGTAGGTTGATGAGAACTCATACTTGAAGTCTCTATCATCACAATAATCTTCAATTTGAGTGTTCTTAAACTTCGTGCTATTGTCACTCTGGATCTTCACAATTGTGGCCTCGTACCCATTTTGAGCCCTTTTTGCGATCTTCTTGAAGATTCCAACGGCCTTGCTCTTGTCATATAAAAAGAAAGTCCAAGTGTATCTCGAATAATCATCAATAATGATAAGGCAATAGAGATTACCACCAAGACTTTTATAGGTAGTTGGTCCAAAGAGGTCCATATGTAGAAGCTCTAAGGTTCTTGATGTAGACATCATTGACTTTTATGGATGAGAGCTTGCAACTTGTTTTTTCGCTTGGCAAACACTACACAACTTATCCTTCTCGAACACTACATCCTTCAAACAAATCACAATTCCATTTTTGAACGTCTTCTTGAGTTGGCTCATTTCAATGTGTGCAAGTCGACGATGCCAAAGTCAACCCATGGATGTCTTGATGAAGAGGCATGTTGTCAAGCTAGCTTCATTAGTGAAAAAATTCACAAGATAGATATGTCCATGTCTAAAATCTTTAAAGATTAGATCATTATATTTCTTACTTGTTATGATAACATCAACATCACTAAATAAATATGTGAAGCCTAAATCACATAGTTGAGTTATGAAAAATAAATTAAAACTAAGAGACTCTACTAGAAGCACATTAGAAATAGAGAGGTCATTTTAGATTGCCATCTTACCCAAACCTATCATATTTGCCTTAGAATTATCACCAAAAGTGACTTTGTCATGATCGCCCACTTCATCTTCTAGAGAGGAGGACATCTTTACATTGCCGGTCATATGTTGTGTGCATCCACTATCAAGCACCCAATATTTTTCATCGGCTTTGTAGTTCACCTACATATATGAGATCAAGCTTTTTGTTTAGTTACCCAACCAAGTTTGATACCTTTCATGTGAGACACAGAGCTTTAGACACCTAAAGTTGCCTAGGAAGCTTATCCTTAGCTTGAGTTCCAATGAATTTATCCACGATTTTTCTACTTTTAAGGTTATACAATAGGAAATGATGATCATTGAAAGTGGATTTGTATTTAGGAGGCAAAGTAGAAACCGGTTTAGTAGGAATTGGACACTCCCTTGTATGCTGGCCGATGACCTCGCAATATTGGCAATATGAATCAACTTCCTTGATGAAATATTTTTTGATCTTCGGTGACTTGGTAATGTTCTCCACCGAGTTAGGGAAACATCCAAGGCCTCTCTTGTTGTAGTATATGACATTCTTTATGAGAATTTTCTTGTGCGTGTACTCCCCCTTAATCAACCGGGCCACACACAAATTGAGATTTGCAATCTCATTCGTGAGCTCTTGCTCCTTTGCATGGTTAGTCTTAGAAGATGATATAGTATCACATGAAGAAGATTATGAGATATCAAGAAGATCATCACAAGAAATAGATGCATTGACCTTAACAACATCAATAGTAGGCAATTTATTCATGCTAGGATCAATAGCATCATAAGCTAACTCAAGTTCTTGATATTTGTGTTTCAAGTCAATATGCTCAAGTTTTAGTTTTCTGTTGCTCTCTTCAAGAGACTTGCTAGATACAACTACTTCATCATGTTTTTAAACACATCATTATATTTAGCAAGTAATTCATCATGACTAGAGCTAAGCTTGGTATTATTATTTTCAAGAGACTTAATTTTAGTTTTTTGCTTCTTGATGATGGTAGCATAGTCATTTATGAGTTTAGATAAATTATTGGGAGAAAGACCATCATAATCACTACTATCATCATCCTCACTACTCACCTTGTTGTTACCTTTTGCCACGAGGCACATAGGTGGTGAAGGTAGCAGTGGATCATCATTGGTGATGGCGAGGCCCGTGAAATCCCTGTCTTCATCATCACTTGAATCTTCACTTGAGCTTTCACCAGAGACCCATTCACCAATAATATAAGCCTTACGACATCCTCCCTTCTTGTTGAAGAACTTCTTCTTGTTGTTGTCTTGATCATTTTTCTTGTGCTTATTCTCATCCTCATTTGTATCAATATTCTTACTCTTATTTTTGTTTTTCTTGTCGAGATAAGGGCAATCATATGATATGTGACCATATTTACCACAATTGTAGCTCTTCTTCCACCGAACTTGTCAATTTTTTGGAGCAAAATTTGTTCTTCTTGGGATCATAGTTGTAGCCTTTCTTTCCCAACTTAGATATCATCCTTGTGGTTATTCTCATGAGGAGGGTAAGCTCGGTGTCAGAGTCATCATCATCATCTTCATCATCACTTTTATCGCTTTCACTTGTTGATAGGATTTTCACATTCTTCTTCTTATTGTCAATTATTTTGGCCTTAAGAGCAAGATTCTTTTTAGAATAGGATTCTTCTTGATTTCTAAATAAGAACATCTCATGAGCATGAATCTTGTCCATGACATTGGTGGCGGTCATGTCATTGATGTCTTTCTCATGAAGAAGAGAGATGACAATATTATATTACGGCTTAGGAAGCACCATCAAGATCCTACGAATAATGTCTCCTTAAGATAATTAAGTGAGTTCAAGAGAATTGATTTCTTCAACAAGCATATTCATACGAGAATACATAGCATTGCATAGCTCATTTGGAAGCATCTTAAATTGATTAAGGTTGTTCATTAGCACATTATATCTTTTCTCCTGGATTTTTATAGAACCCTCATGAATTTCACAAAGATCGGTCTAAATATCATGAGCTAATTCCTTGCTCCTTACTCTAGAAAACACCTCTTCACTAATTCCCTCAAAAATAGCATTTTTAATCTTAGCATTCCATCTAATTTGTTGTTCGGTAAATGGTTGATCAAACCTAGTGGAAGCGGCTAGCCAAACTTCTGGGGAAATAGGATCAATATAGCTCGCCATGCGAACTTTCTAATAAGAGAAGTTTTTTTCCCTTGAACCTTGGCACACACTACTTCCATTTCTGAGGTCCATTGCTCTAGGATTTTAAGCCTATCAAGAGCACGAGGCTCTAATACCAATTGAAAAGATCAAATGGCCCAAGAGGAGGGTGAATTGGGATATTAGAAATCTACTCCTACTAAATTCTAGAATAAGTATCAAACTTGGTCTAAATGAATTGAAATACAACTACACGATTAAACTAGATGGAAACATGAAAACAATCAAGCTAGAACACAAAGTAAATATGGAAAGTAAAGTTTGCAAGTAAGTAAAAGCTCAAATATAAATACAGGAAAATAAGGAGATGTATAAGAGAACACCGATTTTTTTCCCGAGGTATCGAGGAGTCGGTACTCCCTCCTAGTCCTCGTTAGAGCATCCACAATGGATATTACTCCCCTTGAGTCACACCCCTTGAGTCACAAAGTCTCAAATGCCCACTCATGATTGCCGCTTCTTCATCTCTAGATTGATGGGTATCAAACCAAGCACGTAGCTCTTTCCGGGGCTCCCACAAGAACTCCAAAAGCTCACCGAGACACCTCCAACCACCAAAGACCGGCTATGTGTTGCTAACCATCAAGAGTAACAAGTCAATAGCTTCACTTGATCAAGATCAAGCTTAGACTATAACTAGATACACATTTGCTACTCTTCAAACACTAAAGATGTCATTAACCTTCAATTAAGAACTTTGGAGTTTACTTAAGTGCACTCTCTTACTTCTTGATGACACACACAGTGTATAAGTATTTATGGGGGTCGCAAGAGAGTCAATTGAAACCAAGTGAGGGGGTATTTACAGGCTAGAGATCCAAATTTAGCTGTTGCCAAAAAACCTACTTTTTCTGTTAATACCAGATGATTCAGTAAGTATCTCCTTACAATCACCAGACAATCCGGTGGGTACAAACTTCAGAGCTCCAATGTGCTCGCTGTCATTAGCCGTTATTGCTGAAACATGATCCGGTGGATTCATCCGGTGCGACTTAGTTCATCACCGGACCATCCGATCAGAAAAACCAAGCCAGACTACCCGTTACAATCTTCTCTGCAAAAATTAAACCGGTGATTCCTCTTTGCCTTCACTGGACCATCCGATCAGAAGAACCAAGCCAGACTACCCGTTATAATCTTCTCTGCAAAAATTAGTCAAGTGATTCCTCTTAGCCTTCACCGGACCATGCGGTGAGAGTAGCTTCTTCTGGAACCAAAAACTCTTTTCTGCAAGAAATACTTCGGTGCTCCCATCTTTCCATCACTGGATAATCCGGTGAGTTCAACTTTAATTTCACCTGAAAAAATTGCTTCTGCTAAAAAAGCTTCAGTGCCCTCATAGGGGTAACACCGAACCATCCGGTGCAACACTTCAAAAAATCCAAGACACATGTCACCAAGAAAAGTTTCCGGTGATACCTACAAGTTAACCACCGGACCATCCGATCTTCTCATTTGTTTTCTGTCTGAATCAAGAGAAATACTCTGGTGAGAACTAGAGTTACATCATCGGACTATCCAGTGAGGCTAACTTCACTGAACTTGTCCAATTCAATATTTTCTTGAGCTCTAACTCCACAACCTTTCAACCATGAACTTCTATAAGCTACCTAGCACTAGAGATTCACAAGTGTGCATCAAACTAAATCTAAATTTATCTAGGTCAAGCTACTACTTCTAACCCCTCTTTTTATAGTATGGTCAAAAAAACTAAGAAAGAAGGTCTATATTACTTTAAATATCCTTGCTCTCACTTATGACACTTAGAACTAGAAGATTCTTAATCTTGATGCACATCTTCTTTGATCGTCTATATAATTGCCTTAAGGACTAAGAATACCCAATCATCAATGTAAACTAAATTTTTTAATACACTTTAAAACAAATTTATTAGTCACAATAATACGGTTGTCATTATCACTGAAACACTTACCACTTATCTAAGACCTAGATACTACATCAACCGTACATTATTTCGAAAATGCAATTTCCCACTATTGTGAGATAAATTATCACATAGGAGAAATTCCTTTGAACCGCACAATTTTTTGGCAGTGAGTCCACTGTTGGAGGCTTCGTCGATGCGCAATTACAGAAATTGAAGTACTCTCAACTCCCAATACCCAATACACACGAATAATTTTTTTTATTAATAGAAAATAGTTTTCGGCCTCTGTATTGAAATCAAATCATCATCGTACAATTTTCAGCAGGACATGCCTACCTATTATCCTCGAGTAAACACATGCCATCATCTTAGCGTGACAAAGAAAGTAAAGAAAAAACTAGGAACACCTACTCTTAATGATTCCATTTTTACAAAATATATAACTCAGTACTACACTACCCCGGCGACATGTGTAACACATATATTACTTCCTTGTTCATTCGAAACAAATGTATATTATCATCTCATCAAAATAATCACAAATTGGAACAAATCGTTCTTAATCTTGCACTTTTGAACCAAAGTTCAACAGGCTTTTCTCAAATTGAGCACTGGCTAGTGTGACCATCCCACAGTAACCGCGGCAGCTTCAAATCCCTCCTTGCCGCCACCAAACCGTATGGCGCCGCTACTCCCCTTTCGCACCCTCCGCCTCCTGTCCAAGCTGCCTGCCTTCGCCACCATCGGCGCTGCCTTCTCACTGACATCCTTTCTCCCCATGCCGCCGGCTTTCTCAAGAAGTCGCACCACCTTAGACTTCCCCGCGGCGGCCGCGGCATCGGCTGCAGTTCGTCCTTTCACCGTCGAGGCCTTGGCGTTTGCGCCGTTCTTTAGGAGGAGGTCCACCACATCGGCGCGACCCACCTCGGCCGCGCAGTGCAGCGCCGTGTAGCCCTCGGCATCGGCTGCGTCGACGTCCGCTCCGCGGTCGATGAGGTCGCGCACCGTGTCGGCCCTCCCTTTGAAGGCGGCGCGCATGAGCGGCGTCCACCCGTGCGCGTCACGCCCCGCGACGGACGCGCCGCCGTCGGCCGCTCGCCGGATGGCCCTCGTCTCGCCCTTGCGTGCGGCGGCAAGGATCGCCTCGCCGAGGCCCAGGGACTCCATGATCCGCCCGGCGTGGCCCTCCTCGGCGGCGATCTCGAAGGCCGTCTTGCCCGTCGCGTCGCGCACAGAGACCGTGCCGGCCGCACCGTGGGACAGGAGAAGAGACGCGACAGCCTCGTCCCCGCGCCTCGCCGCGGCGTGGAGGGCCGAGGCCCCATCTGTGCCGCACCTCGTTTCGGCCCTTGCGCCCGCCGCGAGGAGCGCTTTCACCGCGTCCCGGCGCCCCGCTTCCGCCGCCAACCGTAGAGGAGTCTTGCCATCCCTCCCCGCCGCGTCGATAGATGTGAATGAACAAGAGAAGGACGCGGACGAGGAGGAGGCGGGTGAAGCAGAGGCAGGCTTGCCAAGAAGCAGCTTCAAGACGTCGTTGTGTCCGGCGGCGGCCGCCACGTGGAGCGCGTCTGAGCCGGCGGGTGTCGCGCCGTTGGCGAGGAGGAGCTCGGCGATGAGGCACTCGCCGGAGGCGGCGGCAGTCTCGAGGGGCGTCCGGCCGTGGCTCGGCTTGTCGGCGTCGGCGCCATACTCGAGCAGCACCTGGGCGATGTCGGCACGGCTGAGGCCGACGGCGAGGTCGAGCAACGTACGCCCGGACTCGTCGGTGGCGTCCGCAGCGCGCCACTCGGGCTCGCTGCGGTCAAGCACCTCCCTGAGCGCCTCCACCGCGCCGGCCGCGACCAGGCGGGCCGCGACGGACGCGCCCACGAAGGTCGCCCTGATGCCGCTGTCCACGAACACCTGCTTCCTCCTCGCCGAGAACCACTCTGGGTTGACCGAGTCCAGCGCCATCACGGGCTCCTTCACCGCCGCGCCGGGCGCCACCACGCTGTGCAGCAGCAACGCGTCCTCCCCGCGTCTCCCGCCGCCTTCCCCGCCAGGACCCTCGGGCGCCGCCGACGCCAGGTACACCACCTCCACTGTGACCGCGGCTAGCGGCGCCAAAATCCCCGTGTGCGGGCGCACCGCGAAGCGGCCCCTCACAGCCGGCTGCAGCCTGAACGCCACCGGCATGGTGTGCATCGCGTTCCGCAGCGTGAGCTCCCCCCTCGACTGCCTCCCGGGCTCCACCCGCACCACCACCTCGCTCGACGGCTCCGGTATCACCAACCGATCCATCTCTTCTTCTACCAAAATTCAAAGCTACAACTTTTCGCTCTTCTTGCCGTCCTAGAGACTACTAGTTCACCTCCGCTAAATTCTTGGTTGAGCCAGAGGTGGAAGAAGCAACCATCAAGAGGAGTGGCAGGAGGGACGAGGTCTTATGTACTAGCAACGCGTGTTGCTTGGCCGGCGCGGCATGGAGGAGTGCCACATGGTGGGTGTGAAGAACGAGGAGGACTTGTTCTATGTGGTGGCAGCTCGGGATTGTTTGATGTCTGGTTGCGTCTGATGGTGGCGTTTATTCCGGAGGGCAATGGAGATCGACCGGGGTGGCGCTTAGCGGCGGCAACTTCCCAGCGACATTGCCCGTCGCCCGTCGCTCGTCGTTGTAGGCTATAAAATAATGATATGATCAAAGCAGAGGTGACTGGATGATGGATAGTGATATTAGTTTCCTTTTGGGTAAGTAGGCAAGTAGGTAATAATTTGACAGCAAGGACAGTTAGAGCATGTTTGATTTAGTTTTAGACAAGTGAGAATCTAGTTTATTTTGTAGAATTTGTATAAGTTTTTTTTCACTAGATTATAGGATTTTATAGTATAATTTAACAGGTGGATTATATGATTTTGTAGTAGAACTTGACATGTGGATTATGAGTATCAATTTTTATATTATAACTGTTTGTTTTTTATTTTGTTTTTGTTTTTGAAGCTAGAATCCATAATCAAAATAAAAAAACAAACAGAGCCTTAGGCTTCTGTGGATTGAGCTGTGGCATATTTCGTTTCTTCGGAATGCTCCTTCTGCTTACACCTGCCGGTCAGCAATTTACAGCATGCTTAAAGAAGTTAGAGATAAATCCCTCAAGTAATCTATATGTAACATGTTCGCTCAGATTCAAACACAGAAACTGACTAGAGACATAGTTAGCATCTATTTGTATTCGGTTTGGACTCCTGGCCGAACATGATCATGTGTAATATTTGCTGCGGTTTGTCAGCTCTATGCTAACGCGTAACCGCGGCCTCTACGGAGGTTGAGACGCTTCAATCTATTCTTTCAGAAGATACTTGACAAACGATCGACATTCAGTTTCTCAATTTGAATGCTTCAAAAGGACCTATGGATATTCTCTCTTCTTTTTTGGACAAAAATTGCTACAAAGTAGGAGTAACTGATTTTTATAAGGGACATGGTCATGTACTCATGTTCCAGATTAATTATCCCTGAATTCATTCTTCTACTGACCCTTTCCTGCGATGAAAAGAGCCAAGGTATTGGTGATTTTCAGAAATTATTTTCTCAGGGAGTGTAGGTATGTTTGGTACAGTGGTGTGCTAAAGGTTGCAAAATCAAAGTAAAATTTACAGTACAAGCTACTCGGCAATGTGATCTTTCTCATAGGTAGATCACTTCATGTAAAACAAGCATTAGCTCTTTCCACTCGCTCTCTCATGCGTTATACTCCAAGTAATTTCAATTGCGCCACTGAAATGCATCTAGATTCTAGACCAACATTGTTGTTTATTTATTTTGATGGTTACGAACCAACAAAGTAAAATTCGGAGTTTCTGAGCGCCGTTAATTAATTTATGCGATGACAAGAGACCGATTTCGTTCTATACACATTTTCTTGGAGGCACTTGGTTTCCCCGTAGCCATTACCTCTAACGCATTTGCTGGACTACTGGATCTTGTTTTCTACATAGAAAGTGACAATAAAATGACAAAACGTTCTTCCTTTTCACGAAATCTTCCGTATAGGACACTATAACGCTTCTTAATTAAAACATTGCATTTGTCATATTAACCATTCTCTGTCAATACAGACAGGTAAACAGAACAGAGTTGTCGAGGCCGTTTCCGGACAGCCCCAGCATCTGGTAACTAATTTACATGTAGAGGCGCATTGCACCAGGACCAGAGTACATTGATGTCCAGGTGAAAAGCTATGGCTTTCACCAGTGTTGGGCACACATGGATTCTCTAGTATTTGATGAAACTGCTAAGCCATTGCTGGTGTCATCAGCTTTGATATTCAGCTCAGGCGATAGATTTGATGGCTTAAATAGTTGACAGGTAAGTCTAATGTTCTCCAGTCACTACTGAATGCATTACCCAGTCTCCAGTGGGCAACATACTGTCATGAAAGTTAGATTGTTTGGCTTACTCATGAGTAAAGAAATGCTTCTTTCTCTGTCAGAGACTCAGAGTAAAAGGAGGCAGAGGTCTTGATGAAATGGTCACACTCACACATATGCTTTAACCGTTTGCCGATGACCGGGTAATGTGACAAGATAACATCTGACAGCTTCGTCCACAAGCTGTGTACTGATCAAGCCCGAATTCATTGAGCATTCACATTCAGACATTTGACATGAGCATAAAATGAAATGGTACGTTCTACTAAAGCAATAGAGAATAATCAATAATACATATAAAAAAGAATAATCAATAAAACATATAAAAAGAATAATCAGTAATACATATAAAAAAATAATCAGTAATACAACTAGAGAACGAGATTACTCATTCTCGTTTATGGCTAGGCTGACCTGTCAGTTGGTGGGTCCCACTTGTCAATGTCTCTACCAGAATTAAGAATACACAGAGCAGCAACCTGCTTTGCTTATTTACACATCTGTGATCAGTTTGCGGTTGACTTTAAAAATAGTAACGAATTCCTAGGCATGGGTCAGAATTAGGATACGATCTTATTGCATTAGAATAAGGTAATGGCCCCCGGAGTGACCTCAACAAAGAGGAAATTATATACTGTTGAGTTAACAGAACTGATCTCCAGCACAATGCAAACTACTGGGTCTCAACTCTCAATAAAAAGAAAATGCACACTGCAAATTGCTGGCCATATGTGTAAACTATGCTTGATTCGTGAAGCTGCAAATTGATGGCATCACTGACGTTTAGATCAAAACTGCCCTCGCATTCAGACACATGGAGTCGTTGCTTTTCTGTTCATCTCTCGCTATCGCGATCCTGGCATGTTCTGTACATGTCGTGGAAGGAGCATCCTGGACGGAACTGGACGAACATTCCTCATATCTGTACTTGCCGAGTACTGACATGACTTTCTGCTGTTAACCATTGCTTGCATCCTGCTGTTCGTCACTTGTTGCAGCTTGGCGCTAGCCGTACCGGAGTGCGAGGCTAAGCACTGCAGCTAAGAGTGAAAAAGAAAAGTTGATTATACATCGATGTACACGTCGCTGTTCTGTAATGTTTGCTCCTAATCATTGCGTGGCCAGTTTAAGATACATCAAAGCTGTATTGTTCAGCTAAGTAGTGTACCTAAACTGCAATTCGGTCCAATAAGGGCATGTTTCGATAGGAGGAATTTGGATCCAAATCCTTAGGATTTAGTTCAAAGTTAGTTCCCAATGCAATCTATCTCATTCTGACAACGAGTTTAATTGATGTGCTACTCCTCTTTTCTTTTTCTTTTTTTCCTTTTCCTTTTCTTTTTCAGTATATCACTTCTGGAATTCACCCCTCAAAAATTAAGACAGTAATGTCAGACCAAGCCAATGACTGATAAATACATCAGCTAAGAGACAGTCATATCATGTCCAAGCAAAAACCATGCATTCGATTTACGTGCTAGCTGTAGTCCGTGCATCGGTAAACAATCATTGTTAAGGATCTCGGTTGCAAGGATGATGCTGATCAACTGATGCCTGTATGCTCTACATTTGGAGTCCGAAACAGGGGGAGAGAGTGATTGATCATGCTGACCGGCTCCCTAATCCTTCCTGAAGCTGTTGCGCACATCCTTCATTTCTCGAGTGCACTGATTCACTTCATACGAAAGAAATTAAGGCGCAAACATAAACTCTAGCTTCACCTTAACACATTGTTATAAGATACTACATGGGTTTTCCATCGCTATTACTATCTCCGTTCTCAAATAGATGTCGTTTTAGAATTCATGCAGTCAAACTTTTAAAATTTTGACACACAAAAAAAATTGCTAGGATTTGAGACATGCAAATTATATGAGTGGATTCACCATGAAAAATACTTTCATATGATTATATGTTTAACAAATTTCACTAAGAAATAATTATAAAACGTAATGTTAAAACATGTGTATTGAAGAACATGTCGATATGCTAAATGACAAGTAAAAAAGAATAGAGGTAGTAACTCTTAACGCATTTTCTGAATCATTGTGTCTTGTTTGTTTACTAAGAAAATGACATAAAAAAAACAAAAAAGTTCTTCCCTCCATGAATTGTTCCGTACAAGACAACATAATGTTTTTTCAATCGAAGCATTGCACTTGTCCTATTTACAGGTCAATTATGATAGCTTGTCTTTTATGTTTGCATACATAAATTGTTTAACACAAATGAATGCGCTAAATCATTGCTAGTGTCACCGGCGTTTGATAGTCAGCATGACTCAAAGATTTGGTGCTATAAATAACTTTTGTTGTATCTACTCTCATTGGTTCATTTACAATGCGATGTTATTGGATTGTCTTTCACTTCATGTTTATCTGTTCATCTGATCTCTATCCTTTTTTTTTCCAGGTCATGACAATATTTTCTTGTCATTATTAGCTACATTATCTATTCTTCTGGAACAGCATCCTCGGATAGAAGTAACATTAATTGTTTGGCATACACTTAAGCAAAGAAATGTTTTTTCCCTCTAATGAAAGTAACCATAAAAGAGGACATCGATGAATTGGCCACACATATTACCTTACTCCTCCCTTCATTTTTGTTTGGAGTTGTTGACTTTTCGCGGTCTTTGAGGTGCACCTTTGACAACTACTTTATGCAACTAAATATTAACGTGGACTAATAGATTTATACTTTTATGAAATAATTTCAAAAGATAAATCTAATAGTATCAGTTTTATACAACAACTATTGATAGGTTTGAACGTATTAGTACTCGTGATCTTGGCATGTTCTTCGATAGGAGCATCCTGAACTGGACTCACTCGACGGCCGGACATTCCGTATATCTTGTACTTGCTGGACACTGACATGCCTAGCTATGCCTTTCAGCTGTTAACCATTGAGGACATGCATCTTGATGTCTGTCCGTACAAGAGTACTCGGCTGAGCACTACAGCTAAGTGTGAAGAGAATGATACTTCATTATACATGCATGTATATATACGTCGCTGTTCTGTAATGTTTGCTCACAATCATTGTACGGACAGTTTAAGCGGCATCACAGCTGTAGTGATCACTTGATCGAAGACGAACCAAATCTGACAAATGGAGCGAGTTAGTTCGAGGACTTGAGGTGTGAAGCCATTCCTCTGTTCAAAATTAAACCCCTCTGTTCTTTTCTGAATATAACACTTCTCCTATTTGTCCTCCAGCCTCAATACAGTCATGTCATGTCCAGGCAAATCACTGAGAAATGCATCAGCTATGGCATAGGGGACACTGGTGTCAAGTCCAAGCAGAATCATGCGCTCTAGTAAGTACTTGCTAGCTGCAGTGCAAATGCATCGGTTATATAAGTAATCAATCGTTGGTGAGGATCTCAGTTCGGCTGCAAGGATGCTGATGCATGTCTGCCTTACACTTGGAGACAGAAACTGGGTGAGAGAACGATCATGCTGGCCGGGTTCTGATCCTACCTGCAGCCGTTGCGCAATTCTTGGAGTCCTGAAATACGCACACGCTCCAAATGTCGCCTCTGATGCAATTTGGTGTTTCCAAAGGAGACTCCGTCGACTGAAACAAACGAGGTGCCGGCGCACAGAAGAGCACTGTATGTCTGTATGCATGGTGAAATGCGTGCTGAATTGCTGATAGGAAATGGTACCCCATGGCAAGCGTCCGTTCATTGTCTGTCTGTCCTGACTCCTGAGTTCTTGACTGAATCAGTTGGCAGCAAGAGCCAGACTTTGTTGCTGCCGCTGGTTCGATACTATGATAGTATGTTTTCCTCTGTACTTCTCAGTCGAGCAAGGGTCGTGTTGGAGTTCATCTCCATAGCAAATTTGCATAGGACACAATGCTGCCGTTGTTTCTGACGAAAGATGACATGTTTAGCGACGGACTGGGTCTTTTGTGTGTGCGTGTTTCAGCTAATATGCGGGCGGTGGGCCGGGAAACCTCATCCAGCCTTTGTGAAGTATGTCAAATCCTTTCTGATGGGCCAAATGCTAGCAACAAGAAAAGGGTAACAATTTTAATTATTCTGAGCCATTTTTTACCCAAAAAATTAAGAGGTTAGCCAATTTTCAGGAGAAAAAAGAATAAAACCCAAATGTCAATGGGGATGGTAACCCGTCGGGGAATGGCTCCCCATCCCTGTTCCCGTCACCGCTCGCGGAGACTATTTTCTCCTCATCCCCATCCTCGCGCGGGGAATGGAGACCCGACGGGGAACCCGTCCCCGCCCACCTGGGCCGAGGCCACCCACTGGGCCGACCCGCACCATGCCACGACGCCAGACCGTGCCTGGCTGGGCTGTGCATCTGGCTCCCGCCTGGGCCGATCGCGCACGCCTAGGCCACCACCGATGGGTCGAAACGGGTCCCCGTAGGGAAACGGGTACGGGGAATGCTTCCCCATACCCGTCCCTGTTAGACCCGACGGGGATATAATTTATACCATTTATATCCCCGCGGGTGACGAAATCTCCCCATTCCCGTTCCCTAATAGAAAAATTCCCTGTGGGAAATTAGGGATCAGGTCCCCATTAACATCCCTGGGACCAAATTCAGCTCATACCTACATCTGCTGCTAATCTGGCACTGCAACCGAAGGTCTGAACCAGTGCTCACTGCTGCAAATTGAATGGTTCAGGTATTTTCAGCAATTGCAACTCGGACCTCTTTGCTATTTATCTTCTCTTTTCCTCAACTAATATGAAATTTGTACGTTCCTTTTACCAGTGAAGGTATCAATTATCTGAAACAGTTTTTGACGACAATAGAAGCCCAGTCTTTGGAAACAGGAACTGTTCCTACAAATGGTCACCCATATAAACTTATTTATGATGTTTGGAAAGAAATCGAGAGTTATTCGTCCACGGCACCTCTACTTCCTCGCAGCAGCTTGGTAAGTTAAGTAAATTAGCTCTGTTCCTTCCTGTAAGATAAGATCATCTTCCTTGTCAGATCATATTGATCTTCTTGCTTGTTCATGCAAGAAAACAAGCTGGCAGTTCAAAGGATACGATATATCTTTATCTCAGTTTCATGTCCCTACTGAAGATTTGTTGGAATATGTGTCGAATATGTGTACATGGTAGGTTACAGATAGACTTGAGTTGTAATTGGGTGAGATTAGGATTAGAGTTGTAGTCGAACTCTAATTCCGGGCCTTTAAATAGAAGGCACCACCGTTGTAACCATGGCAAGACTGAAACAGTTGGGGAGGAGCGCCCGTAGTCATGCCCCGAGGATGTAGGCAACTTGGCCGAACCTCGTTAAAAAATATCGTGTCTTGTGTGTTGATCTTGTGCTTGGCTTGATGATCCTGATAATGCTTCCGCTAATATCCTAACAAGTGGTACCAGAGCCTTGAAGAAAGATCAAGGGAAGGCATGAGGATATGTTCCACACCGTGCAAGGCTTGCACTGGTCCGGGGAAGGACGGCGCAAGGTGGAGCATGGCGGCGATCGACGACTTGGTCGGTGGATTCGGACACTTCAAGCGCGGCGGCTTGAACCGTCTGATAGGCTGCATCAATGGGGATCCGTCCAGACGTGGAGATCAGGTTGATAGTAGCTGGGGGCTGCTGTTCGATAGTGGTCGGTCAGACGTGACGGCCAGTTTTGACAGTGCGGCTGGAAGACATTGCGGACAAGGCAGCGGCTTTGACTCACGATCTGATTGACGGACGGTCAATCTAGATCGGAGCGGCTGTTGTTTGCTTAAGGTGGAGCAGCGACAGCGGTGACAAAAGTCACGGTGGAATTTGGAGGTTGCAAAGGCGTTCGGGAGGCGCGACGTGATCGGAGGCAGCCGAGCGCACGCACGGGATGTCTAGACGCGTGAACATGTCTCACGTGGTGGCTGTCCGTACGCATGGAGATCGAGAAGATCAGGGAATGGCTCGGTTTCCTACTGAAGCACGGCTCGATCAGATTGCTCGGTGCAAAATAGGATGAGTCCGACTCCCACACGGCACCATGCGGAGTCTGCTCTTGGACAGGGGTATATGGACCTGCTGATATGTTTGATGCATGTGCGGCTGGTCAATAAAGAAAGAAAATAAACTTGCATGCATGTGCGCTGGTCAACAAAGAAAGAAAATAAAGAATCTTGCATGCATGTATACATGTAGGGTGCATGGGAGACATGCACACTACTTGGATTAAAAAAATCCACATGCATGCGTGATTGGCTTTGGAGGGCACACGTGCATGGTTTTGTGTTTATTTCTTTCTACAGCCGTGACACGTGCTTGATTTGGAGACGGGCAGGAGACTGAGTTGGTTCTTTGCACGTGGACTATTCGGTCGGCGAGTGCGCAGGAGAACAAAACGTGAGTAAGCTCGGCTTATGAGGACATGTTTGGCCAGGAGAGGTGCTCTCGGTTTGGAGTAGGAGTCGGTCAAGGCTCCTGTGACGTGAGGAATCGGTTTTGGAGTACTGTGCCAACGTGTCGGAGTCGAGTTCAGCTCGGGACTAGACCGTGCGGCCGGCCGGGAAATAAATAGTAGAGGCACACGCGCAACAGAACCAAGGGCGCAGAGCAGAGGCAACCGGAAAAAGGAGTTCACGGGATTACGGGAGAACTGTAATCGTGCTGTTCGTGAACCGTTGCTTGCGGCGGTTGACGGTGAACAGCGGGCGGCGATCGAGCGGGTCGACTTCATCGTGTGCAAGCGGCGTGGTTATCTACAGGGCTTGAGAGCGGCGGATCGTGCACGGGCGGTGTACAAGGCTGGCGTATGCGCGGTTCGGCGTGTGCGTGGCGGTGCGTCCAGGCGGGACGCAGGTACGAGCGTGCGAAGGCGCGTTCAGCACACGTGAGGTACACGTGAGCGGGATTCGGCGGTCTGTGGCAACAGGCAGATGACGTCGATGGCATCCAAATTTGAGGTGATGAGATTTGACGGGACTGGCAACTTCGGGCTTTGGCAGACAAGAGTCAAAAGGACTTGCTGGCACAGCAGGGGATCCTGAAGGCTCTTAGCGACAAGAAGCCAGTCACGGTAGATGATGACAAGTGGGAAGAGATGCAAGCACAAGCGGCGGCAACAATAAGGTTGTGTCTCTCCAATCAGATCATGTACCATGTCATGGATGAAACATCACCTAAGAAGATTTGGGATAAATTAGATGATCAATTCATGTCCAAGACATTGACTCGGAAGCTGTATCTGAAGCAAAAACTGTATGGGCTGAAGATGCAGGAGGGGTCAGATCTTGCTGAGCACGTAAACGTCTTTAATCAAGTTGTCGCTGATCTTATGAAGGTGGAGGTGACAATTGATGATGAAGACAAAACGATTATTCTTCTGTGTTCCTTGCCAAGGTCTTATGAGCACTTGGTCACAACATTGACGTATGGTAAAGAGGCAGTCAAAGTGGATGATATTCTTGCGGCGTTGTTTGCTCATGAACAAAGGAGGAAGAACAATGCTGATGAGAGTTCATCTGGAGATGCTTTTTTCGTCAAAGGTGATCGAGGTAGGGAGACTAACAAGAAAAAGAAGAAGAAGGGGCAACAATGCTATAAATGCAAGGATTGGGGACATGTAAGGAAAGATTGTCCAGAACTGAAGAAGGGCGTGGCAAATATTGTGATTTCCAAGAAAGATGACTCGGATAGCGATGGTGATCTTCTCGTACTATCAAGTGAAAAGTCTTGTGGTGAAGCATGGTTGTTAGATTCGGCGAGTTCATATCATGCAACATCAAACAAGGAGTGGTTCTCTTCATACTCTGAAGGTGATTTTGGTCTTGCTCGCTTGAGAGATGACACAGGTTACCGTGTTATGGGAGTCGGCAATATCAAACTGAAGATGTATGATGGACAAGAAGTGCTACTTGAGGGTGTGCGGCATGTGCCAGGACTTAGGAAGAATCTAATATCGCTTGGATTTTTGCATGGAGAAGGTTGGCTATATCAGGCGATGTCAGATAAGAAGACCTTGAATGTGATGCAGGATGGTAAGACTGTGATGATAGGTGAGAAGATGGAAGGTCATCAATACAAGTTGAAAGGTGAAGTCATGAAGGTGGGAGCTGCAAATTTTACGGAATACGTTCCTAGCGGCGAGGCATCCTCGTCGGACTGTTCAGGATGAGCAGCAGAGATAGATGGCTCAAGTCTAGGTACACGGAGGTTCACACATGGTAGACTCAAGTTGGCGTGTATATTTGTCAAGGTGGAGTTTGTTGGAATATGTGTCGAATATGTGTACATGGTAGGTTACAGATAGACTTGAGTTGTAATTGGATGAGATTAGGATTATAGTTGTAGTCGAACTCTAATTCCGGGCCTTTAAATAGAAGACACCACCGTTGTAACCATGGCAAAACTGAAACAGTTGGGGAGGTAGTCATGCCCCGAGGATGTAGGCAATTTGGCCGAACCTCGTTAAAAAATATCGTGTCTTGTGTGTTGATCTTGTGCTTGGCTTGATGATTCTGATGGTGCTTCCGCTAATATTCTAACAAGATTGGTTAATGTCGGAGTAAAAAAAATGATACTTCAATACTTAAATTAGCAGTGTTATGCTCTTCGGAACATGCACTTGCTTTAAGGAATGGTAGAGACCTCTTACACTGACAGTAGCTCATTTGAGACACCCCGAGCTGTATAAATTTATTTCACTATCATTTTTACTTTAAGCTGCTAGCATTCACAGTATATTTTGCAGTTACGAAAGTATCAATGGTGGTACTGAATTGATGCTAATTAGCTTCTCTTAGTAAAGTCGTTAAAAAATATCGTGTCTTGTGTGTTGATCTTGTGCTTGGCTTGATGATTCTGATGGTGCTTCCGCTAATATTCTAACAAGATTGGTTAATGTCGGAGTAAAAAAAATGATACTTCAATACTTAAATTAGCAGTGTTATGCTCTTCGGAACATGCACTTGCTTTAAGGAATGGTAGAGACCTCTTACGCTGACAGTAGCTCATTTGAGACACCCCGAGCTGTATAAATTTATTTCACTATCATTTTTACTTTAAGCTGCTAGCATTCACAGTATATTTTGCAGTTACGAAAGTATCAATGGTGGTACTGAATTGATGCTAATTAGCTTCTCTTAGTAAAGTCGCAAGGATCATGCCTACAAGTGTGCCTAAAAGTGCAGTCTCTACAGATCCTATATCGTGTCATTGTTTCAAGGTGACAAATGTTTTTATGCGGGCAGGAAGGACTGAGGGAGGTTGAGGAGAGTCTTGATAAAGCACAGAACATCTTGGCGTCAGGTGAGTTTCGTGTTTTTCTCATTCTTATAGTTTTCGGACCTGCTTTGTCAGTACTTAAACAAGAGCAATTTTACGGTGGTCTCAGAGAGACGTGGGTCATCTATTTTTTAGATCGGATGGTTCAAATTAATTAGAATACTGTTTATTATCTAAAGGTAGTATAAGTAGTATATTAGAAGAGTATACGTAGTATAAGGGTATTTCTGGAAAAAAAAGAAATGGCATGGTAGTTATATGGTGTTAATGTATATGTTCAATGTTTAGTCTGGCCGAATGTTATATGGTACCAGTCCGGCCCATCCATTCGACGGCGACTAGGGTTGCTTGAGGTCGGCCCATCCACGGTGAGTTACGGCGACGGCGACTGGCGATGGCATCTCGATTTGCGGGGGAAGGCGCGGCGCCAGTAGCCGCCTGGCGTCAGGAGCGGGTGAAGCCGGTGGCAGGAGAGGCGGAGGCGGTGAGGTTCCTCGATTCGCGGTGAGGTTCCTCGATTCGCGATGGCGGCGGCTTGATTCACGGCTGTGGCGGCTCGACCCGCGGCGGCGACGGCGCGGCGGCTCGAGGCTGCTCGATTACCGGCGGCGGCGGCAGGTCGATTCGCGGCGGCGGCGGCAGGTCGATTCACGGCGGCGGCGTCGCGATGGCGGCGGCTTGATTCGAGGCTGCTGGATTACCGGCGGCGGCAGCAGGTCGATTCGCGGCGGCAGGTCGATTCGCGGCGGCGGCGGCAGGTCGATTCACGGCGGCGGCAACTCTATTCGCGACAGTAGGTGCTCGACTCGCGGACACCGCACATGTTTGCAAGACGCTGACGGGCTCCGACACCAGCACGCACGGCGGCTTCTCCGTGCCGCGTCGCGCCGTCGAGGACTGCTTCCCACCGCTGGTACAGCCATTAACGTTGACGAGGTCCCATCTCATGGTGATTAGGATTTAGTAGGTTGCTTGGTTACTGACTCTGATTGGTTTGGCGCGTTCAGAACTACAGCCTGCAGAGGCTGTGTCAGGAGCTCGTTGCCGAAGATTTGCACAGCACGGAGTGGAAGTTCCGACAAGAGAGTTTCTTCATTAGTATATGAGCTGCACATTATCTTGTCTCCATACAGGCAAGTTTGACTATGGCACGTGATCATCAGAAATGATAACACAGTGTTCATTTGAGGTTGCCATTTAGAGTTCAAGGAGTTTTTGGTTTTTATGTTTCAAAATGTTGATAAGTAATGATGTTATTAATGTCAAATAATATGGATTCCTTTTGTTCTACTTCTTAGTTATTTTGTGTGCGAGGATTTAAATGTGTTGATAGTTAGAAGTGTGAACATAATTTTAGATATACTTTTTCCTACGCATCTCTCTTCTTGTTGGAGCATGTCGTGATCCCAGTTCCTGAATTTAATAAATGACTTGTACTGACAGGCTAAGTCAAATGAACTCGTTATACCCTATTGGAAGTTCATGAGAAGCTTGAACCAACCATTTTCAGTTGGAATGGGATGCAGAATGAGATATGAAAGTGAAGATGCTTATAAAAGAAGGTTACTATGGTGCAATAGTTATATTTATCTTTTTTGAATGGGTTTGCCGTGCAATAAGGTCATTGTGATTTGTCTCATAATAGTGCGTTCGAAATCATTTTGTCAGGTGCACTGGGATAATAATTGGAAGCAGAGAGGCAGACCCCATGTGGCATGGTTCAAAATGGGAATGTTTTGTGGTATGTTATCTTCTATCTTGATTTGTACATAAGACGAATGGCAATATTAGCTTTCAGTTTTAGCATTGTTTCTATGAATTATTAATGACATGATTGCACGTAGAGTTAATGTCTGCGTCAAGTTGTACTAGGTTGACATCCTTCCTTACATGGTGGCTATTCTAAATCCTGAACTTACTGGAAGAAACAAATACATTACTATATTCACTCCTTGTGCTAAGCTTGAAATAATCGATGTAATTTCCGTTGTTCATCTTTTTATTTGGTTTTTATGCTATTAATCAAGTTGTGTCCATCTAGTTCATCTGAAACTGATCTGCAATTAATTATTTTTGCTGAACATCGTGTCTTTTCTTAGTTGAAATTCGTGATTCTGCTTGGTTGAGTGCTAATCTCAATACCTGATTGAATAAAATCTGTAGAAGCACGTAAAAGTCAATGTCAACATGAAGCTATAGAGTAGGTGTAATTCCATCAGAATCAATGTCAACATGTTGGTCCTCTCCTAGGTTGTCAGGCTTAGCGTCGTCTTCCTTAGATCTAGAACCAGGACTTTCCTTGATCTTGTTGAGGTGAGAGTTGACCAAAATGACCGCTAGCTTAAGTCTGAAATGGTCTATGTCTTGCTGCGAAGGTTAGATAAGAATAAATTTTCAGGAGAAATCATTTGGCATGCTAGAAAATTATGGGTAATAAACTAAACATAGAGGAATACCTGTGCAAATTTGGGGCGTAGCGCAAATCCTGTCCAGCATTCCATAAATTTGAGCGTGAATAGTCCGCATGAGCCTCTATATCATTGCGAAACAGTTAGCGGGGCTTTTAGTAAGTAAGGGGATGTTATAATTTATGAAGCAAGGTTGTCTAATGTACGTGTCTTTCTGGATTGCCGACTTGACTTCTTCCGACCATGGCCAAGTTGTGACCCTATAGTCTTTCCACTTAGTTTCTTGCGGGCCCATATCATGTGCTGCCATGTCTAAATAATGCTCCAGACCGCGGATCTGGTCAGTTGCAAATACGAATTATGAGGGGAGTGGCGTAATTCCATCAAGGGCGAAGGATGGGTGAAGAAGTTGTAGTAACTCACCGTTTGTTTCAGTTCCAGTCGATCATTGTTGCTAGGCCCCAATGAGTCCAATATTTGAATGGTACGTAGCCTGGCGTTGATAACGCACAAGTACCAATGGGTATGGGGGATATTGATTGGGAAAAAGAGCTGTAGTATGCAGGATGTAAGTAGTTGTTGGAAGAAACAGTATGGACTCAGTAGGAAGGGTGGTTGCAGTTACCATGTCATGCTTGTGATACTGTTTTGCCCTTGTGACAATCCATTCTGAGTTGGAGCCTTTATAACTCAGGAAAGGGCCAGCAAATGTATCAGCTAGGAACGCCCTCCCACCGGCCCTAATATTTAGACGCTTGTCATCGTTTAGGCAGTAAATGTACGCATTCATGATCTGCAAGCAAATAACAATTCACTATATATGATATGTTAATGTATGCATTGTAACAATGCATATAGGATAACTTACTGGGTCTGTGAGCCATCTTCCAGGTTCAATAAGAATTTCCATAGTTTCTTTTGTTATGACGATATCGTTGATATGCACCATTTTTTTCTTTATTGGTGCGGACTTGATGTATTCAATAGTTGGAGCATCTTGTTCGGTACACTTAAAATCAGCAACTGCAAGGTTGGGAAACAGTTAGATTTTGAACATATGTTGGGAATTAATATAATTGAACCTGGTAATACTTGTTGGCATGTATAGTGGCTGCGTTGGCTTGTTCTTGCCATAGTAAATAAAGTCACCGTCCTTGTCATGTATTGGTTTATGTTGCCTTTTTGATGGAGACCTTAATCGATTTGCACCGTGTGGTTCTGCTGGCTGTTTCTTTCTTTTGCGAGTAGCCTGTAATAGGTATTGTTGGTATACATTGCTTCCAAAAAAAAACGGTTTTTAATAAGATGGGATACGACAAGACCTTTGTTTGCGATGATTTGTTGTCAGTTTTCTTCCCGTGTGCTTTGTTTTGATTAAGACCAAATTTATCGTCTGCGAACGTGTCCAGCGCAGGTTGCTTGTCGGTGTTGGCTGTCTCATGTTGTGTGTCAACCTGCAATGATGAATTCTTTAATGTATGAATTAGGAATGGTTGAACATACGTATGCAGGTAATGCGAAGTAAAACATGAATGGACTCACCATAAAATCTTTTATGAATGTAGTCAATAGTCTGTGCGTCAATTCAGATCGTCTTGCTGTTGATTCACATGTTTGTTGAACTTGTTGAATTATTTTCATGCCGTCATCAAACTTTTGTTCTAGTCTGCGAAGCACTATCATGGCATGGTGTGATCCCTGCATCATTGGACATGGTGATAAGAGGCAATATTTTATTTGTAGTTGTAGGATATTAATAACACATACCTCATCGTTGCTTCTGTGTGACTGGTTGCTGTCAAATGATTCTGCGTATGGGAGTGGTCGCGTTATGTCCTCAACAATCTGTTTCGGAAGTAATAAGATAAATCTGTTAGCAGCAACATAGATGAAAACATGAATTCGAATACAAGATGTGAGTAACGTGTTACCCTTCCTACTCCAAATCCATACATCCGTTGAATTCTGTCTCGTCCGAGTGCTCGTATATGCATTGTAGCTCATATATGCATTTGAAACAAATAATATTATGATCTTTATGAGTCTCATGATCCCATGCCCATTTTGCAACTAAAGAATGAGCACTACCCAATTCTAGCTATCTCACCACTCATGAAAATCTCAATCTTGAACAAATTCATAGCTGCTTCACATTTCATGACAAAAAAGGATCTATTGCTCTACCATTCGATAATATCAAGCTTCACAAGCAGTGTTTCTTCTACATCACAGTTACAAATTTAACAAGCCAACAATTAGCAATATCTGAATAGAATCAACAAAACTCCTCAGAAAATCACAACTCTAAAGCTTCCATGTGGTAAATGGCACACATACACAAGTTTATTTATAGCACAGAACCATTACCACGTTAGCTAATACGGCATATTAGCATACTTGGATAGAATGGGTGCAAGTGACTTTGGTTTACCAGTTACCTGAAGACTTAGGATTCTGTAATTTTTTTTTTTTGCCCAAGGCTTCATGAAATCGCTTCAATCTCTTCGATGGAGCACCTTTCGAAATAATCCTCTCGGGATCGAGTACTCTTGTTGTAGAAGATCGGGCGGCCCCAGAAAAGTGTGATGGCAAAGGCCCAGAGTAAGTCGCCTCCATGCCCCCATTGTTCTCTACGTCTTCATCCCCAATAGCATCTAGGATTCTCATAACCTTATCCGATTGCTCCTCGGTCCTCGAAGCTTTGAACAAAACAATAGTAGCCTTCATGCGGAGGTCATGGAAACGGTCCATCTGTTCTGACCACACATGGGTATTGCTATACCTATTCGAGGCGAATGCGAGCTTCGCTAGAATTGTCCACCTTTTTTGAACACAACAAGTAGGAATGGTGTCCAAACCCACAGAACGCATAACAGCAAATATGTGTGGGCATGGAATGGCTTCGCACTCTATCATCCGGCAAGGGCACCTAGCTGTCATCATCATTGAGCCATCAAAAGTACAACTAACATCAAAGTGGTTCTCACTGTTACCTATGGATGCAACTTGATAACTCACAACTCCGTCTACTATCGTCACCTTTTTAACCTCCCATTCAGGTAGCTTCCTAATTTGCACCCTAACCTTCCTGAACATTGTCGGCGTGTAGATACGAGCAGCCCTTTTCTCATATATGTCCGCAGTTATCCTAGTGAATGGGATGGACAACGAAGCTTTCGCATCAAGCTCAGCCTCATTCCTGCGGATGCGTGACAAACAGAACTCATAATGCTCGACCAGGTCAACAAGCGACATAGTCCGGTCTAGATGCTTGTGAAGCCTAGAGTTCAAGCTCTCGCTCCGCTGGTTACTACGCATGCCTAGGAAGTGTCTCCCATTCGTGTGTGCGGCAGACCACTTGTTCTTGAGTTCATACATCTTCCATATCCATACGTCATTTTCAGTTATTTTGTGGGTCTCCTTGAAATCTACCCATCGCCTCTCGAACTCAGCAACCTCCATTGAATGGTAAATGAATTTTCTGAACTCCGAAAGCTTTTCACCCTTGAGGTACTTCACCATATTCTGCTCTATATGCCAACTGCACAGACGGTGATCTGCCCCGGGCATAACCATCTCAATCGCCCTTGCCATTGAGGCGTCCCCATCAGTGATCAGTGACTTTGGATGCTTCTGGTTCATCGCCTCCAAAAAAGTATCAAGCAGCCACACATACGATGACACACTCTCATTCGAAATGATACCGCATCCAAATACAACCGTACTTCGGTGATGGTTAACTCCAATGAAGGGAACAAAAGGAAGGTTGTACCGGTTCACGCGGTACGTGCTGTCAAAGACCATAACATCGCCAAAGACATCATAATCAATCTGAGATTGCGAATCCGCCCAAAATATATTTTTCATCCGCCCTTGAGCATCCTGGGTGTATTTGAAGAAATACTCCGAGTCTTCTGCTTGCTTCTCCCTCATATAATTCAAAACAAAGTCAGCGTCGCTACCTTCAACCTTTTTCTTCTTCTTCCTTGCAAAGAAATTGTACAGGTCCCGAGCCAGAAACCCAGTCTTCTCAAAACCGCCGTGGTTCTTCTCCATGACATCCATTATCTGACAAGTACGAAGGCCGCCGATTCCCAGCTCAATGGCCTCTGCTTTCTGTGCTTCACTTAGGCACCGGTGAGACCGCAACACAAAAGCCTCACCAGGCTTAGCAAGTGCATGAGAATGTGAATCCTTAAAATCCGTAACAAACCACATGCCACTCTCTTCATTTAGCTTAATGTCAAGCCTAGCCTCGCATCCACAACGGGTGAGCGCCCGTGGCTCCCTTACTTGAACAGACTTTTCAAAGTGTTCAGTGGACCTGTATCCTTCACACGAGCACAATAATCTCCTCCAAATCACCTTGCCTCCTTTCTTCCTCGTCTTGCCCCTTCTAACACCAAACCCTTTCACTTTTGCATATGAATTATAAAACTCATAGCCATCCTCCTCGCTGCTAAAAGTTTTGTTTACCACCATGCTATATTCTTCCACTTCCTCCAGGCTAACGTGCTCTTTGCCACCCATTACACCGCACTGTTATTCAATAAAAAATGCAAGCAGATTATTAGTCGCTCAACACAAGATTATAAAAAGTAAACAGATCCCAGCTCGATGCAAATCACTATTATCAATGTTAGAAAGTACTACTGATCTCAGGAACAATCTACTCCTAACACTTTAATAAGGAAACCTTTGGTATATTTGAAACTCATTGTGAACTGCTAGGTACAATCATAGGACACTAACTGTTTCAACACATCTTTTCTTTTTTTGAACCAAGTTAACACCACATCTTAATGCCAAGTAAACGACAAATTTGACAGTTAACCGTCACTGAAAATTAGTGCCATGTTCTCTACATTTGCTCATATATAAATGGTACGAATGTGTTCGTAAACTATCTAACGGCTCTTTATCTCAACATCCAAAGATTTTAACCTAGGGACATCCAGACCCCAGTGACATGCTACGTTGGAGCTGCTTGCTTCCCTAAATCATTGCCACATCATGTCCCGTTACGATCGAGCAAGCAAAGGCTAATGCCACCGGCAGTGCCCACCAAAGAGAATGAAACAAGCTTTGCTATCTACCACTTCTCACTCCACCTGAACTGCACTTTTCAGTTTTGTTCCGCCACAAACAAACCAACAGATTGCAAAAGCCTTGCATTTTCATGGCAACAAGCGCTGGGAAACAAATGGAGCCTGATGTCAAATAAGCTGGAGATCGGGCAACACCGTAGGATTGGTAGTCGTAGCCCAACAGATTGCAAGAAAAACATTCATTTTTAGGGCAAGAAACGCTGGGGAATCGCACCACGGCTCCACTACGGGGCGATCCACCGGCTCAATCTCCGGCCGCCGTCTGCCGACAAAAATCATCTCTCCACACGCGAACTCAATTGTTGGATCGGTCTCCTCCAAAATCCCTCATCAAAGGACCATACCAAAAAACCCGCACGGAAGGAAGGAAAAAAAAAACCTGCAAGTGAGCCCAACTTGGTAGCCGTCGGTGAAGACGCCGCGGTAGACGATGCCGCCGCCCCTTTCGCGTGGCGCCACCTTCTATCGCGCCCGCTGCGCAGATGTTGTAGCAGCCCTCGCCAACGACGTGCAAGCGCGCGCCGCCGCCCTCTCCCGTGCCGCCACCTCCTCTCGCGAGCGCTGCCGCAGAAGCCGTAGCCACCCTCTCCCGCGCCGCCACCTTCTCTCGCGAGCGCCGCCGCAGAAGCCGTAGCCGCCCTCTCCCGCGCCGCCACCTTCTCTCGCGAGCGCCGCCGCAGAAGCCGTAGCCGCCCTCTCCCGCGCCGCCACCTTCTCTCGCGAGAAGCCGTAGCCGCAGAAGCCGTAGCCGATGCCTTCTCTCGCGAGATCTGCGTGATCCGATTATCAGTTCACCGAACCCATTATTCCATCATCAGGTAAAAGGTAAAACAAAAAAGACTATAATACCCTTTGATGGCATGGTGGGTAAATATTAAAATTATTATCGTAATTACTAAAATATCCAATCATCTGGACGGTCAGATTATATTTATACTACTTTCTATCTACAGGTAGTATGGACCACCGTAAAAGCGCTCCTTAAACAAACCTGTTGTGCCATGTGTTTTTTTTTTACCTCAGATTAGTACTAGACACCAGTAATTGAATTTCAGTTATAATGGTTTAGAAAAATTGTCCACCGCTGGGATATTCAGTTTAATTTAGATTGCATAATATGATATTTATATTCCTACCTTGAACATTAAGTATCTATCTTTATTTTTTTCCTAAAGTTTGTTTGCCTCACACAATTCAAATTAAATTGTATATGAACATACATGGTAAGGATCATCTATTAACTGTGTGGCTTTATCCAATGTAAGCAACAAAGGGTTCTACTCATCCTCTTGTGCAGCCACGATTGGAGGGACTCCTACAGGAGGATGGTGTTCAACGAGCAATACAGGTTCCACGAGCTTGACGCACTTGATGTGTAATTTGAAATACATTAAATATCTCCCTTTGCAACTTAGATTTAAAGAAAAAGTAGTTATCCAAACATTAAAATTTCCTGAAGCGGTTCTGTCAAGTGACATTATCATAAGCTACACTTCTGACTATTTGAAGTGGATTTGGTTTTTGAATCTGTCTGTTCAGTCTCTTATCTTATTGGTTGGGTTGAGTATATATGTTAGCTCTGATGGAAAAGATGCAAATCCACCATGTGTGTTGTCTCCTTTCTTTCATACTTTAGTTCAATAGTTCTTTGTTGGGCATATCACATTGTGCCTGAAATCCTTCTTGAACACCTGATGCACTGCATTTCTAGGAGCATTGAAAGTTAAACTTTTACTTTTACTGGGGAGAGGTCTCGAAATGGGCTGCTGATTAGCTACTGTCTGGTGAACTGGTTATTTTTTATTTTTAATTATCATTACTCCGCATGGTGAGAAAAAACCTGCATTGTTGCCTCTTGCTTGCTTTAGCATTTTCCGTATTTGACCCCCATTCTTGCCAACTTTTCCTGACTCTGATGGTTAAAATTTTCAGGGCTTTCTATAGCGCATGCTTCAGAAATTTTGCATTTGTGTGCTTCTAATAAATGGAACATGGGTTTCTTTTACTTTTTAGGTTTTGCTACCCCAAGGTTGATAATAAACGGTCTCATCATATTTTTAGTTTTTGGGGAATTGTTTTTGCTAACTATATCTTGAATGGAATACGGGGAAAAAAACTAGGGATTACAAAAGGCAAAAACAAACAACATATATGTTCTTGGAGCCCAATTCAGTAAGAGAAACAAATACACACACGTTTGCTATGTCGGGCTGGCCCAGTTTGTTTGTTGCGGGGAGGGCTACATGCGCTGAACTAATTTTGGCCCGCGGTCGCCATTTTTCGATATGTGTCTAACATGCGCTGCTTCACTGAAGAAGGCCCGTGGGCTGAGCCGTGGTCACCATTTACCTAAGAAAGTCTGAAAGTGAGTCCGAATTTGTTTTTTTTCCTGCATATTGAAGCAAGGTTCATGCATGGCCCATGTTGATGCCTCATGTAGCTCATTCACGTGCCCGTAGAAACACTCGGATGGACGTGCATGAAAACGTATACATGTGGTAGTGCAGGTTTCTTGTAAATGTGACAAATTAATGTGGCACCTAGATTAAGGAGTACATGGTATATTTGTTGTTAGGATACAACTAGATTAAGAGTACATGGTATATTTGTTGGGATATAACAAGGTTTTAATTTTATTGGTTTGCCATATGTAGTGCGCGTCTAATGCTTTGTGGACGAACAAGATCATCCAACCAACTATATCCTCTTGTAAAAAAAATTATCTCGTTACAACACACATGTATTCAACTAGTTTATGACAAAGTGTCTACTTTACACGTCACATCATAGAGTCAGCACCTTGGACACCTGTCAGCATGAGCTCCCGCTCTGACACTCTAACCCTAGGTCCATCACCTTGGATTCTCGTGCATGTGCCTAGATACGTGCCCAGCTGCGAGGAAAGTGACCCAAGCCTTGCCGGTCTTTGGGCCCGAATGTAGGGTGGTCCCCCCATAGTAGCTTCGCTGGTGAGCCATCTCCTGATCGGAACTTGTGGACTTCTCGGATCTTGGCGTCTGTGGGCTTCCTCTCAGTGCTCCGACGAAGCCTCGCCCCGTCGCGACTAATATGAAAATAGACGGAAACGGTTAGGAAATATTCCTAGCCATTTTCACTTTCATATTTCTCTCAAAAACGGAATCGAAAATAGGAAAGTTAGAAATAGTTATGAACTCGGAATGTCGGGATATCAAAAACGAACTAATCCGAACGGAAACACACCGGTATCGATCGGGAACAGATAATTCAATTCGGAAACATTAATTATATGTGTAATCAAATAACTGAAATGATAATTCAATCTGGTAGCACTTGAAATTTAAAAGGACCATAAGAGGGACAACCAAACAATACCATTAGCCACCAATTCTAAGGGATTGCACATGGATACAAAGCACAAAACACAATTAGCCACCAATTCATCATCAGTACCAGCACAATTCAGCTCCCAATTGTCAGAGACTATGATATCCTCCACCTACAACTACTTGCAGAAACAAATAACATGGCTCCAGTCAACCACAAGCCATGAACTGAGACATGCAGTTTTGCATTTCTCTGACTAACCTTGAGCACGAAGTCGGTGTTAGCCCGGAGCGTCGCCTCCTGGCTGGGGAAGTCCAGGTACCCCTCCTTCGTCTGAGCAGAAAGGCTTGTAGAAACACCAGTCACACCACGTGTCAAAGAATCACCCAACACTACCCCGCCAGGAAACCGGAACTGGGGGCAAGCGCGTCGTATGCTCACCTGCTAGGGGGAGGCCCAGACGTGGAGGTGGGAGTCGATGACCTTGCAAGAGGAAGCAGAGGCGGAGCCCTCATTCGCGGAGCCAAAAGCGGCGGACATGGTGGCGGCAATGATGACAGAGAGGAGCAGACGGCTCCTCATTGGGGTTGCGAAGGAGAGGAGAGCGCGGGAGGCGGTGGAGAGGGCGACAGCAAGCAGGCCAAGGCTGACACACAGGCCGGGAAAGACGCATAGGCCGGGGAAGACATGCAAGCTGGGGAAGTCGTGCAGGGTGGGCGGCGGTGGCGCGTGGCAGCGCTGCCCAATGGCTAGGGTTCGAGGGCGAGGCGGGGTGGCTAGGGTAGAGTGTGTCAGATCAGAGGTGCCCTGTGCGGCCATGGTGGTGGTGCCCAGGTTTGAGGTTGAGGTGTTGGGTAGGCTGGGCTATTGGCGTGCTGGCATGTCATATCTGGGCTGAAAATGGGATTCCCGTGGGAGTATCCTGATTAAAAACAGGATTTAAAAAATACGGTCGAGAAAACAACAAAACCATTTTTGGACCCGTTTTTTCATCAACTTTCCTATTTTCGTCCCCTTTTTGCATAAATCCCGAAAATCCAAAAACGGGCCGGATAAAAGTAGAAAACGGAACAGGACGTGATGAGATTTTTCCCGCCCATTTTCAACCCTACTAGGGACCCGTATCAAGGGCCATTAGGCTTTAGTTGCATCTAAGGTGCATCCCTTCCCAAGGCTATCGTTGGTATGTTGCGGTCCCTTCGGGCGATACATTCGGGCTTTCATCAGAAAACGTCTTCCGCCAATAGTGTTGCACTATGAAGCACTCATGGAGATGTTGGGAGGTTGTGGCTATGGAGTTATGAAATTGCAAAGACATTTAGGGCATGTTTGGTTGCTTGCATGGTCTAGCTTGGCTCGTATTTAGTGAGTCAGGCTTATTTGAGTCAGGCTAGGTGCATACAGTGTTATTTGTTTAGTTAGCTATATGTGCTCAGCATTATATTTGGTTGTCCGCACGAGTATATATTTCATAAGACTAAATTAAAAAACAAGTGTTAACATGATATTTATTTTGTATAAATACACTCTACAATACTTGATTTATCATATTAAGTCTTAATCCAATTTAAAATATACTATTATGAATTAATACTTACTAATTATATGCTAATCATGGTATTAGTGTAGCTTGGCTCGGAAGAAATGCGGATAAAATTTGTTTCCTAAGAGTCAAGCTGCAACAGTGATTTTACATCAGATGAGTTTGACTGAGGGAGCTGTCCAAACAACCAAACACCATGTCTCTGCACACGGTGAGCCTGGTCGGCTCCATCCAGGATATCAAACACGCCCTTACTAGCTCAAAAGGGATGCAACAAGTGCTGCAGCGGTTGACGCCGGACAGGGGCATGTAGATGTGGTGGGGGTCGTGGAGATCTCCGACATGATCGGCGGGGGCATGAATGACGACATTGACAACAATCAAGTCCTACCGATGGACGTTAATATCTGTTCGGCAGGGATGGCTTGGCTGTCGCCCATGCATGGTGCCGCTGGCGGTTGATGTAATATTATGATCTATTAGTGTTTCTAATTTTAGTTCGTGTGGTTCAAGTATTTTGGTATGATAAGTTTAATACATCTTGTTAGTTTAGATAGATTAAGATCAACTTATAAGTCTTCACGTTCTAAATATAGCACATCTGAATTAACCATTTTACATGAAACGAAAACGAAAATATAAGAGAGAAGCTATACATATGCAGACCCGCCCCGTAGGTCGGTTAGGCTATAAAGTGAATTTTAGAAGCGGAGTGTTACACATGGTATTCAGAGCCAACTCTCGCTACATGAGTGCATGTGTGTCGACCTGTGGAGAGGACATGGTATGACCATGGCATCAAGAGGAGATCCTAGGTATTTGTCTGCTATGTACGTGGTAAGCTGTCGAGGGCGTCAGTCCTGAAGGGAGAGATAGTGTAATACCTAACACATTATTGTTTCTGGTTTTGGTTTGTGTGGCACAAATATTTCGATGTAGTGAGTTTAGTACCAGCTTAGTAGTTTTGATAGGTTGGGATAGCTTATAAGCTTTCATAATCCAAATATAGCACATTCGGGCTAACTATTTTACACGAAGTGAGGATGAAAATTTAAGAGATGTACTACGTGTATGCAGGACCGCCCCACAGGTGGGTTGAGCTATAAAGTGAATTTTAGAGGTTGGGTGTTACACATGGTATTGAGAGCCAACTCTCACCGTATGAGTGCATACGTGTTGGTCCGTGGAGAAGACATGGCATGACTGTTGCACCGAGGGGAGATCCTATATATTTGTCTGCTATGTACGCGGTAAGCTATCGAGGGTGTCATCTCTGAAGGGAGAGAGTGTGTAATACCTGATCCATTATTGTTTGTGGTTTCAGTCCGTGTGGTCTAAGTATTTCAGAGTGATGGGTTCAGTAACAGTTTGTTAGTTTGATGGGTTGGAGCCAGCTTGTAAGTCTTCGTACTCTAAACATAGTATCTTCGGCTAATCCTTTTACACGAAACGATAATAAAAATATAAAAGATGTGTTATGCTCACGTGAGGTTACCCCGTGCGGGGCTAAGCTAGAAGCGGATTTTGGGACGAGATGTTAGAGCTGAACATGCAGGGATCTTAAGACGAGGCCATCCTAGAGGCAATCCATGACGTTGATCGGCCAATACTCTCAATGGGCGAGCTGGGCGAGCAGTCGGTGCCGGCTGGTGAGGTTGAAGACTTGTGTTGGCTCGGTGAGGTTGAAGACTTACAGAGATCGAGCACATAAACCAAAGCACACACATAAGATACATCATGTGGTATGTATATCTATATCTATACTTCTATACTAATCTATATTTATATTTATAATCTATATTATATCTCTTTTCTTTTACTTCAATTGCCCCTTCCTTCCCTGTACAATCTCATCCCTCCCTCTTTTCGGTAGGGTTGGACATTCGGTTTTTTCGACTTTTGAAAAATTCAGTTTTTAGAATATGCAAACCGAAGTTGCTAGGAAATATTGAAAAACAATCTAGTACGGTTTTGGTTTTTACAATTTGGTTTTTATCGAAATTCATATTTTAATGGACTGTAAGCTGTGGTTGATGGAGTGGGCCGTGGGTGGGTGGGTGGGAACGTGGGATAGGCTAGTTTCTTAGGTTTTTTCAGTTATAACACCATAAACCAAATAGTTCAAAAATAAAAACCAAACTGAACATAAAAAACCGATAATTTGGTTGTCTCAGTTTCAGTTCAGTTCCGGAGGATTTTTGCCCATCCCTACTTTTCGGATTACTTAGGTAAGTGCTGAATGTTCTCCTCTTTATCTTTATTTAGATATAATAATATAATCCCTCACAGTTTTCCCTCAAAAATTATTGATTCCTACATCACCTTATTTGGTGTACACAGCTAGTTATTGATTCCATCATATCCGACAATCTAGATCGATTCGATGGTCCGCTGCACCATCTAACAGCTCAGAACTTCGGGATGGTCTTTCCCCTCCCCAACTAGGCCCCTCTACTTGATTAATAATTATCCCCCAGCTTAATTAATTCTCTTCTCACCTCTCTATTGAAGGAAATAATTAATTTCAAATCTAATCGCGTAATTTGCACAGGCAATTTAGCTAGGACATGACAAAGACACAAATAGACCAATTTCAGCGTAAACGTTTTATTACAAACTAGCACCATGCAGCCATCAATAGTAGTACACGTCACATTGGCAAACCATGCCGTCTCTGCTATTTTTTTTCCCTTGATTAGCACACATGCGTGAAACTCATGAAACATTACATCAGCATCTGGTACGTACTCCTCCAAGCATCTGATTCACCTGCAAAGATCGCAAAAAATTAACGAACGTATATCTTCAGATCCAGCAAGAACAATTGAGACCAAACAAAAAAAAAAACTTTATTTATAAAATAGAAACTTGGCCGGTGGCATTTTTTTAAGTACATCATACCTGTATGATGCAAGCATGGCGCACGGCGCGGCGGCCCGATCAATCGCTGTCGCTGCTGCTGCTGCCGCCGCCGTGGTGGTGGCCCTCGCCGTGCTTCTTCTCCTTCTTCTTCTTGTCCTTTTTCTTCTTATGGTCCTTGTCCTTGTGCTCGCTGGACTTCTCGCCGTGCTTGCCGGTGACCTTGTTCTTGATCTTCTCCACGATGCCCTCCTTGTGCTCCCCCTCCTTCTTGTGGTGCTCCTCTGCCTTCTTGTGCTCCTCCTTCTTGTGGTCGCCCCCCATGTGGAGCTTCTCCTCGATCTTGTGGATGATGCCCGACATGGTGATGCCTCTTGCTACTTCTTCTCAAGGAAAAATGTCAATGGAAATGAGATTGCAATGTGATGCGGTGATGATCTTACTGGTCCCTTCGGCGCCGGTATTTTATAGAGAGCCGTGGTGGTTCGTGGCCTGCGGTGGGGTGTGTGAATAAATGGAAGGCCACTTGGATAAGAAGGAAGCGACGACTTCAAAAAGGAATAAAAAAGAAAATGAACAGAGCAATTTCTTTGTGTACCAACTGCCGGGTACCAACCGTTTTGCCGCATCGTGTTTTTCAAAGCAGTAGGTTTGTTTTTCCTTTTTCTTTTCAAGAGAGTTAATAAGACATCTAAAAAAAGAGCTAATAGAAAGAGCCCACGATCAAATATCATGAAAATTGCTATCACTAATGCGGGAATCCCACTAATATAATAAGAAGCAACTAATTTCTTGGATCTTTTTTTTCAAGAAGTGGCCAATTAGGAGGTACACTCATATGTTGTCTCACATATAATAATGGTTTATAAATAGAAAACTTTTTTATCAGAGCACTATGAGAAAGTACAATAAGTTCACATAATGTTATCAAATTCACCGATAGAAGAGTCTGGTTAACATGTTCCATCACCATCGGTTTGTTCTTTGATTGGACTAGAAAACGTTGCTACGACGCCAAGCAATTAACACTTAAATTGTGGGTGCTACTTGGGAGCCATCAAGCTTGATCGGGACCTTAATCCACGACGCTGAATTCTCGCTCATCTTCGAAAGCTAGTAACATGGTAGCAGCGCAAGTGGAATATAGCAGCCAGTCGAGCCTCAACAACCTAGGGTATTCGCTTTTGCCACTCTGAGAAAGTGGTAATCGCTCATTTGCCACCATGCCCCCATACGTATAGACTTAGGACGGTCCGTATGTCATTTTCAATAGCAATTATCACTTCTTTAGAGTGGCAACTGAGCAATTATCCCCGACAACCCAGAAAAGATCGCCCAAGAGTGACATGGGGGATGGTTAGCGTTTTCCTCCCTCCAAGTGGGACACAATATAGAGCCAGAACACCCACCGCGTTAACCGGCCGCCCGGCGACGTGCGCCGCGTGGACTCCGACGGCGTTGTCGGCAGCATGCAGCAGGTTGGGGGAAGCGGAGCCGTCCGTCCTGCGCCGGGGCCGGGGGTCGTGCAGCTGCCGTCCTGTCGAGGCGGTGCCGGCCAGTAGCCGTCGGCCTGTGTGTGGGCATCACGTTATCTGCGTGGACTCGGCGCCGGCGGTGGCACCGTCCTTTCTCTCTCTTCAGCTATGTTTGAAGAATCGGGAGCATATTTGCACATTCATCAATGAAAGCCGAGGAGGTGCAAGAACCACAGAAGCCTTGTGACGGTCACCGCGCAAGATGCATAGCGTTAGGTTCTGATTTAATTACACAAAATCCAAGCCAGTAAGATTCAAGCCGATTAGGAATATGGTTTGAGTTGGATGTTTAAAAAAGAGGAAGAAGGGGGCGATTTTGGTAGCAAAAAGTTTGTAAAATGTTATTGATGAGAGTTTGAGTTCACTGAACTGCAGTAGGTTCTGACGAATTTACATAAAAGCTAGGGGATTTGGTTGGCATGCGGCTTTGTGAAATGTTATATCTAGGGTAACGTGGCACTAGGTACAAACACTGGGTTTTATTATCAATGACGGCATCTAAAACTTTCATATCACAGGTCGATTTGCTACGAAACCGAAGAGAGAGCAAGCTATTCCTATCAATCGTCGGATGCTATCTATGGTCAAATTGTTTGCTCAACAATTCTTGTGTCAGTGTTACTTGGGTACGTAACTTGTTCTAAGCTGGACTGTGGTCAGACGGCTAGAAGTGCTGCTGTATACCTAGCCTAGCTGCAAGTCTCCACCAATTCTAAAGTACAATAAATCCCGAGCATTGTAATCATACTGTGAATTTGTGATAAAAAAAAGGGCAGTCCAATTTATTCGAGAGACACAACCGTTCCTGGACGATTGATTCCACTCCAGCCAAAAACATGAAGCAAAGATGGTAGTCTCGAGACATGGGTTCCCGCCAAAATGCATGAGGACATCACCAGCAGAAACGGTAAAGGTAGCCGTATCACTGTGCTGTACGAATTTTTCCTATTCGTATCTAGCTCCAGCAGTATCGGTTTTCACTCTACAGGGATATGGATGAGAGCCGGATCAGCAAAATCGGCGGCATTTTTGCGGATGGAAAGAGGAGCTTATATCATTGTTCGCAGAGTATGTGTGTGGGTCTAAGGAGAGGAGGAGAGTAATAGAAAGTAGAAAATAAGATAGCTGTTAGAGATGAAAAAAAATAGAGGATATTGTAATAGTGTTATAGAGAATAATTTTTTAAATATCTACCGAAGATGATCTGATACCAATTTTACATCTCACACACCTTTTACTATATAATAATTGGAGAACGGAATCTGATGCATGTCGACATGTATGATGCATTTGACTCTCAAAGATATATCCATCCATAACGGAATCCCGCGCAACACCGCAACATTATTTATGGCTAAATATCCAACTTTAGATGATTAGATCCGACGGCCCGCGCGCAAGCCAAGTCTTGATATTTCCATTTGTGAGAAATCTAGCCCAATAAATGCTTAAGCATAGAAACATTATTCGGTGCATCAACAAAGTGACCTATATGCCTCACTTATACTGCCTGCCAATGGAAATTCGTATCAAGATACGAGAGGCCGCAAAAGGTGCTCAAAATTCACAACTCCGTAACATAATGATGCATTGTGATATTAGCTTCACGCTATTTTCGAGCAGATAGATCGAAAACAACAGATCTCATACCAAATTTCTTTTTTCTTCTTGAGGGCCACCTCATGGGTAAACTTAGGGCCAATTTGGTTCATGAGTAATTTTGTTACATATTGCTACTTAAGTTTAGTCTTACTATACTTTTGTGATAAGAAAATTGACTAACTAATTTTAGATAAATTTTGACAAAATATTATGTCTATGATAAGTGGGTATGAGGCTAAAAAGTTAGGTAAAATGAAATGATGACGGTAACCAAACACTGTCTTACAAAATTGAGACTGACTAAACTTAGACGTAGCAAAAATAGTACTCCAAAGATTAAAGACATGCCAGGCAAGTTAGGGCCTTGCCAAGAGTCTAATGCCATCACAGATGATTAGCAGGTAACACCAACTACGTCAATTACGGGCCTACTCTGTCACGTCAACGGTCACTTGAAAATATGCTTCCTTCATTGAAGCAGCCAGGTCATTTGCCTCTTAACTTTGCAAGGTCAGGGAGATCTGCAAAGAAATAAAGGTGTTAGAAGCATGAAGCTCTGGTTACTAGTTTAGTCGACTAGGTAGGTGTCAGAACGTAAGATCGTTAACAAGTTTACAAAAATAAAATTTAAATATCTTATAACTCTGAAGTGTGTAGAGTGTAGGCACTGAAAAAAGGAGCTCCTTAACCAATTCCAACAGAGGTACCCTACTACCATGTAGTAGATGAAAATAATAACGGAATAAATAAGAAAACTGGTAAGACTCTGAAAGAAAAATCCAAATCAAAATGCCCCCACCTAAAATTAGCTTATAATCTCACCGGTCATAAATACTGCTTTTGATTTTTTACGGTCTTCGATGTACGACTTTTTCTATTAAAATATTATTATAATATCTAATAAAAAATATTATTATGAAAATATTTTTAAAGATAAAACTACATGTATGATTTTTATGTTTCCAAACTAATTATTCTAAAAATTATTGATGATCAAAATTTTAAAAATTTGATCGAATCTCAATTAAAATGACAAGTATTTATGATCGGGCGGGCGGGGTAATAGCCATGAAAAGAGCAGGACATGCATGTTAGGCCTAGTGCCTAGTGGATAGACTTTGTTTATAGGAAGTCATTTACACGTTAGTAAAACATCTGGTCTAAGTTTGATAAAGCAGCAGGAGAAGAAGTAAAACCTAGGTGTGGTATTCGAGTATAAGATGGGCACTCACAAAGCATTCCGTCATCACTGTTACTTTCTTCTCCTTCATTTGCCTGCAACAGTGTGAAAACTTCAATAAGTACCTCTAGGCTACAGGTAAGCACTGCATCCAACTAAACAAAAAAGGTTCATACCCCATCAAAGTCATCATCTGAATCCATTGAGGCCTCTGCAAGTGATTTTTTCGTTAGGTATGACTGGATAGACGAAAGAACACAACATTTCAAACTAAAATGCAGATACAGGTGAAGAAATTAATTAGAAGGTGCCATTAACAGGCTCCATGGTGAGGCTGTAGATTATTTAGCCACCGCATTTAACACTTAAACTACTTCGAAACGAAGCAAACAAATATAACTTATTTAAGCTTTCACCAACAATGTTTATCATGTAATACATCACGACCTAAGGGCATAGGTGTTATGCACTTGACCTTTGGCAGCGGTATGGTCCACCCATAGCACTAATGTAATGAGATATGATTTGGCTGGAGTTCAATAAAACAAACTGGATATGGGAAATATAGAAAGGGCACCTTAACAAAAAAAAAAGATTTTTTGCATCCAAAATATAATATAGGAACTCATTTTTAATTTAAGCTAGTTTAAAACTATTGACGTCAGCTGCGAGGGGAGGGATTATACCATAGATTAAGGAGATAGTATTATATTCTTCTTGCTTGATTACAATGATACACGGCTGCCACTTTATATAGAGAGGGGATATTACAATCCTAAATCAACTCAAAATCCTAACTTACCAAACTTATCTCCTATTAAATTAAAAACTGAATAAAACTTATCTCCTAACTAAATCAAATCCAACTCATACCAAACTTATCTCCTAATTAAATTGCAAGCTTGTATATCCGGCCACAACATCTACTAAACTCACGCTACAATACTGCCGATGCTATTGTTCACATCCGTGAACAATATTTCCAGCACATAACAGCTTCAGATCTCTTTGCAAGACCGCTAGTCCTCGAGCTGTGGTGATGGCAGTGACGGTGTAAATCCCTCCACGGCTTGAGCAATTGAACCCTCGTTGGATTCGAAATCTGGCATCTATGATACCAAATGTTAGGGTAAATATCCATTGGAAGGATAGCCGGACAGCGTCAGCTGTTACTAGAGGGATTACACCATAGATTGAAGAGACATCATATTAGGGGAGACTAGAGAAGTGGACTGAGAACTAGATATATTCTTCTTGCTTGCGTATAATGATGTGCAGATGCCCCTTTATATAGAGAGAGGAGATTACAATCCTAAATCAACTCCAAATCCTACCATATCTAATTTATCTCTAGCTGAATTGAAAACTAATCAAATTCTATCTCCTCATTCAAAGCAAATCTAACTTCTACCAAACTTATCTCTTAATTAAATGGTAAGTCTTGATCTCCTGCCATAACATAACTCATGATACAAGACTGTTGGCACCATTTATATGCGTGAACAGTAATTCCTGCACGTGGACAATAACGTTTGCACATAACAACTTCACCCCTCCTTGCAAGACAACTCGTCCTCAAGCTATGGTGACGACCATGACGGTATAGATCCCTCCATAGAAACCTTACCCCTATCCAATTCGTCTCCTCCCTTCCAAAAAACATGGCTAACTGAGAGAGGTGATAGCAACGACAAGGAGATCTCGGCTACCGGGAAGGAGAGAGAGAGAGAGACGGAGCTGAGCGGAGGGATAGCGACGCCGGAGAGATGGAGCGGCGCTGTCGTGGGCTCGCTCACCGGCGCATGCGCGCGATTGATATTGCACGCGACTCCGTCGAGTGCGTTTGCGGTGGTGCGCGGAGAAGGTGGTGCACATGCGGCAAGAGGGAAGGCGCATACCAGAGGAGCACAAGCATGATAGAGCTGAGGCATCCGCACATGGCCAATGACATAAGGAGCTTCGCAAAAGTTCCGACGACGACGGTATGAACAAAGAAAATCCATAAGAACTCCCTCCTTCTCCCTCTAGATCTTAGGTTTGAATGGGGGCGAGTGCTATGGTCCAAAAGGGGCAAGATTTGGGGATTTTGGGTTCCAATTTTGGGGATTTGCGGGTTTAGGTCTTCGGGATTATGGAAAAGGGCTCAAATTTGGAGATTTATGGAATTTCCTTAGGTTTTTTTATTAGGGTTCTTTCGGATTCCCTAAAATCCCCTTCTTCTAACTACTGTCCGAGACCAAAGGGACCCCGCCGAGCACAATAATCCAATCCCGAGTCCAAAATAACACACAAGCACACATACATACATTAAAAACATATAGTTCGAACCTAAACTCCTAATTCATGAACATATGTGGAAATTGCATTAATCTGAGGCATAAAGGGCTAGAACATCATTACTTTGAGACTAATTCACATTAATCCAAACCTAATTGAACATAAGTGGGACGGCGTTCATCAATATTAATCATGAGCCAAAACAAAAATTAGGCATAATTGCATCTAATCCAAAAGTAAAACACTCAAACTGAGAACAATTAGAGCAATTTACCACTAATTAACATGATTAAGCCTTATTACTCACAAATTGGCATCATCTAAACATGGCCAAGCCTTAATTAAGCCTAATTAGGTCTGATTATGGGGCTAATTTAGCTCTAATACTATTGTTATGCACTTATGTTCATCTTAAATCATCATTAGCTCTAAGACAGGCACATCTTGCGAAAGCGTGTAGACATACCAGCGTTCCAAGATGCCATCAGATAAAGGTGAGGAGCGTGATCGGTCGGTGTAGTTGAAGTGGCCGACTTGATATAGTGAAAGTGCATCTAGCCCCTATGTGTGGTTTTGGTAATTAATGACAATACCTATGGACTAACAATGGTGTTGAGTTTGTTAGTAGGTTGTTCCATAGGTGATGCATGAATAAGAGATATGCATGAGCTCTAGGTAAATGGGGAGATTGAAAATGCATCAAGATGAATGAGCTTTAGGTGATGCTCGGGTAAGTGATGACAATACCTATGGACTAACAATCATATTGAGAATTGCTATTAGGTTATTCCATAGGAGATACATAAATGATGAAGCATGGATTCTTTGAGAAATGCCATGAGTCCAAAGAATTACATCAAAAGTCATTGAGATTTTGGTGATGCTCATAAGAAGAAGAAGAAGAAGCTCAATAAGACTGGCAATAAGCTTGAAGGCTAAGTTACTTGTGGAGATCAAGTAACTAAAGGTATGACTTGTCAATAGAGTTTTATGGACTAACCCGTGTGCTATGTGTTTAAGAATGAGTGGGGTTAGGTTCTATATAAAGATTGACAATATGCATGAAGGCTAATAAGTTACTTGTAGAGATCAAGTAACTTAAGGTATAAATGTTGTCATTTAGGTTTTATGGACTAACCCATGTGCTTTGCACTTGAGAGTGAGTTGGGATTGAATTGAAATCATATATGCTAAGAGTGAAGAACAAGAGTGGACTCCATATTTGATAAAATGAATTCCTCGAAGATGTCGAATACAAAGTGATTTTCTATGGCAAGACGGTGAAGGGCAAGCAAGACTCGGCTGCGATGGACCATCCGTGGTGAAGGGCAAGCAAATGGCTTGACACCGAAGGACCAAGGCGGTGGTGAAGAGCGAGTAAAGGCCTTGCACCGATGGACCGTGCGAGGTCATGGGAAGCTATGGATGATTCATATCAATCATATGAAGAATCAAGAAGAGATGGAGTGAAGAATATATGAAAGTTGGCAACCCTCAAGGTTTGAAAGAAAGAAGCGGTACTTGAAAGTTTTTCAAAAGCTCAAAGTGGTTCAAATGAGTTTTATTTTTGAATTTGAGTATAGGTATGCTGCACTATTAAGAGGTATGCAACGTGAGCTAATTGTCGTGTCTCAGTGCTCAAGAGTTCACAACCAAACCCAAAGTGAGAGTTTCTTGTTAAGAGTCCGAAGCGGAAAGTGTGGAAGTGTTCAAAATGGGTTTTGGAGTGTTCCTAATTTGATCTTATATGTTTTAGGTCATAAATTCAGTTGGGATATGTAGCCCTCTGAATAAGCTTTCCATAGAGTCTAAAATCGTCGAAATCGGACTCCAGGATCAAAAGTTATCGCCGTTTTTCGGAGGTCAGTTGTGTTGTACTCGGAGACTCCGGTGTAGGCTGGATACTCCGGTAAAGTCCAGAAAAGAGCCTAACGGCTAGTTTTTTTGAAGTGGACTATTTATACTCCACTCATCCCATCCTTTGGGGCAGCTGCAAGGGCACGAAAAGAACATCCTCTAAGCCAAAAGAACCTCTCCCACTCCATTCTAGTGTGTGATTTGAGAAGAAAAGTGAGTTGGATTGAGAGATTGGAAGATTGAGTGCAAGTAAGCTAAAATCCAATCTTGAGCACTTGAGTTCTCGGCAAGAAGTTCGTCATCGTGTTTGTTACTCTTGGAGGTGAAGCCTCCTAGGCGGCTAGGCGTCGCCGACGAGCACCCAAGGTTGTGGGTTGCCGCGAAAGTTTGTGAAGGGCTCGATTTCGCCTCCGCAAGGGAAGAAATCAAGAGTGGATCGAGGAAAGCGGTTGAAAGAGACCTGACTCGTTGGACCTTCCTCAACGGAGACATAAGATTCACGGTGGTGAATCCAAACTTCGAGAAACAAATCTTGTGTCTCCTCACTTGTTTCTTTACTTTTGAGTTTTATTCAAATCTTTATGCATATTGCTTGATCTACTTGTTTGTATGTATTGGAGTGTAGGTTCTCCGTGGATCTACTTGAAATCATCTCCGGGAACACACGACATCACTTTGTTTGAGCTAGAACTCTCTACCTATCCTTTATATTCAGTTTCGAGTTCAGTTCTGTACAGAATCTGGACTTTACCGGAGATTCCGGACCTGTACAACCCGAAGACTCTGGCCTTCACCGGAGTATTCGGATAAACAGTAATTTCAGGCATGTGAACAGTATTTTCAGCCTTTTTCAATTTAAGTTTTATTGTATATCTCTCGCTAGATAAGAGTAATTTTGTCACCTTAGGATTGTAATTTCCACACTTATTTAGGGTGATTGTGCACTAGTTGAGCCTAGCATATTTAGGTTTCTCACTTGTGAAAAATTCGTTAATTTATATTCTGTTGCAAGTTTAGGCCAACGGTAAAAGTGGACAAATTTTGTAAAACGCCTATTCACCCTCCCTCTAGGCGACATCATTATCCCTTTCATATAGTCGTACGTGTTGGTGAAGGAGGTCGATGCCGTTCGGTTGATGCAGCGCAAACAGCGGCGACGATGACCTTCAAGTTGATCTAGCGCCTCTTTAGGATCAGGAAGAAGATATTAGGGCGTTTTAAACCTCACGAGATTGATTAGCCCGCTAGGTGCCTGACCCTCCTATTTACATGACGCTGCTCGATTCGGGACCGCAACCATGTGTTGGTTGCGCCTTACCCTATCTCTCGGTCTTGTTAGTTAGGATACGTTAGCTATTTACTGAAATCAATTTTAATAGTAAACTTTCGAAACTGCCCTGTGTGTTGAAAGGATTCCCTACCCTTACCAGCCTCTGCTCTACCTTATACAATACGTCTTCGCAGCAAGATAGCGAATACCGAATATATGAGGCTATCAAAATACGCTTTTCAGTCAAGAAGGCCTGGTTTCAAGCCCGTGCCTTCGACTTCGAGTGGAAGGCAGCCATACAAGGGGCCCACACGGCACCACCACCCCGTCGTCCGATTGCATCAAGCGGCGCGCCAATGGATACTCGCCAGCTGTCGCCTCCCACGTCATAGCGCCATGATGGCCCCACCAATTCCCCTCCCTTCCAGATTAATTCAAAAAAACAAAACAAAAGCGGAAAAAAGAGAGGAGAAAAGCGAGGAAGAAACCCCTCCTCCTCCTCGATCCCGACCGACGCGGCGATGGAATTCTCCGGTGGCGGCGGCGGCGGCGGCGGCGACGCGACGCTGTCGGAGATGTACCGGAGTGCGAGGCGGCTGCTGCTGTCGGCCCGCGATGGCGTGGCTCGCGTCGAGCGCCTCGCCTCGGTGCCCACCTCGTCCTCCTACTCCTCTGCGCCGCTCGTCGGGGGCGGCGCTGCGGGGGACCCGTCAGCTGCCGAGGGGGTGCGGAGGGAGGTGGCGCAGATCCAGGCGCTGTGCGCGCAGATGGACCGGCTCTGGCGGTCCATCCCCGCGAAGGGCCAGCGCGACCTCTGGAAGAGGTGAGGATCTCCTTAGATAGATCACCGACTTACCGCTGCTAGGTTATAATTGGTTGTATGCAACGTGAGTTGATGATGTGATGAGAGAGATCTCGCAGTGCTTGGGTTCTGGGTGTGGCGCAGATGACAGCTTGATGGCACGACCATTTTATCGTCATATCTGTTAGTTCGGTTGGTTGAGCGCGAATTTTTGTGTCAGTGGTGATGATTAAGAGGTTTAATCTGCAAATTGTATTCTGCAGCTTATTTGTATGAACTTCCCTTAGGCATTTCTGCGAGTCATTACACATATCGTTGGTCTTGCATTGTAGACAGGTAGAGTTCTACTTGGTAGGCTGCTGTTTAACTTTTTGTGCAGCTAAATGAATTTTTTCATTATGCATGGATCAAATATTTTCATCAGTGTTCTAAATAACGCTAGGCTCTTGGCGGGTAGTGGGTCGGCTTCTAACGCCTAATTAATGCTAGGTGGGTGCCTAGCCTGTCTAGGCAACAATTAGGTGCTAGGGCATGCCATGTAGGCGGCTGCTATAGAACTGTAATTTTCTTAACAGAATCGGCTTGTTGAATCCATTCGTAGTGTGCCTATTATCATCATTCTCAAGTTCGATCTTGCTCTTCGAGATGTCTGCCAGGGGGACAACTACTCATAGAATCTCAATCTACCAGCACATCCTATGCAATATTTATGCTGTGTCAATACTGAGCACTAGCAATTTACATTGTCAACTTCAACGTGAGATGCCAAATCAAAGTTGCAATGTTACTGATCCAGCGTGAGAACCACCACCGAGTGGATCTGTTTTTAGTGTTGGTCTAGAGTCTATGTCAGGTAGTGCTTTAGCTCTGCAGCATAAGGCGAACAATGTGCAAAATTCTTTCTTCTTACATTGATTAATTCTCAGATTAACCAGTAAACAAAAATATTTGATGTATTTTAACTTCATAGCACATATCAGCAAATTTAACTTAATTTTACAAAAATTGACATGGCCGACTCTGCAAGCAGACATTTCCTAATCACTTATTGATTAGCAGTTCTCTTTTTTGTATCTCCATCTCCAGGATGTGATACAAATGTTTTTTAACTATGCACTATACTATACACCCTTGAATTTTACCCTCATGTTTTTACTAAATAGTACCATTGGACCTTAAATTGCATGTGAGAGTGATCTAACGATTTATAGGATCTTGTTGCAGTGCTTTACATTGATTTGTTGTATACTAGGTGGGTGGCTGTCGGACTGAACAAATACAGATTACGACCTTTTAGAACCTTTAATCTATACTAAACTGATATGCTAAGCCTTGTAGAACAATACTGCATGGCTTGTCTATAACAGGGTTGCCTGAGTTGTTCATACTGCCGGTCCTGACCTTTATCAGAAACAACGTTACTGTCAGGAGGACTATCCCTGTCCCATTAACATTCTAAGTTGGAAAACTTTATAGACAAGCACTGGGTCCTGAAACTAGTTTAGTAGGTTCCCCCTTTTTTGAAATATGTTTTTGTTTCTTTTTTTACTTTTGAAATACTACGCTGGAACTTAAGGATGCATTTTGTGTCATGCTTTTGAGGTCCTGCTGAGCCTAACATTTGATGTGTTGGATGTCAGAGAAATCTTCTAGGATATGCATTAGGTTGTGAATTTCATCAAGTGCTGCTGCATGCAGAAAGTTCGGTGTTTGTGAAGTTGCATGCTAGGAGCTTCTTAGTATTGTTTCAAGATTATGACGCATTGTTTTGTGCTGTCTTGGCAGAAAAGTGGAGCAGCTGTCTGAAGAGGTTGATTCACTGAAGGAAACCCTTAACAGGCATTCCTTTCGTCAACAAAAGCAGATTCTGGAAGCAAAAGAAAGGGCAGAGCTGTTTGAGAGAGCTGTAAGAAATCCTTCAAGCAAACTAGAATCTTTTTCTTTTCTGTATGATAAATTCAACTGATAAAAGAATCGAAAACTGTTGTTGCAGAATGGTGAGTCCTCACATGTCCTTCGAATATTTGATGACGAAGCCCAGGCAATGCAATCGGCTAGCAGCTCCTCACGTATGCTTGAAGAAGCTTATGAGACAGGCGTGGCTATCCTTCATAAGTATGCAGACCAGAGGGACCGACTTAAGGTAAAGAAAATATATACTGAAGGTGTACAGGAGATTGCTGAAGGCAGTCAATCTTCATGGCATTTTTTTTTTTTGGGTCCACAAAAATAAATCTTCATGGCGTCACTGACTTGCAGAGTGCTCAAAGGAAAGCCTTGGATATCCTGAATACTGTCGGTCTATCAAACTCCGTTCTGAAGCTTATTGAGAGGCGGCACCGGGTCGACAAGTGGATTGCATATGCTGGTATGATCATCACCGTAGTGGTGATGATTGCGTTTTGGCGGTTAACACATTAGTGCTGCACTGTGTTTGTTATATCTTTCTAGTTGAGATATATTTGTAAATCACGGGAACAGTCACTCTAAGGCCAGCCCAAGCATATGGACATGGGTGTACATAATTTTTTGTCCAAAAAAAGTGATTTTTCCAGCACAATACATGTACGTTATATTGGTTAGGTCAGAGCAATATTTGATCATCCCGTGCATACTTGTCATGGTGTCGAGATACGTAGATATATCAACGTGATGGAGAATGGTGTCTTGTCACGGGGATGCCAGGCGTAACCTTAGCCGAGACGTCGCCTAGATCTCCCTTCGCCTCGGATCTCCGGCCACCTCGCCTCTACGCTCCGCCTTGATCTCTGGCCAGTCGCTCTGCCTGCCTCTCCTGCCCAGGTGCGTGTATGTGAGTGGAGGGGTGGCTAACATGAGTGGCGGTTGCTATTTTGCTGCATGCGTGAGTGGAGGAGCGGTAGCTAACATAGGCTGGATGGGCTAAGGTTAGAGAATGAGGTGAGGGGTTTGGTTTTGCGGGCTGATTAAGTGGGCTGGATGGTCCTGGCAACCCACTTATTAGCTCTTTTAGTCTTTGTTTTCTTTTTTCCTTTTGTTTTACTCATAATACATTATTGCACATCAAGTGTTGAAAGCTTCAACCTCTACTGCTCTGCCCTGATCTGCTCAAGTGTTCAATGCTTCAAGCTCTGTTGTGCTGTATTACTGTGCTCAAGTGTTTAAGGCTTTATGCTCTACTTTCAGAACTAGATAAGCTCTATTGTTCAGCTCAAGCTTTGTAGCACACTAGCACATAGCAGTTAGCACTTAGCACACTAGTTCAGCTCAAGCTCTAAGTTGCAGCCATATAGCGGTTAGCACATAGCAGTTTAGTTGCACACTATTTTTTCAGATGAAGAAGATGAGAAAGAGGGAGAGGAAGAAGATATCAATGTGGATGATCGTATCTTAGATTATAATGTGTGTATTTATCACGATAATATGTGTATGGTGTTGCCACTCGCGCGCTATAGACGCTGTAAAGTTGTGAAAATAGTGAGTCGTCGTGTCTCGTGACACCGTCATAACAACTATAGTCCCTTTCTTGATCTTTTGATCTTTATGTTATGGATTTTAAGTCTTTGTATGGAAATGATATTGGTGAGTCCGTATACATAATTCCTTCTCCCGATCATGCGGGGGTATGTGTGGTGTGACTGAGACTAGAAAAAATTGTCTCCAAATTTAGTTCTTGTGCACATATTGTTTCACATGAATTACTTACAGAATTTTGTTTGAAAGGAGGAATGCACATATATTTGCCTGCTATGCGCGAGGAGGTGCGCATATGCGAGGTGTGGATATTACATGGGAGTCAGGAGGACGTGATATACCTGTATGCAGCAAGGTCAAACAAGTTAGGAGTTCAGCATGTATGCAAAGCAAAATAAGTTGCGAGAATATTCATGCAAGCGGTAAAAAATTTGGTATGCATCCAGATCAAGTAGCATGGCTGGAGCCTCCTATTCTTTTAGATACGTTTGCCCACCTGAACAAGGAGTTAATCTTGGAGATAAGGAAGAAAATAAATTGAGAGAATGAGCTGCAGCTCGTTTAGGAAGAACGCGTGGCGTTCCAACCCACCTGTGTTTGAGCTCCGCTCCGTGCAGTGCTCACCCGACCATCTTGGATGTATTTGTTACGAGTAGAAAGTGGAACATAGTAGATAGTAGATAGGGTATTTATATATTTATATATGTTGAATGGATATAATGAAATGATATATTTATTGGAATACATCTTTTCCTAATAAATACAATTATTGATAATTGATCATATGACTAACACCAAAAAGATATCTATTTATAACACTTCTCCTTGATCAATTGTCCGTAATGTAAACTTCTTGCTGAAAAACTCCTCTAAAATCCTGTGAAAAAAATATAAGAGAGAATAGTATATTGATATGCCATTAAAACTTATTTAAAATATAATAAAAAAGTAAGAAAAAAATGATATGATATATATTAGTTATATCTTATTATAAGCTTATATGAGAAACTTAGATAGAAAAATAGCTTATTTGGTAAGGTTAGAGAATAATATTTATGACATGGCGAAGATACAGGCCTTCTAGGGTTGCTCCCAACCCCTGGTACGAGCTGGTATGGGCAGCTCTCATTTTTTTTATTTCCATCGCGCGGCAGCATGGAGATATTTCTTTTATAAATATTGTACCTCTTGACGAGGTCTACAATTTTTATATTGCGAATTTTTTATTTGAATTCGTTACGGGACCCAAATAAATGAAATAATCTTCAGTAGCATTTTGGACGCTCGGAACTCCTATGGTTTCGCTCCAACTTAACTCCGTTCATCGTGGTTGGTCCATGAAAGTTCATAGCAACTTTATTATGAAATAAATAAATAAATAATAATCCAAATATGATGTAATGATGAAATATATGATTCTCAAGTATAAAACAAGAATAAAGAGTTTCATGCAACATTTATAACTAAAGCATATGTTGGAAGGAGGCACATCAAAACATTTTTCATTGAAAGCATAGTAATATGATGATGCTATTTTTGCATCATCGTTCCCTCTCGGTGTGTGTAGGTAAAGCCTTTTATAGACAGAGCCTGTCTGTTTTTTATTCTGATTATATATTCTAGTTTTTAAGATCAAAATTGAAAATAAACATGTTGATTCTACGATCCAGAATCTATAATCTATGACAAGATTGTCATAACCTATAATCTTAAAAAAGATTGTTTCTAAATTATAGATTGTGACACATATTTACCCACCATACTATTACAAAATAACATTTTCTTTTTTTTTCTCCCTTCACTTCTTTCTCCATGTCGTCGCCCTCTCCTCCCTACCAGGTCACCGACGCACTGCAGCCGCCGGTGCGCCTCCTCCCCAAAGCAAGTCAGGCTGATTCTTGTGCATTCACGATCGGTTTCCCTGCAAGTCATTGAGGTGAGCCGTCACCATGCGCCTGCTTCCCACCACCATCGCCCGTCATCGCGTCACCGCCAGGAGCCACCGCCATCCAATTACTCACTCTAACACCGTCTACATGATCCCAAGAGTCTACCTAAACTCTGCTACCACTATGACACGTCATGGAAGGCTATCCACGGTGGCTTCCTATATTTCGATCGATTGGGTCTACCATCGCCGTCACACCTCGAAGCTCGTCCGACTAAATTGCCACCTCCACAAGCTTCACGACAGTTCACTGAAGCCCATGATGTCACCCCTTTCGCTTGCGCAAGTCCCCAGCATGTTGGCAGTGTGAGCCCTCATGCTGCTGCTCAATTTGTGCGCCGTCAGTTTTCAGCGAGCTCTGGCAACCGCACTACCACCGGCAAGTCCGCCTCAGTCCTATCCGTCGACCCTGAGCTCGAGCCTCGCTACTGGCGCTGCTGCTGTCACTAACGCCATCGGCATCGCGCTCAGCCACCAATGTCGTAAGCAGAGAGAGACTCCAGAGAGAGATGAATGATTCTAATAATCTGATGTTATTTATTTTAGATTGTACAATCTAGATTCTAACAATCTATATTATAGATTGTGATAATTACAGTAAAAAATAAACATACCCTGAGATAATGTGGTGGGAGGCAGGAAAGTCAAGGGCATCCCACAACACAGTAGGCTGTACGTGATATTTCTTCAAAATTATTTTTAAGTAGATTTTATTAATTGTTCATAAGTTTTAGGTTTTTTTGCCATGAGGTTTTAAAAATTGTTGAACTAAATTTAGAAATTGTTGATAGATTTTCAAGAAATGTTGAACTAAGTTTCAAGATTGTTGGCAGGTTTTAGAAATTGATACAAGGTTTTTAGAAATCAATGAATAAGATTTCAAAAAAAAAAATGTTGCTTGGTTTGTAGGATGCTCTAGTGTGTCTTCACTATATATTCATTTAGTGAATGATAAAGCATAAAAAACTTAACCATCCAGCGTGTTCAAACCTAACAAGATTTTTATTTAAAAAAAGAAATAACGGAGCTACGGAGCTAGCCGTGGCGTGTGACATGGCAAGTGACAAGCAACCAAATTCTGTCGTTCGTCCTCCTCCGGACGAGCACATCCTGACCGTCGATCAAGTCACCAAGCACGACAGGCTCTCGCGAGCGGTTTCCCCGCGAAAAGGCGGGCGGCGAGCGACCAACCAAAGCCTCCTCCTGACCACGTACACAGTTCCTTGGAATCCACTGGTATGTACGCGCGCGCGGCGTCGTTGTGGACCTTCTCCCTCTCCAGCTCTCCCGGCCCATGGTTTTTCGCCGCGGGATCGCGTGCATCTAGCTGTGTATATACGTCCCTGCTTCCCCTGCACGCTCCTTATCCATTTAGCTTCCTTGCTGCGCCGCAGTTTTGGTATCGTCGGCGCGACGGGTTGTGGGAAAGGGCTGGTCTTTACCTCGCCGCAAGATTGGATTTTTGCAGGATTTGGTTCTGAACGGAGGCGAAGCGTTCTCGGCGATCGATCGAGCCGATGAAGGTGGAGGAGAGTGGCGGCGCGGTGGCGGCCAAGAGGCGAGGGGAGGAGGCTAGGCCCCGGGGCGAGGGCGGCGCGAGCGTTCGGCGGCGCACGAGGTGGCGCGTCCAGGCTGACGCGACCGCGCCGGCGCGGGCGCGGGCGAGGGCGACGCCGCTCCAGCGGCTTCTCGCGGCGTGCCGCGCCGCGTTCGGGGGACCAGGCACCGTGCCGGCGCCCGCCGACGTCGATCTCATCAGAGGCATCCTCGGTACGTACGTGGCTGCGTACGTACGCCACTCCTACCATTGCATTGCATGGTTCTCAATCCAGTGAATCTGTTCACTCTTTGAGCCTTGAGTCCTCAGTGGTGCATTCCGGTCTCACACTTCAAAAAAAAAAAAAAGAAGAGCAACATCGTTCATGCCAAGTTGCAATCATATGCTTATGGAGTACTAGGCTAGAATTCAGAAAGAAAAACTTGCCTACTGATTTGTTGGAGAGCTAACTTGAATCGACCTATATACACAGCTCAGCTGTTCTTGTGTGAGAGTACTATGTTGATCTCAGAACGTAGATTTGCTGGCGCCCCCTGCTTTGGACCAGCGCGGTGTCTTTTCCTTTTCTGTGGCTCCATTTGTCTGTACCGGCTAACATTTGATCTCATTTGTGACTCTGAATTGGGAAGGGCGTGCTCCGATCCTATGAAGTACGGAGTACTTCTATATTCTTAACAAACATTTGTATGGCCAAGGTTGCATATAGTACTAGGTGGTGAATCTGAATTTTGATTCAGTATTTGATTGGTAATACTGGTCTACTAGAAGTCTATATGAGTGTTTTGGGACTTCTCGGTACGCGTTGTTCGTTGCGCCAAGATTGGGACTTAGTGATCCGGCCTTTACTCCGCTAATTGTGACATTTGCAGACAAGATCGGGCCTGAAGATGTGAATCTGAGAGCCAGGAGCAAGATCGTCAAGGCCACGGATGCCTATAGCCTTCAGAGGAATCCGACAATAATCACAATGACTACCATGTACAAATGCAGAAACTTCTCGGTACGAAAGGAACTGATGTCTGATCATTGTCTGACATTGTCTTTTCTATAAGAACTATGCTTTACTCACTCATGCTGAATCGCGATATTAGTACTTTTCTGAAGCCTGCACGTACTCACAATGATCTTTCTTTTTCCTTTGTATCGATCGGTACTCTGCAGATTGTGATCTTCTTCCTGCCCCGAGGTGCTGTCATCCCTCTCCACAACCACCCGGGGATGACGGTGTTCAGCAAGCTGCTGCTCGGATCAATGCACGTCAAGTCATACGACTGGGCCGACCCTCCCGTCGTCGTCGGCGGCTCGACCCCCGACGATCGCCGTAAGCTTCTCCGCCCGATCCATCCATGCATCCATTTGCAATCTTGCAACGCCGCCCGTTCTTGCACTGCACATTGCACAGTACGCCTGAGTTCTGCTTGATGTACATGGGCAGCAGTGAGGCTGGCGAAGCTGGTGCTGGACGCCGACCTCGTAGCGCCGCGCGACGCCCTGGTGCTGTACCCGGAGTCCGGCGGGAACATGCACCGGTTCACGGCGGCCACGCCGTGCGCGGTACTCGACATACTCGGCCCGCCGTACTCCGAGAACCGAGACTGCACCTACTACCAGGACTTCCCTTACTCCCACCATGATCCAAGTAAGCTACTCCTTCCTGGTCCTCTCAGAACACAATCTGAAGCACAGAGATTTGTTTCTACATCATGGAGATCACAAAGAACATGAGCTAATGTCAATCAGGAATTAAATTGTCGCCGAAATTTCAAAGAGAAACGAAATATCTAATTATAAAATTTTCTTTAATTGATATACCTACGGAGCATCGACGAAAAAATAACCGAAATTTCTTTTCGCCGGAAAAAATTGTAAAACGAAATTTATTTTTACAGGCGCAGATGAGACCGGCGACGTACATGTCACGGATGAGCAGAAGGCCCGTCTGGGATGGCTGAAGGAGACGGTCAAGCCCCAGGATTTGAAGATGTACGAAGTGACATACAGAGGACCTCTGATGTTGTAGAAGAACTGGCCTGGTAGCAGAGATGAGATGATGCAGCAGATGCAGTACTCGCGTCTTCATTAACATTTCTGTATTGCAGATACTTCAGTTTGGTTGTGAGTGCAAATGTCTGGACCAATCGTCCAATCGGTTGTTTTGTTGGTAAATAAGTAGATAAGTACGGGCACAGCTGGACTGTGCATATATTCACTGTTCTTTTGCCCCTCTCAGCTGAAGTATGAATTCTCATGCATGCTCCGAACCTGAGCTGATTGTCAACGTATGTAGCTAGCGTGGCAGCTGCGTTCTAAGAAACTTGACTTGGCTCGAGTGTTTTGCCTGGAACAAAATTGAAGCAGCTGATACATCACTGTTGTCCATGTGGGTTCATGCTCGGATCAGCAGTTGGGCACACTGCTTCGCTTTGCTCTGCTCTGCTCTGCTTTCGGAATCCACAAGTGGATTGATCGTCTCAACACGCAGCGGCAGTATAATATGGCTCCTTTTCGCAGTGCGCATGCATGGTTTGCTTTCGGTTGGCTCCATGTGTCTGACCTAAGCGGATTATTTCTATGGGTCTCGTGAGTTGTTTATATAGAGTATATGATTATTTAGATTTTAAATAATCTTAAAGGTAAAATAAAAACTAATCTTATCTTACTTATAACAGTCTCGTGGACAATTTATATCTAACAATGATATAAGTATATACATGTATCTACGAGTTGTATAATATTTTTTAAAAATAAAGATATACCGGACCTAATGTTGGGTATTTGTTGTGCCACTTCTATGTGTATATTTTGACAGAGTGCAATTTTACTAATGGCAGGGTGACAATCGTCCCTTAAAGTAATTGCTGAGTGATTTGTGTGTGATCACAGGAGGATAAGGGTCTGTTTGTTTTAGCTAGAGATTCTGAAAAGTAGCTTATAAAAGCTGTATTGTAAAAAGCTGGATTGTGAAAAGCTGGATTATGAAAAGCTTTTAGACTGTAGATTCTAAAAAAATTTAATGGACAGTTTAGTAAAATAGACTTTCACAATCTATCAAAAACTGAGGAAAATCAGCTTCTCAAATTCTCGCAATCCAACCAACAGATTTTAAAAAACTATAACCAAAAGCTGTCTGTTTGTTTCAGCTTCGGATTATAAAAGCTGAAAGCCAGAATCCGAAGCTGAAACAAACAGGACCTAAGTGATTGAGGCCTGGTTTGCGTTGCCACTCCAGCTCCGTCAATCAAATCATTCAGTCCTGGATGGAACCTTGCAGCAGTAATGGCGCGCAGGCTGCTTGTTGTGGAGCTGGGGCCCATTCACCACCCGCCGTTCGCTGCGAAACCGCGTTCGTGTCCGGTGTCCCTTCAGGCGTCGGTGGGCCGCAGCAGTTGGACGCCCGAGGTGAGGCCACCTAGCATTGTGCCTCGCGTCTGTTTGCTGTTTTGACCAAGGGAAAATTCCAGGACTCGGTGCCCACAGTTTGCTTTACTCCAAACTGATAGGTTTTAATTTATAATTTGTTATCCTCCATCCATAGTGGGTGTTTCTATTACTAACTAACTTTGGGAATGTTTGTTTCACGTTTAAATTTATCGTCTCTAAGATTAGTCAAGTATGATTTATTATAAAAAAATATAGCTAACAAATTATTAGTGACAAGTGTGGTAAAATTAATTAAAAAAACTAAATATATGATCAGAAAGCTAATAAAGTATGAACTTATTATAGTTATAATAATTAACTAGACAGTTGCCTATAATCTTATGTATTTAGCCATAAATATGATAAATTTAGACGCAAATTAAATAAGCTCCTACCATTAGACCAAACCCAACAGCTTCCCTTCACGACCCAGATTCTCGTCGTGAAGGGATTCCCGTTCACTTCAGCGCTCTCAACAGTTTTCCTTCACGGTTCCTTTCACGACGGGATTCCCAGGGTTATTCCTTTCAGGACAGGATTCTCTCTCTGTTCCCTTCGTAATTCCTCTTGAAGGGAAGTTGTTGGAGATGAGAAAAAAATAAAGGGAAGGAAAACAGGAAGGAAATCGAAAAGTGAACGAAATGAAGAAAATATAGTTAGAGTAGTCTTATGTTCATAAGATTTTTTTTAAAACAAGATGGGTTGTCCAATTGCAACGGATACATCACTGTTATCCACGTGGGTTCATGCACGGATCAGCAGTTGGGCACACTGCTTCGATGTGCTCTGCTCGCCGAATCTACAAGTGGATTGACATTATAATATGGCTGCTTTTCTTGTACGGTGAGCAGTGCGCATGCATGGTTTCCCGGAATTGGCAATCCGGCGTGCGGCCTGCTCCCTGGTTTCTTTCGCTATCATTCTTGATTCGGGAATGCTCCTAGCCGGCTGTCCAACGTTCATAAAATATCGGACTTTTCGGCTCCCATGCCCCTAACCACTTAAAGAAAATCAAACGCTCTCTTTACCTTTATCTTTTCCCCTTCGTTTCCTCCCGTGACTCTTTCTCACTGTCAAGATGGATATTGGTATTTTTGATGTTCTTTTTCTGTCTTTCTCTTTCAATTCATACAACTAATCAGTCTATGATCTGTTATCATCACTTATCATACTCAGCAAGCATGATAAAATAATATACCTATGAAGACTTGATAATGATATGTTAACACGACTCTTTTGTATAAATAGCTTTTAAGTAAAATATTTAAAAATCAATAGTAATGAAGTAAAGGAGCTCAAGTGTTTGGGATGTTGCAACTGATAATTTCGGATGTGGCAATATATAATTGAGGATGCTGTAATAGATAATTGGAGATGTTACTATATGTGATTTGGTTGGACTGATGTTGAATTAGGTGCTTTGAGATATTGTAATATGTGTTTTGAGATGTTGCAATAGTAATTTTTGGATGTTGCAGTTGTTTAGGGTGGTTGATGTTGTATTTAGAGGTGGGAAACTCGATTTTATAGATCTAGAATCTTTTTGAAATCGGATGCATACAATGAGCTATTTTGATATATGTTTTTTAATGTTGTAAACATTTACTTTTGAGTCTAAGTATATTCTAGACTCTGTTTTGGCCCAAATCCAGAATGCTAGTGCCTGAACTTTAGATACTTTCACGTTGAATAAAAAAAGAGAGATTTCCCGTGTATGGGATGGGGTAGGAAACATGGGTCGGCCGTCCGCAGCACGCCTTCCGGCTCCTCCCTCTAGCTTTTCTTCTCGGTGGAGTCAGGGGCTGTTTGGCTCTTTGATCACGTCTAGAAAATTTAGATCAAAATCAAAATTTATTTGTGCCTCAAAAAATTTAGCCGACTAGATTTTTTTTATCGCAAAGCTAGGTAAATTTTAATGTACAAAATGGCAGTCCTGAATTTTGACCTATCAAAGTTTAGCTTGACTTTAAACTAAACATTATTCTAATTGCTCCGATTTTAACAGAACTTTAATTTTAACATGATCAAATTTTGACTTGACTTTTTAAAGTTGAGAACTAAAATAGTCCCTCAACCACCGGACCCGACGGCTCATATCTCCTACCAAATTTTGCCAAGGCTTTGTAGGTGTGGGTGCTGGGTGGGGTGGGTACTGTCCTTTTCCCCTTCTTGTTTACTCTACGGATTGTGAGATGATCTTTCTACCCTAAGGTGCATACTAGCGATTAAAATTTTATCGAAATTTTGATAAAATTTTATAATTTTTGGAAAAGAACCGAATATCTAATTTTGAAAAAGATCACTAACATGTGAGATCTACATAACATAAACAAAAAAATGACTAAAATTTTAGCAGTATTGTCGGTGTATTGAGTAAAGTGGTATCCTAGTAAATGGACCCCGTGAGGGATATAACTGTTAGAGACGTATATTTTCTAAAGTTGATTAGTCGTGCGACCAGATATCTGCAAAAGATAATTGAACTTTGCATAAGTGATAGTGTGCAGACCGACAAAAAATAGAAGTTGAGCAAACAAAAAAGATATTACATATGAAGAATGCATTTTTTATGAAAACAGAATATGGGGGTGAATGGTAACATCGTGTTCCAGTTCTTTCACATGAAATTATTTTGCAAGTGTATGAATATTTTTTTTCTTATATGTGATAATTCATTTTTCTCACCCTCTTTGCCATATTGTACAGCTTCCACGGTTGCTTGAAGGGGCTGAAGGCACATCCCACCATGGCAATTTTCCAAATTGGCAATTAGCCAGCCTAGTTTCCAAATTCATACAGTGAACTTAAGGTTTACACAATCTGCAAATAGCAAAGGGTCTTACTTGATCAATGCTACAATTGAGATAAGCAATGAAATTAGAAGACTGGGACAAAAAGGCTATAGAAGTAGAAGTAAGGCAAGCGCAGATCATAATTGCAACAAATTAGGAGTATTACTTAAAAAAGGAAAAATAATTGAATTTTAAGTAAAGACTGGTAGAGAAATAAATGCTTGCTAGTTGCTCACTGCATATATGAAGATCAATAGTTGAGACTCTTGACCAATATTGTATAAATTTGTAACATATATGACTCAACAACGATGTGCAATCTAAAAGACGGGATGGAAGAGGAGATGACTCAACAATGCTTGTAAGACTTAACCGCACCCTAATTTGAAGCAAAACTATCACATATAGCATAGGAATAGTACTTTGAAGGAGAGGAAGGTAGAGTACTAACGGTGGCATTTTCGTCGATGTATGAGTAGATTTCTTCGTTCTGCCTGCTCAGATTGTCAAACTCCATGGTGCCCTCGTGGTCACACCCCCTCTTGAGTTTGCTGCAGTGGGTGGAGAAATTACTGTAGGTGGTAGCTGTCAGGACCCTGATCCCGGGTTCCCCTGTGCCTCCTGGATCAAGTAGCTGATACGCACAGAATTCAACAGAATGATATCAAATACATACTTCGAATATAAATAAGTAAAATAAATACCTGAAAAGAGAAAAGATGGTCTGATAGACAAGAATCCACAGCAGACCAGCCAGGCAGAAGAGCCTACAGTGCAGCGGAGCGAAACGACGATGCAACCCAATGCCACAGGCAACTCGGGTGCGGACGCGACCTTAGACTTCTTCTCTTCGAATTCATCTGGGTTGAGGTTGATCTCCAACTCAACAATCTGAAAGCATCAAGACTGAGTACGGAAGGTACTCAATAAGTCATATACTACTTCAAGGGGGTTGATAGATGCATAATGAATATTTCAAGGATAAGGCTTTACGGCATAGTTTTAAGCGTAAAGCAGGTTTTATGCAGATATCCAGTTATATTCTCCACCGTTAACCTTTTTGAAATAAATGTAACAAAGCTTTTGAAAACAAAGGCAGGCATCTTCTGTTGGTACTGAGTATCACCTCAAGTCCCCAACGCATTAGAAGGTAACCTGATAACAAAGCTTTCAAAACGGTTTAGAAGTAAAACGGTTCAGGCATCTTCTGTTGGTACTGAGTATCACCTCAAGTCTCCAACGCATTAGAAGGTAACCTGATAACAAAGCTTTCAAAACGGTTTAGAAGTAAAACGGTTCAGGCATCTTCTGTTGGTACTGAGTATCACCTCAAGTCCCCAACGTATTAGAAGGTGACCTGGTAGCAAAGCTGTCGAAATAGTTTTAAAACCAAAACCAGGGTAACAATTTGTATCTGGGGGTTTTCAGTCCTGGGAGGGGCTATACCTCACTCCGCAGTCCCTTTTATCACATCTGATGTACCTCTAGTACCACACAGCTTCTGGTGGATCGAGCCAGGAACCACATCACACGGACATCTAGTCCACACACTCACTCATCAAAACACATGCACCCTGAGTCTAGTCAAGCGTGACCATGCCTTCGCATGTCCATGACCGCGGATACGGCTATTCGAATAGGTTTACACTCTGCAGAGGTTGTACAGCTTTACCCATGCGATATGCTCAGCCTCCATCCGTTGCAAGGGGAGGAGCGAATCATACCGAGACCTTTCCAACACCTTCCCTGCCGGGCTTTTCCACGACGTGCGTCAAGGACCAGAGCTGTATGTTCCGAAGGCCAGCATCCCTTTTTAAGCCTAAGTCGGTACCTGAAACCTCCAAACAGCTGACAGGATAGTCACTTGACTGCTCGTTGCTCTCAGTCTCCTGGTATTATGCCCAACCCAGTCTGGTGAAGGGAGAAGTCAAGTCCTGCCCATACATGACGCATGGTTGCACGGGGTGGCTAAGCATGACGGCGCAAGACTCGGTCCTTAAGCGGCCGGGCTAGGCATCTTCCTGGGCAATGAATACCACCGTGTAACTCAAGCCCCCAAGAGCATCCTCCCCGGAGGACCACTCTACCTGCCCACGCCAAAACAGTTTTCACCTATTTTTACACATCACCTTCCATGTCCCACCCGACATCAAGGATTTCACCACAATCACGGAATTCACAACCATCAAGGAATCATGGTATATGAGTTATTGTTGATAACAGTAAATCTTATCTCCGAAGAGAAGTGTTTTAAAAGGAATATCTCCGAGGAGACGTATTTTAAAAGCGACATCTCCGGGGAGATGTATTCAATCCTAAGCATGCTAGATATCAAGACGTCGTCCATCGTTAATATATTTAACAACAGGTATTCCTAGGGTGATATGTATTCTGGATGATGACATGTATGGCATGGCAGTGTTGATAGGATTAACTACTACAAATAGTTTGAAGGAAAATGCAATATATAGCACATGCGATAATAAGTCCGATTTTAGTTGATCATGTATATTATTCGAAAACATAGGTTCAATATGATCAAAGAAATAGGACTTGCCTTCTTGAAGGGTCAATTCACGATTGGTCTTGTCGTTCACATCTTTCGGGTTCTTCTTCATCGTTGGATCTTGCCTTCAGTTCCTTCCTCGCATTCTTGCTTTGAACCTTGACTTCGAGTCTACGCATATTAACGATTAAAAGCGCACAATGACTAAGCAATTGAACACCAGAACAAAACCAAGAAATACCAAAACGGAAGAAAAACAACGGAGAAAACGACAGAAGCTAAACCTAGCAGAAGACGATCGGCAACTCTAATCAACATGAAGCTAGTACACAGAGAAAAACAGGATAATCTAGCGAAGCTAGGATAAGCTGATAACCTAGTTGTTTTATCAACTTAAGAGAAAACCTGAACAAATCACGATTAACTAGGTGAACTCTTATTAAATTAACTGTCGAAGGACGACAGCTAGAGATTCTATAAGTAGGTGAGTGCACGTGTATCGACCTAACGTATGTGTAATACTTACGCCTATATGTATGTGAGCATATATACATATATACATAAGTATAACTCTAGATGATTATCTGTGCTTAAGTGTGGAGATTAATTATTCTAATCTATAGCATTAAACCTGGTTATTTAGCAACTAATTTAATTACTTAATGTTGTTTAATTGCCACAGTATTATTGCTATCATAAAAGCATACATGCAATTAATAATTTGGCTAATCTATTCTTTGAATCTAATTAATTAATTATCAAAAGTTTATTCAATTAATTAATTACCAATGTTCAATTATTCTATCACATTCTAATGACTAATATCTATTTATCTATCATTTACACGAGTTAATTGATTACCTTAATTGAGCTAAGATTAATTGTAAGCCATCACATGAAATATCACATGAAATAACAATACATTGCAACATTGATTAAAAGATTAATCTAAAACCTACCCTTTAACTCATATGATGATTAACCTACACTTAAGCGAGATTAATATAAGCAACTTAAATACGATTATATCTCAAACACATTTATGAAATTATCTAAACTCGACTTTATTTATTAAAGGAGAAAATCTAAATCTAGATCAAATGCTGCAATACAAATAATTACCAAACGAGAATTAAACGAACTCCAAAATTTACAAGATTTGGCATGGAGATAGATTATGATTTTAGAGGAATATTGGCGAATGAATCACCAAAATCGGAGTTGAAACGGATGAATTACGGACGACGGAAGATTTGCCGGAAAGGATAATTCCAGGAAATTAAAAATAAGTACTGTTCTGTGGACTTGGTCTACGGGATTGGTGAACCGTGGTCGGCTCTGAGGGTGGTTCACGGTGCACCAGAGGCTAATGGACTCAGTTCATGGTCCGTGGACCGGTGTGGGCTGCGGGTGTGCGGTCCACCGCGGACCATGGCCGGTGGGGGAAAGGATAAGGCCGATCGGCCTTTTTCCCGTGCGGCACAGAGAGGCAGAGGGAGCGGCGGCGTCGGCACCGGAGGGAGCGGCGGCGGCGCCGGAGGGAGAAGGGGGAAACACCGGAGAAGGAGGAGGGAGCCGGAGCTCGGGGAGGGAGAGCGCGGCGGCCTGGCGGCGGCGGAGCAGCGAGCAGGGCGCTCGGGCTTCACGGTCGGGCGCAGAGGGTGGCGGCGGCGACGGCGGCCGGGACGGCGCGTCGGCGCGGCGCACACTGGCGCGGACGGGCGGCGCGCTGACCAGCTGCGGCGCGGCGCGCGGACGGTGGCCGAGCGACGTGGCGTGAGTCGGCAGCCGACGCGCACGGGCGAACAACGACGACGGTGCGGGAGACGCGCGGGCGGCTGCCCTGAACAGAGAGAGGGGGAAGGCGAACCGAGCAGGGAGCTCACCTGGACGGCGCACGGCGCGACGTGGTTGAGTGACGGCAGCGGTGCGGCATGACGAGGCGCGCGGGCACGACGGTGGCGCGTCCGGCACCGAGCACGACGACGGTGAGCAGGGTGGCTCGGCGCGGCTGGGTCGGTGCGGACGATTGGAGTCGAGGTGGGCCACGGCGGCTCTGTGTGAGCGGCTTGACGCCATGGCGGGCTCGGTTCGGCGGGGTGGCGCACTGGCTGGACGTGGCCGAGCGGCCGAGACGGCGCGGAGGAGCTGAGCGCGGCGGTGCGGGAGGACGCACGGGCGCGAAGAGGAGAGGCAGAGGAGCCATGGTTGAGCACCTGTGTGTATGTATGCTTGTGTGTATGAATGCTCGTGTGAGAGAGGAGCAAGGAAGGTGCTACTGCTGTGCTTTGTGTATGCATGTATGTGCAGGTGCAGAGATGTGCTGCTGTGTGGTGGTCGGTTGCTTGCATGAGAAGGCTTGAGAGGAGGATGAGCTTGGCCGATTGGCTTTTGCTGCTCGGTGGAGATCAGGGAGTAGGCCGGTACGGGAGCACGGCATGGGCTGATGGTGGCCGGCGCAGTGTGCCAGGGAAGGGAGAGAGAGCGCAGAGGGAGGGGATGGGCATGAGAAGAATAAAGAGAGAGGGAAAGATCTGAGAGAGGGAGAGATGGTGAGAGATATTTGTGTATTTGAATTGCAAAAGATATATTTGAATTTGTAAATGAAATGTGTGATAATTCAAATAGATATATTTGAATTGTATTTGTATTTGCAAGGAATCAAATTGAATAGTTTTAATTGGTAATAGGATTTGGAAATATTCAAATTGAGATTGAGTGATTCAATTTGAATGCAATCGAATCGAATGGATTTGTGATAATTCAAAACGAGTTCGAATTGAAAATGGATTTGAGATATATAGGATTAAACTCAAATAGAAGTATTCGAATATGAGTTTGGCATTAATTCAAATAAGGGTATTTGAATTAGGAGAAAGATTTGAACTGGAAACCTCGGTATTTGAGAGAGGCTTGAATTCAATTTGTATTTGAGCTGATAAGAATAAATATTGAGATTCGAATTTGAGAGACATTCAGTTCGAGTCGAACAAAATTAAATGGGGATAACTCAATTGAATAATTGAATTATAGATTTGAGTTGGATTGGAAGATCGATCTTTACGAATTGATTTGGATTAGGAAATTACCGAGAAGAACTAGAATAGATTCGAACTGAGAAGCATACAACACTCGAATCGTCACACAAAGAACCATAAGAACAATAAACCAAAATGCATATGCTCAATTTATGCAACGATTAATTTAGAAATTAACTTAGTGATCTTTGGAATACTTAGCCAAAATAATATATTTGAATATATACATACAAGTATATACATCAAATATATATATCCTTGATTTTATACTGGTTTAATAATTAGAAAAAGTTTTAATTTGGAGCGAATTTTGCTATATCTTTATATGCTAAAATTCAGGGTGTTACAGTAGCCATGGATATTATTCTCGTTGATGCAACAATACAGGCCAGTGACGTTCATGGTGACCTCAACCTGACGACAGAAGAGGAACCATCGATTCAGTGAGTCGAGTAATTAGCAATTTCATACACCATAATAGATACACATCACTACCATAATGACTCCTGATTATCTGACATATATTCCCAATACCTGAAGAGAGGAGCCCTCGGTATTTTGCCGAACACAAACTTATTACAATATATTTGCTTTCATTTGCAATGGAATCGGAGAACTCCACCTTTGGAATAGGAGTAAATAGCCAAGATCATGAGGAAAATCATAAACTGCCTTACCAATACCGACATCGAAATGACACTCGAAGATGGGGAGATAAATTAAGCACCTGAAACATGCATCAGACATAATGTTAAAATGGTTTTAACACTTCCTAAGTAGCATTCTTGTCGGTAGATCTATAACTGGATAGTAGGCAAATGTAAGAATTCACCAATAATTAGTAGCAATAATAGTAGAATAACTCAACGATCATATCAAAAGGCTTTAGTCCTTAAGCATTAGTCAAGCTCAGGTACTTGGATGTAAGAAGCAACATGATATTAACCTAGATGAATATACACAAAGCTATTGACAGAAAAGTAACACCAATCAAAGTGGCCAAAAAATAGTTCAGAATTCATGGCAATACAATCTTTTTTTTTTTTTACTTACATGGACATGCAAATAGAGAGTATATAATTGCACTTGCATATCAATGCACATAGAGAGCTTATATTTGTTCCTATGGTTGGGCTACATGTACTGAAATCATAGATGCATCATATCAACTTGATAAATTGAAAAAAAAGAGAGACTTCTATTACTAATCTACCACTCACACAGATGAGAAAAGAATCTTTCCATGCAATAACATGTTAGCTGATAAAACATTTCCCTTACTTGATGCAGTCCTCTATAAGCATTTGCATAATCTCATGGCATCCTACCTTTATTGCAATAACTCTTTGAGGATGCAATCTAGATGTATCTTGTTTTTACCTATCAGAGAATGCAATCATGAAGCTTCTTGACTCTTGAGAGATTTGTGGAGGATGTAGGGAGGGAACAAAGCAACATGTGGGCGTGTTGTACTTAGTAGTGTCAAGCCAGGCCAGAATAGCGGCAGGAGTGAGGAGTCAGGGCAAGGAGAAAAGGAAGCGCTTCTTTTCTCTGGCCAATGTGTTGCATGATATCACTGCACTACAGCACGCAATGAAGCGAGCAACCACCACGATGGCTTGCCACACAGGAGCAAGCCACTGGAGAAGGGGCGGGTGGCTTGCAGGTGGATTTGGCACACCCCTGCACATGATGTTGCACCCTAGTTGGCCGAACGAGAGGGTATGAGATATGGATGTAGATTGAATCCATCTGATTCACATCCGGATTCCGCCCAAGCTCCATGAGCTGCGCCCGGGATCTTGTGAGCTGATGGCCCAAAAAAGAATAAGAGGAAGGGAAAATGAGAGGAAGAAGAAATGGCGATCGGGATCTTGCAAGCTTGAGGAGGCCACCACCGTTAGGGGCACGAATGTTGTCGTCGTGCCCTCCATCACCAACCCTGATGGACCGCCACTCGGCATCGTCCCAGGGTCCTCTCCTGCCACCCATCTAGACCTCCGCTCCTAACCGGCGAACTCGGTGTGACGCCAAACCCACTCAGCAATGACGTCGCATGGCTGGATAATGCGGCTGACCTCCTCCTCCTGCACGCAACAAAACGACTAGACGCGGGTGGATCTGGCACCGCCAGAAGCTGCACATCGCTATGACCTGAAACAACCGTCATAAATCATGCCCCTGCACGAATCCTGTGTTATCGAGCAGAGCGATGGTGGGCCGACGACGGGGTCGGAGACACAGATGAGCGGGGTGACGATGTCCATGGTCCCACGACGGCGGATCTTCCCTGCACCATCGCGAGGCCTGAGACATGGAGGAGTGCGGTGGCGGGCCGACGATGTGGCCGAAGACGCCGATGAGTGGGGCAGTGGGCCTATGAAGTAATGGCGGATCCAACGGTTGGTGAGACGACGATGGAGCTAGAATAGGGAAGGGGAAGACGGCTTGGCGGTGACACGAGACCCCACACAAATCCCACCCAGGTGGCGGGGCGTCCCCCGTGTGAATCTCGCACTGGACGCGAGTTGGGCAGAGCGGAAAGCGCGAATCCTACGTATGATATGAGTTGGGCAGAGCGGAATGAAATTGTTGCTTTACACAGTAGAGAGTAACAGGGAGAATCTTTGCACGGCGAGTGTTTGATCAACTCGGGTGAACAGTGGAGATTCTCTGATTCTACGATAACTCGTATATTTTATAGGAGTATATAGAGAGAGAGAAAAGAGTTTGTATGTTTGGTGTGATCAGGACAGGAATTCTCATATGGTTATTCGTGCAATTACGCAAAGAACATGTGTAGCAAGGCCGGATCTGTAGTATATATATATATACCTAAAAACGCAACACAATAATTACGTGACGTAAATAGACAATGTTGAGAAATGACTATATATTTCATCATATTATCAAAATTGGTATTTGTAATCTGGTTTTGCTTTATTGATCTTGCATCATATTTTTGGCCACCACACATCAAGATAAATAAAACGATACCTTTAATTTCATACCTTCTTGAATCCTTTAAATAGAATATACTTCTAACTGCTCCGAGGCCGCAGTCTATTACGTCCTGAACCCTGGACGAGTATAAACCACATTGTTATGACTGAAATACAGGTAAAGAAGATGGGAGAAGATCATATATCTAATGTCCCAGTGGAAAATAGACATGCAAATCAGTTGTTAAGGTTCTAGAAGTTGTAAGTTCAGGGAAGAATGTACCTAATCTACGAGCTCTGAGAAATAAAAGTTAAAAATGAATATGTGCAAACGCTCTGAAAATTGATGTTAGTGGTAACGTGTATGAGCAAGGTAACAAATAACATTCATAGCAGCCGTTATAGCTCCCGCTATTGCGGTAGTGGATCAAATATAGCAATCTGTAACTTAGTGACCGCAATAGCAGTTAGCGAGCGCTTTTGTGGGCTGCAATAACAGTTAGCAGGCCGCTATTGCGGGGTCAACTCCGGTCTCCAGATACCGTTGATTTGTTTTGGCTTTACATATTTGGATTTAGGACTTAGCACTTCCATTACTGTGACTTACGAGGAAAACTTGATGTTTGTTTCTTCTTTTAAGTTATATACTTACATTCGTAACTTCGTATTAATTTGTCACCGTATGTTTTCTAGTTGCTAATTGCTATTTTACTATATTATTAAGTTAAATATCATGATCTATACTTAAAATTGTGAGTATTTTTAAAATTCTGCTATTGAAACTTATCATCCGCAATATCACCCGCTATCCGCAATCTACTACCCGATATCAATCCGCTACCAGCCCGCTATTTGCTATTTATTACCCTGTGTATGAGCTCTTGTGAATTTATTTGTCGCTGGCAGATGCTGTGAGCGGCGAGGTGACGGAGGAGGAGAAGCGCCGGCTGGCGTGGCTGCAGGACCTCGGCGAGCCTTAGACCATCTCCAACGGTTTCCCTTCAGGGACCAAAATCCCTTCACGACGGGATTTTCGTTCCCTTCAGCGCTCCAACGGATTCCCTTCACGGTTCCCGTCACGACGGGATTCCCAGGGTCATTCCCTTCAGGACGGGATTCTCTCTCCTTTCCCTTCGCGATTCCCCTCGAGGGGAAGCTGTTGGAGATGAGAGAAAATAAAGGGAATGAGAACGGGAAAGGGAATCGGGAAGGGAACGAAATGAAGGGAATATGGTTGGAGATGGTCTTAGGACCTGAGGATCTTCAACTTGCCGCCGTACCGGGGCTCGCCGATCGTCTAAGCTCGGCTGGCTGCCCGGCCGATTCCTTCCTTCGTTTAGCTCTCTGGTGCCGATCCAAATTGCGTCTGCGCCCTGAATAAGAATGTAGCAGTGATGACGTGAAGATCGACGACGACGGTGACAATGTTCCAAAATTAAATAAACTTGTGTAGCATGCACCTTCGCAGGTTATGTGTAAATATCCATGCCCGAGGATCTAGTAGGTAACCTCTCGTGTTGTTTGAGTTGACAATCGTATATATAATTCCTCGTTATCATGTGTAATCTTTTCGCGATTCCTGGCCATGCATGGCCCGTGTGAGCTGCGGAACAGTGTCGAAATGGAGCTTGTGGCTGCAAGTCAAACATGCTCGCAGTAACATAGGCAGCAAGGCAGCAACTGCACCATGCGTGCACAAGATGTGCTGAAGTTTCTGATGCAGATCGATCACGTACTAGCCACGTCGCAACTGAAGCAATGGACAGATTTTGCAAGGCCAGTGCAGGGAAAGAAAAAGGCCACGCAAGGAGGAAGCAGCACGTCAGTGCACACCTGCTCGTGAAAAGCGAAGCTGGTGAGAAGGAAAACCTTGCATCTATCCGGCATGCATATCTATAGTGACGGATCCAAAACCACGTAAGTGTTCTCTTTTAAATATTTTTCTTTTTTCTCTTTTTTTCTACTTTTCCTTCTGTACTTAAAAAATAAAGGAGGCTCCGAGGTACACCTGGGGCTAGAGTTCTTGAGGCCCTATCGATCCGTCCCTACATATGCACACAATTGACCATAGCAATCAAGCAATGCAAAACTCACGGAGAACGCGATCAAAACTCAAAGGATTTATGCCATATTTGTTTTAGATTCTAATTATAGATTCTAGCTTTAAAAATAAAAGTAAAAATAAACATTTATAATATAAAAGTTGATTCTCATAATTTATAACTCAATTTTTACTATAAAATCTTATAATCTACAGTTTGATGAAAATAGGCTTCTACAGATTAAACTGAATTCTCGCGATGTAAATATAAAACAACAGTCCTTAGTGTGTCGCTAGCTACTCGCGCTTCGGCGGAAGCAACAGCAACAGCGATCTTGATGCCCGCCTTCACCGCTGGAACACGTAATCTGTCCACGACGACAAACTGGCTACTACGCTACGGTCCAGAGCTCGTGCCCAAGTGTTTCTTGCCTGCACAACTTGTTCACCGGGCCGGTCTAGTGCATTATTGGGCTCTTGGAACGGAGCTTCATTTATGGAATTTTTTTTTTCACATACGACTGTTATGGGTAAACATTTACATTTATTAAGTTGGAGGGGAGCCAAACATGAAGCAATCTATGCTTTGACATTCAGATGCTATAGTGATTTGTTAGCTTTTCAATTGACGTATAAGTGGTTTTGATTTGAGGGGCCAACTGCTAATATCAACTGAATAACATAATTTTAGAAAAAACCTAAATTCATGACAAACCACCGAATAACTACCTAATCCTTAATATATTATCATTACATATAAGATCTGAACGTACTTGCTATCAACACAGCTATATGTATAAATAATATAATAAGTTATTGAGTGACAAATCATGTTAGTTAACACCTTAGTTCACATTACATTTTTTCGGAAATTTTACGGGAAACAGTTCAATTCAATTACTTTTTTTAAAACATTAATACCGTGTTTGCAGATCGAAGCCTGCGTCCCTGACAGGTGGCCCTGGCTCGTTATCTACAAGAACACTCGGCGCTGCGATCATCGCAGTTCGCAAACCCCCAACCGCAGCAGGCACTTCCGCGCCCTCGCTCGCACGGGCGGCCGCGCTCAATGGCCACCGTCGCGGCCCACCGTCCACTCCGAGCCCCCGCCCGCGTGGGTCCCGCGCCGTTCCGGCCGTCTATCGTCGCCGCGGGGACCAGGTTACATAGCCGGCCGGAGCCGCGCCGGCTGGCGGCGAGAGGCGGCCGGGAACTTGCCGGGGTCCAGGCGGAGGCTACCTCTGGCGGCGGAGGAGGGGGAGGGGGAAGGAGGGAGCCCATGGTGCCTCCTTTCAATGTCCTCATCACCGGTTCCACGAAAGGTGAGCAGTTCTGTTCTTACAATTTTTCTCCCCCATGCTTGTAGTCGGAGTTATCAAAATGAATGCTTGCAATCTTGACCTCTTAATCGGTGCAAGTTTGAGCTTGAAACTTTAGAACGATTAATTGGATGCTCTGTTTGCAGGAAAAGAAATCTTAGATACACCTTGCAAATAAATAAATAAATCACAATATGTCAGTACAGACATATCCTAATTACTTTCCCTTGTGAGAACTGGTTTCAAACAAATCAAAGGAAGTGTATATGAGGGGAGAACCTGTCTTTGGTATAATTCATTCATCGCTCTTCACAGGATCTTATTCAATTATTTTATGTATTCTTACGCAGGTATAGGATATGCGCTGGCAAAGAAGTTTCTGGAGGCCGGTGATAATGTTATAATCTGCTCAAGATCAGGTATAGAAGGAACTGTCATTGATATTATGCATTGAAACGGTTACTTAACTGAGCCTAACATGCATTACAGTTCGCAAATTGATTTTCATGTTTGCCTATCTCTTTCTTTTCCACTTATTTTCATTTTGATGGTATACTGATCTATCATTAGTTATGTATGACCCATCTATTGCCATTTAACATTTCGTGCACTATTCTGGTTTCATGTCACAAGAGGCAGTCGATGTATGTGCCAGCTCTTTTAGACAAAGCTTGTGGGTTCCATCTCTAGCCTACCCCAACTTGCTTGGGACAAAGGCTGTTGTTTTTGTTGTTTGATCTGTCAAAGAAGTCATGAATGGAATTTTTTAATGAAGAAATAAAGGGAATGCTCGAATGTTATTAAGCAACTTCTAAAAAAGAGGATGAAAGAGAGAGCATTCAATTACAATTGATACCAGTTTAGTCTTCCCTTGACATGTAGTCTATCCTCTACAGCTAAAAAGGTAGAATCTGTGGTCGGTGACTTGAACAAGGAATATGGAGAGCAACATGTGTGGGTACCTACTACTGAGCTACTTGGTTATTATTTTTCATTGAATTTTCTATTCACAAATGATGTTTGCTGCTTGAAAATATTACAGAGCTGCACATTTTGCTTCTTACTTGTTGAATTGTTGACATTTTTATTACTACAGGGAACTGTCTGTGATGTTAGAGAAGGAAAGGATGTAAAAGCACTTGTTGAGTTTGCACGTGACAAACTTAAGTATATTGATATATGGGTACACGTCCATCCCCTCCCTCACAAAATAGTTGCATCTGAACTCATCTTCATGCTTGTTCTTTTCAATATACAAACATGACAACCGCTTTCAATGAAATGATACTGATGCTTGCTGCATAATTTCTGCCATATTCGAAATATTTCATTATCCTGTGCATGAGATATGAAACACGAGTGCAGCTTGTGTATGGCACACCCCTGTCATATGCATGTCTTTTCAGCTTGCCTTCTTGATTGTTCTAACTTCATTTATTTAATTAAAAAGTGCTATGTTCTGTCCTATTGAATCAGTTTGCTTTAAAATCTGAATTCAGAAACAGAAACCATGTCTTTCTTTTGATATTTTTATTTTGGCGCAGATCAACAATGCTGGATCAAATGCATATATTTACAAACCGTTGGTGGAGACCTCTGATGAGGCACTCATGTATGTTTTGTCCTATTTGGGGAAGCTTGGCCAAGCACATCTTTATTCAAGCACCAATGATCAATTGACCCTTTTCTCTGATTTACTAGGGAGGTCATCACCACTAACACCCTCGGATTGATGATATGTTGTCGTGAGGTATTAATTACGCTCAATATTAGCTTAGCTTTGTTGCATCCATTATGATGAGAATGAATGATCATTTCCCGAACATCATCTTCTTTCCATCTTAGGCAATAAATATGATGCGGAACCAATCTCGAGGCGGTCACATATTTAACATCGATGGTGCTGGTTCTGATGGAAGACCAACCCCAAGGTATGTGTTTTTATTTGTCTCTTGCAGCGTAATGTGGACACACAGCTGAGGAATATGCTGTTGCATGATTTCAGCTTTCTTTGAATTCTCAAATAGCATGATGCTGTGGAGTTTGATATAGTGCATGATATTCTGAATTTATTTGCTGGTGGGAGAGAAACTCCTTCCCTCCCTCTCCACATGTGTGTGTTGTAATTGACAATATTATACTTGACAGCCATATGAGGGGATCAGCAATTTGGATGTAGTGAATTTGTTGTGGACAAAGACAAATATCATTTAAGAATGAACTTTTTTCCTAGACCAACCAAGGAGGAACTAGGTGACTTTATATTAAGAAGAAATAGGCACCCAAATTCCCGTCGAAGAGGACTCAAACTTGGGTGGTCTAGGCGTACATACACACCCTCAACCAACTGAGCTAGGCTCATTTGTCTGTTGACGCCTAATACTTTTGTGAAATGGTACCTTAGAATTCTAGGTTGCTGCCTCACAGATATATGATCCAGATTTTGATCGATAATAACCAGGTTTGCTGCATATGGTGCAACAAAGCGAAGTGTTGTGCATCTTACAAAATCACTACAGGTAAAGATAGCCTTTTATGAGGGTAACAACCTCAAGTGCTTTGCTTCTGTTTGAAATTCCCAATGAAGTATTTAGTCATGATGAACCATTTGATTATTCTGGCCTCATAGAATTGTTGATTGCCTTGAGACATGAGGACTATATCACTATACTGCAACTATTTCTCAATGTCCTGAATCTTCTGAGATTTATCAAAATAGTCAGTCGGTACAAAGTAGTAGCTGAACTGTAATTATACACGTATAAATGAGAAGATATTTATTGCTGTGCCCTTGGAGTTGTATTTTCTTTATATCTTGAATGACTAGAGTTTCCCTGAGCCTTCACAACTTTCATTACAGTGGCTTCTTTTCTTTATTTTGCACTATTTTTCCAATGTTGATAGCAATAGGTAGTTGTAGTTATAGAAATCACATCCTTCCAGTTTTATTAGAATTATGGGGGGCAAAATAATTTGATTATAATTGCAGGCTGAGTTGCAGATGAATGAAGTGAATAATGTCATGGTGCACAACTTATCGGTACATTACTCCACCATTTCTTCTCATGCCATGAATATTCCAGACTTCTTCATCAGTCCCTTGTTGAATGACATTTAGTCATGGAAGTAGTTTAACTAGCTAGTTTCTGTAGGCTTTGGGCCATGCAAAAATGCATAACTAATGGACTGCATTCTGCTTGTATAATCTATAAATAACATTGAAAGAGCAATTATGCAAATGATATGTATATTCTGTGCAGCCTGGCATGGTTACAACAGATCTTCTTATGTCTGGTGCTACAACAAAACAAGTAAGGATCAGCTTATCTCCTTTCCTTTTCACCATTGCTAATAAGAGAATTCAGGGTTACTAAATTATGAATTCTACTGATGGCAGGCCAAATTTTTCATCAATATATTAGCTGAACCTCCTGATGTGGTAAGAGCTTTATCATTATTTCGTTTTCCCAGCGCAGTGTTGGCTCTTATTCGATAGCTTCCATATGGACAAATTAGCAATCATTTATCACCTGTTGTATCCCTGTATCTGTTTGTTGTCCAGAAATGTCCAACCAATTCAGAGACAGTTTACTGACGAACAGATTAATTATCCTGCTATGTTTGCTTGCATTACATAAGTCTAAACATGCAAGTAAGTAGCGAGTTTCATCATGCATATGCATCTGTTGACCTCTTAATATGATGCCATAAGGGCATACTGGACATGTTTATTTTAGACATCCAGTAGAAGGTAGCTCGTATGATATACTTTCTCGGGTCCAATATAGATTTCATCATATAATACATGTAGTCAAACATTCAAAACTTTACTTACTTAGCTTTGTCACATGAAAATTACTTAATTATCCCTTGTCAAAAGTACGCCTATGTCATTATAGTTTATTGATTTTTGATGACATATATTTAGAAAATAATGGTCAAAAGTGGGTTGGGTGGATACTGCATTGACGTTTTAAACGAAGTAAATCAGACCAGAGGTGTAACTTTGCAAATTTAGCTTTTCACAGTGTTCAGTGTAGCTCAGTTGAACTTAAGCTAACAAGGTATCCATGGACCATAACATGCATGGTTTGTTTGTGCCAGATATTAATCTAGGCTCATTTTCGCTTGATTTCTATTAGTAGTTACTCTTGTCTCACTGTTATAACAGGTTGCAGATTACCTTGTTCCAAACATCAGAACAATCCCTACCAATCAATCCATGAAGCCAACCTACTTTCGCTTTCTCACGGGCTTGAAAGCCTATTCAAGAATTTTTTCGGTAAGAACTCTCTGGGCCATGGGTGCTGTCTTTAATTATTTTTTATATCCTCGACAATGTCAGATTATTCTGCATTTGATGGTTCTCTGATTTCTCCTGCAGAGACTTGCTTTTGGTGCTCGAAGAAATAAATATGTTGTTGAGGATTAGTTGTCCTTGCTTCCATCTTCCAACGTGAAGAGACTAGGAACAATTTTTTCATTATCTATTTTGAGTCACTTCTTTTTCTTAAAGATTGAATGTATTGCCAATGGCATCTCGAGAAAACGTAGTGATGTACTCCTCTTCTGTACAGTACTATCAATTTGATTACCTCATTAAAGCTTCCATCCTATACTAAATCATTGGAACAATTACTTCCTTGTCACTGTAAAATGCCCATATCCTGAACATGCTATTGGAAACTGGCTAATCTTGTAAATGCTATTGTTTTTAAACTTGATGGCCGGAAATGTTACTGTTGTCAGATCTGTTAGTTAGACCATTAGTCAAACTTAAAAATACCAATCCTACCTCCGACTATTCTTCTTCCTCATTTTGAATCAGCACGACACCAACCGAGAGAGAGGGGTAGAGAGAGGAGGGAGGGTTCAGCCACCATCAAGCTTGACCTCTCCACGATGATCGAGCGGCATGGGCGTAAACTTCCTAGGCTAAGTTCGGATGGTGCGTGTCATAGCGTCGCACATGGTGGCGCGACGCTCTGGGCGTGTGGTGAACATGGGCAGCATGGTAGGGAAAGTGGCCACGCCCTGGGCGGCGCCCTACTGCACGTCAAAGGCGGGTGGTGCACGAGGCGACTGACGCACTGCGCGTGGAGCTGCGGCCCTTCGACGTGCACGTGGTGAATATGGTGTCTGATGCCGTGCGGTCGGGGCTGGGGCCCGCCAACACGGTGCACCCGGCTGGGTAGGAGTGGCGACTATACATTGGATTCATGGCGATGATTGAGGAGCAGGCGAGGGCGACGCAGTCGGGGAGGGCGATGGACGTGAGCACATTCACGAGGAACGTCCTCCTGCCACCTCCTCTGCTCAGCACCGGTGGCAGCAAATCTTGAACCATTGAGTGCAGATCCACCCCCGCTGACCTCAAGGAGCAGGGAGGAGGGACTCTAAGGTCATCCCCGAGCATCTTCTTCCTCAAGTCCGGCCACATCTCCGCCCCTCACCGTCACGCCACTTCCCCGTTGCTCTGTTGCTCAATCCCACTCGTGGTGAGTCCCCTCATGATCTGTGTTTGCTTAAGCATGTGTTGTTCTCCCTTAGGCCTGTCGTCGGCGTTGACTACAGCGTCGGCCGAGGATCGCCGCGCCTGGGCGCTCGACGCCAGCCACCTCGGTCGGGGTCGTCGGCAAGACCCACATCGACATGCTCTCTATCGCGTGCTCGTCCTCATGCCACTTTTCTCAGCCAACGCGCTGCGCCACTTGCTACTATCGAGCTCACGCCGTGCGGTTGCCCTATTCGGACTCGTCCACATGCCTTGAACCTGCGACACGATGGGGTTGGCCTTGAACATGCGCCATGTGTTCAATTCCAACGTGGGCGACTCGATCACGTGGCCACGACAAGCCTGTAGCATCCACGACCGTCGCCATGCAGAACCTGTGTCCAGGCAGTGAAGGATAAGAGGAGGAAAAAAGTTGTTGGCATGTGGGTCCAAGGGCAAAATGGTCTTTTCACATGTCCACGTCCGTCGGTTGAAATATGATCAAAAGTGGTATTTCCGGGTATAGAATTTAAGAAGAGTGGCACTGAAGAGATAAACTAGTTTTCAGTGGCATACAATAAGGATATTTTTTATCTTTCAATCGAGATGCAGATAGTTTTTATACATTATGGTAATTTTTGCAAGAAAATAGACCCGCCTTAGAACCAATGTGGATTCTATACATTGGAGTTGCCCTAAGCAACATTTTTTATACTCCATTTAAATTTTGAATTCAAGCATGATGTCATGCTTATCAATGCTATATATTAAATCTCCAAGAATTGGAGTGATTCTAGGGGTCCAAGGTACTGTAGCTACTATTTTTTGTCATGCGTCTATATATATGTATATATACGAATACTAATATGTATATATATATGTACATATACGTGTATGTATGTATATACATATCTGTCGGTGAATCAGGAACCAGAGGTCCTCGAATTCCGAGACCAGGTCAGCAATCCGCCACGCAGCGCCCTCCCGCGGGGATCATCTCCGCGAGGTACGAAAAAACTAAGTCCTGGGAGGGGGTGCTTGGGACCATGAACAGTGGTCCCCGAGTACTCGACTTCCCCGATGATCTGCGAAGACCAAGTGCCGGAAAGAGAGTGCTCGGGGTCATGAACAGTGGCCCCCGAGCACCCGAGTACCCCGAGGACCCAAGGAAGGTAGTTCCGGGAGAGAGTGCTCGGGGCTGCGAACAGCGGCCCCCGAGCACTCGATTCCCCGAGGATCCGAACAGTCAATTCCGGGAGAGAGTGCTCGGGGCCGTGAACAATGGCCCCAGAGCACTCGGTTCCCCGAGGACTAAGAGAGGGCGTTTTTGGGAGAGAGTGCTCGAGGGTGTGAACAGTGACTCCCGAGCACTCGGTTCCCCGACGGCCCAAGAAGTCCTTCGTCGGTGGCCCCCACAGGGGTCTGGCGGTGAGGTGTCAGCCAAAGAAAGGCCCGATGCCGTATTTAAGAGGGCGCGTGGCCTGTCACCTCCAACTGCTCCTGCCATGCTCGGTGTCAGTCCCTGTCGTATCCTGGCAGAAGAGCGTGGGGACATTTAATGCGCGGGCCCCATCCTGCGTCATCCGGCACGCCTCGGGATAACATCATGAGGCCCGAGGCGCTCCGCCTGCCGCCTTGCTGTAGCAGGCGTACAAGACCGAACGGGCACGCCGAGCCGCTCGGTGGCTGCTCGGTGGGCTCTCTCCGCGGCGCCCGTTGCGGAACGCCATCATGACGTCCGAGACCGGGCGAGGGGCGTGTTTTCAACCCCCCGTCACTTCGCGCAGCAGCCCATGGTGACCGCTTTTCCATTTATGGTGCTTTGGAACTCGTGCCCTCACTTTCGGGGTACGCTACCGCCGGCGGGTATTTAAGAGAACCGGTGGGCACAGACAAATCAGAGGACTCTCAGAGGCTAAAAGGCTCAGATACACAGAAGAACACCTCAGTACAAGCATAGAAGCTGAGACCACCGAAGAACAAGGAGCCCGAAGCTCTAGGATAGGCAAACATTCTTGTAACCAGCAACATCCCAAAGGAACATTCTCAGGGCATTTATAGTGTCCACACAGGAGTAGGGTATTACGCTCAGTGCGGCTCGAACCTGTCTAAAAACCTCCAGTGCATTTACTTCTTTCTGCATTAGATCATTCCATCCCACCTGCCATCGCATTTACACCCAGTTATTTCTCCCGTAAACATGTTCAGAATCATCCCCCGGCCGAATCTCAAAAAAGGATCCCTCCGAATCCCTGCAACAGGAGTTCACCCTCCGACAGTATCCGTATATTTACATGTATAATATAATTTTTTGGAAAAATCTAAAAATATAGCAAAAGGTATAATAGTTATATTGATAAATCAGTTGAAATAATCTAAAATGCACAGAAAAATATCTAAAACTCAAAAAAATATAAAACAAATTTTGTTAGATTCGTATTACTATCGTCTACATATTAAATTATGTGTATGTATAAAAATAATACTATTTTCACTGTAATTAAATAAATGTATTAAATATTAATAAATTTATAAATAAATATTGAGATACTAAAATTGATGAACATAATTTTTTTAATTTTTTTTTATTATATTCTGTGAAAAAAAATAAGCGTGACGTAGGCACGCTAATCCGCCTACTTTGCTTGTTTTCCCGCAATTAAACCCGAACTAAAACCAGTGGGAATTTTGTCGAAAAAAAAACAAACAAACGATGTCAGCAACACTGGGGACCCACCCGTCAGAGTGTGCCTCCTAAGGCTTCGCACCTAAGCTTCTTCGTATACAAAAAAACAAGCCCCTTCATTACACACGCTTTCCACGAACAAAAGGCTCGCTTAAAATTGAAGCGCCGCACCCGCACGGCACACGCCGACCCAGAGCGCCGCCGCGCGAGATGGCCTCCTATGCCGCGGCCTCCTCGTCGGCGGCGCCCCCCGCCACATCGTGCGCGGACGACGGCGCCTCCGTTTCGCCCTCGCCGCCGTCGTCCCGGCGCCCGGCCACCACGCTGCTCCTCCTCGCCTCCCTCGCCGCGCTCCTCATCCTGTCCTCCGGCGACGACGCCGCGGCGCAGCCCCTCAAAGGTACCATACGCTCTAATTTGTTCCGTGATCTTTCTCTATACTGGGACTTGGGCTCGTGTTTGTGAGGGCGCGGCGATTGCGTCATCTAGGGTTTAGGGCTTTGCGTTGGCTTGTCTCTAGATTGTACGGTTGTGGCCCGTAGCTAGTTAGAGCTTTAAATTTTGCGATTGGTTTAGTTTTCAATGATGTGAAAGTTTTTTGAAGAAATATTCAGTAATATGCTTTGTTGCTGAGCTAATCGTTGCGGATCTGCGGACGGGCTTGTAGCCCAGTGGCAAAACTCCATGGGTGGAGGGAGCCGGCGGGAGTTCGATTTCCGTTCCGCACCCCAAAAGGTCTTCGAAGTAGACCGCATAGTGGGGAGGCGCCTGTTGATCAAGTGCTGGATTCGTTCTGGTGCTAGCATCTTAAATGTTGTCGTGTTTAATTGTCTCAGGGTGCCCTGGAGTTCGATATATCTCAAGTATGGGTGTTTAAGTGTTAGATGCTAATAGATTGGTTTCTCTATAATAGCATGTCTTAATAGCTAGAGGCTATGGCCTCTTTGCTTTTTATCTGCTCCTTCCAGCTTAACACTCGAAGTTGTATTGGTGTCTGATGGTTTCATGAGATTCTTGTTGATAACTTCGGATATCTGTTTTCTTGTATTGTCTTTGATAGTCTTCTGTCTAACGCTGTTTAATTAATTGGTTATTGCTACAGATGTTAGTTTAGAAAATCCAGAGGTTACATTTGTTCCCTCATCCATGGGTGGACAATTTTGTGAGCGAATCCGCCTATCTGGAATACCAAGGTTGCATCTGGGAAGCTACGCAAGTCAAATGCATGTTAGAATGAATGTTTCTCAATCAATGCCAGAGAAGTCCCATTGGAAAATAGAGGTTTGCCTTCATCGGTAAGTCATGTTTTGATTCTTCCAGACTTCAAATGTAGGCATTCTTAGTGTTCAGAAAGTTGATGCAAATTACCTTTGCAGGAATATCTCTATGGGTTTATGCCAATGTGAGATGGGTGAATGGCATGTTTTGCAAAATGGCATGTGGAATGGTGTAAAGTCTCCATATGGAAACAAATATGTTGATGTGAAACTAGCTGATAAGAAATCTTCTAGCTTCACTCTTTCCATTCAGGAAGGTCAGGATTGTTTGTGAAATTGTTTTTTTTTTCTGTCAGTATTAAACCAAGAGCATCTATCCTATTCTTTCTCTAAAATTATTTGTTCTTGTTCTGGATATCCATGCAGAGTTTCAGAGATGGCGTTTAGCTTGCCTTGGTATTGGATTTGTACTGTTATTCCTGTCACCCATTGTTAGCAAATGGGCACCCTTTTACTATAGCAGCTCTATGGCTCTTGGAATCATGCTTGTTGTTCTGATTGTCATTTTTCAGGTATGTTTTTCTCAAACACATTTATATCTTTCAATGATTTATCCTCGTTGATACTTGCAGACATGACCGCTTCATTATTAAAATAATTGGAATGTAGTGCTTTATTGCCTCAGAGATTGCGTCATAACATTATGTTAATTTACTAGCCCCTTAGCAGACCTTACTCAAGAAATATTTCAAGTTTCAACTTACAAATGTTGTGATTCTTTCCAAAATTTTGCTTCAGTTTTTAGATAAACATAGTTTACTGTCTTAATGGATTCAGCAGCTCCTTGTGACGTATTATGGTGGAGGGATGAACTAGTAATTTATGTTTTTTGGTTGCTTGTTAGATACTGATATTGCCTTGATGCTGTTCGCTGTCTAGTTTCTGGTCCGTTTGAGATCCACCTTGCATCCTTGCCTATAATCATCAGATAACATGTGAAATAGATCCATGCATTAGAATATAATACTATTGGAACTTCAAGAATGATCAGTTAATGTCCCTGATTCTTGTTATTTGCATTTTGGCACTGATGTTACCTCCATGCCTGCACTTTTGCTAAATAAATTTGCTGTCTGCTCTGGTATTCAGTGGTCCCACAATGTGGTGATACAATGTAGTTTTCTAATTCATTGCATTTCCCCCCGCAGTCTGAACATGTAGTCATGTGCTGCTTGGATTAGCCCATAGTGCTTAGTTATTAAATACTGATAAAGAACAGTCAATTCAATGTACTTTCAGTTTATTTGTTGATGGGCCACCATGTTCTATGATATGGTATTGATGCTCTGACCTTGCCTTGTTATAGGGGATGAAACTGCTACCGATGGGCAAGAAAAGTTTATTTTACCTTACAGTGTATGGATCTGTGGTAAGTTTTTTATGCCCACACCATTTTGCTGTTATTTCATTATTTGAAACACTTGTTTGGGCAGTTCTCAGTTGTCTCCAATCCGTTGTACTTGTTTGTTTTCTCTTCTCCTGATGTTCAGTTAGGTATTGGTTCCTATGCTGTACACTACTTCTCCACATTGGTTACTTCTATTCTGGAAAACTTTGGCTTGAGTGAAGAGATGCACAACCCTGTAAGTACATGTACGAACTGTCTAATAGTTTGATACTTTGTCTTGTAGAGCTTATATTTCATGGAAAAGCAATAACCACAGGCTCCATTGCTCTGTTTATCTGTTTAGTGCATTTGTGGGAAATATTATTATGCTCAGAGATCTTTTTCTTTATTTCATGCATGTAAAACCTACCGTCTCTGAAAAGGCATAATGTACTAAAAATGTAATTTTATGCCTTTTTATGGAACCCTATAATTCGGATTCGATTGGCACATGGTAAGCTTGGCTGTTTGTTGATTAGCAAACGTAATGTAACACCATTGCACATAGCCATATGTGTATCTTCAATAGCTATCTTTGTAAGAACAGTCTGTTGCACTTGTTGACTTGTATGGTGTAATGCCTTTACATTACTTGTTCTGGTGCATCATGCTTCTAATCGACAGAGTTGTGCTGTTATACCCATTATATTATGCCACTTTTGGTGTTTCCAAGTCACAAGTCAAAATTACAGTAAGGCCACCTAATCCAACTTTTAAGCTCTTCAACTAATGGAAGTTAATGATGAATTACAGGTTTCAATCTTCCTGCTGGTAGCAATTGTCTTGACTGGAGCTGGTTTTGGCTATTGGATGGTCAGGAGATTTATCCTTTCAAAAGATGGCAGTGTAGATGCAGGGATAGCACAATTTGTGAAGTGGGCTATGCGTGTTGTCGCTACATTCTTTGTTATGCAGGTCTGGTTCTATTTTTCTTTCCCTTCCCATGCCTAGTATTCCTCTCATGCCATGTATCATTCCAGAGCACACTTGAATCTTGGTTATTGCGTGAATTAGATTACCTGTGTTGTTCAGTTCTTCGAATTTTCTTACGCGCACAAAATCATTCCAGAGCACACTTGATCCTCTTCTAGCACTGGTTGCTCTAGCTGCTTGCTGGTGGGTTTGCTTTTTGTTGACAGCAAACAAAGTTCAGAAGGCAATGACACCGTAAGTCCCTTCAATTAGTTGTCATTGATTTTGTGTGTGTACTTAAAGTACTGAGTATACCGGTTCTTCTGCAGGAAGCAAAAGCAGCCAAAGGCTTCTTCTCAGCCAAGGTATACTCAAGGATCACCCAATACCCAGGTCCAGTTCTTAAGTCCATCTTCTAGGATGGATATCGGAAGAACCGCATCGAGAAGTTCAGCCACACAGTATGGTTGGAGCAATTTGTCCAATGGAGGTAACATAACTGGTATTGTTTACAACTTGAAACTTTTTCTTTTTATTGGACTATAGTCACCACATTCTTTGTAGGATATTGTTGTAAAAATCTTCACATGTTTGAAATCTTGTTTTTGTTTGTCTAAGAGCTAATGATGCTCTTTTAGGCGTGATTTCTTGATTAAAATTTGACACATTGTAGCTTTTGACAGGACTTAGTAATGGTTTTTGCAGGATTGGTCCCCTCAACACTTACAAGGCGGGTGGTACCTAATCAAGATGAAGATCACTATTCCACCTTCCACAACATCCAACCTCGGAAATATTCAAAGAAAGAATGGAACGACTTCACCCAGGAATCGACCAGAAAGGCACTGGCAGAATGCACAGGAACCCCAGAGTTTGCCAAGTGGGTCGCTGACAATGCTCATCGGCTGCAAGTAGAGAAAGATGATGACGACTTGGAGGATGACACCATCGAGAGCTCCTCAAACTCCTCGGAAGAAACTGGGGAGGAAGCCGATAAAGCTCCTGGTCTGTTCAGATTGTGGGCCTAGCATGCTGATTGAACTTATAAGAGTGAGTAAGAAGCATGCTGCTACCCGTGCACGTGTGAAGAAGTAGGAAGCGGCGATGAATCTGAACTAAAGGAAGAATCTAAGCGTGCTGCTGTTGTGCATGGTGTGCAAAGTAGGAGGCGGCGATTGAACTAGTTTAGCAGTAGAGAATAGGCTGGTAGCACTTAATTGTTTCCATTGTTGTTGCCACGGTTCATTCTGCTCGGTGACAGTAGTTGGTTAAGCATCTCAAATCAACTAATGCTAGGTTTAGCTTGTTGTCAGTAATCTGTGGATTGGTAGTTCTTTAGAGTTTATGCATCAGAGGGCTTAACCAATGTAATTTATGACGATTTGATCGGCCAGAGCTGATCCTGTTGAAAGTTTGGTCATTTAGCATGTCTTGTTGCTGTCAGGAATATATATAGTCTATCATTTACGTATATATTAGTAGTCATTTTCCTGTACTTTCTCATATACTATATATATTATCTCGTTAGGACTGTAATTGAATACAAGTTGCTACTTCTAATATGATATTAGAGCTAGATATCCTTCTCTTGGACGCCACAACTTTAAATTCCTAAGGCTTAGTTTGGAAGCCCACAACCCCGTCGGGTTCCCGGTCTTTTCCCCAGGTAGGAAGCCCGTGTGGAAGATTTTCACGGGCTAATGAACCAGCTCCTTTCACGGGTTCTTTGGCTCGACCCACTCGATTTCCACAAGGAAACGTGCCTTGTCTAGATAGGTTAGGGCATTGCTCCCTATTGCGCTCGCACCACTTGATTGTGGTCCATGACGCAAGTGAGCAAGGCTGTCGCCTCCACCTCCACGACCATTATGGCACCCTCACCTCCACCTCCGCATCTGTCTAGCCAGCGAAGATGTGAGTCTTCCACATCTTCCTTTGCTGCCCCCACTAGGGTTCCTCCTCTCCTTGCACTTTTTTCTTGTAGATCTCGGTTGGGGATGGAGAGAACGAGGCATAGACGAAGAGACGATGAAGACAAGGGATGCCATAGATTGAATGCCACAACGGATTGATTTGTCTATTTGCTTAACCATTTATCTATTTGCTTTGTAAAATCAGTCGTTATCCTATACAACAATGTCGATTGGTGTTCCTGAATGCTAGATTGAATTTAAACATGCAATGCATCATCCACTGCATGCAACTTATTTGAATTTGAGGATGCGCTGCAATTGAGCCATGCATAGCAGCATGGATTGAAACAAATGAATTTAACTTGATCTATTTAATTCAGAACAATATTGAGGCATATAATTTTACAAGGGACCACATCAATCTGGTGCATAAATAGGATCGGAACGATATTGCATGGTTGATGCACCCAATGGCGCAGCCTTAGGGCATGTTTGGTAGAGTTTTCTCTAATTCAAATTCTTTGTAGGGAGTGATTTTCTGGAGAAAGTGATTCTGTGGCTGAAAGTGATTCTCTAAAATACAATATATAGAGAAAGTGATTCTCTGCGGAAAGTGAATCAGCGGAAACTGCTTTTTTCAGCTCCCCAATTTTTAGTTCATTTCAGAGAATCACTCCCACGGATTCCACTCAGTAAGCTAAAAGCTGAAAGCTACTGTTTGGCAGAGCTCCCCTCTGATTCCAGCCGGGAAGCTGCTCTGGGAGCTCTTTCAAACATGCCCTTAATAGAATTAAAACATTAGACTAATCATCCTGAACAAATTTAATATCATCGCAAAGATGTATAAACAGGTAAATCATTGTGAAAAAGTATCTGCTTGCATCTCTTATTGTTTCTTAAATTTCTTTGTAGCTATAGCATTTTGAAAGTGTATCTAGCCCTTATGTGTGATTTTGGTAATTAATGGTAATACCTATGGACTAACAATATTGTTAAGTTCGTTAGTAAGTTGTTCCATAGATGATGCATGGAGGAGATATATGCATCAAGATGAATGAGCTCTTAGTAATGCTCATAAAAAGAAAGAAAAACTCATATAAGATTGACGATAAGCATGAATACTAAATTACTTATGGAGATCAAGTAATTAAAGATATGTCATTGTCAATAAAGTTTTATGGACTAACCCACGTGTCTTATACTTAAGAGTGGGTTGGGTTAGGATTCATAAGAAGGTATAAGTTGAATTGAAATCATACATACCAAGAGTGAAGAACAAGATTAGACTCTATATATGATAAAGTGAATTTATTGTAAATATTGGATACAAAATGGTTTTCTATGGCAAGACGGTAAAGGGCAAGCAAGACTCGGCTACGATAGACCATTTGGTGGTGAAGGGCAAGCAAATGGTTTGACGCTGAAGGACTAAGGTGATGGTGAAGAGCGAGTGAAGGTTTTGCGCCAATGAACCGTGTGAGGCCATGAGAAGCTATAGGTGACTTGCATCAATCATATGAAGAATCAAGAGGAGATAGAGTGAAGATTATATGGAAGTTGGCAACCCTCAAAGTTTGAAAGAAAGAAGCGGTACTTGAAAGTATTCAAATTCTCAAATTGGTTCAAACGAGTTTTACATTTGAATTTGAGTATAGGTATATCATACTATTAAGAGGGATGCAACATAGAGCTAATTATTGTGTCTTAGTGCTAAAGAGTTTTCTAATCAACACAAAGTGAGTTAGCTTAAGGAGGCCGGTGCGGAAAGTGTGAAAGTGTTTGAATTGGGTTTTAGAGTGTTCCTAATTTGATCCAATGTGTTTGAGATCATGGATTCAGTTGGGATGTGTGGCCATCTGAATAAACTTTCCATAGATTCTAAAATCGTCAAAATCGTCAAAATCGGACTTCGAGATCAAAAGTTATCGTCGTTTTCAAATGGTCAGTTGTGCTGAACTCGGACACTCCGGGCTGACCCGGATACTCTGAGTTCACCGGAGTCTTCTGGTTTAGCTCCGAGCCAGATGGCCTATTAGGGCCTAAGTGTTTTACTCGGATACTCCGGGTTCTGGTGTTCTATTCAGAGTCTCCGGGATGAGCTCCAGCCACGGTTTTCGGTTAAGCGTTTTAGTGTCAACTCGGAGTCTCTAAGTTGGTCCGAATACTCCAGGTCAGTAAAAAAGCTGTGTAATAGCTAGTTTTGGGGGTTGAGTATATATACCTTCTCACCTTATTCTTTGTTGTTGCTGAAAAAGCATGAAAAAGAACATCTTTAGAGTAAAAAAAAAAACTCCCTCCCACTCCAATCTAGTGTGTGATTTGAGAAAAAAGTGAGTTAGGTTGAGAGATTGTAAATTCGAGTGCAATTGAGCGTATCTCCTATCTTGAGCACTCAAGTTCATCGGCAAGAAGTTTATGAAGCGTTTGTTGCTCTTAGAGCTTTGAGCTCTTAGGCTATCTCCAGCAGCTACCTCAAATTTTCATCATCAAAAATACTATTACAGCATCCCCTATCATTATTACAGCATCCCTTATTTTTTTCATCTCCAGCAGCTACCCCATTTCCTACCTTCTACTCCTCCTTTTCTCTCTCCAGGCCCGCTGTCAGCCTCAGTGAACTGTGTTGCTACAGTACTGCTACAACACTGTTTGGCACAGCACTGTAGCACTGGATGAGGTAGCTGCTGGAGACCAATTTTCAGAGGTGCAGTACTTACGGAGTACTGTAGCACTGGATACCTCCACTGCTGGAGTTGGCCTTAGGCAACTAGGCGTTGTCAACGAGCATCTAAGGTTGTGGTGTGCCGTGAGAAGTTTGTGAACGCTTCAATTTTGTCTCCGGAAGTGAAAAATCGAGAGTGGAAGTCGAGCTCAAGTGTGACCGAGTTTGGAGAGAAAAAAGTTTGAAAAAGACCCGGCTTATGTGTGATCGTGGTTTATGTGTGATCGAGCCTATCAACAGAGACATAGGAACCTCTAGAGGAGGAGTCCGAACTTCAGAAAATAAATCTTGTGTCTCCTCTCTTATTTTCTTATTCTTGTGTTATCGTTCAATATTTATGCATATTGCTCAGTCTACTTGCTCATGTGAAATTAATTGCAGGTACTTCGTGGATTTACTTGAAATCATCACTTGAAACACACGACTTTATTTAGTTTGAACTAGAACTCTTTATACATATTTTAATTTAGTTTTAAGTTCTTTTTTGCTGAACCTGGAGTATCTGAGTCAACCTAGAAACTTCGGATTCTGTACAATCTGAACTCAGAGTATCCAGGTCAACCCGGAGTATCTATGAACAGTATTTTCAGGATTTTCAATTAGCATTTTCTTGTATATCTTTTGCTAGTTTTGAATAATTTTTCTCATCTAGGATTGTAACTTTTACACTTATTTAGTGTGATTATGCACTAGTTGAGCCTAGCATATTTAGAATTTTCACTTGTGAAAAATTCGTTAGTTTATTTTTCGCTGCAAGTTTAGACCAACAATAAAAGTGGATGAGTTTTTGTAAAAACAACTATCCATCCCCCTCTCGACGACATCATTATACTTTCACATTTAAACAACAGACATAGCTGAAATTATACTTAATTGCTTAGGACTGGCCTACCTCAGTAGGAATTGATGTTTTTCACCCGAAGGTCGACATCACATAGAGTAATGTCGATTGGTGTTAGTGAATGCTAGATTGAATTTATAAATCTGGACCAATTATACTTTATGTACAACTGTTATATTACTCTTTGGATAAATATGGCTCTTACGATTTTAATCTACCATCCTCATATATTAAGGCTGATGCTGGTCTACTGTTTCATACATGCACTCAACCCAATCAAGTAGCTAGGGAGCTAAAATATCATGATTTTAGTTTTAATTATTATTGTTAATGATACCGCTGATTTTTCATACTTCTGAGCCACCTACAATCATTTTTAGATGCTTATGTACTGTGCTCACCACTTAGATACTTGAGTCATATAGTTTGGGCAACATTTTTAGTTGAAAGCGATAGAATGTTCAACCTCACTGAGTTTAAGTTTGATGAAAGTGAGAAGCTGATGGTCCGCTATCTTGCAACTATGCCACAAAACTATCCTTCTGTTTCATTAATCAGTCTGCTACAAATATGATATGAACCCTGCTTTGTTCCCAGCAGAAATTTTTATTGGTTAGGAGTAATCTAAAAAATGTTGCACATAGCAGCTGCAAAAAAAATTATCTCTTGTTATGCAGATTTTTTTTTGAACTATACTTTCACGATCATGGTGGCATTGTCCTATTTAGTTCAGAACTTTTTTAACTATACTTAGGACCTACTTGGATACGTTTTTTTTTCTGGAAAAGCCAAAAGCTAATTAAGGGGCTGGCTTTTGGTCTCAGCTTCTGGTGACTTTTGGCTGACTGAGGAAGTGGCTATGACTATAGTGGACTAAAAGTTGAGAAGCATACTGAGAGGAACTTTTCTAGTTTTTGATATGCTAAGAAGCTAAAAGTTTATTATAAAAATCAACAAGTAAATTTCAACAGCCACAACCGCTTCCTTAACTAGCCAAAAGCTCTAAATCCACAACCTATCTAAACGGGAATTAGAGTATATTTGTTTGGGCTTCTGTTTCTGGCTTTTTTACTACTAGAATCCAAAAGCCAGAAGCCAAACAAACAAGATTTCTGAAAAGTGGTTTCTGATAAGCTAGTTGAGAGTAGCTTTTCTGAAAAGTAATGTGCTGAGAAGTTAAAAAAATTATTATAAAAACTAACAGCTAAAATCCAAAAACAACTTTTAAGAAAAATAAAAATAAAAAACCCAAACAAACATGCCCTTACATGGTTATGATATCATTGTCCTGTTCAGTTCATAGAATTTTTCAACCATACTTGCATGATCATGATGGCATTGTCCTAGTTAGTTCCATTCAGAAATTTCGATGTTTTAGATGATGGCATCATTCAGAAAATGATGAGTAATCACTTGCGGATTTTATATTGCATTGCATCTCTCTTAGTGTTTTGCCATTTTGAACTGAGTCCAGTGTAGCAATGTGTTCTTCAGTGCTTCATTAGGCATAGAACAATCTGAGACAAGCATTGCCCATTTGCCCTTCTGTTCTGCGCTATCATATTTGGCAAGATTGCATAGATATTTGACCTGCTATAGCTATCAGCAACTTTGCATCCAAAAAATTGTTTGTAGGCAACCGACAATGTTTCCATTTATCTGTTCGTGCAGGCATAAAGCTTTTTGGGAGGACTCCCAGAAAGATGACTGAACCACTTACTGCTGCCATTTTACATATTATAATATTATACACTCTATAATAGATAGTGTGGGTGCTTGTGAAGAAAAGATCGCTGAGCTCTCTTTTGAGGGGCTAGTACCAGCTTGTTTTTTTAGTCTATATCATGAGTGCCTGTTTGGTTTCACAAATTGTGTCGATTATATGTACTTATATGTCTGGAGATGGTGTGGTAGATTAAACTGACATGCTTTACCATCGATCTTTGTTGATCTATTGTTGTGCCTGATATCAATTTGCTATACATTTTTGAGGTTACAACATTGACATGCTTTACCATAGATTAATGTTTGGCCATAGATTGACTGCTGTGACTAGTATGAATTGCTAAAAGTTACTGAGGTCACAAGACACGCTACTACGCAACGATGGTACCAAGAAAAACTCGCCTTGCAGAACGTAGTGGCCGGTAGATAAAAATGTTGCTCTGGTTACATGTTAACATACAAAGAAAGGACGCACCTAAAAATTGTTATAACTGTGTTGTGGTCCATGGTGAAATAAATATATTAAGTTTTTCTGAATATTTTCAGATCTTTATAGATTGTTTTTGTTCCCTGGGATTTTTATCCCTTTAATTTTAAACAACAGTAGAGAACAAAACCCTGGATGAAAATATCCTCCAAAGAGAACAAATTACACTCAAGATCTCTCCATGTGATCTCCTTTCTTGAGATTCTCTCTTTTGCTTCCAAACATAGCCTAACAGTTGCTCCCATTCTCAAGGATGGCACAGCATGTATGCAGGAGTGGCACTGTCGTGTTAGCGTCTGGATCCCAGTGTCCATAAGAGATAAGGTCGACAAGAAGCTGCCATGCAAACAGATCAAAAGCGATGTGGTGGAGGACTGGTCATGGCAAGGAATGGTGCTCGGAAAAACTTGCAGCTCTCATCCTTTTGGATGCCTTTGACTAGAAAGATTGCTGCCATATATTCTTTGCGTTTGCTTTCTGCAAGCTATCATCGGTTCATGCTTCCCATAATTCATTATTTGTCCTGTTTTATATAGGGAAGAGCTGAACAATGCTCATGTGACCCGATGATGATGGATCATGAGTTCATAAGATTAGTTCCAGGCACCCATCTCGCGAGCAACGTGAAGAGAGAGACGTGTTCCTGCTGGGACAAGTTGGTGCATCAATTTGGCAAGTTTGGTTAGAAACTGGGGCAGCCAAAAGGTGTCCGTTTTCCTGCCGCACAGATAGTGTTAACTATTCTCGCATGCAGACAAGCCTAGTGGCCTATTGGATGGTGATTTTTTAAAATAATATTAAATTAATAGAAAGATACAAAAAATAATATCATTTTTGAGGTCATGTCAGATGAGATTCCATGGAGATTTTTTCCCTTTTGGGGGTTCTGACTTCAGAACTTCTCCCAAAGGAAGGGGAAAATGACAGGCCACATATATGAGGAGACACTCTACATGTGCACCTAAATTTATTAGGATACCTCCAGCTTCTTTTAACAACTTTACAAGAATCAATACCATCATTCCGTGAAAAAACCCATCGAAAATTGCATCCGGGACAAAAGGACGGGGAGATCAAACCAACACCCAAACAATTATTGGAGGCGGACGGAAGCGTTTTCTTTTTGTTTACACGCACAACGCACCCACTCATGGCTGGCGCGCCAATGGCCTTTTAAAATAGAGTAAATTTTATAAAACTATATATATTTTGATAAAATTATCGTAAAATTACATGTTTAAACAATAGTTTTATAAAACTACAAATTTAATATTGATATTATCGTAAAATTATAAATATTTTGGTAAATTATCATAAAACTACAATTTTAAACAACAATTTAATAAAACTACAGATTTAACGTCGATTTTATAGCAAAACTATAAATTCTAGAAGAGTTATTCCTAGTCTCGTTATCATGATGACTAAGCCTCACTTGTAGTCTCACAACAGCTAATAGCTCATAAAACGGACTGTTCAAGAGTTCATGTGACTGCAAGCAGGGTATATTCGTCAGGTTAATAGGTATGTGATAGAACATATAGTTTTACGATAAAATCGGTGCTAAATTTATAGTTTTACGAAACTGTTGCTTAAATATATAATTTTACAATTTGCGGTAATTTTGTCAAAGTATCTGTAGTTTTATAAGCTCCTAGACAGTTCATTTTATGAGCTACCAGCTACTATGAGATTACAAGCGAGATCCGATCGTCACCATAATAGAGCTAAAAGCAGCTCATCTAAAATCTATAATTTTAATATAAAATCAATGCTAAATCTATAGTTTTATGAAATTATTCCTTAAATATATAGTTTACAATAATTTTGTTAAAGATGTATAGTTTTGTGATAAAATTAAAATTAAATATGTAGTTTTGTAAAACTATAGTTAAATCTATAGTTTTACTATAATTTTATCAAAATATTTATAATTTTGTAAAATTTACTCTTCAAAATGAGAAGGGTGCCTTGGTTGTTCCTTCCTCTGGCTGACACCCGCAGCCACAGTTAGGACTTAGGTCGTGCCGTGTCGGTATGGGCTGGCCCTGTCGTGTCTCATGTCACGTCATGTCATGTTCACTAGGCACGATTAGCCTATCGTGTTGTGCCGTGCCGGTACGAGTCAACTTCAGGAAGGCCTAAGCACAGCCCTCAGCATGCCGTGACATCGTCGTGTCGTGTCGGTTCAGGCACGACCCTGCTCTATATCGTCTAACAATGCTTACATATTTATCTCTTATCGTCTCACACTTGTGTCTCTCGTACTCACACATCTCCCTTATGCTCCATATCGCCTAACAATACTTACATGTTTATCTCTTAACATCTTACACTTGTATCTCTCATGCTTACACATTTATCTCTTATTATCTCTCACCAAACAAATAGTCTTAGTGTCTCACGTTCTGTATCAAAAAGATTAGAGGATAAATACGGGAAAAATAATTATACAAATTATGTCGTACTCTTTTCGTACCATATCAGTACAGGCACAACCCAAGCTATCATGTCGTGCCGGTACACCTACTGTACCAAGATTCCAAGCACCACATAACCCTTGTATTCATACCGTATCTACCTAACTTAAAATATTTTATATCATATCATACTTTGAACCATACCAAAACATTATACAATGAGTGATCTAGAAATGACAGGGCCAAGTCGCAGCTCTACCCGCAGCCAGTCACTTACCCCTGCAAGCAACAGTTTCTTCAATTATTGGACAGCGCTATTGATCCTCTGCTCCCTTGGCCCTGTAATGTGGACGTGTAATGTGTGGTGTGGTAATTGACTATACCTACTGCAACTTTATATCTCTATAGCCTTGTTGCATGTCAACTTAGCACGTACCTCTATTTTTTCTATCACCCCTAAAAAATATGTAGTTTATTTATATATGCATACACATAATTGTAACTCAACCAACAGCAAACGACTACTATAGCCTAAGGATAGAACAAATATTAAAGGCAATGTGCCCATGATTTAGGCGCAGACCTAGTATAGGAATATGGGTGTACATATATACACCTAATAAGTTTTGCAAAAAACAATAATGATTAGTAGGTATAATACATGTATATACCTGTAACTAGGACAAATTATGTATATTTCAGCACAAACTCGCTAAATAATGCATGCCATCCAAACTAGGCTATGGTCTCCTCCCCACACTTCCTGTGTTGAGTTAGCCTGCTCCCTATCATTGGCTGTTGTTCCAAGCGCACGACTACACACGTGCGAAACCACAATGTCGATGCTTCCGGTGCTCTAAGCCTAGCGAACAGAAGCACCAAAGTGTTGTCTGGTTTCTATCACTACTTAAAAATATTATCACTCTCGATTTTTGAACCCGTAGTGAATAAATAACAACAATAATCCATAATTATCACTGTCGTCTATAGAATCAGTAGTGATTGTACATATCACTACCGATTCATAACATAAATCGGCAGTGATACAAACTATCATTGCCAGTTCTTGAGGTTGTTCTAACGATTTGTATACTTATCACTACTGGTTCTAGTTACGAACCGGTAATGATACTCAATCCAAGATAAAAAAAAATATTTAGGCATTAATTTAATCGATATTAATATACTAATCACCATAATAGTAGTTATATCACACTAATCCTACTGTACACCAAAAGCTAATGTCATGCATATGACCGTGCGTAAAACCCTAAACCTGCGCGTGCAAAAACCCTAAACGCGCGCGTTTAAGCTACCCGCGGCCGAGATGATACTTGATCCATGACTGGAAGTCGTCGTTGTCACCCTAGTCGTCGTCGTCGTCATCCTCGTCATCACCATGGCCGAGGTCGTTCCCGGCCTCCTCGTCCTCCTCCGGATCCTCTTCTTCCTTCGATGAGCTCGACCAAGGCTTCTTCGCCTTCTGCTCGTCGATGAAGAAATCCCACACCTCGTCCTCAAAGGGGGACCTCACTGAGTCACCAGAGTCCGAGGTCGGGGGTGCCTTGTCCGACGACCACGCCGGCAGGGCTTCCTCCTCATCCCTAGACGAGGGCACAAGTGTGGGAGGCGTCCTCGGAGAAGGCGGTGGAGGCGATGGCAAATCCATCTATCGCGTGGCGCGGCAGTGGTGGTGGAGATGAGCAGAGAGCAAGCGAGTGAGAGTGAGTTGATCGAGTGTGAACGAGCAACATTTAAACTCACCAAGAGAAGCCGAGCAGCCGGGCGCATGAAGCCGAGTAGTCGGGCGCATGAAACGACTAACCTACTCATTTTGAGATGTTAGTCTAGCAGGATAAGCTTGCGAATTATTTTGTTTGTGATGTTGTGAATTTTTAGGAAAATAAAAAAAATGGAGCTAGAATGAGATGTTTAAGTACAAAATTTAAAGGATGTAATGTTATGTACATCCATTCTTATAATGGTGTATCTGCCATTGACATGATTGATGTTAAAACTGCGTCTACTAGGAAAGGTGTTTCTACAACTTTCTTCAAATAAAAAGCCTATTGTTTAGATGTGTCACATGGTTTGGTCAAGAAAAATGCAAATGATGGTCTATTGCATATTAGTCATCTTATTGCCATTAGAGCAAAGGGAAAATAAAAGGAGAGATGATAAAATAGTTGAATACCACCAAGATCTTTCAATATGACATGGTGTGTCTATGTGCAAGTAGGCATGTATTCTATCCAATAATTTAGGCTTTATGATAAGGTAGAAGGGATCTAAATCAATTAAGAGTGGACGGATTGTAGGCATCAATAGTTGGAAATACATACTTGAAATGCAGGATAGAAATACACTTCAAAAGGGTAATCATAGTCTGAACTGAACAAAGTTGCTCACGAATGATCTGCGCCCATATCACTAGAGTTTAAGAGTTATGTACAACCATATGCACATGAGTTCCTCCATTCCCCTTGAAAAATTAGATGATGCCTCGGTTGCTCTGATGTCCTCATTAGAGAGGAACCCTCTTCAACTAAAGAAGGTAGCGTTGTGAAAGAATTTTTGGAGGTCGCCTAAAAACACATGTGCGCCTACTGATTCTCAGTGCCAATTAGATCCAAATGACCTCCAGTGGCTTACTGTTATTGAAGCTTATAGACTTATTCCCCCCCCCCCCCTTTTGCTTAGCTGGCTAGTTGCGTTGTCCAGAGTGCAACCGTTGCTCAGATAAATCTGAGCCTTTTCTTGATCTTAGCCTAGAGGTTAACATGCTAGATACTCTAATGGATGTATTGCAATCTTTTACATAAGTTGATTTGATTGAAGACTTCATGTGTGATATAGATGCCAATCTTGTGTGAACATGGAAAAACACCTTAAGGTAGAGTAGGCGCCACAAGTTCTTGTAATCCATCTCAAGTGGTTCATTAATTCTGGAGTTGATATATATAAGATTTGGAACAAGGTCAATGTTGGATAATCTAGTTAGGTGTTTGTCGGTGTATCAGGAACCGGGGGTCCCTGAGTCCCGAGGTCAGGCCAGCCGTCCATCACGCGTCACCATCCCGCGAGGTCCCTCCTGCGGGATGAGGAAAATCTGAGTTCCGGGAGAAGGTGCTCGGGGCCACGGCCTCTGGTCTCCGAGCACCTCAGTTCCCCAATGACCCGCAGAGTCCAAGTACCGGGGAGAAAGTGCTCGGGGAGGTGCCCGGTCGCCCCCGAGCACCCTAGTCCCCCGACGATCAGAAGAGCTAAATTCCGGGAGAGAGTGCTCGGGGCTGCACGTGGCAGCCCCCGAGCACTCGGTTCCCCGAAGGGTCAGTGCAAAAGTGCTCGGGAGAGAGTGCTCGGGGTTGCACGTGGCAGCCCCCGAGCACTCGGTTCCCCGAAGGTACGTGCGGGAGTGCTCGGGAGAGAGTGCCTGGGGAGGTCAACGGTACCCCCGAGCACTCGGTTCTCCGACGACCCAGGGAGGCCCCCGAGGGGCCCACCGATGAAGTGTCTGCCCGTCAGAAGTCCAAGGCCGCATTAAATGGGCACGCGTGGCCTGACATATCCAACTGCTCCCGCCGCAGCGTCAGCTCCTGCCATGCTTTGGTGGAGGGGCGTGGGGCTATTAATTGCGCGGGTCCCGTCCCGTATCTCCCGTTGGGTCCTGAGATAGCATTGTCAGGATCAAGGTGTTCCGCCTACCGCCCTGCCGTGGCAGATGAACAAGACAGGACGGGCACGCCGGGTGCCTCTGTTGCTGCCCGGTGGACCCTCTCAACGGCGCCCGTTGACAGGGCGTCCACAGTGATGAGTGACCAGACGCGCGCCACGCTTTTTTCCACCGCCCCTATCACTTCGCCCAGAGAAAATGATGACGCCTTTCTCAGTCGTGACGTCTTGGAACTTGTGCCCCTTCCTTCCCGTTCGGGGTATGTCGTAGCCGGCGAATGCATAAAAGAGTCGACACACCGGAGGGACAAGGAGGAGGGCGGAGAGGAGGAAAAACAGAGAAGACGAACTCCACAACGAACCAAGCCAACAAACGAAGACATTGTGAGCTAGCCTGAGCAGAGCTTCTGCCGAGAAACAAAGAGCCTCAAGCTTTTAGTTAGACACGATACTCTTGTAACCAGATACATCCTCGGGGGATCTCCCTCAGGACAGTTAATTCATACATACAGGAGTAGGGTATTACGCCCCCGTGCGGCCCGAACCTGTCTAAACTCCGGTGCATTTATTCCTCTTTGCACTAGGTCAATCATCCCCCACCACCGGCCGTCGCATCTACATCCACTTCCATTTACTACTCCGATGAACTTATTCAGGATCATCCCCCCGGCCGAATCTCTAAAAAGGGGTCTCTCGGGATCCCTACGATAGGAGTTAATCCTCCGACAGTGCTGTTAGTTAGTTGGTGTTGCGTATAGATAGCGCTGGCAAGCTCGTCAGTTGGAGGAGCGCCAGCTGCGCCGGAGTGTACGCATGGCCACGCTGCGTCGAGAGGCCATGCGCGCTGTGCGCGTCGTGGGCGCGGACCCCTCGCTGTTGTGGCGAAATGGCCGGGCGCATGAACAAGTGTTGAGCTAATAAATGGAGATGAATAGATGAGAAAATGCTGCAGAGTTTTGAGCAGCGCCAAATCATCTTTGAGTGTTTGAGCATCATAGAACTGAAGCAAAGCTAACATTTGGTATCAGAGCCGTTTTCCGATCAGGGAAGGGGAGAGATGTCGGAGTCCCCTCACCGACATGGGAGTGCACCGCGGAGCCGTCGACATCACTCGCCGTCGCCATCGACGCGTCGTGGACGTGGCCGCGGAGGACCCCATGGGCGAGCATAGTGGGAGCTGTCGATCGTCGTGCACAGGACGGTGAAGGAGTCATCGGCCTCGGTGCAGTATCCTATGCTGAGGAAGACAAATTACCCAGACTGGGTGATCATGATGCGGATCAATCTGCAGGCGCAAGGCCTGTGGAGCGCGGTCGATCCCGGCGGCGTTGAGTATAGTGAAGACAGGCTGGCACTGGCGGCGATCGCTTGTTCAGTTCCATCGGAGATGCTGAGCACCATCGGCAAGAAGGAGACGGCGCATGAAGCTTGGGAGGCGATCAAGGTGATGCGCATGGGCGTCGAGCGAGTGCGCGTGGCGAACGCGCAGAAGCTTCGACGGGACTTCAACAACATCGCCTTCAAAGAGGGCGAAATGGTGGACGACTTCGCCATGCGCATCGAGGGTCTTGCCAACAACTTGCGACTTCTCGGCGACGGAATTGAAGATGCGGAGGTCGTGAGGAAGCTACTTCAGGTAGTCCCTGACAAATTTATGCAGGTCGCGATCTCAATTGAGACGCTGCTGGACATCGAGGAGCTGTCCACCGAGGAGGTTGTTGGGCGACTGAGAGCCGTGGAGCAGCAGCTCGACGCACGTGCGGTGGCCGAGGAACTGGGGACGTGTCTTCTCCTCTCGTCCAAGGAAGAGGACCTGATACGACGACTCCGCAAGAGCGACAAAGACAGCGGCCGGGTGAGCTATGCTGGCGCCGGCGGGAGTGGCATGAGCGGTGGCTCAGGGCCAACTCGCCGTGGTGCACAGATACCCACACGCGCCACCAACGACATGCGCAAAGGAGCCAGCGCCAAACTGCTCGGCAAGGATGAATGCAAGTACTACGGGAAACGCGGGCACTGGGCTCGTGAGTGTTGCAAGAAGAAGAAGGACATGGAGGAAGCCACCGCACTGCTGACGGAAGAGGCCGGTGGTGGAGATGATGAACCGTCCCTCTTGATGGCCCAGGTGGAAACGTCGGTGCCAGTGCGCGTTCCACCTGTGTACGCTGGCGGCCATGTTCATCTGAACGAAGAACGCGCCACGGTTCAGCTCGGCGACACCGACACAGACGAGCGTGACCGCGGCGTGTGGTACTTGGACACGGGTGTGTCGAACCACATGACTGGGAACGGCGCGGCCTTCTCCAAGCTAGACCGTGGCATCAGCAGCACCGTCAAGTTTGGGGATGGCTCCGTCGTTGACATCGTTGGGCGTGGCTCGATCGTCTTCGCGGCGCGCCAAGGATGACACCGTGTGCTCACAGACGTCTACTACATCCCGCGTCTGCGCAGCAACATTGTGAGCCTAGGCCAGCTCGACGAGTTTGGATGCCGGGTCACGATCGAGAACGGTGTGCTTCGGGTGCGCGATCCGCGAGGGGAGCTTCTCGTCAAGGTATGCCGGTCACCAAATCGACTTTATACCATCAAAATCACCCTTGCGCAGCCCATCTCGCTGCTGGCACGCTCCAACGACGAGGCGTGGCACTAGCACAAGCGATTCGGGCACCTGAGCTTTGATGCACTGAGGAAGCTAGGACACGGCGGGATGGTGTGAGGGCTTCCACTACTGGATCACGTGGATCAGGTGTGCGAGGCGTGTCTCGTTGGCAAGCAGAGGCGCAACCCATTTCCCCTGGAAGCCAAGCATCGTTCAAAGGAGCGGCTTGATTTGGTCCATGGTGATCTGTGTGGACCAGTCACGCCGGTGACACATGGTGGGCGGCGGTACTTCCTCCTCCTCGTCGACGACGCTAGCCACTATATGTGGCTGGTGCTACTGACCAGCAAAGACGAGGCGGCCGGGGCGATCAAGAAGTTCCAAGCCGGCGTCGAGGTCGAAACAGGCAAGAAGCTGCGCGCGCTCCGCACGGACCGTGGAGGAGAATTCACGTCAGTGGAGTTCGGCGAGTACTGCGCGGAAAAGGGTGTCCACAGGCAACTCACGACGCCGTACTCTCCACAGCAAAATGGTGTCATGGAACGCCGGAATCAAACCGTGATGGCCATGGCGTGGTGTCTCCTGAAGGCAAAGAAAGTGCCGAGCACGTTCTGGGGAGAGGCGGTCTCCACTGCCGTCTTCATATTGAATCGCTCACCGTCAAAGAGTGTCCAAGGCATGACGCCCTACGAAGCCTGGCACGGTGAGAAGCCTGCCGTGCACTACATGCGCATGTTCGGGTGCATTGCCCATGTCAAGGTCACGCGACCACATGCGGCGAAGCTCGACGACAGAAGCATCAAGATGGTCCTCGTGGGCTATGAGCGGGGACGAAGGGATATCGAGTCTACGATCCGGTGCACAAGCGACTTCACGTCACTCGCGACGTCGTATTCGACGAGGACGCCGGGTGGAATTGGGAGGAGTCTGTCGATGGCGCTGTGGTCCCTAAGACGTTCACCGTAGAATACACGGTGAACGTGCCCTCAGGCGGCGGTGAGGCGGTCCCTCCTGTATCCCCAGTGGCCTCCACGGCGGAACACGCGACCCCGCGCACCGCTGCACTTGTTAGAGCCAATTCAGGGAACACGGGTGTGGAGTTTGTCACGCCACCAACAAACATCCCGTCGGGACTTGATCACAGCGACGATGGAGCTCCGCGACGGTTTCGCACAGTTGAAGACTGCATCAACAACGTCGAGCCGCGCACACTGGATCCAGATGAATGGCTTCTGATGGCGACCGAAGAGCCCACCACGTTTGACGAAGCATCCACCGATCCTGCGTGGTGCGCCGCAATGGAAGAGGAGATGAAGTCCATCAAGGCTAATGTCACATGGGAGGCGGTGGAGCTGCCGGCAGGACATCGTCCAATAGGACTCAAGTGGGTCTTCAAACTCAAGAAGGATGCACAGGGCGTGGTGGTTCAGCACAAGGCGCGTCTCGTGGCCAAAGGGTACGTGCAGCGCGCCGGGGTGGACTTTGACGAAGTGTTTGCGCCGGTGGCACGCCTGGACTCTGTGCGTGCATTGGTGGCCATCGCTGCGCACGAAGGATGGCCAGTGCACCACCTCGACGTGAAGTCTGCGTTTCTCAACGGCGAGCTCTCGGAGGAGGTATATGTCGCTCAGCCTCCCGGGTTTGCCATCCCCGGGCGCGAGCAGCAGGTACTTCGACTACACAAGGCGCTGTATGGCCTACGTCAAGCTCCACGAGCGTGGAACGCCAAGCTAGATCGAACGCTCGTCTCGCTTGGGTTCGCGCGCTGCTCTGAAGAGCACGGCGTGTACACGCGCGGCACAGGGAAGGAACGGCTGCTTCTCGGTGTATACGTGGATGATCTGATCCTCACCGGAGCTGACATGGGGGAGATAGACTCATTCAAGAAGGAAATGAAGAACTCATTCAAGATGAGTGATCTTGGATGCCTTAGCTACTACCTGGGCATCGAGGTGAGGCAGGAACAAGGGCGCATCACAATGAGTCAGGCGGCGTATGCAGCAAAGCTACTTGAGAAGGCGGGCATGAATGGCTGCAACAACACACTGGTGCCAATGGAGACACGACTGAAGCTCAGTAAGAACAGCTCACACCCATCTGTTGATTCTTCATTTTACCGGAGTATCGTTGGGAGTCTACGCTACTTGGTGCATACACGGCCGGACATCAGCTTTGCAGTTGGGTATGTAAGCCGATTCATGGAAGGTCCAACGACAGAACATTTAAGTGCTGTCAAGCATTTGCTGCGGTATGTCGCCGGAACGCTTCATTATGGGATCAGCTACACCAAAGGGGACAGTAAACTCAAGCTTCAGGGGTTCAGTGATGCAGACATGGCCAGGGATGTGGATGATCACAAGAGTACCACCGGAGTTTTGTTTTGCCTTGGACGTGCACCTGTCACTTGGCAATCACAGAAGCAACCAGTAGTGGCGCTCTCATCATGCGAGGCTGAATACATAGCGGCTTCAACTGCGGCATGTCAAGGCATCTGGCTTGGGCGTCTGCTTAGCAGCTTCTATGGATGATCAGCAAGCAGCGCCACCATTTTTGTTGATAATCAATCGGCGATCCAACTCTGCAAGAACCCAGTCTTCCATGGCAGGAGCAAACACATTGAGGCTCGCTTCCATTTCATTAGGGAGTGTGTCGAGGGCGGGCAAGTTGTCATCGAAAAGATTCACACCGACGATCAGCTAGCGGACATCTTGACGAAACCGCTTGGCCGGGTGAGGTTCCTGCTGCTGCGTTCGAAGATTGGGATCGTCGACGTTAGTCAGTAACTAGATTAGGAGGAGTATGTTGGATAATCTAGTTAGGTGCTGTTAGTTAGTTGGTGTTGCGTATAGATAGCGCTGGCAAGCTCGTCAGTTGGAGGAGCGCCAGCTGCGCCGGAGTGTACGCATGGCCACGCTGCGTCGAGAGGCCATGCGCACTGTGCACGTCGTGTACGTCGTGGGCGTGGACCCCTCGCTGTTGTGGCGAAATGGCCGGGCGCATGAACAAGTGTTGAGCTAATACATGGAGATGAATAGATGAGAAAATGCTGCGGAGTTTTGAGCAGCGCCAAATCATCTTTGAGTGTTTGAGCATCATAGAACTGAAGCAAAGCTAACAGTCAAGTGCCCGTTGGAGCTGGATATAAATCCTTTCATGAGCCCCTCGGATGATATGAGTTCCAATCTATTCCAATTTGACTATATTGCCCAACCTTATGGCTGATGTACAGTTGTGTTGTTGCATGTAGACACCCCAAAAGCATGATTTATACGGAGTTGTAGCACACCTAGGCCAATATGGCAGGGGTCATTATGTTTGTTATATCCGGTCATCTGAAGCTGATCGGTGCAAATTCAATGATGATAAGGCAAGATAATCTATATTTCTATTAGTAATATATTTTTTGTTTCTAAGTTGTCGTTCAGTCGCATGGTTTCGATCTTTTGCCGTGTACGTATCAAGATATTATGAGGCTGATGTTTTGAACGATAACGCATATATTATTTTCTATGTCAAGCAAGGTTCATCCCCATGTTCTCTACCTTGCTTGAGAGAGAACAAGGTTCCATTGGATAGTTCAAAACCTTTGGCAGAGCCAGTTTTTAACAAACTTGCTCTTATCAACAACAAAGAAGAGGTGTCCACATCACATGGGCAGGATGGTTCAGATTACTACTTGTTCCAATGTTTACAAAGAGATGCAAGTGGCAATACCTTGTTGGATGCACTAGATAAACTGGAAGAACGTTGCATGCAGGGAGGCTGACAACGAAAGAAAGAGAACAGCTGCAGCTTACTCCAATTGTCACATAAACACGAAGATCAACCCACTCGAATTTCTTTCTGCAAGGTAAGTGTGATAGAGTTCAAATGTTAAGAGAAGTCAATTGATAGTTTTGTTAATATAACATGTCTGTGCATGTACTCTCTCCAACAATTTAGGCTTTAGGGTAAGATAGAGGGGTCTAAATCAATTAAGAGTGGACGGGTTGTGGGCATAAAACGAGGAACTAGTTTCGAGAGGTATTCGATCTTTTTTATCTCAAAAATATATAAGAGGTCTGCCTATTTCATTGCATTTATTAGCAGCAAAAAGGGGATTTGGTGGTATATATAGAGTTTTCTAAAAAAAGGTACATGGTGCCAACGAAAAACCACCAAAAAAAGAGAGAAAATCGTAAAAGTGCAAGGATCAAACAAACGTCTAGCTCAGGCCACAAATTTTTTTCTTTTTGAGGGCATCTTTTCAGGCCACAAATTAGCCTCTATCCCTTTTCACATGTAAAGACCATGAGGTTGATGTGATGACCAGGGAAATGAATCAGACATGAAAAAAATATAAAGAATGCGAGTTGCATATACATTACAGGTAAATGATAGTAGGTGGTGACTGTATTAATCCAGCCATGCCTGCGCTTGGAGCACGTGAATATCATCCAGGAGGGGTGAATTTTATTTTATTTTTTTGATAAGAGATTTATGCTCTGTTAATGAGCAGGGAACGATCGTGCTGAATGCACGTCATAAGAAAGTTTGGTACTTGGTTCAACCAAATTCTATCCGGACTAGTCGGTAAAGGAGGTGTGTGAAGCTCTTAAATTTCGTTCTTTAAAAGAAATGAAGAAAAAATTTGTGCGCCTTTTAATTGGATTCAAATACTATGAAACAATACGGCATCGCAAAACACTTTGTTATTACTTTATCTGCTTTTAAAATTACTCCCTCCCCCTTGCCAACAATTGAGATATAACAAGCTCGAGTTATATTTAATCTCTACTATAAAAAATACGAGTTATTCCTACATCATTTTTTCTTTTATTCTCCTCCCATCTATCGAATAATTTAGCTATTTTTAGCTTCTATTCTCATCCTCCAGCCTTCATGCCTTGTTACCTATTGCGGATACAAGATTTATTTTACTAATAAAAATTAAAAAAAAATAGGAGAAAAATTAGCGGATAATTTTTTTATCTTTTTTAATCTCATCTAAAATGAAACTAACATATTTGTTCAGCGACGTTCTTATGATGCATGCACATCTCCATATCTTAAATTTATTATTGATGTTACCGTATCTAATGTTCGTATTTTCCTTGTAACCCATGGATATTTAGCTTGTGTATATTAGAGAGGAGTTCATATTGAAATATTTTCAGAGTTCAATTAATAAAATAATAATATTGTAAACTATGTCCAAGTTTATATGTTTCGCGGATTGTAACACGAATTCTACGGTATGACAAACTAATGCCAAAGTCCCAGAAGAAATAAATATTTCGAGCACAATGTTCAAGTTAAAAACATTAGTTTAGTTTCCTCTAATTTTCCAGGTCACAAAATTCAGAAAAAGAGAGAAGAAGAACTAGAATCTCGGGATCAGTTGAATACGACGACTGAATCTCAGTGAGTAAAACATTCTATTCCGGGTTGAACAGGACCTGATTGGTAAAACTAAAATCCCCACGTGTACCACTATAAAACAAAATCTCTCCTCTCCGCTTCCTTCCTTCCGCGAAAGAGAGAGAGAGAGAAGAGAATAGAAGAACGCACGCGAGAGAGAAAACGCGAGCCAAGAAAGCGCATACGCGGAACGCGATGCCCGTATCCGTCCTCTGATCTAATCCGGCGAGAAAAGCCGGTTCTTTGACCACGGCGTCGCCGGTGATCTTGATGGCATTGGAGGGCGGGAGCGGCGGCGGCGTCTTGTTCCGGAGCCTGATGCGGCGGAAGCAGGTGGACTCCGATCGGATCCGGGCCGAGGGCAAGCCCCAGCTCGCCAGGGAGCTCAAAATCCCGGAGTTGGTTGCGATCGGTGCGGCTTCTAGCTTCTTTTTGTGTGTGTTGTGTTCTGCTTTACTGTGAATTCCTGGTCCTTTGTTTCACCAAAAGGTCTGGGCTTTGGTAGTTTTGGATGGCTAATTTCTTTGCGGTATTCTAGCAAATTCTGTTCATTAGAACTGATGACACAAGCTTTTTGGTGATATCGGTTCGCCTGATGGTAAATTTTGTCCATTGAATTTGATGTTCTGGGTTAATGGAGTTGCTGGTATTAGAGATATTGGTTAGTTGTTTAATGTGGGTTACTTCATAAAATGTTTAGCTTTGAATTGACTTTCTGAAAGCTTACCTCAGCTTGCAAATTTTGATTTGTTCTTCCTTTCGAATCATTAACGATAATAACACGAGGAAAGTTTTTTTTACAGGGGATAAAATGGTTAGCATAATGTATCGGTGACTTGGTGTACTCTGTTCTTTCTCTTCAAAAAAATATTTATAATTTTATATAGTATTTTGGATGCTTACATTAGTTTGTGGCATAAGTTCAGACGTGCGTCACGTGGACTTGCTTGCGTTGTGTAGCATAACTGCTATTATTGGTGGTTGTTTTCCTTCACTTGTTTCGTTGTTTATAGCTTAGTCAATGTCGGTTGCCCACTCAATGGTGGATCTCTTGACCCTGCAACTCTGGCATTGTAGCTTCGTATTGACTACTTGGCATGCTTTCCTTTGCAGTAAATTACTCTAGCTCATAAGCTGGCACAAGATAAATTATCACAATTCTACCTAGGTGTTATGGGCTCGATACCTGAATGCTTCTTGAGCTTCGATTCAAGTGATAACTTTGATGGGCTGAATTCTATTCTAGTCTTCTAGAGTAATGAAGTTTGTCTTACCACTTCTCGCAGAGCTTATATGTGGATTGTTTATGATATTATGAATTGCTTTTAATTAACCATTGTATTATCTATCAGGGGTTGGTTCGACAGTTGGAGCAGGAGTATATGTTCTTGTGGGAACAGTTGCTAGGGAGCATGCTGGTCCAGCATTGACAATTTCATTTCTGATAGCTGGAATAGCAGCTGCCCTTTCAGCCTTCTGTTATGCCGAGCTTGCTAGCCGTTGCCCCTCTGCTGGAAGTGCTTACCATTATTCATACATCTGCGTTGGAGAAGGGTAAGTTACTGACCGGTGATTAAATATGCATTCTTCTATGATGAATGAAACACTACCTCTTTCCGATAAGTCAAGATGCGGTGAACTTTATTGTTGTGCAAAAATGCAAATGAAAAAGTTTGCAGCTTAAGGTCCTATAAACAAATGCCCAGAATGAACTCACATGCTTTTATTTATCTAGTGTTGCCTGGTTGATTGGTTGGGCTTTAGTCCTGGAATATACTATTGGTGGATCTGCTGTTGCCCGTGGCATATCCCCCAATTTAGTAAGTGCAACTTCTCTAGCATCCAGCTTTATCCCATGGCATTTCATCAATGCTTTTGAATCATAGATATCCTGTATTCCTATTTTGATGAAATTTCTTTATCTTTTCAGGCCTTGTTTTTTGGAGGACCAGATAGTTTGCCATGGATTTTAGCACGCCATCAGCTTCCATGGCTTGATATCGTTGTTGATCCCTGTGCTGCTGCTCTTGTTTTAGTTGTAACTGTTTTACTGTGCGTGGGAATAAAAGAGGTTGCTACTTTGGTCAATTCACAAGTCCTTATTCCCTTTCTCCTCAAATATAGAGCCCTTGATGATCATTCTATTGAATTTATTGCAGAGTACATTTGTACAAGGACTTGTAACAGTTCTGAATGCTTGTGTGATGGTATTTGTTATTGTAGCTGGTAGTTATATTGGCTTCCAGATAGGATGGGTCGGCTATAAGGTTACTGATGGGTAATGAATCAAGGCTTGGTGTTTTTTTGTTTTTGTTTTTGGAGATTGACTATTAGTGCGCTTATGCATGTCTGAACTTCCCAGATATTTCCCATATGGAGTAAATGGCATGCTTGCTGGGTCAGCAACCGTTTTCTTTGCTTACATAGGCTTTGATACAGTTGCTAGTACAGCTGAAGAGGTAAGGAAGGTCCGATTTGCCAAATTTGTGAACTTCCTTTGCGGAGTTATTCATATTTCCCCCCTTTTTTGATCCTTGCAGGTAAAAAATCCACAGAGAGATCTGCCACTGGGAATAGGAATAGCGTTGGCTATTTGTTGTTTATTGTATATGGCAGTTTCTGTAGTTATTGTTGGGCTGGTACCGTATTTCGCTATGGACCCAGATACTCCCATTTCATCTGCCTTTGCAAAACATGGAATGCAATGGGCCATGTAAGCTGTCTTTCTGTTTACCCCCTTATGTACAACAGTCTTGTAGCATACTTCCAAATGGCTTACTCACTCTGTCATCTAATTTTAGGTATGTTGTGACAAGTGGTGCTGTTCTTGCACTTTGTTCGACCTTGATGGGCTCACTTCTTCCACAGGTATACACTAATAGAAGCATACTGTGATTTAAACTCATGATGACGCCCAGTGTCTGAAAATGCAATGCGATTTTACTTGATCCTAGGGCATGTGGAATTGTCAGTCTACTGGCAGTTAGTTATTCCGCAATATATTTTGAACCTAGCCATGTATCTGGACCAATCCTTCCTGCAAAAATGATTGGCCTTAAATTTACATTCTGACTTCCAAGCCTGAATCAGATAATTGTCATTGTCCCCATTTTCTTCAATTTCTTCAAATGAATCCCTTCAACCAATGTCATAATGAACTTGGATGTGCTATGCTACATTGGTGATAGAAGATGATGTTTATGGTGTACCACATCAGTGCTAGGGAGACGATATGGCATGACATGTCAATACTTAGTAGGTTGGTGCTATAAATTAAGATTTGAACTGTTATTTCTCGCAGCCTAGAATACTTATGGCCATGGCACGGGATGGTCTGTTGCCATCCTTCTTCTCTGATGTTAACGAACGGACACAAGTTCCTGTCAAGAGCACAATTGTGACTGGTGTCTGGGCAGCTGCTCTGGCTTTTGCCATGGATGTCTCACAGTTGGCAGGAATGGTAAGGAACAGCTGACTGCTCTGGATATTTGATAGTCTTTTACATAGAACATAAAGTTACTGCAAGATTTTACATGCATGTAAGCACAAATGCTGTAAAGCTGACTGATAATTAAATTACTCTTTGTTGCAGGTCAGTGTAGGCACACTCCTGGCATTCACCATAGTTGCTGTCTCGATCTTGATACTCAGATATGTCCCTCCAGATGAGGTCCCTTTGCCACCCCTTATGCGAGAATCATTCCGTTTGAACCAGGAATGTGCTGGGGAAAAGGCTAGGGATCCTCTTGGAGATGAGAACGGCAACACATCTCAAATAAAGGATGTGATTGTGGCAGTAGAATTAATGAAGGACCCTCTCATTGAGAAAAGACCACATAGAGGTACGCACAATTGCCTTCGGGTTTTATTCTATTTCATCGTCCCATAACAGATGCATTTTAATTCAGCTAGCTAAGTAGAACGATTTTCCATGGTAATTCCTTAGGCAAAATGGACGAGATGAAACGTCGAAAGATAGCCACTTTCAGCATAGGATCTGTGTGTGTAGGAGTTCTGATCCTCACATCTTCGGCCTCCGCCACATGGCTGCCTTTGTAAGTACCAATATTAATTGAGCTGTTTGAAAGGATAGTTGGATCTTTCTCATGGTCACTTTTATGGTTTATCACATCAGTAAATAGCCGAAAACTCATTGCTATAACAAAAATATCTCTGTTTCCTATGTCAGTTTCCCGATGTGTATTGGCTGCATCATTGGCACTGTGATCCTTCTAGGTGGTCTTGGTGTGCTCTCCTGGATCGACCAGGATGATGGCAGGCACTCTTTTGGTCATTCTGGAGGTACTGCTTATAACTGTACATAACGCTGCTTGTTTTCCCCTTTTCTTCCTTTTGTTTTGGAGAGGATAGCCTTGCTTGATTCCGCCAATGTATTCAGACTAAACAGTACATTTCTGCTCTCTTTTCTGCAGGATTCACATGTCCGTTTGTTCCACTGCTACCAGTTATGTGTATCCTCATAAATACATATTTGTTGATAAACTTGGGGTTAGTGTCTGATCAAATGCTCCATTTTCTATGCATAAGGATAGCAAATGACTTACTCCGCAACTCTTTTCGTGTTCTTCAGCGGCGACACATGGATGAGAGTCAGCATATGGCTCCTGATGGGTGTTTTTGTGTACATCTTCTACGGGCGAACCCACAGCTCCCTAACAGATGTTGTCTATGTCCCCTTAGCGCAGGCTGATGAGATATACAGGAGTTCATCAGAGTATGTCTCCTAGAAGAGAAACTTTGCAGTCTTCTTTGGTTTCATGCTAGAGTGGGCAGAACATCAATGGCCCCCAGATGTGTGGATAATTGGATATCAGCCAGCAGGAAGCATGTGAAGGGTCTTTTTGAACTTTCATATCTAGTTCACGAGATCTCATGGCTGCAAAATGTAGGCTGTGCGTGGAATTAGCCGGGTCAATTTATACATTGTTGGAGGAATATGCATAGGTGTGGTGTATATAAACCCAATTGGTTGGAGTATTTGATACTGTGTGTTATTCATGTATAAGCCCTTTGTACTGAAACGGGTGAAGACTGAAAAGAGTTGCTGAAAAGTTACACAAATTGCAATAGAACTATAGAAGCCACTTGGTTTAAATTGTATGTCATCAACAAAATTGTCCACATTTTGCGCATTAGTTGTTTTGCCCTTCATTATTGACTTAAATGATATAACTGTTGTAATAAACATGTCGCATCGCACTAATCAATAAGAATCTGCAGATTTGTCTCTAAGAAACTGATAAAACGTGGTTTTGCCAATAGGACACCTTTATGATCGATATTGCCTCCACGACACTGCAAAATTGTGATTTATCTGTAGGACACTGGAGGAGGGGTGAGAGACCATTTTACCCTTCGATGCACACCTCCTAAATTTTTTTATCAATGCGTAGCTTATAATCCATCTTGAAAATTTTGCGGAATGATGCAATACTCTATTCCTCACCTGTGCAACTTTTTTTCAGATTTTCTACAGAAATTTTGCAGATCAGAACGACCATGTGCGTGCGAGACAAACTGACAATTTGGTCTAATCGGAATTCTAATTTCAGCATGATGATGTGACTGATAAGGTGCAAGAGTACCTAACAAGGAATGCACAGGGCGGCGGCTCTAGATTCACCCACAAGGTTACAGTTGGGGGATTCTTACGAGTCCCAGATTCCAACAACTCCTTTCCGAGACATATAAGACTCCAATGAAAAAAAAAAGATTAACAACAATAGATCGATTAGACCTACTGTCATGCAGCACTAGTTTGTCTGTACTGATAACTCATCCTCAAGGTAGTTGTACTCAAATGTGAAGTCATTCTTGATTCTTTGGCACCTGCAAGCAGTATTTACAAAAGGTTAGCAATCACTAGCAGATCAGTAGCACCTTCAATCGGTACAAGCGATAAAGAACCCATTTGGAAACGCCGTTATACATTTGCCCCAAAAGTAATATCTCTATAGTGAAGGCTAACGTACCATCCTGAGCCATCATCTGTGACATGGAAATCAAAGTATACATAGGATCCCCGCTCATACTCATCAGTCGTAACTTGTGGCTCCACATGCCGCTGGAACCAAGTGTTGTACCTCCTGTGGAATCTCCATGATTGTTTCTTGAGTTCTCTAGCAGCCAAATATTGTTGGTATGTGTTCTAACAAAGAAAAATAAAATCGTTAGGAGGAAACCATTGAGAACTCATTGAAAGTTCACAAGTGGTGGCAAACAAATAGAAAGTTGGACAGAGCTACGAAAAATGACCTGTTGATAATAGAATGCAAAGAAAAGCATATCCGTAGCTAATGTGTCACTGCCAATCCTTTCCCAGAAGGTGGGATTCGATACAATCGGTGCCTGAATTTGGGGGTAACTAGCAGGGGTGACTGCTGGGTGCCGCTGAAAATGAAGGAAGACAAAGAAATTAGAAAATGACACTAGAACACCTGTAACAGGCACAAATGTCCTATAAAAATCCATACCGGAACATAATTCTTAGCACGCTCTGAGTCCTTGGGTTGTGGAAGCTTGTGGTATGCAGCTTCGAGCATTTGCAAATTATAAAGCTGATCATGACCAGAACTTGCAGAAGTTCCAGTGAGGTTATCTCCGATTGCACCAAAATCAGATACACTTCTTCGGCCAATGACACCGACACCAGATGATGGCATTCCAGGTTGCAAAGGCTGCCCAGGCGATAGATCAGAGTCTCTAGATAGCTGAGTGCTCTCTGTTGCAGATGCTGGAGGATTCTGTCAAAACCAAACCAGAAGAATGTGTTAAAAACTTGAAATCTTACAAGAAACTAAGCACAAAGAAAAGCAGTATGAACCCCATGTGGAGTCTTAAACATTACTATCCAAAATGATTTGTCATGAGGGAAAAATTAAATATTTACTATGTTCAGATTAGATGGAATTTTCAGTTCAGAGTACAGTAGGATGAGTCCAAGATGCTTGTGTGCGTCGTAGGGATAATGGGTCATATAATTAAATGATAACTGAAAATTTAAAAGTTTGGGACCATGTAGAGCAAGAGAGGATATTCTGAAGAGGACTAAATGCAATAGCAGTCACGCATTAATTTCCAAGACATGGATGCTTTAAAACTTTATGTGGCCGTTTTGCAAGACCCATAGGCCTGAAGCTGTAAATCTTTTATTTATTCTCTTTTAGAAAAAAAAGATCACACAAGTATTTTCCTGGATGTGTGACGTATTTTTTAGTTTCTCAGATATTTTTGTTCGTTTTATGATAGATCCACATCATAAACAGTATATTAAGATGTTGCTTTCTTAGGGTAAACCAACCGTTACAAATCTTAACTTCAAGTTTTGCCCCAAACAAAGTGCTTTAAATCAAGCTAACTTACTAACCAACTGAACTGATATTTTTAATGCCTTGTAGATTCAGCTTTTGATATTAGTTCAATTTTCAAATTCACTTAACTAGAATGTCCAATCCAGTTGGAAAAACAGGCTGAACAGACAGCCAAAACTTGCAGCAGGCTTCCAGCAAAGTCATCCACTAGTGCCCAAAATGCCAATCATCTCAACACTATGTGTTATGGGGCTAGCTAGTGGCTACCACCGGGAAACAGTAAGAGCACTGCACAGTAACTTGTTTGGATACCATATGATGGAAAGCCTATCACTAAAAATGAATAGCAAACAAAATCAATAATATCAGGGAAGCATGAAGGGCAAAATAGTGTTTACGAAGCTGATTTCATGAGCAGCCGTGCAGAAGGTCCATACCGAAAATGGAATCTTTGTGTCATCTTCATTGGTGTGTTTATTTGCTCCAGTTGTTGGAGCAGATTCCACACCAACATCTTCAGCCAAACTTTGTTGTTGTTCTTCACTTTTCATATGCCCAGCATCTGCACAGGCAAGTAAATTCTCAATGTACACCATAAACAAGTGACCGAATACTTCGAACTCCCAACATTTTTGTCCAACCAAAAGTCAAAATTTTCAGGTGTCCACTACATTTCTGTAGAATTGAAGATTTATGAGGTTATAGCTGACATTAGAAAGCAGAAGAAATACCTGGTCCTTGAACTCCAAGCCCAAGGCTCACTTGGGAGGATACAGAGGAACTCTGAGAATTAAACTGCATAAAAAAACTAAATCAGAAGTGCAAAGTGGTCTCTATAGTTAAAAAAAAAAAAAAAACATCCTAAGATTTTCATGGGAAGCATGCCTACTGCCAAAAATGATACTATTTGATATATGCTAACCATATTAATTAGGCATAAAATAGACTCAAAACTTGTTCAGTTGCTCCTAAATATGTTGAAACAAAACAGTGAAATACCAATAAATCATAAACAAAAGAAAAGGACAAATGAAAAAGGTTGACACTCATGGCAAATTTAAAAGGAAAATGTTTCTTTTGGCATCAATAGTGCAGACTTCAGAATTTCTAGTGTGGTAAGTCACATTGAGGATTATCTCTTAAATATATTTAAGATCATTTTTCAGTTTATCTGATGCCTCAATAAAACTAGGGAAAATTGCAAAAACCCACCTGCAACTTTGGGGGTTTGTCACCCCCCCCCCCCCCCAAACTTGTTTTTTGTCGGTCTACCCCCTGTAACTTTCATTTGATGTCAAATACCCCCTAGCACTATTTAACCGCATGATGTGGTGTCTGCGTGACTTCCTAGAGTTCCTAGGATGGCGTAGTGATATCTAGTGTCATTTCCGACATCTCGGGGCCATTTAAACCAACCTAGCATTTCATTATTTGGGCTCCCAGCTCACATACTTTTGAATATTCATCCTATTTAAGCGTTCAAAATCATAGTGGTGAATCGAATCTAATGGGTTCAGAAGACTATGAAAATCCTTCTAGAAGCAACTGTGCAATTTTGGAAGTCACACAAGCACCATATTGTGCAGTCAAACAGTGCTAGGGGGGTATTTGACATCAAATGAAAGTTGCAAGGGGTAGATAGACAAAAAAACAAGTTATAGGGGCGTTTTTGACAAACCCCGAAAGTTGCAGGTGAGTTTTTGCAAGGCTGATAGCACTTGATGAGGCTTTGCACTGGATAATTCCCCTTCATAGGACAGATAACTACGAAGTAGAACAGTAACCAACAGAAACAGAAAAATAAAATCTGAATGTGTTAGACTATGTTGTACTTCTTGGTTTGCTTAACATAATGCAACAAATTTTAGTTAGTAGCAGCAGGAACCTGTTGTAGAAGGGGATTTGGCTGCTGTGTCGGAAATTGCTTCTGATTTATGCCAGTTAAATGAGAAACATTAAGAAGGCTGCCTTGCTGCTGTACTTGCTGCAATCTTTGCAAGTACTTCTCCCTTTGGTCGGCAGAAATCTCAGGTCTTCCACGAAACTGGCCCTGGAACACAGTGAGATTATTGTCATATTTCTGAACGCAAATAAGTATTTGTGACCCCGATGGGGAATTATCAAAGGTTCAAAATGGATAAAGTTCTCAGCAGAAAAGGCATAAGTGATTTGGATGCATTCAAAAAGTGAGGCAAGGAATCGAAAGGAAACAATAACAATTTGCAAATGAAACATAGCAAGAACTCAGAATAAATTTCCATATGATCTGAGTTACTACCTCCAGTAAAATAAAGAAAACTGACATTTCAGTGGCTTTGATAACTATATTATCATGGTATATTAACAAACTTAAGAAAATTATAATACTATGAAGCATTTTCAGGACAAATCTATGAACCATTTTCATATTCCCAATCCAACTATTAACAGAGAACTCGATAGCCAAATTTTAAATTGATAGTAATCCAAAACATCACTTTAAATTGGCAGGAGGGAGTAGTTAACAGACTTTTAAGAAACTGAAAATTAATTGAACCTTTAACATGTTTGGCACACCTATAGAGATTATGAAGTATGATCAATGTCAGAATGTGTCAGTGAGCAAGGGAAGTGGACTATAAAAATAAAATTAACAATGGAAGAGGTGCGTACAGTTTCACTTTGATTTTGAAAGGCAGCAGTGGTTTGAGGTCTCCATTGAACCCCAGAAACAACTGGAGGAGAAAAGACTCTTCCTCCAAGAATTGCGTTTTCATTTGTATTGGCAGAATCAGAACTAATTGCATCGTTTGCCCTTGGAATCTGCTGTGGTTGAACTTTATTACCAAGAGGCGAAACCAACTGCTGAGGAAGACCACCGCTGTTAATCCTCTCATCAGTATTCAATAGATTTCTTTTGGACAAGTCATTTATTGCAGGAAGTGCACTAACTGATCCATTTCCCGGGACTGGACCTATACTTATGGGAGCTGCACCTAATGTCTGACTAGTTATTCCTCGAGGGATACCCCTGCCAATTCCAATTTCGGTAATAACAGGAGATGGTCTCCGTGGAGGAACGCTCAAGCTGTCATCATCCTTCAAGGTGCTAAATAAGTTTGCAGGAGTTGAGGTAACAGCAGGCGTACTCTCCGGAGCACTTCGTGCAGTAGCAGACGCAGAAAGTATTGCAGCTGCTGTGGTAGGAACAACGGGTCGTACAGGAGAATTAATTGTTTCTGCAGAGACAGAAACAGCCGCAGTACCGGTACTGACAGCAATGGGCACAACTGGCACTGAAGGTCCAAGATTTCCACCTTTTGAAGGTGGTGTCTGTGGTGTAGAATCAGGATTGCTTTCTTGTGAAGCTGTCTCCTCTGCTTGATCTTGTGATGTACCTTGTACAGGAGCTGTTGATACAGTAGGCTGAAAAGAATGGGGAAGTAGTTAGCAAGTCAGCAAACAAACACATAATAATCAGAATCAGACATTAGGAATGGCCTGAAGCATAATTTCCTAATCTTGTCAGCAGATGTTCTTATCATATCAACAGAGTAGCAAAACCCATGAAATTTCAAAAGGTAACTTTATTGGGAATAGACACACATTAACACTATCACATGAAAAATTACAAAAAAGCAGCAGCACAGCTGTCAGTGAAGCTGGCACTGTTTAGCAAATACTAACAATCGAGTGTTTTTTCATTCCATTTCACTTGTATCACAAACCAAAAATAATTAATAATTATTAACAGCACATACCTGAGTAGGTGAAGTTGCAACTGAACTCTTCGTGCTCAAAACTGCACTAGTCGAAACAGTAGCAACACCCTAACAATGAAGAAACAAGGCTGAAGAATATATATAACTCAATCTAAAAAAGCAAAGAAAAACATATATAACTAAAAGCTAAGCAACAGCCTAATATAAAAGACACAAGAGAAAGAACCTCTATAAACAATAGCCGTGTTCGTAACAGCCACATAAAAACTGTTAATTTTGCTAGTAGTTTCCACTAACATAATCACAAGAACCACAGTGAAAACAAAATACAACAACAAAGCCTTTTGTGCCAAGCAAGTAGGGGTAAGCTAGATATGAAACCCAGAAAGAGCCAAGCTAGAGATGAAACCCAACAAGAGCTATGTGAACCAAAGAGAAAGAAATAAAAGATAGTAAAAGCAAAATACAACCAGCATTTATAGCTTACCTTAACAAGGCTGGAAGGAGCAAGTGAAACCATGTCTTCAAGTGCTTCAACCTTCTCCATAGGCAATGTGCTATATAGGTCCTCAACATCACTGAATTCATCAAAGTCTTCCTAAATACGGATAAAAAAGTCAAAACAAACAAAAGGTCCATCATATGCCTGTAGGTTATCGTGAAAGCTAAATAAGAACATAATTGCACCTGGTTACGTTCAACATAGTCATCCAAGAAATCTTTAACATCATTGACTTGCTCAGGACTCAACTCATCGTTATCCAAAAGCCTCAAGATCGACTCCAATTTCTTTATATGAGCTTTATGCCGCGTAATAGATTTCTCCAAATGTACCTGATGATGCAAAAAATGACTTCCTCTATAGTAGAGATTATCAAAAATAATTTCTATAAAGAGTAAAAAATGATCGGATTCCAGTGAAATACAACTGATCATACCAATCGAGGCGGTCTTTGCTTTCCCTTTTTAATTGAAAGCCCTTCAATCTCTGCTTCAAAGTTATCAATCTGGCTTTCTAAATCACTAACCTATAAAAAAAATAGCAACACCCAAAAAGTCTATTAGAGATAGTGCACATTTACAGCAAGAAAGAAAATAATAACAATAGCATAAGTCATCAGTCATCACAAAACCACACATTAATAAAATGTAAACACGCAAGAGACATATAAACAACATGACATTTTCAGAGCAGCCAGATCAAAGAAACTAGTTACACAATTTTGAATTGTATACCATCACAGGATGATAACTGCTACAGAAACAAATTAAAGACCAAGATATTCCCGAACAAAAATATAACATATCGATGTTGCAATTCAGTTCTTTGTTTCAGTTAAGTATAAAGAAAATCAAAAGCAGACATGAACACATAAGAGCACAAGACTATGCATGCACCATTTCAAACATACCACATTGTTAAGCCAGTCTCTTGTTTCAGCTTTGGCCTTCTCTTTGGGATCCTGCACCAAATAAGAAATAAATATTAGGCATAAAACAGGAGCTGCAAGATAATTAGGTGCACCACAATTCAAGAAAATAGCACTAAACTGCCTTGTGTAAAATCAGCCACAAACCAGGTATGCACAGCAGGCACAAACATAAAGCTAGACCAAGAAAATAATATCTACAATTGATTATAAACAAAGGCCCAATCCTAAATTATCCATACAGCCCATGTAATTGATTGTTATCTCTTTATTGTGCTAATTCAAGAAGTAAACTCATGAGTCCAGATATTCTTATCAGTCCAAATTGTATCAGGGTATGATTGTATCTCATATACCAATGTTGAACAATTAGTTCAGATTCAATTTATTTCAACCTAAAAAGTTTGAATATTTTAGGAAGAAATGTGCCTGAAAGATAAATTTTTAAGAGACCTGAGAAAGATAAATTTTACAAGGCTCCAAGAATAATAGTACAAAAAAATTGTAGTTAGTATCTTCAGTCTTAGGAAGAAAATGTTATATAAACAACCTGAATCTGTAACACCAAGCTACAAATTATGATAGCACAAACAAAGGAGTCCAAGTGCTTACAGTTTTTGGTTGCTGACCTAACCCTTCTTTTGAGAAGGCCTTGGTTTTTGTTTCCTTCTCACAAACTTTAAATCGTTCCATCTCTCGTTCAATCTGCTTCCGGGCATCCATAAGAGCCTGCTCATAAGAGGCACTAACCTATGTCAACATATATCACAACGGATTAAAACCAAAAAAAAAAAAACTAAGTGCAATTGCAAACAAATATATCATATGAAGAAACATTATTTCACTAACATAAGACACTAAGACATGGAAACAATCATTTGTTGTAAACACTAAATCAAGAATCATACCATTTCTTCATCAACATACTAACATTCATAGCTGTTACGGCGATGTGGCGAGGCACGGTGACCGACCACCTTCACACCTTTACAGCGCTTATGGCGCGTGGAGCGGCGACGCCATACACACATCGGCGTGACGAATACACACATCATAGTATAGAATAGTAGGAAATTATATTGGCGAATGACAATGTAAATGTAACTCAAAAGTGATACTCTAGGATTTTAGTAAATCAAAATAGCAATGTAATAGCTGATTTGTTTTTTTCAGGGAGTTATTTAGTGAGCAATTGACCATCTTACATGTGGGACCCATGGTCCATAGATGCAAAAGCTTCAACACAGCACACGACACGACACATCTTCGTTCTTATCCCCTCTCTCTCTCAGATCTCCCCGTCTCCTCTGGGTTGTGCCAGTCCCAGGTCTCTCTCTCTCTCTCTCTCTCTCTCTCTCTCTCTCTCTCTCTCTCTCTCTCTCTCTCTCTCTCTCTCTCTCTCTCTCTCTCCACTCTCCAGCGAGTCAACCGAGAACCTGGCCCGTTCTTGCTCCCCCTTCAGATCTGCTCGAGCTATGCCCTCTTTGCTCCCTATCCACGGCTCTGAGGGCGGACGGGCACATAGCTCGGCGGGCGAGCGGGCGACGATATAGCGACGCCTTGATAAATAAGCTAACATTCTTGTTCAGGCCTAGAGTAATACATGTGTCACAGTGGCATAGTTTTGGATAGTAAACTAGATTACCAACAACAATGTGAAGCAAAAAAAAAAGTTTCACGACATTAGAGACAAACAATTTACAAAGAAAATCAGAAACTGCATCAACTCCAGAAAGCCCTACTGTACTACTGATGTAATGAGAATGTCTGATGAAAGCTTGTTCATCTTGAAAGATAACAGGGGCTTCAGGATCTTATAAACTCCAGAACTCTGCGGGAGCGAAACATAGCAAATAAAACAGTGGTCTAACCGTCTAAGTGAAGTGTATGCCAGGTATGGACTACTTTTACTCTTACCAAATACGACAAACAAAAAGCATGTGCATACTGCAATACCGCATTAAACCTAGATATCAATACATACCACATATAGAAAAAAGAAATTGGAGTGCTCAGACTTAGGCCTCCTTTGGAATGGAGGAATTGTGAAGGAATTTTGAAGGATTTGATTCCGATAGGAAATATTCCTGCAGAGCCCTTTGGAACATAGGATTGCATAGGAAAAATTCCATAGGATTCATTCCTTTCCTCCACTTTTTGGAGGATTCTGAACATGAGCTCCAACCTCATGTTTAGAATTCCTTGAGAAGTCCAATGCATAATGTGTCTATCTCTCTCCTATTCTCTCTTCCAATAAACACTTCTTGTAAAAAAAAATCAGGTGTTTTCCTATAGCACATCCAAACAACTACGTTGTACAATTCCTGCGTTTTGAATTCCTATAGGATTTCATGTGACCAGGTATTTCAATCCTGTGTTTTTCCTATTCCTACGTTTTGAGATTCTGCATTCCAAAGGAGCCCTTAGAGTGGATCTCTCATTGTCTAAAGTATCAGCTACCTTCACAAGTGAACATACCAAAAAAATAGAATCATGTTTCATCCCAACATCTTTGCAGCGCAAGTGGCATCTATGGAAACCTAGCTGGTGTATGGACTTACCGACAATCGTGATAACAGAAAAGCGTACTAACGACAAAATCTGCAGGCTCAGCACAATAAAAGAACAGTCTAGTATCATAAAAATAGGAGAATCTAAACAACGACGCACCTAGTAACGCCAAAAATAGCAAAAGAACAGTTAACCATATTAACAATAACCTCAAGCACCCTCTTCAACCAACCCCATACTACACCATACATATGAAACTAGTTACAGAAGTGGTTACGCCTACACCCTATCACCTGAATCATCACTGTCACGAAATAGAGAGCAGAACCATTGTCTGGTCAAAGTTCATAATCACCGATCACCATCCAAACGGAGTGTCGCAACAGTGCTTCTTCCAAAACCCTTTACCCATACAGTTAACTAAACAGAACAGCGTGACGGTACACAATTCTCAACAACCAGCACTGCAGGCGTAGCGCATTGCATCATAAACACTCTGGCCCCTCCGCCTACAGACAGAGAAGCGAGCTAGGGGAGGGCGGCAGGAGCTCGTGGTAAGTGTTACCTTCTTGTCCTTGATCTCGCTGGACTGGATCCACGTCTTGATCTGGTCCCTGTACCGCTGCAGCTTCTTGATCTCCTTCTTGAGGTCCGCCTCGAACTTCTCCTTCTGGTTCGCATTCTCGGTGTCGTAGACCTGAAGAATCACCGCCCACCCAAAAAAAAAACCATCAAAAAAATCACCGAAAAATCGCGAACGAAATCGAGGGGGGAGGGAGAATGGCGAGCCTTGTTCCAGATGCTGTCGAAGACGTCGACGCCCTCCTGGACCTTCTTGAGGACGCGGTCGATCTCGCCCTGCAGCTTCCGGCTGGCGCCCATGGCGGCGGCGGCCTGGTTCGCGGCTAGGGTTTACTACGATTTGGGGGCGAGGCGAGCAAAGGGGAGGGAGAGTGGTCAGGTGGAGACGACGACGAATTATTCGGGCGAGTTTATTTTTTCGACGGGTTTCGGTTGGAGGAAGATCTGGGCTTCGTGTTGGGAAGCGAGGCCCATTTCTGACAACTAAGGATGGCTGACAGGATTGCGCCAAATTCCTCTGAAAAAGTTTGGCCCAAAATGTTCAGGCTAAACCTGTAAACCGAATTATAGGGTTTTGATAAAAAAAAAAGTTCACGTTATAAATGAATCTCTCAGTCGTCAGATTTAGCCGAGATTCTTCCAAGATCTAAAATAAAATGGTTTAATAATTTATTTTTTGTGTAAAATGGGAACTAAATGGCTCACCTAAATATTTTTATCTAAATTTAGCCGTGCTCTAGCTTCGATAAACCTCGGATGAGACCGAGAAAGGTCGTGGTAGGGTTCCTTGAAACCCTTGTTGATTTCTATAGATTGAGTGCGGAAGCAAAAATGATCCTCTGATATGCATGCAAGAAGAGTAGATAGTTTGTAGATGATTTTTTAGATTATTCCAAAAGAATGGAGAAGAGCATGTACCATTAAGGGGAGGTAGTCAGGTAGAGGACAGGTGAGAAAGCACAGACAAACCTCAAAGGCGGTCGTCAACAACAAGGGTGGTCGATCAGGGATGAAGTTAGAATTTCTTTCATTAAGGAGGCCACAAAAACAAGAGCTAGACAATGAGGGTGCCAAACAATGGTTGCTCCTCCTATGCATGCAAATCAAAGTGACAATTAGTGAAATTAATCAAGCATCGGAATCGCCTAGCCCCCTGCATGCTGCCTCTGCGCCTTGAGAGTTGTGGCTTGCAATTGGGCGAGCAATACAAAACTGCATGTACTTATACACACGGCTTCTCTCAGTCTTTAATTCTTCTCACCTGATACTCGTTTATCAAATCTTAATGTAAATAAATGATTCTGATAAGTCTTACGTGCACAATGCCATATGAAAATTTTCCTTTGGCCACTGAGGTTAGGGTTGGCACTTTACAGCTAGGTGGGGTGCACTATAAGGTGAGAAAATTAAGCAGCCTCCGAGTTTAGAGGGTGGGTGGAAGACCCCGAATCACGATGGAATCATGTGGTCTTCGAAGCAAGTACAAATTTTGCTGACACACCCGATCATAACTAGACGGTTTGAAAAGTTTTTTTATAGGAAAAAGTCAAAAATACTTCATAAACTATTTCTAATGTTTGTATAACTCCCGAACATTAAAACCATTTATTTAACCCTTCAAACTTTAAATACCAGATCATATAACCCCTAGAGTAGTTTGCAACAATAATTTTAATAATGTGGCTTTCACCTCGCCGCTCCTCAACGCGCATGGCCTCGCAGGAATTAGCCTCCCAATGTTAGTGATGGGCATGCTCCGACCTATGGGGTCTACGTGGGGAGAAGAACTCGCCAAAGGGGAGACGAACACAGAAACTGCCGTTACTCCTTCCTTTCTTCTCCGACACCAGCAACCGCCGCCCACCTCCCTGGTACCCCATTACTCAAACCAAGCACACCAATGTGCTCCCCACATCACCATGGTTCCGTTTTTGCCTTTCCCCGGGCTCGATTCCGACCAAGGCAGAAATGCCCGATCCGAGCCACCTTCACCGATTCCTTCTCGCCGGTGAGACCTTGTTTTCCAATTCCCCTCTTCCTCACCATCGCATAGCCCCTAGTTCACCTCCCGTAGCCCTAGTTCGAGCTCTCATGCACCAAGGATTGCCCATGCCGCGCCACCTCTGTCTTGGCTGCCGCGTGCTGTCGCCAACCTAGTAGCTCAGTCCTCGCTCTAATCCATCCCTCGGCATAGCCCCGCCTTAGCTTGGAGATGTTCTAGGTAGGGTCAATCGTCCTAAGGGTCCTCGACCTTCTCTCCCCTCTCTGGCGACTGAACGTTGTGTCACCACCGTTCGTCATGAATCGTGCTCTCATTCCTTGATCCGAGCCGATCACCTTCCTGCTCTCCTCCTTCTCTATCTCCCTACCAAACCTCGGAGCATGAAGTGCCCTATATTGCTCAGCCAAGAACAAGCATCACCGGTCGTCTATTTTTTTCACAATTCATCCTCTTCCTCCCACCGAGCCCATTTATATTCTACATCTCCCCTCCATGAGCTCGATCAACCATAGACCACAGACCCACGTCAGTAAAACCACTGAGGAAAAAATACTCAAGAGGGTTATGTGATCCAGTATTTAAAGTTTGAGGGTTAAATAAATGGTTTTAAAGTTCGAGAGTTATCCTCACACTAGGAATAGTTTACGAGAGTAATTTGGACTTTTTCCTTTTTTATAAGAAAAATAAAGAGTTCAGCCCTTCAAGCGTGAATGCGCATGTTGGCCCCTGAAACGAAGAAGGCATGCGCCGATGCGTGCTAAATGTCCAGTCCACATCGTAAGAACACCTAGAAAACTGTTGAAAAGAATGAAAAAGGAAAGGATCACCTACCGGTGACACCCTTAGGTACGTAGTTCAATTATATTTTTATGCCACTAACAATATTGCAGAATATGAGGGCCTCTTGTTAAGAATGAGATTGGCCTCCACACTTGGTGTAAAATGCTTGCTAGTGAAAGAGGACTTGCTACTGATCATAAACCAAGTGCAAAAGAAGTTTCAGTGCTCTGACCTAACAATGATGGTATACATCGCTGAAGTGAGAAAGTTGGGGCGACGATTTATCAATTTCGAGGTTAACATGTCCTACGCGGGGACAACTTCCTCGCCGATAAGCTGACCTGTCTAACCCCACGAGGAAGTGCCCCACGAGACGTGTCTGCACCGCCAAATGTTGGCCGACAGTAGATATATTCAAGACCGTGGCCTCATCACACGACCAGAGCGATGCTTGTGCGACCAACTCTCTGGTCGTAGAGCAAAATTCTGTGACTAGCCCATGCTGGTCACAAAGCAGGTACTCACATAACTAGTTAAGTCTCATTTAATGCTTCTCACTCGAGTATTTTTCTTCCCCGGGGCGCTCGCTTTCTGCGAGGCATGGTCGTGAGATGGTGTGGTGTTACAGTAACCCATCTCGTAGAATTTAATGCCGCGAGATGGTCTGACGGGTGAGCGTGATGGCGTTTGGTAATGGTACAGGGTGTGCATGATGACCAGAGTGGGGTAGGCTTGCTTACCCACCATCGTGATGAGCTAAGAATAGCTAGGCTTCGTCAGGCATAGGTCTGTCACTTGTTTTTGTACGATCAGTTTGAATGAACATCTTTTTCCTGGTATATAAAGGGGTGAAGACCTTGCTTTTAGGCACAAGAGAACACACTTTGTAACAAGTTCATATGACTCATAAGATAATACACATGACATAAGACTATTATTTCACGAGTGGTCTGAACTTGGATAAATTCTCGTGTTTTTTGGTCCAGTTCAATATACACCCACCAGAAGCGTAGATCAGTATGGCTGTCATCTGGTATACCTCGGATTCATTGTCAGGGTTCATCCCCCAACAATAGCCTTAATGGGATATCCAAATACTAGCTATACGATCCTCATAACGCTAGATCATAGACTGATTTTATGATGTTATAGCCTTCTCATGGGATTTATCAAAACATATTTCAGTGGCTACTTTCCACCAATCATTCTGAAATATCACATACTTATATATGGCTTCGCAGAATGATCAACCACATATAATAGTGGTATTGGTTCCATTGAATCATCAACTATTATATACAAAGGTAATATTGCTTGTATTGCTCAGATGCAAACATGTTACTAAAAAAAATATCGTTAAACATATTGGCTAAATTTCTTTTATCTTCATAAGTTACAACAAAGTGGGAAGATAAACATCTTGCGTACTAAATCTTATGATAACATCGCAGATTTATTCACAGAGTTCTTACCAACTTTGATATTCTAAAAATTTGTTTATAGAATTGGTAGGCAACGACTTAGAGATTTGAAAGATTCAGGGAGGGTCTCCTCCTGAATTATAACATGTTCATACAGTATATTGTACTCATTTTTTTCTCTATGAGTTTTACTCACAAGGTTTCTCAAAAAATATTTTGATGAGGTAATATTTACACAAGTATATATATGTTATATCTCCTAATTTCTCTACTGTAGTTTTTAAAGGGTGAAATACGTATTAATCCACAAATCATACTAATTATTCTCTAAACTTGCTTATAGATTTTTTCCTTTAAAGATTTTCTCATATAAATTTATAGTGAGACAATAATCAATATATATTGTATCATTTTCTTCTTATTTTTTTCACTAAATTTTAAAGAAGTTTTAATAACATATCACCATATTATTTTTCTCCTCAAGTTTTTCCCATTGGGTTTTTTAAGGAGTATTTTTGTGATGTATATATATGACCAAATTAATTAAGAGGGAGTATTGCGAATAAACACCTATAGTAAATAGGTACTATTTAGGTATTTAATCGTATGATCAATTACACTATCAACAATCAAGAGTTATGTCTAAGTAGTAAAAGATATCTTCTAAATAAATATGTACTTTCATTATATTCCTACACCTATATAAATATATAAACATCGTATAAATCCATAACAAAAGTTTTCGTACCATCTTCTCTCTCTCTCTCTACAGTTACTTATAATAATCTCAACGCAAGAGCACACTACCGGAGCAGCGCCCGCCGAGGCCGCGCACGCAGCTCCGGACCGCGGGATTTCCGCCGCCGCCGCTGCCACTCGTGCCATGTCCTGTCGCGTCAATGCCGTTGCCCTTAACGGCGTCCGAGCTTGCAGCTCGGTGGTTGGGTGTGAGTGGCACGCCCGGGTTCGAGTCGCGTTTTTAAGTCTCGCGGGTGCGCGCAGATAGTTAGCGTGTGTGTTTGGAACCTTAAAAAAAAAAGCCGTTGCCCTTAACGTCGCTGTCGTACTCGCGGACCGACCTCTTCCCGTCCCGTCCAGGCATTCACCCAACCCGATGCCGCCGCACCGGTACCGCTACGGGACAAGTCTCCGTGCCCGCAGGGAGCCTCACCCACGTGGCGCGCACCACCGTCCTGCGTGGCACCCAGCCCCACCTCACCCGCCCGTTGCCCCTTTTAAACCCCCCACCCTCCTCCTCCCGTCTCCAGTCCCCAACGGTCGTTTTCTCTCTCTCTGTCTCTCTCTCTCTCTCTCTCTCCGCGCGCGCAGAAACACACAACTCGCAGTGGAAGCTTCCAACACTCGAGTAGAGAGTAGCCTTTCCACCTACCTGGTGGCGCCGCGAGGATGGTGGCTGAGGGTGCGCGGCGGCGGGTGGTGGTGGAGGTGTGCAACGCGCGGAACCTGATGCCCAAGGACGGGCAGGGCACGGCGTGCGCCTACGCCGTCGTCGACTTCAACGGCCAGCGCCGACGCACCGCCACGCACCCGCGGGACCTCAACCCGCAGTGGGGGGAGCGCCTCGAGTTCCTCGTCCACGACCCGGACGCCATGGCCTCCGAGACGCTCGAGCTCAACCTCTACAACGACAAGAAGGTCATCGCCGCAGCGGGGAGCGGGCGCCGCGGGGGCACCTTCCTCGGCAAGGTCAAGGTAGCCGGGGCGTCGTTCGCGAAGGAGGGCGAGGAGGCGCTCGTGTACTATCCGCTCGAGAAGCGGAGCGTGTTCTCGCAGATCAAGGGGGAGATCGGGCTAAAGATCTGGTTCGTTGACGAGCCGCCGCCGCCACCGCCCGCGGCACCCGCGGCGGAGGAGAAGGGCGCCGACGCGGCTGCCTCGGACAAGAAGGAGGCGGCGACTGAGGGGAAAGAGGAGAAAGCGCCAGCTACTGCTGCCGCGCCGGCTGACGAGAAGAAGCCGGAGACGGCGCCTGCCGAGGAGAAGAAAGCAGAAGTGGCCAAAATAGAGGAGAAGAAACCAGAGGCGGGCAAGAAGGAAAAGGGTGACAAGAAGAAGTCGCCGGAGAAGGGAAAGAAGGACGGCGGCGAGAAGCCCAAGAACGAAGGCAAAGCAAAGGAGGAGAACAAGAAGGATGCAGCCGCACCGCCGCCCTCCCCGTCCAAGCAGGCACCGCCACCTTCACCGTCGAAGAAGGAGCTTGCGGTCGCCGGAGTCGCCGGTGACCTGGAGATCCGCCCTCAGACCGCCGCCGAGAAGAGCATGGCTGCGTCGGGCGCCAGCGCGTCGTACGACCTGGTCGATCGCGTGCCTTACCTGTTCGTCCGGCTCCTAAAGGCCAAGCGCCACGGCGGCGGCGGCAACCAGCCGCTGTACGCGCAGCTGTCCATCGGCACCCACACTGTGCGCACTCGCGCGGCCACCGCCGCCGGCGAGTGGGACCTGGTATTCGCCTTTCACAAGGACAGCCTCACTGACACCTCGCTGGAGGTCACTGTCCATGAAGAGGCCAAGAAGCCGGCCGCAGAGGGGGAGTCCGCTCCGCCGGACGCCAATCTCGGCTTCGTCTCCTTCGACCTCCAGGAGGTCCCGAAGCGGTCGCCGCCGGACAGCGCGCTCGCGCCGCAGTGGTACACCCTCGAGGGTCATGCCGAGGACGGCGCGGCTGCCTGCGACGTCATGCTCGTCGTGTGGGTCGGAACGCAGATCGACGAGGCGTTCCAGGAGGCGTGGCAATCCGACTCCGGTGGCTACCTGGTGCACACCCGCTCCAAGGCCTACCTCTCCCCCAAGCTCTGGTACCTCCGCCTCAGCGTCATCCAGGCGCAGGACCTGCGCTTGCCGTCCCCGCCGGACGCCAAGGCGAAACAGTGCGGCCCTGCCTTCCCGGAGCTGTACGTCAAGGCGCAGCTCGGCGCCCAGGTGTTCAAGACCGGCCGCGTCCCGCTCGGCAGTGCGGCGGCCGGGACGTCCAACCCAAGCTGGAACGAGGATTTGCTCTTCGTCGCCGCGGAGCCGTTCGACCCCTTCTTGACCGTCGTCGTGGAAGACGTGTTCTCCGGTAAGCCGGTGGGCCAGGCCCGCGTGCCCCTGTCCACGGTGCACCGACGGTCGGATGACCGGGTCGAGCCGCCGTCCCGGTGGCTCAACCTGTGCGGAGACGAGGCCCGGCCGTACGCCGGGCGGGTGCACGTGCGCGCGTGCCTAGAGGGAGGGTACCACGTGCTGGACGAGGCAGCGAACGTGGCCAGCGACGTTCGCGCGGCGTCCAAGCAGCTATCGAAGCCGCCGGTGGGGATGCTGGAGGTCGGCGTCCGTGGCGCCGCCAACCTGGTGCCGATGAAGATCGCCAAGGACGGCGCGAGCGGCTCGACGGACGCGTACGTCGTGCTCAAGTACGGGCCCAAGTGGGCGCGCACGCGCACCATCCTGGACCAGTTCAACCCGCGGTGGAACGAGCAGTACGCGTGGGAGGTGTTCGACCCCTGCACTGTGCTCACCATCGCCGCCTTCGACAACGTCCGGTACAAGAGCACCGACGCCGGCGGCGACCCTGGGAAGCTGCCCAAGGACTCCCGCATCGGGAAGCTACGCATCCGCCTCTCCACGCTCGACGCCAACCGGGTGTACATGAACACCTTCGCGCTCACGGCCGTGCACCCCGTCGGCGTGCGCAAGATGGGCGAGCTGGAGCTGGCCATCCGGTTCACCTGCCCGTCGTGGCTGACGCTGATCCAGGCCTACGGCAGCCCACTGCTGCCGCGGATGCACTACGTGAAGCCGCTCGGACCCGCGCAGCAGGACGTTCTTCGTCACACGGCTATGCGCATTGTATCGGGGCGGCTGGCGCGATCAGAGCCGCCGCTGGGTCCGGAGGTGGTGCAGTACCTGCTCGACACGGACACGCACTCGTGGAGCATGCGGCGGAGCAAGGCCAACTGGTTCCGCGTCGTCGGGTGCCTGTCGCACGTCGCCACGGCGGTGAAGTGGGCGCACCGGGTACGCACCTGGGCGCACCCGCCGACCACCGTGCTCGTGCATGCGCTGCTCGTCGCCGTCGTGCTCTGCCCGGAGATGATCCTGCCCACCGCCTGCCTGTACCTCTTCCTGGTCCTGCTCTGGCGCTACCGGGCGCGGCCGCGCGGGCCGAATGGCATGGACCCGCGGCTCTCTCACGTGGACAGCGTCAGCCCCGACGAGCTCGACGAGGAGTTCGACGGGCTCCCCTCGGGGCGCCCGGCCGATGTCGTTAGGATGAGGTACGACCGGCTGCGCGCCGTGGCCGGGCGGGCGCAGACTCTGCTCGGCGACGTCGCGGCGCAGGGCGAGCGCGTCGAGGCGCTTCTGTCGTGGCGCGACCCGCGCGCCACGGGGGTGTTCGCGGTGGTGTGCCTGCTGGCGGCGCTGGTGCTGTACGCCGTGCCGTTCAAGGTGCTGCTGCTGGGGATGGGGTTCTACTACCTCCGGCACCCGAGTTTCCGCGGCGACATGCCGTCCCCGGGCTTCAACTTCTTCCGCCGCCTGCCGTCGCTCTCCGATCGCATTCTCTAGAGCCTGATCACTGATCAGTCAGATTCCTACTTGGTCGTTTGATATCTCGGTATAATCTGCCTTGTCAGCTGTTTTGATCATTCGTTAGTTGCCTCCGTTGATGAGGCTTGGCTTCGGCGATGCAAATAACAACAATAAGCAAAATGGCTACTGTATTCATTGGTTTATATAATCAGTTTCTCGATTTTGCATTTAGATGGCCTTGATGCTGTTGATTGGGGAAGGAAAATTGACCGTTGCATTGCACTGATCGCAGCAGAGCGCATTGAATTCCTGTCAATAAAAGCTGTCACTGTACCAGCAGCTGATAAACTGAACCAACTCAAGACATTCTTTCATATTTAGTCCTGCATTCCTGCTATTGAAGAGGTAACCAACTTCTACGGGATGCTTTCATTTATAAGGATGGTTTTACATAGCTCTAGCTCCAAGATTCATACATAATTAAATAATTTGTAAGATAAAATAATATGATTTAAATTAAAATAAAATAATGCTATCAATCTGCTTATAGCTCAGCTTCAAAAATTATATAATTAAAAATGACACGCTTCAAGAATTCTCAGAGGACAGCCCTATCAAACGGACCTATAATTTTCTATTTTCCTCGTATTAATCACCTATGCTGAGAGCAAAGCAGAGCACAGCCCGGTAGCCTGAAATCTTGAACCTGAAAACAGCAGCACAAGCAATAGTGTGATTCATCAATGCGGGTTTGGTGTCCGCTACGACGCGCGCCCCAGATATCTCAGCCACGAGGGACCTTGTCTGAAGATTCGTGATGTACCGGCAGACGGGGCTGCCGTCTGGATTTGTGGGCAGGAGGAGGCCCGAGGCCGGAGTTCGGCGGGAGGGAAGAGAGGGCCTGAGGCCAGAGGGAGAGGAGGAGATGGCCGGCGGGTTGGTGGCGGCGGTCGGAGGAGGCTTCCATCCAGGGGAGAAACTTGCACAGAGCATCTCGCCGGAAACAAATAATGATCTCCAATTGTTGGTTTTCATGCCGTTCAGGAGAATCGGGTTGCACAGAGAATCAAGTTTTCACCAAAACAAAAGCTTCTGCCGCCGTTCAGATTTCATTTTGCTACGCAGGGACGCACTGAAGACGCCAAAGAATGCAGCAGAATCCCTGAATCTGCATCAGCAAGGGCAGTGCTGATTCCTCACCAGACACCACATGAGACCACGAGCCCATAGCACGCACCTTCTGAAACGGCCAGGCTCATGACACACCTAAACACATGCGCTTTGGTTTCTTTTTATTAATATATAACCAGTAGGGACGACCCTACTATTTCCAAAAATACACATGCGCTTTTTAAATACTTCCATGCAGATTTGTTCGGTCCATCAGAACGGTCGGTTAATCTTTGCCACTTGCCATGCGCTTACGATGCCGATCGAGTGCTGTGATCGTGCGCGTTTCAGTGTTCCTGCAAAAAGCTCGCGAGCTTTTGTCAGTAGCCGAGTGCATGCATGCGGTTCTTGTCGGCAACGAGAGGATGCCACATATGTCTGTGAGTAAACCATCACAAGATTGGAAAAATCTGATCACCTTCTCGTCTACTTGCTACCATAAACATCGTAACTTTAGTACCGGTAATGTGTTGTTCTGAAGAAGGCGTAGGATTATTTTCTACTCCATTCTTAATCTGCAAGTTCAGGCATTTAGAAAAATTTGCACAAGGGAGGTAAGGATGGCCGATGGCGTGTGACTCGTCATCATGCGATTTGATGATCATCACATCCCCAGCTGATAAACTCGGCTGGAGATGAAGCTCAGTGCATTCTCTATCTTTACTCCCCAAGGATGATTCCTTACAAACCTGGAAATTCATTAGAGGAAGAAGCCTGCTTGTGGTTTAGATGTAAGTACTAATTTACTCGCTTGTGATCAGATCTGCCGTACAGCTGCACATTGTACGCATACGAAAAAAGGCAAACTGGTTCACGTGAGTAAGTCCCGCCCCCCCCCCCCCCCTTCAAATGGCAGACAAGATTCAGAGAAGTTAATCTTTTTGGGACCATGGGGAAGAGAGCAGAGCACGGTTGCACTAGGAGTGATCTGAGAGTGAGAGTGAGTACAAGCACTGAAAATGATGGCAGCCTGATCTAGGAAAATGATTGGGCCAACGTACAGCAGCTATCGGCCTTACATGCCTCATCTTTTGTGCAGCTCAGCGCCTGCTTTTTGGGCCTGGGGACGTGGGTTTTCCTCGGCTTTTCAGCCTCGTGTGTCACCATCGCGTGGGTTGTTTCGAGAGCAGAATCCATCTGCAACAGCGGATGCGGAGGAGTTGGTAGAATCTATCTTCACGGTGGAGTGTTGCCCCAGCCTCCAGGTTCGCGTGGAGCTGCCATGTTACACCAGCTTCAATGATTATATCGAACTACTATCTCTTATTTTTATTATACTTTTTTTAAAAAAATATTCTCAAATCTTGTGACGCCTGTTTTTCGCCGGCCCGACCTATCTCTCCTCGAGCGTACAGCTCAGCCAGCTCAGCACGCTCCCTCCTCCCTCTCTATCACTGACAGCTCGGGCCCGTCTATCAACGCCTTCGTCCCGCTCCTTCCGCGCGCCGCGCTCGCAACCGCCGCGATGCCGATTTCACCGCCCACGTCTCGCGTCCGCGCCCACGAACTCCGCAACCGCACGCACGCTCACGCCTATATATCCGCCTCTGCAGCACGCCGCCGCCGCAGCCATCTCTCACTCTCTCTCGCCGAGAGACTCGAGCCGCCATTGTTGCCGTCGCCGAGCTCCACCGCACGCCGTCCATCGTGCTCGAGCCCTCCCCGTCGTGTCTGAGCGCGCCACCGGCTTCGCAAGAGCGCAAGAAGCGTTCCCCGCCTCTCCTTGACGTCTTTCGATCGCTGCAAGTCATCCTCCCGCTGAGCTCCGATAAGCTTCGCCACCTTTCACCATCGCCGGCCTTCCCTGTCGCTTTCCAAGGTCGGCTAATTGTCTCTCCGGCACTGCAGAGCCCCGTGGGAGCTTCCCCGACCGTCAATTCCGCAGCTCCATCATCGTAGACGTGTTTCCATCGAGCACTGACTGCTGCCGCCGCTTCCCTCCGTCGCCGAGACCCCGCCGATCGCCGTTGTCGATGGATGAACACCGCAAGCGATGATCCTAAGGGACCCCCTTTGAGATTCGGCCGGGGGCTGATTCTGGATCTACCTCGTACGTGGGTTTAATGCGAAAGTATGAGATCTAGGCGGGGCGGATGATTGTCGGCTAGTAGGAGTAAATGCACAAGGGATTTTAGACAAGTTCGGACCGCACAGAGCGTAATACCCTACTCCTGTATGTCTGATGTGCTATTCATACTCTTGGAATGCCTTTCTCTGGATCTCTGTGTTACAAGGTTTTTTTGTCTAAGTCTTGAGCTTCAGTCTTCTTCTTGCTTGTTGAACCTCAGCTTGCCTTTTCTTAGCTTGACTTGTTCTTCTACGAAATGCTCCCCCCCTTTTATCCTACCGGGGGGAGGCTCGGCGTGCCCAGAACGGGGGCACGAGTTCTCGTAAGCCATAAATGGAAAGCAACCATTACGGGTCTATAGTTTGATGTTACAGGGGTTGAAAATGCGCCCTTCGGCCGGTCCCGTCGCTCATTACGCCCCAAATTTAGCAGGTGCAGGGGGGCCCACCGGTCAGTCGCTGAATATCCCCGCATGCCCGTCCGGTCATAGCAGACATGACACGGTCTGACACGGCAGGGTGGCAGGCGATACGCCTCGAGCCCCTGAATTTGTAAAATTACAAATAGGTCCCTAAATTTTACAAATAGGTCCCTACATTTTACAAATAAGCCCTGAAACTTTCTATTTTTACAAATTAGCCCTTGTTCTTTTTCAGAAAAGCCCATGTAGCTTAAAACCCTCATAACTTTTTCATACGAGCTCCGTTTTAGGCAATTCTTGCGCTCTCGTGATCGTGGCAGCGAGTACTATCAGTTAGTAATATTTTTATAGTGCATTGCTTCTGTTTAGCGTACTATTCTTAGATATTTGTGCTTATTTATTTTCGGTGTGCGCCATTGCTATAAGAGACGAGCAGTATGTGAGCTGGCAGGACCAGATATTTGAAGAGTTTGAGCAACCCGCTGCTGAAGGCAAGTGTCCTTACTCATATTGATCCTATTGTAGGAAAGTATATCTTTTATTTTTCTAGATGCATGCTTGTCAATATGAATCTCATGCTTATGGTTTATTAGTATTTTTCGTGATTATCCTTGTCACTTGTGTTGTAGTCTATATGCCAAGGGTAGAAATGCTTAGTCGTACTGTCCAGTCGGATGGGTTAAATATTAATCTGAATAATGATTGTATCCAACATGAACCGGTTTGGGTAATTTTTATAGCAACTTTGATCATAGGGATCTAGGCAGGTTGGTTTGAACGGTATGGCTGTTGTGTGCACATTAGTTGATGTGCAAGTACCTGCTGTAGATCCTAAGGACCGGTTTGTGAAGCCTGTAACCCAGCATAATAGCGCAACCACGAGGCTTATATGGGTATAGCCTGGCTAATTAATTAGATGTCATTCTTATTCTGTACGCACCAATAGGCGGTTGAGTGGCACAAGAGGGGGCCTCTGCAGTGGATGGAATCCCTATTAGCGGTGAAACCTTAGTACATGCATATGGATTTGGAGGCGCTTTGTAAAGGCCTTGTAGTGAGATCCCGGCTCTACACCCCGGAAGTGTGAAGCAAAACGGGAATCACGACTCGTGGGTAAAGTGTGCAAACTCTGTAGAGTATAAAACTGATCGGTCGGTCGTGCTCGCGGTCAAAAGCAGGCTTGGACTTCTTCATAATTAGTGGGGATCTTGGATGGTTGATTTTGTGTAGTTGGGTGGTGGAACCCCGATGAGTTGGTAGCAGGATATGGGATATCTGGTGAGTCTGGTAATTGGATAGAATCCAATGAGTTATCCTTTTAATGTTGGTGTCATCACATATAGTAAATATGTTGCTATGTCTTTTGAGTCCTAGATTATATTGACATAGTTGCAGTCAACCAGAGTTAAGCTTTTCCTAGTCTTAAGCCTTAATGTCATATCTTTTCCACACTTGCTGAGTACTTTATGTACTCACGCTTGCATTTTCCCAACCCCTTATTGCTGCTTAGAAGGTGAAGATTTTGAAGACCTCTCGAATGATGGAGCCGAGTTTTAGGGAAGGAAGATTTCAACCTGAAGACCATGTTCTAGGCTGGCGCTCCCCCGAACAACGTCTGTGGATGGATGGAAGACCCGCTACCACTGGAAGTTATCTTACTGTTTTCTTTAAGACCTCCGGGTCTTTTTGCAATAAATCTTATAATTATTTAATGGCATTGTTATGTTATCACTTATGAAGTCGCCGCATATATAGAAACTTGATTCTGGCATATATGTAAAATACATCTGGTTTGTTCTCTTAAAAATCGGGTGTGACAATTCTCCATACCTCATAATAATTAAAGTTGTCTCTTATGTTCTTTCTTCAAGAGCTAGTTCTTCCATATTCACCTCTCTACGTTAGCTTCATCTTCATCCTACTCTCTTTTTTTAAGAACCGGATCCTTTACCTGAAGCCTTTATTGGAGACTACTTTTTATGGAGATATGTGACACCGGGGGTTCGAACCCCGGTGGGCTAGGCCCACCCTTATGCCTTGCCATTGTGTTTTGTACACATTCACACCTCACTCACTTCTCTTTTATCTGTATATTATAATAAAAAAAACTTGCTAATACCTATAACCATTAAAGCTGCAACCACCTATAGAGGTAGCGGTTTCCTCATCTGACACAGCAGAAGCAGCAGCTGGAGCAACCATTGTGGAGAAAGAGCGATCTGAGCATGCGTTTCCTGAGGACCATGGCTGCCCACCCTTCCCACTCGACTCACCTTCGTTTTTGCTCACGGTAGAGGGCCAGGTGGGGACAGCGCTGCCCTTTTTTTGAGATGCAGATCGAGTCGGGGAAGAAGAGAGAGGGGGTTTTGGTGAAAAATGGATAGTAATAATCTGATTTTGATATTCGTATTTGTTAATATGGATATTCTTCCTTAAGACACTAACTAATCCTCTCTCTTCCTTAATTACCTCGTCACATATTTTTTTATCCTACATGAACGTCTAATTAATATCTAAGATACCGGGTGTCGGTGTATCAGGAACCGGAGGTCCCTGAGTCCCGAGGCCCGGCCAGCCATCCGCCACATGGCGCCATCCCACGAGGTCCCTCCTAAAGGATGAGAAAAGTTCAAGTCCCGGGAGAAGGTGCTCGGGGCCACAGTCACTGGTCCCCGAGCACCCCAGTTCCCCGATGATCCACAGAGTCTAAGTACCGGGAAGAAAGTGCTCGGGGAGGTGTCCGGTCGCCCCCGAGCGCCCTAGTCCCCCGACGATCAGAAGAGCTAAGTTCCGGGAGAGAGTGCTCGGGACTGCGTGTGGTAGCTCCCGAACGTTCGGTTCCCCGAGGATCTGCGTAAGAGTGCTCGGGGCTGCACGTGACAGCCCCCGAGCACTCGGTTCCCCGAAGGATCGCGCAAGAGTGCTCGGGAGAGAGTGCTCGGGGAGGTGAACAATACCCCGAGTACCCGGTACTCCGAGGACAAGGATAGGAATTCTCGGGAGAGAGTGCTCGGGGAGGTGAACAGTACCCCCGAGCACTCGGTGCCCCGACGACCCAGAAAGGCCCCCGAGGGGCCTGCCGATGAGGTGTCCACCAGTCAGAGGTCCGAGGCCACATTTAATGAGCGTGCGTGGCCTGACACATCCAACTGCTCCCGCCGCAGCGTCAGTTCCTGCCGTGTTTTGGCAGAGAGGCGTGGGGTCATTAATTGCACGGGTCCCGTCCCGTATCATCCGGCTTGTCTCGGGATAATATCGCGAGGATCAAGGCGTTCCGTCTGCCGCCCTGCGGTGGCAGAGGAACAAAACAAGGCGGGCACGCCGGGTTGCTCTGCGGCTGCCCGGTGGGCCCTCTCCACAGCGCCCGTTGCCAGGGCATTTATGGTGACAGGTGACCGGGCGTGCGGCGTTTTTTCCACCCCCGGTCACTTCACCCAAAAGAAATGATGACGCCTTTCCCAGTCATGGCGTCTTGGAACTTGTACCCCCTCTTCCCGTTCAGGGCATGTCGCAGCCAGCGAGTACTTAACAGAGCGGGTAACACAGAAGAGAAGGACGGACAATCCAACAAGAGATCGCAAGCGCCCAAGCATCAAGAACCGAACCATAGACGAACACAAGGCACAAGGGACAGTCCCTGCCGAAGAACAAGGAGCCTCAAGCTCTTAGTTAGGCCAATATTCTTGTAACCAGCAACATCCTTGAGGGACTTCCTCAGGACAGTTATCGCATCCATACAGGAGTAGGGTATTACGCCCCGTGCGGCCCGAACCTGTCTAAATTCCGGTGCATTTACTTCTTTTTGCACTAGGTCGATCACCCCTACCACCGGCCGTTGCATTTACTCTCATTCATTTCTCCGACGAACTTATTCAGGATCATCCCTCCGACCGAATCTCTAAAAAGGGACCTCTCGAGATCCCTACGACAGGAGTTAATCCTCCAACACCGGGAGTGGCCTAAGAGCACTTTAGGGACTGTTTGGTCACATTTTGGCAATCACTTGTTGGGCCATGGGCTTTCACAGTTCTCCATGGGCTACTGCTGCTGCTACTTTAGAAAAAGCCCAGAAATCACCTCCGAACTGTGATCGTTATCCTTCCCTGCGCCATTTAGGAAAAGCCCGGTAAAGTTGCCAAGCAGGCCCCCTGAATTATCGCACCTTGTTTGCCTTTTGCTTTGCTTCTGATCTCTGAACATTTGCGGCTTGCTTTTGGTTGCTCAATATCTTGGATTTCCACCCCTCCACTTCTTTCTTTTTTTCCAACAAAGAAAAAGTACCCTCCTTTTGTCTTGCTATGGATTCGATGCGTGCCGTGCTTACTGGCCTGCCTATCCCATTCCTATCCATCCATGGCCACTGTCATGGGAAAAGGAGGCGATCTAATCATTGGGAGCCATGGATTCTACGTATCGTGACTGGTACGTTTACCATTTTAAATTCCTAAAATCTACTTGTAATTTTGAGGGTTTATCAAGAAATACCTACAATTTTTTTATCAGCGTACACAACACCTGCTTCTTTCTTTGTGCCAAAATCAAATACCCTGAGGAACCAAATCTTGACTTAGTAGATGTCTTTATACCACTGCTCACAAACGGTTAAACTACAAGTTTGCTTCTTTTGTGTCTTATTAAGGTGAATTTTTTTTTTAGTGGTAGACAATGTATCCAGGGACAATGATACTTTAAGCTCTACATCTCTGATTGATTTACAGTAGGATCTGTGTGAGTGTATGTGTGGTGATGTGAGTATGTACGAGTTGTATTAGTGTTTAAAAAAAAGTCAAACACCCTTATATGACCGTTTGTAGAACATACCATTTATGTGTGTCTCTAACATGACATGGGGACTTCCAACAGAGCTATAAAGATAATATAATTCTCTAAAATATGCAACACGCCTCCTCACTTCAGCAATTTCCAATATTCTTCACTAGAGAAGGATGTGAACACCTGAGTTGGCCTTTGTAGCTTGAACTAGTTAGGTAGAGGCCATTGGCTTGTTTGCCTGAGCTTACCTTCGCGGTCCATGCTTTTTTTTTAGAAATTGCTGAACGTGTTTCAAACGAAATTAACGGTGTTGTCTAATATTTTATAGAATTATGTTGCATTTCTAACTTTTTGTTTTGGTACAGCAAGAACAACATGTGACGAAGCTATAATTCTAGAAATAGCAGTCAGCACACCGTCATTGTTTTGGACGAGAGATTGATCTAGAAAACTTTATAAAAAATACATTTATTGCATCTACTAAGCAGACAACGAACATCCATTATCAACGCCAAACAAAAACATTATATTTCGTGTGTAAGGAGTCATTCCTATTTCTACTGCACTATAGGATTCATTTAAAATTATACACTTAGGAACCACATTAAGCCAAGGTGATATACATTTAATTGACAGCTATAAACAACTATAATTAACAATGTGCTATAATTAACAATGTTAATAATAAATATTTATTGTGACTATTTAAAATAACTATAATTAACAATAATATTTTAAATTTGTACATGTATACACCACCGTCGATTTCCTTCCAGCTTCGCCTGGGATGCTGCCGTATAACCGGTGCAACTGCCTCCACTTTGACCAAGCCCACGAACTCCACGGCGGCACGGCCCTTGCTCCGTCATCCGTATACTCACCGCGTCCCTTTAAGAAGGTACGCTCACCTCACGCGCCCGCTGCTGAAAGCAGCCGAAGCAAGACCAACGTGCAATGGTGCAAACAAACCAACCCGCGCGCACAAGCCCTACTGGGCGGTGATCGCATCGCGCAGCCCACCACTTCCCCCTCCTCCCCGTTACTAGTTTACTGTATCGCGAGACGAAGCAGAGCAGGCGAAGCAAGCGAGCGAAAGCCACGACCGCCGCGAAAGCGAAAGCCAGAGGGGGAGCAGATGAGGCGAGACCGCTAGACCAAAGCAAAGCCGTCCGCGAGCTAGCGAGAGAGGCAGAGCGAGGGCGTGCAGAAGGCGATGGCGAGGCAGGGCGGCGTCGGCGGCGAGATCAGGGCGGCTTCCTCGGGCAACGGCGGCATTGCCGGGGCGTCGGCGGGGACGGCGACGGCGACTCCGGCGGCGAGCCCCTACCAGGTGACGGACGCACGCCTTCCCCTTCCCTTTCCTCCTCCCCCTGCCTGCCTGCCGCGGGCGTGCCCGTGTTTCCGAAATTGGAACTGAGGCTGACGCGGTGGGGTGGTTGGGGGGTTGAGGGTTCGGTGACCTGCTGCTTGAGAGTGAGAAAAGACGAGGCGAGGCTAGTCGGTGGGCGTTGGTTCGCCTGGAGAGTTTGGGATTGCGCGTCTTTGGATTGAATTGAACCGTTTGGTGAAGCAGTTGTCGCCCTTGATACGGAAATGCAGGAACTGTCAGCAGTATGGCAATCCGTTAGAAATTGAACCAGGGGCCGGTGGGAGTTGGGATTGCAGATGTTTAGTGATGCACAATTGTTGCAGTATGTAGAAGGGTAGAGCTGGTAATCTGGTGCTTGTACTCCACTCCTGGAAACACAGAACACCTCGAGAGAATCAAAATCGATTTCCATCAAAATTCTGCTGTATTGCTACAACTCACTTTTGTTGTCTCGGAAAAAAAATCGTTCTTATGTTGATTGGTTTATTGCTGTTATTTGCTTCACGAACTGATGTGATGTCTAGCTAAACCTTAGGGGTCTTTACTTTCTGAACTTTTGTTGCAAAGCTGGAATCCCCAGCGTTCATTGTGAAATGGCTATATCGCCTTCAATAAAAGCGGGGTGAAACCTTTGCTCAGATTTGTCAATAAGACTGACTTTCTCAATTTACTTCTATACATTAAGTCAGATACAATGTGTTGAAATTATCATTGCTCTGGACTAGTATAAAACAACTGTGACATACTTGAAAATTTACGAGGCATTGCGTTAGGTATGACTTTCCTTCTTCACGGTTCACACCTGAAAATTTATGATAGCATTTTGTTCCTCCCCCTCCCCCTGTTTCTGCTGCCTCACCTCGTCTCCATGAGACGAGACTTGTACTGAACTTGCACTCAACTTTTTTACAGTAATGAGAAATTTCAGGTGGGCAAACCCCACCGTTGTTTCCTAAAAAAAAGGTTCACACCTAATGATTTATATTCGCATTATGGCTTGTAGAAGGACATACAAAATTCTATAACTGACCTGCTGACTTAAATTCATAAGAAATGGAAGAGCGAATTTCCTGCTGATAAACTTTGTTATAGTTAGAACTGGATCTAACACTCCAAATATTACTTCCTCAGGTGGCCGTTGAAATAGAAGAGCAAATTTACTCCCCAGCATTTGGTGACATTGCGGTCCAGGATAGTCGTGGTTGTTGCAGTGGTTTCACAGCCAGTGTAACAAAAGTGCTGTTCATCTTACATCTACTTGCTTTCATTGCCCTCACAATCTTCCTTGGCGTACAGGCCTCTTCCCACCAGAACCCTGCCTACAAGCCCTTCTCCAACTTCATCCCTCTTGTATCCTCTGTCATAGTATCCACGATTGTTGCCTGCTTCTGGCTTATCCTTGCTGTCACTAACTCTCCAAAAGCCATCAAGACATCTCTCTGGGCAGCACCTGTTTTTGCACTCGCCTGTGATGTAGTCATACTCCTTGTCGGTAATGGTGCTGCACTTGGTATTGGAGTGCTCATAGTTGTATTCGCCATTGCATCAGCGTTATACAGTTGTTGGGCCACTGGTCCACGTCTTCAGCATGCCTCCACAGTGCTTTCCACCTCTGTCAATGGAGCCCATTTGCCGCCTACTGCTCCTTGCCTTGTTTTCTTTGTCCTTCTTGCAGCATTTGGATATATGGCCTTCTGGACAGTTGCCATGAGCTGCATTGCTGCTGCAGAAGGGCACTTCATGAACTTACAGATGGCTTATGTGGCTGCACTCCTGGTGAGCATGGCATGGACCATGCAAGTACTGCGCTACTTTGTCTATGTGGCCGTGGCGAAACTGGCACACGCACGGCTTGTCTATGGAATCCGTGTGCCAGGTGGCACTGTTGAAGCATTCTGTAGCACGATAATGGGACCAACCTTTGGGGACATATGCATGGGCGCAATGGCTGTCCCGGTGAACTCAGCAGTACGGGGATTGGCTCGAGCAATGAAGACTGCAACTGGGGGCAATGACGAGTTTATTTTCTCAGGCCAGGGCTGCTGCCTGGCTGTATCAGAGAAAATGATGGGGCGTGCCAACCGCTGGGGTTTTGTGCATGTGGCAGCGCATGGGAAGGCATTCTGTGTGGCGTCGCGGGATGTGTGGGCCCTTTTTGTTCTTCGTGGGATAGCAAAGCTTGTTGATTCAGACCTCACTGGTTCGTTCTGCTTCCTTTCCTCTGTGACAGCAGGCGCTGTGGCCTCACTGGTTGCTGGCTCATGGGCACTAGCCATGGATAAGGATCAGAAGGAGCTAGCTCTTCCCATATCTATCTATGCGTTCCTAATTGGTTATTACATGGTACTCCACTCAACTCGCTCACTCTATTTTTTCTGTGCTTATCTGCATTGGTGAAACCTGATTGAATTGGCTTTGATTTTTTCTCTGAAAAGCAGCATACATTTGCTCATTTTGACACTTTGCGTGGCACCATGTAAGCAGATTTTAATTGATACCATCCAAAGGCGTTGCTACTATAGCTGGTACAAGAAAAATATAAACTAGTCACTACCAACCACCTAGAATTTTTGATTGCTTAGGCAGTCCCCGTGGATTGCCATGGGTCTACCTTTACACCTTTTTATTCCAGATTCTTCTAATATCAGCGATTGAGGGTTGCTTGCAAAAGGAGATGCCATTATCTTTTTTTTTTCCAAAACTACAGGGATACTGCTATTTATCTATTTAATTAATGGGGCCGAGATCCAACTTGCTTTCATCGAATCTTGTAGATGTTGCTTGCCATCTATTACACCTTGATTCTAATTTTACTATTTGCTCCTTGTTGCTATGGCAGTGCCGGATGTTGATCGCCTGGCCGCAGGCATGCGTGGCTGCTTACCATGTTGCATATGCAGAGAACCCACAGAACCCTCAACTGGGCACAGTGATTCCAGACCACCTGCGCGAGCTCCAAGCACTAGCTGCAGATTGATCTCTTGAGGATATCCCCCATCGTTATCGTCCCAGAAATATAGATTCTCCTGATCACATTGACTATTCATAGATTCTTCGATTACCTAGCCATTTTCCCCCTGATCCACCAAGGCAACATTCATTCAGAGAGGAGGTTGCGTGCAGATGGTTCTTCAGGAGTCAGGACTGCCACTTTTCTGCTGATGATTTCCGTGTACCTAGTTGTGTAGATATTTGGCAAGTAACCGTGAAGTGATCAGACGATCAGAGATTCCAGCAGATAGCTGTACAGATAGTTTAGCACAGCAAACAAACATGTAGAATTGGATACATTCTTTTCTCCTGAATGAATTCTTGCCCTGCCACTGAGAGGTGAGAGATGCAGCCTGGACTGGAGCTGTTGTGAACTTGTGCGATACTTCTGCTGTACTGGTAGCACATTTGCTTATGTATCGGATGGTGTATAGCTGGAAGGAAGATTCCAAATCTGACGCGGTGATGCTGCTACTTCACCAATCCGGCAACTGAAATTTGCATCAGGTCAGGTGTTGCCACAAGAAGGCTCATGCCTTGCTTCTTTTTCTGGTGGGGTGGGGGCGCATGAACATATTCCTAAGCAATTTTCGTGGGGTCGTCAGCCGTGTGGATGGATGGGCATTGAATTGAGTCAAAGCGCTCTCCAGATGGGAGGACGAATTCGCTTCAGTAGCACTACTCCGGCCGCTAGCTAAAACGAAAATTTGCTTTCAGCACTCCGGGCATCCACCATCAGTCGTCGAAGGGGACACTATATATATATATATATACATGTACATGTATATACACACACACATATACATACACATGTATATACATGTGTATATACATGTATATACATATATATATGTATATACATATACATGTGTATATACATGTATATACATATACATGTGTATATACATATACATGTACATGTATATACATATACATATATACATATATATACATATACATGTATATATATATACACATATATACATATATATATATATATATATACACATATATACATATATATATATAGACACACACACGAAAAGAAACAACTGCGAAACTTAGACTATCATTACCGTCAGTGATACTTGGTGAACTATCACTGACGGTCACTGAGCTAGCAGTAATAATGAATAATAATTTATCTTAAAAAATTCATAATTTTTTCATACGAAGTTGAATAGGTCAAACTTTATATAAAAATTATAGCACTCACAAGATCTATAACTTTGTAGTTGAAAATCTTTTCATTTGAAGTTATTTAGATATCTAAATAATTGTTTAAAGTTTCAGACATGAGAGATTAAAAGAATTGCATATGCTACTGTTATCATTAGTACTTTTATGGCGGGATGATAAGGACGTATCGTGCGAGCTGAGAGGTCCTGGGTTCAAGTGTTATGTACTATACATGACGTATTTTGCATAAAAAATCGTGTGACTTGCAACGGTGCGATCGTGGGGTTCCTCAGGTGCAATTTTTAATTTTTCTGGCTCCAGAAATATCAAATAGATGATAGACTATCTTTTCCAGCTAAAGCCTTCAACCGTCACTAATAATCTCTTTTATTGTCGGTCCTTAGACTGACAATTATAGTCAGAAACTATCACTATTTGTTGACTATCGTCAGCTTTAAAACTAGTATTAAAGGTTGTTTTGTAGTTAATAGTGAAGATATTTTCTGTAGTAGTGATACTTATCCTATTTGCTTATGTGCAGCCACTTTTCATTCCTTTTAGCTACTTGGTAATGTCTAGCAACTCAATCGATGACTTAGCCACTTCACCTTAGCATGTTATTTCATCATAAAAATCCATGAGAACTCCGTTGTAAAGAAATACGCGAAAGTTTGCAAGGAAATATAACTCAAACATGCCGGTAGTGATGGATGCAACCCTCTTTTGACGTTGATCGATCTACAACAGAAGTAGCGTCCGTGTATAAGTTAGATAGGAAGCCACTAGCCCCATTAGTTGGTTGATTCCATCCAAACCAGCTCAGTTGAAGCCAAGCCAAACTTGCAATCATTTAGCCAAAAAATGTATCTATCTGACGACAGGCCGATGGCCTAATTGAGCTCTCAAATGGCATGATCATTCATCGATTAATGTTTCGCTTATAAGAAATAGGGAAATTGAGACAAAACAGAACCCTAAAAGTCACCAACCCTTATATTCCCCCTTCAAATCTCATTTCTGGGCATGTAGCTACACATGAAATTATATACAAAATAAAGTAAAAATAACCCCTTAATTACATCATTGATCGCTGCATCTGGACCCTATTGTTCCACATCATTCCATCTAGGCCGTTAATTCGTAGTGCGTGAGCGTGACCCAAGAGTCCCAAGACTGCGTGCACAATGCGCTGCTGCCTAAAGCCTAAAGCGCTGCGGCTGACCTGACCCGGCACCAGCAGCAGCAGCACGAGTCCAGACCTACCGGAAAGGAAAGCGGCTTACTGCTGCCGTGGGCGTGGAGGAACCACTGCGTGGGCCCAGGGGACCCCCTCTAAGTCTCTAACCAAGTAACCTGCGGCTGACAGTGTAGGCCCACCGGTAGTCCCAAAGTCTGCCTTTCACGGCGTGCATTGGTGGCCGTATAAAAGCAACCTAAGTCTGCCTTTCACGGCGTGCACTAGGGTTTGATTGGTGGCCGTATAAAAGCAATCTAGATCGATGGATATCTATAATTTTAGAGAATTATATCTTATTATTCATATATATTATTTTAATCTAATTTAGTGGATATAAATATTTGTTTACATGCTGATATAAGAGAAAAGCTCGATTTGAGTCTCTCTTCATAGTTTGTTTTGGATGCAGCCTTCTATATTCACTCATGTATATAGGCTTACTTGCTAATATCATAAAATCATATTTATACGAACAATCAATCGTAGTATCAATTTTTGCATTAGCTTATACGGCCTTAGATTTGGTCAACTAAATAGAAACTAAATTCAGCCTGTTCAAACAGATACAACCAATTATTCTTTTTTCAACAAATATGACTCCACTCGATATGTTTCCCCTCAGCCTGCATAAACGATCTATACGGACAACCAACACACTAGATGGACAATATTTCTTAGAGCTGCATCATCTAAGTAGGCTGAGCGAAAGCAGGTCGAATGGAGTTATATTTGTTGAAAAAAATAGTGCTTAGTTGGTTGTATTTGAGTTGAATTTCTATTTAGTTGGTTGAATCTAAAACTATATGAGCAGATGTAAAAGTTAAGATTATGATTGATTATTCACACGAAGATTATTGTGTGATAGTGATTAGTTGACCTATTTGTATAAGTGGATGTAGAACCTATGCAAACAAATATAACTAACTAAATCTCAACTTTTACATCCACTCATGTGTGCTCAAATTTAGTCAATAACATATAAACTTAGCTCAATCTATCTTAAACAAATACAACCAACCAAATACTATTCTTTTTAACAAATATATCTTCATTTGGCCTGTTTCTCCTCAGACTGCTTAGATGATGTAGCTCTACGAAATATTGTTCATCTAAGATGTGATTGGTTGCCCGCATAGGTGTTACTTGCATGAATCATATATGTAAATTGATACGAAGTAGACTGAATGGAGTCATATATTTAGTAAAAAAATGTTTAGTTAGTTATATCTATTTGAACAGATTAAACTGAGTTTTTATTTAGTTAACTGAATCTAAGATCGTATAAGCAGATGTAAGAGTTGATACTGTAATTAATTACTAGTATAAAAATAATTTTATAATACTAACAAATAAACTTGACTGTATGAATAAATGTAGCAAACTATATTCGCCAAATTAAATTGTAAATATACACTTATATCCACCGAATCAGACATAAATAGTATATACAAACCATTAAAATACATATCTCCCTGCTGATAATATACTATCTGCTGGGCAGGATGGGGAAATCGGAACAAACACACTCTAACCCTTTGAAGCTTCGATCTCGCCGGCCGTACCTCCGAAGAAACGGGCCAACGGCTCAATTGCTCGCTGGCGCCCAAAACCCTCGAGATCTCGGTAGGTCTCCCACCATCCCCTCGACCCACGCGAGGCTCTTCGCTCTCCTCCTTAGCTTCCATCCCGATCCCCGGCGAAATCACGGGAGGGGTTTCCGTGATGAGGCCCAACATCGTCACGGAGGTGAGGGATTTTCTCTTCTCGATTTCAATTTCCCCCTGGATCTGGGTCGCATTTCGCTCCGAGTCGCTGCGGAATTGGTGTTTTCTACCCGCCGGGATCCCGTGGGAGAGGAGAGGACCTGTTAAGGATGGGGAGTTCAGTTCGTTTGGTAGGAGTCGAGTCGAGTTTGTGGGGGGACTTGGGGGTGGAGGGCAGGATAGGAGGTGTTCTGCTGTTAGGTTTCGCGAGGGGAGTGGCCGTGAGGATCGTTGGGGCTAAATTTCTGCTGTGATTGCTGTTCCTGCATGCGCAGAGGGTTTGTTTCCCCTGGTTTTGTTGTTGTTCTTGGTGGGGTATTAGGCTCGTAGGAAATTGTTTGGCCAACTCTTCGACTGGGGTTTATACGGTCTGTTTAGGCGGTGGAGAACATGAGATGCGGCGACGTTGATGAACTTTGGGTGTGTTTGGATCTTTAGCCGAGTCTAGCTTAGCTTGGCTGGGCAAACTACTCGTTTGAGGTAACCCAGGCTTGCTGTGTTGTGGCGTTTGGTTCCGTCAAGCTATGGAGGCAGTTATGCATCAATCCCTCCGCCAGACGTTCTTGCGGATGAGAGCGAGCCGCTTTGGCTCTCCTCCCTGGGCAAGATTTTTGTAGCCCATGCATGCTACCTTGCAATTTTTAGCAGTTCCAAATGCAAAACCTGGCCAAGCAAGGCAAGATCTTTCCTAGCCAGAGATCCAAACACACCCTTTATTTTTCTTATGACCTAACCGTTTTTGTGGACGCAGGCTGGAATCTCAACTAGGTTGAATCAGTGGTGGAGCAGCATTCCGTTTGTTACTTCCGGTGTTATCATAATATGCGGAGCAATATATTTGCTGTGCTTGTTGATTGGCTATGACTCCTACGAGGAGATATGCTTCTTGCCTTCTGCTGTAGCATCACATTTTCAAGGTCTGTCTCATTCTCACATTTTCCGTCTTTTGTGTAACTTAAATATGAGTTCATTCAACGATCGCCAAATCATAGTTTTTCCAGACCTTATCTGGCTTCAAACTTGAACTCTTGTTCTGCCCGAAATTTGAAATTTACAAATTGAAGGTTCTATTTGCAAATACAACATGAGGACAGTTTGCCATTTGTCATCAACTGTTGTGATATCCGAAGAAATAACAACATACTCTTGCTAGTATATAATATTCACTTCTCTAATAATCTGAACGCTGAAGAAGCTTGAATCTGTGTATACGTTTGTTGACCCAACTATTTGATGTACACATGCTTTAGCTTTAGTTTCCTCCTACTGGTGCAGGTTATGCCATACTTTTCTTTCTCTTTGTTATATCTAATTGTCTACCCCTCACATAGTTCATATTCCCTTCAGTGTACAGGTTCTATACCTCTGTTCTCTTTCATGGTTCTTTGCTTCATGTGCTATTCAACATGCTTGCCTTGGTACCCCTGGGTACTGAGTTGGAGAGAATTATGGGATCAGTCCGTTTGTTATTCTTGATGTTCCTTCTTGCAACAACTAACGCAATTCTTCATCTCATCATTGCTTTCTTGGTGGCTTATAATCCTCTGTATCCTGTTCCATATCTTGTGAATGAATGCTCCATTGGCTTTTCTGGAGTTATATTCTCAATGATTGTAATTGAGACAAGTCTGAGTGGTGTGGAATCTCGAAGGTGCGTTGGTTGTCACATTTTGATGATTTATATGTGTTTTTAGTGGACATAAATGTCTCATACAAATCAACTATATACGTTTGATTTAGAAGTTTGCTTACTCGAATTGTCTGTGCTAACACATGCTTGGAAATTCTGTTTATCATACCCTTTTTTGTGCATGCAGAATACAAGATTGTAAACTTATATTCAAAATGTTGAAATTTGATATCGTGTTGTATCATACCACATTAGACTAGTTTCTATATGGCACCATCATTGAAAATTTGATGATTTATGTGAGTTGCAGTAGATATAATTGTCTCACAGGAATTCATTATATAAATTTAATGGTAAAAGTTTGCTTACTCAAATTATCTGTGATTCTGTGATGAGCAGTGGCAGGGCCAGTATTTTCAAATTGGGTGTACATAAAAAAAATTGTTGTTGGGTAATTAACTGGGATTCTTGGAATAGTTGAGTTGAAGAGCAATATGTTGTGCTTATCCGATTGATGCTCCCTTGAAAGATGGGATTATTGGAATTGGAAGTGTTTCTTTCTTTCTCTCCCCAGATTTCTTGCCAAACAAAATTAACCAGATCATATAGATATAGTCATCACATTATTTGTAATAACTCCCCCAAGCCAAGTCATAAGATCAAAGGTTGAATCCGATAACCAGATGGGATCATGGGAGCTCCTCATATTCATATATATTCAAGTCAGAACTCTGAACAATCAATAATGCATCATGATTCATGAGTCAGAACTCAGAACTTTTACTCGTCTAAAACTCTAAACTCTAAATTAGCAATATGAACAACAAATTAGCACTATGAAGTATGAACATTGAACAACAATGTAGCAAATAGCAATAACATCTATGAAGTATGAATAACAGAACAAATCAACAAATCACCTTCATAATCGGAAATAACACCAATGGGCACTGACGCGCTCGCGCCACCCTGCCAATGCTGAGCTGCGCTTGCGTCAGCGCCGCCGCATTCCCGCACGCGCGGCCGCCGCCCTCCATTTCCAATTTTCCATTCTCGAATTGGGGCTTTTGCCTTTGGGCGTTGGATACTGGGATCAGATTGACCGATTAGGCCGGTCATGGACTCATGGGCGTTAGCTTCGACAGTAAGGCGGTTGGGAGTTGGGCTACGGAGGTTGCCAGGTTGGGCTGTCGGGAGTTGGATTGGCTACCACAGTTCACATAATACAACATGTAGTTAATTTTTTGCACAAAAATTTGGGTGTACATCTGTACACCCTTAACCCTACATGGGCCTGCCCCAGGTGCTGTGGGATCCCTAAAAATTCTGTTTGGTCATATCATCTTTTGTTCATGCAGAATATAAGATCGTAAGCTGTTGTTTAAAATTTCGAAATTTAATATCCTGTTGTATGATAAGATATTAGACTAGATTATATTTGCCACCATCATTGGATAATTTTGCAATACTTGTTACATCTATTTATAACCTTTGATTACTGAACTAGGAGCTCACTCTAATATAAAGGGATACATTTAGGCATTTAGCTCAAACTTATATTTGAGTGCAGCTATTTGCACTCCCGTATTGACTGGGGTCAGATGGAAGTCTTGAGAAGGTTGGAACCCTATTAAACGACTCATTGAGCCTCCATAATTCTGGTCCATCCGCCCTGCACCCGTCGGTCCATGTAGAAAGTTTGCATGATTACACCCAAATATGAGTTTGCACCAGATATCCTGTGATACTAATTCCTGACAAATCCTTCTCAGTTGTTGTAAATTGCTGCTTATTATGCCCTTGATATAATAGCAAGAGCCAAGAGTTCCAAGCTGAAAATTATATAGAAATGTCGAACTCAAAATTTCTAGATTTCACAAGGAAACTGCCCCCTGTTCCCATTTGTATGCCTGTGGAAAGCATTATTAGTTTTTCCAAACTTTCTGGAAGAAATTATTTATTTATATGTTTTATCATATCTTTTTTTGCATATGAATTGACATTCTATCTCATTTGCCAGTGTCTTCGGCCTCTTCAATGTTCCTGCAAAATGGTATTCTTCCTATGCACCTGTTGTTGTTCCTCACTTCGAGTTTATTAGATGGTATTGGAAAGCAGTATGCTAAATGTGTATGATGTCAGGTATGCATGGATTTTGCTGGTGCTGTTTCAGTTTCTTGCAAGCAACGTTTCATTGCTGGGGCACCTGTGCGGCATCTTGTCGGGATTTGCATGTTTGTCCCTTGTTTCCTTCTTATTTGTAAAATCTCCATGAGCTAGGTTATTAATTATCATATTTCTTTCTAATCTTCTCCTTTTGTCACCAGACACTTATGGGCTGTTCAACTACTTGCTGCCTGGACCATCATTCTATTCTTCTATTGAGGGCTTGTCAATGCTAGTAAGTTTTGGCTAAATGATTTTAAGTCTCCTGGACTCCTGGTCATACCATACTCCATCATCCATAGGAAAATGCTTCAATTACCGATATTTATTGTCTGAAATACTGGATGCTAGTCTGTTTGCGTGAGGCGTCCTGGATTTATTCTTTGTACTGGAGGGACTACATATGGCCAGCTTCCTACATACTCTAACACGTCTACCGCACCAAGGTATTATTGCCACATTGATTTCTATCGATGTCATGTTCACAGAAGTAATATAATAATTTTTTTAATTTACAGCGCTCTGATTAATGGAAATTTCTTAAGAAATATTTCTTCATGGATGCCAAGCAGGCAGACCTCCACTACCCAGGTAAATTAAAAATTATGGATGCTATGTCTGTACTTACAGCTGCAAGTATAATTCTTTGTTGATGACATTCGTCCTCTGCTTTTGGGCTTAGGCAAGCGTTGTAGAAAATTTTGTTGGAGATCTTTTAGGACTTTCTCCAATCTAATTGGTTTTACACCTATCATGTGATCTAATTATGGTTGCTAGACCTGCATGCTACGATCTGGGTCTATTGTAGAAATAATTTTGAAACATTCTATTGGAGAAATAATGAGATAGAGCTAATTGATCCATGGAGCTTTTCCAGGTAGCAGTCTTTTAAAGCTACGAGGAACCTGGGCCCAAAACAGAATCATTCCTTGGATAGAAGGCGTCATAATATTATTTGCTTTTGATGTAAACTTTTGTGCAACTTGATTGTACTATTGAGAGAGAACTCATTCCAAGCATCACTCTAACTAAAACGAGGAGTTACACTTGCTAGTACATTTGCTCTTAAAAGACAATTGTACAACAAAATCTATTTTTAAAACACTGTTTACCTCATGAACTGTATATTGGACAATTACACAGCAAAAGGCCAAAACCGCCATCCTGCTTGATTCATGGTTAGTAGATATAGTGCTAGTTTCTGTCCTCTTGTATATTCAGTTCAAGGTCAATAACACCTTTTGTTCTGTCATCTTCATTTGATCAATATATTGCACATATCTTTAGCCATCTTCCTGAAATATGGGCTATTCCTGCAGCATATAAGCTTAAGACTGTTGAATCCTGTAGGAACAAGAAGACCTCAGGTTTCCAGGGAGAGCTCGAACACTTGGTTCTGCAGGAACTGAGCCAACTGCAAGGGAGGCAAATGCAAATTTGCATGCTAGGTTGTTGGATAACACAACTCCAAGTGATCCCCTAACACACTCACAGTAATGCATTTTCTACTTGACATTTCTTTAATGTATCACACATCCATTGCCTGTTTCGTTTTCTGTTCTCAGTCAGACTTTTACATTTTTATCCCTAACAAATAATTAGCTCAATGCCATTTATTTCAGTGGCTCCCGTTTCTTTTGTTCGTTTTTATTTGCTTCATGTAATTTCTACGTCCTCCAATATATCATACAAAACTTGTAGGAGACAAGAGATCCTAGTTAGGCTTTGTGTGTTTTTCCTTTGGTGTTGCAAGCTTGGCTTGATTGGTTCATCTCCAAAATTTTGGCTCAGTACTAAATCGAGCTTGGTTCAGATGCACCCATGGTTAAATTATGGTAGCCTGACAACTTAGGTATACAAAATTTGTATCTCGTTCGGAACTTTGTACATAAGATATAACTCCAATTAAGTTATGTGAACTTTGCATATCCAAATAAGAGTATATGATACAAAGAAATAGGCAGGAAAGAAGCTTTTGAATGGTTACAGCCTTGTTGATTCGGTTTCATTCCTGAAACGCGGCAGATTTGATACCAATTGGCAGTATGCAGCCAGAACAAACAACACTATTGGAAAATAAAGAACTCATAGGTTTTCCTCTTCCTACCCAGCTATGGAGTATGGACAGAGAAAGTTGTTGGAAACAGGGAAAGTTTTATCGTCTGGTTACTGATAACCAGACTTCTCGCCAGGTCAGATAATGATGCGAATGGGGCTGGGAATTTTGAATGTAAGTTTTAAGGAAATCACAATCGGATGTCATTACTTTACACTTGCCCTGTTGTTGCAACAACAGTTTTGGACGAGTTGAGTTGTGGGTCTGAATCCTCAAGAACACATTCTTTTTTCTTTTTGCCTGTTTTCCTATCAAAGTTTCAGCTTTTATTCAGATAAACTATATATTGCTATTACATAAGAGACGCATGGATTAGTAATTTTTACACTTGTTTTTTCCCCCCTAATATGGGAATGAACTTTACTGATTTGCATTTTCTAACCTTCCACTACAACAGGCATGCAGCTGCAAACACAGTCAGAGTTGATGCGACAGTAACACCTGATCAGGTTATGTGTTCCCAACCTTCTCTTGACCCCTCATTAATTTTTCTATCGGTTTAGTGCTGAATTTAATGACTAATGACTGCTCACCTTAAAATACATTATGCAGGCTGATACATTTGATGAAGAACTTAAGAAGCTGGTTGGGATGGGCTTTGAAAAGGTACTTCAAGTTTTGTCCTGAACGTCAATTGCCTTGTTGCACTTTTTACTATTCCCATTTATCATATCATGCTTGTACATTGTTTTATCATGTACCGGCCTCCATTTGGTCCGCCCATATTATATTTGGAGCAAAGGGGTTAGACAAATGAACAAACAGTCTGTTTTCAATGTTGGTAGTGTGTGTGATTGGGGAGTTGTTAAGAGGATTCAAGTAATTGCATTGACATTAGTTATAACTCACATGTTTTATAAGAGATGACTGTTTTACTTGTCACTCCACGTTTGTATTTATGTTGTTCATATGGCACGACCGCGAAGCATCTCATTGATGGATTGATTACCTCGCTGCAGACTCAAGCTGAAGTTGCTCTTGCTGCGGCCGACGGAGATCCAAATGTCGCTATTGAAATCCTTATGAGCCAGCAGGTTTGTATTTACACGTGTGCTTGTTAGTTGATTATAATTATGATTATTTTTGAGGTTATTACAATTCTTTTCGGTTCCTTTGGCCTTAATTCCAGGGTTAAGAGATTAAACCGCCTACAACTATTCAGAGCAAGCAAGCATAGATGTTGAGTCACCTTGTTTCTTTGTGGAGGTTCAATATTAGGCTCTGATGCTGGTTGGTTAACTTCGAGAATGGAGCATTTGTTGGTTTGATTGTGCCAAAGTGGTTACCGGAAAAAGATGCTCGTAATCATGTTTTTGTTCAAGAGGTAGGAACTATAGTGCACAGCCTGGTTGTATTTCAAAAGGCTCTATCCTGAATATCTGTAAAGTAGGAATTGATGTTCGTGGACCTGAAGAAATTTGACATACGGACAATATGGAAAATGCAGATTTTAATATGAAAATAGCTGGTTTAATGATCATCTGGGTCAAACTTGAGGTTAAGTTCAGCTGCGATCTTTACTCGTATTATCAAGAATGAAATAACCGGCGCTCAACTTTTGCTCATTTCACCTCCGGTTTCTTGTTGATTAGATTTCTCTGTCTCGAATTCCTCTGCTCTTCCAATAGATCGAATACAAAGAGGGATACTGTATTCATATGAAGAGTGATTATGCACTTCGGTGTACAAGTTGTTTCTATGAGTCGCTCGTGTCTATTTCTTGCTTCTCTTATCAGCCAAACCATCAGATAAACCCAATCCAAGCTTCTCTGTGCTGTCATCTCGAGGACGTTCACTTGGCCACTGCCACCACGGAGCATCTGATTTTGGCCGCCAACTCAGCGCAGCCTTGCACCATATGGGCGTCAACTCAGCTGTTGATCTCCAATCTCTCATCGGGTTCGAATGGAATGCTGAAGCACATGAACTGTTTTCGCTCTCAAGGTGATTTGCATTTACTCTGTGGCAATTTATTTGTTTTCATGACACGAAATCATGCCTTGCAAGCAAACAGAGAGGTCGAGGATTACATTTATAAGAGTGTGCATCCGAGCTAGAGAGGATCATAAGCAACTGTCCAGCTTTCTGCACGTAGAAGCTCCAAATGTATGATGGAAGATTTTCAACTCGCATCCCTGTGACTGCGCAAATGCGTGCCTCATGCATTTCCTGCCTACTCATCACACTTTGCAGCTTCTTTATCATTCAAATTTTGGTGTGCAAGTGAGGGAATGGTATGACAGTGTAGATTTACATTTCTTTTCCTTCTCTCTCACCAACCTTTGAGGGCAAGGTGTGACACCGTTTTCGCTGTCACGGTGAATTGGCCATTTATGTGTGAAAGAAATATGCAAGTGCAATAAACAGAGGATGAGAAGTTTCAATCTTTTATGACAAGTAGGAAGCAACAAGTATTTATGGATCTAGAAGAATTATGAAAAGGTAAGAGAATCATCAAATTTCATCTAAGATTATCTTTCACGAGGTCTATCTCTCCAACCTAAGGATAACCAGTCAACAAACCCGCAATCTTCACGGAATCTTCACAAAGCTAACCGTACGTCTGCGACGGGAACATCCTTGCCTATCCATAAACTGTTTGCGTGCCTAAACAATAGTGGATCCTGAATTTCCCTCCAGTTTAGCACCTATTTTGCATCATTTCGAACGCTTGGAAGCTACCCTGATCAAATCTTATCTGTGGTTTGTCTTCCTCCAATCTCTCACTCGAGTGCACAGAGACTGTTTTTGTTTGTAACCTTCAAGTCTGCACTATCTGTCAGTGTTAATCTTTACTTGTACGTGTTGCTGTCGTGTTCCGTCGAGTCGTGCGGCCAAAACATGGCGTGAGTTGTTGCGTGCCTACATAAGGCTCTGTAATCAGCGCAGTGGAGCGTTGGTGAAGAGGCTCTGGTGTGCAGAGCAGAGAAGTCTTCCGTGCGTGTTTTGTGTGCTCACTGAGCGTTGTGCTTGCTAGCTTCTTCATAGTACGTGTGTTTTCGCTTTGAGTTCTTGCTAGCTTCTCCACGGTACGTAGAGTTGAGTTCTCGCGTTGAGTTCCAGTCCGTGTTTGAATGTTAGCTTCCTTCTCTGTGCGTGTGTGAAAGAGCTAGGCCAACAAAGTCGGTGGAGTGAATGCTCAAGATGATGCCTCATGACGGGTAGCTGAAGTTGTCAGAAAGCGGTGTTGCCGACAGCTGCGCTACGTCAAGAGTGATGGTGAGGGAGGGAGCTGTAGTGGTGGCTAGAGTGTAGGTTAGTTAAAGCGTGAAGCATGGTGTAGTGGTTAGATTTATTGTGAGTAGTGAGCAGATCTGCAACTAGAATTTGAGTGCACTTATGGGTTACTAGAACTAGTTAGTCATGTATGTGTTTATGGTGAGGTTGGCTGTTTGCCGACATCGCAAATGATGTATGCATCAGTGGGAAGGTGATGCGGCTCGACGATGAGAAGAGTAGCGGTGGCACATCAACGACAGACTCTATGAGAAGTGAAGATCGTAGGTGGCGGCAGACTCTATATGAGATGGAGGCCGGTGTAGGTGGCCAAAGCTATCGTCGCAAGAAGGGATCAGCATGAAACCGATGGTGAGCATAAAACCAGTCGGTGTGATACCGATAATGACGTGTATGTCACGTAAGCTGTTGCTGCGTGTAGCAAGAGGAAGTTGTTGTGTGCGGCAATACAAAGTGGTGATTGGCACTGTAAAGGCGTCATCTAGGAAGCTACTGCATGTGGCAAGGAAATAGCCAGCTCTTCTGTGATGAAGTCAAGACAATCAAGTCAAGATTAGGGGTAGCATTGTTAGTATTAATCTTGACTTGTGTGTTGCTAGAGAGTTGAAGTGGTCAGTACATGGGTGTGTTAGTGGCGCATCCCTGTGCGTGAGAATAGGTAGTGGTTAGTGGCTGTGTTAGTGCGGCAGATGGCCATGAGTTCAGGAATGCAGTTAGTGGCTCATTGGTGTATAAATGCAAGGAGTGATGACTAATGAAAACCATGGCTGGCAGAAGGCTTGCCGTGGCTGTTGAGTTTGGCGAGATGTAGTTCATGTGTGCCTCTTCTTTTTCATCGTGTTTCTTCTCCTGTGTGTGTGTTGAGAGGTAAACACAAGTGAGAGAGTTAGAGAGACGGAGATGAGCAGATCATCTCCAACTCTACCAACCAACCTTCATATACAAAATGAAGCCCTGCTTGTGAAGAGCTGTGATCACTTTAGAGGCATTTGCCTCTGGCATTCCTGGTCCTGGGTCTTCTTCTCCTCTGGCAGGATGTATGAAATGGGCACTATTTGAAAAGTAAGCTCCCAAGCCTCTACAGCTTTGCATTGAATCAAAACATATCAATTGAGCAGTTCAGAGCTGATCAAGACCCTACAAGACATTTCTTCACTCCCCTCACTATGCAAGCATATGAAGAATTACAGGTATTGCAGGAAGCCATCAACGCAATTCAAAACAACAATATTAATAAGGATACTTGGGTCTACTACTGGGGTCCTCGGAATTACTCTGCACAAAATTATGTACTCTACCTTTCAAGAGCCTGACTCCACTTCCACCTTTTCTTTGGATCTGGAAAATGAAATGCGCGGCAAAAATAAAAATCTTTATTTGGCTTCTCTTCAAGAACAAGCTAAACTCTAGGAATCTCTTAAAGAAGAAAACTTTTTGCTGTAGAAGGAAACAATTACAATTGTGTGCTCTGCAATCTGAACACTGAGAAACCTCTTTTTTGAGTGTAATTTCAGCGTTCGTTACTGGACAGCTATTGGTATACATTGGAACCTGGCCCTAAATTTCTTTACTATGATACAGAGTGCCAGAACAGCCTTTCAGCATCATTTCTTCATGGAGGTTTTCTCTATTGCTGCTTGAGAAATCTGGAAGCAGCGTAATGCTCAGATCTTTGAGAGATCGGATGCTCACTTCAGCAGATGGAGGATTTGTTTCCTGGAGATAGCTTTGATTCAATCCCATAGAATGAACTCTGCTCTTAGTTCTTTGTTTATAGCTTGGCTTCTCAGCTTTGCATAGTTTTCTTCTTTCTTCTTCTTGCTTCCCTCCTCCCTTGTACTTGCTCCGTTTTGTGGGCTTTTCTTGGTTTCTTTATTTTAATAAAATCTCAGAGCTTCCCTCTCTGTTTTCCGTTCAAAAAAAAAAAAAAAAAAAAACTATGGTGGTCAATTTGGCATGGACGGTCACTCAGATCCATGGGTCATTCTAGTCACTAGACAGATGAGCCGTTGGAGTGAATGAACGTGAACAAAATTGCGTAGCATATAGATCATAGAAGTTGTGTGATTTCATATGGGATGGATGCTTGCATGAAATGCATGCATACCGGAATGGCAAGAAATAGTGCGCACGGACAGTCGTTTCGACATGGTTACACACCACTGGTGCTGCGACAACACATATCGACATTTATATGCCCGCTAGTCGAGGCCATAGCAATTTAACGCCCGTTCTTACGTGTGGGCGCTGATGCAACGCTTTGTAGAATACTGGCTGCTCACACACGTTAATTAAAAAAACGTGCCATCAGATTAGTCACTTGCAGTGATATGAAAATAAAAAGAAAACCCAAGACTGACCCCGCGTGGTCCCTGTGACGACTCGGGGTGACTCCTTCGCCACCTAGATACCCCTCCTAGTGGCCCTGTGTGGTCGCTGCCGCTATCACTGACCGGTGGAGGTGGCGACGCTTGGTGACTGTCTCAAGCGGCGTAGTTCGCCCTCTCTTTTTTTCTTTTTCTTTGTGTTTTCTTCCTACTCTGCCAGTCTCCTTCCCCGTGTCTAGGGGGCCACCGGTGTCGTCTGACCACGGATCTAAGGCAGGCCTGGCCAGATCTGGTGTCCTGCCCTCGGGGTGTGGTGGTGCTGGCTGTGGTTCGATGCTGGTGGTGCTGGCTGCCGTTTTGGTGGGCGCTACTCGCCAGGCCACCCACCGGTCCCGACGACGGCTCCTATGCTGCTCTATCTCGATCTGCTGCCTTGTCGTTTGGATCTGGATGTCGTCTTGCTGGATCTTGCCGTGGCGGTCCAATTTGATGGCTCCCCAGCGGTTGGTGTTGGCTGGTGGTCGCCCCCTGGTGCTAAGTCGTGGGGCTTGCCTGATTTCATCCCCACCAGGTGGCCTCCCTGCTTTGGTGGGGTGCCTATGTGGTGCTCGGCTGAACCGACACTGGTGGCAGGCCTGCCCCTCGTGGTTGGCTGCGCTAGCTCGTCGGCGGCATGAGGCCTTTTGCTGGATGCGCTGGCAGCTATGGCTAGGTCCCCCCGCTGGCCTTCTATCATGCTTTGCGACGTGTGCCACGCGTTGTGCCTTGGCGGCGCAGCTGTCATGTGCTTCGTTGTTGGTGCTGCTCAACTCGCCTCGCTCCACTGGCTCTGTGGTCCTTTGGTGCTCGGCCACGACCCCTCTGCCTGCCCCTCCTCCGATCGAGCTCCTCCCCTTGCCGGTTCTGCTTCTCCTCCCCGAGTCGGCCAATGGGGAGCCTGATTGACATGTGGGGGCTTCTCGAGGCACCGCACTCTCGCGATGACGGCGGTCTTGGCGGTTATGGCGAGTCTTTAATGCTGGTGCTTGGGGGTTGGAAGTCATGGGCGAAAGCTCAGGTCGACAATCTGCTAGTGCTAATGTCGATGATGTCCGTGGGCACCATTTCCTCCTTGGAGGCGATATTGTTACGTCTCTCCCACCCTAAGGGTATCTTTGGGTGAAAACCTTGCTTCAATTTTCGGTCGGGCGACGATGGTGTTGATGTCGCTACCTTCCTGAAGGCGTCGTCCTCGGAGGCCCTCCTGCACTCGTTGGTGATGCTTGGTGCGTCTGTTCGTGGTGTGCCGCGCCGTCGGTGCCTCCAGCTTCTTTTGTGGGGTGGCTCCTTCACCTCCGCTCGGCGCGGCGGTGCTCCAGTTCATGTGGCGTCCCTAACTCCAATTGTTGCTTGATGCGCACTCCTTCGAAGCGACGCGCTCGCTGGCTACCTCTAGGTTTGGTTCGGCGTGGGAGCAGGCCTCCGCCAACCAAGCTGCTACTGGTGTGGATGCATGACTCCGCCGGCTTGTTGCTCAGGATGTTAGTTTGGTGCGCAAGTTGGGTTAGGTCGAGTACATCTGTTTGTCATTCGCGCCGTATGTTGTGGCCATCGTTGAGTTGTTCGGGTCGTTTTCACCAACCTCTTATGTAGTTCCACCCCTATGTCCTTGTTTCATGGCAGCTCTTCTTCAGCTGGTGCTTCATGGTAGAGTTTTGGTCTAATGCGTGCTCTTTCGAAGCGACGTGTTGTCGGCTTGTGTGACAGAGTGGTGCGGTATGGGAGCAGGGCTCCGCTGATCGAGTTGTGAGGGTGTCAGTTGTTTGGTTGGTCCTGGCTGTTGTTGGATTTGTGCTTTTGTAGTGAGCATCGTCTGTGGAGTTGAGGTCATATTGTCATCTCGGGGTGTCTGCCGGTTTTCTTTAAAGCCACGCAGTTGTGAGATTTTTAGACCCGGTTTCTCTTATAAACTAGTTCAATTCTCTTATTTTTTATAAAATTCGGCAATGCTCTTATCGTCTGTTAAAAAAAAATTAGTCACTTTCTCAACACCAAGCTCATGCATGAAAAGAAAAAAAATCATCAAGTTTTATCGGAGGTGTAGATGAGGTTTTAACATAGGCGAATGCTGACAAATCGATGGACCTACAACTACCAAATCAAAAACAATAGTGCATCGTGGATTTCCCTCCACTATACTCGGATGGGGAACACTAGAACTTAATGCCGCGCAAACCGAGTGCGCACGATTAACTAAAAGTGCCATGAAATTACTTAATCTCGTTCAGCAACAATCGCTTATTGGAGGATCTCATCGGTGCTGGGTCAGCGCCGCGGAGTGGCTACTGGGGCAGTACGTGCGTGGGTTGTTTCCAGGTTCAAGGGACATTGGTGTGTATCTATGAGGACCTTACTGTTCAGATCCGATGGTTTAGAATGGTGACTCATTTTTGGGAATACATAATTCACATGAGAGATATTTGGGAAACACTGTTTTGCTAAGGAAAATGAATTGTACTTAGCACATCACTGAGGCCACATTGGAAGCTAAAACAAAAAGAGATCCACACTAAAAGCAGCAATGAGACGTATTTATGTATGACTACCGGGGCATGGCACACTTTGTATGAAGTAACACTCTAAAAGACATATCAGTGCCGGTTGAAAAATAGCTTTACTGTTAGTTTTTTAACTGGTACTTTTTACTTGGTAGTGATAGTCGGCTACTATCAGTGCCGGTTGACCACTGATAGTATTGCCATTTTCAAAGAATAAAAAAAAAAGAGAAAATTGACGCCAGAGCCGCTCCATCTTTCGGCTTCCACTGAATCTAGATTCATTGTCAAAGCTAATTCAACATCAGCTAAACTGATAGAATCCAAAATCACAAAACATGATTCAACATCACACAAACTGATAGAATTACATAAGATAATCGATTCAACATCACATGAACTAATTCTATCCCTGGACTCATTCAACATCACGCAAAAGAATTGATTCAATCAATGAAGGCGCTCGGCGGCCGCTCAATAGCAACGTCGTTGTGGGCGTCGATGTAGGAGCGCATGGACATGAGTGGCTAGAAGACCACACGGACCGAGTTGAAGCTATCTGCACAGCAGCGGCGGTGATGGTTGGAGCCCTTCTTCATCTTGCCGAACTAACGGCAGAGCTGGAGTGTTGGGTGCCAGCTCGATGCTACGCCTGTTACATGCCACTCGTCTCTGACCTCACCGGTGAGCTTGAGGCTGTCGAGCTCCCCTCCGGATCTGCAGGCGTAAAAGGCCGTTAGCCCTAAGGCCTGCCGCTCCCCTTGTCGCTGTTGCCGTTGCTCCCCTTGTCGTCCACTCTCGTGGCAGTCATGCCTCTCGCCATCGAGAAAACCCATCTCTGGATCAATAGCCCCTTGGCCTCTGATGGAGAGAGATGGATTTGGATTTGATTGCCCACAGGAGTTAGAAGATTCCCCAATCTTAGAAAAAATCCAACCGCACAAGTTAGGGTTCGTACCAACAAAAAATCAATCCAAATATGGAGGATGAAGGAAAGTCAAGAGTTCCTTCAGGTTGGCTTGCTCACTTGCTTTAGTTGCTGGAGTTGGATTTGACGGCGTGGGAAAGGAAGAGGACGCTAGTGTGACTGTGTGAGCATTGCTCCTTTGAGCTCGTGACTGAGTGAGGGAGGGAGAGAGAGAGAGGAGAAGAGATAAGTTGGATAGAGAGGGAGGAGACGAAGAGATAAGAGGCTAGTGATCAGAGCCGAACGGACGTGAGCCAAAATGCCATTAAGAGAAATTTTGGATCCGTCTGCATCAATGCCGATTCTTAATGGCTCGATCATTATTCGGACGCAAGAGATTAAGAATCGACAATAATACATTTTCACTGTTGGTTCTTGTACAACTGATAGTGATAAGCATGTTCATTGAAGTGGCATGCTGACATGCTTGCATCCAATTTGTGTATGAAGGCAATTGCAATTATCGCACTTGCCGATTCCATTAGGCCATTGGAATATATAGAGTACAACCGGGTTGTTACATACCAAAAAAAAAAAAAAAAACAAAGCCTAACAGATCGCTACTTTATCTCCTGAACAGGGAAAGTAATCGCTAACAGAACATGAACTCTGCAGGCCCTAGTGCTGAGTTTGGACGCTGCACAGGTGCACTGAACAGAGGTGGAGCCAGCCGGGAAGACCATCAGTTTCACCATCTTTACACGATAGGGTCAACAACACAGATGGCCAGCTGGGAATAGTAATTTTCTATAGGATTCATAGAATTTCGTGGGGCATCGGGGTCGCATGACCCTGATGGCAAAGGCTAGCTTCTCCGCTGACGCTGAACGTGGATGCAACATAGCCACATGCACGTACCGTGCATGGTACTGTTCCACTAACCCCCTCCCCAACCACCTTGGAACCAGAGGAGACCTAACATTCAAATTGAAAAATAACTTTTTGAAGAGAGCCGCAAGGAGATCTTTGGTGAAGATATCGACGTACTGAGAGATTGTCAGCACATGAAGAACACATACTTCACCCAAGGTGACACATTCACGGACGAAGTGATCAATCTTGACATGCTTCGTTCGTTGATGCTGAACGAGATTAGTCGAGAGATATACCACATTGATGTTGTCGCAGAAAACAACGGTAGCTTGCTGTAGAGGCCGATGGAGTTCAGCGAGGATCTGACGAAGCCAATAGGTTTTGATTACAGTGTTGGCTACATTATGGTATTTCGCCTCGGCATTGGAACGAGAGACTGTCGGTTGTCGTTTGGAGGACCACGAAATAAGATTGTCACCGTAACACGAGGTAGATCTCCAAGTGTTAGGGCAGCCAACCCAGTCGGCGTCAATATAGGTGGTGAGAGAAGTCGGTGTGGTCAAATGCACCTGCAAACCATAGTTGATGGTGCCCTTAAGGTAGCGAAGAACACACTTGAGAAGATTAACATGTGGTTCGCAAGGATCATTCATGTGGAGGCAAGCTTGTTGCACGGTGTAGGAGATGTTAGGACACGTGAACATCAGGTACTGAAGAGCATTGATGATGCTCCTGTAATCAGTAGGGTTAGCCACTAGGTCACACATGAAGGAGAGCTTGGCGCATGTGTCGACAAGTGTACTGCAAAGTATGTAGTTCATCATGTTGGCACAGGCAAGAATATCCTTTGTGTACTGTCACTGTGACAAGAAAAAGCCAGTGTCAATGTGCTTGACGGTGATGTCGAGGAAGAAGTGCAAGTCATCGAGGTTCTTGAGGGAGAACTCGTGGTGTAGAGTCAATGACGTGGTGAAACAAAGCTGTCAAGGAGACAATGAGGATGATGTCATCAATGTACAATAATAGGTAGATGATGTCCTTGCCATGGTGATAGATGAACAACAAAGGGTCCACCTTCGACGCTGAGAAACCAAGAGACACAAATTAGGTCACAAAGCGACTGAACCAAGCCTGAGTTCAGACGCTGCACAGGTGCGCTGAACATGGTCGCAACACAGGCACATGCCCGTACGTGTATGGTACTGTTCTGCTAACAGTGTATACCGGGGAAAGACAACAAGAGAAAGGTATTTTTAGACCCAAAGAAAATAGCCAACTTTAATGACAAAGAATATCAACAATCTAAAAATTATGATATACAGACTCCATTTCATTCTTTGTTCAGCACTCTTTGCACTTTGATGTATGGATCATCATAGCTCGGAATGGCCTCTACGATGGCGTCTCTGCATTGAGGAAAACAAAAAAGACACTCAGCTTTTCGCTGCAAAGCATGGGGATGCTTCAGTGAAAAAAAATATGGAAGAGTAATTGCTTCCAGGTGTTAGCAAATGTTTCAGGCTTATCTTCTCTCAAAGAACTACCAGCCGTCGTACCTGTGGACGAGATAGCGGAACATGAATAAGGTTAGCACTTAACACATTATAGTAGACGTACAGAACAGGGCTACAGGTAAAACACTGCATAGGGACACTTCTAGGAACTCTCAAGTCTTAACAGCTTGAGGGGAAAAAAGGGTTACATCGTAGTAACTTTTTTGAGATAAATCAAATATTTGAATGAAAGCATAGAAACACTAATAAAGTTAACCAAAGAATAAAATACATATAACTCTTCTCTCTGAACTTAGAAGGCTTGCTACCATATGCAATATAACTTTGTTTAAAACGATTAGTTAATCTCCTCCCATGATTCTTCCTTTTTCAAGGTACGTAGCATCTACGAATATATAAGGTTCAAAAGCATATGTATAAACAGCCATTGGTAAGTTGGTTAGTTAAGTAACTAAATAGTGTATTTATTCTAAAATATTAAAATTTAACATGGATAATATATTATGACCCATACCATTGCAGAAAACAGGGCTGAACCACGCGTGATGTGAATAGCCAAGTGAAAATAGTGTAAACCAAGAATGATGCAAATGTCTAAATGCTAGCTAAACATTAAAAGCTCGCTACTGTGTCACAGCTTATTGGGATTATACCAGGAGACTTACTAAATCATATGACAGGTCAACCTTAGTATCACATTCGCATAAAACGGCACAAGCTTACCAAATTCTATCAAATCAAGAGACGCTAATGAGAAATAATCAATGATGAAATTGTGAAGAACAAGATGCAGACCAGCCCTAAGTGAAGGCTCAATGGACCCAAGATCAACTGCCTGAAGTTGCCCAAACCTGTAAAGACAAATAACGAGCTATTAAGTTCTAGCCCAAAAAATCAGTGAAGCATGATTTTCTCACAGCCCATAAAAACATCAATCCAATACCCTCAAAGTGTCTAAAACGGCAAAACCCTGGCCTTATGCCTTCTCCTGAACATAGAACAGGAACAGTCCACTTTGCGATAAACAACACAACGACACATAATCATCATCTGAGACTACTGTATCTATTATTTTGACTACAAAACATGCCCTCCAGTTAGACCACATCGGTAAGAACCATTATCCCTCACATTTTTATCTCTACAAACTGCAAAATGTCTGATCTGATAAATTTATAATGCTCACATGGCCAGGTTAGAAATGCTGACCTTTCACAAACAATAGGTCTGTAACTGTTCATGCATCACGGCCACTTTATCCCATCCAGACCGTTACCGCCCCATAAACCTCATAATAAAACGTTTGTCTCGTACTCTCGTGGCATTCTTCCACAGAAAACTGCATGTGTCTCTTAAGATGTTCATATTTCCCTGGATACTAAAAATCTACAATCCATCACCAGTGATTACTGGGACTAACAAATGTTTAGGCGATGGGAACGCGTGGGGGGTCAGCACCAAATAGATTTATTGGCAAATTGGTGTTGGCCAAGAGACGCTGTGCCTGCTGGCCCCCCACCATCTTCTTCAACAGTGTAGAACCATCGGTCCTTTTTCATGTGAAATTGCGATGCCAATGCACATAATTAGATGTTAAGTTTAGTGCGACTACAATAATGCATGTTTCACACTCTGCTGGTTGAATTGTTCGGATGAGCTTATAAGCTAGAGCTATCTTTTTTCTTAAATGGAGTAAACTAGAAGCACCTGTATTGGGGTGTCTCGATGGGTGATGATTCTTTTGGTCATATAAGGTAAAATCATGGAACAAAATATCCAGCAAGTCAGGCACCTGCAAACTGCTGTCAAATCCCTATTTAAAGAATAAATGTTGCATCAAAAGTCCTTTACATAATCAAACAAGCTTTCAGAGTAGTTATTTTGATTAACGTTCATGTGATGCTTTGGTTCAACCCCATTGGATCTACAGTTAGTTTCTATGTGTTGAATCAGTATGTCATTTTCACCAGGAAGTTCTTTTACATTTTTACAATCGAGCACCTTGGAGTACATGATTCACACAACCGTATGCAACAGATAAATATGGCATATCTTTTATGTCAGAATAATGGAGAGTCAAATATAAAAACTTTCTCGCAGAGGCATCTCATTGTGAAGTTTTGGCCCCATATCAACGTCATATATACTATCAATTATTTGAAACTTTAAAAACATGGGAGGACACATCGGTTTCAACCTTTGTAATTGGACAATATATCACGCTGAAGTCCAAATGAATTTGTTCTATTTACTATTTTTACGGTCCCAGAAGAAACTGTGCATATTTCTAACAGCAACGTGCAAAAATTACACTAACAAGAAACAACGCCTCTACATTAACAAGTACCAAAATATATTTTAGTGTAGAATTGGTAATGAACTAAAATATTTGCTCTCAAATTCCCCAAGTTCCATAAGTCGTCATTTAAACGAGCAGCAGCGCCTTGGTGGGGTGGGGTTCCTGGTGGTCTACTCTACACCACTTTTTCACAGGAATCCACCAAGTCCAATTCACGAGCACTAAAAACCGGAGCTTGAATTATCAGGGAGAGAGAGAAGGTAGCATAAATTACCAGTCCACCACCTGCCGAATCTTGGGGGCGAACTCCTCGGCCTGGCGAGCGAGCACATAAAACAGGAGCAAGCGTCAGCCTCTCGAGTCTCATCTAGAGAGCTCCGGAGTGTTGACGTCGCGCGAGAGAGGCAAAGAAAGAAGCGTGGTGACTAACCTCCTGCGGGGAGAGGGAGATGCGCGCGGCGTTGGCGAGGCGGGGCAGGTCCGGCAGCTCCAGCGCCGGCGTTACATGGGGAGCGGAGGAGGAGAGGGGCCGCACCAAGTGGGTCCCCGCCGAAGGACGCCGCAGCGGTAGCGGCGAAGGCACCACGCGGAGCCTAGGGATGGCCGAGACGGCGGCATGGAGCATGGCCGTCGCTCGCTGCTGCCTCCAGCTAAAGATTGGAAGTGGGCGGACAGTGATCGATCGAGCCGCTTCCCGAGCGGCATCGCCTCGCGTGGCGGCCCAATCAACACGGCCCACTTCTCAGCCTCGTCGGTTTGTTTGGTCTCTTCGCCTCCCAAAAGTTCGGTGCCGGGGCCGGCCGAGATGCATCATCATGAGCATGCAATTTCAACGTAGCAACAAAGTCAATGTAGAGAGGCTATAGTCCTCTGCATTAAGTGAAAGTCCACCGTTCGATAAAAAAGAGAGCTCAAACCTGGCGCTACAGTATCTTGCAAACAGTAAATTGCGTTGGTACAGTATGACGCAGCACTGTTGCTACAGTACTTACTACAGTAATATCAATTAACTATTGCAGGCTACTGTAGCTTTTGACTTATTACACTGTTCATACAGTGATTCTCTGCATTAATAGCGATTAAAGCAGAGGATTCGGGTCCAGCAACACTAGTTCTAGTTGCTGCATGCATCTGGTCGTAAGCGAGGCAAGGTAGTCCATATGCATGCATGGAACTAATAGAGCAGTGATAGTTATAAGCTTGCAATCGAAGTCTAGACGATTTTTTCTCTTTTTTGTTGAAAGGAATCGAAGTCTAGATGTCGAAGTGCCTTTGCTGTTGCTGTTGGCCTGACCTCTACTGGGTCCAAATCTCTCCCTTACAAGTGGGCCTGGCCGCTGATCTTTTTGCGGTTTATGGGCCCCGCTCCAGGTGCGAAACCCTCCCGTCTTTTATTTGCATCGCCCGAGTGGATGTGAGCGCCTCCACCATGCCGACGCCTGAGAGCTCTTCTCCGCGGCAACCGAAGGGTTGGGGAATCCATGCAGTGTTGGGAATAGATAGGTTATGTTAGCATAAAATAAAAAATTAAGTTTTGTCGTATTCAATCAGAAAATTATATGAGTAAAGAATTATGTATCGTTACCACTAGATACATAATATAGTGAATGAAGAGTGGAAGAGGATCGATCTAACATCATACGCGTCGATGTAGAGGAATCAATCTATCTCAGCAGGGTTGTCATAGGCGATCGACCTCCTATTCGGGATCAACCTCCGGATTCGACTTTCTTGTTAGGAGCGTTCTGACTAGTCGTGATCGTCTTGTCGGGAGTAATGTCGACCTGATCCATGCTATAATACCAGCAACTCACCCCTACGGTATCCACACGTTCTGAGGTGGAACATTGAACGTCGGAGTGCTAGCACCATACGTACAACTAGGGTTTCAAGAGGTCAGTGAAAAAGGTTTGACTAGTGTTTCTGAGTGGCTCAACCGTATGTGCTCTTCCCCATGCCTCACTTTATATAGATCCTATTATATGCTCCTATGTTGAAATCCCCTCATGGATCATAATCCGTTTAAACGCTCTTACAGATTAAATCTATGTATTCTGTTTTAACCCATTAAATATGTGACCTGTTAAGTTTATACAGAAAAGGCTAAATTCGGAAACCCCTTTTCGAACCAAAATTAACAGCGATCTCTAGCAGGCCTTATTGACTCTTGAATATACATATAAAATCTTGAGACACACATGCGTCAATCCTTTTACCTCACGATACCAGTTAAGCTCAAGGCGAGACACGTTTCATCCTTAAAATAGCTTGATCATTTACTCAATCTTGTAGTGGATTACTTGATTTATGATTAACTCTTTAATCATATTAGTATGATCTATATTGAGGGCTCAGAGATATCTCTCCTACTGTATAGGAGACGATAAATTCTATCTTGATCGTTTGCACCCTATGACATATTTAATGGCAAATCCGAAAGTTACCTTTATAATTATCTAGTTACCTAGTAGTGTTTGATAGACTTTAAATATACTATTACATATTCTATGAATCAATAACGATCTTAGGTCTAAATATCATATAGGTACACCATTTGAGATTATAATTAATGACACATTATATAACCATCATAATAGTATCTCAATGTGAGTTTATCCAACATTATATTCTCTAACATGTGTCCACATTATTGATTTGATATCTCTATATTTATGATCTGTAAAGTATAATCATCAATTAATACATGTAATAGTCTGTGAATCGTTATTATCCTATATAATAATATAAGATTAGAGATTATTTAAAATAACATCACAATAAAACAAATAGCTTAAAAAAAGTCACATACTCATAATCAATATAAATAATAATTATCAAACAAACCAACTAACATATTATTAAAAATATATAAATACATAAACATCATACAACTATTTCTATGTTAGACATATCATCATATATGTAATCATCCCATGCACCGCCGCTCGACTCGACCACTCCGTGGCCTGTGGGGGATGATAATGGCCTCTCGGGATCATTTTTTTTTTCTTTCCTGGGAATGCTGTAAACTTGCTTCTTGCATGTGCCATTTGGTCGTCGCGGTCGCCATGATCTTGCACCGGGTTTACGATCTTCTTGTTGCGCCGGCGTGACCGAGATTCAAGAGACGTTCTGTATAGTTTATGTGTGGGTTTAAAATAACGGTGGTAGCAGGCCGGTTGGATCGGCCCGCGGGTAGGTTTAGGTGTAAAATTTGTCCCGTGGGGCTATCGGATAGGGCTCCGACCCAAATCGGTTTCGAAGGCGGGGATGTATTTGCCTTGCGGGTTCCCTATGGGTATCACTCCTGGTCCATGATCCGCTCGCTCGTCACTCCTGATCCACTATTTGCTTGCCTCCTCTCGCATCTTCTTGCGTCTCACCAACTTGTGCCGCTGTGCTCTGTCTCTGCCTCCCGGCGCCAGACCTATCCAAATGGGCCTATCGGACTGGCCCAACATTGGCCCGGTTAGGCACGGCTCGACATGCCCGATTAGTTTAATGGGTCGTGTCGTGTCAGTCCGCGTGCCGCGCCCTCGACCCTTGACACGCCTCATCAGCCATCGGGCCAAGCCATGCACGGTGGGGCCCAATGGGCGGCTAAGCACGGCGGGCCCAGCAGGCCCGGCCGACACGGCAGCCTTGGCCGCCTGGTAGCACTCCAAAAATAGGAAAAAGAAAAATAGCTACAAAATTCAAGTTTTTTAGGCAGTAGATAAAATTGAGATTTATTGATTGGTTGTCTCATTTAAAACATTTCTATAGAAGGAAAAAAGAGTATAATCTATGCTCCAAAAATTACATGATTTCATTAGGAACTCTATGTTTTTTCTTGTAACATATAATATGCTTCCTCAAGTGCCATGTTTCACTTGTAGACCTGGCACATAATTTATGGATGTATATATTACACTTAACAAATTTTATGTGTTTCTCGTTTATTTCTCTAAAGATATTTTCAAAATATTACCATATTGGTAACTATGCATGTAAGTTCTCGGCGTCTTGATACATGAATGGAAATACGGAATTGAATTATGAAGTGGGCAAGTGACTTTGGCTAGTAAGTAGAAAAAGAGAGATGGATGGCCATTGAGAATGAGATCACTCGGAGTTTGGGTGGTGGTTATTTATAGGCTAAGATAAGAGGTGGGTGACGGGTCCTCAGTTGCTTTAAAAAAATAAAGAAAAATCATAAAAATTAGAAATAATTGGACACAAAATTAATTTTAAAAATAAGCTTTATTGATAGGTTGTCTCATTAAAAATCTTTCTAGCAAAGAAAAAAAAGTACAACTTAGCTTAGAAAATTAGAAATTACACGTTCCCATCAACATCTAAATACAATTTTCTGAATGGTTCAAGCTCACTGTTCTCTGCAGTGTATTGCATTCGCGCTTCTGCTTGTTCCCAGTATTTTACTATAGTAAGAATTTCCACCATCTCACTTGACAGTCTAGTTCTTCTCTCTTTGATTATCCTTCTAGTAAGACTGAAGACAACCTCAAAAAAAACTGTAGATACGTGAACCGTTAACAAATCTCGTGCTAACAGTGAAAGCACTGGATAATTCATCTTGTGCTTATGCCACCATTACAGTATGTTGAAATTTTCTTGTTCATGGCTGATAACATCGCTGTGGATGAAGATAGTTAGCTCCCCTCCAGATGTTGGAATTTCGATGATAGACGATCATGATGAAGAGTCTGAACTTCTTGATGAAGAACCTCCACCAAATATTTTCCCTCACGTTGTCGTCTTCTTACTTTTTGTGGGTGCTAGTGGAGGTCGTTGCAAGCGAACTCCATCATACTTTGTTTCATATTTACTATAAACATCGAATAACTTAAAACGAACATTAGTACAATAAGTAGAATAATCGTGACCAAGAGCATCACCTAGAATTGTGAGAATTCTACAAAAATCTACGATTTTAGCTCTAGTATCTAAAGTAAAGGCAAAGACATACAACAAAAGAATTTCTTTCCAATATTTTAAAATTTATATTTTATAGGAACTACACAATCTCTTAAAAGATTGTCATTTTCATAGTTGTTTAAATGAGTAGCAATTTTAATAATATTATGTACTACCAAACAAGATATCAAATAATAAACTCCTGATAAACTCACAGTTGAATCATAAAAAAAAAAATCAAAAATTTTAGTCTCCTTTCGACAACATACCAATACACTTCTGTGAGTAAAGATTGACCCACATGCTAATGATAGTGTGTATGAATAAACACACCAAATGTTCTCTTATATGATACAATATTTTTTAGCATCAGAAAGTAGAGTTCTATGTTATCGGCATGTCCACAACAAACTTACGTGGATGCACACCCATTGCAACACAGTACTGCTTATATGTTGTAATTCGTTAGTTAGAAGAGTTCACAAAAGATATTGCAGTACAAAAATCATCTAGGTATTACAACAACCTCTTCAAACCAGATTTTACTATAAGATTGATAATATGATAAGCACAACGTTGATGTAATAAGAAAGATTCATCATATGTACTCAACAACGGAGTAACAATATTCATTATTCTAGAGTTTGCACCAGCGTTATATCAAGCGATAGAAAATATTTTATTTGTGAGACCAAAGTCTTCAACTACTTGAGATATTTTTTTAGCAATATTTTCACCGATATGCGCATTGTCAATCAACCGGAAACCTATTATTCTCTTTTTTTAGTTCCCAATCATTATTAACAAAATGAGCAATCACACTAAGATAATCCTCTCTAGCCCTACCTGCGCATATGTCTGTGGTCAAAGCAACTCAAAACGTACATATTTGCAATATTTTTTTAAGCTTTCTACGACACATATTATAGTATTTTACCATATCCCTACTAGTTGTCTGTTTAGAAACATACGTGAATATAGGATTATGAGCTTGCTTAATGTAATCTTCAAATGCAGCAGACTCACTGATGTTGAGTGGTAGATCCGCTCTTGCAATAAAGCAGTATATCTCTTTTTGAGCATTGGCGGAGTCATGCTCCCAATGACGAACAGAGTCGTCGGGGTTATACTACAACACCGTATGCTTTATGGTTGCTTCACTCTTTTGCTTGGAAGTTCTGGCATGCCTTATCAAGTGTTTGGTTCCACTTGAGGATGTTACAGATAATTCATGTTTGCAAATATAACACCTAGCATATCTGACACTTACCTCGTCTTCCTCTCTGTATATCCTTTCGAAGTCTTGCCAAACTTCGGAAGCAGCAGTTCTTAATCTTTTAGAGCGAGTGCTTGATGATATGTGTGCACTTATAGAGCCAAACACTGGAGGTGCTGCTACATATGAACAAACTGGTGGTTCACCATCGGTCCTTTTTCACCTGCAGCACTGCTAGCAAAGGGGTCGTAGTCCCCTGAGAGTCCTTGAAGAAAAAAAATCATGATTGATGGACGTATCATCATAATCATGATCACCGGTGTAGGATCAATTACACACTAATAAGGCAATTATAGGGTGGGTGAATGATTATAGAAACCAAATTCAAAGATTAATTCACCCAAATTGAAAACAGACTTATACTCGATATTCCACTCGAGATAGATCGCACATACTCTACTAAAATTGATGTAGAGTAAGATCTGGTGGTCCGATTGCCCTCCACATTGATCAAAAGAAACTAGATTCAAATACGAAACTATTATGAGAAGAATCAGGTCAATCAGATATGTGGATTAAGAATTATGCTTAGTCGAAGTTGATTGTACCACACAAAATCGAGTAGATTGAAACCTAGTCGATAACGAATAAAATCTACTCGAGATCATATCAAAGCCACTCTAAATTTTCTCAGATCAAACACTAGATATTCTAGCAAGGTTTTGGATGAATTAAACCTAGATGAAACTCGATAAAAACACAAAATCAATCGTAAACCAAAACTGTTCACGCAAAATATAGAATACAGAGAAAGTTCTGAATTAGCAATTCATCAACTTATGAAACTTGATTTTCAGTGTATAGATGAGTTTACAAGACGCCTCTCTAAAACATCCAATAAATTTTTTCACGAAATCCCAAAACCACTCTCTCTAGCATTTTTCTATCTTTCTCTCTACTGTGTTATCTACCTAATACAACATACTTCTCTATTTATTGGATAGCCACACGCATAAAACTGAATCGAACTACAACTCCAAGTCATATTCAACCTGATCTCTGTCCTCCTCTAATCATAACAGGACAAACAACTTTCACTAATTAAGCTAACACTATGTAAGAAACCAGCAAATGAGACACCATATTAGTGATGGCTGCTCAACACGCGTCACTAATGTCCTATTAGTGACGAGTCTAATAAGGACACGTCACTAATGTGTCTTCTGATCGGGACCAAATATAGACCCATCACTAATGAGTGTGCATTAGTGGTAGGTCGTAACATGACCTGTCACTGATGATAATAGGGACGGATAAAGTTGTGACCCGTCACTAATGATTAGGTCATCAGTTACGGGTCATCCTAGGCCAGTCATTAGTGACGGGTTAAATTGTGACCCATTACTAATGATAAGGTCATTAGTGATGGGTCATCCTAGGCCAGTTATTAGTGTGGGTCAAGTTGCGACCGTCACTAATGACCTAGTTATTAGTGACGGGTCACAACTTGACCCTTCACTGATGATCCACTCATCAGTGATGGGTTGTCCTATATCAGTCATTAGTGACAGGTCAACTTATAATCCGTCACTAATGATGGTATTCGCAAATATTTTTTATTTTTATTTTATTTTTCTCTTATTTTTTCTCACCTCAGCAGCACTAGAATACGAAATTTAGCAAAATTAGTCATTAGTGACGGGTCATGGTTATGATGTGTTACTAATGACTTCTGGCAAAGAAGGTTAAAAGGATAAAATATCTGGTTTCATTCATAACTACGTGATAGCAGATGTGGTAAGGTGGCTACATGCGTGGGGAGGATGTCGCGGGTTTGATTCACATGGAACGCAAACTTGAAAACAATATGAGAAAAGCGTGGCTTGTGAGGCATATAGGATGTGCCTACGTTGGGACGGTTCAGGTGAAAAAATAATTTTTTGACTTTATTTGTGTCAAAAATATGAAAAATGTGCATTGGTCATTAGTAATGAATCAAGATTAAAACCCGTCACTAATGACTGATGGGTCACGATTATGACCCGTCACTAATGACATCAATAATGACGAGTCATCACTCATCACTAATGATCTATCATTAGTGATGTGATAAGAGTGACGGGTACAAGACCCGTCACTAATGCTTGCTATCACCTATCACTAATGACTTTTATTTTTCACGTAGTGTAATCAACCAACAACTCTCACGTAATCATGCATGCAATATCTCACATGCATACATATATGTACATAACCCACTCAGAATCCGTCTCTGACACTAGCTCTTATCTCAAGCCCAGCCACCACACGACTCCCTCGTGCTTGCTCTGACTCGAACACGAATTAGTCTTCACGACCTCTCACAATCAGATCACGTCCTACATTTATCGTGAAACCTTGTCTCCATATGCATTGTTCTCTCAGCTCGAACATCATGCATGACATCCTCGATCATTACAACCTCAATTCCTCCTGAACCTAGTCGCCAAACCTCAGTTCCTCCGTGAACTTAGTTTGTCGATCCATCATCGACCACGTTAGCCTTCGAGCAACACCTGCACATGAATCAAACAACAATCGAGTACGAGCACAAGTCCTTCCCAACTTGGCTCAAGATCAGTTTACGCAACACTACTCACATGAGTATATTATACCATCTCTACGCTAACACCAGCGTATAAGCATATCTAGGCAGCATCTTAGCAATTCATGAGCATTATCATAATATCATTATGTTAAATCACTTTGCTCTATCAATTTCATCATTCAAACCAATTTTTCATCACACGACCTCATAATCTCCCCCTTGATGAAAACATTAGCAATCCTCATGTGAACATTGACAACATCTTAACAGACATGAATCCAAAGCAAAGTGAAAACAAAAATCCCCCCTTTGACAAAAAAACTCTCCCCTCACAACAAATTCTCCCTTTGATGAGGAACAAAGCTCTCTCCCCCTTTGAATGATTTCATTAAGAAAATCCAATTTTTTTTTTGTTGTTTTTATCATAATAAGCATCATAGATCAGTCACATATATAACAGATACTCGACCATACCACACTATATTAATATCTATATCAACCCATCTACGCATGTAAAAATATAGTGTGAGCACAATTTGTCAAGTGTAATTTATGATTTATTTGCAATGAATCTCAACTACTTGAATCCTCAATTTATATGCTATAAAAAACATGGATACTAAAAGTATGTCATTGTTTTGAGTAAAAAATATAGCAAGATGCCAATTGTGCGGTCAAGAACTTCTCATATTCTTTTGCAAGGAATTATATGCACCATCAACCTTATTCTATCCAACCATGCAAAGTCTATGTCAAAAAGAAAATCAGAAGCTTAAGACAATGCGGTCATACAAGACTTCTTCCAAGTTCACATCAAAGTGCAATGATAAGCAGTCTCGTAAAGAAGAAGTGCAACAGTGCATACTTCCTTGATCTTTAACCTATCAACTATTATTTAGTACCTTTTCATTTCTTTTAGTCTTTCACATATAGCATTTTTTTTTATCAAAGATCAAAGCAATCAAGAGAGTTTAACCATGACAAGATTTAATTCAAGTTGTCATTCAATTTAGAAAGTCATGATAAAAACTACATCATTCACATATAGATATGAAAATGCAAAAACTCCCATGTAGCATAAGCATTGGCTTCAAAAATCACATATGTATCAGATATGATGCTCATCATATTTCATTATTTTCTCATTTCTAAACTCCGACAAGCTCCAAGATATAAGAACTCTCCCTCAAAATAATCTTATAGGATGAATAACACAAAGTTCTCCTCGAAGAAAAGCAAAACGAGAAGAATCTAAAAGTTCTGTGAAAATGTCTGCCAATTGATATTTAGTATCCACACAGAGAAGTTCAGTGTTCCCTTTTTCCACATCGTCTCTAAAAAATGAAATCTGATGTCAATGTGTTTAGTCTGAGAATATTGCACAGGTTTTTAGCAATACTTATACCTATAGTGTTATCATATAAAAGTGGAACACTCTCTAAATTAACCCCATAATCTTTAAGTGTAGCAACTATCCAAAAAGTTTGTGAATAACAACTAGCAGCAGCTATATATTTAGATTCAGCAGTAGATTATGCAACAGAGGACTGTTTCCTAGATGACAATAGCAAGAGAATTATCCAAGAAATAACATGTACCAGATGTACTTTTTCTATCAATTCTGCAACCTTCAAAATCAACATCAGAAAAAAAAAACTCTTAAGCTAATAGATGAAGAAGCAGAAAGCTAAATGCCAAAATCTTGAGTACCATGAACATACCTGATAATATGTTTGACAACTTGTCAATGTGAAGCACGTGGGGAAGCTTGAAATCGTGCACACAAACATACAACAAATTGTACGTCTGGCCTTGAAGTGGTGAGATGCAAAAGTGATCCAATCATACTTCTATACTCTTTTATGATCAACTAGCTCACCATCTTCATCAGGATCAAGTGTCGTTGTCGTTGTAATGGGTGTCATGATCGGCTTGTTGTTTTCCATCTTAAAATGTCGCAGTAGGTCTCGTGTATACTTTTTTTATGAACAAAAGTAACTTCCCTCATTTGTTTGACTTGAAGGCCCAAAAAGTATGTAAGTTCACCCATCATACTCATCTCAAATTCCCTGCTCATCGTTTCAGAAATTTAGAACACCAAAGCATGAGAAGAACAACCAAAGATGATATCATCTATATAAATCTGAAAAAATAGTTGATCATTACCATGCTTGAGCACAAACAACATCTTGTCCAATTTTTCCATTACAAATCTTTTTTAAAGTAAGAAAGTTTTTAACATATCATACCACGCTCTAGGAGCTTGTTTTAAACCATATAAAGCTTTAGACAGCCTGTATACATGATCTGGATATTTAGAATTCTCAAAACCAGGTGGTTGCTTAACATAAATCTCTTCATTAATGTAGCTATTCAGAAAAGTGCTTTTGACATCCGTTTGATATAATCTAAAGTCTTTAGATGCAGCAAAAGCTAAAAGAATTTTAATGACTTATAGTCTAGCAACTGAAGCAAAAGTTTTCTCAAAATCTAGCCCTTTTATCTGTGTAAAACCCTGAGCTAGAAGTATAGCTTTGTTTCTAACAACAATACCATCATCACTTTATTTATTTTTGAAAACCCATCTAGAACCGATAAGGTTATGACTCGAAGGAGCTGCGACTAGCTTACAAACTTTGTTATGTTCAAAATTTTCAAGTTCCTCTTGCATGGCATTGATCCAAAATTTATCAGCTAATGCATGTGAAACATCTTTGGATTCAAAGAAGTAACACAAGCTGACTGAGCATGAAAACTAGAATCAATAAACCTGGATCGTGTGATTCGTTCATGCAAATCTCCAATCATCTGATCAAGTGGATGACTCCATTGAATGTGCAAAGGAGTATTGACTCCAGAAGCAATCTCTTCTTCTCCTTCAATATGCACAGATGATGTAATAGCTTGAGGATGTCTAACTGTAGCCAAAGTAGTCGAAGGTGTCAAGAGATGTGCAGTTAATTATGTCATTGGAATTAAAATCTCATCCTCATCCTCCTTCTCATCATCCACATAAATGCTCTCGGACTACCCCCAAATATGTATACCTATAGCTGTATTATTTTGTCTAGTTCTAGGACTAGCCTCATCGAAACTTACCTCAGAGGTTTTAACAATTTTGTTAGTTTCTAAAATAAGCACACAATAGCCACGAGTATGAGCATGATATCCAAGAAAAATATCGTTAGTTGATCTAGACTCAAATTTATCCAAATTTCTAGATTTCAACACAAAACATTTACAACCAAAAACTCTAAAGTGAGATACACTAGGACTATGTCCAAACCACAACTCATATGAATTTTTACCCTATTTAGATATCAAGAAAACATGATTTGAATTATAACAAGCAGTAGATATAGCTTCACTCTAAAATTTTCTAGAGTAGAAAATTCATCTAATATGGTCCTAGCAATCTCAATCAGAGTTGTATTCTTTCTTTTAACTACACCATTTTGTTGAGGTACTGTAGGTGATGAAAATTTGATATCCAATCCATTTTTTAGCACAAAAGTGACCAACAAAAGAATTCTTAAAATTAATTTCATTATCACTTCTAATCGCTCTCAAGGATCCTGGGAGATCAATATAGAATCTAAGAGCTAAACTTTTAAAATAACCAAAAGCTTCATCCTTAGATGTCATAAAGTAAATCCAAGAATATCTAGAGTAATTATCAACAATAACAAGCACATACCATTTACCTCCAAAAGATTGAACTCTAGAAGGTCCAACAGTATCAAGGTGTAAAAGTTGACTGGGTGCATTTGTCATGGCCATGATACTAGGTGGATGTGAACTAGAATGCATTTTCCCATGTCTACAAGAAGAACAAACTAACTCGCTATCACCTTAAGCTTAGGCATGCCACGAATTAGATCTAAACCACTAACTCGAGTGAGATGATCTAGACTAATATGACCAAGTCTACGATGTAAAAGAATAGATCTTTAAAAACATTAGCAACAAGAAATCTAAGCTTAGAAGAAGGTGATGCATCAAAATTGGCTTTAATAACTCTTCAAACATGTGATATTCTAAAAACCAGATCACCTAAAACATCTAATACTTTGCATTCATTTTTCTTAAAGCACACCTCAAGGTCTTTATCAATCATTTGTGAGATAGCAAGTAAGTTAAATTTCAAATTCTTGACTAGAACAACATCCTTGAATATAAACTTATCATTTACCTGCACTATACCTTTTGCAATAATTGATGTAGAATAAACATCACCAGAAGTAACACTTTCAGCACAAGATGCACGTACGGGAGGAAAACTAATTTGTGTCACCGGCAATATTGTGTAATCATCTGAAATCGACTAATCATATGTTCTCCTTTCTCGCTTGAGAAGCTTACAAAGTAACAGAAGATGCCGATGCCTCAGTACTGGGGTTAGTAATAAAGCATTTAAGAATCCAGTACTGAGTCACCTAACTAGAAATGCGAGTAGGTAAAATACGAGTAACCCGAGTAGACTTAGCTCGAGTAGCTCGAATAGGTTCAACTCAAGAAGCACTAGTAGTCCAACTAGGCTCATGATGAGTTACACGAGTAGTAAAAGCTCATGGTGAATGTTTCACCCAAGGCACAAAGTGAGGTGTCACAACCTCACAAGGAATAAAACACGTCTTTCTCAAATTAGACCTAGCCTAAAACTTTAGCTAGTCTAAAGTAAAAATCTACTAGATGTTCATCTCTACCACAATGAGTGTAAGTGTACTTAACCAATTATGTGGATTTAGAAAAAGTTACATTTGCACTCATTGCAGAAGATAGAAATCCAGCATCGTTAAAAACAATATTCTTATGTTCAGATTCAGCAAATATTTCAAATTTGCCACTACCAAGAGCCCTAACAACAATGGGTGTATTTATCTTAGAACAAGCATAGAGATCAAAATCCAAACCTTGTTGACATGTGCTTGACTTAGATTAATCTAAAATTAGGTTCAAATTTTTCTTTCCCTTTGAAAAATATTCTAAAATTCCTTTCAAGTAATCAACCTGTTTAGAAAGAACTAGGCACTTATCACAAGCAACATTCATGTGGTTCTTTTGTTTACGACAATTAGAGCATGAAAGAACCTCATGAGTAATTATGTCATTAGCTATCTGAGAAACTCTAACATTAGCATCATACAACTTTAATTTAAGAATTGAGCAATTAGAACACGAAGTTGAAACAAGCAAATCAAACGTTGAACAACTAGCATTTTTGACATGTTTGCAATTCAACCTAACAAGTTTCTCATTCTTTTCAATTTCTTCTCGAAGTTTCTCAAGAGTAGAAGCATGAATATCTCTAAGAAAAGTAAGCTCAGAATAAATTAAGTTATATGACTTGTAAGCATCATCATCAGGAATTAGAGTCTTAAGTCTCATGCAGAATTAAGCAATTCAATTAAAATATCATGTTTCTTAATTTTCTTGTTATATTTCTCTAAGAGCGTACCAAAATGAACAACATTATTAGATAAATCATCGTAAGTAGGTAATACCTCGTTGCTGTCGCTGTCAAGTTCATCCTCGGTGCAGCTTTCTTTATTGCTTGCCATGAGTCACAGCCTAGTCAAATCACGCAATGTCTTGCTCTTGGATGTTGTGTCATCCTCGCTGCTATCCAAATCAACGTTACTCAAGTTGACTTGTTCAAGTGCTGAAAGAACTCGATGCACAACAATGCGGTTGAGAAAGCTCTTTTTCTTCATGTCGTTGAAAGGGTGCTTCTTCTTCTTCTTCTTCTTCTTCTCCTTTGATACTTTATCTGCAAGCTTAGGACAATTGGAATGAATATGGTTGAGATCACCACATTCATAGAATCTTTGAGGACCTCCACTTCCTCTCTTTCACATACGCACATTATGTAATGTTTTTGAGAAATGAGTAGACAAAGTGTTAAATCTTCTTCAGGAATCAACTCAAGCTGATCATCGGTTAGTGAAGATATAGAAGATAAAGAAAAACTTGACGAAGAAGATTCAATATGAGACATACTAGGTTGAGAGACCAAAGCATTTGATTTTTTAGCGTTATTCCTAGCAAATACATCTAGCTCATGAGTTTTCAATTTAGAATAAAAAACATCTAATGTAAGTGTACTCATGACCATAGATTCTCTTATAGATGTCACCTTCATCTCCCATATTGACATGTCTAAAGCTCCTAACAGTTGTCGTGCATTTTCAACATCAATATATGCAACATTAACAACACGCATGTTGCTAAGAATCTTATTAGAGCAAGCAAAGAAATCATTGAGAAACTCACCGAGCTTCATATCAAATTTCATGTATTCTTTATTATATAAATCTTGATGTACTTCTTTATTGGTAGATGAACCTTCATGGTAATCATATAGTACTTTCCATACCTCTTACTTTTATTTAAGATGTATCACACGACAATGTGGGTCAAACTGTAGCTGCCCCGTCCATAGGCACGGAAATCAGGAAGACCTGAGGAATCGTATTCCTCGCAATCGGCATGATCTACGGACAATGACTGAAAACCACCGTGAAGAATGTCGTGAAGATGATCACCGCCACTATGACCGTAGATTTATAGGACGGGGATGGTTGACATGACTCCCCTGCTCAAAGAGGCGGGCATGACAGTCCCCCCCACCTCCTCCTGATGAGTTCGACGGAAGCTGTGAGGCTTTCGTACACGAACTTTGGTCAATTCGGTGGCCCGAGAAGTTCAAAGGGGGCTCGATCCAGAAATATGACGGGAAAAATCAATCCCAATGAGTGGTTGCAGATCTACACCACTGTTATTCGAGCAGCCGGTGGTGACAATCGAGTAATGGTCAATTACCTGTTAACCGCCCTTGATGGACCAGCAAAGTCATGGTTGCTAAACTTGCCACCCAACTCGATTAGTTCATGGGCAGAACTTAAGGCTTAGTTCATAGCCAATTTCTAAGGCAGATTCGAGCACCTAGGAATGGAGAACGATCTCCACCAGCTACACCAAGGCGACAATGAATCTCTTCAAGATTTTATCCACCGGTTCAGCGACAAGTGTAACACGATCCCAGACATCTCCGATGAGTCGGTAATCATTGCCTTCAAACGAGGTGTTTAAGACACAGATTTACGTGGAAAGATGGCTGCTCAGAAGATTCGTACAGTCAAAGAGCTTTTCGAGTTAGCCAATAAGTGCGTGAAATGAGTGGAAGCGTAGGTGCGCACTAAAAACCTTCAATCTAGCAAGGACAAACTCGAGTCCTCGAAGAGTGGAGGAAAGAAGACCAAACTTAGTGACAAGCGCAAGGGACCCGATACGACTATAGCTGCTGTCGACAGGAACAAATTGCGCAACACTAGGGACAACAAAGACCTCAGTCAAGGTGGCAGGAAGTGGTGTCCCATCCATCGGAGCAACCAGCACGACTTCAACGAGTGCTATGAGTTCAAGAAGAAGCTTGATGAAAATATCAAGGTGAACACCGAGCGTGGCAATAAGTAGGCTAAGTCAAACGTTGAGGGCAGCGAGCCCTAGTTCCATGAGGCAGACCACAGCTTGACGCACCTCTTTGGAGGATCCACCATGTACGAGTCCAAAAGGCAATACAAGGCGGTCGAGCAAGAAGTCAACTTGGCTCTAACTGGGCCCACTCGGTATCTCAGGTGGTCGAAATAGTCGATCACCTTTGGTCAAACCGATTATCTGGTCGTGATACCACATCCTGGTCGATACCCGATCGTGGTTCAGCCGACCGTACTCAACATCAAAGTTTCCAGAACTCTGGTCGATTGTGGTAGTTCACTCAACCTCATTTTCTCCAAAACCTTGGATAAGATTGGAATTAAGATATCAGAGCTTAAAACAGGAGTCGAGCCTTTCCACGGCATAACTCCCAACTCATCGATCATGCCTCTCGGCCGGATCGAGTTGCCGATCATGTTTGGCACGTCTGACAATTTTCGCACAGAGAAGCTGACCTTTGATGTTGCGGACTTCGAGATGTCGTACAATGTGATTCTAGGCCACCCAATGCTGGGAAAGTTTAAGGCGGTGGTTCACTATGCTTACAAAATGCTCAAGATCCCGGGTTCTAAGGGGGCAATTATAGTTAAAGGGGATCAACGCGCAACGGTCAAATGTGATAAGCAAAGCCTGGATATGGTCGAACACTTCGGTCGAATAGCTATCATCCCCAAGGATGCAAATTCTAAGCGTCAAAGGCACCAAGATGTCGTCAAGGCCAAAAACTCCAGGTTCGTAAGTCTTGCTAGCACCTCTGAGTTCGACGACGCCAAAGGCAAGATCAGCGATGGCGTCAATGATAAGAAGACCGATGGTTGCGTCAAGGTAGTGCCCCTCAACCCGTCTGAACCATCCAAGAAGGTTAAGATTGGGGCCAATCTTGACCCCAAATAGGAACTCGAGCTTGTCACTTTCCTCCAGGAAAATCAAGACATGTTCGCATGGCAACCGTCCGATATGCTCGGTGTCCCCAGGGAGGTGATCGAGTATCGACTAGTTGTTAAACCCGGTGCCAAACCTATGATGCAGAAGTGATGAAGACTTTAAATCCTCTAATAATGTTGCAGAATATGGAGGATTGGTAAACGGGCTTCGGATAGCTGCATCGCTTGGGATTAAATGACTTCTTGTGAAAGGAGACTCACAGCTAGTTGTAAACCAAGTTCAAAAGGAGTACTACTGCTTGGACGACAACATGACGACTTAGTTACTCGAGGTACGAAAGCTCGAGCAAATGTTCGAATGGCTAGAAGTGACGCACATCAGAAGGAGTGATAACTCTGGTGCGGATGAACTTGCTAGGCTCGCTTCTTCTCGAGCACCGGTACCCATAGGGGTCTTCGTTGAGAAACTCCTTAAGCCATATGTCCCGACAGTTCGGCGAACGGATGCTGACCAACCCGACCAGCAGTCTGGTCAGGTCAGCGAGGCAGAACCCGCAGACACGGATGCTGCACTACTCGAACACGACCCGACTTGGATGACTCCGTACCAAGCCTATCTCGAAGTTCGAGACATCCTTGATGATGATGCGTCTGCAGAGAAAATTGCTCGTAAATCTAAGCTATATGTTTTGGTAGACGACAAGCTCTACCGAAAGGGGAGTAACATAATCTTGATGAAGTGCATCACTCGAGAAGAGGGCAATAAAATATTACTCGATATCTATGGAGGCACGTGTGGTAATCATGTATCTTCTCGCACCTTGATCGGAAAAATTTTCCGCCAGGGATTCTATTGGCTGACTGCCCTGCAGGATGCTTCAGAGCTGGTCAAAAAGTGCGAAAGTTGCCAATTTTTTAGAAGGCAGACCACTCGACCAACCAAAGCTCTGCAAACAATTCCTCTTTATTGTCCTTTCCCGTCTGAGGCTTGGATATCCTGGGACCATTCTCAAGGGCCCAAGATGGTTACAGGTTCCTATTCGTGGCTATCGACACGTTCACCAAGTGGATAGAGGCTGAACCCGTAGGAAAAATAACCGCAGAAGCGGATAAGAAGTTCATGAGGAGCATAATTACTCGATTTGGCATCCCGTATCGGATAATTACGGATAACGGTAGTCAGTTCAGAAGCGGAACCTTTATTGCGTTCTGCGAAGAATTCAGCATAAAGACTTGTTTCGCCTCAGTAGCTCACCTGCAGAGTAATAGTCAAGTTAAGCGTGCTAATGGTATAGTCTTGCAGGGTATCAAAACTCGGGTGTTTGACAGGCTGAAAGCCTACTCAAAACGCTGGGTAAAAGAGCTTCTCTCGGTACTATGGGCTGTTCATATGTCGACTAATAGGACCACCAGTGAAACTCCTTTCTTCTTGGTTTATGGAGCGGAAGCGGTGCTCCCGACTGAGTTGCAGTTCGGATCACCTCGAGTGGAAAGTTACTCTAAAGAAGGGTAGGAGCACCTATGAGCGGATGACATAAATTTACTCGAGGAGTACCGAGATCGAGCGTCTATTCAAGCGGCTAAGTATCAGCAGGCGTTGCGTAGATATCAAAGCCAGAAAATTCAACCCAGGCAACTCGCTGCTGGGGACCTCGTCCTACGGAAGGTGCAGAAATAGGCCCAGTGCTACAAGTTATCACCTAAGTGGGAAATACCTTACATAGTAGTCGAGATCACTCGACCTGGGTCGGTACGGCTATCTACTCCGAACGGCGAGATACTCGAGCACTTGTGGAACATCGATCAACACCGAAAGTTTTATTCATAGAAAAGATAGGTTACAGGTAAGTCGATTACATTCGATTCGGTTAGCTACTCGATTACATAGTTTTTCTTTTTCACTCTAATCCGTGTGGCTAGTGCAAAATTGACAGAAAGGATCAGCTCAGATCTTTCAAAAAACCTTATTCGTCCTTGAACGAGTTGAGGAACCTTTTATACTCCTCCCTCGGGCGGTAGCTGATCATTCCAGGGACTGGCCACCAACCAGCATAAGGACCGGGGAATGTGGCCGAGGCGAAGACCCTGCTAGAGCTACTGATCGACGCCGGTGATGCCGAGTGGTCTTCTGCGTGGTGTGAGGGCGATCTGGCGGTTGTCGACGGAAAAGACGACCATGCCTCCTTAGCCGGTGATGACCTGAAGGCTCCACCACCGAAGACCTCGATGGCGGCTTGGTCGATGATCTGGTCGAGATCACCACCATCCTCAATCCTCCCTCGTGCGGAGTGCTACGCCGTCTGGCTTGAAGCATAGGTCTTGATGTCATGGCAAATACGCTGAATGAGGGGACGACAATTATCTGCGGTGTGCGCTTCTTCCCTCTCTTTCTTAGGCCTACCATTAGAGTCCTCGTTGTTGGAGGAAACGATGATGATTTCAGGAGGGACCATGGCGAGAGGCCTAGGGGAAAGGACTTTTGGGATTAGTTCACGAGGTGGAGATGGAGTGGAGGCCATGGCTTTAAGCTCTACAAATCCTAGAAGGCAATGGGCAAAGGAAATAAAGGGGGGCGATATGAAAGACAGACGACTTCGAGTCCCCTCTATTTATAGCGGGGGGAACTGGTCTTACTGCATAAACGTAGTCGTCAGGATCCGAAACGATGGTGTTGCCTCGGGCGTGTAGCGCGTTCGGCGAAGTCGAGATGTCATGATGGCATTATGGCTTGTCTAATCTCTGCAAAGAGGGATGAGCAGTCATTATGACGTGTCAAATCAAGATTGCGGTGAAAACGAGCACAAATGGGAGTGGGTTTTTAATGCCCACCTACCCAACGGTTTGAGCTCACTCGATATTCACATTGCAGTTAAAACAATAATGCTCGGGGGCTTGCACTCTCGAGTATTTAGTCGAGGATGGTGTGTTGATGCATATGCTCTACTCTCTGTCTTGATTGCCACATCAAACAGAGAGTTGGGGGCTACATCGCATACCTTCGATGCTGGAACTTTACTCTTTGTTCGACTACATTATCGACCAATAGTACAGGCATATCCTTTTTTACTCTCTGATCGAGTAATTTCTTCCTCAACCATAGAGTCAGGGGCTACATCATAATACCATATTTTTTGCAAAATTTTATCTGGCTTTGCGTCGATCACATTGAATAGAACCAATGGAGACATGTGTTGGGTCGATGACGGACAATTATACCTCAAGAGGCATAACAGCATAGAGATTGTCAGACATCTCACACCTAACGACCAAAAGGGTTCTGAAGTGCTAGTCAGCCTTGCTTGTGCTCTCTATCGAGTTCATGTTTATGTGCTGATTGAATGCGCAAGTTGATAAAAGTTTACAGAAAATCCGATATGCTCTAAGCTCTGTATTAGTCTTTTTTCTTACTATTATGATCTTCTCGAGTACTCGAGGGTTGCGCATCTAATAGCTTATCTAGTTAAAATTTCAAGTTGGCAGATACATAATTGTATGGTCTTGAGAACGATGACAACATGTACCTATCAATTTTTACATCTTCTTATGCTAATCCTATTTCATCGACAAGAAAATAACAGACAAAAGCATAATAGACTGACAAAGTATAGTATTGTTGCAAGCATTCTCAGATCATAAAATATATCTTACAAATGCCAGAACAGGCTGAACCATCAGTTTGATGGACTCTCCTCACTATCACCATTAGGCAAACTAAGCCTCAAAGACTCGACACGCTCGCGTCAGGCCAACCTAGGAGCGGATATCTAGCTTAGTGACAGCGACGGCCACGAGCGAGGATGGTTGTGTCTCGGCGGTGTCCACACGGGAAGGCACCGCGTCTTGGCAGCGGGGCCACGCATGATGGGGGGCATGGAGGTGCGAGGGAGCAGAGGGCTGCATAGAGGAGTGGCGGTGCCGTCGGTCGTGCGGAGGGGCGAGGGCGTGGCGGCGTGGTTAGGCATATAGAGGAAGCGGCACGGTATGGCAAGGGGGCAGTGGTCGGGCACGCATAGGTGCAGTCTGGCGTGGAGGAGCGGGGGAGCGGAGGGCTACATGGAGGAGTGGCGGCACCGTCGGCCGTGCGGAGGAGCAGGGGCGTGGAGGTAAGGGACATGTGAAAAAAAATAAGGTAACGGGAAAAAATTAGGAGCGGAAGAATAAGTTTGATGTGGGAGGAAAGAAAACTACCGACTTTTCAAGTAGAAGAAATTATAAGCTTTTGTAGAAAATTTTTGGAGAAAAATTATTCAGAGAAAATGTTGAGAACGAGAGACGCACCTTGCCAAAAAAAAACGAAAAGGGAAACAAGATGTCGAACTGTGTAAAAAAAAGGCTCATGTGGCTTTTCCACAAACATCATCTATATCGGATTATGCGCAAGTAAGAATGCAAGTTATATATATATATTATTATTACGTCGGTCTAAAACTCTAAAAATTAAACTAGTTATTCACTTCCATTAATTAAGTTAAAAAAATTAAAAAAAACTACATATTATATACCTACTTACATTCCTATACGCTAGCAGCCGTTCTCGCGTGCGTGCGTGCGCTAATTAGCACCGTCCAAGAAATGCCCTGCCGTCCAACCTGGCAATCATGGCTATGCTGTTGTTGTTGCCCGGTAATGATGACCATTGCAAGCAAACAGTAAGCAGCATCACGGCAGCAAAAAGAAGCAGACAGGTGGGCCCAGGGCGCCCCTAACCCGTCCAGAGTGCCATAAAGGCCTGGCTTGCGCGTTCTTCCACTCCATTCCCGTCCGCAGCCGTCGGAATTGGGATTCTTCAGCCTGCGCGCACAAGGGACGAGGAAAAGGCCAACTACGCAACGGATCCCCAAAATCTCCCTGGTAGGTGGGCCCCCTCCCCCCGCGGCCCTGGCGCTCGCCGCGTTTTAAATGCAGCGGAGCCGGAGGTGGCCTGCCCTGCCCGCCGAACAGGAAGAGAGAGACAGAGAGAGAGGGGTTTGATTCGAGCGCAAGCAAGCGCGTCGCACGAGCGCCGCCACCGCCGTTCTTCTGAAGCGCCTAGTCTCTACCCCTCCCTCGCGGCCGCCGCCTCTGCACGGCGGCAATCTTGGTTCCTGATCCCTGCCCTGCGCGCTCCTCTGATCCATGCAGGTAATCCCACGCGCCGCCGCTCGACTCGATCGTTCCGTGGGGATGGTAATGGCGTCTGGATGGTTCCGTAGCATGATTCTTGCATGCGCCGTGCGGTCGCCGTGATCTGGTCCCGGTTTAGGATATTGCTATTGCGCCGGCGTGCCGCGTGGGCGATCGAGATTAAAGAGTCGTTCGTCCTAGTACCGGTACCAGGCCTTCCCTTCCTGAATCGACCCCCCCCCCCCCCCCCCGATGAAAAGAAGGACCTGCCGGCAATGAGAAATTTGAATCCATTCTTTTTCTTCTACCTCGTCCTCTCGATTCTTGCGGGAATCGATACTCTTGGTTGGTCGACGTCATGTCTTCAGTCGTTTCTTTTCTTTTTGTTTCTCTGCATGTCGTTTATTTTCTGTCAGTTAGTTAATTCCCTTTTTATTAGTCCTGTTCTGATCCACTGCTCCATTGCAACGTCAAAAATCCATGTTTTTTAATTAAGGCGTTTCAATCAATATGTTTAATCTATCTAATTACCTGTGTGTTCAAAGCTACACAGTTTCTAGAGAAAAGGCAAATGCTTTATCAAATCAACTTAAATATTTCATCGCTTTCTCGTGTAATGATGTTGACATTCTTCTAGAATATGGCACTGATGTTGTTTTAATACGGCGTGTTGGATCGATAAGATCAAATTTTTTCCTTTTAGATTTAAAGTCAGCTGTCGTATCATGTGCACGATTATAATATTGCTTCAAAATCAGTTCCTCATGCATGAAAGAATTTAGAGTTAACATATATGACCACATACCCTTAGATGAAATATTGAAGATGAAGGATATTTTTAGAGAATTCGTTTACGGGTGTCTGTTGGGCCTCTTAATTTCTTATCCTTAAGGTTTGTCTTTTATCACAATTCCAGTGAGGGGTAAGACTATGTTATCAGCAGCAGCAACTGCAACTGAAAGCAGCACAGTTAGCATCAGTATGCCCAGCAATAATGGCGTATCTAGCAGGCAGCAACAGTTACCAGTTTATATTTTTTGTTAGATTTTCTAGTACCAGAAGTTTACACTTTTTACTTTTATGATCTACGAATTACCATTTTATTTCTTGTCTTAATCCATTGCAATTTGGATTATATACCATGTATTCTTTTGTATATCACAGTTATGTGTATCAGTTAAGTAATTCATGCAAGGCTTATTTTGATCACATTTAAGTATTCTGGAAGATAATGCATTTTCCTTGTTAAAAAAGATTCCGATTTTGGAGTTGAAAGATAAATCGAATGGTTATTGCATTGGTAATAAATACAGCTGGAACATTCTTTAGTTGTATCCTAGACACAATACTGTATTAATTATATTCATTATATGGCATAATGCAATAAGTGACTGCTGCTGTACTTACTTTGTTGTTAGAATTTCATAATGGATAATCTCCTCAACATTGCATGGCTATAGCTAAATAATCAGGACTTTTCTGCAGACAAGATGAAGTTTGGTGCGACATATGAGGAGTATCTCCGGGCAGAGCAGGACAAGTACCTAGGAAAATGCTCCCATGTAGAATACAAACGCCTCAAGAAGGTGCTGAAGAGATGTCAAGTTGGTCGCTCATTGCAAGCAGATGGCGCAGATGGTGATGAGCAGCTGGAGGATAACGATGAATCTTCAGAAGTTTGTGAATGCAACTCATGCACATGTATGCCCAACCTTTAGTCCAACAAGGCAGACCATGCATAATTCCTTCATCTTTCTTTCATACCTGACAATTATCCCTTTTGCATCTGCATGTTAGTTTGGTACTTCGATCCAACATGTGATTTTATTTACAACTAAAAAATCTGACCCAATAATCATATTTTTACCAAATACAAATTGAATTAATTTTACACTGACTAGATAAAACGAGATTTAAGATCACTATCTCTATACTTACGAATATGTTAGCTTACTAGTTATGACATGCAAGTTCTAAGCATCAAAATAGATGCCAATAGTCAACATTCCCTTTCAGTGAATGAATAAGAAGTCATATTTCACTTTGTACAGCTAGTTTCTCTGCTTTTCAAAGATTAATAGTTCTATACAGGAGGCAATTTCATAGCTAGTTGTCTGTTTGGCGTAACTGTGTAGTATTGTAGGTCCAATGATTTAATCTCATAGCTGGAAGCCTGGAACTACATAGTGTTACTACAATAATTTACTTTCCTGGAGGTCATTAACATTAGACTTCGCTACTTTTCTCGATTTTGTTCAACTTGTCTTACAACCTGCACTACTGTGGTTCTGACTTTTAGCATCTTCTTGTTCAGTGTGTGATCAGATGTTCTTTACAGAACTCACCAAGGAGGCATCAGAAATAGCAGGCTGTTTCAGCTCTAGAGTAAAACGCCTCCTCCATATTCATGTCCATTCAGGATTACAACGCTACATATGGCGTGTTAGGCAGTGTTTCATAGATGATCAACAAATCATGGTTCAAGAAGGCAGACTGCTTCTCAATTATGTGACCATGAATGCTATTGCTATTCGCAAAATTCTCAAGAAATATGACAAGGTAAATGATCTCCTGATCATCGTACGACATGTTCAAGGTCTTTGAGCTTATTTATGTGGTTAATCTTGCAGATACATGGTTCTGTGAGTGGCAGAGATTTCAAGAGCAAGATGCAAACTGAGCATATCGAACTGTTGCAGTCACCTTGGCTGATAGAACTGGGTGCTTTCCATCTCAACTGCGATGATACAGATGCTGATGAACCTGGAGGGTTCTTCAAGAATGGATTCTTCAAGAATTTTTCCTGTGACCTGACAGGAGCACAACCACTACTGGCAATGACTATTTCTGAAACTCTGAAGTATGAGTACAGCCTAACTTGTCCAGTTTGCTTGGTGAGATATTCTTCTTTAACCTCCATTTTCGTTGCATCACAATTGTATTAGAAAAGAGTGGCCTGGTTGTACCCAAGTATAGAAGTAGCTAGATTTAACCATTTCATTTTTGCAGTAGCGCACATTAGTTGTGGTGTTGCTTACACAGAAAGTATATAGTTGTTAATTTCTTGAATTGCCATTTCTGCAAAGTGATGCCTTTTATATAGCCACTGCATTCTAAAATGTACCTGCAGCCTCATGTTACTATGGCTATACAGCCAGTCGACATAAGCAAGCAGTGTCGTTGCATAAGATTCTGCTTTGTGCATGCGTATAGCATACTGTTTTCCATCTTAAGAAAGTGTCTTCAATCTTTCGATGCATTATTGTTTTAGTAAATCCAACGTGAGGTTAGGTTAGTAAACAAACTGCACGCAAATGATAGAAGTAGATGGTCCCTGAAGAAATTTTTGATAGGAAAGATTGTAGAGGTTGAAAACTTACCCCAATCCTAGGGGCGGAACCAGCCATGGGCCAAGCCCTGGGCTGGTCCATTAGGCTAAACCTCGAAAGTCTATCATTTGTACAGTAAAAGTCAATAGAAATTTAGATCCAAGTTCTAAGCTGAAGCCTAGGCTGCTATGGGCCTGATTCCGCCCCTGCCCCAACTATTCTATTTGGAAACTTTAGATATTGTCTCTACTGGCATTTTTTCCTTTAGTTTGCTAGAATACACCATCCATCTATGCTTACTTTTTTCACTTAAAATATGCCATTTGGTACAGGACACTTTGTTCAACCCATATGCACTTGGCTGTGGGCATCTCTTCTGCAAAGCTTGTGCATGTGGTGCTGCTTCTGTCTACATCTTCCAGGGTGTCAAGTCTGCACCTTTGGAGGCCAAGTGCCCTGTTTGCCGAGCGGTATGTGAGCAATCCTGCTTGCCGTCAAACATCTTTCTTGTTCAATCTCCTTGCTGCACTGGAATTTATCTTCTGTTAGGAATATAGAGTCCTTATCTATCATGTATAGGTCAGATTAGTAAAGTTCTTATCGTGTACTACACATTTATTCTATATATTGTCTCCAGGACTACTATTGAATACAAGTTGTTATTCATGATATGGTATAAGAGCTGGGTTTTTCTTGAATGCCGCAACTCGTTCCAATGTAGATCTATTCGACTATTCCACCGCTAGCTCTTCCTCTCTCCTCCTCATCGTTTCTCTCTCTACGATAGCTTTGAAGAGATAGCTATTGGATGTATTAGTCTAAATTTATTACCTAGTGCCACCTCTTACAAATGCAACGTTTTTACATACGTTTTATATTTGAGGAGGATATTAGAAATATAGAGTTACTATTACGTATATGTTAGGTTACTAGAATCCTTATCTTATAATCATCATGTACTATTAAATACAATTTGATATTCCTAGCATCTTCCATTTCTGATCTGTTTTCTTTTGGATCTCCTTCGCTACATCACCCATATTTTGTCTTCCCTTTCATGCTAACCAACTTGTTTTTTATTCTTGAACTACTGCTTAGTGCTAAATAATGAATTGCCCTGTAAATTATGGAAGCTGTATTCCATACATTGCTTCAACTTCCATGGTAATGATTTGGTTTTGATGGTTTTCAGGTTGGTGTGTTTGGCCATGCCGTGCATATGACTGAACTTGAGTTGCTCCTCAAAACAAGGTATTGGAATTTAACCTACTTCTCTTTTTCAACAATAATTATGGAAATGATATCTTATATTTTCTAGATCTAATTTGCATCTCTTGTTTGATCAGGGACAAAGATTACTGGAGGCAGAGACTCCGCGAAGAACGAACCGAGATGGTGAAGCAATCCAAAGAATACTGGGACTCACAGGCGATGCTATCAATGGGGATCTGAAGTTCCAATCTTACCAATCCATTTGTAATGCTAATGTTCGTCAATAATCATCAAGATGGCCATCAAAGCTTCTCTAGCATGGGTTCTTCTCTAGCTGATAACATTTGTTAAGTGCCAACCAAGGAACTGCCTTGCTATAACAGAGGTCGTTTTATTTGAGCCCTGGAGGAAGTAAGCCAGATCCATTGCATTCTGCTGTTGTCCACCTGGCTCAGATTTGGAAAAATGTAGGCTGTTGTATTTCTTTATAAAGTTAAGTGTTGGAATGTGATGCATTTTGACATGTAGAACTACATTTTACCCGCTCATTTAACTATTTTCGAAGTCCTGAAAACAATGGCAAATACAAAGCAATTCACTTTACCAGCTTTTTTTGGGCCCTTCCAGCTATCCTAGAATTTAGGATTCGCGCCAGCAGTGTCAACAAACAGATGAGTACCATTCTAGCTGCTATATATTACCTGTACTGATTACCTCATGTGACATATCATCTCAGTATATATTTCAATATCTGTATGTTCCTCTGCCTCAACCTTCGATGGGCAGCCGTTTAGACCAGGAATTTTACAAAAATAAAATAAAAAATCAACTAAGAAATCTGCCAGTCCATGACAGTAACAACAAATCTGTACAGGCAAGCATACACAAACTGTAACGAACAGACTTGGTATGAGCAGAAGAAACATTTTGAGAACAAGTTTATAGGCTAAATTCGTCAACATTCACTCATCAATCAGGAAGCAAGCGAAACAACCAACCACCACCGTGTATTACACACTATACATGCATATAGCTTTCGCTTGTGAAAAATAAGCAAAAGCGTTTCCATGACATGAACAATAGAAAGATCAACACGAAACCATCCTCATTCCATGAGATGGGGAAAAAGCAAAACCATCAACTAAAGAATCAAAACAACACCGGCTCCACCCAACTTTCACTAAAGAATGCAATGCGATGCAAACTTCCCAACTGACAGCTATTTATTTACATGAACAGCAGATGCTTCTTCCAGCAGGTTTTACTAGTTCTTGTGAGGGTTTTCTAAATTCGCGGGCACTTGTCCAAGAGTAGGAGCAAACCGACATTGTTACTTGATAAGCCAAATGTATACCTATCAATCAAGTAGGAAAGCTGTCAATATCACCATGCTTTACAGATAAAAAGAAGTATATAACATGAGCTGAATTCCCATTGAAGTCTCTCCTACCTGCTTTGCGATGGCTTCTTTTTCTTAACAAATAAAGTCAGGACCCACTGCAAATGATGACAACAAATACTTTAGTTTGGAATAAACTACTATGTTGTGCTATGAACAGTTAAAGCAGTGTAGGCACAAAGGGAATGTCACAAGGATCACAAGAACATTCATGAGGTGCAAAATAGCAATTTAATTAAGCTCTGTTGCTACAAGTGCTACTTATAAGTAGCCAGATTTTTTTTAAAAAAAGTTTAACTCGCTTTAATGGCCATTGGATTTGTAAAGAGATTGATGTGCTATTTTCAAATGGTTAATAAATGTGGCATATGCTTAAAAAAAGAATTAAGTTGTCCTACAAAAAGACACCCCCTTAGTTAAAGTCAGTGTTACCTGATACGAACACAAGTGTCAAAATCCGACTAGGATCGGGTGTCCGATTTGGAAAAGAAAATTTGGACGCACAAAATACAACTCAGAATCCGACTCAAATTCAGGGTGTCCGATTCGGCAAAAAAAATTGGACACGAGTGTCCAAGTAACACTGGTTAAAGTACAAAGCAATCAGAACAGAGGAAAGTACACGGGTGGCTAGGCAGCTAGCCACTGCCACGAGCACCCCAACCATATATAGCAAGAACGCAAGGAACCCCACATACATGCACGCTCAAAGTTTCTCTAGTGTTTTGGCCTCCCAAAACTTGAAGTGCTGAATACTTTTCTAACAGATGTTCAAAAACGAGCAGAATTGAATCGATTAATTAAGACCAAACTCTAGATGTGCTATTATTTGGGCTTATTTAATAAAAATATCTAGAAATAAGTTATGTTGCTGCAATCAACAACAATTTAAATCAAGCCAGTCAGCGGGAAAAATGTAGATAGATATTCCAAATTTGTCGCTTGCTTCATCTACTAATGAATGAATCTGCGCAGATGCTCTAAATTAAATATAGCAAAAATCATCAAAGCTTCAATTCCGTAAGTTTTCTACAATTCAAATATAGTAGATGAAAATTAAGTACAGTGAATAACTGTTCTCTCCTATTTTGGCTCCTAATATAACTTGAAATATGGAATACGGTTGCACATAGATAATCATATTAAGCATGGTTAATTGGTTACCACTTACCAACACAGACACATTACTATCTTTATGGACTGACTAGCAAAATCCTTTAGAACTAAGACTTGACCAGACCACTAAAAGGAACCATTATGTAGTATGTACTGCAACAGAAACATTCTACAACAATCATTTCGATCAAATATGCTTGAATCTCAGCAAGAAAATGCTCAGAGATATTACATAGCTGCAATCTACTGGGTCAAATTAATGAATCTACAAATGATTTATATACAAATAAACACAAAACCACAATAACTTAGATCTTAGTAAACTAGGACAACATAAAATCTAGTAGATGAAAGCAAGGTCCAGCATGTAAGATATCAACTGACGCATGCAATTTACCACCAACCTATCAGTATCCTAGCAACAGAAATAAGCATCATACCTTGAACAAGGCAACCATGGAGAATGTCTTGAGTGCCGCCTTCTTATCCTCCGTGAACCTCATTTCTACAACCCCCACCATGTTTTTTCCAGGTGAATGGTTTACACCAGGCACCACCCCAGCTCTTGCCCCAACTGGAGCTGAATCCTTGGCAAGCTGCTGTGCAATCTCACGAAGAAGCACAAACTGCGCCTTCTCAGTACGCATCGCCACAAGAGCCTGCCGCATCGACTCCCGGTCAGCCTCCAGCGCCTCCAGCCTCATGTAAAGCTTCTTAATGTCTGGCTCCACCGCATCATCCTGGTGCTTCTCCGGAACCTTGGCTATTAGCACAGACGCACCTTGATGCACCTTGACAATCGTGTAAACCCTATCGCTGCCGCTTGCACTGCCAACACCATCAGTCTGGCTCACCCCCTCCTCCCCACCTCCACATCCAGCAGACGGAGACTCTGGCAGGTCCTCATCATCATTATAGAGGTTGCTCCTATCTTCCACAGCCTCCTCAGGTAACATCTCGTTGGCATAAAGGCCACCTCGTCCCGGCCTGGACGACTCTGGCAACACCTCATCTGTGTAAAGGTGGGCGCCTTCCTCCTCTTCCAGAGACAGCTCAAGCAGGTGCGTTTCCTGACCGTGTTCGAGGAGGCAGATCCGGCGCTCCAGATCGCCGACCACCGCATTATCCTGCTCCTGCCTATCCTCATAGTAGTACTCCCCGTCGTAGCAGCGGAGCTTAGGGTAGTAGCCACCGTCCCCGTCGCCGTAGCCTTCTTCGTCCTCGAGTAGGAGCAAGTCCTCTTCCTCCTCTCCGTTCTGAGCGACGACGTCCTCGCCCTCAGGGAGCGGGATGCCGAGGTGGAGGCACTGGAGCCGGTACTCGCGGAGCCTGGCCCGGAGCCGGACGAGGCACCGCGCGCGCTGGGCAAGGAGCGCGCGGAGGTGCTCGATTTCGGCGGCGTCGAGCGCCATCTTCTCGTCGGCGAAGCGGCGGAACTGGCGGAGCTCCATCTGAACCTCGGCCTTCTCGCGCTGCAGGCGGAGCATCATGGCCATGGCCTCGCTGGCGGCGCTGGCCGCGGCGAGGCGCTCCTCATCGACCTCCACCCGCAGCAGCGCCGCCGTGCCCTGCGCCGCCGCCACCGCCTCACGCAGCGCCGCCTCCTCCTCCTCCGCATCCACCCGCGCCGCCCCCTCCTCCTCCCCGTCCCCCTGTTCCCCCCTCTCCTCGCCCAGCTTCCGCTTCACGGACCGCCGCCACGCCGCCGCCTCCGCTGAGGACGGCGAAGAGGAGCAGCACGGGCACCACCCCCCGGCGCCCGCCGCGGCCGGCGGAGGGTCGGAGTCCTGGTCGCGCTCCTCGTCCATGACGGCGGCAGCGAGGGTTCGCGGCAATCCAAGTGCGGCGCCGCGCGGAGCTTTGTTTGGATTTGGGGGGTGGAATTGGAACCGGTCCGACGAGTTGGGTGATGTGTCGGCTCTATCGGCCTCTTTTCCCCTTCTCGAGGTGGGGTCGAGGAGGAGACAACAAACGTCACGTTTGTTTGCTTTTGAATAGTGGATTTTAGATTATGTAAATTAACGGTTAAATTTTAAAAATAAATTCTACAAATATATATTTAGATTATAACATAATCTATAATCTATTTAAGATGAATTTCTACAATCTACAATTCAGATTTCAAAGAGATCAAAGTACCGTAGGTTGCGGGGCGGCTCCGGATGAGAGATTATTCGGATTTCGCATGTTTTTCTCATTACTACTCCTATTTCTTTTCACCTGTTTGAAAAACGGATATGTTTATGTGGGAAAGTTTGAAAAACGGATATTGTTCGTGATTAATTCCTACCAAACTTAAACTGCGTTCGGCTAAATTCTGCAAAATTCATGTGAAACCCCTGCGCTGTCGATAGACTACTGCTTTCCACGGTAGATCATACTGCCTTGGCATCCTCCCTCTTCCAGCCCTCCATCTATTTTTAAGAGAGGAAGGAGAGAAGGGTGATGAGGTGGAGGAAAAATATTTCGTTGCTTCATGATTTCGTTGCTTTCCAAGAATATCAGTTTTCTTCGTGATTTCGTTGCTTCCGTCGCTAGGCGTAGGTCATACTATTCACTTTTTCCCTATCTCTCTAGACCGTGATGTTTTTGAGATATTTATGTCAGCAAGGAGCTGTAGTTTTCACCAATTTCGTGTTTGTGCAATTGGATCGTAGCAAGACGTGGACTTGTTCTCAGCACTTCAGTAGTCGGAATCTGTCCAGAATACGGCCGTGCCAACTGTGGATGAATGATTTGATTGGTACTCACAAAGAAATTTTGACGATTGGAAATAGCCTTAGCAGTAGGTTTAAAAAGAACAATGAGAGATGATTAAGAAGCAATCCTCTTCGTTTTCATCTGTAGAGATTATTACAGTTAGAGATTTGATTGTTACTAACAACCTTTTGATCCCGTTTGGGACTCCTAATTTTCTTGTACAGATTGGAAAGGAGCTACTCATTCTACCTCTACAGATTTTATCTGCAAAATGGACAATAGGGGTTTTTTTTTATCAGTAAATAAAATTTATCGAGAGCCACCGATAAATATGATATAATGGATATATCGGAATCAAATTCAAAAAATCAAAAAAAATGAACATAAAATAATCAAATTTAAACTTTGATATAAAACAAACAAATGGCATAGGACATAAGATATCAGTTAGCCTAGTTATTATCAAAATACACGGTCTCAAATTCGAAATTCATTCCTAGAATATGTACAAAGCAAGACTCAAACACTAGTAGACCTTAGCCTATAGGAAAAAATATTGTGCCATTACATCATAAGATTGTTTCTTCTTTTTTCCGTGCTTGGTTCATTTTATACGTCCTTAAACTCAAATTTAGCAAAAATATTTTGACTGGTATTTTACCGGGACTCACCGATCCACTGGATTTTTTAGACCAATTTGTTTTCCAGATGGACAGTTGCTCACATAAAAGACCACCGTTTCAACATCGATCCCGAATCAAATAACCAATAAATGGTAGCGATAAAAAAAATTGACACAGTATATGAGCACGAGCTTGGGTTTGGACGAATAGTGGAGGTGGTTGTATCTCTATCTATTATAGACCAAACCATATATTTACTTCTTATATGTCTCATCAAGGCAGAATTTTCTTTCAGCGGTAGACGAAGTACTCGTCGATAATAAGGTATCTGTGGTGACTTTGTTAACCTTCGAGGTCCGCATCTTCAATATTCAGTAGGCATTGTGTGAGTGTGTGCGTGTGGTGGTGTGAGTGTGTGCGTATATCTACGATTTGTATTGGTGTTTCTAAAAAAAGTATATATGAGCTTGAAGCAGCAGGCATTGTGTGAGCTCGTGCATATGGCGGTGTGTGCCTATGAGTTGTACTTATTTTTTTTTAATATATATATATACACACACGAGGACGTTGATATACAATAATTATTCTACACTTAGGGTATACAATAACTATTCTACACCCCGATCTAACCCTGTGCCCGCCACGGGTCCCGCATTCCCTCACGTGACGAACCCCCTCATGCTCGCCCCCGCCCTGCCCCCTGTGTGCAACTACTTACCACTGGCGCGTGAAGCAGCTACTAACAGCTACTGAACTACTGGCGACTACTGACATAACTAAACAAATTTTCTATGACTTGAGACTACTTAACAGCTACTGATATAACTACTGAGCAAAACTATTGTGAACTATTGAAGCATCCGAATCATAGAAAATTATTGAGTGACAACTAATGAACAATTACTGAATAAAAACTATTGAACAGATATCGTGCTAGCGGGCGGGTGCCAGGGTTCGAAAATTTGTCGAAAACCGGTCAATATTTGTGAAAACCGATCAATTTAGTCCACACAAAATTCTGAATTTGACTGATTTTCGAATTTGAATTCAAAAAATTCATAAAATTCATAAAAAAATCTAAAAATAACAGAGAAAATTCTAATACCTTCTGTGAAAAAATAATATCCTTTGAATCATATTTCATGGAGAGGAAATTTGAAAAAAAAAAGAAAGAAAAAACATGCTTTAAAAAGTGTGCATCTCATTTAGGAGGGTTCACGTTAAGAAAAATATTAAGAAAAATATTAACATACAAACACATATTTTTTATATAGGGTGTAACTTAGGAGAATATATAAAATTAGTTTCACTTCAATTAGAGTTTTATTAATTTCTCCATGAGTTTTACAATGTCCACAAGCATAAAGTGAACATATTACGAAATATTAATGTAATTAAAATTTTCATATCTACCATTATTTTCCTATATAAATCATAGTATAATTAAACTAATAAAAGTGGTTTCACTAATTTTGGAGGTGTGATGGGTTAGTTATGAATTAATCTAGTTGCAACACATTTACATAATCCTATATATTACAATAACTATTTCATAAGTTCATGTAGTTTAAAAAATTATAGGATCATGTAAGAAAATTAACAAAATTTGTTTCATAATTTTTGGATTAGCAAAGAATTAACTATACAGTTAACTAGGTTTAGCAAATACATTTTTTCATAGAAAATATTCAACTTTTTTATGATTATAAATACTTTTATCATGTATATCTTGTTATAAGGAAACCAACAAATTTGTTTCACTTGATTCAAAGCTTAAATGAATCAGTTATTAATTTTATAAAGTTGAGCTGTTTTTTGGTTTTTTTAACTTCACTGAAATTCGAGAAATGCGCTCGACAAATCAGAAATTCGAGCGGTTTTCGACTAATTGGTTAAAAATGCGATCGGTAAATCGGATAATTCTTTTGGTTTTTGTGAAATTCGACCAGTTTTCGCTTACTTGATTTGATCGATTTTTGTCTTCGATTTATAAATTTGATCAAGTAAATTTGTTCGAATTTTTATCAAATTTCAATCAATTTTCCAATTTTTATGAATTTAAAAAATTCTATAGGTAGCCATTTTCGTTGAATTTTGAACCCTGGCGGGCGCAAGGGCAGGGGGCGCATGGGCAGCTGTGTGCTGGGCCGGCTGTGTTGGTTGTACAATAGCACCCTGTGTTGTCCAGGAGTAGCTGTCAGGTTTCTTTTTTTTTTTTGTGAAACCGTTGAGCCCTGCACGTTGCGTGGTTTATTACGGGGATGGGATAGGAGATCACGAGATGGACAGCCGTGTCCTTTCATCTACTTTTTCATGCTCATCTGGTCATCTTCCAAGTTCCAAAGTACGTGGATTAGTAGTACAGCACGTACTCTGTTCAGGTCCACGGAACGAGTAATCACATGGATCATCCACGTCGTGATCTAATCTTGGACGACGTACTTGCTTGGTCGATTAAATCCCAAGGGTTCCTGCAAACAAGCGTGGTTCTGGGATAAATCGCTCGTGTTCCTGGCAACTCGTGTACCCGTTATCTTTTGCCGTCTATTTTTATTTTAAAATCTATGCATCCAATAACAGGAGATTATATACATCTTGTATTTATATTATTTTATTTATGTAAACAGTGTAAGACCCCTCCTGACATGCATCAGGGGAGACAATAGACAGATCTGATATGCACATGCACTTTGTTGACCCACCAGTATATCCAACCTATTAGGTCGTCTCCGGTGGAGCCTTTTTTCCAGCGCTATAGTGTTTAATGCAGACTCCTACTCTTGCAAACAGCTTCAGCGGAGTCTTTTTCACGTGCTACAGTATCCAAACAGTGTTGCAGATTCTGAATGTCATCCGCATATTTACCGTTTCTCTCGTCTATTTCTACTACTGTTCACAGAAGATGACTGTGAACCCGAAAGAAGAGGGAGAGTAATTGAAGATAAGAAATAGAGTAGTTGCTGGAGATGGAAAAAATAGATAGTATTGTAATAGTGTTAGGGAATGCTATAATAGTGTTATAGAGAATGATTTTTTAAGTATCTGTTGAAGATGAACTTAGAAAAATATCCTGTGTACCATACTTTTTTATTAATTCAAAGCCATAGTCATGATCAAAGGTTCTACCACTCCGGTAAGAATCTAAACCTAGGATCTCGTATGTCTTCTATATTAGTCCTTAGATCAAATAGCTGATACGTATAGTATAATAATTATAGCATTACGGTCAAACTTCGTACATAAAGTATTACGATTTCAGAGTATAAAAAATTTACAAATTATACCGTATATTACAAACCTAGCCTAACGGCCAACAAAAGAACAGCGAAAAATATCTATCCAAAGCCACAAGCAGCTAGAGTGTGAACGTGACTTCTAACTCTACTCTTCATTCGTGCCTCCATCTTCGATGTAGTCGACATCAGCTTTTTTATCTGAATGATAGTAAGAGTGAGTACGGAAACTACTTGGTAAGTCCTATACTATTTCAAGATGTTTGATAGATGCATAAGGGATTGAATCAAGGATAAGACTTTACAGTTTAGTTTTAAGTGTAAAGCGATTTTATGCAGGTATTCAATTGAGTTCTCTACTGTTAACCTTTAAAGTAGTTTGAAAAAGAAAAACCAAGTAACAAGGTATATCTAGGGGGTTTTCGGTCCTGAGATAGGCTACACCTCGCTCCATAATCCCTATCAACATATCTGGTGTCCTCTAGTACCACATAGCTCCTGATGGATTGAGACAACAACTTCACCTCATAGACATCTGGTCCACACACACTCATTAAGATGCACACACCCTGAATCTAATCAAAGCGTGACCAATATTTCATATGTCCATAACCATGGACACGACTACTCGAATAGATTTACACTTTACAGAGGTTGTACATTGTACTCACACGATATGCTCAACCTCCGACCATTGCAAACTGAGGAGTGAATCATACCGAGACATTTTAATCACTTTTCATTGCTGGACACTACTACGTGATACATCAAGTGCTTCAGGTCTTGTATAGAGTGGAGACCCCCAAGATCAGCTGGGACAAAAACTCCTTCGTGACAACCTGAAGACGCTTTGATCAACGTTGCCCCCAGGCCCCCTTAGTAAGATGTCCAACTCAGTCGGGAGAAAGAAAAGTCAAGTCCTGTCCATAACGGGACGCATGGTTGCACTAGGGTGACTTAGCATGATAGTGTAATGACTCGATACTTATACGACCGAGGTAGGTATCTACTGTTAGCAATGAATCACCACCAAGGCGATTCAAGCCCCCAAAACAGCATCCTCGGCCAGAGGACTACTCCACCTGCCCTCACCAAATTAGTTTTCACCCATTTTTTCACCGCTCTCTCCATATCCCACATGACATCAAGGATTTCACAACCATAACGGAATTCACAACCATCAAGGATTCATGGCATAAGAGTTAACATTGATAAACAGTGAAGCGACATCTCCGAAGAGATGTACTCCAAAGTGACATCTCCAAAGACACGTATTCAATCCTAAGCATGCTAGATATCAAAGCGTCACCTGATGTTAATATAGATAACTATAGGTAATCTTAGGGTAATATGTATTCTAGATGATGACATTTTAAGGTATGACAATTGTTTGATAGGATTTAACTACTGCAAGCAGTTTAATAGCGTAATACATAGCACATGCGATAATAAGTCCAGTTTTAAGTTGATCATGTAGATTATTGCAAAATATGGGTTCAATATGATCAAAGAAATAGGATTTTCCTTCTCCGAAGTCTGCTTCTAAGCCTTGGTCGAAGTCAGTATCCTCTAGGTCCCTGATGCTTTCTGCGCAGCACTCACAAAACTCTTTTGGTTCTGCAATACATAATTACGATCAATAACGAACTACACTAGAGAAGAATCAAATAACACCAAATAGAAAACCAAATGAGCCCTAATGCATATCACATTGTGATAGATACGTAGATATCTCAAATTTAGATGAATTTTGGTGAAAGAATCACCGAAATCAGAGTCAGAACAGAGAAGTTATAACTTACAAAAGATTTAATCTAAAATTAAATAGAGAAATTATAAAATGAAACTATTCATGGGCGGGGCCCACTATTCGGAAGAGCTACGATGATGGAGTAATGATGGCGGTGGCGGAGCGGATTGGAAGAAAGGGCGAAAGGGGGGACCGACTGTTGCATTTATAGAGGGAGGGGAAGAACAGAGAGTTGGTGCAGCACGTCGTGTTGTCCTCGATGAGCAGGACAGCAGCAAGGTGGTGTGATGGTGCCCACCTTATTTCCCGTGGTATGACGGCACTGAGCTGGCCAGCGTGTGCGATGGGAGCCAAAGTCAAGTGGTGTCAGATGGCTTGGGTGGCACGCGTGTGCGAGTGTAGAGAGGGGAGGGGGGAGAGAGCATGAAGAGATAGCGCGAGGGGGTGAGGAAGCCGTTGACACATTGAATGTGCTGTCATTGCGGTGGTGTGGCGAACAGCGTGATGCTGTCGTGCTAGAGGAGGAAGACGACACCGGCGTAGGTGGGCCCGCATGTCGGTGAGGTTGAGTGGGCGCGGGCGCTTTTGTGGAGAGGGCGCATGTCGGATGACCGACGCATGGACAGCTACGCTCGTGCGCGCAGACGCGCTTGAGCTAGGCCGAGCGAGCACGTGAGAGCTGGGCCCCGTGGCGCACGCATGTGGGCCGAGCGCGGGGGAGGGAGCGAGGAGAGAAGCTGTGCCAGGTGGGCTGCTCGGTGAGAAGGAGAGGAGATTAGGCCCGGGACAAAAAAAAAAGGAAAAAGAAGAAGGATTTGGGTTTAAATTCGAATAGAGTTTTTGAATTTGGATTTGACTTTGGACTTGGCATAAGTTCAGTTAGGTATATTTGAATTATGCAAAGAGAGTAAAGCTCTAAGATTTGGAAGATGATTTGAATAAACAAGATTTGAATTCAAATTGGATTTGAGCTAAAAAAAAACTAAGAGTAGATTTGAAATTGATAGACATTCAATTTCAAATCTCCACTCAAAGAACCATAAAAATAGTAAACCAATTGCATATGAATCAATTAATGTATGGAGAAGTTTAGAATTTAATTAGTGCATTTGAATACTTAGCCAATTTAATATATATGAATATATACATTCAAGTATACATATATTCATATACATATTTCCTTGATTTTATGTGGTTTAATTAATTACAAAAGTTTTAATTTGGACTAAATTTTGCTATAATCTGTATGCTAAAACTCAGGATGATAAAAAATATTCAGGTATAGAATCGTGGCCTTAACATGTCCAACCTTGTATGGTTTGATCATTTGAACTACTTTAGGATTGCATAAATGTACATTTCTTTATAGTATATATTAGGACTAATTCTAGCTTTATTTATTCATTTCAAATTCTTTATAGTTATTCTATATATTTATTTTCTTACATTTAATATTTTCAATATTTTCCATGTACACTATACAATATAATATTCACTCCCAAAAGAGTAAATTGAAGTACATAACTCCATGTAACTTGTGATTTACGTACCACTAAACTATTAAGGTTACGATAAATAAACAATAGAGCAATGAAAAATGTCTATGCGAAGCAAATTGTGCGATAAATCCGATTGTGGCGTGTTTCAATTAGTTATCCTTTTATAAATGTTACCAGTAGATCCAAATTTTTTTATCGTGCCCGAGCAAGCAAGCTATCGTGAGCATCAACTGATCTAAACATTGATCACATGATCCCCGAAGCACATGTTAGTCGTTGGTCTGTCAATCTATTAATTCATTAAATTTTTCTTTAACTACGAGGTTAATCCGATCAGTATATACATGTTCCACTTAGTTATCCATGTATACACATTACAAATATTTCCATGTACAACATTAGGAAACCATGGTGGTGTACCACCTCGACCCGTGTCGGAGCAAGCAATCTATCCCAATAGGTTATTTGATCTAAATAAATTGGCATATTTAATTGAAGTAGTGACATGAAATCATCTTTTGAATTACTATAAATTATCCATATAATTGTTAATAGTTTATGACATTATTAAGTTGGACCATCACACGCTGTCATGATGAGCAATGGTTATACAAATAAAAGTACACACCCAAGGCAAGCTATTTTACTTCCTTAGACCAGTGCCGAGTAAGAAAACTATTGCCAAAAGCAATTGATCAAAATAATTATTTGACAACTATTTACCTCCTAATGGCACATGGATGACACGCTGGCATTGTTCACGCAGACACCCTGAAATCGAGAAAGTCTTTGCCACTAATAATTTAACTACTATTTATTTCTCAATGATACATGATGGTACATAAGTGACACGCTGCCATGATTCACATGTACACCTATAAAACCAATGAAGATTTTTTCAATAATTACATAACTACTATTTACTGCCCTATGGTACATGGTGGGAATCTCCCCCGCTGAGCACAACTATTTTAAATTTGATCTTCAGGACGGTGAAGATGTAACTCGGTTATTCGTATTCCACCGTGAGTCGCCACATCTCGTCAGGTGGGGAGAAAGATGTATGCCGGAGGATTACCTCACGAGCGGCCAGCCGTAGTTCAAAATTTGATCAGTTTGCTTCCAAAATATATACTATATATGTCAGTTTGCTAAAATTTGAGCTGTTCTTTCTTTCATGTGTACAACCGAATTCAAAATATTTTCAGGTTGCTAAAAAATGTAATTAATGTTTGGTTAAACAATATAATTACAAAGCTCCAACAAAATTATTTCAAAATAAGAACAGTTTTCAAACAAAATATTTTCAGACTGGATTAACCTGTACCAAGTTCATGTATCACCAGTGCAGTCATTAAATTACACAAAAATCAACAAAATTATTCAAACATCATCAGTACAGTTCATGTATCATCATGTACAGACCTGTACTAATGAAAATTGCACTAAAAGCATTCAAAATAAGAATAGTTTTCTTCACCACCTCACAAATTTGATCCTGTAGACACCATACAACCGAAAAATAGAGGAACATGAACAAACTAAATTTCTATGAAATTCGAATATGTACACCACACATGAGAACATGAACTGAAGGATTGATGCAGTTGGTGCGGTTGCCTTCCATTTTGCAAGATATTGATAGCTGTCCACTTGGTTTGGTATGATTCACCTGTCTCCTATAGAGTTAACAAAAATAAACAAATTTTGTGCACTTGTAGTTAATCTGAGTAGATATTCAATAAATCGTGAAGAAATATGAGGTGTATTTGAGACTCATCAACCAGTGGCCTGGTGTCTCCCTCGATCTTGGTGTAGTTCCTCCCCCCCCCCCCTCCAAAAAAGCATTCACCTTTTCTCACCAAGCACACACCAGCAACGGCCAAGATCACAACTTCATCCCAAATTCGAAGTTCTTGACTCAAAAAATGAAAACGATATTGGCAGTCTGTGCTAGTACCTGAGACACGTAAGCATCCCGGTCGATCTTGGTGTCTGCGCATTGAAGGAACAGACGAACACAGCGTCGGCGGAGTATAGCGGCCTCCGGTTGGGTGATCTGGCCATCCTCACCACGACCGACACACATAGGAGATGATGAGGAAGCAGGGGTTCTTCCCTGTGCCGAATGAGTGCCACCTCCTCGCATGTGCTACGCTCCTCAGCAGATCTAGAGCCAAGTCAGATGAGGAAGGCCATAACCGAAGCCGTAGGTGTACCTGGCCACTGAATGTACTAGCCCAAATTCTTAAAACAAAACTAAAAAGTTTTTCCAAAAGAAAATATAATAATTTGCAAAACTATATAATCCTAAGTGTATATATGTGTATATATTAGATTGCTTGATTTTGTGAGCTAATATAAGTATATTTGTGTGTTATATACACTATATGTATATATAGATACATGTGTATGTACATGAGAGAAATAGATTAGAAAAAGGAAAAGCTTTTAGATTAAAAAGGTTGAAGCCCACCTCTCTCTTTTTCTCTTCCCTCTCTTGTCTCAGTTTCAGCCCGATCCAACCAGCCCAGCTGTCACCCTCTCTTCTCCTTTCTCTGGGCCACAGCCCATCTCGTAGGTTTAGCCCACCCAGTCGTCCCCAACCTCCAGCTTCCCTCTTCCTCGCTCTCTCATGCTGCCATGCTATGCCACTGAGGAAGCCCGAGCCGGCCATAGGCCAAGGATCAAGTCCGATGTGCATATGAAGGATAAGATCTTCTAGAAGCTCACCAGCTACGAATAAGCAAGAATCATGGCCGAAGACGCCTTTTCTCTAAACGGGATCAAGCTCAAATCAGAGTCCGAGTTGATGCAGCCACCGTTCAAATTGAGTCTGAGCTGCCCACTGTCATGCTCGGTTTTTCAAAAGAACCACCATGTGCATTCCACATATATGCTAGGATCAGTTTCATCATAGATGCGGTGACATTATCAGTGATATACAGTTCTATATCGAACAAAACAACTTTATTGAAATAGATATCAGAGTTTTTAAACAGCAGCGGAATAACAAGAGGGAACTCCAATGAAAGCTTTAGGGCACACCATAGGCAATCGACTGGGGGCAACGCGACCTAGGACGCTCTGTCTTCATTATACTCTTCTCTAACTGAATAATATTTATTATTGAAAATAGCAAGTATGAGTACGTAATGAACTCCGCAAGTGTGGGGAAGCATGACATGGGGCTTAAGTAAAAAAAAAAAGTAGACATTGTTTTACTGCACTAAGCAACCTTAACCTATAACTCCAAGAAATAAGCATCCTATTTACTAAGTGTGAAGACACTACTTAAACAAAAGGAACAACTCATTGGATTCCATCTAACTACCAAACTCGCCAGATATACCATATCTGTCGGTGTATCAAGAACCGAGGGTCCCTGAGTCCCGAGACCAAGCCAACCGTCCGCCACGTGTCACCATCCCGCGAGGTCCCTCTTGCAGGATGAGGAAAATCTAAGTTCCGGGAGAAGGTGCTCGGGGCCACAGCCTCTGGTCCCCGAGCACCCCAGTTCCTCGGTGACCCGCAGAGTCCAAGTACCGGGAAGAAAGTGCTCGGGGAGGTACCCGCTCGCCCCCGAGTACCCTAGTCCCCCGATGGGCAGAAGAGCTAAGTGCTTGGGAGAGAGTGCTCGGGGCTGCGCGGGGTAGCCCCGAGCGCTCAGTTCCCCGAAGGTTCTACCGAAGTGCTCGGGAGAGAGTGCTCGGGGCTGCACATGGCGGCCCCTGAGCGCTCGGTTCCCCGAAGGTTCTACAAAAGTGCTCGGGAGAGAGTGCTCGGGGCTGCACGTGGCAGCCCCCGAGCACTCGGTTCCCCGAAGGTGCGTGCAAAGGCGCTCGGGGCTGCACGTGGCAGCCTCCGAGCACTCGGTTCCCCGAAGGTGCGTGCAAAGGCGCTCGGGAGAGGGTACTCGGGGTTGCACGTGGCAGCCCTCGAGCACTCGGTTCCCCGAAGGTTCGCGCGAGGGTACCCGAAGCCCCGACGACCCAGAGGGGCCCACCGACGAGGCGTCAACCAGTTAGAGGTCCAAGGCCGCATTTAATGGGCATACGCGGCCTGACATCCTGACATCCTGACATCCCCAACTGCCCCCGCCGCAGTGTCAATCCCTGCCATGCTTTGACAGGGGGGCGTGGGTCCATTAATTGCACGGGTCCTGTCCCATATCATCCGGGGTATCTTGGGATAACGTTGCCAGGATCAAAGCGTTCCACCTGCCACCCTGCCCTGGCAGAGGAACAAGACAGGGTGGGCGCGCCGGGTGCCTCTGTGGCTGCCCGGTGGGCCCTCTCAATGGCGCCAGGGCGTCCACAGTGACGGGTGGTCGGACGCGCGCCGTGTTTTTCCACCGCCCCTGTCACTTCGCCCAGAGGGAATGATAACGCCTTTCTCAGTCGTGGTGTCTTGGAACATGTGCCCCTTCTTTCCCATTTGGGGTATGTCGTGGCCGGCGAGTGCATAAAAGGATGGGCATACAGAAAGAAGACGAGAGGAATCAAGAACACAGACCAAGACAACCCGAACACACGAGAAAACATCCGAAGACAGATCGAGACGATCGAAGACATCATCCGAAGAACACCGCAAGCGAGCTTGAGCAGAGCTAGAACAAGGGAGCCTCAAGCTCTCAATTAGACAATACATTCTTGTAACCAGATATATCCCTGAGGGATCCCCTTCGGGGAAGGATATTGCATCCACACAGGAGTAGGGTGTTACGCCCCCATGCGGCCCGAACCTGTCTAAATTCCGGTGCATTTATTTCTCTTTGCACTAGGCCGACCATCTCCCACCACCGGCCGTTGCATTTATTTCCAGTTCCATTTATTTCTCCGACGAACTCATTCAGGATCATCCCCCCGGCCAAATCTCTAAAAAGGGGTCTCTCGGGATCCCTGCGACAGGAGTTCATCCTCCGACAGCTGGCACGCTAGGTAGGGGGGAACATCCCTGAATCTGTTCGTTTGTTTTCTTCCACAGGAAAAGATGGCCGGTGGGCACCGTCTCCAGCGTTCCGGCTCCACTTCCAGTGACGGAGTGCTGCCCGACGCCCAGGAGGCCCCAGTCGCTGCTGCGTTCCAGCAGCAGCGACTATCTGCGCGCGCAGTTTTTCCATCCCAGGGGGATCAAAGCGCTGGGCCCAGCAGGGCCGCCGCCGCTGCCGCCGATGCACCTCCGACCCCCAGCAGGTGGTCGAAATCCCGGCCGCCAGGTCCGCCTCTGGGCAGTACCGGGTGCCACTTTGGCGCAGACTCGCCTTTAGCGAGGCTAGCCAGGGGAGCGCGCTGCTTGCGGCGCATTCTCTCCTCAGGCATCCGCCCGTCCAGGCAACGCCGAACACTCCGGAAGGCCGGTGGATCCAAGATGTCGTCGCCCTGGTCGGCACTGCTCGCTGCCAGGTGCTGGCCGGGAGTTCTCGCACCACCACCCAGCGTGGTGCTGCCAGAACTGGCTCATCAACGGGCAACGTCCGCACGGGCCGAGGGGCCTCCAGGCGGAGCGCTGCCCCCCTGGCCGTGTCCGAAGCCCGGGACCTCCGCTTGCGTCTCAACGAGCGGAGGGGCCACGAGGATGCCCGCGTCACTCCCGAGCGCCAGCGGGAAACCCGGCAGGAGGCCGATGCAGAGGATCAGGCTTCCTCTTTCCTGGCCCACGGTCACCGGGAATCCCCGGCTCGCCGGCATTCGCCACTAAGGGCTCCCGCCCGCACCGCGGGGTACGGCACCGGCTGCCGTGCCTTTACTACTGAGCTCCGTCGGGTCAAGTGGCCCTCCAAGTTCCGCCCCGAGCTGCTGGAGAAGTACGACGGGTCCATCGACCCCGTCGAGTTCCTCCAGATCTACACTACGGCCGTTCAAGCTGCCGGAGGCAGCGAAAAGGTGATGGCAAATTATTTTCATGTTGCCTTGAGGGGTTCTGCCCGTTCTTGGCTCATGAACTTACCCCCAGGGTCTATTAGCTCCTGGGATGACCTCTGCCACCAGTTTGTGGTCAACTTTCAGGGAACATTCACGCGCCCCGGCTTGGAGTGCGACCTCCATGCCGTCAAGCAACAGGAGGGGGAGACGCTGCGACGCTTTATTCAGCGCTTCAGCCAGGTCCGCAACACCATCCCGCGGGTGGCCCCTCACGCTGTTATCGTCGCTTTCCGGTAGGGCGTCCGCGACGAGCGGATGCTCGAAAAGCTAGGTACGCACGAGATCAAAACCACTGCGGAGCTCTTCGCACTGGCCGATAAGTGCGCCAAGGCTGCGGAGGCCAGGGCGTGGCATGCTCCCTGCCCCACTGCCGACCAGCCAAGTTCTTCCCGTTCCGATAAGCGGGAAAAGAAGAAGAGAAGGAAGCGCGAGGCCACTCCTGTCTAGCTGGCCCAGGGCCCCGCCCATAGGCCGGCCCAAGAGCCTGACTGCCGGCAAGAGCGCCGAGCAGCCGCCGACAGACGGCCCGCGCCCGCAAGGGCCCCTGCCAGGGCCCCTCCTCGGGCCCCGGCACCTGCAAGGGCCCCGACACCAGCTAGGGCACCGGCTCCAGCAAGAGCCCCGGCCCCCGGCCGGGCTCCTGCTCCAGCGAGGGTCCCCGCTCCCGCGGGGCCCGAGCCAGGCAAATGGTGCCCCCATACACCAGACCAGATGGCACGATCTCACGGAGTGTCGTACGGTCAAAGGCCTCGTCGAGCAGCGCCAGAGGGAGCGCGACGAGTCCCGCGGGGCAGGCGACGCTGAGGCCGCCCTCGACAACGCCGAGCTCGGCTTTCAGGAGCCCGAGCATGCCGTCGCCTTCATCGACGAAGGCGCCTACACGCCTTCCTCGCGCCGTGGCATCAAGGTCATGTGACGCGAGGTGTGCTCGACAACCCCGAGCGAGGAGGCCGCCAGGCCCCTGAGGTGGTCGGACGCCCCGATCACGTTCAGCGTGACTGATCACCCCGCGAGTACTGCAGCCGTGGGGCGACTACCCCTGGTGGTGTCCCCCACCGTCTGCAATATCAAGGTCGGTAGAGTGCTGATCGACGGTGGTGCAGGCCTCAACCTCCTCTCCAAGGAGGCTTTTGAGAAGCTACAGGTGTCCTCCAGGCGCCTAAGGCCGTCGCTCCCCTTCTGCGGAGTGACCCCCGGGCACTCCCTGCCCCTCGGGCAGGTCGAGCTACCCGTGACCTTTGGGAGTCGGGACAACTTCCGCACGGAGAGCGTCCTCTTCGACGTCGCGGAGCTCCCCCTCCCCTACAACACTATCCTCAGGCGTCCGGCACTCGCCAAGTTCATGATGGCCGTGCATTATGCGTATCTCACGGTTAAGACACCGGGCCCAGCGGGCCCCATCTCCGTGATCACCGACTCCGACGGCGCCGTCTCCTGCGCCGAGCAGTCGTACATGGCTCTAGTTTCAGCGCGGGCCGAGGTCGAAGGCTGCACAGGGGACCCGGGACCCTCTTCATCCAAACCCCGACTCACCGTCGACGCCTCTGTTCCAACGAAGGAGGTCGTGGTGGGCGAAGGCGCTACCTAGGTTGTCCGAATCGGCGGTAACCTGGGCAGCAAATAGGAAAGCGCGCTCGTCACCTTCCTCCGGGCTAACGCAGACGTGTTTGCCTAGCAACCGCCCGACATGCCCAGGATCCTTAGGGAGGTGATCGAGCATCACTTGGCGGTGCGCCCGGACGCCCGCCCGGTGAAGCAGAAGGTCCGATGGCAGGCGCCTGAGCGCCAGGAGTTTATCCGGGAGCAGGTCAGCAAGCTCCTTGACGCTGGATTTATCCGAGAGGTCCTCCACCCCGACTGGCTGGCAAATCCAGTCATCGTCCCGAAGGCCAACGGCAAGCTCCGCATGTGTGTGGACTACACCGACCTAAATAAGGCTTACCCTAAAGATCCCTTTCCCTTACCTCGCATTGATCAAATTGTAGATGCAACTGCGGGATGCGATCTTTTATGCTTTTTAGATGCCAACTTTGGGTATCACCAGATCCGCATGACCGTAGGGGACGAGAAAAAAACTGCTTTTACCACTCCGGTGGGGACTTACTGTTATATGTCAATGCCTTTTGGTTTGCGCAACGCTGGATCCTCTTTCCAGCGCGCCATTCGCATTACCCTTGATTCACAGGTTGGTCGTAACGTCGAGGCTTACATCGACGATCTCGTGGTCAAAACCCGAGACCGCACCACCCTGCTCGAGGACCTTGCCGAGACTTTCAACAGTCTCCGCACCACCCACCTCAAGCTTAACCCTGAGAAGTGCGTCTTCGGGGTACCGGCGGGCAAGCTCCTCGGTTTCTTGGTTTCTGGCCGAGGAATCGAGGCCAATCCAGAGAAGATCCGGGCCATCGAGCAGATGCGACCCCCGGCTCGACTCAAAGAGGTCCAACGTCTCGCCGGTTGCATGGCGGCCCTCGGGCGCTTAATCTCCAAGATCGGGGAGCGAGGGCTCCCCCTCTTCAGACTTCTGAAGAAGACCGGTCGTTTCGACTGGACGCCGGAGGCCGAGCAGGCCTTCCGCGACCTGAAGAAGCACCTCACCTCGCCACTCGTGCTGGTGGCTCCCTCCGAAGGTGAGCCCCTACTGCTCTACGTTTCGGCCACTCCTCAGGTCGTGAGCATGGTGCTGGTGGTGGAGCGTGATGAGTGCGCGGGGCCAGGTGCTGGGTCCCAGCTCCCAGTGGCCCCCGAGCACTCACCCGTCCTCGCGGCTCCCCCTGAGCAAGGGGTCAAGCCCGAGCACTCTGCTCCTCTCCACCAGGGAGTCGAGCCCGAGCACCCAGCCAGCCCCGACTATGCCGCCGAGCCTGGGGGCTGTAGCAGCCCCTCGGGTAAAGCCACCGTCCGAGCCCGCCGGGTACAGCGACCGGTGTACTTCGTCAGTGAAGTCCTCCGGGAGGCTAAAACAAGGTATCCCCAGGCTCAGAAGCTGCTCTACGCCGAGCTCATCGCTTCCCGGAAGCTGCGCCACTACTTCCAGGCGCACAAAGTCTCGGTGGTTACCACGTATCCACTGGGACCCATTCTCCGGAACCGGGAAGGCACCGGGCGTGTTGTCAAGTGGGCAGTGGAGCTGGCGGAATTCGACCTGCACTTTGTCAGTCGCCAGGCTATCAAAAGCCAGGCGCTCTCCGACTTCGTGGCAGAGTGGACACCTGTCCCTGAGATCGTCCCAGAAGAGATCTCTGCTTATCCCGGGCACGACGCGCCCGGGTACTGGGTCATGCACTTCGACGGCTCCCTCTCGCTGAAAGGCGCAGGGGCCGGAGTGGTTCTCACCTCCCCAACGGGTGAAGAGCTCCGGTACGTCGTGCAGTTGCAGTTTCGCGCATCCAACAACATGGCGGAATATGAAGGTCTCATCGCCGGCCTCCGGGCTGCGGTGGGGCTCGGGATTCGTCGCCTCCTGGTCAAAGGAGACTCCCAACTAGTGGTCAACCAGGTATCCAAGGAGTACCAGTGCACGGATCCTCAAATGGCGGCGTACGTGGCAGCAGTCAGGAAGCTAGAGAGGCGTTTCGATGGCCTGGAGTTGCGGTACATCCCTCGCCGCGACAACAGTCTGACCGACGAGCTCTCCCGCCTGGCCTCCTCCCGTGCGCGCGTCCCTGCTGGAGTCTTTGAAGAAAGACTCGCACGGCCTTCCGTCCTGCCTGCCGAACAGGACGAAGGGGAAACCTCGAACTCAATTCAGGGGACCCCGGTGGTGCCCTCAGTGGGAAGCCCCATCAGGGTGCCGCCGTCCGGCGAGTGCGCTGCACTCGCGGAATGTTCTCAAGATGCCTCGTGGATGTCTGACATCCGAGGGTACTTGAAGGAAAAGTTCCTTCCCGGGGATGAGGCGTCTGCCGAAAGGGTTGCTCGGCAGTCCAGACGCTATGCCATAGTAGATGGGGATCTCTACCGGCGTAGCGCAGGAGGTGTCCTCCTGAAATGCATCTCCCGGGCAGAAGGCGGCTGTCGGTGTATTAGGAACCAGGGGTCCCTGAATCCCGAAACCGGGCCGGCCATCCGCCACATGTCACCATCCCGCGAGGTCCACCCTGCAGGATAAGAAGAAACTAAGTCCCGGGGGAAGGTGCTCGGGGCCGTAGCCTCTAGGTTCCCGAGCACCACAGTTCCCCGATGATCCGCAGAGTCCAAGTACCGGGAGGAAAGTGCTCGAAAGGTTTCTCACTTACCCCCGAGTACTGTAGTCCCCCGATGATCCAAATACCGAAGTGCTCGGGAGAGAGTGCTCGGGGCTGCACGTGGCAGCCCCCGAGGACTCGGTCCCCCGAAGGTCCCACCAAAGTGCTCGGGAGAGAGTGCTCGGGGCTGCACGTGGCAGCCCCCGAGGACTCGGTCCCCCGAAGGTCCCACCGAAGTGCTCGGGAGAGAGTGCTCGGGGCTGCACGTGGCAGCCCCCGAGGACTCGGTCCCCCGAAGGTCCCACCGAAGTGCTCGGGAGAGAGTGCTCGGGGCTGCACGTGGCAGCCCCCGAGGACTCGGTTCCCCGAAGGTCCCACCGAAGTGCTCGGGAGAGAGTGCTCGGGGCTGCACGTGACAGCCCCCGAGGACTCGGTCCCCCGAAGGTCCCACCCAAGTACTCGGGAGAGAGTGCTCGGGGCTGCACGTGGCAGCCCCCGAGGACTCGGTTCCCCGAAGGTCTCACCGAAGTGCTCGGGAGAAAGTGCTCGGGGCTGCACGTGGCAGCCCCCGAGGACTCGGTTCCCCGAAGGTTCGCGCAAGATCGTCCGACGATCCGAAGGGTCCCATCGTCGGGGTGTCAGCCAGTCAAAAGCCCAATACCGCATTTAATAGGCACGTACGGCCTGACATCCTGACATTCTCAGCTGCCCACGCCCCAGTGTCAGACCCTGCCATGCACTGGCAGGGGGGCGTGTGTTCATTAAATGCACGGGTCCCGTTCCATTTCATCCGGGTGCCTCGGGATAACGTTGCCAGAATCGAAGCGCTCCGCCCGCCACCCTGTCCTGGCAGAAAAACAAGACAGGGTGGGCGCACCGGGCACCTCTGAGGCTGCCCGGTGGGCCCCCTTAATGGCGCCCGGGGGCATCCACAGTGGCGGGTGGTCGGATGCGCGCCGCATTTTTCCACCGCCCCTGTCACTTCGCAAAGACGAAATGATGACGCCTTTCTCCGTGGCACCTTGGCACTCGCACCCTCTCTTTCCCATTCTGGATATGTCGAGGTCGGCGCGCCTATAAAAGGAAAGGATGGAGAACACGTAAAAAGTAGTAGGAAAAAAGGAAGAGGACACAGACGCTCACAGAAAAAAGCCCGACAACGCACACGCTCGAACCAGCTCAAGCAAAACTAGAACACGAGAGCCTCAAACTCTCTGTAAGCGGCTCTCTCTTGTAACCAGATACATCCTTGAAGAATTCCCTTCAAGGATAGATATAGCACTCACACAGGAGTAGGGTGTTACGCCCCCGTGCGGCCCGAACCTGTATAAACCCCGGTGCACCCATCTTTCTCGCACTAGGACGATCATCTCCCACCAGCCACTGCATTTATTTCCGTTTCCCGCTTATTTCCCAAACAAGCTCGTTCAGGATCATCCCCCCGGCCGAATCTCTAAAAAGGGGTCTCTCGGGATCCCTGCGACAGGAGTTCATCCTCCGACAGCTGGCGCGCCAGGTAGGGGGGAATATCCCTGGATTGTTTGTTTCGCTTTTTTCCCACAGGAAAAGATGGCCGGTGGGCACCGTCTCCAGCGTTCCGGCTCCACTTCCAGTGACGGAGCGCTACCCGACACCAGAGGGAGCCCAGTCGCTGCTGCGTACCAGCAGCAGCCGCCATCCACGTGCGCGGTTTTTCCCGCTCAGGGGGATCAAGGCGCTGGGCCCATTAGGGCCGCCGCCGCCGCTGCCGACGCACTTTCCGACCCCCAGCAGGTGATCGGGACCCCGGCCACCAGGTCCGCCTCTGGACCACGTCGGGTGCCATCCCGGCGCAGGCTCGCTTTCAGCGAGGCCGGCCCGGGGAGCGCGCTGCTTAAAGCGCATGCTCTCCTCAGGCACCCGCCCGTTCAGGCCACGCCAAACACTCCGGAGGGTCGATGGATCCAAGATGTCGTCGCTTTGGTCGGCACTGCTCGTCGCCAGGTGCAGGCCGGGAGTCCTCGCACCACTTCCCAGCATGGTGCCGCCAGAGCCGGCTCCTCAACGGGCAACACCCGCACGGGCCGAGGGGTCTCCAGGCGGAGTGCCATCCCCCTGGCCGTGTCTGAAGCCCGGGATCTTCGTTTGCGCCTTGACGAGCGAAGGGGCCACGAGGATGCCCGAGTTACTCTCGAGCGTCAGCGAGAGACCCGGCAGGGGGTCGGGGCAGAGGACCAGGCTTCCTCTCTCCCGGCCCAAGACCACCGGGGATCCCCGGCTCGCCGCCACTCGCCACCGAGGACCCCCGCTCGCGCTGCGGGGTACGGCACCGGCTTTCGTGCCTTCACCGCCGAGCTCCGCCGGGTCAGGTGGCCTTCCAAGTTCCGCCCCGAGCTGCCGGAGAAGTACGACGGGTCCATCGACCCCGTCGAGTTCCTCCAGATCTACACAACGGCCGTCCAAGCGACCGGAGGCAGCGAAAAGGTGATGTCAAACTACTTTCATGTTGCCCTGAGGGGCTCCGCCCGCTCTTGGCTTATGAACTTACCCCCAGGATCTATCGGCTCCTGGGATGACCTGTGCCACCAGTTCGTGGCCAATTTTCAGGGCACGTTCACGCGTCCCGGTTTGGAGTGCGACCTTCACGCCGTCCAACAACAGGAAGGGGAGACGCTACGGCTCTTTATACAGTGCTTTAGCCAGGTTCGCAACACCATTCCACGAGTGGCCCCCCATGCTGTTATTGTTGCTTTCCGGCAGGGCGTCCGCGATGAGCGGATGCTCGAAAAGCTAGGTACGCACGAGATCGAGACCACTGCGGAACTCTTCGCACTGGCCGATAAGTGCGCCAAGGCTGCGGAGGCCAGGGCGTGGCATGCTCCTCGCCCCGCCTCCGACCAGCCAAGTTCTTCCCGCTCCGACAAGCGGGAAAAGAAGAAGAGAAGGAAGCGCGAGGCCGCTCCCGTTGAGCCAACCCAGGTCCCCGCTCACAGGGTGCCGCAAGAGCCCGATCACCGGCAAGAGCGTCGGCCGGGTGTCGATCGACGCCCCGTCAGGGCCCCTGCTCGGGCTCCTCCTCGGGCCTCCGTGCCCACGAGGGCCCCTGTTCCAGCAAGGGCACCGGCTCCAGCAAGAGCCCCGGCCCCCGGCCGAGCTCCTGCTCCAGCGAGGGCCCCCGCTCCCGCGGGGCCCAAGCCAGGTAAATAGTGTCCCATACACCAGACCAGATGGCACGACCTCACGGAGTGTCGTACGGTCAAAGGACTCGTGGAGCAGCGCCAGAGGGAGCGCGATGAGTCCCGTGGAGGAGGCGATACTGAGGTCGCCCCCGACAACGCCGAGCTCGGCTTCCAGGAGCCCGAGCACACCGTCGCCTTCATCAACGGGGGCGCGTACACGCCTTCCTCGTGCCGTGGCATCAAGGTCATGCGACGCGAGGTGTGCTCGGCAACCCCGAGCGAGGAGGCCGCAAGGCCCCTAAGGTGGTCAGATGCTTTGATCACGTTCAGCATGGCTGATCACCCCGCCAGTACTGCAGCCGTGGGGCGACTACCTCTGGTAGTGTCCCCCACTATCTGCAATGTCAAGGTCGGCAGGGTGCTGATCGACGGTGGTGCCGGCCTCAACCTCCTTTCCAAGGAGGCTTTTGAGAAGCTGCAGGTGTCTTCCCGACGCCTAAAGCCGTCGCTCCCGTTCTGTGGAGTGACCCCTGGGCACTCCCTGCCCCTCGGGCAGGTTGAGTTGCCTGTCACGTTCGGGAGCCGGGACAACTTCCGCACGGAGTGCGTCCTCTTCGATGTCGCGGAGCTCCCTCTCCCCTACAACGCCATCCTTGGGCGTCCGGCGCTCGCCAAGTTTATGATGGCCGTGCATTATGCATACCTTACGGTTAAGATGCCCGGCCCCGCAGGATCCATCTCTGTGATCGCCGACTCCGGCGGAGCCATCTCTTGCGCTGAACAGTCATACATGGCTTTGGTCTCAGCGCAGGCCGAGGTCGATGGCTCTACAGGGGGCCCGGGACCCTCTTCATCTAAACCCCGACTCGCCGCCGACACCTCTGTTCCAACGAAGGAGGTTGTGGTGAGCGAAGATGCTACCCAGGTCATCCGTATCGGCGGCGACCTGGGCAGCAAATAGGAAAGCGCGCTCGTCGCCTTCCTCCGGGCTAACGTAGACGTGTTTGCCTGGCAACCGTCCGACATGCCTGGGATCCCTTGGGAGGTGATCGAGCATCACTTGGCGGTGCGTCCGGACGCCCGCCCGGTGAAGCAGAAGGTCCGGCGGCAGGCGCCAGAGCGCCAGGAGTTTATCCGCGAGCAGGTCAGCAAGCTCCTCGACACCGGATTTATCCGAGAAGTCCTCCACCCCGACTGGCTAGCAAACCCAGTCATCGTCCCGAAGGCCAACGGCAAGCTCCGCATGTGCGTGGACTACACCGACCTTAATAAGGCTTGCCCTAAAGATCCCTTTCCCTTACCTCGCATTGATCAAATTATAGATTCAACTGCGGGATGCGATCTTTTATGCTTTCTAGATGCAAACTCTGGGTATCACCAGATTCGCATGGCCGTAGGGGACGAGGAAAAAACTGCTTTTACCACTCCGGTGGGGACTTATTGCTACATGTCAATGCCTTTCGGCCTGCGCAACGCTGGATCCTCCTTCCAGCGCGCTATTCGTATTACTCTTAACTCGCAGGTTGGCCGCAACGTCGAGGCTTACATCGACGATCTCGTGGTCAAAACCCAAAACCGCGCCACCCTGCTCGAGGACCTTGCCGAGACTTTCAACAGTCTCCGCTCTACCCGCCTCAAGCTCAACCCGGAGAAGTGTGTCTTCGGGGTGCCGGCGGGCAAGCTCCTTGGTTTCTTGGTCTCTGGCCGAGGGATCGAGGTCAGCCCAGAGAAGATCCGGGCTATCGAGCAGATGCGACCCCCGGTTCGACTCAAGGAGGTCCAGTGCCTCGCCGGCTGCATGGCAGCCCTCGGGCGCTTCATCTCCAAGCTCGGGGAGCGAGGGCTCCCCCTCTTCAAGCTTCTGAAGAAATCCGGTCGTTTCGACTGGACGCCGGAGGCCGAACAGGCCTTCCGCGATCTAAAGAAGTACCTCACTTCGCCATCCGTGTTGGTGGCTCCCTCTCAAGGTGAGCCCCTACTGCTCTACGTTTCGGCCACATCTCGGGTCGTGAGCGTAGTGCTAGTGGTGGAGCGCGACGAGTGTTTAGGGCCGGATGCTGGGTCCCAGCTCCCAGAGGCCCCCGACCACTCGCCTATCCTCGCGACTCCTCCTAGCCAGGGAGTCGAGCCCGAGTGCCCGGCCAGCCCCGACCGTGCCGCCAAGCCTGGGGGCTGCGGCAGCCCCCCGGGTGGAGCCGCCGTCCGGGCTCGCCGGGTACAGCGACCGGTGTACTTTGTCAGCGAAGTCCTCCGGGAAGCCAAGACAAGATATCCCCAGGCGCAGAAGCTACTCTATGCCGTGCTCGTCGCCTCCCGGAAGCTGCGCCACTACTTCCAGGCGCACAAGGTCTCGGTGGTTACCACTTATCCACTGGGACCCATTCTCCAGAACCGGGAAGGCACCGGGCGCGTTGTCAAATGGGCGGTAGAGCTGGCGGAGTTCGACCTACACTTCGTCAGTCGCCAGGCAATCAAAAGCCAGGCGCTCTCCGACTTCTTGGCAGAATGGACGCCCGTCCCCTACATCGTCCCGGAAGAGATCTCTGCCTATCCCGGGCACGACGCGCCTGGGTACTGGGTCATGCACTTCGACGGCTCCCTCTCGCTTAAAGGCGCAGGGGCCGGAGTGGTTCTCACCTCCCCAACAGGTGAAGAGCTCCGGTACGTTGTGCAGTTGCAGTTCCGCGCATCCAACAACATGGCGGAGTATGAAGGTCTCATCGATGGCCTCCGAGCTGCGGTGGGGCTCGGGATTCGTCGCCTCCTGGTCAAAGGGGACTCCCAACTGGTCGTCAACCAGGTGTCTAAGGAGTACCAGTGCACGGATCCTCAAATGGCGGCGTACGTAGCTGCAGTCAGGAAGCTCGAGAGACGCTTCAACGGCCTCGAATTGCGGCATATCCCTCGCTGCGACAACGCTTTGGCCGACGAGCTCTCCCGTCTGGCCTCCTCACATGCGCACGTCCCTGCCGGAGTCTTTGAAGAAAGACTCGCACGGCCTTCCATCCTGCCTGCCGAACAGGATGAAGGGGAACCCTCGAACTCAATTCAGGGGACCCCGGCGGTGCCCTCAGTGGGAAGCCCCGTCAGGGCGCCGCCGCCCGGTGAGTGTGTCGCGCTCGCCGAATGTTCTCAAGATGCCTCGTGGATGTCTGACATCCGAGGGTACTTGAAAGAAAAGTTCCTACCCGGGGATGAGGCGTCTGCCGAAAGAGTTGCTCGGCAGTCCAGACGCTATGCCATAGTAGATGGGGATCTCTACCGGCGTAGCGCAGGAGGTGTACTCCTGAAATGCATCTCTCGGGCAGAAGGCGGCGATCTTCTCGCTGAGGTCCACGAGGGCGAGTGCGGTGGCCATTCATCGTTCCGCACGCTGGTCGGGAAGGCCTTCCGGCAAGGTTTTTACTGGCCTACAGCTCTCCAGGATGCTTCCGAGCTGGTTCGGCGCTGCAGGGCGTGCCAGTTCCAGGGCGCCGGTGGGGCCCAGGCTTCTCCGCAGGGTGCCTCCAGGGGGGCCGAGCTCACTGCAGGGCCCTGCACTGTCATCCGCCCCAGGCTCTGCCTGCCCGGGGTAGGTTCCGCCGGCCCCGGCAAAGCGTCCACCGTCATCCGCCCCGGGCTCTCCGCGCCCGGGGTAGGTTCCGCCGGCGCCAAGGATCCGGACGTTTGCTCCGTCCTCCTCTCGGCCGCCGCCTCCGTCTCTCTCCCGCTGGCCACCACGACGATTGGCGCCTCCGCCGTTTCGGTGCCCGCCTCCGTCGGAATGGCAGGCGGGCTCGGCTCTGGTCCCGACGCCCGCTCTTTTTCCGTCGCAGTAGCGCCTGCGGCCGGCCTACGGGAGACAAATGAAAAACGCCGAAGCTTAGTTCGGGCCAGAGATACCCATGGAAAAGCAAGAAAGGAGACTCACCGATACCGCCATTTGGCCGCTGGGAGCCTGATGTCCGGGTCCGGCGCCGTCGGTCCGGACTCCTCCCACCGCCTCTTCCGCTGGGGGCTCGGCTGAACCGCTGCGCGGGCCTCGGGCGCCGCTGTGCGGGCCTCGTGTGCCGCCGCGCGGGTCTCGGTTTCCGCCATGCGGGTCGCGGGCGCCGGTGCAGGCCCCATCCGCACCATGCGCGGCTCCAGCACCGGAAATGCCGCTGCTGCCGTTGGCGACGGCGGAGAGTCTGGCACTAGGATCAGGGCCCAGGGACGCTTTCCCCGATCTCCCGGCGCCACCTCCTCGACAATTTCGGTGGCGCCCTCCTCCCTAGGACGGCAGTTGCCGCCTGCGGCGGCCCCTTCGCCAGCCCGCGACGAGCTGCCAGCGACCTCCTCGCCTAGTAGCTCCTCCAGCCCGGGGAGTTCGGGGGCCTCGGGACTCCGGCTTCTTGGCCGGTCCACAGGCCCCTGGGTGTCGAACTCCGGTAGCCCCGCCATAATGGCCACCCGGTTGGGGTTGGCGCAGAGCGCCATCTCCGGCCACGGGAGCTCCGTCCGGCCCATGTCCTCCGTTCCGGTGATCACCCTTGTCATCCCCCGCAGTTCCGCCTGCCCCAGATCCCAGCTCGCGCCGATCTGGGTCCTGGTGATGTCCTCCGGCCCGGTATAGAACCAGCTCGGCCGGGCCCGCTCTCGCAAAGGCGCCAGCCGACGGCGCAGGAAGTCCACGACCACCATGACGGAGGTCAGCCCAGACTCGCGCAGCTCCAGGATGCGCTCCAACACCGGCTTCAGCCTCGCGTCTTCTAGTGGCGGCGCCTCCCACGTCGATCGCCGAGGTTCCGCCGCCGCCTGCGGCAGCTCGAGGCGCTCATGGGGGTCAACGTCGACGAAGAACCAGTCCCGTCGCCACTCCTCCCACTTGCTGCGCAGCACCTGGGGAATGTAATGATCCCCCAGGCCGTCCCGGAGCCGAAGGTTGCAGCACCCCGCGACGTCCGCTGTGGAGTGCCCCCTCTTCTTCCCCACCGACCGAAGGACGAAGAAATGGCGAAGCAGCGTCACCGACGGCATCACCCATACGAACATTTCGCAGAGATGCGCAAAAATCGCCAACACCACCACAGAGTTGGGGCTTAGGTGCACCAGTTGAATGCCGTACGTCTCCAACACTTGCAGGAAGAAGGTGGAGAACGGCGGCACCAACCCCGCCGCCACAAAGGAGGTGAAGAGGACGGTCCGCCCAGGGACGGTCGTCGCCGGCGTCAGGCTCGCCGGCCTCACCACCACAGCACCTTCTTGCCCCTCCGGCACCAGCAGTTTCCTGATTTTGTCCGCCGCCTCCTCGTTCCTCAGATGAGACTCCGGCAAGATGCTGGCCGAAGCCTTGTCCCGGCATCCTCCTCCAACCCTCGTCATCTCGGTAAAGATGGAAGGTGTCTTGGTGGTGGAGAGAGAGAGAAGGAAGGATGCTCCGGTCGCCTGAGAATTTCCTAAGGGCTTCGGAGCACAAAGAAGGCAAGAGCACAAGTGCGAGAAAGCGTAAAAAGGGGAACGGACCGATCCATTCCCCCTTTTATATCTCAAAGTTCAAAAACTGCCGCCCAAACAGTTCGCTCGGCGAAGCGTCGCCTCGATCGACGCAACTGCCAGGCGAATCTCCCGCTGATCGCGCGATGTCAGCGGCTGCCAGGCGTATTTTCCTCGATCTGCGCGGCGACCGCGCGTGCCGCCCGTGTGGTCATCATACCCTTCAGAAGTTGTGTGGACACGCGTCCACTCATTTTCCCATTGGGGCATACTTGAGGCCTGGGTCCGCAAGGGCCACCTCTCGAAAGGGTGACACATGGCGTCTGCGCTAGCCTCGGCATCGGCCGCGACGAAGGGCCCATTCGCAGTCTCCGTCCCGTCGCCTACCAATGGACCCGGGGGCTACTGTCGGTGTATTAGGAACCAGGGGTCCCTGAATCCCGAAACCGGGCCGGCCATCCGCCACATGTCACCATCCCGCGAGGTCCACCCTGCAGGATAAGAAGAAACTAAGTCCCGGGGGAAGGTGCTCGGGGCCGTAGTCTCTAGGTTCCCGAGCACCCCAGTTCCCCGATGATCCGCAGAGTCCAAGTACCGGGAGGAAAGTGCTCGGAAGGTTTCTCACTTACCCCCGAGTACTATAGTCCCCTGATGATCCAAATACCGAAGTGCTCGGGAGAGAGTGCTCGGGGCTGCACGTGGCAGCCCCCGAGGACTCGGTCCCCCGAAGGTCCCACCGAAGTGCTCGGGAGAGAGTGCTCGGGGTTGCACGTGGCAGCCCCCGAGGACTCTGTCCTCCGAAGGTCCCACCGAAGTGCTCGGGAGAGAGTGCTCGGGGCTGCACGTGGCAGCCCCCGAGGACTCGGTCCCCCGAAGGTCCCACCGAAGTGCTCGGGAGAGAGTGCTCGGGGCTGCACGTGGCAGCCCCCGAGGACTCGGTTCCCCGAAGGTCCCACCGAAGTGCTCGGGAGAGAGTGCTCGGGGCTGCACGTGGCAGCCCCCGAGGACTCGGTCCCCCGAAGGTCCCACCCAAGTACTCGGGAGAGAGTGCTCGGGGCTGCACGTGGTAGCCCCCGAGGACTCGGTTCCCCGAAGGTCTCACCGAAGTGCTCGGGAGAAAGTGCTCGGGGCTGCACGTGGTAGCCCCTGAGGACTCGGTTCCCCGAAGGTTCGCGCAAGATCGTCCGACGACCCGAAGGGTCCCATCGTCGGGGTGTCAACCAGTCAAAAGCCCAATACCGCATTTAATAGGCACGCGCGGCCTGACATCCTGACATCCTGACATTCTCAGCTGCCCACGCCCCAGTGTCAGACCCTGCCATGCACTGGCAGGGGGGCGTGGGTTCATTAAATGCACGGGTCCCGTTCCATTTCATCCGGGTGCCTCGGGATAACGTTGCCAGAATCGAAGCGCTCCGCCCGCCACCCTGTCCTGGCAGAAAAACAAGACAGGGTGGGCACACCGGGCACCTCTGAGGCTGCCCTGTGGGCCCCCTTAATGGCTCCCGGGGGCATCCACAGTGGCGGGTGGTCGGATGCGCGCCGCATTTTTCCACCGCCCCTGTCACTTTACCAAGACGAAATGATGACGCCTTTCTCCGTGGCACCTTGGCACTCGCACCCTCTCTTTCCCATTCTGGATATGTTGAGGTCGGCGCGCCTATAAAAGGAAAGGATGGAGAACACGTAAAAAGTAGTAGGAAAAAAGGAAGAGGACACAGACGCTCACAGAAAAAAGCCCGACAACGCACACGCTCGAACCAGCTCAAGCAAAACTAGAACACGAGAGCCTCAAGCTCTCTGTAAGCGGCTCTCTCTTGTAACCAGATACATCCTTGAAGAATTCCCTTCAAGGATAGATATAGCACTCACACAGGAGTAGGGTGTTACGCCCCCGTGCGGCCCGAACCTGTATAAACCCCGGTGCACCCATCTTTCTTGCACTAGGACAATCATCTCCCACCAGCCACTGCATTTATTTCTGTTTCCCGCTTATTTCCCAAACAAGCTCGTTCAGGATCATCCCCCCGGCCGAATCTCTAAAAAGGGGTCTCTCGGGATCCCTGCGACAGGAGTTCATCCTCCGACAGCGGCGATCTTCTCGCTGAGATCCACGAGGGCGAGTGCGGTGGCCATTCATCGTTCCGCACGCTGGTCGGGAAGGCCTTCCGACAAGGTTTCTACTGGCCTACAGCTCTCCAGGATGCTTCCGAGCTAGTTCGGCGCTGCAGGGCGTGCCAGTTCCACGCAAAGCAGATTCACCAGCCAGCTCAGGTTCTTCACACCATCCCCCTGTCATGGCCTTTCGCGGTCTGGGGGTTGGACATTCTGGGTCCATTCCCCCGAGCAATCGGGGGCTATGCGTACCTATACGTCACCATCGACAAGTTCACCAAGTGGCCGGAGGCGGTCCCAGTCCTCAAGGTGACAAAAAACACGGCGCTCCAGTTTATCCGCAGCATCACCAGTCGCTTTGGCGTCCCGAACCGGATCATCACCGACAACGGCACCCAGTTCACGAGTGCCCTGTTCGGGGACTACTGCGAAGATCTCGGCATTAAGCTCTGCTTCGCCTCCGTCGCTCATCCTCAGAGTAACGGCCAAGTCGAGCGCGCCAACACGGAGATACTGAAGGGCCTCAAAACCCGGACCTATAACGTGCTCGCCAAGCACGGGAAGGGATGGGTGGATGAGCTGCCCGCCGTGCTATGGGCTAATCGGACCATGCCAAGTCGCGCCACCGGGGAGACTCCATTCTTCCTCGTCTACGGCGCTGAGGCGGTCCTCCCCTCCGAGCTCACTTTAGGCTCCCCTCGGGTGCATGCATATTCTGAGGGTGAGCAGGAGCAGCAAAGGCGCGATGACGTTGACTACCTGGAAGAGCGCCGGCGGCGTGCTGCCGTCCGGGTGGCTCGGTACCAGCAGAGTCTGCGGTGATACCATCTGCGCCATGTTCGGGCCCGGTCTCCGACGCGTCCAGTCGCGCAAAGGAAAGAATAAGCTGTCCCCCATGTGGGAAGGTCCCTTCACCGTGATCGGGGTCCCGCGAGAAGGTTCTTTCAGGTTGGCGGCAGAGGATGGGCAGCCGCTCCCGAACCCGTGGAACATCGAGCACCTGCGCAGGTTCTACCCGTAGACGGCCGTGCTCGCGCCGTAGGTCAACCAGGCCGGGGGCTTCCCCCCGCCCAAGTTGACCGGGGGCTACCACCCATTGGGTAAGTCACCCAAACTTGTAAAATTTGTAAATTCAATATCTCAATATTCAGTCGTATGTCGATTTCTTTTTTCTGGATTCCGTATGTTTAATCTGTCTGGTGAGATGCTCGATTGTGCGAGAAAAAAGTTCGCTCTCTCATTTTCCCCGCTGATAAAAAAATCCCAATCGGTATGCACGCGGGCAGTTGCCGCTGACTTACGTCCAACATGGTAGGCTGTGGTGTTCGGTGTCGTGGCAGACTCCCGGGCACTACCGAGTTCCGGGGTGCTCTGGGTAATCCTATCGCTCGAGCTGCTCGAGTAGTCCGGAGCCCAGGCCCCCGGGACGGGCTGTCGGTGCTCGGTCTGGTCTGTCATACCCGGGCGCCACCGAACCATAGGACCTCTGGGTTATGCCTCTGTCTGCTCTCGTCCGCCGGTTTGGGTATTCGAGAGGTCTCGGATCGAAAATGAGAGCAGTCTATAACAAGTACCGCACTGACAGAGCGCACCAGGCAAAGAAATTCCCTATTCTCTCTTAAGTCACAGGCCGACAATCAAGAGCAGCTCGACCACGAGGGCCTCGATGCCCAGGTCGCTGATCGGCCCCAAGGGTCCTCGGGTGGTCCTACCGCTTAGGCATAAGTGGTCGAGATCACCCGACCCCGGGATCCTCATGTGCCCCTTGACGCTCAGGCACTCCGGCTGAAGGAACCAAGTCCCCGAGCACCCCGAGCTCGGAAGCACACGCTCCTCCTGGATCGGTTGGCCGGAAGGCCGACAGCTGTCCGGTGAGTGGTTAAATTCAAACAAATTTGCGTTCAATAATATTATGTTCTCGAGTCATCCTCGGGGGCCCTCGCATTTTAATCTGCTCGGCGAGATGATCTCCTCGTGCACAAAACCCTACCGTGCATCTACTTTTTCCTGGAACGACAGAGCGGTTCGTAGAAAGGTGTACCGCGCGTACGGTAATGTCCGTCCGAAGCCCTTCGTGGTGGTCGTGGTGTTCGGCCCGCTTTTAAGGACCCCGAGCACTACCGAGTCCCTGGGTGCCCTGGGTAATCCTATCACTCGAGCTGCTCGAGTAGTCCGGAGCCTAGGCCTCAGGGGCGAGCTGTCAGTGCTCGGTTCGGTCCATCTTAAGCCCGGGCACCACCGAACCACGGGGACTCTTGGTCACATTTCCGCCCGCGCGCGTCTCCGGTCTACTGACTGAGTGGTCGTGAGGTGAAAAAGTATTCACCGGTCATGGAGTGTTCCGTGCTGGATCGATCCATCTCCCGAGCAAGGAAGTTCGTGTCTTTATCTTTTGACTTAGACGATGCGGACTCGCAAGGGCTTGGGTGCTGAACGCGCCAAGAACGACAATCGGGATGACTTTGTTCTCGGGGATGGAAAGGTCGGGAACTGTCCGACTGAGTACTCCCCGGGGCTTCAAGGCAAAACATCGGAAGGAACACTAAGTACTCAAGAACACTGGAGTTGCGAGCCCAAAGAAAAGCTACCATTGTATTCACAAGGAAGATACAAGCATTTCTGAGGGATCACTCCCATATTTACATCCATCCAAGACAACAACAAAAGAAAAAGAAACTACTGCAAAAAGCCTAATCAGCGATAGAGTCGGCGTCCGAGACGTCTGGGTCATCCCCGGGGGCTGGCGGCGGCGGCACTTCCCGCCTAAAGCCGGCCGCCACTTCGGCAGCGGTACTCCGAACCGCTCCCCGGGCGGCCTCTCCCACGGCTTCAACCACTCCTTCCCGCGCCGGCTCCAGCGGGAAGTTCGGGTCTCTGCTTCGGTAGCAGGCCAGGACGTGCTCGGCCACCGCGTGGGCCAAGCCGCGTCCTTCCCGGGCGGCGAGTTCCTGGACGGCCCAAGGCAGCGCCTCGAGGCGCTCGCAGACCTGCTGAACCCTAGGACTTGTCGTGCGGGGCTATCACTCTTCTTGTCCTCGACGAGTCGCCCGAGACCGGCCTTCTCCACGGCCCGCCGCATCCGCCGGAGTATGTCCTCCAACATTTGCTGCAGGTTGACCCGCGAGACGAAGGCAGCCTCGAGCTTCTCCTTTGCAGCCCGTAGCTGCACCTCGAGTCCCTGGCCCCCGGCCGGGTCAGAAGAACCGCCGTCGGTTGCGGAGCCGGCGGCTTGCTTTGTCTGCGTCACCAGTTCGGACAAGGCGCGCTCACGGGCGGTTAGCTCCGCCTCGTGTTTTGCGTTCTCCTCCTCCCTGGCAGCCTCCCCCTCTCGGTGGGCTAGCTCCCCCTCCCGACGGGCCAGCACGTCCTCTTGGTGGGCCAGCGAGTCCTCCCGGGCACCCAGATCCGCCGCAGTGATCTCATTATCCACCTCCCGGAGGGAGATGTCCTCCTCCCACCGGCGGATATCTTCTCTGATCTTCCGAAGGTCATCTTCCCAACGCTGGAGGTCGGCACGCGTTTGTTCGGCCTTGCCCTCCCGGCGGGTCAGCTCGGCCCGGAGCTCCTCCGCCGCCTTCTCGTGGACTGCGACCGCTGCCTCCCTCTCCTGCGCCTGCCCCTCCCTGGCAAAGGCCTCGGTAGCCTGCTGCTGCGACTCCTCAACCAAGCGGGCGGCGTCTTCTCGCTCCCGCGCGGCTTCGGCGCGGGCGACCTTCAAAATCTCCCGTTCCCGCGCGACCTCCGCGCGGGTATCTTCCAGGAGTTTCTGCTCCCGCGCGGCCGCCGCGCGGGCCTCTTCCTGGGCACTCGCAAGCTGCGCCCTCTCCAGGATCAGCCGGGCGCGCTCAGCTTCGAACCGCCCCTCCTTCGCGTCCACCGCCGCACCCAGCCGCCCGACCGCCACCTGGACGGCCTCGATCGCGGCCAAGAGGGGGTCGGCAGGCCGGCCGGGCGTCGGTGGAGCGCCGGCCTCCCCACGATTCGCCTCCGGGGGGGTCCGAGGTCCCCATGGGACGCCACACAACCATCCGCCCCAGGCTCTGCCTGCCCGGGGTAGGTTCCACCGGTGCCGAAGACTCGGGCGGCGGCCGCATTCCTGCCTCGGCCGCCGCATCCACCGGCCCCGGCAAGGCCGCTGTCTCCGCCACCATCCGCCCCGGGCTCTGCATGCCCGGGGTAGGTTCCACCGGCGCCGAGGGCTCGGGCGACTGCTCCATCCTCCCCTCGGCCGCCGCTTCCGCCGTCCTCCCCTTGGCCGTCGCGTCCGCTGGAGCCCCCGCCGTAGATGCGTCCGCCTGCCTCGGTGCGGCCGGCGGGCTTGGCTCTGGCCCCGGCACCCACGCTCCTTCAGTCGCGGTGGCGCCTGCGGGAGGCCTACGGGAGATAGGCGAAGATTAGAATCAAAGCTCAGTTCGGGCAAAGAGCGCCCAAGAAAGAGCGAAGAATGAAACTTACCCGGTCGTCGTCCCCCGGTTCTGCCATTTGGCCGCCGGGAGCCTGAAGTCCGGATCCGACGGCGCCGGCCCGGAATCCTCCCGTCTCCTCTTCCGCTGGGGGCTCGGCGGGGCCACCGCGCGGCTCTCAGGCACCGGGCCAGGCCCCATCCTCACAAGTCACGGCTCCAGGACCGGGAACGCCGCCGCTGCCAACGGCGACGGCGGGGAATCGGGCACTGGGATGTATACTCGGGGGCGCTTCCCCCGATCCCCCGACGCCGCCACCTCTACAATGTCGGCGGTGCCCTCTTCTCTAGTGCGGCGGCTGCTGCCCGCAGCGGCCCCGCCACCAGCCCGCGCTGGGCTGTTCGTGGCCTCCTCGCTGATCAGCTCATCCAACCCAGGGAGCTTGGAGGCCTCGGGGCTCCGGCTCCTCGGCCGGTCCACGAGCCCCTGGGCATCGAACTCCGGCAGCTGCGCCAAGATCGCCACACGATCGGGATTGGTGCAGAGCGCCATCTCCGGCCAAGGGAGCTCCGCCCGGCTCATGTCTTCCACTCCGGTTATCACTCGGGTCATGCCTCTCAGCTCCGCTGGGCCCAGGTCCCAGCTTGCGCCGATTTGGGTCCGAGTGATGTCCTCAGGCCCGGTGTAGAACCATCACGGCTGGGCTCGCTCCCGCAGAGGCGCCAGGCGACGGTGCAAGAAGTCCGCCACCACCATGACCGAGGTCAGCCCGGAGTCGCGCAAGAGTCTGATGCGCTCAAACACCGGCTCCAACCTCGCGTCCTCCGGCGGCGGCACCTCCCACGTCGACCTCCGAGGTTCCGCCGTCGCTTTCGGTTGCGCGAGACGATCGTGGGAGTCGACGTCGACGAAGAACCAGTCCCGTCGCCATTCCTCCCACTTGCTGCGCAGTACCTGGGGGATGTAGTGCTCCCCCAAGCTGTCTCGTAGCCGAAGGTTGCAGCACCCCGCGACGTCCGCCGTGGAGTACCCTCTCTTCTTCCCAGCCGGCCGCAAGATGAAGAAGTGTCGGAGAAGCGTCGCCGAAGGCACTACCCCTACGAACATCTCGCAGAGGTGCGCTAAGACCGCCAGCACCACGACGAAGTTGGGGCTCAAGTGCACCAGCTGGATGCCGTAGGTCTCAAGAACTTGGAGGAAGAAGGTAGAGAACGGCGGCACCAACCCCGCCGCCACGAAAGAAGTGAATAGAACAATCCGCCCGGGAACGGTTGTCGCAGGCGGAAAGTTCACCGGCATCACCACCACGGCTCCCTCCTGCTCCTCGGGCACCAACAGCTTCCTAATTTTGGCGGCCGCTTCTTCATTCCTCAGACGAGACTCCGGCAGAATGCCGTCCGGAGTCTTGTCGCGACGGCCTCCTCCGACTCTCGGCATCTCGGCAGGAGCGGAGGTGTTCTGGAGGTGGAGAGAAAGGAGGAGAAGCGCTCCGGTCACCTGAAAGGTTTCTAAGGGCTTCGGAGCACGGAGGAGGCAAGAGCAAGATTGCAGGAAGGCGTAAAGAGAGGGACGGATCGATTCCCTCCCCCTTTTATATCTCAAAGTTCAAACGTTGCCGGCCAACGGTTCGCTCGGCGAGACGACCCCCTTGATCGGCGCAACTGCCAGGCAAATCTCCCGCCGATCGTGTGGCGTCAGCGGCTGCCAGGCGTATTTTCCTCGATCTGCACGGCGGCCGCGCGTGCCGCCCGTACGGTTGTCATGCCCTTCGGGAGTTGTGTGGACACACGTCTACTCGTCTCCCCGCTGGGCCGTACCCGAGGCCCGGATCCAAAAAGGCCACCTCTCGAAAGCCTGCCAAGTGGCGTCCACGCCAGCCTCGGCCTCGTCCGCGACGAACGGCCTATCCGCAGTCTTCGTGCTGTCACCTACCAATGGGCCCGGGGGCTACTGTCGGTGTATCAAGAACCGGGGGTCCCTGAGTCCCGAGACCAGGCCAGCCGTCCGCCACGTGTCACCATCCCGCGAGGTCCCTCTTGAAGGATGAGGAAAATCTAAGTTTCGGGAAAAGGTGCTCGGGGCCACAGCCTCTGGTCCCCGAGCACCCCAGTTCCCCGGTGACCCGCAGAGTCCAAGTACCGGGAAGAAAGTGCTCGGGGAGGTGCCCGCTCGCCCCCGAGTACCCTAGTCCCCCGATGGGTAGAAGAGCTAAGTGCTTGGGAGAGAGTGCTCGGGGCTGCGCGGGGCAGCCCCCGAGCGCTCGGTTCCCCGAAGGTTCTACCGAAGTGCTCGGGAGAGAGTGCTCAGGGCTGCACGTGGCAGCCCCTGAGCGCTCGGTTCCCCGAAGGTTCTACAAAAGTGCTCGGGAGAGAGTGCTCGGGGCTGCACGTGGCAGCCCCCGAGCACTCGGTTCCCCGAAGGTGCGTGCAAAGGCGCTCGGGAGAGAGTGCTCGGGGCTGCACATGGCAGCCCCCGAGCACTCGGTTCCCCGAAGGTGCGTGCAAAGGCGCTCGGGAGAGGGTACTCGGGGTTGCACGTGGCATCCCCCGAGCACTCGGTTCCCCGAAGGTTCGCGCGAGGGTACCCGAAGCCCCGACGACCCAGAGGGGCCCACCGACGAGGCGTCAACCAGTCAGAGGTCCAAGGCCGCATTTAATGGGCATGCGCGGCCTGACATCCTGACATCCCCAACTGCCCCCGCCGCAGTGTCAATCCCTGCCATGCTTTGACAGGGGGGCGTGGGTCCATTAATTGCACGGGTCCCGTCCCGTATCATCCGGGGTATCTCGGGATAACGTTGCCAGGATCAAAGCGTTCCACCTGCCACCCTGCCCTGGCAGAGGAACAAGACAGGGTGGGCGCGCCGGGTGCCTCTGTGGCTGCCCGGTGGGCCCTCTCAACGGCGCCAGGGCGTCCACAGTGACGGGTGGTCGGACGCGCACCGCGTTTTTCCACCGCCCCTGTCACTTCGCCCAGAGGAAATGATAACGCCTTTCTCAGTCGTGGCGTCTTGGAACATGTGCCCCTTCTTTCCCATTTGGGGTATGTCGTGGCCGGCGAGTGCATAAAAGGATGGGCATACAGAAAGAAGACGAGAGGAATCAAGAACACAGACCAAGACAACCCAAACACACGAGAAAACATCCGAAGACAGATCGAGACGATCGAAGACATCATCCGAAGAACACCGCAAGCGAGCTTGAGCAGAGCTAGAACAAGGGAGCCTTAAGCTCTCAATTAGACAATACATTCTTGTAACCAGATATATCCCTGAGGGATCCCCTTCGGGGAAGGATATTGCATCCACACAGGAGTAGGGTGTTACGCCCCCGTGCGGCCCGAACCTGTCTAAACTTCGGTGCATTTATTTCTCTTTGCACTAGGTCGACCATCCTCCACCACTGGCTGTTGCATTTATTTTCAGTTCCATTTATTTCTCCGACGAACTCATTCAGGATCATCCCCCCGGTCGAATCTCTAAAAAGGGGTCTCTCGGGATCCCTGCGACAGGAGTTCATCCTCCGACGATATCCGACTACCAAAACTCACCAGGTAATTCCATTATCTAGCTACCCGACCAACCATACCAAAACCCTGAACCCATCTAATCTAGAAGAAGCCCAAGCCCGCTCTTGACCGTGAGCATGACTGATTGATCAGTTTTATACTCTGCAGAGTTTACATACTTTACCCACGAGTCGTGATTTTATCACCCGCATTAGCAGGTGACAGTCTCCATATTTCCATGCCGACCAAGCACTTACACACTTCTGAAGTATGCGTTAGGAGATCACTACTAGGCCTTTACAAAGCTCCCACCGACCTGCAAGCACCCACTAAGGTTTCACCGCTAACAGTGATTTCATCACTTCAAAAGCCCCCCCATGTGCCACTCGACCATCCAATGGTGCTCACAAAACCAAAGAGGTGGCTAATTAATTGGCCAGAATGTACCCATATAGACCTCGTGGTTGTACTATTTAGCCAGGTTACATACTTCAAGAACAGGTCCTTAGGACCTCACACAGGAACAGACACATTCCCACCGTGCGGCACAACACATGTGCCTTCATGCACCATCCACATACCAACCATCCTGTTAGAATCCCTGTTCTATGTTGCTATGAAAGATTACCATACCCGATTCATGTTGCATAAACATTAGTCAAGTTTAACATCTACCCCAACCAAGATAGCGACTAGCATATCTACCCTTTATTTCTCATAACTCAATCAACGGTGACAAGGATATTTAGACAATTGCTAGTAAATCCTAATCATGGGATTCAAATTTAGACAAGCATGCATGAAGGATAAAACAACTAGCATATAAATCCTAAAATAGGTGCAAGATGTTCAAGGACATTTGCCTGGCTCCTGCTCAGTTTCTGGCATATCTCAAAGTATTGACCTTGTAGCTCATTGAATCTATAGGAATGCCATATTCTACTCACAAGATCTACCGACAAAAGAGAAAGCACAAAACAACTAAGAAACAATACACCAAATAGAGACAACACATCATAAAAACACTATAGTTGGATAGGATATGATTTTAGAAGAATTTGGGCATAAGAACTGCTCAAATCAGAGTTTAGATGGAGGAGAACATGTTCTCGGAAGATTAAATTAGGGTTGAAGAAAAAGGAGCCAGAATATTCCCTGAAAATATTCTCGATCAATTATTTGTCGAAGGAAAACCCTAACTATGGTGATGGCATGATATTGGTAGGAAAATAATGAAGGGCTTGGTGCATGCGACGATGATATGGTGATGGCGTGTCGGAATTTTAGGGTCTTGCGAGATAGGACACAAAAATGATGTCTGATCAAGATGGTATGTGAGATCTTATTAAACCCTAACTGACAATTGGAACAGAGTGGAACAAGACGATGGTCGGCGGTGGGCTCTCGGTGTCGCCAGTGATGGAGGACATGGGCAACAGCGATAGTCAGCCTAGAATAGGCGGCCACATTGCCGTGGACTCGAGGAGGTGCTCACCTTGGCTATGACATGCAGAGGTGCACGCACAGCAGAGGGGACCAGGTTTCGTCGGAGGCGGCGATCGGGCGCGTGGCCACTAACATCGACGCTGGGCTTCGGTGGCGTTTCAGCAAAATAAGGAAAGCACAACATATAACGCAAGAAGGAAAGCTCTGTGGTATGGTTGGTAAAGGCAATGGTGTTTTGAGGTAGCGGCAAAACAGTGACGTACGTTGCTAGGTTTGGTGGTGATCGCGAATAGACGCAACAACAATGACACTCGCGTTCCTAAAGATAGATTATGCATTCAATGAAAGTACTTGAACACAAAGCTATCAGGAACACAATGCTAGGGTAGAGGTTTGGATAGAACTTTACTTGAGAAGGAGATCGATCGGTTGGAACTTTGGTGAGATTGTGCAACGACATAGGAAGTTGGGATCGCGTTCCTGGTGGCGTCTCTGCAGATCCTGCCGAGATCTTCTATGGACATGTAAATGGCTTCATGGAACACACCGTGACATTGTCGGTGTATCCATACTACATCTAGATCGATGGGGAACGCGAACTAAACACACAGTGCATGCACATAACTCATTCAGACAGGGGCATGCACATAACTCATTCAGACAGGGGCAGCAGCAACGTCGACATGGATTTTGATAGTGTCAGGGCTCTAATAGCCGATCTCGTTGGTGAGGACATCGGGAACATCTAGGGGCATGTGCTGATCAAAGGGAATGCGATCCGACCTCCGATCGGTCGTGGAACGCCGATGCCATCTGTGACGGCGCAGCTGTCCATGACGATGACGACCATGGCAGCGTAGATCAGGCTTTGGCCGGGATGGGGGTTTGGTTAAGGATCACAAATGGCATCCATATAGGGGAAAAGAGGAGTGTAAGGGACTGATCCAAGTCCTCACCTTGCTGCAATGATTGGTGAAGAAGAATTCGTGGAGACTTTGGAATTTAGGCTCACGTTCCCATAGCAGCGATGAAGATATGGTCGAGCCATTCAGAGATCCTTATGATCCCTCGACGTTTTGCATGGTGGCATGAGTGGCTTGATTGGATCTTTGTTGGATCATCGGGAACGTCGATGGATTATTCGGTTCGCGCGCTGGACGTGGCCAGACATAGAGCAGCGTAGACCATGATGTAGATCCTAGTGTCATCTATCCTCCTTTGACCAAACAGTTTTGGGACATGTGGGGGACGATTTGGGGCACATCTTGGTGAAAGATCAATGTTTTTTCCTGGATAGATCGCGGGGAACCCAGATGCCAATAGGTGGCAACATGGATGTTCGGGACGGCGAATGGCGCCCGGCAGGTCGGGGGTGGCGGATAGGGTTTGGTGGACGTAGGAAAAGGGCAGGGGAGGGTGTGTTGGTCACTTTTTAAAGGGCTAGGTGCGGCTGGCCATAAGGTGGGGAGAGAAAACGGCTGGAGGTGGAAGATGAAACGGTCGGGTGGAAGATGAAAGAGACAGCTCAGGTTCGATGATAATATCTCTACCGTCTGTACTCCAAATTGGACGTTTTTGAACTCTATATTGTAGTACTCGAAAAGATCTACAACTTTGGTATTCATTGGAATTTCTGGAAATGCCGTCTTGATTTACAAAAATGCATAACAAGATAAACTATTTGAATTCAGCCTTATCTGTGCAGCACTGATCTCGAGGGCAATAACTCCTAGCTCCATTATCCAAATGGAGACTTCCATAGGTGTCTTGATTTACAAAAATGCACCACAAGATAAACTGTTTGAATTCAGCCTTATCTGCGTAGCACTGATCTCGGGGGCAATAACTCCTAGCTCTATTATCCAAATGGAGACTTCCATAGGTGCAAATCGCCGACGAGGCCTACAACTTTGGTATTATCAAGATTTGCATTTGAGGCCGTATTGAACTCTGAATCTGAGTGAGAAGAAGAGGCTGACGACGAGGAGTAACTGGCAGCCAGCTTCAATTGCCATTATGGCCATTAGAAACATTTAGAGCAGCAATTTTTGATCTTGAATTGAGGGGAATAAAGATTAGATTGATGTGGGGGGATTGAATTAAGAAATGATGGGGGAGAGAGGGGAGGGCAAGTGCCATGGAGATGGGCAGCTGGGCGGCCGTGGCGGCCAGGCAAATGGACGATGTTGTTTGGAGGTGGATGGAAACGATCATGTACATGCACATGCAAGCGAGCTAGTTTAAGCTAGCATTAGCACACATGTGGGCCATCCTGTTAGCAATCTAATGTGATGCAAGGTTGATGGCATGTTGCTGATCTGGAGCCATAAGCTAGAGAGAAAAATATTGAGGAAAGATAGTGCACGTTGGGTTGGATAAAAAAGACGTGAGATGAGATTATCCACGAAGGATTTTTGGATGATATAGAAAAAATAGAACAAGGATTTATCCAACCTTAAAATTCTTTAACCTATTCTAATATTTTGTAAATACATTTTTTATCACACAAAACAAATTCTTTTTAAACTCTAAAATAAATTTAGAAAAGCTTTTAAATTTTAGAAAAAAAAAATATTATTTTATTATTTTAAAATGCTCACAACCCAAATCGGAATTTTGGGGTATGACACCCACGAGCCCTATCTCTTCTGGGTATATTAGGCACCCAAAACCTCTCCCCTAGAGCATCCCAAAGCAAGCCATCGGTTTAGAGGCGAGAGTCGTCGGGAGAATCTTGTCCGCCGCCGCATCAGGGAAGAGAGCCACCGTCGTCGATCTCGACCATCGTAGGTTGATCGCCGCCGCCGAAGAGCTCTCTAGCACCGCAGGTGCGAAAGGAAGCCTCACGAGGCAATCCCGACCACCGATCATCACCGGAGCATTGTCTATGATGCCGACCGACAAGGACCGTTGTCGTGCGACGTCGCCGAGCTAGCTAGATGTTTCCTCGATCTTCCACGTGTGTCTAGGTGAGTTCTCTGTGAACTTGTGTCTCTATTCTGCTGCTCGCCGTCGAGATTAGGTCATCGGAGCACCATTCCGGTGGGAGTCCGACCGAGCACCACCGCGAGAGCCATCTCCGCTGCCGTCTAGATGACGGCCAAGTGTTGTGAGTCATCCAATTCAAAAACCGAGAGCCCAGATTAAAAGATCTGCATACCCCTTCGCTAGCCAAATGTAGAGTGCCACGTGGACCTCATAATCCCAGTCACCTGGATGCCATGCCATCTTGCCAAGTCATCTAGCCACGTCAGTGTTTTTGCCAATGTGTCATGCCACCTCAGCTCAGAGAGCCGAATCAGCTTTTCTTTTCTTTTTAATTGTTTTAGTTGTTGCGATGACATCATAAATAGTATATATTACGCAATAAATAGTTTTCTAGTGTAAAAATAATTCAAATAATAATAATAATTAGGAAATTAATTTCTGATAATGTTTATTAGGTTTATTTAATTCTGATTAATAGTTTTATAATTCAAATAAATGCTAGAAAATTCTAAAAAAATCCCAAAAAATCATAGACGACTTTAGAAAAATTCTATAAAATTCCTAGCAACATAATTTGATCTGTAGTTAATCTTTTTAGTCATGTTTTAATCTTTAAAAATTCAATAACTTGTTAACCGTAGCTCTATTTTGACCAGTTCTTTTGCCAGATTGTCTGGAATAGTGTGATCTTATTTGTGATGATGCTTGTTGTATGATATTTGGTTCTTTTTGGATTTTGGTGTTTATGTGTTGTTGTTTTTCGCGTATGTTGCGAGTAGACACCAATGTTCAAGAGGAGCTAGAAGGTCTGTAGGATTAGAATTTTGAAAACCCAACTGAGTTCAGGGAAGACAAGTTATGTTCTTGAACATATATATCCTAATTTTACAATTTTTTTGTTTTACAAACATGTATACTAGTAGTATGTTGAGGATCCTAAGAGTTAGGTTTTACACTAGTTTTTCCTTATCATCCTTGTCGGCATAGTATTGGTTTTGGGTTATAGAAGGTTTGATGATGCTTAGCCTTGCTTTAGGATGGAAGACATGATAATTACTCTATGAAATTGATAATAGTCCTATGCAACAATGATAAATATGATGGAATAATTTTTGTAGCAACATGGCATAGGGATTTGAGCATGTGGTCTGGTCGGTATGTGATGAATAGTTGGGAAAGTGGTAGACTTGCTTAAATCTAAGGACCAGCTAGTGGGATGACCTTTCTATATTTACAGTACAACTACAAGCATGGTATGGGACGAGCATAGCTAAATAATTTGCTTTATTATCAGCATAGTGTAGACTATCTGGTAGTACAGGGAATGAAAGGGATGAACTTCTTTTGATCCATAAGGCACAACAGGGGGCTTCTATTGTTGAGGTGGAACCACGCGGCGGTGGAACCTTAGCGGGTAGACATGTGCTGAGAGGGGTATTGTAAAGGATTTGTAGTGGATTCCTAGCGCACACCTCGGAAGTGTGTAAGAGTTTTCCGTCGGCTAATGGATGCTTGGAAAAATGGGAAGAAACGTCTTGCGGGTAAGGTACAATCTCTGCAAAGTTAAAACTGAATATTCAGCCGTGCTCACGGTCACGAGCGGCACTGAAAACCTACCATAATTATAACTCGATGTTTGGGTTAGTCTAGTCAACTGTGATGGTTGGAATCATAGTTGAGGGTCATCAGTCATAATGGTGGGAACTATGATTGAGATGTTCAACTTTAGTAGATGAAACTTTAGTTGAGATAGTCAATTGATGGTTAAGTCAAGATGTATGGAATCTTGAGGTGGTTTGTCATTCATTGAATTATTATTGCTTTTCAGCTGTTTTAACTTAAATGATATTTCATGCAAAAGAGCCATTTAGCCATATTTTTGTTAAAGCCTTCATATGCATACTATTTACTTTACAACTTACTGAGTACAATAAGTGCTCACTCTTGCTATTACCAAACACTCAGTTGGAGAAGGTATCGAGGAGTACGTTAAGGTGGATCGTTTTAAGATGCTTTCTATGTCGATAATGCATGTGGAAGAGTCATAAAGGATTAGAGTATCCGTAGGTCATTTAGTTCCATTGTAGTGTATTTGGTTCTTCGACCCTCGAAGGTCACTTTTGTAAGTTGGTTAATTCAATTAAGTATGAATATTATAATAATTATCATAAATAAAGTCACTATGTATTGAGATTGATTCCTGAGCTCAACACATAGATGAGATTAGTTTGTTTCTTGAACCGATCTCAACAGAGGTGGTATCAGAGCCATATCGACCTATAACGCAACCTTAGATAGCTTGATCAACCCTAAATAGAGGAATTTGGAAAGAATAAAAGCTATGCTTAAAGACCCCTTACCCTCATCTCTTCTAGTAAGGTTTACTTACCCTCTCTTGTGCTCAAACCTACATATGGAGTTGGATCTCAACGAAGTTTGTCATTCCAACGGATTACGCCAAGGGATCCTACCAAGGATGCTTTGGGATTTACTTACCGACATGGGACACCAGAAGAAGTTGATGTAGGAAGGAACAAGGCGAGCTAACCACACGGAATGGTCCGTCACCGTCTTCGTCTATGTACACTGCACACATAAGGGAGAGTTCAGAGTTGTACGCACTTACACCACGAAGACAAGGAGGTCCATCTTTGAAGAAGGTATACGAGAATGCCACTCGTCGAACCCTCTACCGCATGTGCTTGGACTATGGATCAACAACCAAGGACTCATTGTACTGCTACGTCCCCGTTCAAGACGACTCAAGTCTGGATACTGGAGTTCAATGCTACTGCAATAAAGAGAATACCACACTCCAAATTCAAGTTTAACTCACTGTCACCCTGGATCGACTCTATGAGAGTACCATGCAAGAACTAAAGGAGGTTCGCCATTGCTTGGAAGAAGCTGAAGAGGACAACGTGACACTCCGACACCGCTTGCGCGAATTCACTCCTACACTAGTGTCACCCCCAAGCAAGAGAGCCCGCTCCGAACCACTCTCCAGCTTAGGATCAGGGTACCTAGACAGTGACTCTGATGGAGAACCTGCAACCCCACCATATCTACCAAATAGGGAGTCCCATGTTAGAATTATATAGATTGATCAGTAGTGTTTTTTAGGTCATTCCAGAGTTTTTGGTTCTTATGGATCTTTTTCTTGTGAATGTCAGTTGTGAGTTGCAGGATCACCCTTAGGCACCTTGTATGCATCCACATATTAGAAGTAGGGTTTGATGATAGTAAGTAATAAATATAATAAGTGTTTTTAAGTAAAATCAGTCTCTAAAACATAGACCTCTCTCTAGAATCTTGTGCTTTTCTCTTATCTATGCCCTACTCTGCCAGATGGTCAACACTAGGAGCAACCTCGTAAGCAGTGGTAACCGCATAGAAACCCTGCCTCCACCACCACCTTCGATGACTATGGAGTAGCTTATGGTTATGCAAACTCAGATTTTGCAAGGGATGGCTCAGGCAATAACCAACAAGCAACAAACTACTCAGAATCAGCCACCACCATAGCCCCACTATGGCAACCAGTCCAAGTTGAGGGAATTCATGAGGACTAAGCCAATTATGTTTTCCCACACCACTGAGCCACTCGATGCAAATGATTGACTTAAGACAACTGAGAAGAAGTTATTGATCGCCCAATGCAATGATCATGATAAGGTCTTGTATGCTGCACATCAGCTCATCGGTTCTGCCACTGATTGGTGCGATGCTTTCTGCAACGCCCATGAGAACAAAGAGTCAGTCACTTGGACATAATTCAAGGAAGCTTTTCATCACCATCATGTGCAGCAGGCACTATCGCTATGATGAAGAAGGAGTTTCACAACCTGAAGCAAGGGTCTATATCAGTGAATGAGTATGTCAATAGGTTTACTCAACTCTCAAGGTATGCACTAGAGGATATTGACACTAATGAGAAGAAACAGGAGCGTTTCCTGGATGAGTTGGTTTATGGAATGCAAGCTCAGTTAAGCACCCATGGCTACCTAGACTTTCAGCATTTGGTAAACAAGGCACTCGTATTGGAAGACAAACATCATATGCTTGGAAAAGATCGCAATAAAAGAATGGTTTCACAAGGACAACACTCAGGCAGTAACTCTCGCCCACGCACCATGCCACACCAGGGACAACTACAATCATCCACTTAGCCCAGACCTCAAGAAGCAGCACCTCACCCTTTGAACCAGCAACCCCGTTCCAAAACAAGCTACAACACACCAGCCCCAACTAAGAACCTTAACCCACAGGCTCCAACGAGACGTACATGTTTCAACTACCAAGAGTTTGGACACTATGCTAATCAGTATCCTAAGAGGAGGAAGAACCAGACTCTGGTCCCTTTCAACTTGAATACACCAATGAAGACACATGCTCCAACTCAGAACTGCAATCAGTATCAAACACCTGCACCACCCAATAGAGCTCAACAGAACCATATGAAGGGACACGTGAACCACATCTCCGTAGAAGAAGCTCAGGATGCACCTGATATCATACTCGGTATGTTCTTTGTCAACTCAACCCCTTGCACCTGTTTTGTTTGATTCTGGAGCCTCACATTCATTCATTACATCCAAGTATGTGGCCAAGCATAGTTTGTCACTAACAACCTTGAAACATAAGATGCTAATTAGCTCACCTAGTGGAGAAATGAGAGATAGTTTCCTTTGCCCTAAGTTAAACCTTAATTTAAGGGAGGTAGATTCCTAGTTAACCTCATCGTTCTGGAATCAGATGGGATCGATGTGATCCTTGGAATGGATTGGTTAGCAAAGTTCAAAGGAGTGATAGAGTGTGCTAGAAGGGTAATCACCTTGGAAAGCAGAGAATGAGTCAAGGTAGAGTTTGTGGCAGACACACCATCAGCAGAGGAATGCAAGTTGAACCATCTTGAAGGATCGATAGTGGACCAGATACGGATAGTCTGTGAGTTTCCAAACGTGTTCCCTAATGAATTGCCAGGTATGCCACTAGACTGAGACATTGAGTTTGTAATTGATTTTGTGCCTGAAACTGCGCATATAGCTAAGAGACCCTATAGGATGCCCGCTAATGACCTAGCTGAACTAAAGAAGCAAATACAAGAGTTGTTAGAGAAGGGTTATGTTCGCCCTAGTACCTCGCCATGGGGAGCACCTGCGCTCTTCGTGCAGAAGAAAGATGGAAGCCAAAGCATATGCATAGATTATCGAGCACTTAATGATGTCACCATAAAGAATAAGTACCCCTTACCCAGGATCGAAGATCTGTTCGACCAAATTACCGGAGCTCGAGTGTTTTCAAAGATAGACTTAAGGTTAGGATACAATCAGCTAAAGATTCAGAAATCGGATATACCCAAGATAGCATTCATCACCCGGTACGGATTATCTGAGTTTACGGTTATATCGTTCTGATTGACTAACGCCCCAGCTTAGTTCATGTACCTTATGAATAAGTTTGCATGGAGTATATGGATAAGTTTTTTGTGGTGTTTATTGATGACATATTGGTTTACTCTAAGAGTGAAAAAGAACATGAAGAGCACCTAAGGAAAGTTTTAGAAAGCTTAGAGAACATCAACTGTATGATAAACTTAGCAAGTGTGAGTTTTGGTTAACAGAGGTGTCATTTCTTGGACATATTCTATCTACCAGAGGAGTTACAATAGATCTAAGTAAGGTGAAAGATGTGTTGAATTGGAAATCACCTACAATGTTACAAAAGTGAGAAGTTTTCTTGGTTTAGCAGGCTATTACTGTCGCTTCATAGAAGCACACAAATGGATCTTAATGTGAAATAACGAAGATGGCTAGAACTAATCAAGGATTACGATGTAGGAATCTATTATCACCTAGGAAAAGCAAACGTGGTTGCAGAAGCGTTAAGTCATAAAGTATACAGTGCTATGGCTATGTTGCAAGAAGCTCAACCGACTTTGTATGAAGAGTTTCTTAGAGGCAGTAACCATGAAAGTGGAACTTACTTTGGATGAGGACATTCAGAAGGGATAGGCAGAAGATGAAAATATCACAGGGATCAAATAGAATATTAAACCAGGCAAAGCCCCAAAGTTCTCAAAAGACGAGAAAGGCATGGTATGGTTTGGTAAGCGCATTTGTGTACCAGACCGAAAAAATCTTAAGGACATAATCTTAAGAGAAGCCCATGAGTCAGCTTATTCTATTCACCCAGGCAGTACTAAGATGTATCAGGATTTGAAGGACCGCTATTGGTGGCCTGGTATGAAGCGAGAAATAGCCGAGTATGTGGCAGTGTGTGATGCATGTTAGCATGTGAAAGCAGAATATCAGAAACCAGCAGGATTGTTACAACCTCTAAAGATACCAGAATGGAAGTGGGAAGAAATTGGGATGAATTTCATAGTTGGTTTACCTTGTACCCAATCAGGCTATGATTCAATATGGGTCATTATGGATCGTCTCACGATGGTAGCTCATTTCATTATGGTTAAAAGAACCTATAAAGAAGATAAGTTAGCAGAGTTATATATATCCAGGATTGTGTGCTTACATGGAGTTCCAAAGGGAATAGTGTTAGATTGAGGGACCCAATTCACCTCAACGTTTTGGCAGAAACTCCATGAGTCGTTAAACATGAAGTTGAGTTTTAGCTCAGCATATCATCCACAGATGGACAGACAGACAGAAAGAAAAAACTAGATACTTGAGGATATGTTGCTAGCTTGTGCGCTTCAAAATCGCAACAGTTGGGACAAGAACTTACCGTATGCAGAATTTTCATATAATAATAGTTACCAGTCCAGTTTACAGATGACCCCATTCGAGACAATATATGGAAGGAAGTTTAGTACACCCCTGCATTAGAGTGAGACTGGAGAAGGTCAAGTGTTTGGACCGAAAATACTCAAGGAAGCCGACAAACAAGTCAAGGCAATACGGGAAAAGTTAAAAACAACCCAATCCAGACAGAAGAGTTATGCGGATAACTGTTGCCGAGATTTAACTTTTAAGGTTGGAGATTATGTGTATCTCAAGGTCTCGCCTCTAAGAGAATTTGGTCGTTTTAAGATTAGAGGCAAGTTGGCACCCAGGTACATTGGACCATTTAGAGTGAGTGCTAGACGTGGAGAAGTAGCCTACCAATTGGAACTGCTGCCCAAGCTGGAGGATGTGCACAACGTGTTTCATAAATCACAACTGAAGAAGTGTTTGCGAGTACTAGAGGAACAACTATCCCTGGAAGAAGTGGAACCACAAGAGGATGACTTATTTGGAATACCCAGTCAAGATTTTGGAAACAATAGAGCAAGTGACTCGGAGAAAGATCATATGTATGTGCAAAGTACAATAGAGTCACCATACTGAAGATGAAGCAACCTGGGAACAAGAAGAAGAGCTAAAGGCATAGTTTCCTCACCTGCTTGAAGATCAGCTCGAATGTCGGGGATGAGATTCACTTAAAACTAAGAAAACTAAAAACCTTTTCCAAAAGGAAATAAAAGAATTTGCAAAACTATATAATTCTAAGTGTATATATGTGTATATATTTGATTGCTTGATTGATTTTGTGAGCTAATATAAGTATATATGTGTGTTATATACACTGTATGGATATATAAATACATGTGTATGTACATGAGAGAAATAGATTAGAAAAAGGAAAAGCTTTTAGATTAAAAAGGTTGAAGCCCACCTCTCTCCTTTTCTCTTCCCTCTCTTGTCTCAGTTTCAGCCCGATCCAACCAGCCCAGCTGTCACCCTCTCTTCTCCTTTCTCTGGGTTGTAGCCCATCTCGTCGGTTCAGCCCACCCGATCGTCCCCAACCTCCATCTTCCCTCTTCCTCGCTCTCTTACGGCCCATTTCATCATGTTATATTGCTCTCAAAATTATAAACAATATCGAAATAGTCATGAATTTTTTTGAAAAAAAGTATGTTGTAGAGGATGCTATAATCTATCTCTAAAAAAAGTATGTTGTATAATAAAATTTGTTTTTTTTTGGTTTTTTATTGTAAAAGTATTAGTTTGAGTTGAATTTTTTTAGAGATAGATTATAGCACCCTGTAAAACATCCTTTTTTAAAAAAAAATCATGACTATTTCGATATTGTTTGGAATTTTGAGAGCAATATAATGCAGTGAAGAAATGTCACAAATGCCTTTGGGTGCCCTCAGTTGTTTAACATTCAATTGGACTTGTAACTCAATTTGAAATATAAAAATCCATAAAGAAAATTTAAAAGATACATCATTCATAAAATTTGAATATTTGTTTCATAATTTTTAACATTTTCATGAGCCCACATATTTTTAACATGTAGGAACGATGAATACAAAACTAACAAAATTTATTTCATATTTTTCTGAGTTGTAATTATTTTTCTATGATTTTTACAAGATTGTGAATGCACTAGTTCTAACTTGCATAGCTAATTTATCTAGTGAATTTTTTTGTGAATTGTCATGAGGATGAAGAACTGGCACGTCCATGACTTATGGATACAAATTATTTTTTTCGTCACACTTCCTACATTTCAATCGACTGAAATCTAGGATTCTTTCAATCGATAGTGCCAGATTTAGAGTTAGTGGAGAGGGTTTTGGTGATCTGAGTGTGTTTTTTATACTTAGAAAGAGAAGTAAATTTTATAAGACTTTCTTGAAAAAGACTTTTACAAAATCTTCATTCACGTCATTTATCCTTAATTTAACGAACTGCATACGTATATGCTTGTGTGGTAGAGAATACGTGTCGATGCCTCGTGAGAGCACGAGGTCTCACGTGAGACCGAATCTTATAAAAAATTGCTTCCCTTAGAAAGAGGCCCGGGCGATGGTGTCAAATGGCGGGCATGGAAACGACTACGGGCCACAGGTGATGTAGGACAACCAATGAGCAGTGATGGCATTGGGGGAGCCAGGAAACAACCGGGTTAGCGTGATGGCTGCCGGAGACGGGATGACATGAAGAGGGTGGGGCGAGGCGAACACAGAGAACACAAAGCGACGGGGGAGGAAGATAAACAATGAATGGACAGACGTAGAAGAAACATGGTCGGCCGTCCGATTTCGGTCCAAAGGATGATATGCGTCGACTGTTCTTTGGACCTTTCAAGTAAGAATAGACTGTTTTGTATACTTTTCCTTGCTTCACAGATATGAGCTAAATAATCTCTTTAAAAGGGACTCGAGAAGTCGAACAGAACTCACACAAGCTACTACGTGATTTGTACGCACTCGACATGCAAATGTCTGTCACTTTTTTTTTGCGATTATTCCGTCACTAAAACTCAACAAACTCTTTGAAACAACGATAAAATTCCATGTAACTGCCATAGATCACCGAGTCATCCATGTGTGCAGGCATGACTTGTGAATAGGATGGTGCGTGTGATCGATATCAGAATTGCACATATTACAAAGGTAAACATCACGAGATGTATATGTGCAAGAGTAAATGACAAAATATATATGTGGTGCAACAAGGCATGGATTTTCTACCAAACAAGAGTGACCGGATAGTCTATAACTCTGTATGCCCTTTGGAGCCAACAAAATTGACACATTCTACTTCAAATGCGTCATGCACCAAGGACAGGGCAGACGACCGTACGAAACTGACACACTGAAGAGAATAGAGATCAATCCAATGCAAGCAGTAGCTACCAGCGACCCAGTGAGGCTTGCAGCAACACAAGCTTGGACACAACTTAACTAGAGACTGGCCAACCTGAAATGGCTACGAATTATGCAACCGAGAAAGATCAATTGAGTTCCTACTCCTTTTTGTTAACCTTTTTCTTTTCTTTATGTCGCGCCCTCGTCATCTTAAGGAAAAAATTGTGCACGCAGAGGCAAGCCGGCTGGCCGCCCCGGCCAGAACCTGCAGATGGGGAGGGGTGTGAAGTGGAGGTAGTAGCTCAGCAGTGGGAGGGAGTAGCCAGGGCCAGTTCAGTGCCCACCATATTGATCCCACCGGCGTCTGCATCGAACATGGCCCTCTTCCCCTCCAGCAGGCTGGCACCGCACGGCGCGGACGATGAGGACGAGTTGTCCTGCCCAGACCACGGTTATTTAGACAGAAATCAGCTTGCAGGTGCCTTGATTTGTTAACTACTAATAGACAACAAAGGAAACAGCAAGCTAGTATCAACTACTTGTCACAGAGTGAAGAACCAGGGGAGGGGAAACTCGGCCCAGGCAACTTTAAAGAATTCGAGGTGCTTGCAGTTGCACAATTTACAGTTTTGAAGAATTCTTAACAGCAAGGGTGAAGAGAGAGTGCAAGCAAGTGGACTTACCACATGGCATAAGGTCAGGCCGGCGAAAGGCTGCGTTGCCGGGTGGGCACTAAACCCAGCACCAGCAGTAGCAGCAAACAGCTGCTGTGGGTGGAGGGGCGACGTCGGGCTGGGCAGGGGCAGCTGCAGCTTGGCGGCGGCGTTGGTGGACGACGCGGAGGGTGGCGTGGAGAGGGCGCCAAGCATCACGTGCTCAGCTGGGGCTCGCGACGATGGCGGGAGCCCGGGCCCCGGGCTGATACTACTGCGGCAGCTGGTGCTTCGAGGGAGCCCGGGACCTGGCCCGGCGGCGGTCGGGCAGCTGCTGGTGGTTCCCCCGCTGATGGTCATGCCGGACGCCGTGCTTGGCCGCAGGAACGTGCCCTGTGGCTTGCAGATGCCGAAGCTGCTCTTCCTCGCCGTCCTGTCCGGACCGCCTTGGACGACGGTGCCATCTGCCGGCTGGGTCATCTGGTCACCGCAAGCAATGTACAGCGCTGTGCGGGGGAAAGGTTCTTGATTGCCGCCCCTAGGAGCCATTTCCAACTGATGAGCTGTTTCCATCTTTAGCGGCAGTAGCAACTGATCCTGTACCATCCAAATGGCACAGTTACTGGTGCTAATAGATGATCAAATGCACACTTGCATAGGCTTCGCAAAATCAACAAAGCATGCACATCAGACTACATTGCCGTGCAAAGAAGCTACCTTGAAAGAAAGGAGGGAGCTGGAGAGATTTGTAATCTGCTCCTCTAGCTTGTCGTTCTTATCAACAATATACTCGTACTTGTCCTGAAATTAGACAAAAACAAAGTCGATCAATAATTGTAATCGTAGTTGCACAGAGCTAGTAGAACAGAATATGCAGAGAACTGGTGGATCACAATCAAGATACTCTTAAGAAGCATCCCTACTCAGTTGGAAATAGTACAATGTTATGCCATTTGTAGATGCATGGATGTACCTTGAATGACAACACCTCCTTCTTCAGCTCACCATTCATCTGAACCACATTCTCGTACATGTCCTGAAAATAAAAGCAAGATCGTTTCTGTAAATGCAGCAAGCAAAGCAAAGTCAATGTTTCACCATAAAGTATTGCAGGCATCTAGTGAAAAATGTGAATCACTTAAGACAAACTAACAGGCATGATTTCTCAGTTTTCATTTTGTTTTTAATTAACTGACAGATTTTTCCAAGTAGAGAGTGTTTGCTTCCTGCATGTATTACCTTCAAGGAGAACACCTGCTTCTCAAGCTTTTCATTAGCCCTCACAACACTCTGGTACTTCTCCTGAGAAACAAATTAATAAACCTCCATTAGCGCATTCAAAATGGGCATGCCAAAACAACCTTTTTATTGTACGAGCAGTGAGGGAAGCAAAGCTGAGAAAGTGGAGTTTCATGCTAGCCACTTAGCCAGAGCATTCACAGGCTTCAGATAAGTGATGGGTTACAGAGGACAACCATTTGGAAACATAAGAGAAACTGAATCAAGACTAGCACTTCAAAAGAACCTCCATCAATAGATGAAAATGCTGATCCAGATATATAGAAACTTGCACATCAATGCAAGTTCATAACACACTATAGATACTTTTGCTCAGTTCTAAATCAGAAGAGGCCAACAAAAAAATACCACCTTTCTAGAAAAATAGAAGGAACAACAATACAAGTGAAAGGATCGAGAGGGGAAAGAAAAGGATCTTGTGGTTGTGGATACCTTCAATGAACTGTAAGCTCTTTCTGCATCGAATTCCCCATCCTTGTCCAGTAGCTGCTCCATGTGCCTTCACACCACCACAAGTCAAACTTAGAACAAAACTGGTAGGAAAAAATACGTCTATGCAAAATATTTAAATAACACAGTGGTGTTGCAACGAAACTACATACTACAGAATCAGAGAGAAAAGAGCGGAAAAGAGACCTTTTTACGCCATTGACCTCCTCGGCGAGCTCCTCGACCAGTCTCTTCACCAGTAGGTCACCAGCAACGTGGGACACGTCATCACCTGGCTTCCATCCCGGCGGCGGCACCCAGTATGGATCAGACACACCGGCCTCTCGCCGTACCTCAGCAAGCTCGGCTGGCTCCAGCCAGTATTCCATGGCACCATCCGCGTTGTGCCGGCGACGGAACCGGTGAGTGCTGCCTTCTGGCACCCGGCCGGCCATGTGCTTGAGCAGGTGGTCAAGGAGACCGGTGTCGCCGATGTGCTTACGGGCTTCCTCCCGCAGCACCTGCCGCATCACCGGCGCGCCGAAGCGGGCGCCGCGGGAGCGCAGGATGTCGAGCAGGCTCCTCTCTGCTGCGGCGTAGCGATCGGCTGACCACCGGTCCTTGCCGCGCCGAGGGTCACTGTCCTTGGCCTCCACGGTGCGCTTCTTCTCCTTCTTGGAACTCTTCTTGCTGCCGCCCTGAACCTGCTTATTCTTCTTGCCCTCGTCACTGTGCTTGTCCTTGCTGCTCTCTTCTGCCTCCCGCTTCCTCTTACAGTTTCTTGCGCTCTTTGTAACTTCCCGCGTCGCTGGACGCTGCTGCTCCTCCCCGGCGCTGGCCTCAGTGTTGTAGCCATCGACGCTGGCCTCCTTGGGAGCATCATCACGATGCTGGCCAATGTACCTGACCCGGCGCCTCACGCCCCACCCGGTGCCATCGCACTTCAAGGTGGTGACTAGGCAGGAGACGGCTGCCGGTGCCGGCTTAGCCATCGGTGGATCGGGCGGCGACGTAGCACGTGGCGGCGCCTGCTGGGACGCGGCGAAGTCGTAGAGGCGGGGCTTGACGAGCCAGAAGTTGTCCTGGTGCACCTCTCCCTCGAGCTCCTCCTCGGCCACCCGGCGGCGCAAGATGCGGGCGGCGTAGTTGCTGCTCATGACGAAGCGCTCGTCGAGCTCTGGCCCGGTGCCCGACGCCGGGAAGGAGGAGAAGAAGCTGCGCAGCGCCAGGAGGGACGGAAAGCTCACCGTGACGTCGAGGTACGTGCACTCGCTCACCTACGTACACAGACATCAGATATTCAGATGATCAGAAACAAAACCAAATCAAACGCAGTTCAAACATGCTGAGCGTGCAGATCAAGAAATCGAGAGCAGTTGAATCCCAGAAAGAAAAACCTCACCTTTACCACTCGTATAGACTTCAGATGGATTGGGGATTTGGGGGGCAGCTTCTCGTGGTCGATCTCGTAGAAGGCTCCTGATGAAAACCAGACCAAACACAAGGTGGTTTCAAGAACTTAGTATGAAGAATGGGTGAGTGGCAGTTTGTTGCACCATATATGCCCGTGCTCACCAGTGTAGTAGGTGGGGGTGGCGTAGGAGGTCAGGCTCTGTATCCTGGAGTCGTGGTTGGAATCATCCTTGCCATTTCTGCTGTGGCTACTGGTCCTCTTCTTGTAGTAATACTTGCTCACCTGTGGCTTCTTGTGATGTGCATTGGTCACACAAGAACGGGTGAGACAGAGAGAGGAGAGGGATTAAGATGGTAAAGCTTTGGAGAGTGGGCGTGTGCAATGTGCATGGTATGGAAGAACCTAGCCTTGTGAAAGAGAGACAGCAGTCAACATCACGCAGAAACAAGACAAACACACACACAAAATGGAACATCTTTTCTGTTCTTATAGGACAACCTGACACATTGGGTCTACTTTTTACATGCGAGGTTGTTGGTCCAGTTTTGATCCATGCATGTACATACATGGCCTGTGCATGTCTCCATGGTGAAAACTTTATATATCTATACACTAACCATTCACCAATAAAGAATTTACGTATCTAGCTAATTGTCATATTCAACTTGAAATGTTAATGATGCTGACAGGTGAACTGTATATTGAATACCATATATGGTATTAAATTGTGCTACTATCTGGGAGGATTTTCAAGACAAAGCCTAAATTCTGCTAATTGCATGAATGGGTTCAAAACAAACCAAGGCCATTAATCCAGTAAGAAAAATCAACGAAAGGAATTAGAGAAAAAATCAAAATGACATATCAACCTCTGCTTTGATCAGCTAGTAAAAGATGTTCAGGGAATGCGCATTTTAACTGTCCTTGGATGGTAATTTTAACGCAGAATGCTCAATTACCAAATGCACAAAGGATAAGTGCAAAAAGTTACGGATGCATTCTCCATTGGACACCAAAGCTCAACAGGGGGAGTGTTTGGCAAATCTCTAACGTACGTACTTAACTGCACAGTTTCTCTTAGGTACAATTTTGTTTCCGCATCAGCTATATATGAAATACCAGTGTGCATGGACATCATTAGAGAAACTATCCACAAAAGTAACAGTACATCATTCCAAATCAAGCCTGGCTCAACGAATTAAACTTGCTTCAATATATGAGTCAACACTCAACATATTTATCTTGCATGAAATACTAAACCACTTCTTGTTGATTGTCGCATGCACTTGCACTTAAATAAACAAGACCACTCTACCAAACTGATTAACCCAGCAACTCTGCGGTTCAGGTAACTACCATATATAACGCTGCACTACTCCGTATCTTGCAAGAGCATCAAAGTATCAACCACACCTCAGTTACACATCCGATCGAATCACCCAAAAAGTAACTAAAGCAGCACACACCTAGCCCCGGTTAATTAGTACATCCACAATATCCTAGCAACTGAAGCATCCGAGCAAAGCAGTAGATCAATGGAAAGGCTAACAGATTAGTACCCAGATAACAAAAAGCAAAAGGAACGAACTGGCAAAAGCCGCTGCATCTACGTACGAACGTACTGGCTTGGTCTACGTACCGTGGCCGTGGGCGAGTTCTGCAGATGAGCGAGCGCAGGAGCCGCCTGCGCCGTCTCTGCGTCCATCTGCAACCCCGTCAGAACCCTGTCTCCAGCAAATACAAAAGCGAAATCAACCAACCCATCAATCGAATCAGCACAGGAAAATTAAAAAGCTGAACTGAATTAAGCAGGAAGCCAAGAATTAGCCGATCTTAATTCTGGCCGGAACCCTTCGTCTTTGATCGAGATCATAAGAAATCCGCAAAAACCCAACCAAATTAAATGCACTAACTCGAGTAAGAAAAATAGATACACTAAACACTGGCACTGCATCCAGCCATTTCCGATCAAACTGGGATCTACAAATTTCGAAAAAAAGAGTTGAAAAACACATGGTTGCAGCAGGATCAAAAGACGGGGCAGATCACCGAATTACTAAACTGAGATCGATGATCGACCACTCCAACTTTGCAAGAGAGAAAGAGAGAGAACCATGTCTGCGCTCGTCAAGCAGCAGCGCATGTGATACTGGCAAGTACGAACCTGCAGCCGCTGCTGCGCTGCTGTGACTGCGAGCGAGCCGGATGGATCAAAAGCGCGGCCTCTCGGAAAGCAGCGACAAGGTAGAAATCGGAAAGGAAAAACTCGCTGCTTTTGCGATCGTGCAGGGACGGTACGAACTGGTTCACCCTGCGCGGCTTCCTCCTGCCCGCAGCCTCTCGAGCTAAACCAACACCACCACCACCAAGAGATGATCAAGTAGCATAAAAACTGCAAAAGGAATCCCGATGCTCTTCGAACCAAACAGAACAACCAGCTCGCGCCCCGAGATCGAAACGGATCATATCAAAAAGAAGAACGAGATCAAATCAACACGGATCGACACACTGCCAGGACGAGCAAAAGAGATCGCAGAGAACCCATGCGTGCGTGCGTGCTTGATTAGGCCACTCACCGTACTTGCTGCTGCTGCTGCTTATGGGATCGGGATGGGATCAAACTAAACAAATTATGGGGGAAAATTAAATCAAATTGGGTTCTAATCAACTACTCGTATGAACTACTGCTTATTTGGACCGATCGATCCCAAAATGCAGGAGCTTTTGGCTGCTGGCTAGTTCATCGCGAGGAGGAGGGGTGGATGGATCGGGAGGCGGGTGGGAGGTGAGCTAGAGTTTGTTAACTAGTAATCGATCGGGGCTCGGCTTCCTCCCTGGCCTCACCTCGCCGATCACCGCTCGCCTCGGCCGGGATTAAATAGTGGCGTGGAGCCGTGGAGGAGAAACCTTTCTGGAGAGAGAAACTAGAGAGAGAGTGGGAGAGCTGGGCAGCGCATGCGTGATGCCGTTATAGAGAGAGAAATCTTGGACACGGCAGCCTGACGGAGCGGCGCCGTGCCGTCAGGCGCGCGCTGCGTCCGGTTGGAGCCGATGGCATGTGGGCCACATGTTTTCCGGCCCGGCGTGTCAGAGCGATGGGATTCCGGCTCGCGTGTGCGGCCTGCGGGCGTTCTGTCGCCGTGACAGCGTGTCGAGGGAGGGCGAGCGTGCGGGGCGATGCTCGTGACCTCGTGGGCCCGCGCTGTCGGCGAGATCGCACAGCGCGCGGAGGTTGCCCGCGAAACCTTCGGCGATGGCGCGCCGGCGCCAGACACGCATGAGAGAGGGAGAGAGAGATGATGATGAGGCGAAGAGAACAGGTAAAATCTAGAATTATTACCGCAGTAAATGTAAGTGCACCAGCGCGCTGCTACAGGCACGGTGGCATGCTCGCACGTATGCGTGATCCCGCGCGTGCATCACGCAGAGAACGGTCACGATTATGGCATGCGCAAACCGTACGTGTGGAGGCCTGGCCGCTCTATCTGATTCTGATTTCTTTTGATCCCTCCCTCTGCTGCCCTATCCACCACAGATTTCTTTCTCTCGTATTTTGCGAGGCAGATTTCTATCCTTCGGTTAAAGTTGTTATTGATTGTTCGCGGAGTAATTTGGTCCATTGAAAACGTATAATTTAAAAAAAAAATATGTTTAGTTATTCGTATATATTATTTCGATTTGGTATGATAGATACAAATATATGTTACAGCTTTACTCGGGAGGTACGTTTAATCCAAGCTTTTCTGTAGCCTGCTCCGGTGAATACATGTTTCTGCATACGCTCACGTAGACAGATACATTTATTAGTGTCACAAAATCATTTTCTTACTATCAATCAATCATAGTCTTAATTCTTACATCCACTTATATAATTTTAGATTTAATTAACTCTACTTAATCTATATATACAATCCGTATATACAAAACATATACGAACAAACGATCACTGTTATTGGACCGTACGTTCCCTTCCCTTCCGGCTGCAATTTTCACCACCGCCTCTCTCTCTCCAGAGGTAAATAGTAATTAAGTTGCTGGCTTGGGGCATCATCATTGTTGTGTAGGGACCCGCTTGCACCTCCTTGGTCGATCGACCGGCCGGCCGAGGTCGCAATCGCAACTCGCACGTCTCACGCGCGTGCACGAGCAAGAACACAAGCATGAATTACCACTAGCTTAATCTTTACTCTCACTTACCCCTGCCCAGATCAAAATTAGCCGTGGTCTTTGCTTTGTGTATTCTGCGTCGATTTTACTTTTTTATTTTGAGATGTGCGTTGATTTTACTTGCACGTACACCTGCAAACTACTACTGTAAATCACTAAAACCTGCCGCGGATAGATTCTGTTTTAACCGGGACAAGGAGTCAACGGTTGCACATCTTCATCACAGGCAGCGGCCTCAGCCAAGCTGGCGGCCTCACCGCTCATGCAACCAGGGGTAATTCTGTTATGCCGGCGTGGTCCAGGGGTAATTCTGTTATGCCGGCGTGGTCCAGAGGCAAAGGCAGGGGAGCCTCCTACCTCTTCGACCGAGCCGGCACGGGGGAGTTTTTTTTTTCTTTCCATTTGCCTGATTTCTCTGGCGCACTTTGCTGGGACCGGGACGCTGGTTACCATCTTCGCCTGATGAATGATCTCCATGGCCAGGATGAGACTTTTGCCAGTCGGTGGCTTGGGAACTGTTTGGTTGTCCGTATTAGAGTTATTCCGATTTTGCTGGTACGTATATTTCTACAGAGAAGAATGTTCAGTTGATTGTATGTTTTGGTAACTTGTTGTAGGGCGTTATGATGATATTATCTTTATAAATATCTCGAGTAGACATGTCTAGACTTCAGAATTCGGATAGAGGATAGCCGAAAATCTTTTTTCTAGTAGAGTAGTTAAAAAGTATGTTGACGAGAAAAGATGACACGTTAAACACTGAGGATCTCGTGTATAATATCCGGTGAGCAGCATCCAAGATACCCGATCATGGCGTTACGTCGTCGGACCTTCGTCGTCACCCACGCTCGGGAGGAACCCCGTCAAAGCACGGATGACCGGCGGCTTGTCTTTGGTCGTTGAGATAAGAACAAGTACCAACGTAGATTGGAAAAGGTAACAAGACTATAGAAGCTAGACAAAAGAGATAAAAATGAAAGATGATGTAAATTGTCTTTGATCGATTGGTTGATACCTCTCAATCAGTCAGTACCCTCTCATATTTAAAAGGTGACAGATCTTAGTCATACAAGATCAGGACTCATAATTCAAACTAAACAAGACTTACATATATGATTCAGCCATATCTTCTAATCTCCAAACTTTCTATAATTAACATATCTTTCCTAGGCAACCACACAAACTCTTATATATTTACCCGAGTATCTTTTATTGTAGTTTGACCTTATTAGATTCGACTATATGCTCAACCTAAACATCTGCTCACATACTAATTTCTCGGTCTGACTACCTGCTTAAATATCAATTGCTTGATGTACCCATATGTTCAAATCCGTTCAGTTCTTCCACCTGTTCAGAGACCAACTACCGAAATTCACCGTGTTCAGTGGTTGCTTGGTTGTGGCCACCTTGTCGCTGGTCACTGGTTGGTGGTCATTGGTCGGTAGTTACTGGTCGTTGTCACTGGCCCGAAGATCACCTCCCACATATTCGACCAGGTCCAACAATATTTCATTGAGCCGATCATCACTCTAATGTCCACTATAGATATCAAATCTTGTCATCAACACATGCCCCCTGATTTTAGTGAACATACATGTTGACATAAAACAATATCCTCAGTTGTTCCTTAGGATGATGGTAAGCAAAACATCAGCTATATTTTATCTAAGTACTCTGTCACATACTAGGATAATATTTCTTTAAATACCATCCGTTAATAGCTCTATTTAATTTCTCCCCTTGCCCCTTGCAAGATTTCTAACAAATAAGAATTCCCGATGACAATACTTATAACTCTGTATGGACCTTCCCAGCTCGGAGACTACTTACCAAACTTATTGTCCTTTGATCCAACCAGTAGGATAGTCTTTCATACAAGATCTCTAATTTGAAATGACTTTGCTATCACCTTCTTGTTGTAGCTTTAGCTACTCTTAATTTGTCCTTCTCAATTTCCCTCAAAGCCTGTAATCTTTCATCCATCACTTTATCAATCATGTCTATCATTAAATCATAATAATCCACAGTGACATATTATCCTGCTCGACCAGCCTCAAAGCACCAAGGTTTACTTCAACAGGTAGTACAACCTCTTATCCATAAACAAGTTTATACGGTGTTACTTTAGTGACACAATATCTAGAGATAAAGTGTCCCCATAGAGCCTCTGATAGAATTTTATGCCATTTTTTTATGCTCCTCTATTTTTTTCTTGATAAACTTAATCAAAATCTTATTACTAAGACTCCGCGTGACCATTGACATGAGAATAATATGGAGATGAATTGAAAAACTTAAATTTTAATGACTCGACAAATTCAAGTACCTGATGTGACATGAATAAAGTGCCTTGATCCGTAATTAAAGTTTGTGGAATACCGAATATATGAACAATATGCTCTAAAATAGAACCAACCACCTCCTTATATGTCATGTTCTTGAGAGGAATAACTTTAGCCCACTTGGTGAAATAGTCAGTAGCCACCAAAATAAAGCGATGACTTTTAGACGATGGAGGATATATTTGACCAATGAAATTCAAGTCCCATCCTCGGAATGACCATGCTTTAATAATAGGATGCATCATAGCAGTATGAACTAATTTAGTATCACCAAAATTTTGGCATGTCTTGCATTCCTTATAACACCTGAAATAATCATTAAGAATAGTATACCAATATAATTTAGCTCTTTTCAATAACCACTTCATCTTGTGTAATGATTGATATGTGCCATATATGCTTTCATGTACTTCTCCCATAGTAATTCTTTCTTATTTTAATCCAAGCATTTGGGAAGCAAACCATCTACAACTTAGAGATATAAATCATCATTCAATAATGCACATTTGAAGGCTTATCGCTAAATCTTTCTATCAAAACTTTTGCTTGGATCCTTCAACTAATCAATTAAAGACCTTCTCCAATCCTTAGATTCAACCACTTCAACATTTTCTCTCACTGAAGAAGACATAATCAGACCTAAGAACTCATGCCCGGCTATACAATAATCAATATTTTCAAGCATCGGTCTTTCAATAAGAGAATTTGGCTCTGTTAATTTGATAACCGGATGCCTGTTGTGCCAAGTCATTAGCTCTAAAATTATCATCTATAGACGCATGGCTAATAGTAAAATCATTAAAGACGACAATGATGTCTAGACATTTATCAAGATAACTATTTAGTTATTCATCGAAACATCGATAATTACTAGAAACTTGCTGTACAATTAGTAATGAATCACCAAAAGCTTCTATATTCTTTACACCCATAAAACTCAAAATTTCTAATCCTAATAAGAGAGCTTCATATTTAGCTTGGTTATTAGTACAAAAATACTCCAAACGATAAGATATTTTAAAAATAATACCTCTAGATGAAACAAAAACAAGACTGACATATTGTCCTACCCCACAAGCCGAACCATCAAAGTAAAATTTATATGGTTTAATAGATACATAGCCGACTTCTAAATCATGCTTCTCATCAATCCGATGGTCAACAATGAAATTCGTCACAATCTGGCCTTTCATAGATTTCAAAGACTCATAAGCCAAATCGTATTCTGTAAGTGCGTATGCCTATTTGCCAATTCTACCACTTAAAATTGGCCTTTGTAACATGTATTTGACCACATCAGCTTAACATGCTATTACACAAGTACTAGATTGCAAGTAATGCCTTAACTTTGTATAAGCATAATACAACGATAAGCATAATTTTTCAATAGAGACATACCTCATCTCCGCTTCCAAGAGACATCGGCTCAAGTAGGTGACTGTATACTCCTTGCCATCAATCTCTTGTGTCAAAATAGCACCGATCACATTCTCCCCCTAAGCAATGTACAGCCGAAAAGGTAATCTGGCTTTAAGCGCCTGAAGCACCGGAGTAGACAAATACTTCTTTCGCATCAAATGCAAGTTGTTGTTCTACCCCCCCCCCCCCAGCAAATTCGGTATCATTCTTTAACCGAAGTATAGGCGTAAAAACACTAACCTTTCTAGACAAATTTGATATAAATTTTCTTAAGTAATTTACTTTATCCAAGAACTTTTGCATATCTCTTTTACATGTAGGTACATGAACCTTTTGTATATAGTAGGATCTATCTCTATGCCTCTCTCATGTATTATAAAGCTTAAAAATTATCTAGCCAACACACCAAAAGCACAGTTGAGTGGATTCATTTTCAAACCATATCGACACATTCTTTCAAAGGCTAACATCAAATTGGCTAAATGACAATCATCACCATCCAGTTTAATGACTATGTCATCAAGGTACACTTCTAATATAACTCCAAGCAAATTATGAAAAATTAAATTCATAGCCCTTTGTCGGAGGGTGAACTCCTCAAGCAGGGATCCGGAGGGACCCGTTTTGAGATTCGACCGGGGGATGATTCTGAATCTGTTTTGCAGGTGAAATAAATAGGTGTAAATGCGATGCAGGTGGGATGGAGGGATCGAATTCAGAATGCAGTAAATGCTGAGGAGGTTTTTAGACAGGTTCGGGCTGCACTGAGCGTAACACCCTACTCCTGTGTGTATGCTATAAATACTCTGAGAATGTCTCTCAGAGATGTCGATGGTTACAAGAATATTTGTCTAGCCTAGAGCTTCGGGCTCCTTGTTGTTCGGTGATCTCAGCTTCTGTGCTTGTACCGGACCTCTGTCTTCTTCCTCGGCTTCCTCCTTGTCTGAGAAATCTCCTCCTTCTCTGGGGAGCCCGCCCCGCCTTAAATATTCGCCGGGCGATGGTGTGCCCAGAGGGGGAGGGCGCGAGTTCCAAGGCGCCATAAATGGAAAGCAACCATCATGGGCAGCTGCGCGAAGTGACGGGGAGGGTTGAAAATGCGCCCCCGTCTGGTCTTGTTCGTCATGATGCCGTTCTGCAACGGGCCACGGAGAGGGCCCACCGGGCAACCACCGAGCAGCCCGGTGTGCCCGTTCGGTCTTGTACATCTAACACAGCAGGGTGGCAGGAGGGGCGCCTCAGGCTTCGCGATGCTATCCCGAGGCGCGCCAGATGTCCCGCAATGGGACCCGTGTATTAAATGTCCCCACGCCTCCCTGCCAGGCCGTGGCAGGGACTGACAGCGAGCGTGATAGGAGCAATTGGAGGTGACAGGCCACGCGCCCTCTTAAATACGGCACGGGCCTTTCACTGATTGACACCTCACCGTTGGACCTCTATGGGGGCCACCGGCGAAGGACTTCTTAGGCCGTCGGGGAATCGAGTGCTCGAGGGTCACTGTTCACAGCCCCAAGCACTCTCTCCCGGATATGCCCCATTTTTGGTCCTCGGGGAACCGAGTGCTCGGGGGCTACTGTTCACGGCCCCGAGCACTCTCTCCCGGAATTGGCTGTTCGAGTCCTTGGGGAACCGAGTGCTCGGGGGCCAGTGTTCACGGCCTCGAGCACTCTCTCCCGGAACTGATTTTCTTGAGCAGCCCCGAGCACTCCCTTCCCGGTACTTGGCTTTTCTGGTCTTCGGGGGACTTGAGTGCTCAGGGGCCACTGCTCACGGCCTCGAGCACTCTCTTCCCGGCTCTTGGTCTTCTGGATTATCGGGGAACTCGAATACTCGGGGGCCACTGTTCATGGCCCCGAGCACCCTCTCCCGGGACTTAGTCTTCTCGCACCTTGGGGAGACGATCCCCGCGGGAGGGCACCACGTGGCAACTGCTGATCTGGCCTCAGGACTCGGGGACCCCTGGTTCCTGTGTCACCGACACCCTTTGATAAGTAGCACGGGTATTTTTCAACCCAAATATCATAATAACCTACTCAAATAAACCAACAAAACTAGGACAATAAAAAACTATTTTAGACATCTTTCTCAGCAAAAAAATTTGATTATAAATAGCATTACCATCAAGAAAACTAATTATTCTATGTCCTAAAACATCATTAATTAACATATTAGTTATAGGCATAGGATATTCATCTTTAGGAGTAGCTCTATTCAAATATCTAAAATCAGTGCAAATTCAAAACTTACCGCTACTCTTCTTCTCAACTAGGATGATATTGGAGAGCCAATCGGCATATCTACATAGCCTAATAAACCCATCTTTCAATAATTGGTCTATCTTTTCTTTAATCCGATCATATATGTTAGGAATAAACCTCCTAGGTGGATCTTTATAAGGTCTAAATCCTGTTTTAATGGGCAACCAATGTTCTACCAACTCTCGATCAAATCCTGGTATCTCATGATACTCTCAAGAAAAACAATCAATGCATTCTCTAAGAAACTCGATTAATTTAGTCTTGTAATCGGCTTTCATATTTTTGTTTACAAACGTCAACCTTGGTGTAGCACCATTACCTATATCAACTTCTTCTAGTGGATCGGCTGATGAAAAACCTTGACATAACTTATCAACTCATCTAAGTCCTCAATGGCTTCACAAATGTCATTTTTATCTAAACGATATTGTTCCATATACTTTTGCAACTATTCTAAATTCCTGCCATTACTCATTGATACACTGTATTATTTAACCGATTATCACGAACTGGCTTTATGATCATAGATACAATACCATCTTTGGAGACACTAAGAGAGTCATAATCCAAAATATCAAGTCCTGACAAGCATTGGGCATTGCCATATCTCCAATCGGCTAAAGCATCAGCCAAAGTAACATAGGCTGAAGTATTCACAGGTACCACTTTTACATCGTCATCTACCCATTGAATCAAAAACTGATGCAAAGTAGAGGGAACACAATTATTTGCATGAATCCCCCATCCAAGAATAATGCTATAATTACCTTGCACCTCGAAGATGAAAAAGGCGGTTGGTATTGTCTTGCTTCCATTGGTAAACTCCATAGAGATAACTCCTTTGGTCTCATTAGAATTACCCGCAAATCCATTAAGCATCAAGTTGGTCTTTATTAATTTATCATCATCTCTACCAAGCTTCTTGAAAATGGAGTATGGCATCAAGTTAACCGTAGATCCTCCATCAACAAATATTCTTGAAATCGGCTTCCCATTAATATGGCCTTATACATATAACAGCTTCAAGTGTTGATCCGTCTTATTTGGATTCTCAAAAATAGCTTCTTTTGGCCCCAAGTCCAATTGAGCCACTTCACCTTCATCTATAGCACAAAACTTCAGTTAGTGAAGCATCGCTAGCATGCATTAGTGAATCACCATAATCAAGTAATTCTTCATCTTCATCACTATTAGGAGCAAGTGCTGGCGTAAGAGCTGATATTGGTACAGTTGTAGTACCTTTCTTTGGTCTCCATATATGCTTCACGGGTTGCAGCGGTTTAATCTCATTGAAAGGAGCATCTCACAACCTTTCAACTTGCTGCCCCATCAATTGTTGTTTGCGCAGCCGCTACAACCTCCTTTTCTTTGTATAGGACAAGCCTGATGGACACCATCTTGGTTGCAGGTATTTAGAAAGTTGCTTGCTGCTACTCGCTTCATCATCATTAGCCTTCGAAGCAACTTGGACAGCGGTAGGTATATGTTTAAATTTGACCGGATTATCACTAAAAACAATCGGTCCCTTGTTAAGTTCTTTAGCAACTACTTTCATTGAACCAATCTCAATAATATGAGCTGCAGTGGTCCTTGTTTTATGAACATTAGAATTTGGATTTTGAGTAGAGACTTGGTTCTCCTTAACTCGGTATATCTTCTTCACAGCTTTGGTATATTGTACATTACTAGACCAATTTATGTCCTCTAATCAGTCATAAACATGACGTGATATTCTATTGGCCTCCATGGTGCTATCCATCTCGGATAAAAAGGAGAAAATTACATAGGAGGAGGAGACATCCACATATTGCCATAACCCCACGCTGGGCAAGGAGGAAATGGTATAGGAGGGAGTGCCCATAGCAGTGGCACCGATTACCCAAGTGGCTGGTAAATGACAATAGCATAGTCTTCTCGTTGTCGATGATGATCACACACTCCTTGCCTTGAAGGTGATCTTGGTGTAACACCCTAGGTGTCACAAAACCTGGGATGCCACCTAACTACACATCTTACAACTGAACTTATCAAAAAAAAAAATCCAACAACAACTCCTTTGTATTTAGAGTAACCCGGAAACACCAACATATGAAACAAGATATAAATTATACCACTCTAGCATTCATAATCATCCGAACATGAAAAGAGATAAAGAATAAGTTGACACCTTCATCTCGTAGAAGATGACAAACACACTACGCTAAGGATTAAACTTTCTTATTTATTACAACATAGTAACATAAAAGTGAATAACTATGAAAATTGTCATCAATTTCAAACAGTAGTCACTCAAAACTGATTATTTCCAGAAATACTCAATAAAAGTTGTAACCCTCGTTCTGTAGTTTCCTAAAATGTATTTATTCGTTATCATATCTGTGGTAGAAAAATGGATACAAAGAAGAGAAGTACCGCTGCTCTTGTCGAACGAATTCGTGTGTGCTGTTTTTTGTCAGTTTTGCTTGATTGAGGGTTTCGGTCGTAGGAGCGCTTTGTGTTCTATATTTGCTTGTTATGAGAAGTGTTGGTGCTGAGTTATTGTTGTGTTTAGGTGGTGGTGCTTCGTCTCACACTTGAAGTTCGTCGTTATCACCGGTTGAAAGCAAGTAAATGTAGCTGTTGTGTTGCTATTATTTTGACATGTTATTTTCATCACCTACCCCTTTATTTCAGAACCATGACAAATTTAACTATGATCTGAACTTTATACTATTCTTTACGTTTAAGCATGTTTAATCATTGCCTTATATCTATCTTTATGTTGCTACAATTTTTGTTGAACTATGTTGCTGTTTGACTTGAGAATAAAGTTGAGGTATTATTGGTGGTATAGTTTAATACAATTGCAACATATTTTTACCATGTGCACTTGCACTTGCATTTGCATATGCGTTAGAAGTTATATCTTGATCTTAGGGTCACGACTGTATTAGTACGTATCATATGTTGCTCGAGGAGGGGTGCGATATAAAAGAAGATATGTCATTGCATTCATGGAAGATAATAACATTTATATGTTATTGTAGACATGAAGTTATACCTGGGGTGTTACACCTGGCCTCTTAAACCCACTCGGACAACTCATATGTGTTTGGATAGCCTTATCTTTCTTATATTTAGACAAAAGTTGCTTGAAGGTAAGCTTGATCTCATCGCTTCATTAACCTTCCACTTGCCAACTTTCGGGCATTTGGTCCGATCATTCTTCGCCTAGCATTGTGATCATTCCCCTCGGTAGCTAAAGTGTGCACCATAATTTTGATTGATTTTTTATCTTTGGGAGTTTTCTCAAGTAATGTTTCTTTTAACAAGCTTTGTTTTCCTCCAAAGGCGTAGGTATTTCCTCGTCAACGATTACATTCTTCCCTTTAGTTGATTTGGTCGAATTAGGACGCTCTTGTCTTGGAAATCAAGCATGTTAATCGGGAATGGCTATTTGTCTATTTGCATCTCCGCAAATTTCAAGCGTCATTCATTAATGGCTAATGAATCCATTGATGAAAAATATTGCAATCGTTAGTTGCATGAGAATAAGAATTATGTCATTTGCAATAAGCTCGCTCTTTAACTTATCTGGCGGTGCAACTACATGATCATGAGACAACTTAATTTGTTTATCTTGTAACAAATAATCAAATATTCGATCACACTTTGCTATGTCAAAAGTAAATTTAATCTCTTCTTGACGATTCTTCGGAGGCATATGCTTAAGAGCAGATTAAACGAATAGTTTGGACTTAGAGGACCAGACCAATTCGGCCACACACACACACTAGCATCATCATCATCCGAATTTTTAGATTTGTACTCAAGCATGTGGACATTAGGATGATCGACTCTTATTATGTCATTTGACCTCTAAAAATTTCTAGACTTTTAGCCCGACTCTCTTGTGACAGAGCTCTTTGTAAGACTTGACTAGTATCTTGGAAATCATAACCCTCTAGCTTCTCCTTAAGATGTGACAACAAGCCCAAATAAGCCAATTTGGCTAAATCTTTTTCAGACAGTGTCAAATTAAAATATCGGTTCTTTGTATCTCTAAATCTCCTAATAAAATCAACCACATGCTCATTGTATTTTTGCTTACCCGGTGTTAAATGTGAAAGTCTCAATTCAGTGTCTGCACTATAGAAATATTTATAAAAATTTTCTTCTAATTGAGACCACACATGTATAGAATTAGGAGCAACAGACGTAAACCAGGTAAAAGTAGTTCCGGACAAGGACAAAGGAAATAATCTAATTTTCAGGACATCATTGGAACAAGTTTCACCTAATTGCGCAAGAAATTGACCCAGATGCTCCCTAGTTGTTCTATTATTTTCCCCGATAAATTTCACAAAATTGGGAAATTTGAAACCGCGGGGGTATGAGATTGTATTGCAATGCTTGGGATATGGATTTTGGTGTGCATGAGATTTTCTTCTAACCTCCACGATGAATTGTTCTCTTAACACAGTAGCTACTTGTTCTCGCATGATTTCAGCATAATCGGCCACAGGCTGAGTAGGGTTAGCTATTGACTCAAACTATGATGTGGGCAAATTCAACGCACAGGAAGTAATAGGAGGTGGTGTAGCAAAATATTCTGCAAATGTCGGTCCATAAGAGATACCTGAACTTTGTAGTGGTATAGACGGGGCACTATATGCTATGGTTTGATAATATGGTATCTGCACATTACGATAACCTTCGGCTCTATAAGCTCTTGCCTTCGACCTCCTTGACCTCACATTTGCGCCTTCCGCACTGGCTGGTGTCCAATTATGTCTCAGTGGGTCTCCGTGGATTCTCCTTCGGTGGCAGCCCCACGACGGCTAGGATGATGCGGCTCTCAGGCCCTGATGCGGCACCATCACCAGTTAGCGGGTTGCAGGAGGTCAGGCATGGCACGTCCTCCCTCCCCATCGGTGGCGGCGATGGTGTGCTCAAAGTTAGATCCGAAGGAATCAAGGCTAGTGCGGCGGTGAATCAGCATCAAGGCCTCCTGTTCGCCCTCACCGTCATGAAGGTACACCCCAGCCCTAGCGCGCCGTGGCCACCATCGCGGGGTAGGGGATCTACCCGGTCCCATGCATCCACCATGCCCCAGTACTCCGCGTCACCGAGCAGGACGATTCGGCCGCATATGCCCTCGCCGTCATGAAGGTACACCTTGGCTTGGTTGTGGTTTGATTTAGTTTGGCTTGGTTAGATGCAGGAAGGCTAATTTTGGAGGCTGGTTGGTTGCTCTGCAGCCTCTGGATCCAATTGGGGAGGGGCTAGCCATGGAGGTGATCACAGAGGCGGCCAGCCTGGAGTGCATCGTGCCCAGGTAGCAGGCTCCGCTATGGCTCATGGGGCTCAAGGTACAAATCCATAACATTCTTGCAGTATCTTAGGAATTCGATTGTGATTCATATGTGGGAGATCCGAGACTACCACAGCTGCTACCTCCTCCTCATCAACTAGAGCACCGAGCAGATCGCCGCCTAAGCCCCCTGACACGTGCCATGGATCTACTTCCCCTGCACTGTCGGTGCCCTCGCATAATCGGCGCATCCGACCCCCCACACCGCTGGCGCTCCCGCACCTCCTCCTCTTCATGTGAATCAGCGAGCTCACCCCATCACTACCCAATCTCCACGCGCGCTAGGCCTCACCAGTCTCCATGCACTAGCCGGTGGTCTCCAAGTTCTACATCTCCTGGAAGTTTCAAAAGAGGCAAGATCATATGATCCAGTTGAATCCGTGGGTCAATTTCCTTGCACTGCCAAGGTCGTGTGATCCAGCTGATTTTGGTGTGCTTTGGTCCAGAGTGTACCTTTTCTTTCCTTAACTTGCAAAGAAACCCCATTTTTTATTTTGCTTGACTGATTGAACAAAGAAACATACTCATGAAGGGATCATGAAGTCATGTGCTATATATTCCATCCACTTTGTTAGTTTTAAATTCTCATATGTTTGCATGTGTTGTTTTGACAGTACTTTTGTGATCAGACTGAGGAACTGTTTGACTAAGCATTGACTAACTGTCCACATTCATTTGTTGTTCTGACCTACGAGAATACTTTGATAGTCTGTATGATAAACTTACTGAATTATCTTATCTCTAATACTTATAAAATACGTAGTGGTTCCCACACACGGTAGGACGTCCTGCCTTCTCGCGTCCACTCGCTCTGTTCAGCACCGACAGGTGGGTTCTCCCACGTTCCCACATCCGCTCCCTACCCCCCCTCATTTTCGATCTCCCTTTCTCTCCTGCCTCGCACTACGCCATCCTGCTGCCCCCGCCCAACCGCGCCGCACCGTCCACGCATCCCTCCTGCCCCCACAAGAACACATCTCCCTAGGCCATCGCGACACCCCGCAGAGCCCCTTTGGATTCGCCCTTACAGGTGAGCAACCTAACCTACTCCTCCTCCTATGCCACCGCTATCCCCTAAACCCAATCCACGCGCGCTGAAGCCCTCACCTCCCGCTGCTCCCTCGTCCTCCCCAGCGACAAGCTCTCGCCTTCGACCTCGCATTTGGGCCTTCGAGCTCTTGCATACCATGTAGAAGAGAAATAGGAACAACAATATGGCATATCATTTGATTGTGCTGTAATGGAGGAACGTGAAGGCAACTCGGTAGCTTCATGGATCTGTTGTTTCAGGATGGATTCTTCTTCGGCATGTTTTAGCTGCAGCCTAAGATATTGATCATCTATGGAGGCCAGGTGTGATATTGTGATTGTGTTTTTTCTCATGTTTGTTGTTGGGCTAGCATATTTGCTTCTCCATAATTTACCTCCTAGGTGATGGAAACACCAATCCAACATATTACAATGGTCCATATAGCTTCTTTCAGTTAATGCATAACATGCGCGTCATTACATTCTTCTTTTGCAGACCAATTGCCCTGATTAGGTATAACTACCAATTTATCATGATTTCTGGCCTGATGATTCTCTAGAGCCAAATTAGATGTGATTCTTAATTTATCAGTGATAATGTATGTAGTTTCAATTGCCTTGGCATATGCAGGATATAATAAGCATATGTAGGAGTTTTTGAGATATTTGCATATTAGTTCTTTGAAGAAAATTGTTTGCATATTTACAATTTAGCATTGTGTAGCATGTTTACAATTAGATACTTGGATGATGACTTCAGTACATCATACGACTATTAAAATATATTCCCATTTGGTGATTCTACTACATCTTCAACAAATTTCACATCTGTTGAGTTATAGTGCATCACTATTGATATTTATGCTAATTTCACAGCTTAACTAAGAAACTTACCTTCACAACTGTAGATGGACACCGGCAAGTGCACTTTGTTGTCTTATCTGGACAAATCAATATGCAAAGAGCATGATGGCGGTTGATTCATTTTAAAAAATGCAGCTGCAAAATGCCTAGACGTAGAGCGAAGGTTTGTTCCTTTATTCAGATACTTTATTTTCCTTATTTGTTCTTTACCCTTCCTAAGGCCTTTTACTATTGTTTACTTTTTTATATTTTTCGTCTAGCGTTTTATTCTTCCATTATCCAGGATGTTCGCTGTGCGTAGGTCATTTGTATCATTGATACAAGCTGTTGCTCACCGTGTTGGGTGTGTTTCTGTATCTCATTTGTGTGAGATTTCAAAAGATAAAGATGTTGTAATTGGTGTAGAGATATAAGTGACTTCTTTTGACCAGCAGGAATAGCATGGCCATTGCGCTGCGGCATGATCTGATGCTTATCAGCGTTTGAATGCACTGCTCTGCAAGCCGTTGTATTTTTACAGAGAATATATGGGTTTGTTGTGGTAGACTATAGTAATCACAGATGTTGGCCTATAAGTTTTTAGTGATTTTTTGCTGTTCAAAAGCTGGTGCTTGTGAGGTCCGGTGTTGTCGAGCAGCAAGAGAGCAATTACGTGTCAAGACAAGAGGAGCTATTGTTGATATGTCTATTTTATTGCTATTTCATTTGTTCTCTAAACTGTATTATCATTGCTTCACATATGGTCAGTGTCGTAACTGGAATCTCTGAAGTATTTTTGTCCTGCGCCCAGTTCACTATTTCTAGATTTTAATCTGATTATGATTCTGACCTTCTAATATGCATATTTACATCAGAATCTCAGTAATTTTCTTTTCTTTTATTTTGCTTTTGGAGAATAATCACATTAAAGAAAAATTAATGTTAGAATGAAATTAGCCACGTAACGACACACAAACACATACCTAGAAAGTTGACCACCAACTGCAGAATTCCGCTGTGCGTGTGACGGAGCAAAAAAGAAGGGACAGTTGCTGAAATAGCACTCAAAACGAAGGGGTTTGCTCCCATACCACTATTTTTTTTCCTGGATTGCAAAAATACCACTGCTTTCAGCCCCGGGCTTGCTCCGTCTAGCATTGAACCATTAGATTTGTAACCAACGGCTAAGATCGCATTTCCAGTGATCCCACCATTAACAGTCGTCTCACCTCTTTTCTCCCCTGCTCATGCACCAACAATGACAACCATGGTGCTCCAACCCCGCTCTCAATCCCCTCCCTCTGTGGCGTCCAGATCCAGCTCCGCCACCGGTGTCCCTCACCAAGTCAGGTGCCGTCACTCCCCAGCTCAGCCGGCAACGCTCTCCCACGTCGCTAGATCGGCTTCTCTCAGGGCGATTGATGCCTCTCCACCATCCATCCCCGACCGATGTGCTGGGGTACAAACTCGCAGAGGATGGAGGACTGCATTTGAAAACTAGAAAGAAAAAGCAGCTGCGTTAACGGCGTTGGAGTGGACGTAGATGAGTTCGCTGACAAGCCTGTGATGAGGGTGCGGGTCACAAGAGAAAGGTTGATGTTACCGACGGAGCTCGGTTACCGAGCTCCGGCGGTAACCGAAATCTCGCGGTAACCGCGGTTACCGGTCAAAAATTTAAAAAAATTTAGAGAAAATTCATTCGGCAAAATTTGAATTTTTTGGAAAAAAAATCGAGTTTTTGCCCTCTTGGTAACCGGTCGGTTTGGACTGTGTCGGAGGATGAACTCCTGTTGCAGGGATCCCGAGAGACCCCTTTTTAAAGATTCGGCCGGGGGGATGATCCTGAACGAGCTCGTTGGGGAAACAAATGGAAACGGAAATAAATGCGACGGCCGGTGGTGGGGGATGATCGATCTAGTGCAAAAAAAGAGAGATAAATGCACCGGGGTTTAGACAGGTTCGGGCCGCACGGGGGCGTAATACCCTACTCCTGTGTGGATGCAATATCCTTCCTTGAAGGGAATTCTTCAAGGATGTGTCTGGTTACAAGGGTGTATTGTCTAACAGAGAGCTTGAGGCTCCCGTACTCTAGCTCTACTCGAGCTTGCTTGTGATGTTCTTCGTCTCAGGTTACTTGATCTTGGATTGAGCTAGCTCTAGCTGAGTGTCTTTTTTTTTCTGTCTATCTCGGGGGTCTCAGTTTTTTTTAGTTCTGTCTAAGTCTCAGTTTTTTGGTCTTCTTTCCTGTGTTATCCATCCTTTCCTTTTATACATACGCCGACCTCGACTTACCCCAAATGGGAAAGAGGGGACGCGAGTGCCAAGGCACCACGGAGAGAGGCGTCATCATTCCGTCTGGGCGAAGTGAAATGGGCGGTGGAAAAAAGTGGCGCGCGTCCGACCACCCGCCACTGTGGACGTCCTTCGGCGCCGTTGAGAGGGCCCACCGGGCGGCCACAGAGGCGCCCGGTGCGCCCACCCTGTCTTGTTCTTCTGTCAGGGCAGGGTGGCAGGCGGAACGCTTTGATCCTGGCAACGTTATCCCGAGGTACCCCGGATGATACGGGACGGGACCCGTGCAATTAATGGACCCACGCCCCTTGCCAAAGCATGGCAGGGACTGACACCATGGCGTGGGCAGTTGAGAATGTCAGGATGTCAGGATGTCATGCCGCGCATGCCCATTAAATGCGGCTTCGGACATTTGACTGGTTGACACCTCGCTGATGGGTCCTTCCGGGTCGTCGGGGCGTCGGGTGATCTTGCGCGAACCTTCGGGGAACCGAGTGCTCGGGGGCCGCCACGTGCAGCCCCGAGAACTCTCTCCCGAGCACTTCTGTAGATCCTTCGGGGAACCGAGTCCTCGGGGGCTGCCACGTGCAGCCCCGAGCACTCTCTCCCGAGTACTTCTGTAGATCCTTCGGGGAACCGAGTCCTCGGGGGCTGCCACGTGCAGCCCCGAGCACTCTCTCCCGAGCACTTCTGTAGATCCTTCGGGGAACCGAGTCCTCGGGGGCTGCCACATGCAGGCCCGAGCACTCTCTCCCGAGCACTTGGCTGTTCGGCCCATCGGGGGACTATGGTACTCGGGGGCGAGTGGGAACCCTTCCGAGCACTTTCTTCCCGGTACTTGGACTCTGCGGGTCATCAGGGAACTGGGGTGCTCGGGAACCAGAGGCTGTGGCCCCGAGCACCTTCTCCCGGAACTTAGACTTTCCTCATCCTGCAGGGGGGACCTCGCGGGATGGTGACACGTGGCGAACGGCCGGCCTGGTCTCGGGACTTAGGGACCCCTGGTTCCCGATACACCGACAGTAGCCCCCGGGCCCATTGGTAGGTGATGGCACGGAGACTGCGGATGGGCCCTTCGTCGCGGCCGAGAACGAGGCTGGCGTGGACGCCACATGGCAGGCTTTCGAGAGATGGCCTTTTTAGGCCCGGACCTTGGGTCCGACCCAGCGGGGAGACGGGTAGACGCGTGTCCACACAACTCCCGAAGGGTATGACGACCGTACGGGTGGCACGCGCGGCCGCCCCGCAGATCGAGAAAAATACGCCTGGCAGCCGCTGACGCCGCACGATCGGCGGGAGATTCGCCTGGTGGTTGCGTCGACCGAGGCGGCGCTTCGCCGAGCGAACCGTTGGGCGGCAATATTTGAATTTTGAGATATAAAAGGGGGAGGGGATCGGTCCGTCCCGCTTTTTACGCCTTCTTGCACTCCTGCTCTTGCCTTCTTCGTGCTCCGAAGCCCTTAGAAAACTTTCAGGAGACCGGAGCACTTCTCCTTCTCTTTCTCCACCACCAAAGCACCGCTACTCCTACCGAGATGCCGAGGGTCGGAGGAGGCCGTCGTGACAGGGCTCCGGACAGCATTCTACCGGAGTCTCGTCTGCGGAACGAAGAGGCGGCGGCCAAGATCAGGAAGTTGCTGGTGCCCGAGGGGCAAGAGGGAGCTGTGGTGGTGACGCCGGCGAGTCTAACACCGGCAACAACCGTTCCTGGGAGGATCGTTCTGTTCACTTCGTTCGTGGCGGCGGGGTTGGTGCCGCCGTTCTCCACTTTCTTCCTTCAAGTGCTCGAGACCTACGGCATCCAGCTGGTGCACCTGAGCCCCAACTCCGTCGTGGCGTTGGCGGTCTTCGCGCACCTCTGCGAGATGTTCGTGGGGGTGGCACCTTCGGCGATGCTGCTACGACACTTCTTCGTCCTGCGGCCGGTGGGGAAGAAGAGAGGGCACTCCACGGCGGATGTCGCGGGGTGCTGCAACCTTCGACTACGGGACGGCCTGGGGGAGCACTACATCCCCCAGGTACTGCACAGCAAGTGGGAGGAATGGCGACGGGACTGGTTCTTCGTCGACGTCGACCCCCACGAGCGCCTTGATCTACCAGAAGCGGCGGCGGAACCTCAGAGGTTGACGTGGGAGGTGCCGCCGCCAGAAGACGCGAGGTTGGAACCGGTGTTGGAGCGCATCCGGCATCTGCGCGATTCCGGGCTGACCTCGGTCATGGTGGTGGTGGACTTCCTGCGCCGTCGTCTGGCGCCCCTGCGGGAGCGGGCCCGACCGTGCTGGTTCTACACCGGGCCGGAGGACATCACCCGGACCCAAATCGGCGCAAGCTGGGAACTGGGCCCAGCGGAGCTGAGGGGCATGACCCGAGTGATCACCGAAGTAGAAGACATGAGCCGGGCGGAACTCCCATGGCCGGAGATGGCGCTCTGCGCCAATCCCGATCGGGTGGCGATCATGGCGCAGCTGCCGGAGTTTGATGCCCAGGGGCTCGTGGACCGGCCGAGGAGCCGGAGCCCCGAGGCCTCCGAGCTCCCTGGGTTGGACGAGCTGCTCTGCGAGGAGGCGACGACCGGCTCGGCGCAGGCTGGTGATGGGGCTGCTGTGGGCAGCAGCCGCCGTGCCATAGAGGAGGATGCCGTCGACACTGCAGCGGTGGTGGCGCCGGGTGATCGGGGGAAGCGCCCCCCGAGTCTTCATCTCGGTGCCGGACTCCCCGTCGCTGCTGTCGGAAGCGGTGGCGTTCCCGGTCCTGGAAACGCGACTCGTGCGGATGGGACCCGGACCGGCGCCCGAGAGCCGCGCGGCGGCCCCGCCGAGCCCCCAGCGGAAGAGGCGACGGGAGGACTCCGGGCCGGCGCCGTCGGACCCGGACTTCAGGCTCCCGGCAGCCAAATGGCAGTACCGGGGGACGACGACCGGGTAAGTTTCCTTCTTTGCTCTTTCTTGGGCGCTTCTTGCCCGAACTGAGCTTTGGTTTTCATCTTCACCTATCTCCCGCAGGCCGACCGCAGGTGCTACCGCGACTGAAGGGGCGCGGGCGCCGAGGCCAGAGCCGAGCCCGCCGGCCGAGTCGACGCAGGCGGACGCAGGGACGGCGGGGGCGCCATCAGTCATGGCGGCCATCGGGTGGGCGGCGGAGGCGGCGGCCGAGAGGAGGACGGAGCAGCCGTCCGAGTCCTCGGCGCCGGTGGAACCTACCCCGGGCGTGCAAAGCCTGGGGGGGATGACGGTGGAGGCAGCGGCCTTGCCTGGGCCGGCGGACGCGGCGGCCGACGCGGGAATGCGGCCGCCGTCCGAGTCTTCGGCACCGACGGAACCTACCCCAGGCAGGCAGAGCCCGGGACGGATGGTGGTGTGGCATCCCATGGATACCTCGGACCCCCCGGAGGCGATCTGCAGGGAGGCCGACGCCCCACCGGCGCCCGACCAGCCCGCCGACCCCTTCCTGGCCGCGATCGAAGGTTCCAGGTGGCGGTCGGGCGGCTGGGCGCGGCAGTGGGCGCAAAGGAGGAGCAGCTCGAAGCTGAGCGCGCCCGCCTGGCTTCGGAGAGGGCGCAGCTCGCGAGCGCCCAGGAGGAGGCTCACGCGGCGGCCGCGCGATAGCAGAAGCTCCTGGAAGATACCCGCGCAGAGGTCGCGCGGTAACAAGAAATTTTGAAGGCCGCGGGGGCGAAAGCCGCGCGGGAGCGAGAAGACGCCGCCCGCCTTGCTGAGGCGTCGAGGCAGCAAGCTGCCGAGGCCCTTGCCGGGATGGGGCAGGCGCAGGAGAGGGAGGCGGCGGTCGCAGTCCGCGAGAAAGCTGACCCGCCGGGAGGGCGAGGCCGAGCTGACCCGCTGGGAGGGCGAGGCCGAGCAAACGCGCGTCGACCTCCAACGCTGGGAAGACGACCTCCGGAACGTCAGAGAAGACATCCGCCGCTGGGAGGAGGACATCTCCCTTCGGGAGGTGGACAATGAGATCACAGTGGTGGATCTTGGTGCCCGGGAGGATTCGGTGACCCAACAGGAGGACGTGCTGGCCCGGCGGGAGGGCGAGCTGAGTCGTCGAGAGGGCGAGGCTGCCACGGCGGCACCGGCTGCCGCTACCAGGGCGGAGGAGAACGCGAAGCACGAGGCGGAATTAACCGCCCGTGAGCGCGCCTTGTCCGAGCTGGTGGCGCAGACGAAGCAAGCTGCCAGCCCTGCAACCGCCGGCGGTTCTTCTGGTCCGGTCGGGGACCAGGGACTTGAGGCGCAGCTGCGGGCTGCCAAGGAGAAGCTCGAGACCGCATTCGTCTCGCGGGTCAACCTGCAGCACATGTTGGAGGATATACTCCGGCGGATGCGACGGGCCGTGGAGAAGGGCGGTCTCGGACGGCTCGTTGAAGACCAGAAGAGCGACAGCCCCGCACGACAAGTCTTAGGGCTTCAGTCGGTCTGCGAGCGCCTCGAGGCCCTGCCCTGGGCTGTCCAAGAACTCGCCACCCGGGAGGGACGCGGCTTGGCCCACGCGGTGGCCGAGCACGTCCTGGCCTGCTACCGAAGCAGAGACCCGAACTTTCCGCTGGAGCCGGCGCGGGAAGGAGTGGTTGAAGCCGAGGGAGAGGCTGCCCGGGAAGCGGTTCGGAGTACCGCTGCTGAAGTGGCGGCCGGCTTTAGGCGGGAAGTGCCGCCGCCGCCAGCCCCCGGGGACGACTCAAAAGACTCAGCTACCGCTTCCGCCGCCGATTAGGCTTTTTGTAGTCGTTTTTCTTTCTTTTGTTGTTGTCTTGTCGGATGTAAATATGGGAGTGATCCCTCAGAAATGCTTGTAATTGCCTTGTGAATATAATGGCAGCTTTTCTTTGGGCTCGCAACTCCAGTGTGCTTGAGTACTTAGCGCTTCTTCTGATGTTTTGCCTTGAAGCCCCGGGGAGTACTCAGTCGGGCCGTTCCTGACCTTCCCATCCCCGAGAACGAAGTTGTCCCGACTGCCGTTGTTGGCGCATTCAGCCCTCGAGCTTTCGCGAGTCCGCATCGTCTAAGTTGAAAGACAAAGACACGAACTTCCTTGCTCGGGAGATAGATCGATCCAGCACGGAACACGCCGTGACCGATGAACACTTTTTCACCTCGCGACCACTCAGTTAGTAGACAGGAGACGCGTGCGGGCAGAAATGTGACCAAGAGTCCCTGTGGTCCAGTGGTGCCCGGGCTTAAGATGGACCGGACCGAGCATTGACAGCCCGCCCCTGAGGCCTGAGCTCCGGACTACTCGAGCAGCTCGAGCGATGGGATTACCCAGGGCACCCAAGGACTCGGTAGTGCTCGAGGTCCTTAAAAAGCGGACCGAACACCACGACCACCACGAAGGGCTTCGGTCGGACATTACCGTACGCGCGGTACACCTTTCTACGAACCGCTATGTCGTTCCAGGAAAAAGTAGACACACGGCAGGGTTTTGTGCGCGAGGAGATCATCTTGCCGAGCAGATTAAAATGCAAGAGCCCCCGAGCATGACTCGGGAACATAAAATTATTGAACGCAGACTTGTCTGAATTTAACCACTCACCGGACAGTTGTCGGCCTTCTGGCCAATCGATCCAGGAGGGGTGTGTGCTTCCGAGCTCGGGGTGCCCGGGGACTTGGTTCCTTCAGCGGACTGCCCGAGCGCCCAGAGGCACGCGAGGATCCCGGGGTCGGGTGATCTCGACCACTCATGCCTAAGTGGTAGGACCACCCGAGGACCCTTGGGGCCGACCAGAGACCGGGGCATTGAAGCCCTCGCGGTCGAGATGCTCTTGATTGTCGGCCTGTGACTTAAGAGAGAATAGGGAATTTCTTTGCCTGGTGCGCTCTGTCAGTGCGGTACTTGTTATAGACTGCTCTCGTTTTCGACCTGAGACCTCTTGAATACCCAAACCGGCTGACGAGAGCAGACAGAGGCATAACCCAGAGGTCCTATGGTTCGGTGGCGCCCGGGTATGACAGACCAGACCAAGCACCGACAGCCCGCTCCGGGGGCCTGAGCTCCGGACTACTCGAGCAGCTCGAGCGATAGGATTACCCAGAGCGCCCCGGAACTCGGTAGTGCCCGGGAGCCTGCCACGACACCGAACACCACAGCCTACCATGCCGGACGTAAGTTAGCGGCAACTGCCCTCTTGCATACCGATTGGGATTCTTTTATCAGCGGGGAAAATGAGAGAGCGAACTTTTTCTCGCACAACCGAGCACCTCACCAGACAGATTAAACATACGGAATCCAGAAAAATGAATTTGACATAGCGACTGCCTATTGAGATATTGAATTTACAATTTTTACAAGGTTGGGCGACGGTGACTTACCCAATGGGTGGAGCCCCCGGTCAGCTTGGGCGGGGGGAAGCCCCTGGCCTGGTTGACTTGAGCCGCGAGCATGGCCATCTACGGGTAGAACCTGCGCAGGTGCTCGATGTTCCACGGGTTCGGGAGTGGCTGCCCATCCTCTGTCGCCAACCTGAAAGAACCCTCTCGCGGGACCCCGATCACGGTGAAGGGACCTTCCCACATAGGGGACAGCTTATTCATTCCTTCGCGCGACTGGACGCGTCGGAGAACTAGGTCCCCCACCTCGAGAGATCGGGCCTGGACATGGCGCAGATGATATCGCCGCAGACTCTGCTGGTACCGAGCCGTCCGGACGGCGGCACGCCGCCGGCGCTCTTCCAGGTAGTCAACGTCGTCGCGCCTTTGCTGCTCCTGCTCACCCTCAGAATATGCATGCACCCGAGGGGAGCCCAAAGTGAGCTCGGAGGGGAGGACCGCCTCAGCGCCGTAGACGAGGAAGAATGGAGTCTCCCCGGTGGCGCGGCTTGGCGTAGTCCGATTAGCCCATAGTACGGCGGGCAGCTCGTCCATCCATCCCTTCCCATGCTTGGCGAGTACGTTATAGGTCTGGGTTTTGAGACCCTTCAGTATCTCCGCGTTGGCGCGCTCGACTTGCCCGTTACTCCGAGGATGAGCGACGGAGGCGAAGCAGAGCTTGATGCCGAGGTCTTCGCAATAGTCTCCGAACAGGGCACTCGTGAACTGGGTGCCGTTGTCGGTGATGATCCAGTTCGGGACGCCAAAGCGACTGGTGATGCCGCGGATAAACTGGAGCGCCATGTTTTTGGTCACCTTGATGACTGGGACCGCCTCCGGCCACTTGGTGAATTTGTCGATGGCGACATATAGGTATGCATAGCCCCCGATTGCTCGGGGGAATGGACCCAGAATGTCCAACCCCCAGACCGCGAAAGGCCATGACAGGGGGATGGTATGAAGAGCCTGAGCTGGCTGGTGAATCTGCTTTGCGTGGAACTGGCACGCCCTGCAGCGCCGAACCAGCTCGGAAGCATCCTGGAGAGCTGTAGGCCAGTAGAAACCTTGCCGGAAGGCCTTTCCGACCAGCGTGCGGAACGATGAATGGCCACCGCACTCGCCCTCGTGGATCTCGGTGAGAAGATCGCTGCCTTCTGCCCGAGAGATGCATTTCAGGAGGACACCTCCTGCGCTACGCCGGTAGAGATCCCCATCTACTATAGCATAGCGTCTGGACTGCCGAGCAACTCTTTCGGCAGACGCCTCATCCCCGGGAAGGAACTTTTCCTTCAAGTACCCTCGGATGTCAGACATCCACGAGGCATCTTGAGAACATTCGGTGAGTGCAGCGCACTCGCCGAACGGCGGCGCCCTGACGGGGCTTCCCACTGAGGGCACCGCCGGGGTCCCCTGAATTGAGTTCGAGGTTTCCCCTTCGTCCTGTTCAGCAGGCAGGACGGAAGGCCGTGCGAGTCTTTCTTCAAAGACTCCGGCAGGGACACGCGCACGAGAGGAGGTCAGGCGGGAGAGCTCGTCGGCCAGAGTGTTGTCGCGGCGAGGGATGTGCCGTAACTCCAGACCATCGAAATGCCTCTCCAGCTTCCTGACCGCAGCCACGTACGCCGCCATTTGAGGATCCGTGCACTGGTACTCCTTAGATACCTGGTTGACCACCAGTTGGGAGTCCCCTTTGACCAGGAGGCGACGAATCCCGAGCCCCACCGTAGCTCGGAGGCCGGCGATGAGACCTTCATATTCCGCCATGTTGTTGGATGCGCGGAACTGCAACTGCACGACGTACCGGAGCTCTTCACCCGTTGGGGAGGTGAGAACCACTCCGGCCCCTACGCCTTTCAGCGAGAGGGAACCGTCGAAGTGCATGACCCAGTACCCGGGCACGTCGTGCCCAGGATAGACAGAGATCTCTTCTGGGACGATGTTGGGGACGGGTGTCCACTCTGCCACGAAGTCGGAGAGCGCCTGGCTTTTGATCGCCTGGCGACTGACAAAGTGCAGGTCGAATTCCGCCAGCTCTACTGCCCACTTGAGAACACGCCCAGTGCCTTCCCGGTTCCGGAGAATGGGTCCCAGTGGATACGTGGTAACCACCGAGACCTTGTGCGCCTGGAAGTAGTGGCGCAGCTTCCGGGAAGCGATGAGCACGGCATAGAGCAGCTTCTGAGCCTGGGGATATCTTGCCTTGGCTTCCCGGAGGACTTCACTGATGAAGTACACCGGTCGCTGTACCCGGCGGGCCCGGACAGCGGCTCTACCCGGGGGGCTGCTGCAGCCCCCAGGCTCAGTGACATGGTCGGGGCTGGCCGGGCACTCGGGCTCGACTCCCTGATTGGGAGGAGCAGTGTGCTCGGGCTCGACCCCTTGCTCAGGGGGAGCCGCGAGGACGGGTGAGTGCTCGGGGGCCTCTGGGAGCTGGGACCCAGCACCTGGCCCCAGACACTTGTCGCGCTCTACCACCAGCACCATGCTCACGACCTGAGGAGTGGCCGAAACGTAGAGCAGCAGGGGCTCACCTTTGGAGGGAGCCACCAGCACGGGTGGCGAGGTGAGGTACTTCTTTAGATCACGGAAGGCCTGCTCGGCCTCCGACGTCCAGTCGAAACGATCGGTCTTCTTCAGAAGCTTGAAAAGGGTGAGCCCTCGCTCCCCGAGCTTGGAGATGAAACGCCCGAGGGCCGCCATGCAGCCGGCGAGACGCTGGACCTCTTTGAGTCGAGCCGGGGGTCGCATCTGCTCGATGGCCCGGATCTTCTCTGGATTGGCCTCGATTCCTCAGCCAGAAACCAAGAAACCAAGGAGCTTGCCCGCCGGCACCCCGAAGACACACTTCTCTGGGTTGAGCTTGAGGCGGGTAGTGCGGAGACTGTTGAAAGTCTCGGCAAGGTCCTCAAGCTGGGTGGCGCGGTCTCGGGTTTTGACCACGAGATCGTCGATGTAAGCTTCGACATTGCGGCCAACCTGTGAATCAAGGGTAATACGAATAGCGCGCTGGAAGGAGGATCTAGCGTTGCGCAGGCCAAACGACATTGACATATAGCAATAAGTCCCCACCGGAGTGGTAAAAGCAGTTTTTTCCTCGTCCCCTACGGCCATGCGGATCTGGTGATACCCAGAGTTTGCATCTAAAAGTATAAAAGATCGCATCCCGCAGTTGGATCTACAATTTGATCAATGCGAGGTAAGGGGAAGGGATCTTTAGGGCAAGCCTTATTCAGGTCGGTGTAGTCCACGCACATGTGGAGCTTGCCGTTGGCCTTCGGGACGATGACTGGGTTTGCCAGCCAGTCGGGGTGGAGGACTTCTCGGATAAATCCGGCGTCGAGGAGCTTGCGGACCTGCTCGCGGATAAACTCCTGGCGCTCAGGCGCCTGCCGCCGGACCTTCTGCTTCACTGGGCGGGCGTCCGGACGCACCGCCAAGTGATGCTCAATCACCTCCCTAGGGATCCCAGGCATGTCAGACGGTTGCCAGGCAAACACGTCTGCATTAGCCCGGAGGAAGGCGACGAGCGCGCTTTCCTATTTGCTGCCCAGGTCACCGCCGATCCGGACGACCTGGGTAGCTTCTTCGCCCACCACGACCTCCTTCGTCGGAACAGAGGCGTCGGCGACGAGTTGGGGTTTGGATGAAGAGGGTCCCGAGCCCCCTGTAGAACCATTGACCACGGCCTGCGCTAAAACCAGAGCCATGTATGACTGCTCAGCGCAGGAGACGGCGCCGCCGGAGTCGGCGATCACGGAGATGAGGCCCGCGGGGCCCGGCATCTTAACGGTGAGATATGCGTAGTGCACGGCCATCATGAACTTGGCGAGCGCCTAACGCCCGAGGATGGCGTTGTAGGGGAGAGGGAGCTCCGCGACGTCGAAGAGGACGCACTCCGTGCGGAAGTTGTCCCGGCTCCCGAGGGTCACGGGCAACTCGACCTGCCCGAGGGGCAGGGAGTGCCCGGGGGTCACTCCGCAGAAGGGGAGCGACGGCCTTAGGCGCCTGGAGGACACCTGCAGCTTCTCAAAAGCCTCCTTGGAGAGGAGGTTGAGGCCTGCACCACAGTCGATCAGCACTCTGCCGACCTTAACATTGCAGACAGTGGGGGACACCACCAGGGGTAGTCGCCCCACGACTGCAGTACTTGTGGGGTGATCGGCCATGCTGAATGTGATCGGAGCGTCCGACCACCTCAGGGGCCTAGCGGCCTCCTCGCTCGGGGTTGCCGAGCACACCTCGCGTCGCATGACCTTGATGCCACGGCGCGAGGAAGGCTTGTACGCGCCTCCGTCGATGAAGGCGACGGCATGCTCGGGCTACTGGAAACCGAGCTCGGCGTTGTCAGGGGCGACCTCAGCATTGCCTCCTCCGCGGGACTTGTCGCGCTCCCTCTGGCACTGCTCGACGAGTCCTTTGACCGTACGACACTCCGTGAGGTCGTGCCATCTGGTCTGGTGTATGGAGCACCATTTGCCTGGCTCGGGCCCCGCGGGAGTGGGGACCCTCGCTGGAGCAGGAGCCCGGCCGGGGGCCGGGGCTCTTGTGGGAGCCGGTGCCCTAGCTGGTGACGGGGCCCTTGCGCATGCCCATTAAATGCGGCTTCGGACCTTTGACTGGTTGACACCTCACCGACGGGTCCTTCCGGGTCGTCGGGGCGTCGGGTGATCTTGTGCGAACCTTCGGGGAACCGAGTGCTCGGGGGCCGCCACGTGCAGCCCCGAGCACTCTCTCCCGAGCACTTGGCTGTTTGGCCCATCGGGGGACTATGGTACTCGGGGGCGAGTGGGAACCCTTCCGAGCACTTTCTTCCCGGTACTTGGACTCTGCGGGTCATCAGGGAACTGGGGTGCTCGGGAACCAGAGGCTGTGGCCCCGAGCACCTTCTCCCGGAACTTAGACTTTCCTCATCCTGCAGGGGGGACCTCGCGGGATGGTGACACGTGGCGAACGGCCGGCCTGGTCTCGGGACTCAGGGACCCCTGGTTCCCGATACACCGACAGTAGCCCCCGGGCCCATTGGTAGGTGATGGCACGGAGACTGCGGATGGGCCCTTCGTCGCGGCCGAGAACGAGGCTGGCGTGGACGCCACATGGCAGGTTTTCGAGAGATGGCCTTTTTAGGCCCGGACCTTGGGTCCGACCCAGCGGGGAGACGGGTAGACGCGTGTCCACACAACTCCCGAAGGGTATGACGACCGTACGGGTGGCACGCGCGGCCGCCCCGCAGATCGAGAAAAATACGCCTGGCAGCCGCTGACGCCGCATGATCGGCGGGAGATTCGCCTGGTGGTTGCGTCGACCGAGGCGGCGCTTCACCGAGCGAACCGTTGGGCGGCAATATTTGAATTTTGAGATATAAAAGGGGGAGGGGATCGGTCCGTCCCGCTTTTTACGCCTTCTTGCACTCCTGCTCTTGCCTTCTTCATGCTCCGAAGCCCTTAGGAAACTTTCAGGCGACCGGAGCACTTCTCCTTCTCTTTCTCCACCACCAAAGCACCGCTACTCCTGCCGAGATGCCGAGGGTCGGAGGAGGCCGTCGTGATAGGGCTTCGGACAGCATTCTGCCGGAGTCTCGTCTGCGGAACGAAGAGGCGGCGGCCAAGATCAGGAAGTTGCTTGGTCCCGAGGGGCAAGAGGGAGCTGTGGTGGTGACGCCGGCGAGTCTGACGCCGGCGACAACCGTTCCCGGGAGGATCGTTCTCTTCACTTCGTTCGTGGCGGCGGGGTTGGTGCCGCCGTTCTCCACTTTCTTCCTTCAAGTGCTCGAGACCTACGGCATCCAGCTGGTGCACCTGAGCCCCAACTCCGTCGTGGCGTTGGCAGTCTTCGCGCACCTCTGCGAGATGTTCGTGGGGGTGGCACCTTCGGCGACGCTGCTACGACACTTCTTCGTCCTTCAGCCGGTGGGGAAGAAGAGAGGGCACTCCACGGCGGATGTCGCGGGGTGCTGCAACCTTCGGCTACGAGACGGCCTGGGGGAGCACTACATCCCCCAGGTACTCCACAGCAAGTGGGAGGAATGGCGACGGGACTGGTTCTTCATCGACGTCAACCCCCACGAGCGCCTTGATCTACCAGAAGCGGCGGCGGAACCTCGGAGGTCGACGTGGGAGGTGCCGCCGCCAGAAGACGCGAGGTTGGAACCGGTGTTGGAGCGCATCCGGTATCTGCGCGATTCCGGGCTGACCTCGGTCATGGTGGTGGTGGACTTCCTGCGCCGTCGTCTGGCGCCCCTGCGGGAGCGGGCCCGACCGTGCTGGTTCTACACCGGGCCGGAGGACATCACCCGGACCCAAATCGGCGCAAGCTGGGACCTGGGCCCGGCGGAGCTGAGGGGCATGACCCGAGTGATCACCGGAGTAGAAGACATGAGCCGGGCGGAACTCCCATGGCCGGAGATGGCGCTCTGCGCCAATCCCGATCGGGTGGCGATCATGGCGCAGCTGCCGGAGTTCGATGCCCAGGGGCTCGTGGACCGGTCGAGGAGCCGGAGCCCCGAGGCATCCGAGCTCCCTGGGTTGGACGAGCTGCTCTGCGAGGAGGCGACGACCGGCTCGGCGCGGGCTGGTGATGGGGCACTTCTGTAGATCCTTCGGGGAACCGAGTCCTCGGGGGCTGCCACGTGCAGCCCCGAGCACTCTCTCCCGAGCACTTGGCTGTTCGGCCCATCGGGGGACTATGGTACTCGGGGGCGAGTGGGAACCCTTCCGAGCACTTTCTTTCCGGTACTTGGACTCTGCGGGTCATCAGGGAACTGGGGTGCTCGGGAACCAGAGGTTGTGGCCCCGAGCACCTTCTCCCGGAACTTAGACTTTCCTCATCCTGTAGGGGGGACCTCGCGGGATGGTGACACGTGGCGAACGGCCGGCCTGGTCTCGGGACTCAGGGACCCCTGGTTCCCGATACACTGACAGACTGGTTACCGAGCGGTTTGCTCGATAAATCGAGCCGTTTGGGCGGTAACCGACAGATCGAAAACTGACCGAATTGATGCGATAACCGATCGATTTTTAGCAATTACCGACATGTGTGGATGCATTATCAATAATTAAGTTGAAAAATCATAATAAACAAATAATTGACCACTAAATCATGGGGAAAATAGTATATAACCATGATATGTTTTTTAATATCATATAAAATTTTGGTATGACCTTTGCTATTTTTTTTAAGTTTCGAAGGCAACAAACAGATAGTAATAGCAATTCAAGCACAAACATATAATTATTGTTTCGAATATATGCGTATATTACATATGCAGCGCCTGAAATTAATAAATATATATGGAATTGTCATGACCTTCGAAAGTAAATTTGCATCACCTTTAGAACCACCAGCTTGGGGGTCAATTACATTCGGCCATATTGTACTCATCGGTGGACATTAGCATTAGCCGTCGTGTCGATAGCAACTCTGCCTTAAACTCAGCCCATATTTGTCTTGTCCATGCTGAAGTGGTTGACCATTGTCCTTGCAAAGTGACATAAAACTCAGGATCTTGCCACTCATAGACCCACTGAATAGGAGGCTCTGAATGAGCATCGGGGGCAGGATAGTGGTACGGATACGAACCAGAACTACTCTCCATGCCATAGTTGCTGGAATAGCTCGCACTATCTTGTGGTCCATCGTGGCCACCATGTATTATATGCCTTGGTTAGGATGGAGCACCGTGGTCGTGATCTTGCGTGGCATGCGAAAACTGACTCTCACCAGTGAATTGCACAGGAGGAACGACAGATGTTTGGCCTAGATGAGCATCACCGCCCTGACCATCATCATCACCACTGTCAGTCTTTGAGCTGCTGTCATTCGATTCTTGGTAAGTTGGGCTCTTTGGGTCACTATTTCGTGCTCTCATCGCTTTGCACTTGTCTTTTGCCCTTGCCCTTAGTCCTCTTGCTCTTCTTTCTTTGCGTCATTTGCTTCTTCCTCTTTCCTGTGTGTGTGTCACCAACCGCTGTAGCAGCCCATTGTTGCAAGTCAGGTGTGTTCACTGTGTCTGTCACCAGGTGAGTAGGCAGGGGTACGTCGCTATCTGTGTCCTCCTCGTCAAGCTCAGGGGCTGCATTTGATCTCCCGATCTCCATCCAGTCCCGGAGCGGATTGTTATCCTCATTCAATGTGAGCTCCATAAGCTGCTGAAATGGATCATCATCAACAGTTGACCTGATACCTGCATCCAAGTTGTTTTGTATTCTCAAGTTATAGTTGACATACACCAACTTATCGAGCTTCTTGTAGCTTAATCGGTTGCGAACTTTGGTGTGGATGAAAGCAAATGTACTCCAGTTCCTCTCACACCCACTAGATGATGCGCACTGTGACACTAGGCGTCTAGCAAGCATTGATAGTGTAGGTGTAGACGAACCAAACATAGACCACCATTACACTGCAAGTAGGTATAGTGATATGAGGCTCAAAAAAGTAGGTAAAATGACGGATCAGATAGATATGTAAAAAATTTTGTACCTGGATGAGTCCTGCCGTCACAAGCCATCCGTGCAGCTAGAGGACCTGAGAATGAGAGAGACTTTGTCCGATACGTTTCAGCCTCAATAAGTGCTTTCGCGGCAGTAGTAACATCAGTCATCCTCTCAAATGCCTCAAGGAGATCTTCGAACAAGGTTGGACCTGTGCCATACGCGTAATGTGTGCGGGGGTTCAAAGCGGCCACTGCAAGTTGATGATGGAAACATTAGTACTAAAAGCATTAGAAACACAAGCATTTGAAAAGTGGAAGTATGACAATAATAAATTCATTACAAACTTAATCACTCACCCCATTTTTGTGTTTCTTTAACTGCAGCGATAAAGAATGCATTGTCCGTCCTTCTGCCAAGAATGCCTGAAGTGTGAAAAAATTTGGACCATGCCACACCAATAGCTTCCTTCGCTTTCTTTCCCTTAGCACTCCATGACCCGATGTCAATCCTCGGTTGCACAGGGGATTTTGCTAAAGCAACATTGTAATCTCGGACACTTGGTGGTGGCTCCCTTGTTGACGATGCTCTCCTAAGCATCCTCTTTAACACAGAGCCCCCTCTGTCAGTACCACTATCACCTCCATGCTCGTAGGACTCACCTGCCCTCCTCCTAAATTCTTCCTCATCCCTCGATTGACCTATGGCACGCTGCACCTGTTCCTCTTCCGTGTCCTCATTGTCGCTTGTCAAATCTACTTGAACTCTAGCTGATTCTTGCCTCCGAACCCTCTCGTCTGCCTTTCCCTTCCTCTTATCTCTTGCCCTATCCAGCTCACGTCTGAAATAATCACGTATATCTTTATCTGTCATCGATTAGTTTGCAATTTCTCTGTAGGAAGAAGAAATCTTGAAGGTTAGCCTACTAATACATATGCTCACATGTGTTCAAATCGTTACTCAACTCAATTGAACAAAAATTATCAATGCTTACCCAACTAATAAACTTATTTGACCGAATATTAGCATCATATACACCTAAATAGCCGATTATCTAGCACGAATATTACCATCATTCACATGTACACAGACAATTCAATGTAATAAGGTCTATAACTCAATGAATCAACCGAACTCATCACCGAACAATGCATGTTACACAAAAAAAAACTACTACACAGTTCACAACCGAACTAATAACGCAATGCATCGTCGAAATAACACGAAATCTGTCACTACCGACCGTGTTATAACGATTACCGACCGTTAAAATCATAAAATCGAGCTAATTGCAGCGGTTACCGAGGAGATCGAAACGGTTACCGAGCGTGAGGCGTTGCTTGCCGATGAGCTGGGGCCGCCGGTCGGTTACCGAATAAATGCGGTCAGTAACCGAGTTGATGACGGCGATAACCGACGAATAAACACCGGATTTGCGCCGGACTTCAGCGGATTGGCTCGGGAAGTCGCCGGCACCGCTCATGGAGCTGCTGGAGTTGCGGTGGGGAAAGTGTAGCGCTGCTAGCACGCTCCAATCCGACGCCACCTTATCCACTGGCCGTGGGCTGCAAACGGGCCGTAGTCGACTGTTTATTCGGCCCAGAACAGAAATGAGCCCATTACAAATATATTCGAAGTTTTCCCGTCAATTTGGATGTCCAAACAATATTTTTTTAAGTTTGGTTTTCACAGATACTCTTGAAATTATCTCTAGTTTGTTATCAGATTTTTTTTTTGGATTTTTGGATTTTTTTTAAAAATCGGTTTGAAATTTTTGAATTCAAATTCGGTAACCGCTCGACTTTTGAAACCGAGCCGCAGCAAGAAAGTCGGTAACCGCGATTTTTAGGCGGTTACCGTCGCATTTGTGAACCGTGCACAAGAGAAGAATCTCGTTCTAGCAACCAGTTGGGCCATCGGCTTTAATTTGCCATTTTTGTCGCTGCTTTCGCGCGTACACAATAAATTGTGAAACTGAACATGGATGTGTTCGTCCATTTATTTTTTGACCTACCTGTATGTACGAGGTTTTTTTTTTTATTGATTCCTTTTCTTGTTACTTCTTGTTAATATTCGTGCATCTTCCTTCTATTGTACTTATAAATACCACTACTATCAATGGCCATTCTCTCAAGTTTTAAGTAGGCTAGCTCCTCTCCTTCTGTGTTTTGATTAAAACATTTTTACTTATGTAATTAATTCCATTTAAGATGCGCCTTCCAGAGAAAGAAAAGAGAGAACGGCCATATGTACTATCCCCTGGACCCTGTTTAAACACAAATGTGAAGAAGAATAGCTTTTTAGATAAAGGAATGTTTTCCGGCCTCTGCATAAGGCACACAGTAAACCATTTATTATTACAAGTTTTAGCCATAGTCTGAATAAAAAGCCACCAAATATTGATAGTTCATGGATCCAAAACATGATGGAAATAAAATCAAGCATAAAGCATATTAATAAACAACAACTCATGCTTGGCAAAAATCTCCTTGACTCTCGTCTTCGAGATGTGATGTGTCCACTTTATCCACTCTCATTCTATCTCCTTTTGTAGCAAGGATCAAAACCGGATCTAATGAGTTCCCCAAAACGTTACCTGCATGTAAGAATGTGATCTTGCCTTGCCAAAAACAATATCATTTCTGCACAACCATATTGCCCAACATAAGACATACGCCCCAACTAGAACTTGAGGTCTTAATGTTGAGTCAACATTTTGTAACCAACTTTCAAACAAATAAACTACACTTGTAGGTGATTGTAAGCCAAAAGCAATTTGAATAGATCTCCAAATGAATTTTGCAAACTGACAATCAAAAAATAGATGTTGGATAGTTTCTTTATTGCGAAAAAACAATATTACTCACTATCTTTCCAGTTGTGTTTCATTATGTTGTCTTTTTGTCAAAATTACTCTAAACAATATCAAAGAAATATCTTTATTTTTAGAGGGAGTTTAAGTTTTAATAACAAATGACTCAATGGGATGCTATTTTGATAATAAACAACCATTGTTTATTAAGTGACCATCTAAAGGAATCCTTTTGGTCATTAAGTTGCACAAACGCTACTCTTGCGATCAATACATTGTTAGGGAATGGGTAGGCTACGATAGCGCAAAATAAATTTTTTTACCGCGTTCAACCATAAAACCATACGAGTAGTGGATCATAGATCGTTACCACTTGACGCACAGTGCAGCGGATAAAGAGTTGAAGCAGACTAGTCCAATGTGTGTGCATCGATGCAGAGGAAGCAGTCAAATTCAACAAGCAGGGTTATCGTAGATGATCGACCTCCTAGTTGTGATCAACTTCCGGGTTCGGCTTCCTTGTTGGGAGCATTCCAACTACCTAGTCGGGAGTGTTTCGATCTCCCACTCGAAATCGAATAGGTGTCAAATCAGCAGCAACTTCTAGTTCTTATTGTCGAGCCGATTAGCTCCGCAATAGCAGCAACGCTTCTACGGTATCCACACGTCCTAGAGGTGGAACATCGCATGCCGGTGTGCTAGCACCACATGTACAACTAGGGTTTCGAGAGGTCGGTGGAGAGGGCATGGTTAGGGTTTCAAAGTGGCTCAACCATGCAGACCCCTCCCCATACCTCCCCTTATATAGATCCTATTATAGGCACCCATGTTGGTATCCCATCAGAACTCTAGTCCCTCACAGACCACGATCCAATCAAACTCTCTTATAGATCTAATTTGCATGTATTATTCTAACCCATTAAGTGTGTGACTCGTTAGATTCATGTGTAAATGGCTACGACACAAAAACCCCTTTCTGAACCAAAATCACAGTGGTCCCTAGCAGGGCTTATTGACCCCCGAATATACATAAAGATCATATTGGCTGAACCTTGATATAGACATGCAACAATCCCTTTGTCTCACGATACCAGTCAAGCTCAAGGAGAGACACGTGCCATCCTTGTGATAGCTTGACCATTCACTCAATCTTGTAGTGGATTACTTAACTCATGATTAACTATTTAATCACATTGACATGGCTATGCACTTTCTAATCCAACTATATTGAGGGGCCTAAAGATAGCTCTCCCATTATATAGGAGGGGTAAATTCCATCTTGACCACTCACATCCCACAACATGTTTCATGGCAAACCCGAAAGCTACCTTTATGACTATCCAGTTATAGAGTATCTTTTGGCAGCTCCTAAATATGTCATTACACATTATGAGGATCAGTAATAATTTTAGGTCTAAGGATCCTGCAAGTACACCATTTGATATTAAAACTGATGACACATCATATAACAATTCTAGCAGTATCTCAAGGTGGGTCTATCCAACACCATGTTCTCTAATATGTGTTCATATTTTGATTTTGTTGACGATTTGTGAACGCTGATCTTACAAATTTTTAGAATAGACAGGGGATGTCTTGAGTAGACGAATCAAAGGAACACACATAGATGTTTTATACAGGTTCGGGCCTCCCTTAAGAAAATAACACTACGTCATGTTTGTCTTGTATTGATCTGAGCCTATTATAAGGGGGTGCGTAGCTAGTCTAGATAGATCTATCCTAGTTGATGGCTTTCTTGCTCAGCTTGTGGTGTCTTCTAGCTTGTGCGACCTATTTGACTTGTAATGTCTTGTCTTCCATAGGGTCCCAAGGCTCCATATATATAGGCATTGTATGTCCTCTGGAGTCTTTTTTCTGTTCTTGAAGATAAACTTCCTTGTTTACATGATCCCCTAGGTACCTACGAGTAGTTTCTTTCATTCAGGGATCCCGTTTCCAGAGATAAAGATATACCTCGAGAATTACAGGGAACCCTGGGGTGTCCAGATATGGTAATTATTCAGTGGTCATAGTCAAGCCCCCACTAGTAAGTGAAATGAGGATTCGATGGGTCCATTACTTGGCCAGCAAAGATAAGCATTTTGTCTGACTACGTCATCAAGTAAGACTCGGGTTCCTGATTAGGATGATTCGTCTATTCGGGTTTTCTGGATTCTTAGATCATCTATTTGAGATTCTAAATGCCTTCGAATCCTAAAGCGAATCCTTGAGAAGGTGTACCATCCAAGTAGGTTTTCTAATCAGCCCAAAAATATCATCCCATCCTTGCGAAAGGACCGGAGGTGGGGAGAAGATTGGTCACTAGTCGGGTTTGAAAGTTGGACCGTCGCAACAAAGATTTCGGGTAGTGGTAAGAATCTTTTACCTGACACGAGACCATGATTACGGTGGGAAAATTTACCCTTGTGGTAGTGTGGTGCGCCGGGTTCCTCGGGTTACTGCTTCAACTGCCCTGCATGCGTCAGACATTAAATGTGATATGATGGTAAAGTAGGAGATCGTGGCCTTGAGTCGTGCCATGGCATCAGTCGAAGAGTCATTTTCGAGAGCCATTGCTCTGTATAAAAGCAGAGGGGGAGCCTACTTTGTTGTTCACCTCACTATCATCGTGCCTCTCACACCTTTGCCTCCAAAACCCCTCCTCTTCCGACGCCTTGGGCTGAAAGAAGATAAAAAAGGAGAGCCCTACCACCGACGAGATGATGAGCATGATCCTGGCTTGGCAAGAGTCCAAGATCACGGACGAGGCCATGGAGAAGGCAGAGCTCGACGAGGTGATTCCTCCTTGGGCCCTAATTGCCTACGCGCCAGTGGTGGGGCAGACAATCCTGAGCTTGGACACCGTCTAGACGGTAATTTCCCTTGTTTTCTTTCGTTGCGGTTTTCACTTCCCCCCTTCCAGTTTTCTTCTAGAGGTGCTTAATTTCTATGGCCTGGAACTCATTCACCTCAACCCAACTCCATCATCATGTTGAGCATCTTTGCACATTTGTGCTAGGGCTTCCTGGGCTTGCGCCTATCCTTCGACCTCTTCGGGTATTTTTACTTGTTGAAGGGGTTCCAAGGTAAGGTCGCCGGTGGCACCGGATTTTAGCTCTGGGAGGGCAAGTCAGTGGAGTACATTGATTTTTCCACCAAGAGCTCCTTGTTAGGGTGGCACAACAAGTGGTTTTACTACCAGCTTGGCCTGCCAGGGCATCCTTACCAGGGTCTTCCCCCGCTATCGAGGCTTGCCTAGATGGAAGAACCGATGATGACCACCTTTCACCGGTGTCTTATAAAAGAGATCCGGCACCTAAAGGAGAGGAAGTTGATGGTGTACGACGTCACCAGAGATTTCATCAGGCATCATCTGAGTCCTCTGAAGTCGAGGATCACCCAACGCTTGGCAATTCTCAGCCGAGTTGGACCCGGCCAGACAAGGTGAGACAGGTACTTATCGATCCTGAGTATCTATTTTAAAGGAGCTGCAGTTTTGGTCCTCATGATTTATTGTTACTTGTTGCTTCCCACAATGCTTTCATCGGAGTTGGCTGACAAGAGGACCAGGCTCCTGTTCGACGCAAACCCTGCTGCTGGCTGCTCGGATGTCCCGATCCCCATTGTGGAGGTGGAGGCTAACGCTCAGGAGAGAATCTTGTTGGTAAGTCTCTTGAACATTGTCATTTATTTATTTATTCTTGTTTCTGAGTAGTCGTAACTATAATGATGGCTGTCACATACTTGCACAACTCCCTAGGCATGGGTAGCCCGACCCCAGGGGCTGAGAATGTGGGAGCTCTAGCCATATACCTGGATGAGGTTATCATCACAGGGAGCAAAGGTCCGAGCGGGAACGGTGGTGGTGCCACGTCATAGGCCTCATCCTTCGCTGATAGCATGACGCTAGAGGGGGATGAATTCTTTGAGGAGGTCGACTCACCGGCGGGTGACTGCAACCTACCGACGTCGATTGCTCCAGGTCCTACCGAATTGTTGCTAGCCCTGCTAGCTGGAGATCCAACTTCGGTGATGGCCACAGGGGATCCAGTCGTAACTCGAGAACTCGGAGCAACAGCCCCGACTTTGGTAAGTTAGCATTTATCCAGAGCCTTTGTAGCAGCATTGTTTTTGACTTCGGTTGATCAGGACCACTGGAAGGCGATCATTGTCACGAGTTTGTCGGGCGGTGCTCCCTTAGCCCTGTTGAGATATAATATAAATATGGGTATTGGTCTTTAAGGCCAGAAGGACAGAGCCATTTATCCTCCCAAAAGCAAACTTGGGTACCATTATTCAAATTAAATGTCCCCAAATTCATGAATTGATCTTTTATCATCATAAGGCCATACCAAAAATCTGAGTTCCCTGGTTTCCATTGTACTTCATTGATAGTCTTGCTTTTCAAATGCTTCTTCTTAAGAAGCTATTGCCAAACCCCAACTTCATTTATTAATTTAAATAACCATTTGCTGAGGAGACACTTATATTGGACATCAAGGTCTTAGATACCTAATCCTCCTTGATCCTTAGGTCTACATAAGACTTCCCATTTTGCCAATCTATACTTTTTTATGCTCATCACTTTGTCAGAAAAATCTAGATCTATAGTAATCTAATTTTCAGTATCCCTCTAGGAACTTCAAAACAAGACAACATATACATGGAAAGACTACATGACATTGAGTTAATTAAAACTAAACAACCTCCAACATATAGATATTTTCCTTTCCAGCAACTTAGTTTCTTTTGGAACCATTCTTCTACTGTTCTCCAATCTTTGTTACTAATCCTTCTATGATGCATAGGAATACCGAGATATCTTAATGGGTGCCCTCCCTTCTCACAACCAAATATTTGGGAGTATTATTTTTCCTCACAATTTTTCGCCTCTCCATAGCAAAATAATTCACTATTATGAAAATTAATCTTTAAGCCAGGCAATTGGTCAAATGCACAAAGATTTTGGCTTGCTCAAGATCATGATCCATAACGAGAATAGTATCATCCGTATATTGCCAAATGGAGAGTCCATCATCCACTAAGTGAGTTATAACCCCTTGTATTTGACCTTCCTCTTTTGCTCTAGCAATGAATATGGCTAACATATCGACTACTACATTAAACAGGATTGGAGAAAGTGTATTGCCCTGTCTTAATCCATTTTTCTGTTTGGAAATAGAGGCCAATATCATTGTTAACTTTGACACCCACACTCCCCCCTATTACAAACTTATCTATCCATGAACACCAAACTGGTGAAAACCTTTTCATTCTCAACGTCTGTTGAAGAAAAGGCTACTTTATTTTGTCATGCACTTTCTTAAAATTAACTTTTAGAATCACACCATTTAATTTTTTCCTATGCATCTCATGGGTTGTTTCATAGAGGATCGCCACATGTTTCAAAATATATCTCCCTGGCAAAAATGTCATCTGCGTGGGTCTAATCACTTTCTGAGCTACCCCCAACAATCCTATTTGTCGCTACCTTCATAAAGATTTCAAAACAACCATTTAGTAGACAAATAAGCCTATATTGTTGTATTCATATTGCATCCTAACTCTTTGGTAGTAGTGTAATGATCCCGAAATTGAGGCTAAAAAGAGGAAGCACTCCTTTATGAAAATCATAAAAAAGAGCCATCAAATCAGCCTTTATTATGTCCCAGAATACTTGATAAAATTCAGCTAGAAAACTATTAGGTCCTAGAGATTTGTTGTGTTCCATTTTGAATATAGCTTCTTTAACCTCTTTTTTCGGTGAAGGGAGCAGTAAGCTTATCCTTTTCCGCCCCCAAAACTTGAGGAGTGTCACTCTATTGAGTCTCAATAATTGATAATTCATTACTCTTTGGCGGTCCAAATAAAACCCTATAATATGTGGTGATATGTTCTTTGAGCTCACTCTCCCTTCTAATAATTCTATTGTCATGCTCCATCTGAAAGAAACATTTTTTTCAGTGTTTTTCATTTGCAATCAACTGAAAATCCTTCATGTTGTTGTTACCTTCTAACAATTTTATTATTTTTGAGCGTTGGAACCATGCTATCTCCTTTTCTCTCAACATATGAGATAATCTATGTCTTAGGTAGCATAGGGTATCTAGTTCATGAGGTAAAGTAAAGTGTTTTCTACCTTCTTATCCAGCTCATCTATCTTCTTAATAATTTCTTATTTCTCCCTTTTGTTTTTACCCTTTACAATCTTTGCCCAACCCCTCAAATGTTGTCTAAACCTTTGAATTTTGAATTGCCATATCTCCATTGAATTACTACCATTATGTTCATTTCTCCATACCTCTACCACTTGTTCAAAGAAATCATCCCGTAATAGCAAACAAAACTCAAACTTGAATAGTTATTGGTTGCCACGATAAGCTATGGTCCATGAATCAAGTTGTAATTGGGTATGATCTGAAATATCTCTAGACAAGGCATGAACAGTGTCAAGTGAGTATTTATGCTACCACTCCATATTCATCAGAACCCTATCCAACTTCTCAAATGTTGGGGTATCTAATGAGTTTGCCCACGTAAATTTACGTCCTGAGAGCTCTAACTCTCTCAAATCCATGTTTTCAAAGATTGTGTTGAATCAAAAGGGCCATCTATCATCATATATATCATTACTTTTGCCATTCGGGTTTCTAATAATGTTAAAGTCACCACCTATCATGGTTGGTTTTTTTTCTTTGCTACAAGCTTATACAAGCTCTGTTAAGAAGATTTCCTTGAATTCTGCTCGGGCCGCTCCATAAACAACCATCAAAATCTATTGGAATCCATCTTCTTTATTTTTGAGATAAAATTTTACATAAAAATCCCCCTCAAATATTGCATCGATATCAAAGACTGCCAAGTTAACTCCCAATAAAATGCCCCTAATTGACCCCAATGTGATAACCAATACCACAAAAAATCTCTACTTCCACAAAAGTGATCTAGACATGTTGGTAGAAAATCATCTCTACGTGTCTCAAGAATAGCAATAAAATCCAGATTTTGTTCAATAGATGTAGCATAAAGAAATATATACTTAGCCAAGTTGTGAAGACCTCTGCTATTTCAAAAGATATCTTTCATTTGGAAACATGTTTCTTGTTAGTGGAAGTGCCTTTAACCCAAACTTTCCTCTTTTGAGATGAGGATGTTTCTTTTTGGGTGGTACAGTTTTCCAATCACAACCAATGTGATTTGTACTGTCATCCATAATTTCCCTTGTTAAATCACTACATAAGTGACCAAGAGTTAAGTTACCAATTTCCTCATTATCATCATTTAAATCCTCTTGTTCCTCCTCTATATTTACATCATGTTTATTCATTGGTGTAGCAGTTAACCTTTGTAACTCTATATCCTTAATGTCATGTACAACATATGTATTTTTATTTTTACGCCCCATATATATACCAATATTTTGGATATTAGAAGAAATATGTTGGTCTATAAAAGAAAGTATGGAATTATTTAATGATATACTATCGATTGTCGGTTCCTCTAAAATCCAGATAGCTACTAACCGCTCCGTCCATTCCAAAGAATGTTCATTCATCGTTGCCCCCCGCCTCTTACTCCGAAGAACCGGAGTTGTTGATGTAGGACGCTTGGGCGGAGTCAAAGAAACAACCTTATGTGTTGTAGCCAGTCCCTCATCCTCTTCATTCATGACCATGTTTGCAATCTCCTCAAGGTTTGCCTCCACTACTGTATCTAGGATTTCATTTGCCTTTTCCCTAAAATAACATTCAAATGTGATCATGAATAATGAGTAGTTACCACTTCCGGGCATTCCAAGGTTTCTCGTAATTCCCGGGGCCTATTTTTATCTCTGGGAAGGGGATCCTTAAATGAAAGGAAACTACTTGTATGTACCCAAGGCATCTAGTAATCAGAAAGATTTATCTCTAACAACAGAAATGAGAAATCTAGAGGACATATGACACTCCTATATATATGGAGTCAGGGGGCCATACGGAGGGAGAGACCCAAAACAAAGAGAAAAATGCCCAAGCGAAGACAAGAGATACAAACCAGCGGAAGCCGAACAAGAAAGTCATCAACTAAGTTTATATCCATCTAGACTAGCTACATACACCTTCGTAACAGGCTTAATCAATACAAGACAAACATGACCTAGAGTTATTATCTTCTCGGAGGCCCGAACCTATATTAAAACCATGTGTGTTCTCTCTGTAATTTGTCTACTCAAAACATCTTTTATTTTCTCAACAAGCCCGAACCTATATTAAAACCATGTGTGTTCTCTCTGTAATTCGTCTACTCAAAACATCTTTTATTTTCTCAACAAATTCGTTAGATTAGCGGTTCATAAATCGTAGACAAAATGCACCATTCTGCTCCATCTTATTTATAGCACCATCAGCCCTAAACACCTGCAGTAGCTCACCATTGGACTGTGTCTCAAATCTGGTTGAGTCAAAATCCTGCGCAGCAGGCCCATCAATCGTGAAAAATTCCTGTACAGTAGGCTCGTTTCCCACTGGGCCCAACGACCTTATATGCCCAGCACCCTCCCTAGTAGCGCCCATCAAGCCACCATCAATTTTGGTTGTAGATCCCACCTGCATGGCTTCGCCTTGCACATCCACCACGCTGCCATCACCAGCATCTTTCATCTGCACTAGTGCAGTCCCCTCCTCCACCATGTTGTTCCTTGAACTTCTAGCATTCCCTATCTCCAAAGGAAATAAAGTTCACTGCACTGTAGTCTCATTATTTATATTATTACCTCCTTGATTAATTGGTGTGTCTGGTGCCACTGTCTTGTCTATGGATGAGTTCTTGCTTCTTTGGTTGTATCTATCTTTCATCTCCACATCTTCTTCCACAAGTAAATCATCATTTTCATCCATATCATTATCTCCTTTGTCATCCGCATTTCCTGAACCCAATCCTTCCCCATTCTCTACAATGAAATAGATGGTGTGAAGATATTTTCCAAACACTACAAGTGTTTCCGGAATGAGACTTGGGATCCAACATGGCCACTCAGATTCGTGCCAAATCACTATTCCGCATGAATACCACGTCGATCAACTGTGTAGCACCTAAAGTTGTCCCAAAGGCCAAAGGATCAGGAAAGTCCGAAGCTCTTTAGGTATGCCACCGACCTGTACCCACACTTACGGTGGTTGAAAATTCACTTCATCATTTGCCTCCATACCTCAAAATCTAATTTGGCCGCTAGATGGTTCTTAACATTCACCTCACCAATCTTAACCATTCTATTCAATTCCATCGCATTTAGAAACGATACAAAGAATGTGTCAATTACATGGGTCCTTGACCTCCCATGTCCAATTGATGGGAACTAGTCTTTTCAATTCTGATATTACCTGTTCCACAGTCATTTTCCTACATTTTGCCATTGCTAGTGCCAATGCCGCTTCCCCCTTCGCCTTCCGTACTTCCTTCTCCAGGATAGGTGTGTGATAAAATCCCAAACCTTTGACTGCAAAGCCCATTGAGTTTGCCACTGGCTTATCAGCCTTGAGTAAGGCACATTTGTGTGTCACATGTGTCTTGCTCTCGCAAATTTTGCAGTAGAGTGGCACCGGCCAATCAAAAACCAAATGACCCCTTCGGCCACAGCGTTCATATTCTGTCCTCCTGCCACGTTCTGTGCATTAGCTCCCATTGGCACAGCCGCATTTTAGCTTTATCTCAGCATCACCCCTCCAGCAACGTTAGGCAAAGGTACTAGCACCGGCACCACCACTGGTACTGACACGATTCCTACGGTACTGCTGCCACCATTGGCTTGATAATCTGCTGGTTTTGTCCTTGCTTGAATCGAGTCTATAGCTATTGTGTTCGAATGCACCTGAGGAGCTACACCAGTAGTTGCCATGGCAGGCCGCGCGTAGTGAACATGGCTTTTACAGGATATGTATTTGATTTTAATGATTAATAATAACATAATTAATAGAATTATCATGTTTGTTAAGTATATGTTTTAGTATGTATTATGGATATAACAAAAGAGAAGTCACTGAAACCGAATAAAGAGATGAATGAATTGAACTTGTTCCATGAATTTTGATGTGATCAAATGAGATGGATTTCTGTACAATCATGTAGAGATCTTCACAAGCTTTCATAGAATCCAAGATCAATAAAATCGGAGTTTGGAGCAAAAATTTATGCCGAATATACATATTGCTGCCCTGCTGAAATTGTATCTGTCTGATGTTTCGGTGTTCACAAAAATGCTTCGATGTTCACAAAGAAAAATACTCCGGTGTTCACAAAAAGTTTATAGCAGAATTTAATACACGCCGAATATTTCGGTGTTCACAAATTGAACACGCCACACTATTTTACAGAGGGGCTCCAAAATAGCTCGGTTGGCACCGTATGCACGCCGGATGTTCTGGTGTTCGTAAAAATGAACTCAGAGGACCATTTGGTTTTCAAAAAATGAAAGTAGAGTTCCAATAGCTAGATTTTAGAGAGTACATGTTAAATACTCCAATGTTTGTAATGTTGCACATGCCGGACCATCTGGTGGGTACAACAAAATGTGATTGTTGGAGCAATGACTAGTTCATGGGGTTGATGCTATTTATACTCCCCCACTTAATCATTTGAGTCTACTGGAGTTCAGGGAAACTCACAGATACTTTAGAAGACATCCAAGCTACCAAAATTCTATGATCATCCAAGGCAATTAAGCACATAATTAGAGAGTGATTAGTGCTAATATTCCTAGAGATATTTGTTGCTAGGTGTTGCTGCCTAGAGAGAGGATTAAGGAGTGATCCTAACTTGTACCAAGTGGTATGCCGGCACCTTAGAGTCTTGGTGACTCGTCGGCACCTTGGGCCTTAGTGGCTCAAGCTTGTTGACCCTCCGACTTGGTGTGAAGCGATGACAAGACTCTTATACGGGAACGCGGAGACCCTTGCCTTGGTGGCTCAAGCTCTAATGTGAAAACAACGACAAGTGACCGAAAGAGAGACTTATGGTGAGGCCTTGCCTTGGTAGCTTGGTGGCTCAACCTACTTGAGGCCTAGGTAGTTCAAGGGCCGGGACCGGGTGCCGTCCAGGAGCTATAGCCTAGGTGACTGCTCTAACATGGACTAGAGGTGGCATTTATGTCATCGATACTATGGGATAAAAATCTCTTGCGCCGAGTTTGTTCTCTCTACAACGGCTCCAAAATCTATCCTTGCATTTTACCTTCATAAGTAGTTTGCTAGGATTGGCTATAGGTTGCAAACCTTTCAATAGTAGAGTAGACATACTAGATGAATATAGAGCACATTTAGATAGAAATTGATATAGGTTTATCTTATAAATTTTTTAAAGCCGACTAGTTTTAAGTGTCCTAATTCACCCCCCCCTCTTAAGACATCACCGATCTCTACACAACACATGAGTTGTAGCCTGAATGTGCGAAACAACAACTGGAGCAGGCACATGTGTAGATCGCATAGGAGACAAAGCCTGGGCATGTGGGGAAGCGGTAGGAGTCGATGCTTGGTTATCCCAAACGTAATGGTTGTACACCCTCGGTGACCGGCTAGGTTGTGTGGGATGATACTGTCGTCGATCCTGAGGACCACAACCATACCCATGGTAGAAGTATTGATATCCATCACCCCTAGCACCACCTCACCCGGCAAATCCAATCTAGTAGTTATTGTACCCATGTCTTGGTGGCGCATATCCCCTGCCCGAGTCTTGCCCCGATCCACGACCACCTCCCAGTGGTGGTGCCGCTCCAAAGCCCCAGCCGTCCCCACCGTACATTGTGTATGTGGTTTCCTGAAGCTCGACATCCACTGTGGGGTGGTGCGCCACCTGAGCCGCCAAATCAGCCATGGTTCATCCTATCTCGCCTGCTGAACACCGCTGTCACCGCTCTTTCTAGAACAAACAATGTTTGTGTATTATCATAGCAAGGAATCATGATGTGATTTAGGTTTTCTCATACCAAACCGAGTAGACAAATAATATAACCCCTCCGGTGGCTGATAATACACCATGTGAGGCCCAACCTGGTGTGGATGGCCCACTAAATTCAAGCCAATATTAATTGAATTCGGTTGTGCTTATGTTACTGAACTGACCCAAGTGTCAATCTCTTCCAAAGCATTTGCTAGTTAGAGCCCATGTAGAGCCAGAGCCGATCAAACTTGGTTTGGCTGACTTCGTTGATTTCATACCTTTGCTCACAGTCCGATTTGCAATTACCGCTTTGTTTGAAATTTGAAATAATGGCTCCACCGTCGTCTCTGATCGCCATGGCTATAGCAGCAGCACCGATGCCACACTTATCGCTGATGACTCCTAGGATCGCTTTAACAAACGGAGGCGTGGAATGAAAACCTCCTTTCTTTGAGTGTAAATCCCTGACTTTGGCATCACTTAGTGTCCTCGGATGAGATATCGGAGGCAGCGCAGTGGTCCACTCCATGGCTTCGATCGGTGCCGCACTACTGCATCAACAATTTTTGTCGCCAAAGAACACAGTTGACCTGTACTTGCAAGAGAACACAATGGTATTACCTCCATCATGTGCTATCACACCCGGTTTTAACGGCCAAAACCAGATGCAGCTTATGTGTGCCCAGGATGTTCAACACACATAAGGACGTCATAGGTGAAGTAACAAAAGCAATACTTTTATTAAATAAACGTTAAACTCTTACAGCAGTTGACATATATTGCCTTCTATGAAGATATCTGCAGCGGAACAGAAGCACTGGTGCCCAACAACACCGCAGGCAACTGACCGGGAGACACGCACCTAGAACGTCACAACCTCGTCTTGATAGTCTTCAACATCTTCATTTACTGAGCAGCAGCATACATATCGTATGGTATAGGGAAAATAGCAAGTGTGAGCACATAGAGTACTCAGCAAGTGGTGGAAAGTAATGATATGCAGGCTTATATCAAGAGTAGGCTGACACAAGGTATTATTTGCATAAATGCGAGTAATGAAAACATATTTGGACTCAAAAGCATTAAGCAATTATTAAGTGAATGTAACCCGTGTAGTCCAACACCTAGCATACAAGGCTCCCAACCTTGCATACCATAACCGTCTAGTACTCCCTGTACTATAACTAAAACCACAACCATCTAGTACTCCCTGTACCAGAACCATAACCACAACCATCTAGTACTCCCCGTACTAGAACTATAACCACAACCTACTAATCATGTGAGGATCCAAGTCTCTCAAATCCGTGAGCACGGCTATTATAATAGTTTTACACTCTACAGAGGTTGTCCAACTTTACCCACGAGTCAGTGAATTCCATGTTGCCGTGTTTGCAAGACACTTAACACACGCCAGTGGTGTGCCGCCAAGAATCACCGTATGACACTTTCCACTAACCAGAGACTAATCCAGTGCATGTCTGCCCACTAGGTTTCACCGCCAGGCTTTACGCAAGCAACAGCTCCTACCCAGAAGCCCCCTTTTGTGCTGACCCAACGCACACTGGATAGACTCTAATCAGTATGTCACACCTTACCCATATCAGCCTCGTGGTTGGTACGTTACTTCTTGGGTTGTCGCTCCACGAACCGGTCCTTACTTAGGTTACTTGAGCAAACACTAAACCAATGTCATAACCATGACAACCATTACCAACATCCCTATGCTCAAGACCTAAGGTTCCATGTTGCTAAAACATTATCATATTAACCATCATCACTGCATATGTTCATTAGTCAAGATTATGACACTTCTCAACATCCAAAAAGCATGGCTAAGCAATCTATCCACAAAGAACACCTAACCATAAACCATCTAGGTTCCAAGAGATGATAAGGGAAAATCTAGAGAAAACCCTAACATAGGTGACTACCCATCATATTGACTCTGCATGCAATTTTGTAAAACAAAACATTTAAAAACATAGGTTCAATATGATCAAGGACACTTGCCTTTTTCCCCATGCTGCTCAGTGTTGTCGAAATTTTGGTCTTGAAGTCCCTCGAACTGCTCTGGAACGTTATCGACTAATCGCGAGAACTACCGACAAACAACACAAAGGAAACACTAAGAACAACATACCAAACATCATTAAAACACTTTAAAAACACTATGGTTGGATAGGGATGATTTTAGGAATATTTAGACACAAGAATCGCCTAAATCGGAGTTAAAATGAAAAGAGAATGAGCTTTCGAGAGATGGATTAGACTGAAAAAAAGACTAATTTACTGGAGTTATCTTCTTATAGGAAAAGAGTTTATTGTGCGATCACTGTGTCAGGCTTGACAACATCCTTATGCAAGATTCAAGAAGTTTAGGACAGACTAGACTTCGCTGACTGGGCTAAGGAGAATGATGTGGCGTTGACTTAGCATTCAATGCAAGTACCATCTTGGATTAAAGAAGGGATACGCTGAGATCTAGTATCGACCATCTATGATGGATCAAAAAGGTCGAAGGTTGCATTTCTAGGTTAGGGATACTACTGGTGACTATATGTAGCGGTGGTGGTTCGGGTTTTGTCGGAGATGGCGATCGGGCATGTGGCCACAAACATCAATGTCGGCTTCAGTGGTGTTTCAGTGAAACGAGGGAAGCATGACGTAGAACGCGGAAAGACTAACTTAGTGGTATGGTTGGTTTTGGAATGGGTCATCCGAGGTAGCGGCAAAACAGCCATGACTACCTCTAGGTTTGGTGGTGACCGCGAACAAACGCGGGGAACAAAGACGCTCGCATTCTATGAGATTGGCTATGAAATTTATGAAACTGTTTGAATAGAGATGTTCATATAACCCAAGAACACAATGCTATGGCATGGGTTTTGGTAGATCATCTACTGAGAGGAAGAACGATCAGCATAGATGAAAAGGGTGATGGCTGCGACATGCTGTGGTTGACAATGACGTCTTGGTTGTGTCGCTGCACAAACGGGGATGGGCTCCTAGGGTAACATATAAGACTCCATGGGACACGCTGTGACGCGGTTGGTGCATCCATACGGCTTTCGAATTGACAGGGGACGCGAATGCAAAACCGGTGCGCATGCTGAACATGTCCAGAAACCGGACAGCAGGTATGTCGACCTTGATTTCGATAGTTTGGCTAATCTATGGCCGACCTGGTTGGTGAGGGCGTGAGAAACATCATGGGACATGCACCGGTGAAAGGACTTGGTGATTTGACCACTGGTCGGTCGGGAACATCGATGCCAATCGGCTACAGCGCGGCTGTCCGCGACGGTGACGACCGTGGCGACTTAGATCGGGCTTTGGCCGGGGCTAGGACTTGGATAGGGACTTAGTATGATGCTAAAACAGTAGTAAGGGAGGAGAAGAAGTGGTCCTCATGTTGCTTTGGTGGTCGAGGAAGAAGGATTCGTGGAGAAGATGACGTAGCGCATCACGGGCGGTGGCGGCGGCGGCTCCGGCGAACGGCGGTGCTCCGGCGACTCACGGACAGGGCAGCAGTGACTTCTAGGGCTTGAGAGAGTGAAATAGAGGTAGGAGAGGGCGTGCAACTCATATATATAGGGCTAGGGGCAGCTGGATGAGGTAGAGTCCAAACCGAACACGAATCGGATTCGAGTTCGAGTCGGATACGATTTCCTTTTTCGCAGCTCTGTATTCCGAGGATGATATCTCCATCGTCCGGACTCCAAATTGGACGTTTATTGATTCTAAATTGTAGTACTCGAAAAGATCTACAACTTTGGTAGTCATTAGAACTTTTGAAAATGTCATATTGATTTCCAAAAATGCGCCACAAGATAAATTGTTTGAACTCGGACTTCTCTACACAGCACTGATTTCGGGGGTCATAACTCCCATCTCCATTATCCAAAAGAGGACTTCCATAGGTTCAAATCGAAGCTCTCGACGAGACCTACAACTTTGGTATTATCAAGATTTGTATTTGAGGCCGTTTTGAACTCTGAAACGTCATGAGAAGTTGAGGCTGTCCAGGACTCCGCGAAAATTTACAGATTTCGTGGATCCTTTGTTGGGCCATCTAGAAGACTTGGCTAAGGGTTTGGACTTGAGCAAGATTGAATCCAAATACACTTTAGGTATATCTAGAATTTAGAAAAGAACTTTTGCAAAGAAATTTGAATAGGATTTGAATTTGAATTGAGTTTGGAGTGAATTTGAGAGAAACGAAAAATGAGGTTGAACAAGAATAGGAATAGATAAGGAATTTGAATTTAGATTTTGGGTAGAATTTGAGAAAGAGGAGAGATTGGCTTTAAACAAGAATTTGGATAAGATTTGAATTGACTTGGATAAGGATCAGGTATGATCAAGGATTGAATAGATGATGAATTCAAAGATTTTGAATTCCAACCATTAAGATTCTTAACTTATTCACTACTGAGTTTTGTAAAAACATTTTCAAAATTTTTTTCACTCAAAACACCAAAGAGAAAGAAAAGAAAAAGAACTCTAATGCATTTACCTGACTCCTAACAAAACTCAGCATGCAATGCACAGAAAATAATAACCTATATTGATTGATTGATTAAGAAAATAGGTTTTAAACCTATACTACTAGTGAAGCTATTCAATACTCTTGGAAAATTTTAGAAATCTGAAATTCAGGGTGTTACATGTGCTTTTCCTCTATCAGCTCCTGTTCCACCCTGAGAAGATCGTCCACCGTGAACCCTGTCTTGGCTGTAATTTGCACGAACTCCTCCATTGACGGCGTGCCCATCTCTCCCTCCTCTGAACAGCCGCCCTCATCTTCCTCTTCCTCATGCCCAGAACTTACCAAGGGGATCAGAACCGTATGCCCAGCGACCAGGTCATAGGTCCGAATCTAGCGTCCTCTCTCAGAGACCCGCCGATGATGAGCTCGTTGTAGCCAGCATTAGAGGCTGCCCCTTCATCACCTGGAGCTCTAGAAGTGGTCCTTAATTTATAGTTCTCTTAAATCTCATCAACGCTGATGAGCCCGTGGCAAGGTCAGAGCAGAATGATTCATGTTCTTTGCTTATTTTCCTGTAAAGAATGGCTAGTTAATTGTAACTCTTTTGAAGCCAATTTAGTTGAGTGTAACTCATAAGTGCCTCAAGCTAAAATCAAATACATATAAGCTAGGGTGGGTTGTGGATCGATGACACCAAGGAAATCCAAAGACTCAAAAAAGAAATTCTCGAGGCCTTAGTATTCCACTTGGTGCAGAAGTATAGCGAGAGAGAAATTTGGGGGAAGCCACACCTAGCAAGGTGACGGGGGTTCCATTTATATAATGGCTCATGAGAGCAATTAGAGGGATTACAATGATACAACTGTTAGGATATTTATAACTAATCCTATCACTAACATCCCCTCGCAGTTGCAACGAGAGGTGATCGGACACAAAGACTGGACCAAAAATCAAGAAAATGTTAAGTCGGCAACCCTTTCATCATGATGTCGGTGAACTGGAGACATTTTCTCGCACGAAGTGAATGTCGATCTCGATATGCTTGGTTCGTCGATGTTGGACGGGGTTAGACGACATGTAGACCGTACTCACATTGTCGGAGTAAATGAAAGTAGCAGTCCGCAGCGGTAGATGAAGCTCCTGAAGTAATTGTGGAAACCAGCATCATTCAGCAACAGCATTGGCGATGGCATGGTATTCCACTTCGGCACTAGAGCGAGAGACTATAGTCTGATGCTTGGATGACCACGAGATGAGGTTGTCTCCCAAGTAGACGCAGAAGCCGAAAGTCGAATGATAAGAGTCAGGGTAGCCAACCTAATCCGCATCAGAGTACGTGGTGAGAGAGGTAGCTGGTGTAGAATGGAGGTGAAGACCGAAGATGAGCGTGCCCTTCACATACCACAAAATGCGCTTGATGAACACAAAATGGGGTTCGCGAGGAGCATGCATGTGAAGGCATACTTGCTGGATGGTGTAGGCGATGTCGGGACATGTCAGAGTCAAGTACTGAAGTGCACCAACTCTGATACTCTGTCGCGTCCTTGACTGGATCGCCAGCCGTGGCGAATAGCTTGGCTTGAGTGTCCATGGGGGTTGTGGTCGAGTGCCACTCAGCCATGCCAGCGCGCTAAAGAAGGTCGGTAGCGTTCTGTTGCCGGGACAGGAAAAGCCCAGATAGTGACCGAGTCACCGAAATGCCGAGGAAGTAGTGAAGGTCACCAAGGTCTGTCATGGCAAATTTGTCGTGGAGTCGAAGGGTGATGTGTGAAAGAAGCTCAGTGGAAAAGGCGGCACTACAAGAAATTATCTTATCTATGACGAAAGTGCTCATGACGAAACATGAAAATGTCACAAAATAAGTAGTATTTTCGTCATTAGAAGGGGGTGAGGCAGTATTGTCATGTAAGCCTGTGACAAAGAAAATTATTTGTCACAAAAGTGAACAATTAATGATTATATGCTACATTCGTCATAGAACATGATATGGTTTGTGACGTTATAGAGCACTATCATCATAAATTTTGTGTGACAACCCTACTACAGATCCATGACAAATGTGGTTTGGTCACAAAATGGTTATTTGATATTTTTCAGAGTTCATTTGATTTTCTTGGAATTTACCAAAACAAAAATTATTTTAATTTCTAAAATAAAGATAGACAAATGCCCATTATTGTAGGCTGAAAGACCATCATCCATCAGCTAGTTGAAATCAAGACACTTAAATCCAACTTGAATATAAAACTTCATAAAAACAAACTTTGCATAACCTTATTTATGTGCTTAATTGGTTGCTTATGTAGTTTTACTAGATTTTTGTTTGGGAATTTAAACTTGGACTTGAGTTCATAGTTCAATCTAAAAATAGTTTTACAAAAGGCAGTTTCCCTGTATTTTCTTTTTGGCTAGCTGCTTGTGTAGGGAAAGTTTGTTATATTTTTTTACAACATGGTCATTCCAATGTATTTAGACCCATATAAATCAATTAAATAGGCAAAGCATCTAGATATCACAAACATGCTAGAAACACAAACCTTTTGCAATCAAATTGGACCAAAGTCAAAATACTTGTTCAAATGTAGGTCCACACCAATGTCTATATCGTCACTAAGTCAAGGTAGTTCTTTACATCAACTTACTATGCATGTAAAATTTATATATTTAAATGGTCACAACGTGTTGTGTGTTCCCTAAACATACAATTAACAGTACGTTGCAACTCAAAACATGCTAACCGGTATTTTCCTTAGGTAGGCTAGACCTTAAGAAGATGCTTAGAAGTGGTTTAATCAATTATGGGTGCCTAATCAATTTATTATGAATTAATGAAGCTTATGGAATATATTTAATTCTAAGCATGAAATTAACTCTAACATGATGTTTCATATTTTTAGATTGAAAATCTTGACATAGCAAGGCAATAAACAAGTTTCATAATTTTTGGATCTACCAACCTTTTTCTATGAATTTTACAAACTTCAGAATGCATTAGTTCAAACGTTAATCTCATTAGTTAGTTTTCAACGTGTTCCTTTTTGCACTTGAGCAGAGCCGAATGTGTACCTGGGGTGCTTTGACTCAAGTCAAAAGACTGCGAGGGCCACTGCACAGAGGGAGAGAAGAGTCTAGGGAGCACTCTAGCGGCTCGGCACTATCTCACTGGCGGCGAAGATGAAAATTTTGGCAGCCAAACTCTCGCTCGTGAAAACCAAACTCCCTCAGTACCCTTTCCCTTTTAGCCCTTTATCATTTCACTTTCCTTCCACACTCTTCCGCCTCGACGGCACCATAGCATCACTGGCCACCGTATCCACGGTGTGGTGCTAGGCGAGATGAGGTGGCGAGTGGAGCTCCTGTTATCCTCAAACTACAGAGCCATCACACCTCCTCTGCTGCACCTAGAACCTCACCCCCGCCATCACGCCCTCCCTCACACGTGGTTGTTAGCGACCTCGCACCCACGCTTGCACACCATCGCATCGGTAGCTCCTGCCTCCGCTTCACACTTCTCCATAATCATACAAGGCAATAGCACTAGCTCCCAGGCCACATCTTCGCTGTGGGGCCCGAGGGCCTTCTAGATCTAGCGGTTCCGCTGTGATGCACGTCTCCCCATCTCTTGCCCCTGCTATCTTGCACCTCTCTAGCGAGCACTATCCTGCCTCAGGTATTATCTCCTTCTTCCTTATCCTGACTACCATGTAGATTCTGATAAGTGAATGGATTTTGATAGATAAATGGATTTGGTTCATGATGCATATTGCCTTGAATTCTGTGTGATATTTGACGAGTTTTTTCTTTTTCTAAATGGTGAGACTAGATCTACAAATATGATGGATTGGTGTGGCAAAGCAACAAATCAACACACAGATCATGGCTCCCGCCGTCAACATCACCCCCCTGTGCTGCTCCAAGTCTGAGGAGCAGCAGTTCGATTCTGGCTAGAGTAATGATTTCCCATCTTATCTCAAGCTCTCAGATGGTTTCACTTTGTTTCTGTCGATTCTAAATTTTTCATGATGCTGGTTGGTTCTTGGTTGTCCGTATGAAAGCATATCTTTTTAGGGAAGTTTGATTGAAAGAACTTCTGCAAACATTGTGAAAAAACTTCTTGTCTGTCCATATGGATTCAAATGTGAAAAGTTTTTACCAACTTTTAGAGTTATGAACAAATACATTTTTGTCGTTGTCAAGTTGGATGTAGTTAAGTTCATCAATTACTGTTATATTCTGTTTTAGAGCACAAAAATTTTCAGAGATGAAGTTTTTGGTGAACATGGATATTCATTCAGGTGGTTCAAGTCAAGCTGTCACTAGTTCATGTACTGCACGAATGAGAGAGCTTGAAGAAATAGTCTACGAACAAATGCTGTAGGCACAAATTTCTAGTAGAAATGAGGAAGAGGTGTGTGCAACTGTTGGTTCTCAGCAAGAAGAAATTGAGGGATTGAAGAAGCAAGTTGAGAAAGCATAGGAGTCAAACGAAAAGCATGAAGACTAGATGTCACTTTTCGTAAGCAAGCAACAACAAACTGATGAGATTCTTCTGTGCCTTATGAGCCAGTTTTCAAACAAAGGTTCATGTTAATCTTTTCTACTACTACATGTTACAAGGTAGCTATTTTTGAAGAACTTGATGAATATGCATGGTTCATGTTACTCATGTTTTCAGTAGAACATTCAGTTAACTTTTGAAGTTTGTAATGACTGCATGCATGGCAATCAAGACATGCTTATATTTTATAGCTTGTGGTGATGCAACTTGACATGTGTTGTACATATTTTTGTGAGATCCTGTGACTTGATGTAATGAGGTGACTGCAAGCATGGCAAAGTAGACATGGTTATATTTTGCAGCTGTACTGAGAAAACTTGACATGTGATGTCTTTTTGTGAAAAATTCTAGGACTTGTGCTGAGACAATATTCAGATTATTTTGTAATGTATATTGCTGGTGTTCTCAAGGGATCTGTGATGATATAGACACAACTACGTGACAAAATATTTTGACATAGAGACCATATATTGCATTATGACTAATTTTTCATCACAATCAATCAATGCATGTTGTAGCTTAGTGATGAAACACATCACTTCATGACGAAATGTTTTGTCACAATGATCATGCTTTGCGTGATGATTTTGTTTTTCATCACAGATAGGCTGTGGCTGCATGAATTTTAGTGACGAAACATGAACCAATAATGACGTTTAATAGGACATTACAAGACAAATAAAAATATCATAGAATACCCTCTCTTCCACGACGATAGTGAAATTGTCATAAAATGTCACACGTTCATGACGATTTTGTGGGCTTCGTCACTAATTACATTCTATGATGCAGATTCCGTGATGAAGTGCATGACGCGAAAAATACATCACTATTATTATTCTGTGACAAAAAATTGTTATACCGTGACAATATCCTTTCAACATCGATAATCAGATTTCTTGTAGTGCGGTGAGGAAGATGTCGTCAACGTACAATAGTAGGTACGAGATGGCATCGCCATCACGAAGGACAAATAGCAATGTGACGGAGAGGGATGCCACAAAGCCCAACTTACGAGTGTATGTGACGAACCGTTGGTACCAAGCGTGGGGCGCCTACTTGAGATCGTATATGGACTTCTAGAGGCGACATGCATGCTGAGGTCGAGAGGGGTCGACGAAGCCAGAAGGTTGCTCACAAAACACTGCCTCATCTAGCATACTGTGGAGAAACACATTCTTGACGTCGAGTTGGCGAATCGGCCAGGAGCGAGAGGCAGCGATGCTAAACACAAAGCGGATGGTCGCTGGCTTCATAACTGATCTAAAGGCCTCATCATAGTCGATGCTCGGCTGTTGAAAGAAGTTGTGAACGACCCAACGGGCCTTGTAGTGTGCGAGGGATCCGTTAGATTGGAACTTATGTTTGCAGACCCACTTGCCAAAGACGGTATTAGCACCAGGGAGGCCAGGGACGAGAGTTCATGTCCTGTTGTCCATGAGAGCAGTGTACTCATCAGACATAGCTTGACGCCAGTGGGCGTCCTGAAGAGTTCCATGATACGTCTTGGGGATGGGGGAAAGAGCACCGTGGACGGTCAACCGGTTGAGCTGATTGACGAGAACGACGATCCCATCCTTGGCACACGTCGGCATATGATGTGGGCCAGGGGCTGGCCTGGCGGAGGGCCGCGACACAGGTGTTGTGGCAATGGGTGCGACCGAGCCACCTCGATCCAGGGGCCCAATAGATCCACCCTCCGGAGTCCCTACGGAGCCTCCCTCAGCGGAGCAACCCTCCGGAGGCCCTGCGAACCCCTCCGCATGTGAAGGCCAAAGGGGTGACACCGAGGCCGTGGGTGCGGGCAACTCCGAACCTGCAATGTGAGGTGCAGCCCCCAACTGAGTCGTTTCGGCCGAGGCAGCTAGAGCACCACGTGCGTGCTAGTTGGTGGGAGCACGAACATGAGGTGGAGGAAGGTACGATACAGTAGAATTCTGCAAAAAATCCAGCTGGCTAGCCACAGTTTGTGGCTGTGAGTTTGATGATGCGAAGGGAAAAAATGGACTCGTCAAAAACCACATGGCATGATATAATGACCTGTCGAGTGACTGGGTCATAGCATCGGTAACCTCGTAAAAAGAGGGATGACCAAGAAAGATGCAGGCGACAGAGCGGGGCTGGAGTTTGTTGGATGCAGTGGTGGATGTGTTTGGGTAGCAAAGACACCCGAAGACCCGTAGATGGGAATAAGACGGTGGGGGTGCCATGGAGCTTAGAGTATGGCGTCGCCGACCCTAGAGACTGGTAGGGGCAGAGATTGAGAAGATAAATGGGGACAACGAGGGGTAGCTTAGGGTTTTACGTCTAGGGAAGGAACCTAATCTAATACCATGTAGAAGTATAGTGAGAGAGAAATTTAGAGGAAGCCACACTTGGCAGGGTGCCGGGGGTTCCGTCTATATAATGACTCGTGAGAGCAATTACAGGATTACAATGATACAACTGTTAGGATATGTACAACTAATCCCATCACTAATCGTTGGAATATATATTCAACTTCAGGAATAGTACACCGATTCGAATATATATCGCGCTCGTCGCCATGCGACGCAATTATGATAAGCCACTGTATCCATTCCATCTCTGGCCACTACTGGAGTACTGGTAGCACAAGAAGAAGAAAGAAACAGCTCAAGCGCCAATAATGCGAGCAGTACTGGACGCATGCAAATGCAACCAAAAGCCGGGGTTAATTAACTGCAAACAACGCCCCACCTGAGCAAGAGATCCCAGTGATTAGGTGTTCTGCATCGAGATTGATGAGCACGTAGGGGCATGAATACCATATATGCATGGCAGAATGGTCGCATGCATGCGTGACTCATCGCCGGCGCCATGGCGCGCCATTGCCAGAGTCTACAGTAAGCTAAGCTAGCGGCCACCCTGTGCGTGTTCCAGGAGCTAGATAGCAGCTGCAGGGCATCTTCAATAGTTGAAGATCGCTATTATCTTTTAGTTTAGAGAGTATATTTCTTAATATTATGACTAGTATGATTTTTCATATCTCACAGAGCAAGAAAGTAAGTAAGTACTAATTCTTGAAGAGGAGAGATAAAGATATAGTACTCACTACAAATCATCTCAGCACATCTCTTCTTTATAAGATATAAAGAATTATAAAATTCGATATCTACATAAATTTTTAAAAATATACTCTCTCGGTTAAGAGATAATAGTTATTTATAATTATTGGTAATGTCCAAACAAAATTAAGCGCAGATCATACGGTTGCCTCGGAAATGGCATGGCAGGTCGGCGCGTATATCGAGGGAGGAATGAGCTGCGGCAGTGGTCCATTTGAGTGAGTTTAATACACCCACGTGTCCAATCCACATGGTAACAACCTTACTCTCTCGGGACCCATAGGGTATAGTCCAATTTTGGAACAAGGGAATACACACAAGTACCATCTGTTGGAACGTTGCAAGAGCTCCACAGGCATTTCGCAGGAAACAATTCAATCCCCATAAGAATGAGGAAAAATTATGCTTTCCAGGCAGAGCCATGTAATAATGTTTTTCTTTAATACAATACATTATTTTGTGAAATTAGGCAGGCTAGCTACTGCTTGACTCGATTGCATTTTATTAGAAAAACGACATGAACATACAAAGTAGATCAAGATTACGGATCATAACCTAAATAACTGTCTCCGCTAGACGGTCCCGGGCTCTCATAACTTAACATCATATACATCTCATTTGACATTCGTGAGTGCTTACTTATCTGATTGAGCATCACTGGTGTCATGCAGATTATTGCTGATGTAGAAGCAAAATAATATTTTTATATATGTTGTTGCATAGATGGCCAAGATTTTTACACATGCGTCATTGTCGATTTGAAGGCAATCTTGGTCACAAGTCCGTGGATCTTTCACATAATTAATTGCCCGGTGTCGCCCAATGGGAAAACAACAAAAAGGGAGTGGAAAAACTAATTTGCATTGCATCTCAAACAGCTTGTGCAAGAAACTTTACTGTAGGAATCAACTCTGAATGTCGCGGTAGAGACGTGAGGGTACAACTTCAGTTACCAGGGTTTAAATGCTGGTGCCCACAATTAATATACGCATTAGTTCTTTTAGTGTTTTTATTTATATGCGTGTGATGAGGGCACACTACCAGGTGTGTGAGTGTGGTGTGCTCTTGTTGTGGTGTGTACGTGTGTGCTCCATTCTTGTAATAGAAAAAAAGCTTTACTGCACCAAAATAAATATATGTTTCATTCTCACAAGACTGCAAAAAAAATAAATCTAATATTTTTTTACATTCTCATAAGGTTTAAGACTTCTTGATTAGAGCAACTATAAGATTGGCATGATTGAAGCCTTGAGGGTTCAACACAACACTAAAATTTGCAGAAGGGACAATTTATTTCAAACAATTAAATAGCAACATGATGATAAGGTGTTTCTTCAGTCTTTCATGGTAGCTAGCACATTTCCGTACATACATGTCGTAATTTCTCACTTAATGGTATCACTCATCAATATAGATATGTACGCACTCACAAACCGATTCAGAATTAAGGTAGATTTTTCTCAAATTACTTACACTCGAAATCAAGGATTGATGTAGGTAGGCATCAGTAGAGATCTTGGACTTTCTGAGTACGACCTGGCACAACAATGGCCTCGTCGAGCTTCTTGCTGCTCTCATGGGGTCCCAGCCCAAAATGAATGTTCGGAAAATGCGCCCACTGAAAAAAAATCAATATAATGATATCGACTAGGTTGGAGCACTCTATATCTTGTTTCATGTACATATCTACCTTAATTAAAATTCTGAAGGAAAGAAAAACAAGATGGATGCTGTGGTCTATTGAATAAATCATTGGATAACTGAATGGATTCTAGGTAAGCAAATGATGGTATACAATATTTTCTCAATCTAGCATTAATTCATGAAAACCAGGTGTGGAAGTATCAAGCAGTTCTAAGGAAAAACTATTATTCAGCAAATCATTATTTGAAAAGTACTTAATGATCAATGCAAAATCATTATTCACCAAATATTTTTAAACAATTTCTTTGCAAATGGGATTTACTTTGATCTTTAGTGGACATAAAGAACTTGCACTCCCCTAGATCTGATTATGTTTTGACAATTTTTTTTAAAAAAATCAACACCTAATAATGTTCATGCATTTGTGTCATTTAGCCCATTTTCACACTATAAGTAATTGCCCTTACATATATAATTATATGCTGAGATATAGACTTGTGTTTTATGCAAAACATGCATGTACTTACATTCTTTGCTGCGGTGCTGAAGGCTTCTCTATGGCTTATGTCAGGGTTGCCTGCTTTAATCCTCCGTATCTCTTCCCTAAAAGAATCATATACCATTTTACAACTAGTATATAAAAGCTCATTGTTTCATCCCAAGAAAAGAAATTATACTGCAATAGAAGAATAAATTAGATTGATCAAACTCACTTAATAAATCTGTTGTAAGCTGAAGGAACGCGTTGCCTCTTCTCGGGAGCTGCTGTTTACATACAAAGATTAGCAGCATGGCATTAGAGCTTTTATGGAAACCAACACGCACACCATAAACATACATATTTTACAAAATAAAATATATGAACTCATAACTTTTGAGGTGTAAAGGGCAACAATCTTAGCTCGTCGAAGTATAAAGGAAAAATTTATACTATATGGAACATATGTTGTTTATTAGATTTGATCTCAAATATGTCCTTCCTGATTGACAATGGATATTATTAATTATGCAAAATATATACTATAGTTAATTTAACGACATTACCATTTTGAAAATGTGTAATTTCGTGAAATCGCTATTGCACCATGCAAGGACGACTTCAACATTGGGGATAGACTTTCCACATTATCTTACACAATGGCTCCAAAACTAGGAGGGCATCAAATATATATATGTAGTTGGAATATTTATCAACCAGTCTTATATTTCTGAGAAAATTATGTGTAAATCCTATTAAGTTTGATTTATTCACTGCTGGAAACCAGATTTACACGCATGCATGCATGGTAACTAACCACACTTCTTGGTTGCAATAGTTTTTCTAAGCCTGATTCTAATCACAAAGCTGCATGCATGTAATTTGTTATATTCACAGGTTCCACTCTCACAAAAGCCACAGGGTTCGTCACAACAGTAAAGCTACAGAGAGTTCGCCAAGTGCAAAAAAAAAAATCGCTCCCAAACATATCAAATTTGAGACCGATTAACATTATCGGTTCGTGTTACGAAACAATAATGATAACTCTATTACTGTTAGCCGTGATGCTAGTTTGGAAGCTATAGTGATGAGTTTTTTTATAGTGTTCTAAACATTGCGCTGATCTCACTGTCTCAATTCTTTCAGGATATTTCATGTTTTATGGTCAAAAAATATTTTTCCCTAGAACTTGCATCCAACCAAGTACACATGCATGCATATATTTTATGTACCCGTTAAAATTGATTCTGTAAACTTTAGTTATAGGGAAAAGCAATATCCAAACAGATTATATATGTCAATAGCAAGAATATAATTCATTTCACAAATTAAAGAGTAACAAGAACACATATATGAATCATTTTACCGCGCACATGGAGCAAATGATCCTGATCACTTTTTGTTGAGAACATCATTGGCATCCGATATTTCGAAGATGATGGTGCATACTCAGGGCAGTTTTCAGTAAAACTGATATTGTGGGCCTTGAAATTCTCCTGGCATCAATTGACACAATCAGGTTAGTCTGAAGATTCATTTTTGAGAGAGAATACTGCATAGTGTACTTCGATTTCAGGTATAGCACCGTAACATACAAAGTAGTGATATGTTATACTCCTAGTCAAGTTTACATGACGTTTCAGACATGAAAACATGCTAGTCGACTGGAAGGAGTATATAGATTTTAATACTTAAAGTCATGGAAATATATCGATTCATCTGGCCCAGAGCAAGATGTTTTTGCATGTGCAAGCTTTAAACTCTTCCTGTGAGAAAGCAGTACTGAATGCTTTAATTTGTCTCTACTGTACTCATGACATGACCCATGCATGCATGGTGGCTTTTATCTGCTACCAGCTAGCTATATATAGGTAGGGCAAGCTAGATGTTTGGCATCTCTACGTACATATCATGTCCTTCAAGTCCAGAAACTTAGTTTCTTTCTAGCCTATTTTGCACTAGGAAGAAATAATGCAGAAAGAGAAGGAGTAACACAACAGAATATGTCATGTTGACATGATTATAATTAAAAGGATTCAGCTCGTCATTTAGAAGGAGTTTAGGCCAGGTTCTATTCATAATTTCATGCACAAATCTTGCACGAATTAATGTTGCTATTCATCTGTGAACCTGTAAGTGATTTTGGGCAGGAAGTGACTGGATCAGTCCTCTCAAGTTCACTGACAGCAGGCTAGTGCAGTGGCCACATCGGACTGTCACGACGTTCAGCATGCTGTTGCTCGGGACACTGACCTGCAGATTGATCACGACGAGACCAGCGTTAGGTTTATTGAAATAATTCAGCAACATGAATGTCTCTATGGTTTATTATGAAAGTAAGCAAGAACAGGTGCATAACGGAGGACGTGATTTCTTTGGGAAAAAACCAGCATTTTATTGTGGAAAAGTACGAAACAAAAGCTAAAGTTCAACGGAGAAATTTCTATATTTACGAGAAAAAAACAAGGAGTCAAATCTAGCATGAAGGCAGGTACATACAAAAGCCTTCTCCAGATGCATATGTGATACATAAAACTATGAATACTATATAGCTTTTTTGCTCTGGACTTCGTTTTCTTTTTCTGTTAACCCTGTCTGCCTGCAAAACTGTTGCTCCATGACTTTTATCAGGGCTCTTCTGACCAGACCTGCAGAACACTGGGGCACCCTTTTCCAACGTCAGCCCATTGGTTCCCTTACCCATTCCATTATATTTTTCAATTTCCCCTTGGGTGCACACTGCCACCCCAAACTGAAGAACAACGGCCTTTTTTTATTTGTTTGATTACTCCACCCTCCTTTCGTGCACTAACTCCCATAAGGCATTAATATGGAATAAGCAAGTGAGTGTATGCCCTACAAATGATTGTGCATGTGTGCTCCCACGAGGGGAGTTAACTCAAATCACACTTCATATATCTTTCACCCAAAAAAGCCAAAACCAGCACAAATTAAATAGGTTAATTATGAGAAGCATCATACAGCTAGATTTTGATATGTGTATTTTTTAAATGAATTCATGGATAGGCATGCAGCTATATGTTATTGTAGAAGCATGCATATGTTCTACACCTCCATTTTCTTTTCTGCTCCATGCTCTTCTGACATGCATGTGCACAAAATACTAAAGAATCACGCATGTATGAGCAATGTTGGAGAGAAAGATGCAAGAGACAGTGACAAATCATGCAGAAGCCACTTTGCCATGCATACATTAGTGGGTCAGGCAGGTGTGTGTCACAAGATCGATCGACTTACTATTTATCTTTGGCTAGGAGAGAGGGAGACGGCATTGGAGTTGCAGAAAAGTACAGCATGCTAATTCTGAGAAGGCAAGATATCTTGCGAAAGATCTCGTAGCTAGTACATATCTACACTGCACGTATGTAGCACGAGTGGTCAGTGTAGGATCACCCTTTATAGATCTTTGGTACGTAGGAGAGAGCAGAACGGCATTGAAGTTGCTGTGTAGATAACACGGAAGATACTGTGAAAGATCATATACTAGACTTCAGCATATCAGGAAAGCTCCACATTTCCAACTCCTACTTGGCTCTATATGTCTATGCTAGACAATAGTACATATAAACTTGTACCATCCATCGACGCAAAAATTGCCTGTAACTATGGCAAGAAAGTTTGAATCAGTAGGTCAGAAAGAAGTACTTGATCATTAGTAATGATCTATCTATGATCTATCTATCCATCTCTCTCTCTCTCTCTCTCTCTCTCTCTCTCTCTCTCTCTCTCTCTCTCTCTCTCTAACAGCTGGCTGGTGATAATTTCAGGTAACCTTACATGTTCGGTTTACACTAAAATTATATCAATGGCAAACACCGTCCATGCAGAGTCTAAGAGGGTATAAGTATGAGCAGTGTACTATCTAATTACAAGGTCAAGTAAAAAAGGAAACAGAAGAACTAAGCATAAATGGTATGCAATTAGTACTCCCATGTTATTTTCTATAGATGTTTTAATTTAGGATTGGAGCAATATAATGTCCAGGGCCCGTAGATCAGCAAGTGCAAGGTGGCCGACCGCACAGGGGCCCCACCAATTAAGGGCCCCATTTTCTGATTAGATTTTAATTAGTAGCTTAATCTCCATAATTAAGACAGTTAATCATATAAGCAAATGAGGCCCTTAATTGAGGCCCATGCATATCTCTCTCAATTCACAATTCGTCAGTTGATCCTTCCTATTCTTTCTATAATTCTTCTAAACTTAACTCCATACTTAGTCTACTGCTTTAATTTGAAGACAACGATGATTCTTTTTGCAAATAACTTAGATAAACAACACATTTTTAAACATAGCCATGTTTGGAACTTGAGAATTTTATAGAAATTAAACAAAACATCAACAATCACTAAGTATGAAGTGTATATTCTACCTGTTCAAACACATGGATTTTTTTACACACTTATAAGAGAACAATTCAATTTGAGAATCTTGAGTTTTTTTTATGTCTGTCAAAGGGAAATATACCGTAATTTTCCGGTTGCATGTATTTGGTATAAGGCCCAATTTTGATTTTTAGCACAGAGCCCTTAAACAGTACGGTACGGCCCTAATAATGCCACAAGGTTTAGAGGAGACAGATCAAAGAAGAAACAACCATAATATCACGACAGAAAACAGGAGCATGAAGAACATGAAAATAACGAGGGGGGTGGGGGTTGGATTTTCTTGGTGTTACAACTCACGACTAGTAGGACAGTATGCTACTGCTCTTCCTCTATTCCAGTAAAAAGTTTTGATGGTTTGAGCAAAGTATAAAAGTTTGAACTTCGAAGCTAACTTTTCATAAGGATGATTTTTTTTCCAATAAATAACAAGTGGCAACATTGCAAGAAACATATATTTTGCCAATGTGTGAATCAATAACAAACAGTCTTAGTTTTATAATTGTATATATTCACCTTTCGGTACATCTATGCAATTTCCCTTTTTGCTTGAAGGAAGAAGAGGAGGGGTATGTATGATGGTTTAGAAAAATAAAACGTCACATGATTAGCTATCTGTTGTATGCACTACATTTGTGGAGTTATGGTTGTTATTGCATGCTCTTTGTTGCAGCTAAGTAGAAAAAAAGTATAAATCTGAAGCAGTGAATTGCTTCAAATGGTTAAAATCAAATCACAAAACAGAAGGATGGTGCTTTATAAGCTCTATACGTTTGTACCTTCTTCTTCGAGCACAAAATAGTTAAGCCATATGCTGATATATTCATACTAATTAGTACATCACATACACTGCGCAACAAAAATTTAACTATTTAGTATATTCGAGATCCAGATCACACTTAACTATGTTAATTTACCAGAAAATTAAAAAAAAAACAGGCCAGAATGCTTGAAAAGGTACGAGTATATGGAATTGCCCAAACCACACGGAAGCACATGATATGTACGGTGGAGCTAGCACCCTTGCCCACTGGTGGTACTAATTTCGTTTAGGACTCTAATATCATGTTCTTCCATAGATTTGATCAGAAAAGGTGCAAAAGGCAGCCGAATTTTCAATATCAGCTGAGCTTGACCTCCTCGCATGTCCATGGTGGAGTACCAAATTGAAAGGTACAAGATACAAACTCCCTTTGAAAAATTCAAGAACTGAAGAGTCGAAAAGGAAATGAAAATTAACTGAACTCCGGCAAAATAAAAGGACAGGGAAAGGGAGAGGGGGGATTCAGAAATCTCTTTCAAACTTCACAAAGAATTTAGAGAGAAATTAAAGACAAAATCCAACAAGAGGAACTGGCCAAATCCTACATGATTAACGATGATATTCACGGCCAATCATTTCATGCATCTCTCTTTGTAGATCTGCACTTCAGAAGCAAACGTAGAGAAGAGAAGAGAAAATGTATCAGATGGGGGCTGGAGCACATATTACCGCGAGAATTGTGTTGCAGAAGTTGCAGTGCACGTAGCACACATGCTCCGACGCCAGAGCAATCTGGGCCGACATTCCTTCCGGCGGTCACCTTGCGAGATATGCCACCAATTGATTGAAGAAGAGCAAGAAGAGGGAGATGAGGTTGAAGGAAGCAGGAAGAAGATATACAAGCAGCAAGGAGTAATAAAGGACCAGTGGTCAGAAAGGATTAGAAAATATATATAGCAGTGGCTAGCTACTAGCTACAGCTAGCAACAACTTTGTAAATACAGAGATGTAAAGTTGAGAGGAGGAATTGAGCTACTGCGTGCTCTTCCTCTTTTTCTTGTTTGAGAGAGAGAGAGGTGAACTTTTCTGTTGTGGCTTATGTGAAGGGATTGATGAGGGTGCAAAATGTTATGTGGTTGCAACAGTGAAATGTTGGGGCCCCGTTGTGGCTATAGAAGGATCCTCTGCGTGTGACAACTCAGCAGCCAGATTTGAAACGAATTAGCTCCCTAGACGAAAACAAATTCCATTTTAGCTTCATCAAAACAAAAGAGGGAGATGCTTAACACCTTATTTTTTTTATGTATTTTGTCCCCGGTCGCTAAAATTGTATGCTCACCTCTATAGCCCACCAATATTAATAATGTCATTTTGGTAGAAGGTGTTGTCCTTAAAACTGAAAACTAGAAGCATTTGTGTTGGAATAGTATTACATTAATTAGTTGTGGAAGGATAATGTGCCCAATTTAAAAATGTGGAGCCACTCACCTCATTGGCTAGTTTTTGAGGTATTTCAAGGCTATTTTAATCCTACAATTGGTATCAGAATCCGTTCCACAAGATGTTGGCCACAATCTTTGATCACACAAGTTTGTGTAAAGGTCTGATGGACTGTTTATGCCCATGGAGCATGACCTGAGAGACCGTCAATATATGGTGAAGGGGCAGTGAATGACTGAGGGATGCCAATATGTGAAAGGGGAGATTGTTAAAATAGTTATACATTGGTTGTGGAAGGGCAAAGCATCCAACTTAAAAGTGGGAAGTCTATCACCTCATTAGCTAGCTTTTAGAGTCACTACTATAGATACCCTCATCAGTGTCGGTTCAAAACCTGTTGTCTGTGACTATCAGTACTGGGTATGAAACTGGCACTAAAATCACTATCAGTGTCGGTTCATAGATCAAACCAGCGCTGATAGTACACATATCAGTGCCGGTTTGTTTTTACTAACCGGCACTGATAAGTATTTCCTGTCCTTTTCAAAATGTGACGGTTGCCTCTAATATCGTGGTATTTTAAAATTTTGGTCATTGCTGGCAATAGTAAATGGTATATTTATAGACACACACATATAAATTTAATTTACGAGATGTCAAGTTTTATCGCAGCATATATACACAAGCACATATAAATTTCATTTTTAAAACATCAAGTCTCGTCACAGTATATATACAACACATACATGTGAGATTTTATTACATCGAAGGTTCTGAACTCTGCTTTTTCTTTTTGGATGAAGGTAACGTGAGAGAGGAGCCAAATTCATGGAACTCACCAGTTGGACTGATAACTTGGTAATTGATGAACATGATAAGTTGTTCTTAAAGTGCGTTGATTTAAATGGCAATGAGTCGATCTCTGGACAGCACGAGGAGCTGCAATTTCAAGAATTGAAGATATCAATCCTTATGAACACGTGTTGGACCTGAAAGTTAGTCATCAAGATGTATGTTGCATACCTCAGCATCGACCACCTAGTATGACGCGTCTCCGTTGAATCCGTGCATGAATTTCATTACATAAAAACCACATAAATTATTGCTCGGGTCCTGCTTCCTACAAGAAAAGTCAAGTCGAACAATCCATTCTTTCACGAATGACCGATGTCTAACACTCTTCTTGAAGTATCGTAGGTACACTCTGCATGTGTGTGATTATTACCGTGAGTATACTTAGATTCAATCAAATCAAATATTACAAGAGCAATAACGAAATGGTGGGGTTTTACCTTTGTAGCAAGTCAATGATGAGTTGGTAGGATTCTTTTGGATTATTTTGTGAGTCGAAGACAACAATCTTACTAATGTCTGGCTGGATGACAAGGAAGATCCAATGATAACTACACATAGGTCATTATAGGTTAGTTAGTCCTAATTTATAACTATGTATTGCTCAAAAAGAGTAGAAACATTTATGAAGGGAAACACATACCCAAAGTGGTAGGGCAAAAGTATGTATTTCTTCAATCGTAGCTCCAGAATACACTTCAATGCAAAGTCCTCAGTTCCTTTTGGATCGGATTGTATCATTGTCGGGTTTACATAATATGGGTCAATGAATCCCACATGGTAGATGCCCTCCATCTTGCATTTTTGTACCTCCGTTCTACATAAGAAATAAGTTAAGACATTCAATCCAATGGTACATGATTGTATATTATGAATTATACATATATGACACTTACAGAGTCCAACAACTCAAGATAGACACGTTGAGGACATCTTGCTGGTACAATCGATACATTTCCTCAAATAATATATAAATAAGGCCATCCCTGTGGAGGAAATCTCGATCCTTGTATCTGGCCTCGAACATTTCCCTACCATCCCGCGACTCCTTCATGTACCACGCATGGAATTTCCAAAGTTGATATGTCAGTTTGTCCCACACGTTTGGTGCAACCAAGAGTTCATCCAGCTTAAATTACCATCTCTCAGCTGCTTTTGGTGTTAGGGACTCATCTAGAAATTGCTCTTTTGTCATTTTAGCATCTTCAAGAAATCTTTCTAAATTTTGTTCTTGTCGTATTTGTTCGATAGAAGACTCCTTCAAGTATTTCTTGCTTTTGATGCGAGTGTAGTCTGATTTACTCTTACGCTTAACAGGTTTAGCCATCTTCAAGAAAAACTTTTGTGTTTCTGCACGGATTGGTATTTTCTTACCAGGCTATGCCTTTTGAAAGAATTTTTTGACACTGGCGTCCACTATCGCTCTGGTTTCCTCTGGTGTTTGTTCATAAGGCAACTTTTTAGGTGCTGCCACCTTCTTAAGTGCCCTTTGCTTCTGGGATGAAGCCGATTTCTGAGATGAACTCAAATTCTTAGATTGTGTAGTTGTTGTCAACTTCGGAGGGGGAGGAGTTGGCTCTCTTGGTGGCACTGGTGCTGACTTTTGAGGAGGATGAGGAGTTGGCTCCCTTGGTAGCGACTTGCGTAAGGGAGGAGTTGGCTCTCTTCTGGGTGACGGTGGCGGTGGCGACGACCGTGGAGGAGTCGGTGTAATTCTATGTGGTGGGTCCGACTCCGCATCAGACGACTCGTCTGTCTCATCTTCAAACACTATGTAGCGCTTAGGCCACAGAACGAAGCCGCACACATTTGATCCGAGCCTCTTGGAACCCGTCTCTCTAGGGTAATCCATGTCAATCTTACGGTACGACCTTTGCACGGAGTTCACGTGGACCTTGGTGTATCCCCATGGTATTGAAAGATCGTTGAAGAGAGCTCCTTCCATGCATTGGTCGACCTACCCCATAGCCACCGTGGTGGTAATGTTCAAGGTGGGCACGACAAGCTTGCACAATTTGCTTTCTATGATGTTGTCCATAGGGTAACGGGCCAATTCTTCTTCTGCAAACCCCGCAAACGTGCAGTTGCTCCAACGACCACCAGAGCTCACAACATTTTCTTCGCCTTGCTGCTGCCTGTTTCCTGGCTGAAGTGCTTCTTTGATTTTTGCATCTATCAACTGACGCTCTTGTACAAGTTCTCGTCATACTAAAGCCAGTAGCTCTTCCAGTTCATCTCTCCTTCTCTTTCGACTCCTGTAACTTTTGGCAACTTCTGGGAATCCCTCTTTCCAAGGCACCACACCCTTGCCTCTAGTGCGACCTGGGTGCTCCTTGGTTCCCAGTGCCAAGGTTAGCTGGTCTTTCTCCCTTTCTGGCCTGAAAGAGCCTTTGGAAGGCTGGACGTGGGCATCTGCAATTCTTTGCGTCACTTCCTGTTCTCTGTCACTTTAGATTAGGCTGCCATCTGCCTATAAAGTTACCTCTCTCACGTACAGATAGTGCTTTGCTCATTCAATCCAGTCGACCGTCTGAGGTGTGGCACCACCACGGGTTACTTGTTCTTCCATCTCTTCCCACTCATTGTATTTCCTCACATACCCACGCGAGCCAGTTCTATGGGAGTACACGTTCTTGTGGGAGTTGACCTTGTTTATCTCACTTAGTCGTTGTGCTTCCTCTGATCGCCTGTACTCTATGAAATCATTCCAAAATGGTTCCACCGTTGGATAATCATCCTATTTCGGTGTCTGGCCCACCAAGTAATAATTTCTCCGCAGCTTACCCTTGAAATTCTTGAACATGATGGCCATTATTGATAGGGCACGACGCTTCACTTTGGCCATATTGCATCCTTCAGGGTATTCAAACTTTACCATCAACTTGCCCCACATAAGATCCTTGATGTTATCTGAAACCACCCGCATATCATCTCGTCTGCCTCTCTATCTTCTATATGTGATTGCAATATGGTCCCTCACTAGACACCCAATTGCTGTTTTGAATGGCCCCAGAACAACTTTAGGTCTCGTGGGCTCTTCGACTGAATTGACCTCCGTGATGATGAAACGTCCCTCGGGCATCCTGCTAGGACCTCGTCCACTCCTCTCTTCTCCTCTCATCTTGTCACCCTCCGGAGCATCATCTTCGGCCCTGCCCTGCACAGCCTCAACGGCTGCCTCAAACTCAAATTGATCCATGTTCAGGTACACACTCAGGCTACCGCCTCCCGTCTGTTCCAGCTCCATGTTTACAGGCTCATCTTGTACCGAGGCTGGAGCTGGATCTGAGGAGGGGCCTTGTATCAGAGGGGGGACGGGACAAGGCCGTGCACGGCGGTTAGATTTTGTACGTGCCATTCTTACATAAACATTTTAGACACAAAAAGCACTTATTTTAGAGTTAAAATTAATGAGATATGTATTCAAATTATGGTCAAGAAGATACAAACATGCACTTGATTTTGACTTAGTAAGTTTATCTCTGCACTTATTTTCAATTTCAAGAAGGTACAAACATACAATATATCTTTTTCCTTGCCGCATTATTATGACTCACTTTGATTCTTGATTTCTCAGCATTTTGAATATGTGTTACATGAGGACCTTGACCAGAGACATAGACATGGTTTGCCAAAAGTGAAAATAACCTGCTGACTCTAGTCAAGAGCATTTTTTTCTTATCCACATCTTTTCGTCTAATGGTTTCATTGCCCATCATTAACCAATACTATCGATTCCAATGACCTTTACAAGAGCTAGACTCTGCACATACCATTTAGCTATTTTATGAATGATGCATTCTATTTTATGAACAGCTATCTTATTAGTGATTTAGGATTTCCTTTTATCATCTTAGGGATCTTATTTTCTTGTTCATTGGAGGATATAATTTCTTATATTTTTTGTCTGCATTATATTGGTAAGAATCTGTTGCCTTTTCTTTTGAAAATCAATATAGATTTCAATCTTGCAGGTTTGTTACAGTTCTTGGTTTTCGGTTGCAATCAAAACTTTTAGGCTTAGTTAGTTAAAAAAGATTTTAAAAAATACTTCATGAATGCATTAAATTTGTGGGCTCCGTGAAACTTGGCTAACTATCATTACACAAGTCTATCAATTCATAACACAAGTCTATAATTCATAACACAAGTCTATCATTTCATAACACAAGTCGATAATATTTACATGTATCATTTACTTCACATTATCCTGGTCACAAGTCTATAATTGATAACACAAGTCTATCAATTCATGCATAAATGTTGAAGATAAACACTCTGTATATAATAGCTGTTGGAACTTTTAATTATCATGCACGCGCATAAAATACTGCATCAGAGATATGCATTCACGACCAACTCATGGAAGCAATGAAAGTAGTCCACTTCTTTGATTCAACCCCTGCATCACAGATATGCATTCTCCACTGAAGATCATTCAATTAAGTTTGCCCCTTCTTTGATTTTGCCTAACCCTACACCACTGTGTATGTTGGATGGTGGAGGTGCGGCGATTTCAGTCCAGGGAGTCGTGTCTTCCTTCCCGGCGGCGGCTGCGGGGAGGAGTCGGCGTGTCGGGAGGAGCCGACGCGTCGAGGTGCGGTCAAGGAGGAGGCGTCGAGATGAGGCGGCGACCGGGGGGATGCAGAACGGTCGGGGAAGAGTCGGCGTGTCGGGAGGAGGAGCGGCGGCACATCGGGAGGAGGTGGCGCATCGAGGTGCGATCGGGGAGGAGGCGTCGGTAGGAGGCGGCACGGTCGGGGAGGAGGCGGCAGTCAAGCAGGCAGCGATCGGGGAGGATGCGGCCGTCGAGGAGGAGTGGCGCTCGGCGATGGAGAATGAGCGGGCTGAAATGGTGAATGGAGCGAACAAGAAGAGTGAACAAGTGTTGGTATGTATATATATATATATATATATATACATACATACATATATAGAAGCATTAGTGCCGGTTCTATTTACTAACCAGCATTGATATATGGAGTATCAGTGCCGGTTACTAAGTAGTAACCGGCACTGATAAATATTTTTTTCCCTGCAAATATTCTTCTATTGTTAAATTCGGCTAAAAACTTGAAAAATTCATAGAAAAATGATTATAGTTGAGAAAAATATAAAACCAAATTTGTTGAGTCTGTATTACTATCGCCTACATGATAAAAATACTTGCATGTATGAAATGTGCATTGAATTATCTTTATTTCATTAATAATTCTGTAATTTGTTAATTCCGTAAAGAAATTATGAAATATCCAAATAAAAAACATGCAAAACCAATAATGTTAAACTTATTTTTCATACGCTTTACATGAAAATTAATGTTAACCACTGATTCTTGGTTAACTTTGTGATTTTTAGCTCTTCATTTGGTTTTCTTCTTTAATCTAATTTGAATTCTAACCAATTCACATAAGTTCGATCGCATGGTGCGGCACTCAGATAAGAACTTTCAAATAGTTACTCTTCACCATATATATCCTCGATACAAATTAAAGCTTATCCTAAATTTGTACAAATTTCACCAAATACATGAAAGCTGCTTTCATTAAACGATTAATGCTTCGTTATGGTCACGACATATATAGGTAGCTTCCTTAGTGTCATCAATGAGACGAAGTTCGACATTCTATCCAAAAGGAGGCAGGTCATTGAATTTGTCGCAGTCTTCTTCGTCGACAACATCCTCAACACCGACAATCTTTCTTTTTTCTTGAAGAACCACATGATGCTCCTCCTTGATAACTGGCCTGGGTCCTTTACATAGAATACTTGTGCAACATCCTTGGCAAGCACGAATGATTGTTCTATGTATCCGACGAGTTTGAGGTCCACGATAGTCATACCATACTTATCGACCTTGACTCCCCCTGGGAGCCTAACCCATTGGCACTGAAACAGAGTGACCATGACCTCACCATATTCAAGCTCCCAAATCTCCTCTATGAACCCATAGTAGGTCTTCCTATTACCAGCATGGTCATAGGCATCAATACAGACACCGCTATTTTGATTAGTGCTCTTGTTGTCTTGTGTTCTCGTATAAAATGTATAGTCATTGATCTTGTATGCTTGGAATGTGCGCATCATAGTTGACAAAGCATCGTCGGTATCCTTACCCATCATGTGTTGACATAACCAATTACAAAAATTATCTCTGTGCTCTCTTGCGATCCAATCATCTGACTTCGTTGGATTTGTGGAGCGTAGCGTGCTCAAGTGCATATTGACATACAAGCTCACTACAAGTGACTATTGCAGAACTGCAAAGTGTGCTTGAGTGAATGAAATATGATCTTTGATATGGATTGAAGTATGACCTATCGTCTCTTTCCCCTTTACCCTCCCCTCGTAGCGAGATATAGACATATCAATCGCGTTCAGTTTCATTTAGTCAATGCAAAACTCAATGACCTCCTCCGTACTCCACCCTTGGACAATGCAACCTTCTGGGCGACCTCGGTTACGAACATATTTCTTCAAAACCCCCATGAACCTTTTAAAAGGATACATCTAATGCAGAAACACAGGGCCAAAGCTCTTTATCTCACCCACAATGTGAACAATTAGATGGGGCATTATATTAAAAAATGTCAGAGGAAAAATAGCCTCAAACTGACATATAGTATGGATCACGTCTTCCTACAGCTTTGCCAGTTTGTTTGGATAAATGACCTTCTGTGAAATTGCGTTGAAGAACGAACACAACTTTATGATTGAGTCTCGGATCTTATCCGGCAGAATACCTCTAATTGCAACTGAAAGCATCTGCATCATCATCACGTGACAATCATGGACTTCATGCCAACTTCTTATCTTTCATGTTTACTAAGCTCATGATGTTGGAGGAGTAACCAGTCGAAACTTTGACATCACGCAAGTAACCACACAGGCACATCATCTCTTCCTTGCTCATAGGGTAGCAAGCTATGGGAAGTTTCTTTTTGCCGTTGTCTAATTTTATGTAATGTAGGTTCTTCCTGAGGTTCATTTCTTCCAAATCCAGCCGTGCATTTAATGTATCTTTTGTTCTCCTGGATATGTATAAGAAGGTACCAATCAAGCTATCAAACACATTCTTCTCCACGTGCATGATGTCGATTGCGTGTCGGAGCATAAGTACTTCCAATAAAGCAGCAACCAAAATATTGATATCTTTTTCCACATAGGAGCATGTTGCCCAGCCGGGATTTTTGTACTGTCTGCCCCCTTTCCAAGTACAACTCTAAGTGTATTTACCATCTTAAATACATGTTCTCCATTATGAATCTGCAGAGCTTGATGATGCTTCATTGTCCCGTCAAAAGCTCTTTTATTCTTGCGGTATGGGTGATCTGGATGAAGAAACCTACGATGACCCATGAAGATCATTTTTCGACTGTTCGTCAGCCACCGCTACCCCCCCCCCCCGTTTCCTCCAAGCACTAAACACATCCATTATACCCTTTCACAGTCTGCACTGATAGGTTACCAAGAGCAGGCCAATCGGAGATCGTTACGAACAAAATTGCGTCCATGGTGAAATTCTCACGTTTGTAATCATCCCATACTCGTACGCCATCTTTCCACAATATAAGAAAATCTTCAACCAATGGTTTGAGGTATACATCGATATCGTTGCCTGGTTGATTCAACCCACTAATCAGCAAAGGCATCATAGGTACTTCCGCTTCATGCACATCCAAGGTGGAAGGTTGTAGATACATAGAGTTATGAGCCAAAAGCTATGAGTACTTCTCGTGTTGCCAAAAGGATTCATCCCTTTCATACTCAACCTAAACCTTATATTCCTCACTTCATCTCTAAATTCCTTATATTTTGAATCAAATCTCCTCCATTGCATGCCATTAGCAGGGTGTCTAAGCATTCCATTTTTTCTTGCCCTGTTCGACATGCCATCACATCAACTCGGCATTCGCTCTACTAGCAAACAATCGCTTCAAATGGAGGATTATAGGGAGATACCAAACCACCTTAACAATGGGTCTTTTCTTCTTTCTCTTCAACCTCACGCCATCGCTCTCGATATCATTAACGTTGCTCTTGTACCGTGGTGCATTGCAAATGCAACATGCTTCCAAGTCTGCATCCTCGTCGTGAAACAACATACAGTCGTTTTCACATGCATGTATTTTCTCTATTTCCAATCCCAACGGGCAGACAACCTGCTTAGCATCGTGCGCATTTTTGGGCAAAACATTCCCCCTTGGAAGCAATTTCTTCACGAATTCTAACAATTCATTGAAGCCTTTATTGGCCCAACCATTGCTAGCCTTCATTTGCATCAGTGTCAGCTCCACATGCAACTTGTTGTCCTTATCTTTACAGTTCAGGTAAACTGGTGTTTTAGAGTCCTCTACTATACGCTGGAACTTTTGATGTTGTCTTTCATTCGTGAAGTCCCCCTCCCCACCGCGCAACATTTTCTCTAAGCTGTCTTCATTGTTGCCAACAAAAGTGTCCCCTCCATCGTTCTCGATAAAAGTATCTTCAAATGCCGACATATCGAAGTCTTCGTTAGCCGTCATATCGTTGCTTATGTCTTCTTTGATTGTTAGTTGCCCTTCACGCCCAACATCTTCAAGTTCACTGTGCTCAGTCCAACGGGTATAGCCAGTCTTGAAACCCCCTACGAATCAAGTATGCACAGATCTGCTCTATGTTTGAAAACTACTTTTCATTCTTGCAGTCGACACACGGACAACATATATAGTGATCGGCACGCTTCCTTTTTGACTTCTTGTACACTGCGACAGCCCTAAAAAATCCTCAACGCCAACAAAGAACTCTGGCCCTTGATCCTTGTACATCCATGACCGGTCAATTTACAAATCATTATAATTAAACACATTCAACTTATAATCATTAAACATTTCAAAATCTACAACAAATTCATTTAATTACCTCGCATCCTGATTGGTCCCTATTTGAGGGTCCATCTCCTTCCGGTACTTGGGCCGGGTCAGGGGACAACCCGCCTTCCAAAGGCTTCCATGTTCGATTGCGACCTATGGCTGGACGTGCCATCCCTACAACACAATATTCTATCAATTGTTTTAAATTCACTACGTTAATTAATGAACAGAGGAAATCCACTGGATTATTATTTAAATTCAAGACTTTAAAAATATATGATAATATTTACATGTATCATTTACTTCACATTATCCTAGTCACAAGTCTATAATTCATAACATAAGTCTATCAATTCATTGCAGAAGTACACCTGCTATTGCATTTGCATCCTTTCTCAAACAAAATAGCATAACTAAATCCATCCGTATAGTCTATTCATCACATGAGCTCGTTCCTAGCACCATGTGTTCACTACCACTCATAAAAGAACTGGTAGATACAGTGTCCTGCAAAGATGACAATCTACTTAGTTGGGTTAGTAAACTATGGCTGCTTCTAGAAAATCTACCAAACTTCTCCAAGATGGAAAAAGGCATGAAACAGTCAAGAAAGAGTATGTGCTATTATGCAATTGGTGTAAGAACAAAGAGAACTCGGTGATGAGAATTGACAAAAACAAATATAATATATGAAGATATGTTTGATATGATAAATTGTAAATAAAAGATGGACACAACCACATATTTACACGGCAAGGGAAAACAACAAAATTAAACATGTACTATGTTTTTTGTGTCTTAACTCTTAAGGTGCATTTGACTTTTGCTTACTTAGAACAGCCGATTTCAAGTTGATTGGCAAAAGCAAATTCAGTCTCTGGATATATTTGTTAAGCTGAAAGTACAGGCACTCACTCAACATCTACTATAAGAAATGTGGTCTAAAACCTGAAGCTACAACATCTATAGACTTCCATGGAAAAAAAATGCAACATCTATAGACTTCCATGGAATAAAAAAGACGTTGCAAAGTGCAACATGATTATAATACACATCGTCTTCTCTCTTGTAGTTTTTCTAGCCTCAAGTCATACATACACACACCAACATATATGTACTTCCTGTGAAATTCTTAATATAAATTCATTTGTTCCAAATAGGGCCAAAAAATAGTATTACTTTCCACCACTTAGATGTTAATTAAGCAATTTGTATGAGATTGATAAGTATATGTATGTATTGAATAAGCCCTAATTCAATTAATATTTCAGGGGAGCTCTTCTAATGCTTGTGTGATGAGTCCTCTATATATATATATATATATATATATATATACTTACGCCATTTTAGGATGTAGATGGAACAATATTTCCACAACTACTTGTCAATGTTAAAGCTTTTTTTATTAAAGAAGCATATCAGCACAATACTTTTTAAAATATGTTCTTTGCGCTATCTCTTTTGTGTATAATCATAAATAGTTATACTAATAAATTGTTCCTTCATGGGGCTTTTGAAGTAAATTGATAGCTCTTGCTCATTCGTTCAACACCAAGTAACAACCACCTAAATTCAAATCTAGAGTAATATAGCAACTAAATCCAGCTAAGAATCAAATGCAGATCATCTCTATACATCTAACAATGACAAAATTGCAAACTTTTCCTAAATTAGATCTCAATTGCATCTCTAAATCCAGAACCATAGAACAAGCACCAACCATCAACCCTAAAGCAATCTACCAAGTAAATATATCTAAAAAAAAGAAATATAGATCATCTTATTAACCTTACAGCACTTGACTCCTCCAAATCTTGAATCCTCTAACCGTAGAGATGGCAAAAATGACGATCGGCGCTGTTCTGGTGGGCTTGCGGCGGCTCTAGTTGTGCTTGGGGAGAAGGTGTTTTTATACTGGAGCGCCCCATCAGTGCCAGTTCTTAACTCATCGGTGGTTGTTCACGCGCGGGAGTTTAACAACCGATACTGATACGTCAATAGTATCGATTAATGTTGAACCGACACTGATAAGACGCTACATATGTAGTGTTCTGTAACAGTGAGTGTAGAAAAAACTCCTTCGATCCTACAAACTAAACCAACTCCCTAGAGGGAATATGTTGGTCCTTTCACATTATTGAATTGGGCAGATCCAGAAGCTCCCCCGGAAAAAAAAAACTCTTAGTTAGTTCAGGTCTGAATATGTAAATGAATGACACTATGAAATAAAATATATAGTCCAGATAAAATTATGCTATACATATCTTCAAATATTGAATTGAAGGCTAAGTGGGTTATCTTCAATTTCTAGGAGACAAGAATCATTCTTTTCATTTCAAAAAGAATCATTCATTCATTCTTCATGTTATGAACAGAACCATTCTATATTAGCTGTTAACACTCGAGAGTATTATCATGTTCATAAGATGGATCATAGCTTATTCTGTAGCCACCCAAATTTATGGTCGCACAAGTACAAATTGTATGCGTTTTTTTTTGTTCTGCAAGTTATATGTGGTTTTATTTATTTTAATTTTAAGAACAATATTTAGATTTAATTTGACGATTCGTCTCTTTCTAGTCGATCAAATCATCAATACACTGTTGACAGATGCTTCCTTTCATTGCTGAAAAGTTTCTTTCTCTGCTTGTCCTGACAGAGATCTCGTCTTGTTTTATTACCGAAAAGTTCTATCTGATCGAATTCGTGTCTGGCCCTTCTAAATCCTGATGCGGACAATTCAATCTCGAGGATTAATGGTCAATGAATAGCCCAACTGTTTCAACTTTCCCATTGATTTAGCTCCACGGCAATTAGTGATGATGACACCACATTCGTGCGTACGTAGTACAAGTTTTTTAAACATCCCGTTCACTCATATCACAGTTTGCCTTTTCAACTGCCATTTGGAGTCAGCTTCAGTGATCTCATTCTCACCACCAGACGCAAGACTATAACTGTTGCAATTAGTTTTTATTTATGTATCCTTTAAAATTTGGATATCAATTAATCAGCATTGTACCATTGTTGCATTCATCCATCAGATGACGTTCTGGACAACATGCGTACACGAGAAATTAAACCACGAAAGTACAGGAGAAGTTAGTAAAAATACTTTGTGTTGTCATAAACTTGTAAAATACTGTTACTAAATGTCACTCTCCAAGTCACAGTCCATCGACATGGTCTACGGAATGAAACTTTGATCAACAACTCTTATTGCGGTGCAGATATACGTACAACCAACTCCGTGCCACGACGTTTAGAATGTTTTTTAAAATAGTTATATATATGCGGTACCTCGTAGAATGTCAATGTCTAGAATGTTGTCACTAGAGGGACTAATAGAAAGTAGCGCAAAAATATTTTCAAGACAAGCCAACCCATTAGTAAAATACAATATAGCACTGCTATTAAAAATAGTTTTATATATTAATTCATTACTACCGGTTTCTTACAAGCCGATGGTGATAGAATATCCCTAACAGTTCGTATCATGGATTGATACTAAAAGTCTATTCGAAAAGAACCGGCACTGAAAATTCACTATAACTGTCGGCTCTAGCCACAAGCCGACAGTAATAGCGAGCATCACTGTCGGTTGGTGGCTAGAGTCGGTAGTGATAGTCAAGGTTTCACTACCGGCTCATAACACGAGCCGGCAATGATGGTGTATGACAGCTTATTTTAAAAATTCATAACTTTTTCATACGAAATTGAATGGGAACAAACTTTATATTAAATTGTAGTCCTCGACGAGATCTACAACTTTGTAGTTGAAAACTTTTCAGATATCCAAATAATCGTTTGAAGTTTTAGACAGAAGGTGTCAAAAGAATTGCATATGCTAATGGTATCACTAGTACTTATGTGGTGGAATGGTAAGGACGTATCGCGCGAGCTAAAAGGTTCCAAGTTCGAGTGCCATGAACCACAGACGCACGTGACTTGCAATGGCGCGAGCGTGGTGTTTCCTCAGGTGTAATATATATATATATACATACATATACATATATATATATATATACATACATATATATATATATTATTTTTTTCAGTCAGAAAGATCGATTCGACGTCCGACTATCACTGTCAGCTGAAACCTTCAGCCTGCAGTAATAACACCTTCACTGCCGGTCCCCAGACCAGCAGTGATAGTCAGGTAATGAAACATCTTTATGGATCGACAGTGAAGGAATTTTTTTATAGTTTAGTTTAAATTCCTTGCATTATAAAATGGCACTTTTTCTCTACTATGGGAGCTAGTATGCTAATTAATTTTATGCACATTTTCACATTAGCATATCCATATTTTTTTATCTGAGGCAAAAGATTAAAAAACTACTGGAGTACCACGCAAATAGAGCATCCATGGTGGTAGTCCCCACCTTTGCTAGTCGACACTTAACAGTGCAGGCGTTTGGAGCAGAGGGAGGGAGGGTCCGGCCAAGGGTCGTGTTCTGTACGTACAAGAGAAGACCCATGTTCTGTCATTTCGATGGGATACTTTTGATCCACCCCCTGTGTATGCACTATTGCACTCTCTCTCTCTCGCTCTCTTTCTGGTTCTGTCGCTTCTGTGTTACACGTAAGTCTCTGCTCCATGATTAACCGGCGTAGCATTTTTTTTTCTAGTAGGCCTACTATTTTAAAAAACATTATACAGTTGCAAATCTTTCTGTAGTACGTCCATTAATTGCACAAATATTTGTTGGCAGATTGCCATGCATGCATGCATGAGCCCACTGCGGCATGCAATGCAAGTCGCCAAATTGGATGAGTGGATGAACGCGGTGGGGCCGGCCGGCGTGAACGCGCCATGGATCGAGCACGTAGGAATGAGCATGTGAGGGTGTATCGATAATCCACGTTACCTTGCTATAAAAATATTTAAATTATATTTTTTCTATATAAAGGAGAGTTAATACGATGATAAAGAAAAAAAAATTATACGAAGGAGAGTTAATATGATGATAAAGAAAAAGTAGCTATTAGTACGTAGTCTATAGCATATCACAATACACATACAATCTTTTAATACTTTATTACATATGGACTCATATTAAATTAGGATAAAATAATATAGCTAGTTCATTCAAAATATTATTTATAGATAATATAAATAATTTTTATAATTAGTAGTTGACTATCTTATTGAAGACGCTAAGGGATGCATGCCAGCAACTAGACGTGCCCCATGTGCTGTGTCGCGCCCACTGCATGTCCATGTCTATGATGGAGATATGCTTGTGTGTCGTGTGCTCGCCTCTTGCATCCATTCGCGATCTTCTACGTACAGTGCCACTATATGTCTGGCTTGCCTGCGGGTGCAATTAATTTGGACATCTATCTATAGAGATCAATATTATGCTCCTTTACATTTGGCCGACCAACGTGCAGTTGAACTTTCAAAAGTTTAGCCACTAATATATACTCCCTCCGTTTTAAATATATGACATATTAAGATTAAAAAGCCAAAATTTGTAAATTTGATAAAAAAAAATTAGTCAAATTATGTGCATATATATAGTGTACACAAGATATATCGATATATTTATATTTTACATATCTTTTAATGAGATATTTATTTGTAGCAATTGATTATATATTGTAAGAGATATTAATGATCAAAGTATACTTTGTAAAAAATTATCAAATGTGATACGTATGCCATGTAAAAAGAAATCGAGGGAGTATATATGTCGGTAGGTGAAAATGTGCTATTTCTTTTCTATGAAATACTTTTGTGATATTTGGAGATAAATGTATTTATATTCAATCCGTCGCTACATGTAGCTCATGCTAGAGCGCGGTCGTAGTCAAACATTCTTAATTCTTGTCATCTAGAGTGGTATTACTAGATTCACTTGAAAAATCATATTGCTCCGTTTCAATTGGATTGATGCCCATTTTGGCTCCATTCACAAACTAAAGCGGAACTTGCCTGCGTTGATATCTCTCTTTAACACCACTACTAATGGCAACCAATAGAAGCCATTGGTGCAAAATGTTTTCTTAAAGAGTAAAAATCGTAGAACAACATGAGTTTGCAAAAGCCAAAGTTGACATCTGTAACGACATCTATTTTACTAGAGGGAGTAAGTGCAAACTTATACACCGCTAAAAATGGCCTGTATACACGTATCCGGCGAGTAGATGACATTATGGGAAGCAATTCCGTGCTGAACATAGAACATATATCTCATACATGGCAAATCGTAGATTGTTTCTATTTATTTATCAAGTGGAAATAAATAGAAACAATCTACGATTTGCCACTGAATAAGTGCCTGTTCTACGATATGCTATCCATTGTAAGAATGACATATGAGAACAGGCAACTTATTCAGTGGTAAATAGTAGAATCTCCCAAATAAATAACCCAGTGTTGAAATCTTGAAGGACATTATTGATGCATGCGTTGTTTAGATTTGTTGCAAGACATGATGTTATTCGGAAATGTTGGAAGCGAAGTGGGTACAATTGTTGAAAAGCGCATAAAAAACGCTGCACCATTGTTGTAACATTGGAGTTACGTAACATTCGTTTGCAAATCAACGCTGCTTGCAACAAATTATCAAGAGCTCATTTTCACCGTACCTGATATGCGCCCCGCCTTGAATGACCGAATGTACCAATAATTCGTTGGTTGTCCGCTCTAGTGCACAGGCTGTACTCTAACGTCTACAGGACCTGTTGCATTGTCATACGACACGGTCTCTAGTGTGTATTATTTACTATAAATTTATGAATTATGAAAGTATTTTTTAAGCTAAATCTACACGTATGGTTCTCATGTTTCTAAACTAAATATTTTAAAAGTTATTTATAGTCAAAGTTTGAAAAAATTCATCAGCTCTTATTCAAAATGTAAGTATTTATGACCCGAGTGAGTATGTATGTATACGTACGTATGTGGACTGGACGCATCTTGCAATTAATAGGAGGTACCGCCTGACCCTCTCTCTTACTAGCAGCTAAGCCTACCACGTCACCCTCTTCAATGGCCATGGTTTGTGTGGGTATTTATGCGTGATGCATGAGTTACATACATACATTTGTACAATCATCGGCCGGTTCAATGCCATCTTGTAAGCGGATGTTGTATTTTCCACAATCGGTATCGTCCCCGGATTCCATGACAGAAACACCATATACAATAAGTACACTGCCAGAAACAGGTTTTCCCGTGACGACTGGAAACACGATAATAAGTTTGTAAAATTGTTTCTTTCGATGAAATTTTAGCTCAACAAATTCGACCATTATGAAGTAGCTAGCCATGTTCGTTGGTATGATTACAGAAGCTGATGAAAGTAAACTCTTATGTATTTGTGTTATCGTAATGTATATAAAAAAAAATTATCGAAAAAAGCGTTTGTTGGTGCGGGGAATCTTCTCGTAGGAAACCCTGCTACGTGCCTGAATTGAAGTACTGAACACGTAGGGCGCAGAACTTTTCAGAATCTTCCGTATCCGGAGTGCCTCCAACCCATCTGCTCAAAAGTTGGCTCGGATGTGGTGGATGAAGCTACTGTAGGGGCGGCTCCGTATCATGGATCGATCCATGATCATCTAAAGTGTGTATGTGGGCGATCGAGCACATGGCTCAGAGCCTCAGAGATGAAATGCTAGGCTATAGCTACTTCTTCGGCCTTCTTCTTCCTGTACCCTCTTCAAAATTTGATGCTCTCTGCACAGTGCTGAAAAGCATGCATGCTTGGCTAGGCTAGCTCGATGACTAGCTCTGAATGGGCGGACGGTCGAGATCAAATGTGCGTATCTAGCTGCAATTTGCCAAGACGACTATGGGTTTTACGTCAAAGCACAAGAGGTTGAGTGGATCTCCACTACATAAAAAATAGACAACACTGTATAAGTGACGAGTCATAATATAATCTGTTATTTATAATAAAAGCGATAGATCATCCTAAACCAGTTATTGGTGACAGGTAAAAACTTGACTCGTCACCAATGACGACTCATAAGTGATGGGTCATCCTAGATTAGTTATTGGTGATGGGTGAATTTTTCACCTAAGTACAAATGATTAATTCATCAGTGATAGATCATTCTAAGCCAGTCAAATACTTGCTCAATTTCGGTAGTATGATAGTTATGACCCGTTATTTATATACTCTAGCCTATTATCGTACTATACGACATAACTTGACACAACACTAGCCTACTGTTGTACTGATACCAGAATAACGTAAGGGCCACAAACTCCAAGTATTATCGACTCAGAAGATCCATATTTCAAATTGAAAGTATATTAAAAAAAGCAAGTCAAAATGTTCCAAACGTTGCAAAAAAATTATTTTTATTTTATTTTTCTCTTATTTTTCTCACTTCATCAGCACTAGAATATGAATCATTGTACATTTTTGCTCAAGTTTCATGTAATAAGTGGTGGCTATGGACACAAACATGTGTTCCGAAAATAGTGCAAAAACTTTCAGGGACAAGAAGTCAATCTTTCAAGGTTTTTTTGGCCTCAAAAAATTTGCCAAACCTGAAAATATTATAGAGAAACGGATGTAACTTTTTCTATAGAAGTCCGTAGAGCAAAAAAAAAAACATTAAAATCAGAGTCTGTATGCAAAAATTATACCCAATTTACCGAAGACACTTCAAGTCATCTATTTTATTTGTCAAAATGAAAATCAGTCATGAGTGATGGGTCACTGTTACGACCCATCGCCAATTGTTACGACCCGTTATCAATGACTTAATTGGTGATGGGTCATAACAGTGACCCATTACCAATGACCTTCAGCAAGAAAGTTAAAAGGATAACATCTCCGGCTTCCTTCATAACGCACGCGAGGGTGAGGTGATAAGAGCGTTACACGTGCGAGGCTAGGTCGTGGTGATAACTCTGGTTAGGATGGCTCGGGTGAAAAAATATATTTTTTGATTTTTTGTGTCAAAAAAGGAAAAAAACATTCATCAGTCATAAGTGATAGGTCACAACTGTGGCCCGTCACTTATGACCTTAATAAGTGACGGATCATAAATAACCTCTGACGGGTCCTTACCTCTAATGGGTCCTTACCCGTCTCCTATTACAATTATGATCGTCACTTTTGAGCTTTTTCTTCACATAGTGCCCATCACTTCGACATTCACAAATTTTGCCCATGATCCAACAGTTTTGGCACAAGGCGGTGCCAGTGACCCAAAAACTTCAAATTAACCAATTGTGCATCGACGCCATCAAAAACATTGTGTCAAGCAAAAATAAAGATCTGCACATCTGGTCGGCTTCGAGCCTCTGCCAAGCTCCACCAGGTTGCATCCGCACCTCAGCCCTAGTGGCTATCTTTTGGAACATCTTGAAGAACCACAACAACAAGGTCTTCTGCAATGATCTCATTGTGTCCGCTACTGGGGTAGAGCTAGCAGAGAAGACTACTGGGGTTATCATCTTTGCACGACGGGGTCAACACCACAGATGACCAACCAAGAACACAGACGACCAGTCGAGAATAGTAATTTTTCATAGGATTCGTAGAATTTTGTCGGGGTCGCGTGACCCTGATGACAAAGGCTAGCTTCGTCACTGGTCTGCTGAGTAGATCCTGCGCCACGCAGCTGCTGACCTCATTCTCAGGGACCCTGTCCTAAAGATAGAGCTTCGCGCCTAGGAAGAAAGACTATATTCAGGTCACTGATCTAAAAAATGAAATGCTAACTGGGACTTTCTTAGAAGAAGAAGTACGAGAAGCGACATTCCAGATAGAACATAATAAAGCACCAGGGTCGGATGGTTTCCCAGCCGAATTTTATTAGGCATTTTGGAAATAATCAAAGATGACTTGATGGGCTTATTTCATGATTTCCATGATGGCACTTTACGCATTCACATCCTAAATTTTGGAACAATCATTTTACTACCCAAAAGTAAGGAAGCCACAAAAATCCAGCAGTATAGACCTATCTACTTGTTACTGTGAGCTTCAAAGTATTTACTAAAGTATTCATAAACAAAATTTCTATAGTGGCTTAAAAAGTAATGCATCCAACACAAACAACTTTTATGCCAGGAAGAAACATTGTGGAAGGGGTAGTAATACTTCATGAAACAATACACGAGATGCACAAGAAGAAACAAAACGGGGTAATTCTGGAACTTGATTTTGAAAAGGCTTTTGACAAGATCAAATGGTCTTTTATTCAACCTTGAGGATTAAAGGTTTCTCACCTAACTGGTGTAATTGGATTGACACCATTATCCAAAAGAGGAGTGTGGGAATAAAGATCAATGATCAAGTAGGTCCCAATTTTCAGACGAAGAATGGTTTGAGGCAAGGAGATCCATTGTCACCTATTTTTTTTTATATTATTGTGAACATGTTAGCAATACTCATAGCATGAGCGAAAGATAATGGACAGATTAAGGGGATTGTACCGCATCTTGTGGATGGGAGTTTATCCATATTATAATACACGGATGACACAATCATTTTTATGGACCATGATTTTGAACAGGCAAAAAACATGAAGCTCATGTGTTTTTGAGCAATTGTTTGGGCTCAAAATTAATTTTTATAAGAGTGAGTTGTTTTGTTACGATCAGGCTAAGGAATGTGACCATCAGTACTCTCTGTTATTAGGGTGTGAAATGGGTAAGTATCCCTTTAGGTACTTAGGCATACCTATTCATCACAGGAAGCTAAGTAACAAAGATTGGAAAATAATAGAGGAAAGGTTTGAAAATAAGTTAAATAGTTGGAACGGTAAGCATATTTCTGTTGGTGGTAGATTGGTCCTAATCAATTCGGCGTTGACTAGCCTAGCTATGTTCATGCTCTCTTTTTTAGGTCCCTAGAGGTATCATTAAAAAATTGGAGTATTATAGATTGAATTTTTTTTGGCAAAATGATGGTCATAAGAAAAAATATAGATTGACAAAATGGAGTATTCTATGTCAACCAAAGGACAAAGGAGGGCTAAGGATTCAGAGTATAGATTTACATAATAGATGTTTGCTAAGTAAATGGTTGTTCAAGCTGATTAATGAAGAAGGAGAGTGGCGGGATTTATTAAGAGACAAGAATTTAAAGAACCAAATAATTTCTCAAGTTGAGTATAAACTAGGAGATTCACAATTTTGGGCTAGCCTTATGAAGGTTAAAGATCAATTCCTAAGTCTGGGTAAATTTTTAGCTAATAATGGTAACCAGATTCATTTTTAGGAAGATAAGTGGCTTGGCAACTCAACTTTTAGAGAGCAATACCCATCGTTGTACAATATTGTACACCGGAAAAATGCATCTCTGGCAACAGATATGAGCAATATTAATTGGAATGTCTCTTTTCGTAGAGCATTAGTAGGGAATAAGCTATTGGGATGGCATCATTTGGTTGAAAGAGTGTCAAATGTGCAACTCAACAATAGTCGTGATATTTCTAGATGGAGTTTACACTAGAATGGAATTTTTTTGATTAAATCTATGTATCAAATGTTAATAAACAATGAAAATATTCATGCGAAAAGGGTGCTTTGGAAATTGAAGCTACCACTAAAGATCAAAATATTCATGTGGTATCTAAAGAATGGGGTTATCCTAACCAAAGACAACTTAGCTAGAAGGAATTGGAAAGGTAGTGTGAAATGATGTTTTTGTAACAGTAATGAAACTATCTAATATCTTTTCTTTGATTGCCATTTTGCTAAGTTTCTTTGGAGAATGTTTCATGCTACCTTTAATTTAGAACCACCTCAGAGCATGGATCATATGTTTGGTGATTGGCTTATAGGGGCGGGGAAAAAAATAAAGGGGCATTTGATGGTAGGAACAACTGCTCTATGCTGGGTATTATAGCTTAGCAGAAATGATATAGTTTTTTGACAAAGCATTGTTGAAATCTTATATGCAGGTACTCCACAAAGAGACATACTGACTCAGATTTTGAGCACTACTACAGAGGTGAGAGGCAGCAAAGAGGTGTTGTGTTTTGTATGCCCATCTCTAGAAGTAACGGTTATGGAGATTTTTGCCAACCATGGATAGAGATTTAGCAATAGGATTTGCATCTAATAATTTCTTCCATTCGAGTATGTTGGTCTTCAGTTAACCATGTTTTATCCACATCAAGGTTTGTGTGATGCTTGTGTGCTGAATTTTGTAATAAGGTACGGTTATATGTCCCTGAGAGGGCACATATTGGGATTTTTTCATTGTCTAGATGAAATATAATTCTCTTATTAAAAAAGAAAGACTATATTATGTAACCGTGTACACATGTGCTCTTTTTTTTCACTCTCCCTCTCCCTCAAAACTCGCAAATCCAGGATGTAAAACTTTCATCCATTTTAATGACAAGTTCAGGTCGGCGCTCTGAGCCTACCGTAGCGTTTCTGAAAAAAAAAACATTGTGTCAATGGATGGTTATAGCATGCATATCTGACGGTACGGGCCAGGGTCTGGGAAAAAAGAGAGGAATATGAGGAATTCCAGGGCAAAGAAATGGACATGACAAGAGAGAGATGGCTCTAAGAAGGCTTCTGCTTGGAAGGAGGATGCACACACACGGATGTAGACCGACTCCCGCCAGATGATTGTGGCCGGTGATATCTTTTCACTAGCTCGTTTCTTCCGGCTTGGAAGTCGCTGAATGCATTGCAACCAATCTTTTTTAAAACAAAAATGCTCCTCGTATCTAGCTACGCACTGCTCTAACAGGCGAAGAAACTTTTTTAACGTTATGTTAAGCAATTTTTGTAAAGTTTTTTAAGAAAATTTTAGCTGGAAAAGCATTAATTGTTCATAAATAAGGGCGAATTTAGACTCCTTTTCTTTTAGAAAAGGGAGAAAATACTGAAGAACTACAATAACACGTACGTACGGTGGTCCATTCCAAGCAATAACCTCCAGACCGAAAGATGGCGCGCATTTGGAATCCTGGACCGCCCAGGGCCCAGAGCGAGAACCTGATTGGTATTTGATGCCTTTGCTGCCTCGTTCGAGCTAAGTGCGCGTGGGCCGGACGGATGCGTCGATCCTGCATAACTTTCCATCCCTGACGATAGATACTGACAGGCACTTTCAGGTGATGGGACTACGGGAAGAAGCTAGGCAGCCGGGAAGCTACGATGCTCGGCCAATAATGCGCGCAACACAGCTTGCGTGCATGGGTACGCAGCAGGCGCATCTTCGCTCGCGGACGAACATGACAGCAGCAGCTTAATTTCTCGTCAGTTGCTGAAATATTTTAAGGTAGATAGATACATACGGCGGCGTTGCAACAGTTGAGCGGCGGATCTGCTGGGCGGCTGAAGAGAGGAAACGACGAAGCAGATGCTCAGCTCAGCGGACGATGGAGATGGTGGCCTGGGAGGGACGCCTGCCTGCCCTTTGTGTGTCCTCTGATCGGTCGCCTCGTCACCTTTTGATCAATTACTGTATCGTACGCATTGACATGTCCGCTGTACTCCTGTGACCTGTCGCCCGCGCTAGCTTGGGGGATGACGATAATACTCTACGATATGCCCGCGGGCGCGCCCAGCGATCTCATGCCCGGCCGGGTCAGGGCCATGCATGTGGCCGCGGCCATTTCAATAGCTGCTACTGGCTAGTGCGAGTAGTCACTGTTTCTCTCAACTACCCATCGCTGTGGATGACATCTTGTGGAGTTTTTTATTTTTATATTTCGAAAATCAAACAATTACAAAACTAAGTGTTCATTTGAAAAATTGTAAAAATAGACCATTATCGCCCATTAGAAGGACTGTTAAAAAATTAAGAAGTATGTTTTAAAAAATAAAGATGTCCTAGGACGACAGGTAAAAAAACATTTGCATTTAATTGCTCTTAAAATTTAAAATACTATCCAAATAGTCAAGAAAAATTTAAAAAGAGTATATTTTAGAGAATGCTATAATATAATCTATCTCTAAAAAAATCAACTTTGAAAAATTTTGACGGGCATGAAGCCGTCGGGGGAGGATGAGAAGACCGCGAGGCGTGGGGCAGCATGACTGATGAAGACGGCGAGGCATTGGCGGGCCCACTGGAGGCTGGTGCCGTGACGCGGTGCGTGCTTGTGAAGATAGCTGGACCGCGTGTGGCAGTGAGGCTTTTTCGTCTGGCGTCAGCGGCCCACAAGTACTGACGGATTATAAGAGTGATGCTTGGTGGTTTAGGCCATGTTTGTTTCGGATTATAAAAGCTAGATTACAGTCATAATCTGCAAGCTGAAACAAACAGCTGCATTGTAAAAGCTGGATTGTAATCACAATCTGTAAGCTAAAACAAACAACTAGACTGTAAAAACTAGATTGTTACAATTCAGTCTCCAAATTGTAACAATTCTACAATTCGTCTTTCACTAGTTTTTACAATCCACAATCTAGATTTTTACAATCCAGCTTTTACGATCCACAATCTACAAATTATTTTTTACAATCTCCAGCCGAAACAAACATGCACTTAATGTATCATCATCATCCACCATGAACTAGAATAGAAAGTGCTTAGGTTTTCCTGTTCCTAGACTGTTGTATCTATCATCTTTAGCTGAAAATGCTAGCGTTGTAACTTATTGGGCTGAGTCAGGTACTCGCCCTACTATGTTCATCGGGCCCTACAAAGATTGTGGGCCCATACAACTGAGCCCATTATCAGCATAAGCAACAATGTCTCCACTAAAACAACAGTAAAATCAAGATATGTGTCATTGAACACATACAAAGGGATCATTAGGTTTCAGGCTAGACACCTAGCGAACAGTAAGCTATAACATGTATTATCCAGTCAAGAATCGGCGGCTTCCTAGGCCCATGGGCACTGTAGCTACTGTTCATAGTCACTGACGAGTTGGCCTCCTCCCACTACAATCGCTCGTCCGATTTTTACCGATCGGTGGTGCTACCGCATTTCGCCCTTTAAGACTCCTCTCGCTGCGCTGGACTCCTACCCTCCTCCTGATCCGCCGCAGCCTGTGGAGGCCAAGCCAGGCCCAGGGAGATCTATCACCGCCCAAATCCATACCGTCGCCACCAAATTCAAGCTGTTGCCGCTTGGATCCGCCACCATTGTCATCATCGCCCTCATCTCACGCCACCGCTACCATGAGGTGAGCCCCGGACCTTCCTCCTTCGCCATCGCGCCGTCACCACCGCTCATGGAGGCCGACCCAACCCCGGGCACCTGTAAAATGGAGCCCCCCCCCCGCCTTCCTTCCTCCTTCCTGTACCACCAATTGAGCTCCATCGCCACCAACCGAGGCAAATTATGTCATTTCCTATTTCTCCCCTGTCTCCGGCCAGCGTCAAATCCGTCACCGTCGACCATCTCTGACCTCTAGGATTCCTCGATGAGCACCACTTCTGTCGGTGAATCAGGAATCGGGGGTCCCCGAATCCCAAGGCTAGGCCAGCAATCCGCCACGTGGCGCCATCCCACGGAGTCTCCTCTGCGAGGTAAAAAAGATTAAGTCCCAGGAGATGGCGCTCGGGGCCACAGTCAGTGGTCCCCGAGCACCCAAGTTCCCCGATAATCTGCGAAGTCTAAGTGCCGGGAAGAAAGTGCTCGGAGAGATATACGGTGGCCCCCGAGCACCCGAGTCCCCCGACGATCAGGAAAGCTAAGTACCGGGAGAAGTGTGCCCGGGGCCGCGAGCGGTGGCCCCCTGGGCACCCAAGTATCCCGAGGACCCACTGAAGGAAGTTCCGGGAGAGAGTACTCGGGGCTGCGTGCAGCGGCCCCCAAGCACTCGGTCCCCCGAGGATCCGTACAAGCATGCCCGGGAGAGAGTGCTCGGGGAGGTGAACAGTACCCCCAAGCACTCGGTTCCCCGAGGATCAAGAAAGGGCATTCTCGGGAGAGAGTGCTCGGGGAGGTGAACAGTGACCCCCGAGCACCCGGTTCCCCGACGACTCAGAAAGCCCCCTGATAGTGGCCCCCGCAGGGGCCCACTGATGAGGTGTCAGCCAGTCAAAGGCCCAAGGCCGAATTTAAAGAGCGCGCGTGGCCTGTCACCCCCAACTGCTCCAGCCACGCTCGATGTCAGTTCCTGCCATATTCTGGCAGAAGGGCGTGGGGTCATTAAATGCACGGGTCCCATCCCGTGCCATCCGGCCCGTCTCGGGATAACGTCGTAAGGGCCGAGGCGTTCCGTCTGCCGCACTGCTGTAGCAGGAGAACAAGGCAGGGCGGGCACGCTGGGCCGCTCTGCGGTTGCCCGGTGGGCCCTCTCCACGGCGCCCGTTGCCAGTGCATTTATGGTGACGGATGACCGGACATGGGGTGCATTTTCCACCCCCGGTCACTTCGCACAGAGGCTATGATGACGCCCTTTCCATTTATGGTACCTTGGAACTCGTGCCCCTCCGGTTCGGGGCACGCTGCTGTCGGTGGGTATTTAAAGCAGCCGGCAGCACGGACAAATGAGAAGTTTTTTTTGAAGCTTTGAGATCTCTGAGCAAGTTGAAGAAACTGAAAATAGGCTTTAAGCAGAGAAGAGAAGATCGAGAGCACCCAAAGCCAACAGATACACGCAGACCGAAGAACAAGGAGCCTCAGGCTCTAAGATAGACAAACATTCTTGTAACCAGCAATATCCTTGAGGGACATTCTCAGGGCATTTATAGTATCCATACAGGAGTAGGGTGTTACGCCTCCGTGTGGCCTGAACCTGTCTAAACACCAGCGCATTTACTTCGTTCCACCCCACCGGCCACCGCATTCATACCCATTTATTTCTCCGGCGAACATATTCAGGATCATCCCCCCGGCCGAATCTCTAAAAAGGGGTCCCTCAGGATCCCTGCGACAGGAGTTAACCCTCCGACAACTTCCCTCTTCTCTACCTCCTGCACCCTTCAATTCCTCCTCTCCATTCTAGAGCCGAGCTAGCACCAAGAGCCACCATGGCCGCCGCCACTGCTCACCATCGCCGACATGCCCTGGACCTTCCCTAACCTAACCGAACCCTTTGTAAGCCCCATCGTCACCCCCTAAATCTTCCTAATATCTCCAAAGACCCATGTACTCTGTTCTCTCTCCTCGCATGGCCCCTCCCCTGGCTTCTCCCCTTCCTTCCTCCCTTCCTCCTCTATGCCACCGCCTTCCACCTCGCCGTGCCCAGGATGTGGGGCAACACCAATGGCGAGACGCCGGAGGTCACCCTCGAGACCTCCATGGGTGCCTTAATAGTTGAGGTAATACGCCAGCCCACCCCTCTCTTCCTTCTGGTTCTTGATGCTGATGGTTCTTTGCTTGGTGGGTGCTCTATTCGATCGGTAGATGTACTAGAAGCACGCACCCAAGACCTGTTGGAACTTCGTCGAGCTAGCACGTCGCGGCTACTACGACAACGTCATCTTTCACCACATCATCAAGGTCTCTATCTTTTATCCTTTCGCTTCTCAAGTTATCCTTGCTTGTGTTGTCGATTTGAATACAATGAGGTTACTTGATGAGTGGATGTTGTTCTTGTGCCTATTTAGGATTTCATCGTACAAGGTGGGGATCCTGCTTGAACTGGAAGAGGTGGCGAGTCCATCTATGGGTGAGCAATCAGTCCACTGCCCTTGCTTTATTCTTGAATCGACGATTACATTGTCACTGAAGTCGAATAAATGGTAGCTTACAGCAGTAATAGATGTATACCATGTATGGGTATTAAGCATTGTGTTGGGAAAGATTACCTGCTCTTTTTGTGCACCATTTCAGTGGCCATGTTACCACTGTTTTGGCCTACTGTATGTGGTCTTAATTGGGGATAAGCTAATTTGTTACACCGGTTGTAAGACCCTTTTTTTTCTAGGGCCGGTTGTAAGATGAAATTGTTTGTGCCATTCTCGCTCTTTGGTTGGGATTCTGGCTAAGATTGGTTCGCTTGCCATTGTTGCTGCCTTTGCAGAAGACCATGGGCCCTGTTCCAGCGGTGCCAGCAGCAGCAGGAGCACCTTCTCGACGCTGTCGCAACCTTTTTCTAGGATGCCGTCGATGCACACCCAAAGCGGGTGCGGCGAGTCACACCTATCTTTGATGAGCTCATGGCTCCTTTGATCAATACCGCCAATAATCCTCAAATCACACAAGGTCCAATTATAAGAGCATGTGTACGACAATTAGACTACCAGATGAACTCGTTTCTCGCTGTTCATGCTTCCTTGGATGGATTACTACTAAATTCTTATGATGTTTTATTGCTTAGAACGTGGGAGAAGCACTACAACCTTACCCAGGCGTCACCCCTTGAAGGCCAAGTCTACTCAGATTTGAGGCTGAACTCTCATCGTGGTTGTGGTCGAAGTCGTGGTTATGGTCATGGTCGAGTCGCAGGACAGCATGTCAGTAAAACGGGCATAACTCTCTCATACGAAGTCCGTTTTAGGCCATCTTGGACATTCTGAAAAGCTTACGACAATCCCTTTCCAATGAATATGAGCTCGACCAAATATTTCTTACAGTTTAGTTAGAGTCAAGAAATAAGATGTTGCGCCACCTTTTTGACCCTATCGGGTCTTGTAATCATGTTAGGGTCGGAGTCCAGGTTGTGCACGCCTCTTTCTACGACTGCACAATCCTAGGTCAACCTCCTCACGTCCCTCCTATATATACACAGTAGCCATCGTAGTTTAGACTTAAGTTTAGTTTAGATTATTCTGTTTTAGACAGTTTCGCCGTTTATCGGTTTATTGAAGCCCAACTCGAGTAATTGATTGGTAATTAGCAATATTTAGATTGCATGTACTTCATTGGTAATTAGCAATATTCAGATTGTATCTACCTGTTCTTGCTTGTGTTCTCGATTCGTTTGTAGGAAAAGTCTTCTTGGCGAGGGCAACCGCGTCTTGGCACGGTTGATAACCACGAAGTAGTGGTGTAGTGGTTGCGAGGGTTCTTGATCTGTTCTGTTCGGAGCTTTTAGATCATCAATGTCGAAGCTCCACCAATCAACTTATCATATTATCTTTCGAAAGATCAGACAAATGCGCATCAATCTTCCAATCGATAACATATACAAAGTTATATCTGGCTATCCATAATAATAGATATATAGGTATACCATCTAAAAATAGATAAATAGGTTAACATTTGCAAGAATTGTGTGTTCTTGAGCTCAGCTACTGTTTCGAAGCTGAACTTCTGGGGTGAATTTGGTTATCGCAAAGATAAAATTGGGATTCAAGTAGAGATTTTAGTTGTGCCTCCGTATGCATTGGATCGATCCTCCTCAGCCCTCACCAACTACCGGGCGCTCGCCTAACTCAACAGTAATGTAGTGCCTAAAAATAGCCTTGGATTTTAGCTGTGCTACCCAAGCATGAATATAACAAAAAATAAATAATTTCTTCACTAGACGCCTGTATACGAAATTGTGTGTTGTTGCTTTCTCTTCTTCTTCTAGTGGGTCATGCACAGTAGCAGTGTCAAACATGCTTATATAGAGCATGTCATGCCTGAATTCTTGCAAGAAAAAACATCAACGGTAATCCTGCAAAACTATTCACCATTGGATACTACATTTTACCACATGTCTAATACCTACCGGACCTTCCTATCCTACATATTTCAGGAACTATAACCTACAAGTACTGTCTGCATCAACTAGGAGAACCATGGATTTATCTCTGCATCTGTTATACCAACCAATATTGAGTGATACCTTTTCACAAAATTTAGTGCTTCAATCTTTGCAATGTAAACGTCTTAGCTGCTTCCCTATATGCAGTTTGATGTTGGAGCATACAAAGATCATTCTTTATCCTTTTTATCTTTTAGCATCGGAATCTTGAATGTTCGTTGGACCTGTAAATTTTTACAAAATGTCTTAGTGCTTCAATCTTTGCAATATAAATAACCTCTGAATCTTGATGCCTTTTTCCTTTTTACTGGACAATGCTTAATTACAATGCTAAGTTACCATTATTAAACATTGGTTACATATCTATTTTCACCTACGACTATCAAGCCAATTATATGTTTGATTTGTTCTAAAGTTTTGAATGATTGGCATGCAATGTTTTGGCAACTGCTGTTGGGCTATTTGCTTCTACAGAGATCTACTTGCAACGAATTTTGCTTTCATTTGTAAGTCAACACTTTGAGATGGTTGCTGTTTATTCTTCTTATTTATGGATATTTATTTATCTGCTTCTGTACTCTATAGATAGATGCCCTAACCCCTAAAATTTTCTGACATCCCAGGTCTTGCAACTGATGAATGATTCAAACCAAGTGTTCCAGAAGCTGCTATCTACTGTATTGAGGTTAGTTGGTCCATGCTATATAGACCTACTGCTTCAACTGATGCTCTTCTTTTTTGTCCACTAACGATATTTCGTTCTGCTGTTCAACTGTATGTTCACCATTGTCTCCTTTAGCTTCTTGGTGTTGTTTAATTTCTCAATAGTTCCATCCCTTTTTTACAAGCTAGATCATACAACAACAGGTCCTGAAAATTCTCCAAGGTAATTTTAACCTTGCACTACAATGTATATTTCCTATTTGCCTATCCTCGTATGCATTTCCTTTCAATAGCTCAAATACTTCTGATAAAGAAAGAGCATCCTATCCTACATGTCAAACATGCATGTCATGCCTAAACTATTGATAACTGGATTATTGCAACATGCTTATATAGAGCATGTCATGCCTGAATTCTTGAGAGAAAAAACATCAATGGTAATCCTGCAAAACTATTCACCATTGGATACTATATTTGACCACATGTCTAATACCCACTGGACCTTCCTATCCTACATATTTCAGGAACTATAACCTACAAGTACTGTCTGAATCAACAAGGAGCAACCGTGTACTTATCTCTGCATCTGTTATACTAACCAGCATTGAGTGATACCTTTTGCCTATAAATAAGCTAAGCCAACGCTTTTAGTTGACCGTTGCAACTAGATCATGCCTCTAGCATATAGGACAATTTTGTACTCAGTCATAACTACGCCAATATTGAACGTTGCTTTATGTTCTGAACAACTAAAAATAAAAAACGAGCTATAATTTGTTATATGCTTAAAATCTACATAGTTCATATCTGTAATTTCCTGTAGTGTCAAACATGCTTATATCCACAATTATAATTATCCATTAACAATATGGTATCGATGACTTCCCGCACTGTCTTTCTTCCATAGTTCTACAATAAGAATTCTTCACTCTGACATTTTTTCTTATGGGTACTTATCCCACAGAGACAAAAGCTTGGTGCTATGTCTTTGTTACTCCTATTTTAAACTCTCATATTTACCTCAGCAGCTTAATCCCACATCTATCCCGAACGGACGCAGCAAAGCGCGCTAATCAGCCTAATTACTCTAGTTGCCCTGCACAAGAGATTTTGCAGGCAATAATGATATTATTGTCCCACAATGTCCTATCACAAATTTATACTCCTATAAAATACACAACTTGTAGTAGATCCGATAAATCTTCACCGTCTACTGTGCAAAATTAGATCATATTTCTCCTTCCAAAAATATATTTAATCTCCAATTATTTATCTTACATACCTAATATCCAATAATTATATTTCATAAATTTCAAAAATACGTTCAATCTCGTAGTATTTGCCTTTCATACCTAGACGTCCAATATTTTCTGAATTGATTCCACACGTATGAAACACATGTGTAGTTGCTAGTCCAACAAGGATGGCAATATAACTGTTAGTGAACACGTCGCACGTCCTCGTGCTGAACCAGCCCTTTGTCATCACGAATGCAATGACTCTTGAGAATCCTGCATGACCAACGACTCCAAGGATATGTTTGCTTGCCCGCATCAGGGGCATCTTGACTCTGATCATGCATATATTTCCGGGGAGAATGTTGTTTGGTTGACTGCATGTATTATTCCTCCCTGCATCCGTGCATGCAATTATATAGTTAGAGTCTAGCCTGGTTGATACATTGTATCCGCTACAGTGGTGCTATCAGCTTAAAGGAAAAAAAGTCAAACTGAATTATAGGAAAGTAAGATATGCTTATGAGATTCATAAAAAAGTATGTCATTTATAAATGAATTGTTTCTGAATAAAATAACAGAAAATAAATCTATTTTCCTTTTTCTTCAGGTGTCATTTAGTTCATCCAAGTCTAATAAGAACTTACTATCAGCTTGCTGCAAATTCTCAACTTGATACTAGTATCTGTCGGTGAATTAGGAACCAGGGGTCCCCGAATCCCGAGGCCAGGCCAGCAATCCACCATGTGGCGCCATCCCGCGGAGCCTCCTCCGCGAGGTAAAAAAGATTAAGTCCTGCGAGAGGGCGCTCGGGGCCACAGTCAGTGGTCCCCGAGCACCCAAGTTCCCTGATGATCTGCGAAGTCTAAGTGCCTCGAAGAAAGTGCTCGGGGAGGTATACGGTGGCCCCCGAGCACCCGAGTCCCCCGACGATAAGGAAAGCTAAGTACCGGGAGAAGTGTGCCCGGGGCCGCTAGCGGTGGCCCCCTCGACACCCAAGTATCTCGAGGACCCACTAAAGGAAGTTCCGGGAGAGAGTGCTCGGGGCTGCGTGCAGCGGCCCCCGAGCACTCGGTCCCCCGAGGATCCGTACAAGCGTGCCCGGGAGAGAGTGCTCGGGGAGGGTGAACAGTACCCCCGAGCACTCGGTTCCCCGAGGATCAAGAAAGGGCATTCTCGGGAGAGAGTGCTCGGGGAGATGAACAGTGACCCCCAAGCACTCGGTTCCCCGATGACTCAGAGAGCCCCCTGATAGTGGCTCCCGCAGGGGCCCTCTGATGAGGTGTCAGCCAGTCAAAGGCCCAAGGCCGCATTTAAAGAGCGCGCGTGGCCTGTCACCCCCAACTGCTCCCGCCACGCTCGGTGTCAGTTCCTACCACATTCTGGCAGAAGGACGTGGGGTCATTAAATGCATGGGTCCCATCCCGTGCCATCCGGCCCGTCTCGGGATAACATCGTAAGGGCCGAGGCGTTCCGTCTGCCGCGCTGCTGTGGCAGGAGAGCAAGACAGGGCGGGCATTTATGGTGACGGATGACTGGGCGTGGGGCGTATTTTCCACCCCCGATCACTTCGCACAGAGGCTATGATGACGCCCTTTCCATTTATGGTATGTTGGAACTCGTGCCCCCCTCCCGTTCGGGGCACGCTACTACCGGCGGGTATTTAAAGCAGCCGGCAGCATGGACAAAGACAAGTTTTTGAAGTTTTTGAAGCTTTGAAATCTCTGAGCAAGCTGAAGAAACTGAGAATAGGCTTTAAGCAGAGAAGAGAAGAGAAGATCGAGAGCACCCAAAGCCAACAGATACACACAGACCGAAGAACAAGGAGCCTCAGGCTCTAAGATAGACAAACATTCTTGTAACCAGCAACATCTTTGAGGGACATTCTCAGGGCATTTATAGTATCCATATAGGAGTAGGGTGTTATGCCTCCGTGCGGCCCGAACATGTCTAAACACCAGCGCATTTACTCCGTTCCGCACTAGATCGTTTCACCCCACCGGCTATCGCATTCGTACCCATTTATTTCTCTGGCGAACATATTCAGGATCATCCCCCCGGCCTTATCTCTAAAAAGGGGTCCCTCAGGATCCCTGCGACAGGAGTTAACCCTCCGACAGCTAGCGTGCCAAGTAGGGGGGAAGCATCCCTGAATTTGTTTGTTTGTTTTCCTCGGTAGAAAAAATGGCCGGTGATCATCGTCTCCAGCGCTCCGGCTCCAGCTTCAGCGGGGAAATGGAGCCCCTCGCTCAGGAGGCCCCAGTCGCTGCTGCGTCCCAGCAGCAGCCGCGATCTGCATGCACGGCGTTACCCTCTCAAGGGGACCAGGGTGCTGGGCCCAGCAGGGCCGCTGCCGCCATCGCCAGTGCACCACCCAACCCCCAGCAGGTGGCCGAAACTCCTACCGCCAGGTCCGCGTCTAGACAGCACCGGGCGCCGCTCCGGCGTAGGCTCGCCTTCGGCGAGGCCAGTCCCGAGAGCACGCTGCTTGCGGCGCACGCTCTCCTCAGGCATCCGCTAGTCCAGGCGGCGGGGGAATCTCCGGAGGGCCGCTGGCTCTAGGAAGTCGCCGCCCTAGTCGGCACGGCCCATCGCCAGGTGCTGGCTGAAAGTTCCCGTGCCACCTCCCAGCGTGGCGCCGCTAGGACCGGCCCGTCATTAGGTGGCGGTCGCGCTGGCCGGGGGGCCTCCAGGCGGAGCGCTGCCCCCTAGCCACCTCCGGAACCCAGGACCTCCGCTTACACCTCAACGAGCGGAGGGGCATCAAAGACGCGCGCGTCACTCTCGAGCGCCAGCGGGAGACCCGGTAGGAGGCTGAAGCCGAGGACCAGGCCACCTCTTTGCCGGCCCATGATCGCCGGGGCTCCCCGGCTCGCCGGTGTTCACCGCCCAAGGGCGCTGCCCGCGCCGCAGGGTACGGCACCGGTTACCATGCCTTCGCCAGTGAGCTCCGCCGGGTCAAATGGCCCACCAAGTTCGCCCTGAGTTGCCAGAGAAGTACGACGGGTCCATCGACCCCGTCGAGTTCCTCCAAATATACACCACCGCCGTCCAGGCGGCTGGTGGCAGCGAGAAGGTGATGGCTAACTACTTTTATGTTGCCTTGAGGGGCTCTGCCCGCTCTTGGCTTATGAACTTACCCCCAGGATCTATCAGCTCCTGGGATGATCTTTGCCACCAGTTCGTGGCTAATTTTCAGGGCACATTCACGCGCCCCGGCCTGCAGTGCGACCTCCACGCCGTCAAGCAGCAGGAGGGGGAGACGCTGCGATGCTTTATTCAGCGCTTCAGCCAGGTCCGCAACACCATCCCGCGAATAACCCCCCACGCTGTCATTGTCGCATTCCGGCAGGGCGTCCGTGACGAGCGGATGCTCGAGAAGCTAGGTACGCACGAGGTTGAAATCACGGCGGAACTTTTCGCGCTGGCCGACAAGTGCGCCAAGGCGGTGGAAGCTCGGGCGTGGCACGTTCCACGCCCTGAGCACCCCGCCACCGATCAACCAGGTCCTTCCTGCTCCGGTAGGCGTGAAAAGAAAAAGAGAAGGAGACGCGAGACTGTCCCCGTCGAGCCAGCCTAGGGCCCCGCCCATGGGCCGGCCCAGGAGCCCAACCGTTGGCAAGCACGCCCGCGCCCGCCGACAGACGGCCCGCGCCCGCGAGGGCTCCGGCCCGAGCCCCTCCTAGGGCTCCGGCTCCCGCAAGGGCTCCCGCTCCAGCAAGGGCCCCCGCTCCTGCGGGGCCTGAGCCAGGGAAGTGGTGCCCGATTCATCAGACCGGGTGGCATGACCTCACGGAGTGCCGCACGGTCAAGGGCCTCATTGAGCAACGCCAAAGGGATCGCGAGGAGCCCCGCCAGGGTGGCGACGATGAAGCTGCCCCCAACAACCCAGAGCTCGGCTTCCAGGAGCCTGAGCACACCGTCGCCTTCATCGACGGAGGCGCGTACACGCCCTCCTCCCGCCGTAGTGTCAAGACCATGCGGCGCGAGGTGTGCTCGGCGACCCCGAGCGAAGAGGCCGTAAGGCCCCTGAAGTGGTCGGACGCCCCGATCACATTCAGCTTGGCCGACCACCCCGCCAGTACTGCAGGCATGGGGCGACTACCCTTGGTAGTGTCCTCAACCATCTGCAATGTGAAGGTCAGCAGAGTGCTGATCGATGGGGGTGCAGGCCTTAACCTCCTCTCCAAGGAGGCTTTTGAGAAGCTGCAGGTGCCCTTCAGGCGCCTAAAGCCGTCGCTCCCGTTTTACGGGGTGACACCCGGGCACTCCCTGCCCCTCGGGCAGGTCGAGTTGCCCGTGACATTCGGGAGTCGGGACAACTTCCGGACGGAGAACGTCATCTTCGACGTCGTAGAGCTCCCCCTCCCCTACAACACCATCCTCGGGCTCATGGCGCTCGCTTGGTTCATGGTGGTCACGCACTATGCATACCTCATGGTTAAGATGCCGGGCCCAGCAGGCCCCATCTCCGTGTCCGCCGAGACCAGCAGCGCCGTCTCCTTCGCCGAGCAGTTATACTCGGCCTTGGTCTCAGCTCGAGTCGAGGTCGAAGGTCGTCCAGGGGGCCCGGGACCCACTTCATCCAAACCCCGACTCGCTGCCGACGCCTCTGTTCCTACGAAGGAGGTCGTGGTGGGCGAAGACGCCTCCCAGGTCGTCCGAGTCGACGGTGACCTGGGCGGCAAATAGGAAAGCACGCTCGTCACCTTCCTCCGGGCTAACATCGACGTGTTTGCATGGCAGCCGACCGATATGCCCGGGATCCCTAGGGAGGTGATCGAGCACCACCTGGCTGTGCGCCCGGATGCACGCCCGGTGAAGCAGAAGGTCTGGCGGCAGGCGCCCGAGCGCCAGGAGTTCATCCGGGAGCAAGTCAGCAAGCTCCTTGACGCCGGATTCATCCGAGAGGTCCTCCACCCCGAGTGGCTGGCGAACCCAGCTATCGTCCCGAAGGCCAACGGCAAGCTCCGCATGTGCGTGGACTACACCGATCTAAACAAGGATTGCCCCAAAGATCCTTTTCCTTTGCCCCGCATAGATTAGATTGTAGATGCAACCGCGGGATGTGATCTTTTGTATTTTTTAGATGCAAATTCTGGTTATCACCAGATTCGCATGGCCATAGAGGATGAAGAAAAAACTGCTTTTACCACTCCGGTGGGGACTTATTGCTATGTATCGATGCCTTTTGGTTTGCGCAACGCTGGGTCTTCTTTCCAGCGCACCATACGCATCACCCTTGATTCGCAGGTTGGCCGCAACGCCGAGGCCTACATCGACGATCTCGTGGTCAAATCCCGAGACCGCGCCACCCTGCTCGAAGATCTTGCCGAGACTTTCAACAGTCTCCGCACTACCCGCCTGAAGCTCAACCCCGAGAAGTGCGTCTTCGGGGTGCCTGCGGGCAAGCTCCTTAGTTTCTTGGTCTCCAGCCGAGGGATCGAGGCCAATCCAGAGAAGATCCGGGCCATCGAGAAGATGCGACCCTCGGCTCGACTCAAGGAGGTTCAGCATTTCGCCGGCTGCATGGCGGCCCTCGGGCGCTTCATCTCCAAACTCGGGGAGCGAGGACTCCCCCTTTTCAAGCTTCTGAAGAAGACCGGTCGTTTCGACTAGACACCGGAGGCCGAGCAGGCCTTCCGCGATCTGAAGAAGTACCTCATCTCGCCACCCGTACTGGTGGCCCCATCCGAGGGTGAGCCACTACTGCTCTACGTCTCGGCCACTCCTCAGGTTGTGAGCATGGTACTGGTGGTGGAGCGCGATGAGTGCACGGGGTTAGGTGCTGGGTCCTAGCTCCCGGCCGCCCCCGAGCACTCCCCTGTCCTCGCGGCTCCCCCCGAGCAGGGGGTCGAGCTCGAGCACATTGCTCCCCCCGAGCAGGGGGTCGAGTCCGAGCACTTGGCTCCTCCCGACCAGGGAGTCGAGCCCGAGCACCCAGTCAGCCCCGACCACGCCGCCAAGCTCGGGCCCGCCGGGTACAGCGACCGGTGTACTTCGTCAGTGAAGTCCTCCGGGAGGCCAAGACAAGGTACCCCCAAGCTCAGAAGCTGCTGTACGCCATGCTCATTGCTTCCCAAAAGCTGCGCCACTACTTTCAGGCGCATAAGGTCTCGGTGGTTACTACGTACCCACTGGGGCCCATCCTCCGAAACTGAGAAGGCACCAGGCGCGTCATCAAGTGGGTGGTGGAGCTGGTGGAGTTCGACCTGCACTTTGTCAACCGTCAGGCGATCAAAAGCCAGGCGCTCTCTGACTTCCTAGCAGAGTGGACACCCGTCCCTGAGGTCGTCCGAGAAGAAATCTCCACATATCCCGGGCACGATGCGCCTGGGTACTGGATTATGCATTTTGACGGTTCCCTCACGCTGAAAGGCGTTGGGGCCGGAGTGGTTCTCACCTCCCCAACGGGTGAAGAACTCCAGTACGTCGTGTAGCTGCAGTTCCGCGCATCCAACAATATGGCGGAATATGAGGGCCTCATTGCCGGCCAACGAGCCGCGGTGGGCCTCGGGATTCGTCACCTCCTAGTCAAGGGAGACTCTCAGCTGGTGGTCAACCAGGTATCAAAAGAATACCAGTGCACGGATCCTCAAATGGCGGCGTACGTGGCGGCAGTCAGGAAGCTAGAGAAGCGCTTCGACGGCCTGGAGCTGCGGTACATCTCTCACCGCGACAACGCTCTGGCCGATGACCTTTCTCGCCTGGCCTCCTCCTGTGCGCGCGTCCCTGCTGGAGTCTTTGAAGAAAGACTCACACGGCCTTCCGTCCTGCCTGTCGAACAGGACGAAGGGGAAACCTCGGGCTCAATTCAGGGGACCCTGGCGGCGCCCTCAGTGGGAAGCCCCGACAGGGTGCTACCGTCCGGCGAGTGCGCTGCGCTTGCTGACAGTTCTCAAGATGCCTCGTGGATGGACGAGATCCGAGGGTACTTGAAGAAAAAGTTCCTCCCCGGGGATGATGCCTCTGCCGAAAGAGTTGCTCGGCAGTCCAAACGCTATGCCATAGTAGATGGGGATCTCTACCGGCGTGGCACAGGTGGCTTCCTCCTGAAATGCATCACCCGGGCAGAAGGCGACGAGCACATTGGTCGGGAAGGCCTTCCGGTAAGGTTTCTACTGGCCTACAGCCCTCCAGGATGCTTCCGAGCTGGTTTGGCGTTGCAGGGCGTGCCAGTTCCACGCAAAGAAGATTTACCAGCCAGCTCAGGCTCTTCAAACCATCCCCCTGTCATGGCCTTTCGCGGTCTGGGGGTTGGATATTCTGGGTCCATTCCCCCGAGCAATCGGGGGCTATGAGTACCTCTACGTCGCCATCGACAAATTCACCAAGTGGCCGGAGGCGGTTCCAGTCGTCAAGGTGACCAAGAACATGGCGCTCCAGTTTATCCGCGGTCTCACCAGTCGTTTCGGTATCCCGAACCGGATCATCACCGACAATGGCACTCAGTTCACAAGTGCCCTGTTCGGGGACTACTGCGAAGACCTCGGCATCAAGCTCTGCTTCGCCTTCGTCGCTCATCCTCGAAGCAATGGGCAGGTCGAGCGCGCCAACGTGGAGATACTGAAGGGGCTCAAAACCCGGACCTACAACGTGCTCGCAAAGCACGGGAAAGGGTGGATCGACGAGCTACCTCGTGCTATGGGCCAATCGGACCACGCCGAGTCGCGCTACAGGGGAGACTCCTTTCTTCCTTGTGTACGGCGCTGAGGCGGTCCTCCCCTCCGAACTCACTCTAGGCTCCCCTCAGGTGCATGCCTACTCTGAAGGCGAACAGGAGCAGCAAAGGCGTGACGACATTGACTATTTGGAAGAGCGCCGTCGGCGTGCCGCCGTCCGAGCAGCCCGCTACCAGCAAAGCCTGCGGCGCTACCATCAGCGACACATCCGAGCCCGGTCTCTCGAGGTGGGGGATCTAGTTCTCCGACGTGTCCAATCGCGCGAAGGAAGGAATAAATTATCCCCTATGTGGGAAGGCCCCTTTACCGTGATCGGTGTCCCGCGAGAAGGCTTCTTCCGGTTGGCTGCAGAGGATGGGCAGCCACTCCCGAACGCGTGGAACATCGAGCACTCGCACAAGTTCTTCCCGTAGATGGCCATGTATGCAGGCTCAGGTCAACCAGGCCGGGGGCTTCCCCCCTGCCCAAGTTGACCGGGGGCTACCACTAACTGGGTAAGTCACCCAACCTTGTAAAAATTGTCAATACAATACAGATATCAATGTGCCGTTCTTGTGTCAAATTTTATTTTTCTGGATTCCATATGTTTAATCTGTCTGGTGAGATGCTCGATTGTGCGAGAAAAGTTCGCTCTCTCATTTTCCCCGTTGATAAAAGAATCCCGATCGGTATGCGCGCGGGCAGTTGCCGCTGACTTACGTCTATCGTGGTAGGCTGTGGTGTTCGGTGTCGTGGCAGGCTCCCGGGCATCGCCGAGTCCCTGGGGTTCTCAGGTAATCCTATCGCTCGAGCTGCTCGAGTAGTCCGGAGCCTAGGCCCCAGGGGCGGGCTGTCGGTGCTTGGTCTGGTCTGTCATACCCGGGCGCCACCGAACCATAGGACCTCTGGGTTATGCCTCTGCCTATTTTGTCCGCCGATCTGGGTATTCGAGGGGTCTCGGGTCGAAAACGAGAGCAGTCTATAATGAGTACCACACTAACAGAGCGTACCAAGCAAAGAATTTCTCTATTTTTCTCAAGTCACAGATCGACAATCAAAAGCAAAAGCAGCTCGACCGTGAGGGCTTCAGTGCCCAGGTCGCTGCTCGGCCCTAAGGGTCCTCGGGTGGTCCTACTACTCAGGCATGAGTGGTCAGGATCGCCTGACCCCAGGCTCTCCATGCGCCCCCCCAGTGCTCGGGCGCCCCAGCCGTGGGAACCAAGTCCCCCGCACCCCGAGCTCGGAGCGCATGCCTCTCCTGGATCGGTTGGCCGAAAAGCTGGCAGCTGTCCGGTGAGTGGTTAAATTCACATGAATTTACATTCAGTAATATATTGTTCCCGAGTTGTCCTCGGGGGCCCTCGTACTCTAATCTGTTCGGTGAGATGGTCTCCTCGCGCACAAAACCCTGCCAGGTGTCCACTTTTCCCGGAACGACAGAACGGACAGTAGAAAGGTGTACCGTACGTACGGCAATGTCTGACCGAAGTCTTTCATGGTGGTCGTGGTGTTCGGTCCGCTTAAAAGGCCTCGGGCACTACTGAGCCTCTGGGGTTCTCGGGTTATCTCACGGCTCAAGCTGCTCGAGCGGTCGGGAGCCTAGACCCTGGGGACGGGCTGTCAGTGCTCGGTCCGGTCCGTCCTAGCCCGGGCACCACCAAACCATCGGGACTCGTGGTCGCATTCCCGCCCGCACGTGTCTCCAGTCTACCTGTTTGAGTGGTCGCAGAGTGGGAAAATGTTCACTGGTCATGGCGTGCTCCGTGCTGGATCGATCTATCTCCCGAGCAAGGAAGTTCGTGCCTTTGTCTTTTGACTTAGCCATTGCAGACTCGCGAGGGCTCAGGGGCTGAATGCGCAGAGAAGGCCTCACTGCTCGGGCGACGAGTGGTCGGGGCGACTTCGTTCTCGGGGAGGGAAAGGTCGGGCTCGATCCGACTGAGTACTCCTCGGGGCATCAAGTGAAAACAACAGAAACTTCATCAAGCACTCAGAAGAACACTGGAGTTGCGACCCCAAAGAAAGGCTTTCATTATATTTACAAAAAGGACAGCTATTCTGAGGGATCACTCCCATATTTACATCAAGTCAAAGAAAAAGAAAAATTACAAAAGCCTAATCTAAGTCGGAGTCCTCGCCGCTGCTCCCCGGGTCTGGAGTCGGCGGCGCCTCTCGCGTGAAGCAGACCGCCACCTCGGTAGCGGCGCCCCGAACTGCCTCCCGGGCGGCCTCCTCCTTGGCTTCGACCACCCCTTCCCGAGCTGGTTCCAGCGGGAAGTTCGGGTCCCGGCTTCGGTAGCAGGCCAGGACATGCTCGGCCACCGCTTGGGCCAAGCCTCGCCCTTCCCGGGCGGCTAGCTCCTGGACGGCCTGGGGGAGCGCCTCGAGGCGCTGGCTGATTCTCTGGAAGCCAAGGGCGATGTGGCCGATGCCCGTCCCCTTCGCCTCCACGTGGACTCGCTCGAGCCCGGCCACCCTCACGGACCTCTGCGCTTTCCGAAGGATGTCTTCCATCATCAGCTTCACGTTGGCCCGTTCGGTCTTAGCGGTCTCGAGCTCCTCCATCACACTCTACAGCCGCTCCTCGAGGCCCTGTCCCCCGACCGCGCCGGTCGAGGTGGCGCCGGACGCCTGGGCTTCAGCCTGCTTCACCCGGTCTGCAAGGGCGGAGAGGGCCTGCTCGCGGGTGGTCAGCTCTGACTCCCACTTGGTGGCCCGCTCCTCCTGAGCGGCTGAGGCCACCACCGCCTCGGCAGCCTCCGTCTCCCGGAGGATCAGCAGTTCCTCCCGGGCTTCCAGATCCGCCGTCGTGATGCCGACGTCGGTCTCTCGGATCGCGACGTCCTCCTCCCAGCACTGGAGCTCCTCCTCCCGGCGCTGAAGTTCGGCGCGGATCTGGTCAGCCTCGCCTTTCTGGTGGGCCAAGTCAGCCTGGGAGGTCTCTGCCATCCTCTCGCGAGCCAGGACCGCCTCCTCCCGAGCCTGCACCTGCCTCTCCCTGGCGAGTGCCTCAGCAGCCTGCTACTGCGATGCCTCGGCCAGGCGGGCGGCTTCTTTTTTCTCCCGCACGGCCTCCGTGCGAATGCCCTCCAGGGCCTCCCGCTCCTCCTCCAACGCGCATCGCTCGTTCTCGTTGACAGCGCGCGCCGCGGTGACGCGGGCCTAAAAAAGGCGCCTGCCCTCGGCAAGCTGCTCCCTCTCCGCGGCAAGGGCAGTGCAGCTCACCTCAAGCTGCGTCATCTCCCCCGCCACGGCCACCTCCAGCAGCCCGATCACCTCCCGGGCGCTTCCTAGCACGACTAGGAGGGGGTCGGCGGGCCGGCTGGGCGACGGCCGGGCGCTGGGTCCCCTGCGAGCCTCCTCCGAGGGGCTCGGGGTCCCTGAAAACTGCCATGCAGGCACCGCCCATGACGAGGTAGTCCGCCCCATGCTCGACGCGCTCGGGGCGGGCTCAGCCGGCGCCGGTTGCTCGGGCGCGGCCGCTGCCACCCGCTCGGGGCTGGGCGGCACCTGTGGCTCCGTCTCGGCCGGCGCGCTCAGCGGCTCTGGCTCCACCGGCGCGCTCGGCTCAGGCGCACTCGGCTCGGGGGCTGGAGCCGGCCTCGGCGCCTCCGGCCATCCTTGGTCTCCGGCGGCGCCCGTAGGCGGCCTGCAAAAGAGAAACGAGGTTAGTCTCCGAACTCACTCCGGGCAAGACATGCTCAGGAAAAAAGGGGGGAAACTTACGCAGATTTGGGTCTTCGGTATTGCCACCTCGATTCCAGGATCCTGTACCCCGGACCCGCCGTGCAATCTTCGGGCTCCAGACCAGGCCCAAGCAGATCAAGCTCTGGTTCCAGAACCGCAGATGCCGCCCCCGCCGATGGCCCCGCGCTGGACGATTGGCCGTCCTGGCCTCCCTCCTCCTCCCCAGGCGACGGCGACGGAGGGGACGTCGGCGAAGGAACGAAAGTCCGGGGGCGCTTCCCTCTGTCCCCTGGCTCTGTCGCTGCCCCGTTGTCGGTGGCGCCTCCTCCTCTGGCCTGGCGGCTGCTGCCTGCAGCAGCCCCACTGCTGGCTTGCAGCCCGCCGCCTGCGGCTCCCGGGCCACCGGTCTGCGCCGGATCGCCTGCGGCCTCCTCGCCGGCCGCCTCGTCCACCCCGGGAATCTGGATAGTCCCGGGGTTCCGGCGCCCCGGCCGATCGACCAGCCCCTGAGCGTCGAACTCCGGCAGCTTCGCTTGCAGCGCCACCCGGTCAGGGTTCGCGCAAAGCGGTAGCTCCTTCTAGGGGAGCTCCGCCCGGCTCAGGTCGTCCACCCCAATCACCACCCGGAGCAGACCCCTCAACGCCGCTTTGTCCAGGTCCCACTCCGCGCCGATCTGGGTCCGGGTGATGTCCTGGGAGCCGGTGTACACCCAGCAGGGCCGGGCCCGCTCCCGCAGTGGCGCCAGGCGGCGGCGCAGGTAGTCCGCCACCACCATCACCGAAGTAAGCCCGGCCTGGCGCAGGAAGTCGATGCGCTCCAGGACCGGCACCATCCGTGCATCCGCCTGCGGCGGCACCTCCCAGGCCACCTTCTGGGGTTCCGCCGCCATCTCCGGCAGGGTCAGACGGTCGTGGGGGCTGACGTCGATGTAGAACCAGTCGCGCCGCCAGTCCTCCCACTTGCTCCGTAGCACCTGGGGAATGTACTGCTCCCCCAGGCCATCCCACAGCCGAAAGTTGCAGCAGCCGGCGACGTCCGCGGTGGAGAAGCCCCTCTTCTTCCCGGCCGACCGCAGCACGAAGAAGTGCCGGAAGAGCGTCACTGACGGTGGCACCCCCACGAACTTCTCGCAGAGGTGGGCGAAGACAGCCAGGATGACGACGGAGTTGTGGCTGAGGTGCACCAACTGGATCCTGAACGTATCAAGGATCTGAAGGAAGAACGTCTAAAACGGCGGCACCAGCCTGGCCGCCACGAAGGAAGTGAAGAGGATGATGCGCCCCGGACGGTCTGTCGTCGGTGAGAAGCTCGCCGACATCACCACCGAGGCCCCCCGCTGGCCCTCGGACACCATCAGCTTCCGCACCTTGTCCGCCGCCTCCTCGTTCACAAGACAGGACTCCGGCAGCATGCTGTCGGGAGTCTTGTCACGGCAGCTTCCTCCTGCTCTCGACATCTTGTCAGGGTGGGGGATGATCTGGACGGTGGGGGAAGAGGGGTGCTCTGATCGCCTAAGGAAAGTCTAGGGCTCAGGAGCGCAAGGAAGGCGAAAGCTTGATCGCAAGATGGCGTAAAGAGGGGGGCGGTTCGCTCCCCTCCTCCTTTTATACCCCAGGGAAATTCAAACGTCGCCTGCCACGGCGCGCTCTGCGAGATGGTTTCCTCGGCCAGCGCAACAGCTAGGCGAATCTCCCTCGGGCCGTGCGGGCGTCAGCAGTTGCCACGCGTATTTTCCTCGATTTGCGCGGTTGCCACAGGCACCGTCTGCCTCGTTATCACGCGCCGCCCGTCCCGTTCTCACATGCCTCGGGAGTCAGTTGGACGCCCGTCCGTTCGGCTCCCCGTTGGGCCGTGCCAGAAGCCCGGACCGGAAGGGCCACTATCTAAGAGCACGCCGCGTGGCGTCAGTACTAGCTTCGGCCTCGTTGACGATGAAGGGCCCATCCGCAGTCTCTGGGTCATCGCCTGCCAATGGGCCTGAGGGCTGCTGTCGGTGAATCAGGAACTAGGGGTCCCCGAATCCCGAGACCAGGCCAGCAATCCGCCACATGGCGCCATGCCGCAGAGCCTCCTCCGCGAGGTAAAAAAGATTAAGTCCCGGGAGAGGGCGCTCGGGGCCACAATCAGTGGTCCCCGAGCACCCAAGTTCCCCGATGATCTGCGAAATCTAAGTGCCTCGAAGAAAGTGCTCGGGGAGGTATACGGTGGCCCCCGAGCACCTGAGTCCCCCGACGATCAGGAAAGCTAAGTACCGGGAGAAGTGTGCACGGGGCCGCAAGCGGTGGCCCCCTGGGCACCCAAGTATCTCGAGGACCCACTGAAGGAAGTTCCGGGAGAGAGTGCTCGGGGCTGCGTGCAGCGGCCCCCGAGCACTCGGTCCCCTGAGGATCCGTACAAGCGTGCCCGGGAGAGAGTGCTCGGGGAGGTGAACAGTACCCCCGAGCACTCGGTTCCCCGAGGATCAAGAAAGGGCATTCTCGGGAGAGAGTGCTCGGGGAGGTGAACAGTGACCCCCCGAGGACTCGTTTCCCCGATGACTCAGAGAGCCCCCTGATAGTGGCCCCCGCAGGGGCCCTCTGATGAGGTGTCAGCCAGTCAAAGGCCCAATGCCGCATTTAAAGAGCGCGCGTGGCCTGTCACCCCCAACTGCTCCCGCCACACTCGGTGTTAGTTCCTGCCACATTCTGGCAGAAGGGCGTGGGGTCATTAAATGCACTGGTCCCATCCCGTGCCATCCGGCACGTCTCGGGATAACGTCGTAAGGGCCGAGGCGTTCCGTCTACCGCGCTACTGTGGCAGGAGAGCAAGACAGGGCGGGCACACCGGGCCGCTCTGCGGTTGCCCGGTGGGCCCTCTCCACGGCGCTCGTTGCCAATGCATTTATGGTGACGGATGACCGGGCGTGGGGCGCATTTTCCACCCCCGGTCACTTCGCACAGAGGCTATGATGACGCCATTTCCATTTATGGTATCTTGGAACTCGTGCCCCCCCTCTCGTTCGGGGCACGCTACTGCCAACGGGTATTTGAAACAGCCAGCAGCACGGATAAAGACATGTTTTTGAAGTTTTTGAAGCTTTGAAATCTCTGATCAAGCTGAAGAAACTGAGAATAGGCTTTAAGCAGAGAAGAGAAGAGAAGATCGAGAGCACCCAAAGCCAACAGATACACACAGACCGTAGAACAAGGAGCCTCAGGCTCTAAGATAGACAAACATTTTTGTAACCAGCAACATCCTTGAGGGACATTCTCAGGGCATTTATAGTATCCATACAAGAGTAGGGTGTTACGCCTCCGTGCGGCCCGAACCTGTCTAAACACCAGCGCATTTACTCCGTTCCGCACTAGATCATTTCACCCCACCGGCTATCACATTCATACCCATTTATTTCTCCGGTGAACATATTCAGGATCACCCCCCCCCCCCCGGCCGAATCTCTAAAAAGGGGTCCCTCAGGATCCCTGCGACAGGAGTTAACCCTCCGACAGTATCAGTTTGTACTACTTCTAAATAAATAATAGATATCAGTTAAGCTACTTAAGCTTCAAATAAATAATAGATATCAGTTCATACTACTTTAATTTTCAGAGAATACTTTAATAGGAAGTCTACAAATAATATTTTACAAACATGAGATGATATACTTGATTTGACCTTAGATGCAACAAATCTCTCAATGTATTCCATCTGTCCAAGTAATAATTCCTAAATAATAGAGTGATCCCCTTGCTTAATATAAAACAGAAATAGTGAATAAGAACAAAAAATCAATGCCCCCTATTGAATAAAAAAAGCCTCGAACTATTGCTAAACTTGATTTGCAAATAAAATGTAAATGCAGAAAAAAGATCACATACTTTTAGTTCCTGAAGGTGTCGTCTATATTAGTATCAAGCTTGATAACCTTAGCAATCAGTGCCCTCTTTCAAGCTGTAACTCTTGGCGGACCGCCAGGAATTTGAATATTTGGAACATTCAATGAGTCGAGATACAATACCTGCACACATGAATAAAAAAACATACATTCATTAACAAAATGTGCTTGGAAAAATATACTAAATGGCAATCCTTATACAATTAAGACAAGCTTACCACAAGAAAGAAGAGGCAACCCTTGAGTAGAATTTCTGGTCTGCATTTCATGTACAAAAGTTTTCAACGAATCTACCACAAATTGACACCAATTGAGCTCCTTGACTTTTGATAAATCACACAATGCAGGATAACACTTTAGGCTGATGAACATACAAGTGGTTGGACATAAGAATGAGGACACATCCAACATAAGCTAAGACCTAAGGTAACACTCATCTACATTCTTATTGTCTTGAAGTCTTTTCACAATTGTTTTGATTTGAGGTGCCACCCATCATCAATTTGGTATTCCTCATGAATGAAATTGATGGCTTCAACATCGAAGTCATAGATCACATTACTCCCTTCCCTTGGTAAGCCCAAAATATTATTGAACTGTTTCTGCTGCAACACTCACCCTCCCTCTCTCAGGTATCACAAGTTCGCTTGTTTTAGGTTGAAAATTCCTTATCACCCACTTGGTGAGATCAACAGGCAACACACTAGTTCCGATATTAAGCAACCCACCAAATCCAATGCCTTCTATCATGTTTCGCTGCTCAGGTGACATAGTTTTGTACAATTTAACAAGTCTTGCTGGTAAAGCTCTATTTTTTACACCTTGAGTTAAAATAAAGGAGAGTAAAAAAATAAATTAAAATAAATGGTTTGATTACTAAACTGCATAATCAGTGTGCATGCATAAACCATATGAGTTGAAAAAAAACTACATAATCAGTGTGCATGCATCAATGCTTGGTAAGTAAAAAAGTTGCATAATGGATGAACAAAAACTGCATAATGATTATGAAAGAATTGCTTCCAAATTTCATAGAACTTGTTTTCATATTTTTAGAAACATGCACCTTGAACACTGTGTTCATAACTATTTTTACTAGTTTCATCCCTACTGCTTGCCACAAAAGAATATAATAGCTACTAATCACTTAGCCTATGTTTTGGATAACAAGCATGCACAAATAAGTGATCAGAAGCAGGAAGAAAAAATGTGCTCTATCCCTACTGCATATGCACAAATGCATAAGACATACACATATTCAGGTGAAGTTGAAGATAGATAATTAGAAGATGAAGAATTGGGTAAAGAGGAGGGAAACCCAACCAATGACGATGGAGGAAAAGGACCAGACGATAGTGAAGGTAACGAAGAGATTGAAGTTCCACTTATCCAGCGATCAAGGTGGAGCAAGGTTCTGGAATGAGGGCACAGTGAGCCTCACAAGGAGCAGATAAGAGGTGACAGTGTCCCTGTTCAAATGGAGCCAAGCATTGGGTCACGTGGCATCAACAATAATGCTAAAATTTGTCCTCAACCTCTAGCTGTTATCCCTAATGAAAATGCAACCAGCAAAGATGAGAGAGTTGATCACCAAGCTAAAGGACTTGCAAAGAGCAGGTGGCCAAAGTTGAAGCTGCCCAAGACAATTGGAACTTCATCAAATATTGGTAAAAGCAATACATGGGATTTCTCACCCCCCCCCCATATTGCAGTATCATGAAATTCATTGACAACGACTCACAACAAGGTGAAGCTATAGGTTAGTTTATAGAGAAAGATAGCATGGTAGATTATACTAAGGAAGTTCCTGCAACAAAAGGTCTTCCACTTGAACAAGACTTGTCTACACATAGCTGGTTAGATGATTTATCTTCTGGGGATCCAGACAAGCTTTTAGAAGATGTTGAAAGGCAGAGGCAAGTTTGAATTGATGAGTCTTTCTCAAGAACCGTGAACATAGATGACAAATCTGAAGCAAGCATCTAAAGAAGTATTGAAGTGTCACTAATTGAAGACCTTCAAGACAGAACCACAGCACCAAGTATTCATGAACCTCCTAGTGGTGCAAGCACTTCTGGTATAACTACTTTCAAACTTCAGCCAAAGAGGAAGTATAAGGTGCCAGATGCATTGCGGTCTCCATATATCGACTACAATAGCAAGAATACTTTCAGGTGTAGTAAGGAAATATGCATGGTATACAATATTGTGTGTTGAGCTAGTGGAAGGTCTACAAGGTCCAGCAAAAGTTCCATCCTCATTTTCATTTACCATATTCAACGATATAGCTATCATATTTCTACAATCATTTTTGTAGTTTTACTTATCATAAATAGCTGGGTTCGTGATACTTTTTGTGTTTTATTATTTTGTGCAGCCTTATTATTATCAACTATTTCGCCTTGTTTGTTAGTTTGGCTCATCTTTTAGAGTTTGTTACACCAAGGGTGAAGCTACTGAACACTATTGCTGAAATTGGAAGCTATGCACTAAATAATTTCGAGAGAGGGTACCGGATAAAATGAATACTGTCATTAAGAATTGCCATAAGTTTTTTTGATTTCTTCTTGAAATTTGCAGTTTTTCTTGCCTAAAATATCATGGCATGCCTTCCTTCTCCTCTTGTTCATTCTACTTTTTTCAATCATTTGAAACAATACAACATGCATTTACTTTGTATTTCTTTTTGTTAGACTTGCCTGCAAGATGGTCAGCTGGACCATGCTGAAGTCAAAAGGGCATTCCACAGATGTATAGAATGTCTGGATCATTTTTAAATGGTTCATTCTATCTTTCCTTCATTTTTTCTATTTAATTATTAAATACAAGCAATATGTTACCAAGCTGCGTTGCTTATCATTTTGAGAAATAATATAGATATTGTTCCCTGTCTTTCAAACATGGACACCAAAAGGGCTGGATGAAAAAGTTGGCCACTACTTCCTTTTGGTTTTGAACTTGTGCCAAAGCATTTTGAGGTGCTTCACTCCATGAGGTCTCTCAATGATGAAAAGCTAGCAAGTTGTTGTGCTAACCTTGTAGCATGAATCAAGGAGTGTTAGAAAATATTTTACCCAGACATAAAGAAGAAAATAGACACCTATGAACTGATAGACATTTAGGTCCCTTTGCAGACCAATGAGTAAGTTGATACTATCACTTATGTTTCCATCTTTTTTTTATTTTACTCTTGCATGTTCAAATTGTGAATTCATGTGTGTTTTTTAAGCCAAGATTGTGGATTTCACATGCTTATGCATTGTGAATATTGGGATGGTCGAATCCTATCTACATTCAAGGAAGAATATATGCCAAACATTCGTAAGTTGCTGACATATAAATGGCTCGACCACCCCGAAAATAATGTGAATTGAAAGCTGAAGCTAAAAATAGAATAGGTACCAGCTGCAATATCTCAGTTTATACTTTATACTATTCCCAAATTTTTATTTCATTCAATTCGGTGTGCAAGCATTTTTATGAGTTACATAAGCATATATGCAATGAACTATAAGCAAATTTTCTGATGTTTGCCATATATTCGACATGCATAAGCATTTTTATGAGTTGCATAAGCATTTTTTATGAGCTCATCAACAGTTGCATAAGCATTTTTATCAATTGCATAAGCATATATGCAATGAACAAGAAGCAAAATTCCTAATATTTGGCATATATTCGGCATGCATAAGCATTTTTATGAGTTGAATAAATAATTTTTTAGCTCATCAACAATTGAATAAGCATTTTTTATGAGTTGCATAAGCATATATGCAATGAACAAGAAGAAAATTTTCTTATATTTGGCATATATTCGTCGTGCATAAGCATTTTTATGAGTTGCATAAATAATTTTTTAGCTCATCAACAGTTGAATAAGCATTTTTTATGAGTTGCATAAGCATATATGCAATGAACAAGAAGCAAAATTTCTTATGTTTGGCATATATTCGGCTCGCATAAGCATTTTTATGAGTTGCATAAGCATTTTTAGCTCATCAACAGTTGCATAAGTATTTTTATGAGTTGCATATGTAAGATAAGCATATTTTCAAAAGATAGAAGCAAAATATAATAGTATCTACAAGCATATTTTTCATAAATAGAGAAGCAACCTGATATTAAAATATGAAGTAAACTGCATCAAGCACTTGATTCAATAAACCACCTCATTGTTCATTACATAAATAAATTAAATTAACATTCTGATGTTTATATCTCTGCATATCTGCTATGTGAATAGTTGCATTTCTGCATTTGAAACTCTTTTTTCTATTCTATTTGGACACTTGGGGGTTGTGTGCTTACTAGAGTGACAAATGCTACACTGGTTCCTCCTTTTTTGTTATGCAGTTATTCCATTAGATAGCCTTTTTTGACTTTTTTCGCCCTTTGTCAACTAATCTTGGAGGATTCTTTACTTTGCTTGAAGTATTAGGAATAGAAACATCATGTAGATTTATGCCAATAGTCCCAAGTTCAGTAGGACTAGACATAGCAGTTGTAAGTACAGCAACTGAAGTTGCAGTAGTTAAAGCTGCAGAAGCTATAGTAGTGTGGGCATTTGTAGCATCAAGATTGTTGGGATTTTGAGAGCACCAGCAACAATATTAGCTGATGTCTCATTCCACCGTGTCTTTTTCTTCTTCTTCTTCTTTAGATCTTCAAGTTCAGATCGCATCATTCCAATATGCTCTGTAACAATTTCATAAGCATATTCTAAAATTGAACCCATGCAAACAAACTTTATGAACGTGGAGGGAAAATTGTTGAATCTTATCGTCTTTTGGTTCTGCAAAAGCATACCATTAGTCCCAAAGTCAACTTGAAGATTTGCATTAGCATCTGTGCCAATAGGCATTTCCTACTGCTTCCACCTTTCCAATATGTATCGGTCAGGCACCTTCTTGATACCAAATTTGCTCATAACCTTGATGATGTGATAGCAAATTATGCCATCCCTATCAAACTTGATCCACTCGCAATAGTAACTTTCTTCTTCTTCAATTACCGTCACATCATATGTGTGGAACCGTCCAAATAGTATTCTAATTAATCATCAGAAGCATCATTATTCATAATCACAACCTCAATGATTAACCAGAATACCATCCTGGTAGTCCCAGAACGTGTTTTGTGCCCAAGATCAGAACACATACCTTTCCAACATGTACATCACAACATAGCTTAAGAAAGAGCGAGTAATTAAAGTTAGATTACAAGTTCTTAAGCATGCAACCATTTACAATCATTTACACAAAGAGAAACTATGCAGCGAAAGATTAAAATTTAACAACAGCAACAAAAGGAGAGTAGAGTCATATGTCCTTAGGCTCAACCCCAAAAGCTACGTCTCACCAGAGTAGAATGCACTACTCTTGCCCACCACCTGCATCGGTGGGCACGAAGTAGCCAAATACCGCCTCACCCTCACCAGCAGAACCTGAAAGCGCAGGCACTAATACGAAGGTACTCGCAAGACTTAAACCACATAGAGCACATATACATACCTTTCCTCTAAGGATTATGTATTGAGCTGTTAGCAAGAGTAGACCACAAGGTTAAGTAAAACATATGCGGTAAGCAACCTAGATATATATGTGTGAGCATCTATACTTAACAAAAAAAATCTTTCTACCCTGCAAACCACAACTTGAACATGTATGTATAGGAACCATACTATCTCATCAACAAAATCTACCAACCATTTCCATCATACCATTAACTTATCCCACATTCATAAACTCTACGACCGATACAAATAAAACAATAGCATGCCCATGACCGAGAGCGTGGAATTTCAAAATGTTTTTACACCCTGCAGGGGGTACAACTTTACCCACACGACTTGCGGACCATTCGGCTTGTGCTACTCACAAAAGTACTTAAAGGGGGTACTTGAGTCAACCTTTCTCATACCCAGAACCACCCACTTGCGATGCACCTATGGCACCGGGGTTACCACGAGCGTGTCCTAGACACCTCCGGCTCCCCGCCACCTTGCTTCTCCTTTTCTTTTTCTCTTACGCACCATAAAGCCGCAAGGCAAGTGTTGGCACTGCATATGATAATCAGCTTACCTTACCAATAGATTAGCATGTGGTGAGTACGGAAAGTGCTAGAGCCAACAGCAGCGACGGACGGCCTTAAATGATGCAAGCGGTCTATGGCATTCGGGCTCCTCTCCAGAACTACCCAGAAGACTCCTCCTGGGCAGAAGATACCACTAACACCGCCCACATCTCACCTCAATCTCACATCTCAACCATCCATCTCAACCTCATCTTTGTATCTGTGAACAGTGATTAAGCACTAGGCTCGCGAACAACAGTAGCACCGTCGCCCGATTTCTACTGAGGACCTAAGCATTGCTAAGCATTTCGAATAATCCTTGAAGCTAAACTCCAACTACATCATCAAGGCTACAAGGATAAAGATTCATCAATAAGTCAAGGTAGAGATAATGCATCAACATAGGTTCTACCCATATCAACCTAACACTGGACTCAATACATGCAAACATACATAAAGCATAATTTATCAATTTTAGACTCCATTTAATTTGAACAAAGGGTGCAGTATGCTTAGATGCTTACCTTGCTGCTCCGGGGTTTGCCCGATATTTTCTGTACAGAACTCACAAAAACGCAGAAGGTTGGCGTTGTCTTCGATCACGCTCGCGTCACGCTCCAGACCTTCATTCACTAATAAAGAACGCATGCAATGATGAGCATGAATGACCTGCAATGACGGATGCACCACAGTGTATGTCAACCGTGCAATGCATCATGCCATGAGTTTAAACCATCAAGATTTTCTTCACTTGGATTATTGTTAATTATCTGACAATTTATGGATTTATTGAGCCTAACACCAAGCTTAACCCTAAATAGAAAGGTAACTATGTTTAATCGTGAGTGTGAGCATTTTTACTGAACAGGGCATAAATTAACCAGATTAACGAAATTGATTTAATCAATTTTGGAGTTACCAATATTTAGTTATGAATTAATGAAGCTTAAACATATTTCATTAAACCATTCAATCTCGGCACATAATTACTAGTTGAAAAAATATTCAAATTCACATTTTCTGGTTTTACCGAATGTTAAAAGGCCTAAATCCTTTTTACACCCGGGAACCTGCTAGCCATAGTCATGAGTAGTGGGGCTAGGGGCTCCTGACTCGGTCAAAATCGACCGAGTCGGTTGTGGGTGGACATGGCCGGCGGCTAGCCAGACCTCGTCGGCGGTGAGCGGTGGGGATCAGTCGGGGAGGGTAGCAAGATCAAATTTGCAGAAAACTGAACTCTCTCACCGTTTGCTCCTCCTAGCTCGAGACCGTTTGCCTCGAGACGTGCTCCTCCTCGAGGGTCTTCATTCATCAAGAGCGCTCTCAAAGCAATTTTCAAGATTTGCACCCATAATGCCACTCAAATCAAGGATCAAGGTGCTCGCTTATGGAAAATGGAGAATCGTCAGAAACAAATGTACTCATCCATGAACCTCCAGCCACCTTGCTCTCCTATTGAGTCAGATGAAGCGGAGAGTGCACCATTCGAGGTTGAGAACCCTTGGGCATGGTATGATGAAGCCCAAGCTGCTGCCGAGAGTTCTCAACAACAAGCTCAAGATGATTCCTCTGACGGCGCCGAAGGAAGTGAAGAAGAGGAAGAAGATGATGAGGAAGATGGCAGCAGCGAGTAGGCTCTCTCTTTTTGGTGCTTGATGCCAAAGGGGGAGAGATAGTTATCCATTTCCTTAGTTTCCTTAGCTTTGGACTCCTTTTAATTCCTATCGCCATTGGACAATTGGACTTTTATTTGTGATGAACTTTGTGTCGTTTAATTTGTAAGACCTTTTATGTTAGTGTGATTATTGTCGTACTTTCTTAAGTTTTATGTGCTCCATGTCTTATCATAAATTTTGTATCCCACGGATTCTAGGATATAGGGGGAGCTCCTGTGAATTTAAATTCTCAAATATGTGCATTGATGTTTAACTCCGTTTAAACCAATGCACACATTTAGGGGGAGCTCACCATATCTTCTAGAATTCAAAATCTTTTTCATATATCCTTGTGTATGCTTTAATCGGGTTGTCATCAATCACCAAAAAGGGGGAGATTGAAAGTGCATCTAAGCCCCCTAAGTGGGTTTTGGCTTATTGATGACAAAACGATTAAAGAACTAACATGCTTTTCGAGTATTGAACAGGTATAAACATTAGTTGTGAAGGTAAATGACGTTTGACGCCCGCCGAAACAGATGAAGAATCAACGAAGGGTACAAGATAGGGTTTACATTCATTTTACTTTTGAAATTGAGTCTAGGATAGACATATTTTTTAGATGGATGGATTTGATTGCTTGATTAGTGTCTCAATGCTCAAGATATTCTTTAGAACCACCCAGTTGAGAGACACATTCACTCACGGACACGAAACTCTTTCTGAAAAATCTTCAGAGTCCGGAGTCTCCGGTGTTCACCGGATACTCCGGTACTCTGTGTTCAGCCGGAGTCTCCGAGATAGCCTCCGGCAGAGAGTCTCGGTTACGGTTTATTCTTTTTAAGAAAAAAAAAGACCGGAGTCTCCGGTGTTCACCGGATACTCCGGTAAAATGTTTAGTGTGCAGCCGGAGTCTCCGAGGTAGACTCCGGCAGAGACTTTCGGTTAGCATTTAATCTTTTTGATAAAAGAAAATAAAGACCGGAGTCTCCGGTGTTCACTGGATACTCCGGTACCTGGAGATGCCGGAGGATCCGGCTAGTCTCCGGACTTAGTCTTTTTGGAAAATCTGTCAGGACCGGAGACTCCGGTGTTCACCGGAGACTCCGGTAATTAAACAGAACTGTAACGGCTAGTTCTGACACGTTCGTGACCGTTCTGACGCCGTTTTTGGAATTAGGACCGGAGACTCCGGTGTACACCGGATACTCTGGTAAGCTCTGACAAAAACAGTAACGGCTAGTCTGTGAGAGAGTGCTATAAATGCCCCCTCTCTCCATAGCATTTAGGGCTTGCTGTGGCTGGTATTCTTGAGACCTCTTGAGCACTTTAAGAGCATTCAAAGCCCCTCCGATCATCTCTAGAGCAAAGTTTGCACAAATTTGAGAGTGTGTGTTTGGAGAGGGTTCAAGCCACTTGAGCATTGAGTTCTTCATCGAGCATCTACTGCGATCATCTCTCTTGAAGCTTTGGGCTTCTAGAAGGAAAGGAGTCGCCCGAAGAGCACCCAAAACTTGTGGTGTGCCTCGGGAAGTTTGTAAGCATCTTCATATTGAGTAAGAATTTCTAGCTTGATCTTGGTGGTCGCTAGAAGAGGATAGGGTTGGAGAAGACCCGGCTCTTTGTGAGCTCCTCAACGGAGACGTAGGCACTTCTTTGTGAGGTGGCCGAACTCTGGGATATATTCACGTGTTCTTATTTGCGAAATTTACTTTATCGTGTGAATTTGGTAATTTGTCATTTAAATTGCTATAGTGACAATCTTGCTAGTATTAAGTGTTATTCTAGCCTTGTGATATCTAGTTGACCTAGTGTAATTCTTAGACTCTAGCTGTTGTCTTTAGTTCACATTTATTCTGAAATTTCCTGTCAGGCCGGAGACTCCGGACTAGACCGGATACTCCGGACCATACCGGAGTATCCGGACTTCACCGGAATATCCGGCAGTTTAATCCGCTGTTTTTAGTTTTAAGTTTCAGAAAAGCCTATTCACCCCCCCCCCCCCTCTAGGCACTTTCACACGCTTGGGGACGTGCTTAGCCTGGGAGGCTTGTGGAGTAGGTTGAGCGGGTGGTGGCCCTGGAGCAGTCGCCACGGCTCCCAGCTTGGGGTAAGGGCAATCATGTGCATAGTGCTCGACGCACCCATAGTTGTAGCACGGGCCACCGGGGCTACCTATCATACTCACTTGGGATCCTGCGGGTCTTAGAGATTGTCCTTGTGGAGCGGAGGGAGACAGGCGTCGTACCATCCACAACGGTCGTGGAGCAGTCGAGGCCGACATGTGAGATGGTGGAGGTTGACTCTCCGTGCGGGTACGTTGAGAGGTCCCGCCCATGGAAGGGGACGGAACCATCTTGCGTTTCTTCTCCTCTTGATGGCCCTTCATCTTGAACTCAATGGTGAGGGAGGTGCTCACCACCTGTTGTAGTAGGCAAACTCATGAGCCGACAAGCGATCTTGCATCTTGGGAGAGAGTCCGTTCACAAAATGGTATCGCTTTCGCTCGTTAGTGTTGACCTCATCTGGCGCATATTGTGCAAGGTGGTGGAACACCTGCACGTACTCCATAACAGATCTGCCTCGTTGTCGAAGATCCAGGAACTCCCACTTCTTGATTTCCATTATCCCCTTGGGAATATGATAATCACAGAATGCCTGGCGGAACTTCGCCCAAGACACCTGGTGGTTGGCGGGGTGCATGGCCAAATAGTTGGACCACCACGCGCCTATTGCACCCTGAAGTTGATGGGCGGCGAAAAGCGCTTTCTCATGGTCTTCACATCTGAGGAGAGCGAGCTTCTGCTCGATAGTCCTAAGCCAATGATCTATATCGAGAGGATCCTCAGCACACGTGAAGGTGGGTGGCTGAGTCCTAAGGAAATCCGAGAAGTCGTCTCGGCATCTGGCTCCACCTCCTCCTTGAGGGACCGTGTTACGCACAAGAGCTTCGAGGAGCACCGTCTGAGCTTGACGGTTTTGTTCAATTTGCAAAAGCACATCCGCCAAGCTCGGCGGTGGAGGCAACGGAGGGTTATTCTCATTAGAACCCTACGGAAGGTCTCCGAGACTATGGCGGGTTCTCATCATGTTGCAATGATAAGACAAAGAGGGGAAAGTCAAACTCCGACACAGCCTAAAAGCATTCGTTAGATATCGTTTGCTTGGACCCTTAATACCTTATATATGGAAACATGTATGCATATGACCAATAGGGAAAAACGAATGCATGCTCGATTCCTATCTACCATTTCTTTCTTGAGTGCGTCTCTCCGCAACAAACATCAAGATCACATGCATTTATATAACAAATCATCACCCTTAGTGCAAGAAAGAATAAGTAGCGTGAACGGTGCTGGTGCATCTTGCCGCACAAGCGACAATTCATATATTGCTACCAATGTATGCACTTCTCGTACTATCGCCTTACGGAACATACCAGGCCCCTACCTCGCACTGCTTGAGCCCCCGATATTTACCGGCATCAGGATGTGTTCCTTGCTCTTTTCGTCGATGCAACATGACTCACAAATGCATCATAATAACGAACCACACAAGGGAACACACACCACTCAAGTGTTATTGTTTGTGACGCATTAGACTTAGGGGCATAATGCAGCAGGTTCATACATATTTAAAGGAAGAGGCACAAATAAACGTTAGTGAGTTGCTTAGTGAGGTTGATATACTTACTAAACAACATCTTAAGTGTTTTTTTTTGCTACTTTATTAAACCAAGCTCTGATACCACGCTGTGAGGAACTATTCAAATAGTATACTAATTAATCATCAGAAGCATCATTATTCATAATCACAACCTCAATGATTAGCCAGAATACCATCCCGGTAGTCCCGGCACGTGTTTTGTGCCCAAGATTGGAACACATGCCTTTCCAACATGTACATCACAACATAGCTTAAGAAAGAGCGAGTAACTAAAGTTAGATTACAAGTTTTTAAGCATGCAACCATTTGCAACCGTTTACACAAAGAGAATCTATGCAACGGAAGATTAAAACCTTAACAACAATAAAAGGAGAGTGGAGTCATATACACTTAGACTCCACCTCAAAAGCTACGCCTCACCAGAGTAGGATGCACTACTCTTACCCAACACCTGCATCGGTGGGCACGAAGTAGCCAAACACCGTCTCACCCTCACCAGCAGAACTTGAAAGTGCAGACATGAGTACGAAGGTACTCGCAAAACTTAAACCATATAGAGCACATATACATAGCTCGACTCCAAGGATTATGCATTAAGCTGTTAGCAAGAGTAGGCCGCAAGGTTAAGTAAAACATATGTGGTAAGCAACGTAGACAAATATGTGTGAGCATCTATACTTAACAAAAAAAAACCTTTCTACCCTGCAAACCACAACTTGAACATGTATGTATAGGAACTATAGTATCTCATCAACAAAATCTACCAACCATTTCCATCATACCATTAACTTATCCCACATTAGTAAACTCTATGACTGATACAAATAAAATAATAGCATGCTCATGAACGAGAGCGCGATATTTCAAAATGTTTTTACACCCTGCGGGGGGTACAACTTTACCCACATGACTCAAAGACCATTCGGCTTGTGCTACTCACGAAAGTACACACAAGGGGTACTCAAGTCAACCTTTCTCATACCTGGAACCACCCACTTGTGATGCTCCTATGGCACTGGGGTTACCACGAGTGTGTCCCAGACACCTCCGGCTCCCCACCACCTATTCTTTTTCTCTGACGCACCATAGAGCTGCAAGGCAAGTGTCGACATGGCATATGATAATCAGCTTACCTTACCATTAGATCAGCATGTGGTGAGTACGGAAGTGCTAGAGCCAACTACACCGACAGACGGCCTTAAACGATGCAAGCGGACTATGGCATCCGGGCTCCTCTCCCGAACTACCCAGAAGACTCCTCCTAGGAAGAAGATACCACTAACACCACCCACATCTCGCCTCAATCTCACATCTCAACCATCCATATCAACCTCATCTTTGTATCTGTGAACAGTGATTAAGCACTAGGATCGCGAACAACGGCAGCACCGTCGCCCGATTTCTACCGAGGACCTAAGCATTTCGAATAATCCTTGAAGCTAGACTCCAATTATATCATCAAGGCTACAAGGATAAAGATTTATCAATAAGTCAAGGTAGAGATAATGCATCAACATAGGTTCTACCCATATCAACCTGACACTGGACTCAACACATGCAAACATACATAAAACATAATTTATCATTTTTAGACTCCATTTAACTTGAACAAAGGGTACAGTATCCTTAGATGCTATCCTTACTGCTCCGGAGTTTGCCCGATACTTCCTGCACATAACTCACAGAAATGCGGAAGGTTGGCGTTGTCTTCGATCGCGCTCGCGTCACGCTCCGGACCTTCATTCAGTAATGAAGAACGCATGCAATGATGAGCATGAATGACCTGCAATGATGGATGCTCCACAGTGTATGTCAACCGTGCAATGCATCATGCCATGAGATTAAAGCCTCAAGATTTTCTTCACTTGGATTATTGTTAATTATCTAACAATTTATGGATTTATTAAGCTTAACACCAAGCTTAACCCTAAATAGAAAGGTAACTATGTTTAATTGTGAGTGTGAGCATTTTTACTGAACAGGGCATAAATTAACCAGATTAACAAAATTGATTTCATCATTTTCAGAGTTACCAATATTTAGTTATGAATTAATGAAGCTTAAACATATTTCATTAAACCATTCAATCTCGGCACATAATGCATGACCACTAGTATTTTTAACATGTAGAGCATGATAAAAAAAAAAGCTAACAAAATTGGTTTCACAATTTTTTGGAGCAACATTCAATTTTCTATTCATTTTTAAGTGCTTCAGCCGAATTACTTGTTGAACCTATATTCAAAGTCACATTTTCTAGTTTTACCTAATATTAAAAGGCCTAAATCCGTTTTACACCGGGGAACCTGCTAGCCATAGTCATGAGCAGTAGGGTCGGGGGCTGCTGACTCGGTCAAAATCGACCGAGCCGTGGGTGGCCAAGGTCGGTGGCTGGCCAGACCTCACCGGCGGCGAAGGAGCAGCGGGGATCAGCCACGGAGGGTAGCAAGATCCTTAGAACAATGCGGGTGACCTGACTGAGGGGCATGTGGTCACCGGCGACGATCGAAGGGTGGCCATCAACGGCAAATGGCGGCAATCAATGGTGACAGCTCAGTCAAGCACACCGGCGGCAAAACGACGGCGAAACCGACCCGACCGAAAGCTCCTACACCATCTACGCAAGCCTGCAGATCCAACGGTGTGCTCATCGGCCATTGGGCTCGGTCGGAGCATGGCTGGCAGCATGCGGCCATGGGCGGCGGCGCTCAGCTCTCGCGGAGAGCCATGCCGACGTCGGGCCCAAAGGAAACGGACGCGCGCAAACAACCCACGAGGGCACAAGGAAGCTCACCACGTGTTTGGATTGGACGGAGACGCGGTGTGACGGTGGGTCAACGTTGGAGTGGCGGAGCAAGCGGCTGGAGGTGGGGAAGAAGGGCCGGCGCACCAAAATTCGTCCGGGAGGGGATGGGATTCGGCAAGGAAAGGCCCTTGGAAGCTTTGGCCGGCTCCCTTTGTGCTCCTGTGCACGCAAGCATGACAAATTCACATGGTGGCGCGAGGTTTTGCCGGCGGCGTGCGGGTTGCTGTTCCCTGAGCTCTGCTTGGACTCGGCCGAACAAGAGTGGGGGGGGGGGCAGGGAGAGAGAAGAGAGCAGCGAGGGGGGAGATAAGGACGGCAACCAAGCTCGAGGTCAACAAAGACTGCATCGACATCATGGGTGGCCGGCCGGTGGCTGCAAAAGTCCACAACGGCGGCCGACCAGAGAGCAGAGAGGAGGAATGGGCGATGAACAGTAGCCAACTGAAGAACATATCTCCGCCACTTTTCTAATTCATTTGCAGGTCTTCCTGTGGCCCAAAATTCGTGGGACAAATTTTGTGTGAAAATGTAATTAATGCACAATCCATTTTAACTTATTTGACCCCAATAGCCTAAGCCAATTTCTAATTAAAATTATCCAAAAATGCAAGCTTTTCTAACTTGTATTAATTTTTATGCCTTCAAAATCATTCCCAAAAATTTGGAAAAAATCACTTATATTCCTCACTTATCATGGACTAATTTCTAAAATTATTTCCTACCCTATGGTTCATAGCAATTTTGTGAGATGTTGAACAATGCACCATTTAACATTGATTTTAACAATTTAGGTTTAATTGAAATTGCATGTTAATAATTGCTCAAAACAATTAAATATGATGCTAATGATGTTTATGATGCTTAATAACATGCTTAAGACATTTGGGCTATCACATCATATGACCTAGTGCCATAGCCATTAACAAACTTGTCATTTGGCACAAGCCTAAACTGGTAGTCACCTATAGGCTGCACAAAATACTCTTCGGTCTTTTCAAATTCTTTCGAGAATCTATAGAATATGTTCTTTGTGTACACAATTGAGACATGCTTCTCAATAGGGTTCTTGACCATGTGTTTCGAGTCTTATTATCGGTTCTGAAGTCATGCCCATCTTGAGCAACAAGGCACTTATCTTGAATCTTCTAGTATTGCTTGACAAAATCCAGAATTGATAAGTTTGGACTGACATACAACTTCAACACTGCATTAAAACCTTCACTTCTTTGTGTGGATTGGAGAAACAGGAAAAGTCTGTTAGATGCTATACAAATGCCCAAAATGCTTGTTGTCCTCCAAGCCATGCTTTTGAATCATAGCATTCCACTTTCTCACGAACTCTTCTGGCGTGACACTGTAGTTTATACAATCCTTGAAGTCTTCCTCCAGTACTTTATCTTCCTTAAGTAACTGACCTATAGTTCCAGATGATTTATTTATTATGTGCCATCGACAGTTCTTGTGATTTGCATGTAGGAACATGTGTTCAATTGCACTTCTCATAGCACCATCTTGATCAGTAATAATATTCAGGGGAGCTTTTCCTTTCATTGCTTCCAAGAATGTTCGGAAAAACCAGACAAAGCTTGATGTCTTTTCATCTCTTAGGAACGCACAACCTAGCTAGAACAACTAACCATGTATGTTTATTCCAATGAAGGGTGCAAATGACATATCATACATGTTTATCATATATGTTGTATTAAAAGACAGACAGTCATAATATATTTCATACGTCTTCCTTGCTGCACCATCTATCTAGAATAGGTTCTGAAGCTTGTAATCATCATCCAACTTAAACTTGTAAAAAAAATTGGGTCATGTTGCTTCAATTATTCAAAATATTCAAGTGTTTATTGCATAGCTTTATACTTTTCAGTTTTACGGAGTATTGAACAGAAGTTGTGCACATCTTTACCTTCATATGGTACTAGTTTCCTAGAGCCATAGAATTCAGACATTAGCAACATAATGTGCCCTAGTTTTAAGTTGCAATCATGCAGCAAAGAGATAAAGGCTTTCTCTTCTTTAAGAATTTATTTATGTGACCTAAGGAATTTTTTAAGTGAAGTCTTGGTAATGAGTGCATGATTGTGCTCAGATATGAAATAAATCACATGCCACCTAGCACCAATGAGCTTCACAACCATTATTGCTTTGCATTGCGTATACTTCATTTTTTCCTTCTTCCTTTTGCTGTCAGCACTCCTTTTGTTATGCTTCCTGTCTTCTTCTCCTTCTCCTAGGATCTCAGCACCCTCCTCTTGATCAGAATTAGAATCATCATCGGAATCATATATGAGCTCATCAATTTATTCTTCAGATTTACTTTCCTTCCCTTTACCTTCTTTGTTGCAAACAAACTAAACCTTTTCTACCTCTTTAGTAAATGCTAATCTGCGTGATGTGTTTGTCCTATTTGAGAAGCTAATTCTTTTAGCATATGAATTGTAACACTCTTTTGCTTCTAATATAGTGTTGAATGTCATTCCATTGTGTGTCCCTTGAGGTGTAGACAACACTTATGCCTCAGTAGCTTCTAAAAAAAGACCTTCTGTATCAGTTTGACCACCAACCAATTCTGTGTTATGAACAACTTGCTAAATTTCTTCTAAGTGTGTTTCTCCAAGTGACATCCTAACCTCTAACACGCTAGGAGCATCTCGCTGCTCAACAGGATCCACCTGAGTGCAGAAGGTTGGATTGTTTGTAGTCGTATCTACGTTAGCTCCAAAAATGAAATCAAAGTCAACATCAGAGGTAGTTTATTCAGACCCATCTTGTATCACTTCTCTTTTTTTTCCTTCATGGGCATGAAAAAATATTAGAATTGAATTACATATGTACAACATTATCAGACTCACATGTTTACTTTTTTAACAAAAAATTATGTTAGTCATGCCATACTATTAACATTTATGCATTTGTGTGGGAACGACATGCTACAGAAATACTAAATTATGTATTCTTTTTTATTTTTACAAGGAGCACTTTGTGTTTCATGCAAAGCAATAGCTAGCAGTAAGATAATTCTAGTGTCCAAATCAGATATGGTGTGCTTTTTTCACTTAGAGATATTGTTGTGCTACCTATCAATACATACATGTGGTATCTGTCAGGCAAATCTACTTATTCAGTCAAGCTAATTAAATATTTGAAGAAGAAAAAAAATAATAACTAACAAGTATAAACCAGCAGAGATTAGCATGGTTGAGTAATTGTTCAGCTTATTAAATTTGGAGTATAAGTTGTTTCTTTCATCTGCTCATATATCCCCTAATAGCTACTGCCCTAGAGGAAGTAAAATGGTCCAACAATCAATTCCAAGACTTGGAATTCTTTTTGCTACTGCCTGCATTCACTGTTATACAAATCTGGTGATCGAGTTAGGCTACTTAAGTTGTTTAGAGAAGCATATTTTTATGAACTAATAAGCATTTCTGCCAAATGTGTAGTAGAAAGTAAATAAATAGGTAGTTACAAAGTTAATTGCTCATACACCCTTTTTTCTCTGTTTGCAATGCAGGTACTCAAATAGTCACTGCAATACTTATTGTATATTCATTCTGCAAAAGAAGAAGAAATCTACTCATTTGAGACCAAGCAAATCGTGCAGATTTTCGATGATATGGATGCGTGACTTTTTTGACCCTGTCTGGTTGTGTTTGTCTTTTTTTTAGTTCAAATTCTATTATCTGATCTGTGTATCTACTTTCTCATATAGTTCACACTAGAGTGCTATGTGCAGCAAAGGTTAGGTATATGAATATGTGCAGATATATGGTCAAAAATATATGAGGCAACTTTTTGAACTTTGTCGCTAGATTTATGTGATGTGATAACTTGCATGTTAATCTATCATGCATATGAGTTGGGACAATTAGCCTTGATAAAGAGATGAAAAAACAGATCTGCAATATTAATGTGCGTGTTGAAAGGGAAGCAGATTTTCATGTTGATTTGTGATTCATAGCACTAGGGGATCAAAATTAGCAGCATCTTGCTATATCCAAATTGGTACCGATGTTTTTATATATGCAATTTTTCTCTCTTCTCAGATATGCATTTTTTTTAACAAATTTATGTTCAGATCTGCAGTTTTATCAACATTACAGGCTCTTTTTTCCTTGAAAAAAGCATATCAGATGAGCAAAAGGGGGCGGAGGAAGGTTCTAAATGTGTATCTGTTTTTTTAGTGAAGGATTTTTGCTTCTTCCTGTAGTGCAGCAATGGTGATCTTGCTCAAGAGTCGCCTCCGTGTCTTGCTCCAGCAGGTGGCATGCGGGGGTTGGGAGACGTGCGATGTTAGGATTTGCGGTGGGCCTAGGAACCTATGTTTGATTGGCGCGCGGGCACGGGCGTGCTCCCGCATGCGAGTTGCTACTCTGAGTAGCGGCCCGGCTTTTGTTTTCTAATAAGATGCACGCAGGCGTTTGCCTTCTCCAAATTACAAGGAGCTGGTGTGCTATGTCATTTGAATTTTCAAGGGGATAATGCAGTCCTCATGGAATTTCCTGTCGAGTTACCCCCGACCCCAAATGGACCTAAATGATTTTAAAATTCCAGCAGCGTTTGTTTCATTGGCTTTAATTAATTATACCATCAGGATATTGCTTACTTTAAGAATAATTCTATTTGATTTGAACGCATCTCCACGTGGATACTCTTTTTTCACTTTAGTGCTAAAAACTTGTGGCCTTTTCATTTGACTAAGCACCGAAGAATATTTGATCCCCCATGGAAATTTAAAAAGAAATCAACAAGATGAGAACAACAGATTCTAGGTTATCCGTTACATTACATGATGTACCATAAATTCTCTAGCACGAGGTACCTTTTGCAACTTTTTTCGCTTGTGGCATCGGGCTCTTGTGCTTGTCCTAATCTGATATAATGGACACTTTTCCTCGCCTTAAGAATTGTTTTTTAAGATGCATTACGATTTGCTTGGTGCTAATGCGACGGATTTTTTATTCTATTTTTGCTATTTTCCTAACGCCACGGTTGCAAGTCGTCGGAGCGGAGGATCAAGATTGAGTGGCGGGAAGAAGGCCGGCGACCATTGAACTCATCAGATGTAAGATGGTTCCCATCGAGATCCAACGGCTGGAGCTGCCCCGTGCACCATCGAACGGCCGGTCGGACACCTGTTGCTAACAACTGCAACGGGTCCGTAGGCTAGTATTTTTCTTTTTTCTTACACACTGAGTTATGTGATCCGGGATCTAACAATTATCATGGATATATGTAGACCGGCATTTTCATTCATACTTAGGATATTTTTTATCTTCATACTAATAACATATCAAGACGTAAATGATATATATAACCATAAATATGAGCACATATGCTGAGTTCAACCTGAGTAGGCAAGTTTCACCATATGAATCCTGAATAACCTAGCTATGCTTATTTTCAATCATACATAGGACATGTTGAGTTATTGGATCTAGGAGCTTATATTATGCATGAGCTCATACTAGACACTACGTAAAAAATGAACAAATAAGATACACATAAGTGACGAGTCACTGTACGACTTGTCACTTATGTCGTCTCAGATCGGGACTAGATATTTACCCATCATAGATAACAAATAATAGGTGGCAGGTCGTAATATTACCAGTCACCTATAACATGAGTGACAGGTAATAACTAAACCTATCACTTATAACTTAGTCATAAGTAACGGGTCTTCCTACACCAGTCATAAGTGATGGATCATGTTACGATCCGTCACTTATGATTTGGTAAAGTTGACGGGTCTCCCTAGACCAGTTCTACTTAACTCTGTTTAAAGAGTTGGCCAGCCACCGTACGGGCAAACAGTTACTCAACAGTTCCGCCTGCACAGTGCTAGCGATTTTCACCGGCTCCGGTAGAGATTTTCTAATATCTTGTTGATTTGAAATTTGAATTGGTGTTAGGTCTTTCAAGGTTTGCATCTCCCCTTTTCTCCTCCTTTCCTTCTCCTCTAATCCCTATTTGGTAGATTTGTTGTGCTTTAAGTTGTAATCGGTCATTTTGCATCTTTATCTAAAATCTTAGTACAAGTGAGTTGTATTTATATTAGATTTGATACTAGGTTTTCCCGATCTACCGCGAGATGCCACAGATCTAGTGTATTTGTATGGAATTTTTAATCGCATGCTTAACCACGAAATTAAGGTACTTGTTAATGAAGAATGAATGTGTTTACATTAATTGTAGATGACGAACAGAAGTTGGATGTACCTTGAGACCCGGACTTGTTCGAAGTACCTGAGCGGGGTGAAGCATTTCATGAGTGCTGCCTTGGCAGATATGAATGATCGTGGTAAAATGGCAATGTATTGTCCATGTCGCGACTGCAAGAATGATAAGAAGTTCCCGAAACCAAACAATATCTATGCACACTTGGTCATGCGTGGATTTAAAGAGAATTATACATGTTGGAACAAACATAGCGAGGAAGATCTTAACGAGGGAGAGTTGGATCGGGCCCTCCATGCCGATAGTGTGGATCAAGGACTTACACCCGGTGAAATGGATCATGATCTCAGGGATGAGGACATATTAGGTTTCAATGATAATCATCTCGAGGATTATGTGGAGAATACGGACCATATGGTATGGGATGTCGAGCGGCACGATAAGTATAACAATGGTGAGTTTGCTAAATTTCAGGACTTTGTGCAGGATTTCAAGACACCACTTTATCCCAACTATAAGGAGAAGTACACACAAATATTTGGGAATCTAAAGCTTCTACAGCTGAAGGCAACCCATGGTTGGACTGACAAGAGTTTCGAAGCATTGCTAGATCTGCTAAGGGACATGCTACCGGAGGAACTTAGTGCCCGAGGGCGTCTACGATGCGAAGAAGATAATTTATCCTTTAGGACTGGAAATAGAAAAAATGCATACATGTAAGTATGATTGTATCTTGTTTCATAGAGAGTATGCAGAGCTGGATCAATGCCCCGCTTGTGGAACCCATCGATATAAGCATAGAAATGACGGTGGTGACAGGGATGGATGCAAGAAAAGTAAAGGTGGTCCTAGGAAGGTGGTGTGGTATTTTCCTGTAATTCCCCGTCTGAAGCGTCTGTTTACCAACAGAAATGAGGCACAATTAGTGCAAGGCATTAGGAGGGTTGTAAGAAAGACGCAATGATACGGCACCCGACAGATTCCGCTCAGTGGCAAATTATTGATTCCATATTTATTTTGTTCGCTGAAGAATTGAGAAATATTATGTTTGCTATGAGCACTTTTGACATGAATCCATTCGGTAATATGAGTACCTCACATAACACCTGGCATGTTGTATTGTCGATCTACAACCTTCCACCCTGGCTTTGTAACAAGTGAAAATATGTTATGTTGTCGATCTTGATATCAGGACCGAAACAACCTGACAATGATATCGATGTGTACCTCAGGCCTTCAGTTGATGATCTTAAGAAACTCTGGTCGGAATGCGTCAAGGTTTAGGACCAGTACAAGTAAGAGTACTTTACCTTGCATGCCATGTTGTTTGTCACCATCAATAATCTACCAGCACTTTGTAACTTGTTAGGTCAGAGCAAAACAAAATGTGAAGCTTGCCCACATTGCTTAGATGACACATGCAGTTTGAGGTTGAACAACTCAAAGAAAATAGTGTACATACGGCATCGATGTTTCCTTCCCAAGAAGCACCTGTACCAAAACATGGACAAGCAGTTTGATGGAACAATGGAGAAAATGTTACCTCCGAGGCATTTCAGCGGGGAAGATGTCCACATTCAGGTTAAGAATATCAATGTTGTCTTGACAGGTGAAAATAATCCTCCAAGAATGATGAACAGTCAGGAATATGAAACAAGAAATCAATACGATTCGAGCTAGAGTATTGGGAAAAACTAGATGTTTACCACTCTATCGATAATATGCATGTAAAGAAGAATATCTGCGATAGTCTAATCGGTACATTGCTCCAAATGAAGGGAAAAAGGAAAGGATCATGAGAACGCATGATCTGACCTTGAAGAAGTGGGTTTAAGGCCGGAGCTCCATGCGTATGATACTGACAAAGGAAAATACCTACCCTCAACAGCTATCACTCTCTTCAGGAACGAGAAAAAAGAATTATGCGAGTTCTTGCACAATGTGAAAGTTCCCTCTGGTTACTCGTCTAACATCGTAAGACTTGTTCAGGTGAAAGAGCTGAAAATGAATTTTGCCGTGATGAAATCCCATGATTGCCATGTAATGATGACATCACTACTTGCGGTAGCTATTAGGAACATCCTCCCAATAAAGGTTCGCGAGGCTATCCTAAGCCTGTGCTTTCTCTTCAATGCAATTGAATAAACGGTGCTTGATCCAGACTCGCTGGAGGAGCTAGAAAGAAGATACTTTGAGACTCTATGTCTTTTGAGGTGTATTTTTCACCATCCTTTTATGATATCATGGTACCTCTCACTGCTCACCTTGTGAAGGAGATACACCATTGGCCCCGTGTTCCTGCATCACATGTTTCCATATGAGAGATATATAGACGTTCTCAAGTTGTACATAAAGAATCGAGCCTTTCCTAAGGGATGCATCATGTAGGGTTATGCGATGGAGGAGGCTTTGGAGTGGTCTGTTAATTACATTGACCCAAATAATCCAATTGGCGTGCCTAAGTCTCGCCATGATGGGAGGCTCGCAAGTGTGGGGGTTCTGGGGAAGATGGCAATTACTCCTGATCCGAAGGCATACGACCAAGCTCATTTTCTCGTGCTGCAACAAATGAGCAAAGCCCATATGTCGATGAGCACAAGCAGATGCTACTTGAAGAAAATCCGAGGTAGACCGAAGCTTAAGTTGCGAGGCACTATGAAGGTTTACGACTTGGTTCCGAGATCGAATCAGACAATCGAGTACTCCTACAAGTGCTTTGATAAAAAAAATGCATCGGACCCTATATACACAATTATGACATATCAAGGGTACTATATAAACAGATACACATTTTACATGGTTGCCTAAGATGAGAAGAGCATATACCAAAACAATGGTGTCCGTATAGATGCTTGTGACAACGACGTGCAGAGGAGCACATACTACGGTCAAATAGAGGAGATCTGGGAGCTGAACTACTTAGGATTTAAGGTAGCCCTGTTTCGGTACCGTTAGATACATGGGGCAAAAAAGGCGTCACTAATGACAAGTATGGATTCACTAGCGTTGATCTCAAACATGTTGGATACAAGTCTGAACCCTTTGTACTCGCTAAAGATGTTCACCAAGTCTTTTATGTGACCGACACAACAAAAAAGAAATGTCATGTGGTTCTCGCTTGGAAAAGATGCATCATCGGAGTTGCAAATGTCGTTGATGAGAGGAGTTCAATCAATTCGATGAAATCCCCCCTTTTGCTACTGCAATCGTGCCATGCTTTTCGCCGACCGAGAAAACTCCATACCTACGCTCCGACCATAACGAAGGGATCCATGTCAAGAAAGCATGAAAATGGCGAATTCGAATTTCAGTGTCAACATTGTAATATTAATGTCAAATTTGAATTTTAGGTTTCAAGTTATTTGAATTTGTAATATTAATGTCATATATGTAATATTAAGATCATATTTAAATTTGTATATATTAAATTTACCATATTAATGTCAAATTTAAATTATTAATGTCAAATTTGTAATATTAATGAATTTGAATCTGGAATTTTTGTCAAAGTGATAGGTGATAGGTGATACTATTTTTTCCCTATGACTTTCTTCACGGTCACTGAGCACAAGTCATAAGTGATGGGTGAAGAGTATCACCGGTCACTTATGACTTGTAACAAGTGACGGTCAATAGAATAAGTGACGGGTGAAGAGTATCATCGTCACTTATGACTTGTAATAAGTGAAGGTCAATAGGACGGGTGATAATGTTGACTCGTCACCTATGACTATTTCACTATATATGGGTTGCCTCACGGTTTCATTTTTTCTAAGTCTCAAGCCCTAACTCCATAGCCCCCGAGCCCGTCGCTGTCACTGCCTCTGAGCCCGTCACCATCGCCGTAGCCCCCGAGCCCATCGTCGTCACCGCCGTCCGAGCCCATCGCTGTCGCCACCGTCCGAGGTCATCGCCGTCGCTGTCGTAGCCCCCGAGCCCATCGCTGTCATCACCGTCACCGCCGTCGCCCCCGACCACCGCGCTAAGAACCCCGAGCCCATCGCCCGTCGGCCATCGTGAGTATTCAAGTTTTTTCCCCTTTCTCTGTTCTTGACGGCTTTGGTAGATTCATGTTAATGCTCTGTGATGAATAATGGTGTTGAGACTGGGCATGATTTTGAGTTCAACTAGTTAGACATGTACATTCTCTAGTCTCTCAGCGATATATGGCAGCCCCTGGATGTTTCAATCGGTGTATATTTTCTTAATCTGTTCTTGTACTATGAAAATCATGTTTTGATTTGGTTTTCTAGAGGGCTGCTTGTTTGATGTCTCCTGGGACAATGCAACTGTTCTTGATGATGGTTTAAATCTAGAGATTAAGTTTAGGTTTTATTACTAGCTGTTGTCTTTGAAATATGTCCAGTCAGTGATATTTCAATAGAACACTTAGGGAGCAGGATTTTGAAGTCTTGGGGCCAACTGCTATATTATTTCTGAGAGAAATTTCATAACTGTTGTCTACCTGCTGTCAATTTCAAGATAATCACATGATAATTGGTACTGTTACTAATGACTTGCTGTCTTTGTTCCAAGGTCATGTGTTTTGAATACCTATTATTTTTCTCTTGTGTTTTGATATGTAGAATAATATCAATGCTCCAATTATCAACTTACATACAACAATCCATTTGTTGCCTACTGATAGCTATTTGCTCAACTCTCTTCGCCCAAAGAACACAATACATATGCTCGATGATGATTAGAGGTTATTAGATTGGGCATGTTCGTTGAGTACACTAGCATATAATCTGTAGCTTCTCTTGTTGTTGGTTGAATCTGGTGGTTCCTAGGGCTATTCGTTGTGTATGCTATTTCTGTTACTGTATTTGGCCATCAGTTTCTACCTGTTAATCCATTCTTGGATGGTGTTGCAGTGATATCGCAATACACATATCGTTTCTGTCACTAGATAGATTGATAGTTCAATTTTGCAATCACTATGTTTAGCATTTTTGTGGTTCCTTTCCATCTCTGTTTGGGCTGGTTTTGCCTACACTGTGCCGACTTGGTGTATTTTGGTTTGGATTGCAGTACTGTCCAGGATATGTTTTCAGAACTTGAGAAGTTAGGTCTAGTTATAATTTGCTAGCTGAGATCTTTAGGACATTACCCAATCAATGAAAAAATTGCAAGGACAATTAGGGGGCAACATCGTACAGGTCCTGGGGCCAATTGTGTGCTATTTCTGAGAGCAAGTTTACAAAAGTATTTTGAGTGCAGTTCAGCTCATACAAAAGTCTTTTAGTTTGGGGTGTCTTGGGGCAGGTGAGAATGGGTTTGCAGCTGTTAATGGTTTGGTTCAGTTTGGTTTCACAGTGATAATGGTTTGGTTCAGTTGGGTATCAGCTCCAAATTTTGGGTTCAAACGGTTTGAACCCATCATTGATAATGAAGCTGATACTTAGTTAACTCATTCATCTTGATTTTCCCATTGATACCTAATCGATAATGAAGCTGAATGGCTTTTTTCGGTCCTATTCCATCCATTTTTGTTGAGGCAATTCTGACTTGGTTCATCGGGAAGTGATCTAGCTCCTGAAATATATGACATTCTTTATCCTTCTCTTTTCCTGGTCTTCTCGGCTGGAATCTACAATGGTTGTCTCCCGAACAAAAGAATCATCTCTATCTCTTCTGATATCAAGTATTTTTATTTCATACATTTAGATAATCCTTAACCTTGATTCATGTTCTTTCCTTTAAGAAACCATGGGAAGAAGAGGATTGTCACCCCTGAGAAACCAAAAGCACATAGGATGCTTGCACTAGAGGCCGTCCTGGCACAAGATGGGGCAGATAGGAGCCCAAGCCCAAACCCGACGTCCTCCTCCAGCAGCAGAGAAAGCCAGTGTCACAGCCCGAGCCCTGACCCTTCACCGATGCAGGAGAGCCGACGTCGAGCAAGTGACGAAGAATATAATCCCTTCGAAGTTGTATTAATATGAGTCAATGTTTTTTATACTTGTTGAATGGAGGAGTATTTTTTGTTTATGTCAGCTCCCCTTGTTTTCTCTCTTGATGGCGGAAGCGTAGTTTCCAAGCTAAATAGCTGGTAGTGGTGCACAAGCCCGAAAGGCAAGGTCACAAACACAGTGGCCGACGAACAAGGTTACCGTCATGAGAATCGATGCTAATGGGCTACCTATAGATGAAAAGGCCCTGAATAGATTCCAGAGGGTCACAGGGCTCATTGCTCGGGAGAGGGTGCTGATAACGACAAAGTTCAAAGACCTCAGTGACAAAGCTAAGAGAGACTTGTTCGATAATGTCATCAAGGAGTATCTGGAGTATCCTGGAAACATGAGCGAACGTCAAACAATCGCCACGCTCAATGTAGCAATGAAAGCGATCGTAAAACTTCACCGAAGCTTTAAGAGCAAGCTTGTGAATTGGTACTTGGCTAAAGGGGTGACGCCCTTCGAGAGCTACAAACTTGAAAGAGGAATATTGGGATGCTTTTGTGCAGATGAAGAACTCAGAGCAATTCAAAAATGAGAGTAAGGAGAAGAAACAGCTTCGAGCTAGGAACAAGCATAACCACAGGACCGGTGCAACCAGGTATGTTGGGGGGGGGGGCAAATGGCAGGCAGAGGACAAAAATTTATCCAGAGAAGGCCGTGAGAATCCTTGGCTCCAATTCCCGGGATGATCGTAGTCATATTTGTGTGCAAGGGGTGAGTTGTCCGAGAGCGGGGAAATCACATTCAGAAACACCGAAACCTAGGTAGTCGCAGAAAAAGTAAAAGAAAAGCAGTCGAAGTCAGCCAAAGTTCTTTCACCAGGGTCAGGGAACACGATGTTCTCTCAGCGGCGCTGGGAAACTCGGAGCACCCAGGCCGAGTGCAAGGTGTGTCAAGTTCCCAGGGCTAGAAATATGGCTTTCCCGAAGACCTGAGGATGTACAAGAAGAGGAAGAGGCCTGCAGTGGATGTGGATGCATTGACACAGACATTGACACAAGATATCACCCGAAAAGTTTACGCAAATATCATAGAGCAGCTTGCAGCAAAGGGAATAGATATTTCCATCCTAGCGGAAGCTAGACCCGGAGCTGCAGGGAAGAGTAGTTGCGCCTCCAAGGAGGTCAATCAACAATTAGTTGCTATCGTGACTGAGCAGTATACGATTGACCTGCTAGAAGGACTCATGCTCTGGAGCCTTGTAATCAGGCCTCGCGGGTATCACATCGAGGTTGCAAGGGGTTATAGGTGCTTCCAGGCGTCCGCATCTTACATACGGTCCCGATATGTATAGGCTATGCTGTAGTTACGGTGAACATGGTACATAGCAATGCCACCAATCACGTGTTAGAGCTCCCCCTAATGATGAAGTTATAACTCTGGGAGAAGCTCTTCATCAAAGGATCCAGTGAAAGAGGGGCGACATCGTTGTCTCCAGTGCATCCCAGCCTGGATGAGCTCCAAGTGCACCGCCGCCGCGGCCCTCACTTCTAGAGAAGACAGCTTCACTGCCTTCTCCTCCTCCAGAGAAGCTGGCTTCATTGCCTTCTCCTCCGCATCCGACGGTCTCGCTTCCAGAACCAATTCCAGTGCCCCCAAAGAGCCCAAAGAAGAAGGAAAAGGGAGCTGAGAAGAAAGGCTCTAAAAAGAACCTACCGAATATGTCAAAGGCCATTGTACCTGCGAAGAAGTCAACAGACATTGGAGCAGTGTGGACTAGTGCTAACACGAAATTTCAATATGGGAAGCCTATGATGACGATAGATGGCCTAGCAAGGGCGGTACAAGCATGTATCAACCTGCATAATTACTACATGCAGGCTTCTAGAGATAGCAATACGACATCCATAGTCATACAGTACAAACGATGACACCTCTTAAGTAATGACGACGGCTACTTCATTGTGGATTTTAATGACTTATACGACCTCTTCAACTTTGATAGTCTGGACGTTTCATTATTGCGGATCTTCACATTGTAAGTCCCTTAAAATTGAATATTCATTAATTAATACCACTAAGTTTTGAATCTAACTATGTTGTTATCTATAGACACTTGATGAAAGAAACAAAGAAGAATAAGGATTCCATCGCATGTCTTGACCCTGAGGCCATTATAACATCGGTCATCCAATTTCACCCCGATTATGATATGGACCATGTGGTCAAGGCAATGCAACAATATTCCAAAATGCAATACCTGATGGGCGCCCACAGCACCGGTGGCTATTGGATCTTACTGGTCATTTGCTTCAAGTGGGACTTAGTGTTCTACCTCGACTCGTCAAGACCAGTAGGACGAAAAGGCAAACCTGGAGAGCGTGATTACAGCGCTGTAAAAGGAATGCTCGACACGTAAGTTTTGTCTGACTTAGTTTACACATTTAACATTTCTAACATTCAAATGCTCCCTAATCGATCCATCCTTATGCAGGGCTTTTGACAAGTACATTCGAGCTCAGCCTGACTATGATGCGAAAGCTGACCGCAGATTGACATATAAGACTGGGTTCGCGGTAAATGCTACCTAACAGAATACCAAATGCTCTTTGTTGCTGCTTTTTTACCTTTTTATCTAACACTAAATTTTCTTTCTAGCAGTGCCACCAACAACCACCGGGTAACACCTGCGGATTCTATGTTGCGTGTAACATGCTCCTCACGCTCCGCATGAAGGATATCAAATCATTCAATGTAAATTCAATACGAGATTATTCGTAACTAATTTCAGTAATTAGTTTAATTCTATGGTAACATGACATTGGTTACGTGTCAAATTATTCAGAAATTTGACGTTCTTTTTTTCAACAATGGTGCAATTCCGGAGATTCGATGACAGATTGTAGATTTTTTTGGTGGCTGAAGTCATAAGCCCACACGGTGAGTTCCACTATAGAATCCCTAGGTTATGAGGTCTTATATATGTAGTATGAGTTGATCCGAACTTTATAAAATTTGTGATTCTGTAATGAATTGATCGAGACTTTGTAACATTTGCTATTATGTAATGAAACAAGTTCTTATGTACGTGTTTGTCGATATAGATTTGGGTGTGTTGTTGTTGTTTGCAACGAGAAGACGGCTGCTAAATCCTGGCTACGCTCCAGGATGCAGCCTGGAAACAGGATATTCCTATATGGTAACATACACACGAGTGACGGGTAACGACTTTACCTATCACTTATGTATTCATCTCAGTACATGGATGACAGACATAAGTGACAGATAATCTAGTCACTTATGTTAGGACATAAGTGACGGGTTAAGAGGTTACCTGTTACTTATGTTATGATATAAGTGACGAGTGAAGACGTTACCCATCACTTATGTTTGTCATCTCAGCACAGGGAAGATGCTCATAAGTGACGGGTAACGATATGATTTGTCATCGATGATATTATTAGTGACGAATCCTTACTCGTCACTAATAACTAGTCATCAGTGAGACGTTCGAGATGATAGATATGAGACCCATCATCTAAGAGGGTTATTACCCGTCGACTATTAGCTTTTTTTTCATATAGTGTACTGGATTCTGACAGCACAAAGGGTGCTGGTACTCCATGCATACAGGTGGCTCGCATTACAACTTACAAGGCTCACTACAGAATGGGCGGCTTATCTTAAAGCAAAATCTTTGCCACGCCATGTCAATGCATGATAACCACTCAATTAGGCCTTGTCACTTGCTCCTTTTTTGCCAACCACTAGGTTATTGCAAGGCTTATTTACCATCCACATGTTAGCAGCTCCACAGTTGCGAATCGCTGACGAACTGACGAAGTTGGATGTGATTTTCCAATAGGATCACATCTCTTCTCTTGGCATCATTCTTTGGCATCTCTCTCTTGGTGCTAGCTAGTCTCTTTTACTAGACAACGGATGGAGCTTTAAGCTTTTCTTCTCCTGGGGCCCGGTCGCCCGGAAAATGGAACCTATTGCTGTTGGCAGTTCATGATGACATCTGCAAGACACTAGTTGCTGGAGTTCTTTCAAGGATATTCTGAGCAAATTGAGAAAAAAGAAAAGAAAAACTAGAGTGAGATTTACCTTTTTTTTTAAAAGATAATTATTATTACATCATTATAACTTATTATTGATAGGGAAATAAAATGAGATAGTTACTTTAGAGTAGTTACATGATATTATCTAGCGCATAGCCTATGAATAAATCATCAGTCATTTTTAACAAAAATAACTCTATAGTTGTCACTCCAAATTTTTGGCAAGTTATTCTGATCTCTTTCTGTTGATCCTACTTTAGTAGCAATCTTCACTATCTGAACTAATATGTTTCGTGAAGAGTGTAAAAAAAAATATTACTATTATTTTATTAAAAATCATATCATTATGACATAAACAAATCGTCCAAAATAGAAAGACTGCAATCCTAGTGAGATTTACTGACATGTAAGCCTAGCATGTATGTGGCCTGGTGGATAGCAGTTTTTTTTTTTTTTTTAAAAGAACATGTAGCAAAGCTCGGGCGTGCAACTAGTATTAACTGACTGCTCAGCTAGATTAAGAAGTAACCCCGCTAACTAATCCATTTTCCAGTGATATCATCGATGCACTGTAGCATGTAGTGTACAGTGTACACGAGGCAAAAGCACTGAAGATCACTTCCGAGAGAGAGAGAGAGAGAAGAGCCCTAGTGATAACAAGATGTGCTCGTTTGACTTGCACGGCTGTCTCTTTCGGCATCTCGTTAGCGTGCAGTGGTTCACGATTTCACGGGTGCGTGAAGCCTTTGCGGCAACTGGGCGCTGCCATGCTGCGCCAAGCGGAGCCGTGGAGGTGGACTCGATTTGGATGGGCGCGAGATCATCGAGACATCGACCCCTCTCTGTCTTCTCCATTCGTTTCGTGGCCTCCAGCTCTTGCTTCCATGCATGCACCTGCCTCTACGCTAGCTCAGACCGGACCATTGGATGGATGGTCCTCCTCATCCGATTCTGGCACGCATCGACTTTGACTTTGCTTCAAGGCAGGCATTAGAGTGGAGCATGTAGCATATGAAAGAGATCATCGACGTCAAAGAAGCTAGGCACCCCATCGGCCATTTTCAATTTAACGGTTTAAACTTTTTATGGCATAAGAGATTTGGCTTTGGCGGTTTGAATCTTATTTTTCTGACTTTGCAAAGACAGGAGTTATAGAAATTGTAAGATTGTGAGAGTGCCATATACACCCAGTTCTTGTCATCTACTAGTTTGTCTCTTGCGCGTCGACAGACTTGAGAGGTTCTAATTTCTAAATGGTGGAACAGCCAATTGTGTGCTGGAGTTTTGTTGAATGCACGCTTTGGTCCCTGGGCATTCAGAATAATGTTCATTCAAGTTCTTGAAGAAACTTCTTCGGGTCAAAGATGTTCCTACACCAACATGGAGAGGCACATGTTGTGTACCGCCAATCTAGCATCCAACAATAGAAATCAAAAGAACTCACGACTCGGGAGCATCTCAAGAACCTACTCTTTTCATTTGAGTGATGTAAGAGCCACCTGAATTGTTCGATCGTAATATGTGTGGGCGCTGCCAATCTTAGAATTCAGTGAGGGGGTGGCAAAAAAATTCGCGTGCGTGCAAATAGCCACTACTGACTAGGTCCGCAAGTGTCGCACTCCAAGTCAGCTGGGGGGCATCTTTGACCTAAAGAAGAAACTCCAAACTTGAAGGACTGTGATAGACATTTTGGAATAAATTACTAACACTACTTTAAAAAAATTATCCATGCCCCATTTTAACTTTCGGTTCCTTAAAAAACTGATAATAATAACCTATTTGGCAAAAACTGATAGTGATAATCAAGTATAATTGTCGGTTCAGTCAATTTATGGCTAGAACCAGTAGTGATAAGTCAGTATCACTACTGGTTTGTTATATTAACTGGTAGAGATAATAAAATATAGTTTATTTTAAAAATTCATAATATTTTCATATGAAGTCGGATGAAGACAACTTTATATGAAAATTATAGCTCTCGATAAGATCTACAACTCTGTAGTTGATGACTTTTTTACTTAAAGTCATATAGATATACAAATAAGCATCTAAAGATTGTTAAAGGAAAATCACACACTGGACCATAAAGCAAATTGCCAGATCTAGTGTAAGACTAGTATGAATAATTGAAAAAGGCACACATAGGATCACAAAGTTGAAAATTGTAACTTCAAAGATTTTGTCACAAGTTTGGTAACTCGAATTGTGAAATGTCTCTACAGCACTAACTTTTGGATATAGCACTATGTCAAAAAAAAATTCAAACAGATTAGAGAATATTAATTTTCGATCAAAAACTTCAAAAGTCATATCGAGAGTCCTCTAAGCCTTCTTAGAGTTCAAGAAAGGTATACGTGTAAACACATGTATTTTTCAGATATACCTACTCGTTAGCTTTGAAAGTAGAGGTTGACGTTAAATCGGACTCCATATGTAAAAAAGTTATATTTGTATTATCGAACAATGCTCAGATTGGAGACAAATTTTTTCATACGGAGCTCGATGGAGACAAACTTTATATGAGAATTGTAGATCTCGATGAGATGTACAAATTTGTAGTTGAGAATATTTTTATTTGAAGCGATCTAAATACCCAAATGATTATATAAAGATTTGAGCAGGAAAACTTTAAAGAATAAATTTTTGCATAACAATCAGGTAAGAATGTGAGATGAGATGGTGAGAAAGCTTCGCGTGAGGGGTGATGTCGCATGTTTGACTCCCACAGACTACACGAGTGCGTAAATTGCTATATTTCTGGGTTCAACTCTCGTAGAAACCGTGATGAGTCATCACAAGTTAGAAAAGCTACGAGGGATCATGGGGTTTGTTTGTCGAGTGCAACAAAAATGGTCTCAAAACCATCGGATCTGATACATGCTGGTTCCAGAACCGGTAGTATTAATCGTGAATTATCACTGTCGTTTATTTATTATTGGTTAAAAAACTAGCAGTGATGTTAATTTTAAACTAACAATAATAATCTTTTTTTAATAGTAGCGTAAATTGAGAATCCGACCAAACTTAATGTGTCTACTATAGCAATAACAACTAGAACACTTTTTGGTGAGTGCGTACGTGCGTCCTTGGACATCAATAAGTAGACGCGGCCTGTATGTGGCTGGTAACGCACAAACGGTCGAAGATAGCGTTTGTCTAGAAGGACTTGACACTTGATAGAGCTATAACAAGAACCAAACCTATCTAGCTCAAGGACTTTGCTACACGTACGACCAGGTCTTACGACGAGCGTCCGACCAGGCCACATCCTGTTGCTACAGTACATACGCACAGTAATATTGCAGCGTTGTCTCCAGCCCCGACCATCTTAGTGGCCCGATAGGCAGATAGCTTAGGTTCTATTTGTTAGAGCTTTTTTTATTTAAATTTTTTTTAAATAATACTCTAAAGAAAGTGATTCTCTAATAATTTTTTAAATAAACTGTATAGAAGAAGTGATTCTGTGTGAAAAATGAATCAGGAGAAACTATTTTTTTCAACTCTTCAGTTTCCAGTTCATTTCAGAGAATCACTTCTATAGATTCCACTCAAAAAGCTAAAAATTGAAAGTTACTGTTTGACAGAGCTCCCCTAATTCTAACTGAGAAACTGCTCTATGAGCTTTGCTAAACAGGTCCTTAGTGACGCTACTATGTGTTGTTCGAGCTCATAGCCCAAACAAAATCTCACTAAATACTTAAGGTTTCAACTTAAGATTCAGATTTGTCACGAAAACTGACCTTATCTTTTGAGTTAATTTCAGAGAACTACATATGCTTAGATCTTAGTATTGCAAAGCAACACTTCTATGTACACGTTTCAGAGAAATACGCACACTTAGTGTATTTTATTGCAAAACTACATACTTTAGCACCCTGCCAAAGAAGTAGTTTACAGTTTTGTGATGTAATACGCAAAGTATGTGTAGTTTTATGAACAATACATAAAATATGTGTAGTTTTGTGACAAAATACGCAAGGTATGTACAATTCTCTCAAATATGCACAAGAGCGTAGTTTTACAATAATAAAAACTGCAGAGTCGTATTTTTCTGAAATGAACTCTTATTGTTCAAATGGAAAATCAAGCTATCCTTTGGACAACAAATTAGAATTTTATATGTGGCACGGCACATAGAATAGGGTTTTCAACCAAACATTTAGATGTTGTTTGGTCCGGCTCCAGATTTAAACTTCTATTGAGAAGCTTGAGCCGCCCTGCCAAATGCTTAATTAAGCTCCGGAGCTTGGCTCCAAATGAGCCAATTGGCACTACGAGGGAGAAACAAGGGAAGGGTGGCTCCATGCGACTCCAAATGCCTCAAATTGAGGAATACCCCAGAATACCGACATGAGTGTGTGACAATATTAAGCTCACTCTAGAAAGAGAAGCCAAGAACGCAACAAAACTCCGCAAAAATATTAATCTTACTCTATAGAGATCGAAAACTAGAGTTGAAGTTCGGCCAAACGGCGCATCAGCCACACTACCCACTCAACGACCATCAGTTTGTGATCCACATAGGATGTGTTTGATTGCTCCGCTCCACTTGTGCAAGCATCCGTCGGTGTAGTCATTCATGCTCAACCACGTGTTTGGTTGCCCAGACCGGCCCTCTCGCTTGCATCCTTCCGTGCAAATGCATCAAGCGAGCCTGGCTCCGTACGTACGCTGGAATCGGGCATATGCGTCGGGCCTGGCTTGTCCGGTGAAAAATACTATGCGTGATATTTTTTATTTAACTTTAGATTTTATTTAAGGTACAAGAGTGATCTAAAAATTCTAAACATTTTCGTGAGCAAACTAGATCTCACTAGCAACCCATTTTAATTAGTTTGATTCAAAAAACCTAAGTTAATATTTAATTAAAATTCTCCAAAAATTATAAAAATTCACTAATATTCTTATCATGTGATGTACTAATTTATAAAAATATTTTCAACCCTATATTATTTGATAAAAAAAGTAAGTTATTTTGTAATGCAACATATACTCATACGGGTAACCAAATACAATCTCTTCTCAGCTAGACTGAGCACATACAGCCAACAAAACGGACCCTACTGTCTCAACTCAGTCTGTCTCAACTCAACCTGCATGACTCATATGAGTTAAACTGAGAATATACGGGTAACCAAACATGCCAATGTTGGAGCTTCATGACATGACTTGCAGTTTGTATTTAGTCACCAGAAGCAAACGGAATGCGCAGGCACTATCTCTCCATCGTCAGTTTATGTTCAGATTCGTGTGAAAAAGGTTAGGTACACACTACATTACCGAGTTGCATTTCCAGATCCCCTACAACAAAGATAGCCTAGTGCCTAGAACTGCACAGTGCAACTATCGAGGGTTAGTTCTGATAATGATTTTAGAGTATATTGGACAGTGGATACGTAAACAATATTTCAGTAATTGATGTGTGCGCGTATGATAGACTCAGGGATATAATGAGTTTTACATGTTTATACCTCCCGGAGTATAATAGCCCTACATCCTATGTGTTGTGTTATGGACGATCTCAATTGGTTACAGAGATAATTTTAGCTGGTTGCTAGACTTGATCTGCCCTTCTCTACAAACAGGGTCCTCATCCCTTTATATAGTTTGGAGGAGGAGAACTTACATATAGATCCAAACATAAGACCCTACTCATCCTAATATCTAACCCAAGCCATCATTACAGAGGATCGTCCCTGACTACTTGCTTGATCGTCCTGCTGACAACGTCCCGTCCATCGTGCGGCGTCAGGTCGACCTACGAAAGTCCCACTCCGTAGCATTTAATACTACAAGACAGGACAATTCCCCTCTGTGTCGTCTATGACTTCATCCACTAGAGTTGGTGCCTAAGGAAGGAAAACATTTGAGTGGATGTCAATAAATGCGATTGGACAGGTTGTGTCAGATCCGGCCCTACGGCCAGTGAGGTCAATCGCGGGTTTATGTGATGGCATAGGGAGACTGGTCGCGTATTCCTTGTTCTGGTCGCGGGAACCATACTCTGGTCGCATGACCGACCAGTTTTAGGAAATATACGCATATGCCTGTTATATCCCTCGCGAAGCCCGTTTGGTAGGGTACCCCTTTACTTAATACATCGACAATAGCCCTCGAGCTTCCTCGTGACCGTGGCCCGGTCTGATCACACCACTTGGGCCCCGGGCGAATGTAGTCTGCCTAGGGAGTAGTCATTAACGCCATCAGTTTGCACAGTGCAACTCTGAACTTCGTCTCACGTGGGGAGATTTAAATGTCCAGAGAGGAAAAAAGAGGGTACAAGAGAGAGATATCGATTGCCACTAGACCTAAAGGACTCTTGGTTCCTTTTGTGCGCCCTCTTGGGTTTCAAGTGGTTTAAAGACCGTGTTGGTTGGGGTGTCACTGTGGTTTAAAAAGAGGAGAACTTGATGGCCTTTCGAACCACCCCTCGCCTTCCTTCTCACCCTCAAGACTTTAGTGCCTAGAGTCCATTCGCCTCCATGACGTCCTACATTCTGCTCCGTATTGTCTGCAGGCCCTGGGGCCATGGCGTACTCCCCTCCTTCATCGCCAGAGAGGTCAATGATCTCGGATGGCTCGGTGGGGGTAGAGTCGCCCTCAGCTCCGGATCCGCTCGCCGTGGTGCTTCTGGAGGCAACAGTTATCGCGGGTATGCTTGAGAGTTTGAAGCCAGCGACCATCGAGCTCACGCCCTTCCAAAGAATGCCACCCCCTGCCGGTCCATCTCGATCTCCCACCCAAGCGGATCTCTCGGTCGAGGTCATCGATATCTTCGATGACAAGGAGGGGTCAATTGGGACCTTCTAGAAAAGGAGATCGATGAAGAGGAAGAGTCGAAGATGAAGAGGAAAGAAGGTCTGCAGGGTGCGCCGGCATCGGTTAGCAGTCCTAGCAGGGTCTTTGCGTCGACCACCTTCCCTTGGACTTATATCGGTCGTCGTCTGATCCCTGGAGTGGTGAGCTGCCACTCCAAGGAGGAGTATAAGAGGTCCCTTGACTCATTCAAGGGCAAATAGAGGTGAGAGTTCGGCGGACCCTTTATGTCAACTTTGCGCTAGCCACTTGAGTCAGGGAGGATAGGGCAGGCATGTAATAGGATAGTTAGAACGATCGGATGTAACTAGTCGGCCTGTAACCTAACCTTTCTATGAATGAAAAAGTGTGGGGGTTGGACGCCTATTCTTGTTCTATTATGCACTCTAGTTAGGTTCTTGGTGCGCGGAACAAGACACTGCCTGGCAAGTCCATCAGAAGCGAGTAGCGCTCGACCCTAGCGAGGACTTATGGCCTTATAGTCATTGTCTCCAGCCTCCTGGTCATTTGGCATCTTGGTAACTAAGTTTCGTAGTGGCCGTCGAGCGTGGTCGCGTGCTGTGGTCGGAGAATCAATATGTCAAAAGCATGTGGCTTGGTTGTGAAGTCCTGCAAAATAGAGAGTCTAGTTTTTTTTTTAATTTAGGAACTTACAAGTTGTATTCCACGCTCGTCCGGAAGGTCCTACAAAATAGAAAAATAAGCCCGTCTTCAAGTAACCCTGCACATAGAACCTGCGCAAGAAAGTGGTGTTTCATGAGTTGTGTAATTCACGATTAGCATCCATGGCTAGCTTGACCATGCTAGGTCGGGTGATGGTGACCACTTTGTAGGGTCCCTCCCATTTGAGGGAGAGTTTATTCTGACCAGCCTTATTCTAGATTTTCCTAAGGATGATGTCACCTACGACCAATGCTCGCTTCCATAGCTTTTGATCGTGGTAGCATCTGAGGCTCTGCTGATAATGGGCGGCTCGAATTAGAGCGCAATCGTGAAACTCTTCGATCAGGTTTATGTCATCCTCCCATCATACCACCTGATCGTTATCTGAGTAATTGTTGACTCGAGGTGACTGGAGAGTGATTCAAAGGGGAGCATTGCTTTGGTGCCAAAAAATAAGAAGAAAGGGGTTTCAGCTGTGACCCAGCTAGGGGTCGTTCGCAATGACCAAAGTATTGTGGGGAGTTCATCCACATAGCATCTCGGATAGCTTTTAAGCCGGTCGAAGATCCGAGTTTTGATCCCTTGCAGTATCATCCCATTCGCCCTTTTGACCTACCCGTTATTTTGGGGGTGAGCCGCAAACGCATAGCAAACCTTAGTCCCGATCTCTTCGTAGTAGTCTCGGAAAGCACTACTGGTGAACTAAGTTCTACTGTCCAAGATTATGCGGTTTGGACTGCCAAACTGCATTACCAGCCCTCATATGAACTTAATTGCGGCTGTGGCGGTGATCTTCCTGACGAGCTCGGCCTCGATCCACTTCGTGAATTTGTCGATTGCCACGAATTGGAACTTAAAACCGCTTGGGGCTTTAGGGAATGATCCCACGATATCGAGCCCCTAGACAATGAAAGGCCAAGAGAGTGGTATGGTTTGCAGTGTCTAGGCTAATAGGTTGGTATTTCGGCCGTGGTACTGACACGACTCACACTGTTTCACCAGCTCGCAGGCATCCTGGAGGGCAGTGGTCCAATAGAATCCTTGTCGGAACGCTTTTCCGACCAGGGTGAGGTATGAAACGTGGCTACCACATATGCCTTCGTGGATATTAGAGAGCAATGTGCTCCCCTCTTCCTGAGTGATGTATTTTAGTAAAAGGTCGTTGCTCCCTCGGTGGTAGAGGCGTCCCTCTACTAGGGAATATCTACGGGCTTGTCGTGAGACCTTTTCTGTTAACGTATCATCGTCAGGGATTGCTCAATTCTGAAGGTAGTCCAAGATCTGATCCATTCAGGTCATATCTGAATGAGCAGGGTGACCATATGATGGCCGCCCGAGGTCGACAGCACTGAAGGAGGCGTTGCCTCCAAAGGTGTTGCCTCGGGTGCCCCGTTTCCGAAGCATCCCCTTCACGTTGGCCAGAGACTGTGGTGGATGGTCATGAGAGTCTTTCTTCAAAGACTCCGATCGGGACAGGTTCACGAGAAGAAGCTAGATAGACCAGCTCATCGGTTAGGAAGTAATCCTTGCGAGTGACGTGCTTGACCTCAAAGCTGACGAAGCGTCGCTCTAGTCTTCTCACTTCAGCGAGGTATGCTGCCATTGTCGGGACAGAGCACTGAAACTCCTTTTGTACCTGGTTCACAACTAATAGTGAGTCCCCTATCGCCAATAGTCATTTAATCCCAAGTGTGGAGGCTACTCGCATTCCGTACAAGAGGCCCTCATATTCAGCAGTGTTATTAATGGCTGGAAATATAATTGAACTATGTACTTCAGGATGTCGCCGATAGAGGTGAGGTTAGAACCACTCCAGCCCTAGCTCCCTTTAGTGTGAACGATCCATCAAAGTTTATGGCACAGTGTTCATCTACCTCTGGTTGCTGCACCTGCTCGGGCTCGAAGGACAACCACTCGGCTACAAAATTGGCCAGCACCTGAGACTTGATAGACGTTCAGGGCATGAACTGGAGATCGAATCCCCCGAGCTATACTGCCCACTTTGTTGTTCTTCCTGTCGCATCTCTATTATGTAGAATTTCTCTAATTAGAAATGAGGAAATCACCTTGATTCTGTGAGTCTAAAAGTAGTGTCTGAGTTTGCGAGAGGCCATTAGGATGGCATATAGCAGTTTATGAGTCTGTGGGTACCACGCCTTCGCATCACGCAGGACCTTACTGACGTAATACACTTGTCGCTGGAGACCTTCTCGCTCGATGACTAGCACCGCTCTCGTGACCTATGGTGTTGAGGCAACATAGAGCAAAAGCTCCTCGTTGGGTCGAGGCACGGTCAGTACAGGGGGAAGGAGAGGTACCTTTTGAACTCTTGGAATGCCGCATCTACCTCCGACATCCACTGGATGTGGTTGTTTTTCTTTAGGAGTTTGAAGAACGGCAGTCCCTTCTCTCTTAGCCTTAAGATGAATCTACTCAGAGCAGCAATGCATCCTGTTAGTTTCTAAACCTCCTTTAATCTGGTCGGGGATCTCATCTGGTCGATGACCCTAATCTTGTTAGGGTTCGCCTCTATCCCTCAATGTGACATGAGGAATCTAAGCAACTTCCCTGACAGAATCCCGAACATACACTTCTCTAGATTCAGCTTCATGCGATACTTCCGGAGATTGTTGAACGTTTCTTGAAGGTATGCGACCAGGTTTGTCTTGGTCCTGCTTTTGACGACCACATCGTCCATGTATGACTCGATGTTTCTTCCAAGCTGTGGTCGAAGAATGAGTTAAATACACCGTTGGTAAGTGGCACCAGTGCTTTTTAAGCCCAAAGAAATTTTACATAGCAAAAGACCCCAAAGGGTGTAACAAAAGCCGTCTTTTCCTCATCTTCTCTAAACATACTAATCTGATGGTACCCTGATCGAGCATCTAAGAAATATAACATATCGCTACCGACCATTGAGTCAACTAGCTGGTCAATTCAGGGAAGAGGAAAAAGGTCTTTTAGGCACGCCTTGTTAAGGTCGGTGAAGTCGACGCACATTCTCCACTTGCCATTGTGCTTCTAGACCATGACTTGGTTAGCCAGCCATTCTGGGTACTGCACCTTCAGGATGAAGTCTGCTTCTAGGAGCTTGTCGATCTCCTGACGAAGCACTTCCTTTCGGCTGGCTGCGAATCAACACGCTTTTTGCTTTACTAGTCGCACAGACAACTTGTGCTCGATCATATCCCTGAGGACTCTAGGCATATCAAATGGACTCCATGAAAAGACATCGGTGTTCGCCCAGAGGAAGGTGATGAACATGAGTCCCTATTTAGGGTCCAGTGCGGTCCCTATCTAGGCTGACTTGGTCAAGTTGGTATCGTCAGGCTCACTGCCTTGAGCCGATCATTTGGGCTAGCGATGACATGGACCTTTACCGATCGCCCACTGGGTTCAACGGTCATGGGCTGCGTTCAGGGAGTCACCTCGACCATGTCGAGGCTCCTCTTATCACGGTGCAGGGCCGTTTTGACGTTGCCAACAATGGTGATGGCCCTTGTTGGCCCAAGGATTTTGATCACTTGGTATGCGTAGTGGGCAATGGCCATAAACTAGGCCATCATTGGTCTTCCGAGGATCACATTATACGCGGTCCCGAAATCAGCCACATCGAACAGGATCCTTTCGGTTCTGAAGTTGTCCAGCGAGCCGAAGGTAACGAACAACTCAATTTTCCCTAGCGGCTTAGCCAAGGAGCCCAGGGTGATCCTGAAGAAGGGTGGAGATGACCTCAACGAACTCCTCGAAATCTATATGGCGTCCAGTGCATCGGCGAAGAGGAGGTTAATCGAGCTCCCTCAGTCGACGAGTACGCGGCCCAGCCGGATGTTCTGCACCATGGGTTTGACCATGATGGGGTAGTGACCAGGGAGTCTGACGCACGCGAGGTGGTCGGCCTGGCTGAAAGTGAGCGGGATCTCCAACCACTTCAGGCGTGGGCTCGGGTCTGATGCGGTAGCCCATACCTCTCGGACCACCGACTTGTATTCCCTGTTAGAGAAATATGTCATGACGTCTCCGAAGATGTGGTGGACCATGTGATCGGCCTGCTGGTATCCCAGTGCCGAGTGGTTGGGGGTGGCCTCATCCTCATCATCCTTAGCGTGCTTGCGCTTGCGCTCCCCAAGCTCCTGGTCGATGATGCCTCGAACAACCTTGCACTCGGTCAGGTCGTGGATGTCTGTACGGTGGATCGGGCAGTAGCCCCGACCCTTTTTCCGTCTTTCTTCTTGAAGCGTCGACGTGTTAGGCCGGTTTGCTCGACTGCCAACACATCAGGAGGTCTGACCTTGCGCTTGCTCTTCTTGTCCTTCTGGCCGACCCCTTTAGAAGAGGCGGGCTGGTCAGAAGCAGGTCGTGGCCTGGCGTCGATCTACCACTCTTAGGCCTCGACGGCCTGCGCGCACTTGTCCGTGAGCTCTAAGAGCTTGGTTGTGCTTTGGATTACTCGGGTGTCCAGCTTCTCGACCATTTTTTGGTCTTTGACCTCCCGTTTAAACGCTATGATCATATACTCTCCTGTGATCCTTGGTATGGTGTTCCGGCATTCGGTGAAATGTCGTATGAAGTCTCACAATGACTCTCCTTGTTGTTGTCAAACCTGATATAGGTCGTCCTCGACCCCTGGTCGAGCGTAGGTCCCCTAGAAGTTGGCGACGAACTGATCGCACAGGTCCTCCCAGGAGCAAACCGACCCGTGGGGGAGGTTCATCAGCTAGGACTGGGAGGAACTGGTGAAGGTGGTAGGGAAGTAGTTGACCATGACCTTCTCATGGCCTCCCGTAGCCTGCACCATGGTGGTATAGATTTGCAGGAACTCCTCCAGGTTGATCGAGTTGTCATACTTCTCGGCTAGGACCGGTTCGAACTTGTCCGGCCAGCGCACCTCCCGTAACCGGGTGGATAAGGCATTGCACCCTGTCCCGTAATAGGGAGCCACTAGTTGTTGGGCGGTGGCACGCGCGCGGGGGTAGAGACGATGGTCTCGGGGTCCCGACGATGGGGTGGAGCCTTCCGATGCCTCCCTGCAAGCGGAAGGCATACAGTAGGTCTATTTGCCCCCTTTCTGCTCCTGCCTAGCCCGATCCTCCTGCTCTCTAGTGACCACCTAGAAGCAAGGGACCTATTCCATCGTGAACCCTGTCATGACCCTTAGCAACAGTGACCCTCACTAGCCTTTACGATGGGCGTGGTGCATGTTGACGCGGTCTGGCGTCAGGCGGTCTCGGCCAGGAGGGCGAGATCGCGCAGCCACAGTGCCACAGGCGAGCCCTCCAGTATAAGTACTGGTGGGTGGCTGAAGAGCACTCGTAGGGTCTGTAGGTTATACGCTAGCGTCATGGTCTCATAGTCGAGACGCTAGGCGCAGAGCGGCGATAAGTCGCGAGGGGGTGAGCCCCCGGTGCTTGGGTGGCACGTTGGCCTAGGCGATGACACCACCGTAGACTATGCCCTGTGCAGGTGCTCCTCAGGAAAGCACTGGGGATGCGGGGGTTGTCTCGAAGCACCTTCCTGTCTAGCATCGGACTGGTTTTCCTCTGGGTGTATAGCTGGGGGTTCGCTATCAACGCTTGGGACGTGAGGGCCTCTAGCGCCCCATGTTGCATGGTCCGCCATGCAAACCTCGCGTTGGGTCTCAGAGCTCCCAGACTCTGTCTTGGTGTCCCATGCCTGGAGCACACCGGGTTCATCTGGGTGGTACCCCATGATGAATACCTCGCGACAGCCAGGGTTCTCGGAACATGACTCAGCGGTTGTCGTGGATCCATCCATAAGTAACCTGATCAAGCTTTTCAAACTTAATGAAACGAAGAAAACATGCCCCCTACTTGGGGTGCCAAATATCGAGGGTTAGTCCCTGATAATGATTTCGGAGTATGCTAGACAGGGGTGCGTGAACGGTGTTTTAGGAATCGATGTGTACGCGTACTATAGACTTAGGGACAAAGGGAGTTATACAGGTTTAGGCCTCCCGGAGGATAATAGCTTTACGTCCTATGTGTTGTGGTACGAAGGATCTCAATTGGTTACAGAGATAGTTCTAGCTGGCTGCCATACTTGATCTGCTCTTCTCTACAAACGAGATCTTCATCCCTTTATATAGTGGGGAGAAGGAGAACTTACACGTGAATCCAAATAGAAGATACTGCTTATCATAATATCTAACCCAAATCATCATTACGGAGGACTGTCCTCAACCACTTGCTTGATCGGCCTACTGGCAACGTCCCGCCTGTCATGCGGCGCTGCGTCGACTTGCGGAAGTCCCACTCTATAACATTTAATGCCACAAGACGGGACAATATCTTTATGTGCTGTCTATGACTTCGTCCAGTGGAGTTAGCACCTGAGAAAAGAAAACACTTGAGTGAATATCAATAAATACGATTAGACATGTTATGTCAGATTCGGCCCTGCGACCAGTGAGGTCGGTCACGGCTTTATATGATGACGTAGGGAGACTGGTCACGTATGACTTGTACTGGTCACGAGAACCATACTCTAATCGTGCGACCGACCAGTGTTAAAAATATACACCTCTGACTACTGTATCCTCGTAGGACCTATTTACTAGAGTACCCTTGTACTCGATACAACGACAACAACCGATACCCTCTGTCTGGTCCCTTCGTTATCACCCACCTGCTTACACAATCCCACAAGGATACGTGAGCACGACGACAGGACACATGCTTCTGCATCCATAACCAAGTGCAGCGATGGCCATTTACCAAAATTGCCGGTGCCGCCAAGTCCACTGTGCACAGGGCGTGGCACGTGCGAACCCAAGGGAGAGGAGGTTTACGTGTGGTTGTATTTTGCTACTCTTTTCCCTCTGCTAATAAGAAATGGCAGAGCTCCTGTCCTGTTTTTCTTTTTCTTTCTTTATTTTTGTAGTGGTAGTGCGAGTTGACTCTTAGGTGACATGCCCACCACAAAAGGGGGAGAAGACAGAGTGAGTGATTCAGGTTTCAACTCTGCGCATATACGGTGGACGTCCCTGTTGTTAACTAGTAAGACGGCAGATCTATGAAATTAGATATGATACAGGTCTATTTAGTGGACCCAATACTGTCTATTATATGTATGGTCCCGCAAGAACGTGTATAACCAGGTCAAATGCCAAAGTCGAATTCAGCAAAATTATCTACAATGGAAAAATATGTTTTTTTCAAAAAATGAAATGGAAAATACAGTGATACTGGACATGAGTACCGTTATGCAGTTTCTACTTTACAGAGAACATGGTCTGCAGTTTCCTCTGCGCTCTAAGCCTTATATAATACAACAGAAAAATGTTCTAGTTCTAAAAATTAATGGAAAAGATATGAAACGACGGTAAGAGCATCTCTAACTGACTTCTTAAATCTCACTTCATATATTTTCATATAAGGAGTCTTTTTAAAAGATTTATTCTCTATTTCTCTACACGTTTCAACCGACTCTCTAAATTTTACTCCTAAATTTCACTCACCTATATTTATTAATATGCTATAACTAAAAAAATATTTGCAATGGCTATATTTTTAACGGCTATATTTTTCGTGTCTATATATAAAAATGCATATAAATAGAGCGTTACAAAGGAACTCACTTTTTTACCATATAACTTAGAACTACAAATAATTTTAGAAATTAGTCTATTATATAAAAAGAATATTTGTGAATTTTCTCAGATTTTTGGATATTTATTTGAGACTAGCAATTGTTACACGTTATAAAAGTAGCTTTTTTTTAAAGAATTTTAGTTTAAATTCTACGTAGGCTTTTTGTTAAATCTAATTAGAATAAGTTATACATAGATTATGGAACACTTAAAAAAGTTGATTATTAGAGTAATAGAAAACTATTGTTTTGATTCGGTCCATAATCATCATCTACAGTATTACAGCGAGCCCTCCCCAATTCAGATGCTCAACATCGATGGATGCAGCAAGAGAAAAAAACAACCAGTCTGCATTTCCTTGTAGCGACCGTAAACATGAGCTGTTTTCTGTTCTTTGTTCATGCATATTCCATAAGATAGCAGATAACGGTCATCGTATGCATCAACCCGACCTGTTTGATTATAAAGTTTCTATCTCGACAGAAGCAACGTTGAGAAACGAGCACAAGAAAAGGCACCTGGAACCTGTTTACAATCATACGGAATCTTGTGTGTGGGTCGGTCGTGCCGCTGGTCACCCTTGGAACCCGTGATCACTGGCTAAGAAGACACGCATCGAACTAATCATGCTCATGCATGTGTCCAAGTGGCCAACTAATAAACCTTCCATTTTGTCCTCTTCCATTTGACAAGGTGTCCTGCTTCTTCGTTTTTTTCTGTCCTCCTCCTTGTGAGTACTAATTCGTGGATTATCACTACAAGTTATCGTCTCGAGAAACTCAAGGGATCTTCTTGTCTAGTGTTCATGTGATCGAGGCATGTGTGTGTTGTGCTTGGACGGAATCGTGCTCTGTAAATTCGAGGCATCTGTTCCAAAGGAATAATAACACAGGCTGTCCTCCTTCCAGCATGAAATTAAATGCGTTTGTGGTTTCTCAGCTGCTGGATCAATTATATCATACTCCTGCATAATATTCTACCCCAAGATTGCACGGTTCAGGATTAACTAGTGCTAAAAAAACTCATTCCCTTAAAAAATGTAAGGTGTATTTTATTTTAAAAAATTATTAAAAATAAATTTTGATAGTTAACTTCTCTTATAATATATTGTCAATTGCTATAAAATTAATATCACATTAAAAGTTCTTCGAAATGCAAATCTATTAAAATAAATTTTGTATACTAATATAATTTGATTAATTATCTGTCAAAACTTATAAAGTTTGATCTTTTTGAAATAAAATAGTCTTTATATTTTTTAATGGAGAGAGTAATTATTTTGTTTAGAATAAGAAGCTTTATATTAGTTCAAAGCAAGAGTACAACTATGAGCTTTCAAGAACAAAGAACAAAGGTTCTAAGTTGTAACACACACGCACACCTTTGCAAGCCCTCAGAAACTTGTTTGGCACAAACGTGAGGGGGCAATATTAGCTGGCTGGCAAATGATAATCACTTGTGCACCCGTGGCTTCTCTGCCTTTTACATGTATACTTAGCTAACTGACCATGCAGTATAATAAACATATATATATTAGACACGGTGATATTAAGTACAAACTCAATAATGTATCATAGAAACTGTGTTAAAAGAATATGTTAGGAGCGATACCGTAGTTTGATTTTAGATATGGTTTTTTAAAAAAGAGAAGCTTATTTATTAATTTTACTCATAATTTCTTTATTTATGTTTATTAATAAAACGGATCTAATATCTACAGCTGTTAATAAGACGGCAAGACTATAGGACGAAGGTGGATAGTAAACAGGGGTAAAATATTCAAATTTTAGAGGTTTTAATAGATAGAAGAAAAATAGAAAAAAAGAGATGACGCAAGAATCAACTCATATTTATTTTATATAGTAGTACATGTATATAAGTGTCTAAAGCAGGATATTGTTTAGGAGAATTTCGAGGTTTGCTTCAAAATTGAGTTGAACCGTAGGGGATATGCAAGTCTCTTTTACCCATAATTTTCGTAGCCGTTAAATTTTTTGCAGCCGATGGTTTCCGAAAAAAAAAATTGTAGCCGGGACCTGCGGCGTGTCCCACGTATCCGGCGACCACGGAACGGAACACGAAGGCGAAAACCATCCGGTGCCATTTCCGTGAAACGACGCGGCAGAAACAACACGCCGGCCGCGGCATTCTCTGCTCACGCACTACTCTCGATGGCCATCGCAATCCACAAGTAAAAGAAAAATATATATTTTCCATTAACTATTTTTATAAATGTTTACCAAGCGAACAAATAACAATAGAAATGTAAAACTGAATTAAAAAATAAGAGTGAAATGACAGAGTGGAAAAGCTGCCGGCGGGCCCCACCCGGAAGTCTAACGACAAGGAGGAGGCGGAAAAAAAAAACCGGGAGGAAAAAACAAACGGAGACGACGACGAAGAACAGCGCTCCTCCCTCCCTCCCTCCCTCCTCCAACCTAACGTTCACCTCCCTATTTATTTTGCCGCTCTGCTTCTCTCTCCTCCCGTGCACCCGTGCCCCCAGTCCGCCTTCAATCCCCGATCTTCGAATCCCAATCCCAATCCCAGCTCGCAGCTTGCAGGGAGAATCAGAGCTCGCCGCCGTCTCCTCGCTCCCAGGCTGAGGTTTCCTTCCGCGATTTGGCTCCGAAACCGCGTCCTTGAAGGACTTCTTGTCTTGCCTTCTTGGTCGTCGATTTTTGCCCCCAAATCCCAGTCGTCTCCGCCGTTATTGGAGCGGAGGGAGGGGGATACTGCTCAACATTCGGCTGTCTCTTGGAGCAAAGCTAAGGTTTTAGCCGATCTCTGCGAGGTTCTTGGCGATTCCTGCGCGCAAAACCGGTCGCCTCTGATGGTGGCGAGGATGATGCGGTGGCCGCGGCCGCCGGCGCGGCGCAAGTTCAGCGTACGGCTGGTGGTGCGGCGGGCGGAGGGGCTGCTGCAGCCTCCGGTGGAGCCCGCCTCGCCGGAGCGGGAGGCAGCGGGCGCCAGGCTGCCGAGGGTCGCGGCGGAGGTGAGGTGGAAGGGGCCCAGGGCGTCGGCGCTGGGCTCGCTGCGGCGCGCCGTGGTCAGGCGCAACCGCACGCGGGAGGAGGAGGCGGCGTCGTGGGAGGAGGAGTTCGAGAGCGTCGTGACGCTCACGGCCGCGTCGCTCCGAGAGGGCGCCGCGTTCCAGCCCTGGGAGCTCGCCTTCTGTGTGTTCAGCGTGAGCATCACCTCCTTATTGTAGTTGGATTCTGTTGCACCTGCCATTATTGTTCATACTCCTCGTAACAACGCATAAAACTATATTGTACTCGGTCTGTTTGCATCACTTTTCACTTATTCTTGTTTCACGTTTGAAGGAGAGTTTTGTGTTCAAAATCCTGCCTGGTTACCTTTTTCCTCTTATGATCTGTTTGGGGATGGAGAAACCTTTTGGGCTTTAGTTCAATTTTGAGCTAAATCCTAAGGATTTGGGTTCCAATCCCCCATATCCAACAGACCATTACTTTTTAAGAAATCTGATGACTGGTTTTGTGCTTATCCTTTCAATTCTACTTTTCGATTTTGTTCCTCTTTGTCCTTTTTGCAATTGATACTGTCATTTTGTGTTATCCATTTAATTTTTCCAATCTTCTGTTAAACTATCTCTTTTGTGAACTGATTAATGTTTTCTAGTTGCTTGGACTTTCCTGTGTATAATATGTGTTCGTTCCCCTGTAGAAAAGGATAAACAATCCAGTTACATTCAGAAGAATGAATATGAGTAGTTTAAGGATGCCAATTGATCAATCGTAGGAAAGATTCCTGTGTGGACTGTATTCCTATTAATATGGAGCAAATCCATCTTCTTGATAGTAACATTGCACCTTGTGAAGCTAAGTATTGCGGTGATCAATAATGAGTTGACAACAAATATGGACAAGATAGTTTCTTTGTCAAGGCAATCAGAGTATATCAGACAAGTTTCGTTTTAGATGTTGCTTTTAGATGTATCGTCCCTTGGCAAGCTGGCATATTTTCTTTGAGTGACTTCTGCAAGTGAATCTCAACACCCTTCTTTTCTTTCTTTCCCTCAACGCAGGATGTCAACAAAGGCCCAAAGAATAAGCCATCAATTCTAGGAACTGCCTCCCTTAACCTAGCAGAGTATGCATCAGCAGCTGATGAGGAGATCGAGATAATTCTCCCATTGTCTGTGCCTGGTGGTGCACCTGAACTGCTCTCATCACTTCATGTGAGTTTGCGATGTCAACAAGAAGTTCTGGCTGGTTAACAATTCCCCTTTGAATTGTCATCTGGTGTGACCCTCGAATCTTATTTTTGTGCAGCTCACTCTGAGTATGGTGGAACTAAGAGCATTTCAAGAAACATCCGATGCATCACAACGACCTGCTGCAACTTTGCCATTGTCCCCATCATCTGGTGATTCTCTTCCCGGAGGAAAAGATGAAGTTTCGGTTATTAAAGCAGGGCTGAGAAAGGTGAAAATTCTCACAGATCTGGTGTCGACACGAAAGTCCAAGAGGACTTGCCAAGAGGATGGAGGCAGCGAAGATAAGTGCTGTGTCAACAGTGATGGTGCTGAATATCCATGTGATACTGAGTCTCTCGATGACGATATGGAAGTCAGAGCACAAGAAGATGAAGCTGGGGATTCAACTATCAGGAAGTCCTTCAGTTATGGCTCACTGCAGTCTGTCAATTACGTTGGTGGCCTAGTTTATGCCCATGCAAAGATTGATGGGGTTAATGAGGACTGGATCTATTATAGTCACCGGAAATCTGATGTTGGTTATCATGTAGAGGAAGTGTTGTCATCGACTGCTGAGCAGACTGTGTTGCCAACTGCTAAACGGAGTATCCTTCCCTGGAGAAAGAGGAAGTTGAGTTTACGTTCACTGAAGGCTAAAGGTGAACCTCTGTTGAAAAAGGCATATGGAGAAGAGGGAGGTGATGATATTGATTATGATCGACGTCTGCTAACATCTTCTGATGAATCTGTTTTGGAGGTAATTTTCCCTCCTTTATTGGCCATTGTAAAAGAAGCTATCAGCATATTTCAAGAATTTACTCGAGCAACACTTGTTTGTTAGATAATAGAGATGTTTATGAACATTCATGATATTTATTTTGAGCAATGCATCTTTCAATTGTAGGGCTCACGAGGCGAAGATGGATCATCTAATGGTATGGTGTCAGAATTTGGTGATGACAATTTTGTTGTGGGGAATTGGGAGTTGAAGGAAATATTTAGTCGTGATGGCCATATGAAGCTTTCTTCCCAGGTGTTCTTTGCATCAATAGACCAGAGAAGTGAGCGAGCTGCTGGGGAGAGCGCATGTACAGCACTTGTGGCTGTTATTGCAGATTGGTTCAAAGCAAATCAGAATATGATGCCTATTCAGTCACAGTTTGACAGCCTTGTCCGCGAAGGATCATTAGAGTGGAGAAACCTTTGTGAAAATGAGACATATATAGAGCGTTTTCCTGACAAGCACTTTGATCTTGAAACTGTCCTTCATGCCAAGATCCGCCCACTCACAGTATCTCCCAGCAAATCTTTTATTGGATTCTTCCAGCCCGAAGGCGATGATGACATGAGCGGCTTTGAGTTTCTTAGTGGTGCCATGTCATTTGATAACATCTGGGATGAGATTACCCAGGCAGCAGAGTTCTCATCTACTGTTAACCCTAATCTATACATAGTGAGCTGGAATGACCATTTTTTTCTCCTGAAGGTTGAACGTGATGTATATTACATTATCGATACCCTTGGAGAAAGGCTCTGTGAAGGGTGCAGCCAGGCATACATTTTGAAGTTTGACAACAATACCACAATTCACAAGGTACCTGCCGAAAAGAAACCATCTAGCCCTGACTCAAGTGGACCATTAAAGGATTCTTCAGGTTCAGAGAGCTCTTCAACTGAGCCTGACAGTGAGAATGACATCGAAGAGAACATACTTGTGTCGAAGGGCAAGGAATCATGCAAAGAATACATCAAGAGTTTTCTGGCAGCCATACCAATCAGGGAACTACAGGTGGACATCAAGAAAGGACTGATGGCATCAACCCTGTTGCACCACCGCCTCCAAATTGAGTTCCACTACACCCAATCTTCTCCAAAAGAGATTGCATCACCCCCTCAACTTCTTACCATCAATGCCCCCTTTGAGTTCTCATGGCCTGAGCCACCACCAACAATGGAAGTTGCACTAACACCTGCGGTCTCCATTGTATAGCTTGTCACCATGGTGGCTGAGATGCGAGACAACCTGCCCTGATGTTTAACATCAAGAGCCTCTTTTTTCCTTGGGCCACTGCATTAAGGGGAACCTAGATGAAGATTTTGTTTCCTTTCTAATTTTGCTCATGTATTATCTAATATGAACTGACTACTATAGGTCTTCCTCCCAGGCATAGGAGCCTTCTGCCTGCATTTTGTATAGAGGTGTATGCTCCTATCTTCTCTCATCTGCTGGGTTGTAGTCTTTTGGAACCTTGTATTTAGTCGATGAGAGATATACCTTCGTTATAATTAACTACAGGTCCTGTTTATCTATGGATGTAACATGCCAATATGCTCGCAACAAGCATCGAGCTGGAATTCTGAATCTGATAGTTGCAAGCAGCGTATGTTCACACATTTTGAGTTCACATATTTTCTCGGAGCCTCTGTGATGCTGTCTCTGGAAATTACTGAATCTGTTCTGGTCAAAAGTATGACTGTTATGCTGTTAATTGTAGTTTATTGGTTCCTCACTTTTTGGCCAAAATCTGTAAACTTCAGCGCATAAAAGCCTTTCCATAGTCGGAATCAATCCGTGATAACGACAATACATTTTCAGTGAATGCGACAGACGAGCTGCTGCCTGATATCTGATGAAAAGCACACGATATCCGTTTCTTTTGGGCGATTGGCATGTGATATCACGAGCTGAGTTTGTGATGCATCATGATGGTTCTTTTGTACCTCTTCAACTTCCGACCAGCAGCTTTCAGATGCCGAATTCTAACCGTTGATGCTATCAAAAACACAGATTATTTTTCGATACCAAAAACCATTGGCAGGTCATTTTGTTAAGGAAAAGAACAGCAGATAAAAAATGCGAGATACTTTGGTAGTACATACAAGTTATTCATAGCTGTTCATATTTCATACTTGGTCAGAATATAATTTGTTCATCTACGATGTAACCACCCAGGCACGCATTGTGGAGCCGAACATCCAATCAGTGTCCATAATGCGTTGGACTAGGAAAATAATCTCTAGCTATTGCCACTTTGTCCGAATGTTCCAATTGTAATCTTGTTGTGGAGTTAAGCTGGCAATCATTTTTCCTTGGCGACCACGTCCATTTTGGCATGTAACATGAGCATGAAGAACCACCAGATTCATTATATGTGTCTTTAGTTCCTACCAGATCATAAAGCGAAATCCATAAAATTGTGTACCAGGATAATTATTTGGTACATGATATCATGACGCAGCTTGTGATGATACATTTCATTCACTTCATGTGATCTCATGATTCTTGCAAGTTGCAAAGCACTTGATCAGAAAAAGAAAGTTGTATGAAAGTGGCACACCAAATAACCCAAGAGTTATGATACAGCCATGCATAGCTTTACTGATAGATGGGTTTCTCATTGGCGTTGAGTAGATTCTGGAAGATGATGGGTTCAGACATTCAGTTCATGTGTCTTCCCTACCTTGCATCCTCCTGCAGCTATTTTTCCAACTCATTTACGCATTGCTTCACCCACAAGATTATTTTTACTTTTAAAAAGAATAAATGAGCCATCATAGGAGGTGAAACAATGACGGCAAATGGCTTCTGAGAGTATTGTTAAAAATTTCATAGTGCACATGATCTGGATATCACACGAATTTGGATTAACTTACAAGTAGATAGGGATCATTGTTCCAAGGGCTCTCTAGCCTGTACAATGCTTCTTATGAAGCAAGCTTGGATGGTTAGCAAGTTGAGGGAGTGAAATCTCCAGATTTCCAGGTGAGTGGACTGCAGCGGCTGTTAAATTTAGGGAACGATTTCCTAGTGAAAGATCATTTGATTACGTACATAATTCAGACACAAGCTCAACAACTCCCCACATTGGAGCATCATTCTGCATTTAATTGAATTGTCAAAAGCAGATCATGTGAAAAACAGACATGGAATAGGTGCAAACCCACAATAACTTGGACGAAATAGACAAAATTACAGTGTGCTAATCCATGTCTCACCAGATATACAATGTCAAATGCCTTGGAGTAATCCTTCAGAGATTTCTCAATGTTGGTATTCCTGTAAAACCAGTTCTGTGTTACTTGATGCATAAATTTGTTAAGGAAATAAAAGTTGTGTGGGTAGATGATGCGAAAAACAGGCCAACAGGGAAAGGAAAGTATCATATAAATGAGAATTGAACAAAAAGGTATGCTATTCCTCCTGGCTTATGTAGGGTGCTGCAGCAGCAATTGAGGTTTTAGAAATGATTTTCAGCTGCAGCGCGGCAAGAAAATATCCAGATTCCTTGGATTCTCTGGTTTATTTTAGTCTGGACAGATCACATAGATGATACACGTGATTCAAAAAGCTTTGCATTGTTTAAAGGAAAACCAGTACAACAGAAGCATGAACTTCCTGTGATTGCCCAACTATGTTCTGTAACCAAAGAAACTCCCCTTTTATTTGAAGACAACATTTTCTGGCAAGCCTATCTTTACTTGAACAACCAATACAGCTAGCAATGCAGAGTAATGAAATTGACATGTCTAATCACAATACAAAAACAACAATATTTGTCACAAGCAAGTTGGGGTAAGCTAGAGATGAAACCCATAAGATCCAACTAAAAAGATGATATAAAAACAATAATAATAATAAAGTTACTAGTAATAGTAACAAAATAAAAGTAATAACAGTATAAGAAAACTGATGCATAAGTTTTGGTTCTAGCAAATGGATTGCTAACTTTCACACGCTTCTATCCGTGGATAGTTCTTTAGGGATATTATATTCATTTAAGTCTCTCTACAGACTCTTCTCAGGTTTGGTCGACTCTTGCCTCTTGTCACATTATCAACGTACCTCAGTGTCCCGCTATGCACGAGTGACTTTAGAGGCCTCCGTGGGATATGTCCAACCATCTCAACTGATGTTGGATAAGCTTTTCTTCAATTAACGCTACCCCTACCTTATCATGTATATCATTATTTCGGATCCGATCCTTGTATGGTTACAAATCCATCGCAACATACGCATCTATGCTACACTTAAGTATTGGGCATGTCGTCTTTTAGTTGGCCAACATTCGGAGCCATACAACATCACGGGCCAAATCGTCATCCTATAGAACTTACCTTTCAGCTTTTATAGCACCTTCTTATCACAGAGGATGCCAGAAACTTGACACCATTTCATCCATCCGGCTTTGATTCTATAATTAGCATCTTCATCGATATCACCATCCTTCTGTAGCATCGATTCCAAACATCGAAAGGTATCCTTCTTGGGAACCACCTCTCCACCAAGACTAACGTCTTCTCTCTCATGCCTAGTAGCACCGAGATCGCACTTCATATACTCGGTTTTGGTCCTACTAAGCCTAAAACCTTTCGATTCTAAAGTATATCACCATAACTCTAATTTCCTATAAACCCCTATCCTACTCTCGTCAACTAGCACCACATCGTCAGCAAATAGCATAAACCAAAGGATATCTCCCTGAATGTCCCTTGTGACCTCATCCATCACAAAAGAAAATAAATAAAGGCTTAAAGCTGACCTTTGATGTAGTCCTATTTTAAGCAAAAAATCATCGGTGACACCTTCACTTGTCACAACATTATTGTACATATCCTTGATAAGGGTAATATACTTTGTTGGGACTTTGTGTTTGTCCAAGGCCCACCACATGACATTTCTCAGTATTTTGTCGTAAGCCTTCTCCAAGTCAATGTATACCATGTCTAATCACAATAAGTCAACAAAAACTTAAATCATAGTAAGAACCAAGAAAGGAAGGATTTTTCATGCTCCAAACTTTTTCTTAGGAGCTTACAATAGACAGAAATTAGGTCAAAAGATAAAAGGGAATCAACTTAATCATTGTGATGTTTAGTAGTTTCTAATCACAATAACTTATATTTCATTCATTAAGAATTGTGCCCATATTTTCAAATAATGATTTACTTAAAAAGAACAAGAATCAACCTAGTTGACGTGAGTAAATTAAAGATGGCAGTTCTCAAGATGGTAAATATCACGGCTACTTTGAATGAAGAAAGGGGATGGAGAATTTACTAACAGGAATCCAACAGCAATCCTGTTTTCATAGTTTAAACCATCAGACATGCCCAGATCCCCAATGTGATCACCAAGTAGCAGCACATTAGTCCTTTTCTTCACCAATGAATAGTCATCAATAGATCCATTTGGATCTCCCAGATTGTCATGCACTGGATCTGCCATGTCCAAGGCATGCTCATTTTTGTTTAGAACATGAATTGTTTTCCCTGCATTAGGCTTTTGTTAGTTTTTATGAGAAGATAAGCAAGGTACATATTACTTAATGATGCAGACAAGCAATCAGTTATTTATAGACTCACTTGCAATAGATAGTCCATCCAGATGGACAGATATATACCAATCAAAAGTAAATCTTAAACAAGAGGTCCATGCGACAGTCAAGTAACAGCAGGGCCAAGAATTTTCTTGCTGTAGCACAATTGAATGAAACAAGAAAGGAACCTTTCTTTATAAATAAAAACAGTGTTGTTACATACAATTCATGATGGAAGAACATAACTGCAATAAGAACTCACGACGAATAAAACAAATCACCTTTAAATGCTACAAGACGACCTTCTTCGTTAAAGACCATCCTGTTGGACACAATCTTGATGTTCTTGAATGATAGGTGGAGTTTCTGCCGGAAGACCTAAGGAAACAGTGGAATGTGCCAGTCAGCAATCAATTTCATCACATCATGTGTGGAACGGTTCCCTTTTTATAGCTTACCTCTTCAATTATGTCCGCAAGGCCAGCAGAAAATACCAGTACCGGAATATCTCTCTCCTGAAATTACATTCGAAAGGCTTTATTAGACTGCCACCATAACAACAGTTAGTTCTTCTCCATCTCCTGAAAATACTGTCATCACAGGTAAGCCAATTTGATTCAGTTATAATAGCACATCATCACCTACAGATAGGAAACAAAGGATGGAAAAGGGATATGCATCACAGAGTTCCAAGAGATGATCTGTTCACTACACAGATGTTGTTTGTCAGCCCAGAATGAGCCATGCGCAACATATTTACCATGATGCATATTTGAAATGTGGTGCATGCACCAAACTAACAAAATCTAGCAGTCCAAGTGTCCAGATTCATAATAATCACAAAAAAGGGAAATCACCTGATACTATAGAATGAAGAAGAATCAAAGAAGCAAACAGTTGAAAAAGGAATAAGAGCACTTTTAAGTCCCTCGTGCATATACTATCAATACAGTAGAATGCACTCTCCGGATTGCTTAAATGCTTGGAACATGTTGGCATATGGAAGTTGATATCACAATTAGCCTACTTTTTCATATGTGCAGCAAAACTCACTTAAACATGATAACAAGGATTCAGAAAGACAGGTAATAACTTAGCAAATTATGCCTTTTTCCCCAATCAATACCAGTACGCTTGCTTATATATGTGCTAAGAACTCTACAAAACAAAGATCCAAAACTATCAAAAAAATACTTTGCAAAAGGGAGCACCACAAAATTGCAGCCTTTACATTCAACAAACTGATAACAGGGAAAGAAAATCCAAAACAGGACATGCCACTAGTCTTGATCTGGACGAGAGACCAAAATTAAGTTAAAACCAAAAGGACAACACAGAAATCGGAAATGTTTACAGCAGATCAAAGAAAATAAGAAAAGGAGAAACAGATAAGCTTGTGCGTATTTCAAAATTTCTATACAACAGCTTAACAATTAGCTTTTTTACTAAAGCGGCAAATTAAAGTTAAGACCGACCATAATCATACCAAACCAACCAAACACAAAAATGGAACTCTAGGCATGTCCCAGAGTAGCATACTTAACAATTTTCATCCCCATTGGTTCACCAGCCAAAGTAAACTGTAAAGATGGCATGAATAGATAAAATCAAACCTCCATGAATTCAAAGAGCTCAACAACACCATCTCTGAAAGCAATTGAAGCATCAGCCACAGATTTCTTTATAGCTTCATATGTAAGACCACCTTCAATAAGGAGACCATGAGTCTTCTCCCACCTGTAGCATGTAGCAACTTCAAGTGTTAGCTACTGTAGTAGGACATCAAATCAAGGTTGATGACTTCATGTTGCATTCACAAGTTAAACCACAATGACAAACAACTGATGGCACAAACCCAAAATTCATCAAGAAAACTACTGCTCGAACAAAAAAATCACTTTTGTTATAGATGTTTTTGTATATTTAAATACATATAAATTAGTCAGGTATCAATGTATCAAAATCCCATGGTTCAACTTTTACTTGGCTGTTTATACAAACAGAATCCCAAATGATATGCAATGCAAATATAAAAATAGGCTTAAGATGCCTAGAACCATGTGGGTCACAAGAAAGCTAGACTTCAATGAATGACCAATGAAGATTCACCACCCCTTGAAAACTCCAGAGTTCAGCACTAAACAACATTATATCGATGTTATTGTCCTTGGTTAAACCTCTGTGTTCTGAAAGGCAGAAAGCCAGGAACCGCCCACATTGACTGATTGGGCATATGATCTCTTAGCTGTCAACCAGATGCAAGCGCTAAGCATTTCAATTTTCAAATGTTTCAGCCATGCAAACCCTCAAAAATGCAATCCATACAACTGGCCAACATATTTTACTATCAACAAGAAGAACCAACACTGATTCACTCATTCCATCCCCAAGTCCCCAACCTATACACTAGACAAAGCCCACGAAGATGTTCGCTTTACCATAGCATATTGGGATTCCTCACCGGCATTGTGAAGAAAAACTACAGTTGCAAACTTGCAATTAGCACCTGCCAAAAACACTCGTTCTACTACTTCTCACCATTCTTCCATGAGCTTCGCCTTCTCCGGAAGTGGGATGTCGGGGCAGATCTCGATGGGGTGGTAGTGCTCGTACAACGCCTCCCTCTTGGCGTCGTACTCCTCGTTCCCCTGCCTCAGCAGCCCATGGCTACCTGCCACCACACACAGACATCGATCCACAGATAGTCAGATACACCTCTCAGTTCCCCCAAGAACCCTCACAATATCCTAATAGTCAGATACACCTCTCAGTTCCCCCAAGAACCCTCACAATATCCTAACTTCATCGGAGAACTAAGGCAATAGTAGCAGGAGCGTACTCTGGCCGCGGGCGCCGTCGTACCAGTAACGCGTGAGCGTGCCGTCGAAGTCGGCTATGACCTGCGCAAACAGGAAGCCCTGGTCATCCTCTACCACCATAACCGGAGAGAAACATTAATGCGTCGATATCGGAGAAGAAGACCGGCCTGGAGCTTGGCGGGGCCCGCGGCGCGGATGGCCGCGACCTTGCAGCCGAGGGCGCCGGGGTCGGCGACGAAGCAGTCGGGAGCTGTGGTAGCGGAGGCGGAGGACATAGCGGCGGGGGGGAGGAGGGGGAGGGGAATGCGGCGGCGGAGGGGAGGAAGAGGGTTAGGGTTCCGGCGGCGAGGGGCGCGGGAGCGGCGGAGGCGGCGTAGGAGGAGAGAGCACGGGGACGGTGAGAGCGAAAGGAGGGGTGGGCTCGTCATGGCCCGCATTTCCGAATGGTGGGCCAGGGCTCGCTCGGTGGACCAAGAGGGCAGAGCCATATTTAGGAGTTTTTTATTTTTATATTTTCTAACATTAATATTTAAATAAGTAAATTCTTGATAAAAAATTTATAAAATAGACGTCTACCGCCCTACGCTCTTACGGCAGAGGCGGCAAGCACGCTGAAGCGGTGTACAGGGCTTAACAGTATTTCGTTGAAATCACTATTTACAGTAATATTTTCTCACCCATCTTTTTTATATAAAATTATGGTCTTTTGTTGCTTCAAAAATTTAAAAAAAAATTATATGTTTCATAATTCATATGCAACCCACTTTAATTGGATTAACCTAAAAATCAAGTTTATAATTTAAACTAAAATTCTCCAAAAAATACTACTTTTATAACTTTTAACAATTGTTAGTACTCAAATAAATTTTCAAAATCTCCAAAAATTCACTAATATTAATCTAATGTTATGGACTAATTTCTAAAATAATTTCCAACCCTAAGATATATGGTGATAAAGTGAGTTCCTTTGTAATACTCTATTCACATGAAATGATAAAAAATGCATATAAATAAAGCATTACAAAGGAACTCACTTTTTCACCATATATACTAGAGATGGAAATAATTTTAGAAATTATTCCATCACATAAGATGAATATTAGTGAATTTTCTCAGATTTTGGAAATTTATTTGAGGCCCTAACAATTGTTAAAAGTTATAAAAATAGTCTTTTTGGAGAATTTTAGTTTAAATTCTACACATGCTTTTTAGGTGAATCCAATTAAAATGAGTTTCACATGAATTATGAAACATGTATAAAAACTTTTAGAATTTTTAGAGCAACAGAAGACCACAATTTTATATAAAAAAGATGGGAGCGGAAATATTAATGTGAACAGTTATTTCAACGAAACACTGTTCATACGCTGAGGGTGGTAGGCATCTATATTTTTAAAAAATTTTATCAAAAATCTATTTATTTAAATATTAATGTTAGAAAATATATTTAAAAAAAGCCCCATATTTAGGACCTGACAAAGATTGTCATTTAGCCTATAAGCACATTGTTTCATTGTTTGGGTTTGGAATGCAGCCCAAGTTATTTTTTGTTAGGCCATGGACGCTAAAAAATATGGATGGCATTCTCTTTCTTTGACAAATAATAGTCTTTCCAAAGTTCTTTTTAAGAAGAGATCATTCTAAGGGAAAAAGTCAATTTTACTCAACCGAAATATAATCAGAGTCCACTTAGCCCCTATATTTTACTTTGGTTTATTTACCCCTAACTTCCTAAAACTGGATCACTCTCCACCTTTGCTTGCTAATGAATTCTGATTGGGATGGCCACATGGGCATCCAACATTGCCAAAGCGATCCTGGTGGCTGGTCCTCTCCTTCCTCTTGTCTCTCTCTCCACGGATTGTGCAGACATGAGGCTGATGCTCGACCATGTCGGCATCACGAGCTGGTCGGAATGCTCCGATGAGGTGGCTTTTCTGGAGACCAAATTGCTCAAGCGCTTGGAGACTGGCGGCAAGAATGACAAAGAAACCTCGTGCTAATCAGCGGCCTCATGGTGTTTTTGGTGTACTGCCTAAAGGCGAAATAGATTAGCGGCACAACTTGCCTTTGGGTATAAATACTTGTTACAAGAGTTGTAGAGGAGAACGTTATCTATCGAGATGTGGAGCTGATGATTGATCGGCCAGACATATGACTGCTCGCCCAAGCAGAGGTTGATGATTGGATGCAGAATCTGTCCCATCACCACCCAGAGGCTCCGCATTGCGTGAGATCATCGAGCGGGAACTAGTTATTCTGACGTAGTTGTTTTTAGGTTAGAGGGATGTTAAACCTAGGAGGGACGTCCAACGGTTGCGCCTGCTCTTGCGTTGACTCGGTCGCTGCTCGAGGCTCGTTCGCGTGGATTGGTTGGGCCCAGGCCGAGCCTTAGAGAGCCCATGAGTGCTGCTGCTAGCTGCTACAGTGAAAAGCTAGATAAATTAGTTATGCAAGTTAGAATTAATGCATTCACAATTTTGTAAAAATCATAGAAAAATAATTATAGATCAGAAAAATATGAAACAAATTTTGTTAGTTTCGTATTCATCGATCCTACATATTAAAAATATGTGCGCTCATGAAAATGTTAAAAGTCATGAAACAAATATTCGAATTTGTATGAATGATGTATCATTTAAAATTTCTGTATGGATTTTTACATTTCAAAATGAATTACAAGTCCAATCCAATGTTAAACAAATGAGGGCACCCAAAGGAATTTGTGACATTTCTTCATTGCGTTATAATGCTCTCAAAATTCAAAACAATATCGAAATAGTCATGAAATTTTTTCACTGAGTTATATTGCTCTACAACATACTTTTTTTCAAAAAAATCAAATAAAAAAATTCATGAATATTTCAATATTGTTTTGAATTTTGAGAGTAATATAACGCAGTGAAGAAATGTCACAAATGCTTTTAGGTGCCCTAGTTGTGTAACATTCGATTGGACTTGTAATTCATTTTGAAATATAAAAATCCATATAGAAAATTTAAATGATACATCATTCATACAAATTTGAATATTTGTTTCATGATTTTTAACATTTTAACGAGCACATGTATTTATTTAATATGTAGGACCGATGAATACAAAACTAACAAAATTTGTTTCATATTTTTCTGAGCTGTAATTATTTTTCTATGTTTTTTATAAGATTGTGAATTCACTAGTTCTAACTTGCATAGGTAGTTTATCTAGCTTTTCACTTATAGCAGCTAGCAGCGGCACTCATGAGCTTTCTAATGCTCAGCCTATGCCGAGAAAACCCGCGTGAACGAGCCCCCAGCAGTGACCGAGCAAGCACAGTCGTTGGATTCTCGTCGGACGTCCCTCCTAAGTTTGACATCCTTCTGACATAAAAATAGCTACGTCAGAAGAACCAGTTCTCATCGAGCAACTTAGTAGTCAACAATGGTGGGTCGTTCCATAAGTTAAGCAGCAAACACTAATATTGAAAGGATAATGATATCATCTAAAGAGTGGTGAATAAATATTTTTATAAAACTTCATCATTTATTATAGTTGATCTAAACTTGCAGCAAAAATAAACTAACAGATTTTTTACAAGTGAAAAATTTAAATATGCTAGACTCAACTAGTGTATAAACCCTAAACAAATGTGAAGGTTACAATCCTAGAGTGATAAGGATTATTCAAATCTAGTAAAATATGCAAGAAAAACTATAATTGGATATTCTAAAATTACTGTTCATCAGATGTTAAATATGCTAGACTCAACTAGTGCATAAATACCCAAACAAATGTGAATGTTTCAATCATAGGGTGACAAAGATTGTTCAGATCTAGTAAGATATGCAAGAAAAATGCTAATCGGATGTTTTAAAATTACTGTACATCAGAAGTTTTGAAGTTTATCGGATGTTCCAATATATATGCCAAAATAGCTAGATTAAATCTTACGAAATTAACTCAATGCACATACAGAGAAGTATACAAGCATGTATATCAAAGTAATACATAAGAGTAAGAAAATATGGTGACAAATGATTTATTACCGAAGCTCGGATATCCACCAATATCCTATGTCTCCGTTGAGGAAGCTCGATCACATTTGAGTCGGATCTTTTTCAACTCTTTTCCTCACGAGATTACACACATACGCTCCTCATCTCCACTACGACAAACTCTTCCTCCATTCCGAAGATGGTGAGTTCCGCTATCACTTTTGGATCTTCTCACAATCTTCACTTGAGAAGATCACCGGCAATCCACCACCAAACCGTCTAGGAGACGGTAGCCTCCAAGAGTAACAAACTCACGTATAATCAACACTAAGTGCTCAACACACATGCAACTAATACGCGAACTGTGGCCACCAAGGCTCCAAGCGACAGTACGAGAGCGCTCAAGGAGACAGCGAAGGCGACGAAGGTTCTCTCAGCGACAATACGAGAGGTCACGCTCAAGGAGGCAGTGAAGGCGACGAAGATTCTCTCAACGACAGTACGAGAGCGGTTCTCCTAGCACTCAGATCGCAGTCACCCAGTGGGCTTGCTGCCTGCGGCCTTGCGGGGGCTTTTCAGGTGAGCATCGGTCTTGTGCTGGCTTTTCAGAATTGCGGACGAAGATGGTAGCAATTTCGACGAGGGGTGAAGGTGAGCATCAGCCGCCGGCCGTTCCTACTCGATGGTTCGAGGCCGCGGGCACGCGGGGGCGCAACCACGTGCCTGTACGGCTGCGCGGGGCAGCAACGATGCGTACCTCGCAGCAGCGCATCAATTGGAGATGATGATGGTGGCAGCTTCGGTGAGGATTCGATTAGCCCTAGGTTTCGTGCTTTCGTAGTTCCGGACGATTGGGCGAGCCATGAGCAGCTTTCTGTCAAAACTCATACACTATAGTCCACAAATGTTCCAGCCTGGAAGCCTAGGTGGGGACCGTCGGGCTGGGCCATGGAGCTTGCCAGCGTTATGGGTTATGACATGTCTGCATGTGGCTATGTGGGGAGTCCAGGACCGGAGGTAAGCTGGGTTGTGGCCTGCCTGCTGCATGAATTTGGTCATCAATGGTGTACAAATGGTAAAATTTAATTGATAATAAGTAGTGCACGAATTGTTCACTAGTGTCTGCACGATCTTTCTCTTCCTGCCCGACTCATTTTGTCTTCACTGGAAGCTGCTGATCCCAGCGGTAGCATTTAAGACAATTGTTCCTTCTTCTGTCTCCCTCCACCCCCTTCGTTTATGGGTCGTGTCTCACCGCAGGTACTTAACGAATGAATGAAGATCTTCCTTCCACTGAGTTCCCACTTGTGACAAAAAAAACAGTCTACCATCCCACCCAGCCTCTCCGGGGGTGAAGATTCCTCTCTGAGACTGCCAATCTACAAGATCCTCGCAGAGCTTTAGCCATTAGACCGCATCCATTCATCCACCTACCTAAACAGTGATGCACTCGGGCGACTTGAATTGCAGTCGTTCCGTGAAGATCGAAGCAAGCATCGTGGATCTCGCGTTAGGCAAAAACGGGAAGCCTCTCATTTTAGTTTTTCCGTAAAACAATTTATATGATTTCTTGAGTACCACGATATGTATTTTAAAAAGCAGTGGTTTTGATTTATTACATCCAAAATAAACGCAACTAAAATCCAACGCTACTTGATACCAACCGCAGTCCATCGGGGCAAAGGAAATGAGCTTGCGGCTGTTGAGCCACCCCGTAATTTTTGGATAATTTTAAAGAAACCACTATTTTTATATTATTACAATCTTGCCACAAAAAATGGTAAAAGTACCATTAAAATTGTCATTCGAGTGGTATTCTTACAAAAAATAAAAATCCAAGAAGATATTTGCAAATACCCTTATTTTTTTTGGCGAGGTGAAAGAGAGCTATTTTGCGATTTAATTTGAGGTGAGATTTATAAGCTTACAAATAGAGTATGTTTAGCACTAACAATATGTACGGTTACAGAAGGAGAATGTTGAAGTCAAATATCAGATGACATCTCCTGACACGTATATTGCGCCGGTACATGAGCCCTATTTTGATTTCTACGAACATGCTTAAACTCAACCTCACGGATCTCACTAGCGAGCAATTTAACTTGCGTTAACATGGCTAGACATCCTCTTAAAGATTATATAATTGTAATACCAAGCAGAATGAAAGACAATAAAAAATATTGCAATCAACATCTAAGAAATGCTCAATACAACTCGGTACACCCGCTAGCCAAACCGACAAACACTACTACGAAAATGGACATCAGTATCAGTTTATAATTGGCATTTCTATCGGTTATTGAACTGACACTCCACAACTAACCGTGATAGTCATCGATACAATACATAACTTGGACCAACAGTGATAATTGAAAAAATATACTCGAGAACCCCTCACGGTTGCGCGTCGCAAGGCACAATTCAAAAGATTTTTCTTGCAACATTCGCACGCATGTGGTTCGTGGAGGTCAAATTCGGGACCTCTCACTCCGCGTTTAACCTCGTTGCTATCTCACCTATCACTAATTGTTGATAGCAACAGAAAATTTTATCCATCCGGCTCTTTTTATCCAAAATTTTTATATTTATTTGAGTATCTACATTACATCAAATAAATTTTTTTATTAATTACAAAGTTATAGATATCATCGAGAGTTATAATTTTTCTATAAAATTAATCTCTATTCAATTTTATATGAAAAAATTATAAATTTTTAAAAATATGATACAAATTTAAACCATAACTATCTCTACCGATAGAAGGATACTCTTTTCATCATCACTGTTGATTTAAGTGGGAACCGATAGTAACATGAATCGATAGGGATTCTTTATCGTTATTGATTCTTTTTTAATGAGCTATCGTTATCGGTTCAGGTTCAACTGATATTTTATTGGTATTTTACAGTAGTGGAACTGTCGACGTGCCTGGTGGTGGCGCACTCTAGCGGAATATTAGGCTTTCTTTCTGATATCCCAGCCCGAATAGGCCTAATGGGCCAGTTCAACTGTGCCCGTGTACACGTGCCTGAATGCAACGGGAGGTGGCGTGTGTTAGGCAGTGTTTGGATCGATGAATAACCTACGTGTACCCTCCCGTCTTGAATATGAGCTCATCTGGTATTTTTATTGTTAAACTAAATAAATCTGATGAAAAGATCAGATGGTTTAAGAAGAGATAAATTAGGCTATTAAAAATTTACTTATACCAAATTCTAGAGCAAGTAGAATTTTAGTTTAGATAAATTGAAATACGACTACACGATCAAACCAAATGAAAGCATAAAAACAAGCAAGCTAGAACACAAAGTAATACGGAAAAGCTTGTGCGAAGTAAAATGCTTAAATATAAATATGAAAAAGGAAGGAGATGAATAAGAGAACACCGATTTTTTCCGAGGTATCGAGGAATTAACACTCCCTCATAGTCTTTGTTAGAGTATCCACAAATGATATGACTCTTCTTTTAGTCACGAAGTCTCAAATGCTCACTTATGATTATCATTTCTCTATCTCTGAATTGGCGGGTATCAAATTAAGCATATAACTCTTCCCGGAGCTCCCACAAGAACTCCAAGAGCTCACCAAAATACCTCTAATCACCAAAGACTGACTAGGTGTTGCCAATGAAAGGATCGAATGGCCTAAGAGGGGGTGAGTTGGGCAATTTAAAATTTCTACCGTAATTTAGAACAAATAGCAACCTTAGCCTAGAAAAAAATAAATACGACTACACGATCAAGCTAGGAAAAGACAACAAAACAAGTAAACAAAGACACTAACAAAATACGAAATTAAAAACTTGCAAGAAAATAGACGCTCAAATAAAATTGTGGAATAGTAAAGAGATGGACAAGAGAACACCGAATTTTCTCCCGAGGTATCAAGGAGTTGGCACTCTCCCTAGTCTTCATTGCAGCATCCACCAAGGATATCGCCCCCTCTTGTGTCACCAAGACTCAAGTGCTCCCTTATGATTGCCACTTCTTCATCTCTGGATTGGCGGGCATCAAACCAAGTACATAGCTCGTCTCGGGGCTCCTATAAGAACCCTGCATTGAAGATCTGTTTGACCAACTAAAAGGAGCATGCGTGTTCTCTAAGATTGATCTTAGATACGGATATCATCAGTTGAAGATTCGCGCTTCAGACATTCCAAAGACTGCATTTGTTACTCGGTATGATCTATATGAGTACATGGTAATGTCTTTCGATTTGACAAATGCTCAAATCTACTTCATGTATCTGATGAATAAGACCTTCATGGAGTTTTTGGATAAGTTCGTCGTGGTATTTATTGACAATATCTTGACTTTCTCCAAGAATGAGGAAGAGCACGAGGAACACCTAAGGATGGTATTGCAAAAACTCAGGGAAAACTAGCTTTATGCCAAGTTAGGCAAATGTGAGTTCTGGTTGAAGGAAGTATACTTCCTATGTCATATTATTTCAACATGAGGTGTATTTGTGGACCCATCCAAAGTGAGGGATGTTCTGAACTGGAAAGCACCGCATAATGTTTTAGAGATTCGTAGTTTCTGGGGTTTAGCAGGGTATTACCGTTGGTTTATAGAAGGTTTCTCCAAGATAGCGAAGCCAATGACAAAAATGTTAGAGAAAGGAGTAGAATTCAAATGGACAACCACTCGAGAAGCTAGTTTCAATGAGTAAAAGAAAAGGTTAACCTCAGCTCTGGTTCTAATCATGCCAGATACCCAGAAGCCGTTCTCAGTATACTGTGATGCACCTCGATAAGGGTTAGGATGTGTGCTCATGCAAGAAGGTCATGTGGTAGCGTATGCATCTAGGCAGTTGAGGAAACACGAGAAAAATTACCCAACCCATGATTTGGAGTTAGCTGCAGTGGTTCATGCCCTAAAAATTTGGATGCACTACCTCATCGGCAACCGGTGTGAAATATATACAGATCATAAAAGTCTAAAATATATTTTCACCCAACCGGATCTTAATCTTTAGCAAACGTAAATGGCTCGAACTGATCAATGACTATGATGTGGGAATACATTACCATCCTGGTAAAGAAAATGTAGTAGCAGATGCCCTGAGCAGGAAGGGTTATTGCAATATGACTATGTTGCGAGGAAGCCAGCCATAATTGTGCAAGGATTTCGAAAAGTTAAATTTGGGTTTTGTCGCTGATATGGACGCAACTACAATAGAAATGAGGTCAAAATTGGAACAAGATATCCGAAAAGGGCAATGGGAGGATGAGAAAATAAAAGAGATCAAAGAACTCATAAAAATAAATAAAGCTCTGAGATTCTTAGAGGATAGTCAAGGAACAATGTGGTTTGGAAAAAGAATTTGCGTACCAGACCAGAAAGCTCTGAAGGATTTGATCTTTTGAGAAGCCCATGATTATGCATATTCCATTCACCCTGGTAGTACTAAGATGTATCAGGTTCTGAAAGAATATTATTGGTGGTATGGTACGAAGAGAGATGTCGCAGAATATGTAGCGTTGTGTGACACCTGTCAGAGAGTAAAGGCAAAACATCAAAGGCCGACAGGATTATTACAACCCTTAAAGATTCTCGAGTGGAAGTAGGAAGAAATCGGTATGGATTTCATTGTTGGGCTACCTCGTACCAAGCAGGTTATGATTCATCTGGGTAGTGGTGGATCACTTAACGAAAGTTGCGCATTTTATCCCAGTTAAGACAACATATTCAAGTACAAAACTTATTGAGCTGTATATGTCGAGAATTGTGTGTCTACATAGTGTACCCAAAAAGATCGTGTCAAATCGAGGTACCCAATTTATCTCTCGCTCTTGGCAGAAGTTGCATGAATCCTTGGATACTAAGCTGAACTTCAGTTCTGCTTATCACCCTCAAACTGATGGGTAGACAGAGAGAACTAATCAAGTATTAGAAGATATGTTGAGAGCATGTACCTTGAAGTACAAACAAAGTTAGGATAAAAACTTGCCATATGCAGAATTTTTCTACAATAATAGCTACCAAGCCAGCCTTAAAATATCTTTATTTGAAGCTTTGTATGGAAGAAAGTGTGAAACTCCGTTATACTAGAACGAGACTGTAGAAAGCCAAGTGTTTGGACCAGAAGTTCTTAGAAGAGCAGAAGAGTAGGTTCAGACCATACGAGAAAACTTAAACATTGCACAGTCTCGACAGAAGAGTTACACGGATAATCGACAAAAAGAATTAACCTTTGAAGTTGGAGATATGGTGTACTTGAAAGTCTCGCCTGTTAGAGGTCTCTGTAGATTCAAGGTTAAAGGGAATTAGCACCCAGGTATATTGGACCATTTAAGATAATTGCCAGATGTGGAGAAATAGCATATCAATTGGAACTACCATATGCACTGGCCGATGTGCATGACGTTTTTCATATCTCAATTAAAGAAATGTTTAAGAGTGTTAGAGTAACAGTAATCTCTAGAAGAAGTGGACCCAAAAAAAGATCTTAATTATATGGAATATCCTATCAGAATTTTGGACACTGCAGAGCGAACAACAAGAAGAAAGGTTATTAGAATGTGCAAAGTTCAGTGGAGTCACAGCTCAAAACATGAAGCCACTTGGAGGGGAGAAGATGATCTGACGGTAGAGTTTCCGCAGCTGTTCGAAGATCAACCCAAATCTCGAGGGCGAGATTCATCCAAAGGGGATAGGTTTGTAACACCCTAACTTCCAAATTTTCTCAATAGTTAAAATTTTGCTAGAATTAAATAGGAGTTTCAGATTTTTGCTTGAATCTAGAGGAAATGAATTTATAAATTTAAATTTGCCATAGGGTAAATTCTTGTTTGATGCATTGATGCAGCAGTAGTTGCAAATAGGTTTTTATGTGTGAAAAATGTTTGCAAAAAAATCGTTAGAAGGCGCTAGTTTAAAATCTCTTTTGGAAAATGGTTCAAAAGTAATTGGAAAAGCATTTTCCTAATTCTCAAATCCAGCCCAAATCTCCTCTTTCCCTCCCTCCCTTCTTCTCTCTCGTCCCAGTCTCCCTCCCATCTCCCCGTGTGGGCTTCGGCCCAGCCTTCTCCCTCACGCCCCTAGGCCAGGCCTGCCCAGCCGAGCTAGCCTCTTCCTGCGCCCGAGCCGGCCTCCCTCTCCCGCCGCTCTCTCTCTCTATCTTGCGGGCCCGCACCAAGCCGCGCCAAACGAGCTGAGACAAGACGTTGTGCCATGACTCCTCTTCTTCTTCCCCCGCACCAGCTCGTTCCCCTCCGCCGGCCACTGATCCAAATTTGCGCCTCCCCATGCCCATTCCCCTCCCCGAAACGGTCGAGCCTGAAGCATTAAGTGCCATCAAGGCATCCTCGCCCATTTCCCCCTCTTTAATCCCTCTCTTTTGCACAATCAAGGCAGAAAACTGCCGACCATTAAGGCCATGGCTGCCGTCCATTTCCCTCCGAATTCCAGTCGATCCGCTCACCCTCTTGCCTATTTAAGCTGCCCTCTACCACCTCGACGGGGTTCCGCACAACCCCTCAGCTGCTCATGCCCTGTTTTTCTACTCAGAACACTATCGACACCCGCTTCTTCTTTTGCTCCAGTGAGATGCGCCGCCACCATTGTTCTTCGCATTTGCGCTATCCCAACCATGATAGCATTCTCTCCGGCTCTGCAAGACCCTCCGGAGTCAATCCCGTGACTCGTTGTCGATGTTTGGCCACCGAGTACCTCTTCTGACTCCTCACCAACCGCCGTTGTCGTCCTCACTGTTGCGCGGCCTCCACAGCCCCGCTCTAACCTCATATTCGCTTGGGGTGAGTTCGCCGGCGCTCCCTTGCCATTTTCTACTGCTCGTCGGAGCATCCCGCCCACCGGCGCTTGGTTCCGGCCAACTCCGTCAACCCTCTGGTAACCCGCCACCATGCTGAACCTCTTCAAAGCTTTTGGTCCACGGTGGACCCATGGACCGAGGGGCTTCTCTTGGTTCAACGCCTGGTGGACTCGGTCCGCGCGGGTTTTGCATCACAAAAATAATTCATTTCTTGATTTATGACATCAACATGCACAATAAACAAGTTTTTCAATATAAAAATAATCGATTTATTCTCTGTTAATAAGTAACATTTGCAGAAACACCCCGAGAACTTCAAATGCTTATAACTTTTTGCTCGTAGCTCCGATTTAGGCGATCTTTGTATTCAAATTCTCGTAGCGACATGTAGAACCTCTTTATAGGGTTTTAACCAAGTTTTAGTACTATCTGGTGTACTGTTCTTATATTTGATCGCATGCTCGTGTAGATGATTCAATCCAAGAGCAGTTCGGGAATTTCCAGGAAGAAGACTTTGAAGGAACTGTGCATCACCTTGACGAAGGCAAGTGTCTTGACCATATTGTGAGCTAAGTTTTGATATGAAGATAGTTTTTACAAAACATGCATGTTGTTTTTGTGGTGAAATGGGTAGTATAGCAAACAGTAGCATATTATGTAGGTTTTACGCTTATAGATGCTTATTTCTCAATAATATCATGTTTTTGCTTAGCCATGCTTTTAGATGAACATGTAGTATGTAGATGATGAATCATGAGCTATGAAATTAAAAGTTGAGATAGGAAGTATGTTTTCATAATTGATGTTATTAAGGGAATTAGCAACAAGGAATATAGGGTTTGGGCGAGAAGGGTATGTTGGTGTGTGCCTGTTGATGTGTTCCAGGCATGGTTATCTTGAATGGACATGATTGGTGATTACCCTTGTTGGTTAGCTGGTAGTCTTGCCCAGACCATAATAAGGATCGGTTCGTGGAGTGACCATCCATGACAACATTCCGGGTAGCCCAGTGAAACCCCCGTTGAATTGTCATCTAAAATCGTTAGGGTTTGGGGTGCATTTTGGGTCTAGAAGCCTTTGTATAGCGTATATCCATGTTTATGTAGGATAGATTCGTCATGCGAGTCGAATCGATTGTGGAACACCATCGAGAAGTTCAAGTCTGCCCAGTCCGGATATTCCAGGCTAAACCCGGAGGGTCTGGGTAATTCATAGGATTTTAACCGAGCACCCTCACTCGGAGCCCCACGGGACGTTCCGGCCTAATACGGAGGTTCCGAACTCAGCCCGGACCTTCCAAGTTAATTTAAAAATGGCTAACCGAGAACCCCCCGTACGGAGTACAACTCAGAGGTTCCAGAACCTGGATGTTCCGAGTTCAACCCGAAGTCTCCAGCCTCTTGTTAGCTTTTCGAAGTCATTTAAATCACAAAGTTTGCTATTATTTCATATGTCTTACACTTTTAGCTTGTTGTTATGCATATTGTAGCATACATTGTTGCACTTCATTCATACTCATCATTGCATGCGTTCTTCTTGAGTGAATGAGGATCTGGAGCGTGACGCGGGTGTGGTTGAAGGTGACACTGAGCCACATGGGTTCTGTGATTTTCTATGTGGGTAGCATCAGACAGCAAGACAAGCATCTAAGCATATTGTACCCTTTGATTCAAACCGAATGAAGTCTAAATTGATAAATTACTGCTTATGTATGGTTCCATGTTCAGTGAGTCGATATCGGGCTTGCATATGTTAAGCACCGTCCATCGGTGCCATTGGCTTTAGCACTTTTTCATACTTATCACATACCCGGATATGAGACGAGTAAACTAAGTACCATAAGTCACCGCATTCATTTGACCTATGCGTCGAGATGTGAGCGGGAATGCTGTTAGGGGTGCCTGAGATTGTGCCGGTAAGTTGTGGTACACAAAGGATCTAGGTGGCCTCCACATTACTCGTCATGGGAACAAAGGTTCGGGTGGGTACGTGAACGGTTGATATGCGAATCATCACTCGCAACTGACAGGTTGTGTGGGTGGTGGTCTCATTTTGTGTGGGTCCAGGAGTACTCACTGTAGGGTGTAAAATCTATTTGAATTACCACGCTCTCAGTTATGAACATACTTTCATCCATCTACATCAGTCATAGAGTCACGAATGAGGGGTTATGGTTTGATATGTTGGGTTGCGGTTGAGATGGTTCTGTTTTCATATATATGTTTATTATGTTTCCAGTTACATTTATGCTTCAGTTAGTGATTACCAAGAAAAAGAAAGGGGCTGTGTCGGTGTATCAAGAACCGGGGGTCCCTGAGTCCCGAGGCCAGGCCAGCCATCCGTCACATGGCGCCATCCCACGAGGACCCTCCTGCGGGGTGAGGAAAGTTCAAGTCCCGGGAGAAGGTGCTCGGGGCCACAATCCTGGTCCCCGAGCACCCCAGTTCCCCGATGATCCGCGGAGTCTAAGTACCGGGAAGAAAGTGCTCGGGCCGATGCCTGGTCACCCCCGAGCACCCTAGTCCCCCGATGATCAGAAGAGCTAAAGTCCGGGAGAGAGTGCCCGGGGCTGCGGGCAGTAGCCCCCGAGCACTCGGTTCCCCGAGGTTCCACACAAAGAGGGTTCGGGAGAGAGTGCTCGGGGCTGCACGTGGTAGCCCCCGAGCACTCGGTTCCCTGAAGGTTCGTAGAGTGCTCGGGAGAGAGTGCTCGGGGAGGTGAACAATACCCCCGAGCACCCGGTACCCCGAGGACAAGGATAGGCATTCTCGGGAGAGAGTGCTCGGGGACGTGAACAGTACCCCCGAGCACTCGGTGCCCTGACGACCCAGAAAGGCCCCCGAGGGGCCCACCGATGAGGTATCCGCCAGTCAGAGGCCCGAGGCCGCATTTAATGAGCGTGCGTGGCCTGGCACATCTAACTGCTCCCGCCGCAGCGTCAGTTCCTGCCATGCTTTGGCAGAGGGGCGTGGGGCTATTAATTGCATGGGTCCCGTCCCGTATCATCCGTATCATCACAAGGATCGCGTTCCGTCTGCCGCCCTGCTGTGGCAGAGGAACAAGACAGGGCGAGCACGCCGGGCTGCTCTGAGGCTGCCCGGTAGGCCCTCTCCATGGCGCCCGTTGCCAGGGCGTTTATGGTGATAGGTGACCGGGCATGCGACGCATTTTCCACCCCCCGGTCACTTCACCCAGAAGAAATGATGACGCCTTTCCCAGTCGTGGCGTCTTGGAACTTGTGCCCCCTCCTTCCCGTTCGGGGCATGTCACAGCCGGCGAGTGCATAAAAAAGCCTGCAACGCAGAAGAAAGAGACAGGACAAGTAGAGGATACGCAGAACAACACAGCATACAAGGCACAAGGAACAACCCCTGCTGAAGAACAAGGAGCTTCAAGCTCTTAGTTAGGCTAATATTCTTGTAACCAGCAACATCCCTGTGGGACTTCCTCAGGGCAGTTTTGCGTCCATACAGGAGTAGGGTATTACGCCCCCGTGCGGCCCGAACCTGTCTAAATTCTGGTGTATTTACTTCTTTTTGCACTAGGTCGTCATCCCCCACCATCGGCCGTTGCATTTGCATTCACTTCCATTTATTTCTCCGACAAACTTATTCAGGATCATCCCCCCAGCCGAATCTCTAAAAAGGGGTCTCTCGGGATCCCTGCGACAGGAGCTAACCCTCCGACAGGCTGTTTGGTTAATTATAGGTGCTCACACATAGATCTTAAGATTGCTACCGCATATGAAATTACTCAACCTTGTGGCCTATTCTTGCTAAATATCCAAATGAATAATCCTTGGAGTTAGGTTATTATATGTACCCTATATGGATTAAGTCTTGCGAGTACGCACGCTGCTCTTTCAGGTTGTAGGCGAAGAAAGGATAGCTTCTAGCTCTGGGGCAGGCAAGAGTAGTTCCGTCTACTCGTGTGGCGAGGTTTTGGGTGGAGCCTAAGGGCATATGGCTTCACCGGTATTTTTATTGTTGTTAGGTTTTAATTCTTCCGCTACATAGTTTATCTCTTTTCATGTAAATTGTTGTAAATAGTCGAATGGTTAAGAATTTGTAATATAATGTTAATTACTCACTCTTTCTTAAACTTTATTGTGATGTTATATGTTGGAAAGGCACGTGTTTTGATCTTAAGCATAAAACACATGCTAGGACTACCAGGACGATATTTTGATTAATCATTATAGTCATGATTATGTAAATAATTGACTTAATGATTAATTAGAATACTATTTGGATGGTTCCTCACACCGTGCCAAACCTGTGAAGAACTCACGAGGAGTCCGCCAGCCGCACGGTATCTCAATCAAATTCGCGAGTTTGCGTTGGAGGTAAATTACAGAGTAAAAGGAGGAAAAATCCAGGGAGCTTACGTGAGCTTTTGCAAGAGATAGGAGCCCAAGCTTGTTTGGATCGTCCGAATCACGTTTGGACCCACCGTCGCCTCTCTTTTTGAATTCGAGTGGAAGTAGAGATAGGGGAACTGCCTACCTATATATATGTGCTCCTACACCCTCCTCAGAGCATCCCGCAACTTTTGCCCATCAAGCCAAGGCGAAATCATCGACCGAAGACCTATTCTGACGTGAGCTGAAGCTTCAAGCCACCCAACGCCGTCGCTCGCCTCCCTAGAGCGTCGCCGACGCCGATATGTGCTCTAGGTGAGTTCCCCGAGCCCCCCAGATGCTTTTTCACCGCTGACCGAAGTTGTTGGACCGCGGGAACACCTCGCCAGCAAGTTCTTGGTCACGCACCACTGTGGGAAGGTCGTCACTGCCCTTTGTTTCGCCAGAGTCGAGCGCCAGAGCGTGTGAGCTGTCCGATCTAAATGAACAGCCGAGATTAGATCACCAAACCCCTTCGGTTTATAATCCCAATCATCAATGACATGTCAGCGTCTGAGTCCTATGTGTGCGCCGTGTCATTAAACCACCTCAGCACAGAGGGTCGAGTTAGCAGCTCCGTCAGCGTTGTTTTTCTTTTTAATTATTTTAATTCTATGCTAACATCATAATTCATATATATTGCGCAATAAATAGGTTTCCAATGTAAAAAACAATTGTAAAAATAATAATAATTAGGAAATAAATTTCTAATAATGTTTATTAGGTTTATTTAATTCTATTTAATACTTTTAAATAGTTTTATAATTCAAATAAATGCTAGAAAATTCTAGAAAAATCCCAAGAAATCATAGATGGCTTTAGAAAAAAATCTAGAAAATTCCTAGCAGCATAATTTTCGCTCCATTTTGACTCGTTCTTTTGCCGGACTATCCAGAAAAGTTTGATCTTGTATGTGATGATGTTTGTTGTGTGATATTTAGTTCCTTTTGGATCTTGGTGTTTATGTGTTGTTGCTTTTCGTGTATGTTGCTAGAAGACGCCAATATTCAGGAGGAGCTAGAAGGTCTGCGGGATCAGGATTTTGAAGATCCAACTGGGTTCAGTGAAGGTAAGTAGTATTCTTGAACATATTTATCCTAGTTTTATAAATATTTTGTTTTACAAACATGCATGTTAATAATATATTGGGAATCCCATGAGTAAGGTTTTACCATAGTTTTCCCTTATCATCCTTGCCGGTATAGTATGGTTTTAGGTTATCGAAGGGTAGATGATGCTGTCGGTGTATGCAGAACCAGGGGTCCCTAAGTCCCGAGACCAGGCCGGCCATCCACCACATGTCACCACCCTGCAAGGTAAGAAGAAGCTAAGTCCCGGGAGAAGGTGCTCGGGGCCGCCGCCTCTGGTTCCCGAGCACCCTAGTTCCCCGATGATCCGCAGAGCCCAAATACCAAGAAGGAAGTGCTCGGGAGAGAGTGCTCGGGGCTGCACGTGGCAGCCCCCGAGGACTCGGTGCCCCGAAGGTCCCACCGAAGTGCTCGGGAGAGAGTGCTCGGGGCTGCACGTGGCAGCCCCCGAGGACTCGGTGCCCCGAAGGTCCCACCGAAGTGCTCGGGAGAGAGTGCTCGGGGCTGCACGTGGCAGCCCCCGAGGACTCGGTGCCCCGAAGGTCCCACCGAAGTGCTCGGGAGAGAGTGCTCGGGGCTGCACGTGGCAGCCCCCGAGGACTCGGTGCCCCGAAGGTCCCACCGAAGTGCTCGGGAGAGAGTGCTCGGGGCTGCACGTGGCAGCCCCCGAGGACTCGGTTCCCCGAAGGTTCGCGCAAGATCATTCGACGACCCAAAGGGTCCCGTCGTCAGGGTGTCATCCAGTCAAAGGCCCAATGCCGCATTTAACAGGCACGCGCGGCCTGACATCCTGACATCCTGACATTCTCAGCTGCCCACGCCCCAGTGTCAGATCCTGCCATGCACTGGCAGGGGGGGCATGGGTCCATTAAATGCACGGGTCCCGTCCCGTTTCATCCGGGTGCCTCGGGATAACGTTGCCAGAATCGAAGCGCTCCGCCTGCCATCCTGCCCTGGCAGAAGAACAAGACAGGGTGGGCGCACCGGGCACCTCTGAGGCTGCCCGGTGGGCCCCCTTTATGGCGCCCGAGGGCTTCCACAGTGGCGGGTGGTCGGATGCGCGCCGCATTTCTCCACCGCCCCTGTCACTTCGTCAAGACGAAATGATTACGCCTTTCTCCGTGGCACCTTGGCATTCGCATCCCCTCTTTCCCATTCAGGATATGTTGAGGTCGGCGCGCCTATAAAAGGAAAGGATGGAGAACACTAAAAAAAAGAGAGGACCCCCCGACGAACAAGACCGAAGGAACCGAAGGTGTGTGAAGAAGAGGACGCAGACGCTCGAACCAGCTCAAGCCAAGCTAGAACACGAGAGCCTCAAGCTCTTTGTAAACGGCTCTCCCCTTAGAACCAGATGCATCCTTGAATAATTCCCTTCAAGGATAAATATAGCGCTCACACAGGAGTAGGGTGTTACGCCTCCGTGCGGCCCGAACCTATCTAAACCCCGGTGCACCCATTTTTCTCGCATTAAGGCGATCATCCCCCACCAGCCATCGCATTTGTTTTCCGTTCCCGCTTATTTCCCAAACAAGCTTTTCCAGGATCATCCCCCCGGCCGAATCTCTAAAAAGGGGTCTCTCGGGATCCCTGCGATAGGAGTTCACCCTCCGACAGCTGGCGCGCCAGGTAGGGGGGAATATCCCTGGATTGTTTGTTTCGCTTTTTTTCCACAGGAAAAGATGGCTGGCGGGCACCGTCTCCAGCGTTCCGACTCCACTTCCAGTGACGGAGCGTTGCCCGACGACCGAGAGAGCCCCGTCGCTGCTGCGTACCAGCGGCAGCCGCCATCCACGTGCGCGGTTTTTCCCACACAAGGGGATCAAGGCGCTGGGCCCATCAGGGCCGCCGCCGCCGCTGCCGACGTACTTTCCGACCCCCAGCAGGTGGTCGGATCCCCGGCCGCTAGGTCCGCCTCTGGACCACGTCGGGTGCCGCCTCGGCGCAGGCTCGCTTTCAGCGAGGCCAGCCCAGGAAGCGCGCTGCTTGCAGCACATGCTCTCCTCAGGCACCCGCCCGTTCAGGCCACGCCAAACACTCCGGAAGGCCGGTGGATACAAGATGTCGTCGCTTTGGTCGGCACTGCTCGTCGCCAGGTGCAGGCCGGGAGTCCTCGCGCCACCTCTCAGCATGGTGCCGCCAGAGCCGGCCCCTCAACGGGCAACACCCGCACGGGCCGAGGGGTCTCTAGGCGGAGCGCCATCCCCCTGGCTGTGTCTGAAGCCCGGGACCTTCGTTTGCACCTTGACGAGCGGAGGGGCCACGAGGATGCCCGAGTTACTCTCGAACGTCAGCGGGAGACCCGGCAGGGGGTTGGGGCAGAGGACCAGGCTTCCTCTCTCCCGGCCCGCGGCCACCGGGGATCCCCGGCTCGCCGCTTCTCGCCACCGAGGACCCCCGCTCGCGCTGCGGGGTACGGCACCGGTTGCCGTGCCTTCACCACCGAGCTCCGCCGGGTTAGGTGGCCTTCCAAGTTCCGCCCCGAGCTGCCGGAGAAGTACGATGGGTCCATCGACCCCGTCGAGTTCCTCCAGATCTACACGACGGCCGTCCAAGCGGCCGGAGGCAGCGAAAAGGTGATGGTAAACTATTTTCATGTTGCCTTGAGGGGTTCCGCCCGCTCTTGGCTTATGAACTTACCCCCAGGGTCTATCGGCTCCTGGGATGACCTGTGCCACCAGTTCGTGGCCAACTTTCAGGGCACGTTTACGCGTCCCGGTTTGGAGTGCGACCTCCACGCCGTCCAGCAGCAGGAAGGGGAGACGCTACGGCGATTTATACAGCGTTTCAGCCAGGTTCGCAACACTATTCCGCGAGTGGCCCCCCATGCTGTTATTGTTGCTTTCCGGCAGGGCGTCCGTGATGAGCGGATGCTCGAGAAGCTAGGTACGCACGAGATCGAGACCACTGCGGAACTCTTCGCACTGGCCGATAAGTGCGCCAAGGCTGCGGAGGCCAGGGCGTGGCATGCTCCTCGCCCCGCTCCCGACCAGCCAAGTTCTTCCCGCTCTGATAAGCGGGAAAAGAAAAAGAGAAGGAAGCGCGAGGCCGCTCCCGTCGAGCCAGCCCAAGTCCCCGCTCACAGGGTGCCGCAAGAGCCCGATCACCGGCAAGAGCGTCGGCCGGGTGTCGATCGGTGCCCCGTCAGGGCCCCTGCTCGGGCTCCTCCTCGGGCCTCTGTGCCCGCGAGGGCCCCGGCACCGGCTAGGGCGCCAGCTCCAGCAAGAGCCCCGGCCCCTGGCCGAGCTCCTGTTCCAGCAAGGGCCCCCGCTCCCGCAGGGCCCGAGCCAGGAAAATGGTGTCCCATACACCTGACCAGATGGCACGACCTCACGGAGTGTCGTACGGTCAAAGGACTCGTGGAGCAGCGCCAGAGGGAGCGCGACGAGTCCCGCGGAGGAGGCGATACCGAGGTCGTCCCCAACAACGCCGAGCTCGGCTTCCAGGAGCCCGAGCATGCGGTCGCCTTCATCGACGGGGGCTGATCGACGGTGGTGCCGGCCTCAACCTCCTTTCCAAAGAGGCTTTTGAGAAGCTGCAAGTATCTTCCCGACGCCTAAAGCCGTCACTCCCCTTCTGTGGAGTAACTCCCGGGCACTCCCTGCCCCTCGGGCAGGTTGAGTTGCCTATCACGTTCGGGAGCCGGGACAACTTCCGCACGGAGTGCGTCCTCTTCGATGTTGCGGAGCTCCCTCTCCCCTACAACGCCATCCTCGGGCGTCCGGCGCTTGCCAAGTTTATGATGGCCGTGCATTATGCATACCTTACGGTTAAGATGCCCGGCCCCGCAGGCTCTATCTCCGTGATCGCCGACTCCGGCGGCGCCGTCTCCTGCGCTGAACAATCATACATGGCTCTGGTCTCAGCGCAGGCCGAGGTTGATGGCTCTACAGGGGGCCCGGGACCCTCTTCATCCAGACCCCGACTCGCCGCCTACACCTCTGTTCCAACGAAGGAGGTCGAGGTGGGCGAAGACGCTACCCAGGTTGTCCGTATCGGCAGCGACCTGGGCAACAAATAGGAAAGCGCGCTCGTCGCCTTCCTCCGGGCTAACGTAGACGTGTTTGCCTGGCAACCGTCCGACATGCCCGGGATCCCTAGGGAGGTGATCGAGCATCATTTGGCCGTGCGTCCGGACGCCCGCCCAGTGAAGCAGAAGGTCCGGCGGCAGGCGCCAGAGCGCCAGGAGTTTATCCGCGAGCAGGTCCGCAAGCTCCTCGACGCCGGATTCATCCGAGAAGTCCTCCACCCCGACTGGCTAGCAAACCCAGTCATCGTCCCGAAGGCCAACGGCAAGCTTCGCATGTGCGTGGACTACACCGACCTTAACAAGGCTTGTCCTAAAGATCCTTTCCCCTTACCTCGCATTGATCAAATTATAGATTCAACTGCGGGATGTGATCTTTTATGCTTCCTAGATGCAAACTCTGGGTATCACCAGATTCGCATGGCCGTGGGGGACGAGGAAAAAACTGCTTTTACTACCCCGGTGGGGACTTATTGCTACATGTCAATGCCTTTCGGCCTGCGCAACGCTGGATCCTCTTTCCAGCGCGCTATTCGTATCACTCTTAACTCGCAGGTTGGCTGCAACGTCGAGGCTTACATCGACGATCTCGTGGTCAAAACCCGAGACCGCGTCACCCTGCTCGAGGACCTTGCCGAGACTTTCAACAGTCTCCGCTCTACCCGCCTCAAGCTCAACCCGGAGAAATGTGTCTTCGGGGTGCCGGCGGGCAAGCTCCTTGGTTTCTTGGTCTCTAGCCGAGGGATCGAGGTCAATCCAGAGAAGATCCAGGCCATCGAGCAGATGCGACCCCCGGTTCGACTCAAGGAAGTCCAGCGCCTCGCCGGCTGCATGGCAGCCCTCGGGCGCTTCATCTCCAAGCTCGAGGAGCGAGGGCTCCCCCTCTTCAAGCTTCTGAAGAAATCCGGTCATTTTGACTGGACGCCGGAGGCCGAGCAGGCCTTCCGCGACTTAAAGAAGTACCTCACTTCGCCACCCGTGTTGGTGGCTCCTTCTCAAGGTGAGCCCTTGCTGCTCTACGTTTCGGCCACTCCTCAGGTTGTGAGCGTAGTACTGGCGGTGGAGCGCGACGAGTGTTCGGGGCCGGGTGCTGGGTCCCAGCTCCCAGAGGCCCCCGACCACTCACTTGTCCTCGCGGCTCCCCCTGGGCAAGGGGTCGAGCCCGAGCACACTGCTCTTCCCAGCCAAGGAATCGAGCCCGAGTGCCCGGCCAGCCCCGACCATACCGCCGACCCTAGGGGCTGTGGCAGCCCCCCGGGTGGGGCCACCATCCGGGCCCGCCGGGTACAGCGACCGGTGTACTTCGTCAGCGAGGTCCTCCGGGAGGCCAAGACAAGGTATCCCCAGGCGCAGAAGCTACTCTATGCCGTGCTCGTCGCCTCCCGGAAGCTGCGCCACTACTTCCAGGCGCACAAGATTTCGGTGGTTACCACTTATCCACTGGGACCCATTCTCCGGAACCGGGAGGGCACCGGGCGCGTTGTCAAATGGGCGGTCGAGTTGGCGGAGTTCGACCTACACTTCGTCTATCGCCAGGCAATCAAAAGCCAGGCACTCTCTGACTTCTTGGCAGAATGGACGCCCGTCCCCTGCGTCGTCCCAGAAGAAATCTCTACCTATCCCGGCCACGACGCGCCCGGGTACTGGGTCATGCACTTCGATGGCTCCCTCTCGCTGAAAGGCGCAGGGGCCGGAGTGGTTCTCACCTACCCAACGGGTGAAGAGCTCCGGTACGTCGTACAGTTGCAGTTCCGCGCATCCAACAACATGGCGGAGTATGAAGGTCTCATCGCCGGCCTCCGGGCTGCGGTGGGGCTCGGGATTCGTCGCCTCCTGGTCAAAGGGGACTCCCAACTGGTCGTCAACCAGGTATCCAAGGAGTACCAGTGCACGGATCCTCAAATGGCGGCGTACGTAGCTGCAGTCAGGAAGCTCGAGAGACACTTCGACGGCCTCGAATTGCGGTATATCCCTCGCCGCGACAATGCTCCGGCCGACGAGCTCTCTCGCCTGGCCTCCTCACGTGCGCGCGTCCCTGCCGGAGTCTTTGAAGAAAGACTCGCACGGCCTTCCGTCCTGCCTGCCGAACAGGATGAAGGGGAAACCTCAAACTCAATTCAGGGGACCCCGGCGGTGCCCTCAGTGGGAAGCCCCGTCAGGGCGCCGCCGTCCGGCGAGTGCGCTGTGCTCGCCTAATGTTCTCAAGATGCCTCGTGGATGTCTGACATCCGAGGGTACTTGAAAGAAAAGTTCCTACCCGAGGATGAGGCGTCTGCCGAAAGGGTTGCTCGGCAGTCCAAACGCTATGCCATGGTAGATGGGGATCTCTACCGACGTAGCGCAGGAGGTGTCCTCCTGAAATGCATCTCTCGGGCAGAAGGCGGCGATCTTCTCGCTGAGGTCCACGAGGGCGAGTGCGGTGGCCATTCATCGTTCCGCACGCTGGTCGGAAAAGCCTTCCGGCAAGGTTTCTACTGGCCTACAGCCCTCCAGGATGCTTCCGAGCTGGTTCGGCGCTACAGGGCGTGCCAGTTCCATGCAAAGCAGATTCACCAGCCAGCTCAGGCTCTCCGTACCATTCCCCTGTCATGGCCCTTCGCGGTCTGGGGTTTGGACATTCTGGGTCCATTCCCCCGAGCAGTCGGGGGCTATGCATACCTATATGTCGCTATCGACAAATTCACCAAGTGGCCGGAGGCGGTCCCAGTCGTCAAGGTAACCAAAAACACGGTGCTCCAGTTTATCCGCGGCATCACCAGCCGCTTCGGCGTCCCGAACCGGATCATCACCGACAACGGCACCCAGTTCACGAGTGCCTTGTTCGGGGACTATTGCGAAGATCTTGGCATCAAGCTTTGCTTCGCTTCCGTCGCTCATCCTCGGAGTAACGGGCAGGTCGAGCGCGCCAATGCGGAGATTCTGAAGGGCCTCAAAACCCGGACCTATAACGTGCTCGCTAAGCACGGGAAGGGATGGGTAGACGAGCTGCCAGCCGTGCTGTGGGTCAATCGGACTACGCCAAGCCGCGCCACCGGGGAGACTCCTTTCTTCCTCGTCTACGGCGCCGAAGCAGTACTCCCCTCCGAGCTCACTCTGGGCTCCCCTCGAGTGCATGCATACTCCGAGGGTGAGCAGGAGCATCAAAGGCGCGACGACGTGGACTACCTGGAAGAGCGCCGGCGGCGTGCTGCTGTCCGGGCGGCTCGGTACCAGCAGAGTCTGTGGCGTTATCATCTGCGCCATGTTCGGGCCCAGTCTCTCGAGGTGGGGGACCTAGTTCTCCGACGCATCCAGTCGCGCGAAGGAATGAATAAGTTGTCCCCTGTGTGGGAAGGTCCCTTCACCTTGATCGCGGTCCCCCGGGCAGGTTCTTTCAGGTTGGCGACGGAGGAAGGACAGCCACTCCCGAATCCGTGGAACATCGAGCATCTCCGACGTTTCTACCCGTAGATGGTCGTGCTCGCGGCTCAGGTCAGCAAGGCCGGGGGCTTCTCCCCGCCCGAGCAGTCTGAAGGCTTCGCCCCGTGGGGTAAGTCGCTGTCGCCCAAACCTTGTAAATATTGCACATTAAGTATTTCAATAAGCAATCGCTATGTCAAAATACTTTTTCTGGATTCCGTATGTTTAATCTGTCTGGTGAGGAGCTCGGTTGTACGAGAAAAAGTCCGCTCTCTCTCTTTTTCCCCGCTGACAAAAGAATCCCGATCGGTATGCATGTGAGCAGTCGCCGCTGACTTACGTCCGCCATGGTAGGCTGTGGTGTTCGGTGTCGTGACAGGCTCCCGGGCACTACCGAGTTTCGGGGTGCTCCGGGTAATCCCATCGCTCGAGCTGCTCGAGTAGTCCGGAGCTCGGGCCCCCGGAGCGGGCTGTCGGTGCTCGGTCTGGTCTGTCATACCCGGGCGCCACCAAACCATAGGACCTCTGGGTTATGCCTCTGCCCGCTCTTGTCCGCCGGTTTGGGTGTTCGAGAGGTCTCGGGTCGAAAACGAGAGCAGTCTATAGCAAGTACCGCACTGACAGAGCGCACCAGACAAAGAAATCCTATTTTTTCTCTTAAGTCACAGGCTGGCGATCACGAGCAGCTCGGCCGCGAGGGCTTCAATGCCCCGGTCTCTGGTCGGCTCCAAGGGTCCTCGGGTGGTCCTACCACTTAGGCATGGGTGGTCGAGATCACCCGACCCTAGGAGCCTCGTATGCCTCTGGGCACTCGGGCGCTCCGTTGAAAGAATCGAGTCCCCGGGCACCCGAGCTCGGAAGCACATCCCTCCTGGATCGATGAGCCGGAAGGCCGACAGCTGTCCGGTGAGTGGTTATATTCAGACAAGTCTGCTTTAAGTAAATTTATGTCCTCGAGTCACTCTCGGGGGCTCTCGCGGTTTAATCTGTTCGGCGAGGTGGCCTCCTCGCACGCAAAACCCTGCCGCGTGACTACTTTTTCCCAGAACGACAGAACGGTTTGCAGAAAAGAGTAGCGTGCTTGCGATAACGTCTGACCGAAGCCCTTCGTGGTGGTCGTGGTGTTCGGTCCGCTTTTAAGGACCCCGAGCACTACCGAGTCCTCGGGTGCCCTGGGTAATCCTATCGCTCGAGCTACTCGGGTAGTTCGGAGCTCAGGTCTCGGGGGCGGGCTGTCAGTGCTCGGCCTGGCCCGTTTTAAGCCCGGGCACCACCGGACCGCGAGGACTCTTGGTCACATTCTCGCCCGCACGCATCTCCCTTCTACTAACTGAGTGGTCGCAAAGTGAAAAAGTGTTCATCAGGCACGGCGTGTTCCGAGCGGGATCGATCCATCTCCCGGGCAAGGAAGTCTGTGTCTTTGTTCTTAACTTAGGTGATGCGGATTTGCGAGAGCTTGAAGGCCGACTGTGCCAGCAACAGCGATCAAGACAACTTCATCCTCGGGGACGGGAAGGTCGGGAACGGCCCGACTGAGTACTCCCCGGGACTTCGAAGTAAAACATCGGAAGAAGCATCGAACACACAGAGAAACTGGAGTTGCGAGCCCAGGGAAAAACAGCCATTTAATATTCACAGGATATTTCCAAGGCATTTTCTAAGGGTTCACTCCTACATATATAACAAAAGAAAAGAGGCTACAAAAGATCTAGTCGGCGGCAGAGGCGTCGGCTGAATCCTCTGAGTCATCCCCGGGGGCTGGCGGCGGCGGCACCTCTCGCCTGAAGCCGGCCGCCACCTCAGCGGTGGTACTCCGGACCGCTGCCCGGGCGGCCTCCCCCTCAGCCTCGACCACTCCCTCCCGCGCCGGCTTCAGTGGGAAGTTTGGGTCCCTGCTTCGGTAGCAGGCCAGGACGTGCTCGGCCACGGCACGTGCCAAGCCACGTCCCTCCCGGGCAGCGAGTTCCTGGACTGCCCAAGGCAGGGTCTCGAGGCGCTCGCAGACCTGCTGCAACCCCAACACTTGTCGTGCGGGGCCGTCGCCCTTCTTGTCGTCAACGAGCCGTCCGAGACCTCCCTTCTCCACGGCCCGTCGCATCCGCCGGAGTATGTCCTCCAGCATATGCTCGAGGTTGACCCGCGAGACAAAGGAGGTCTCGAGCTTCTCCTTGGCGGCCCGCAGCTGTGCCTCGAGTCCCTGGTCCCCGGCCGGACCGGAAGAACTGCCAGCCGCGGTGGGGGCGGCAGCCTGCTTCGTCTTGGCCACCATCTCGGACAAGGCGCGTTCGCGCTCGGCCAGTTCCGCCTCGTGCTTCGCATTCTCCTCCGCCCTGGTAGCCGCGGCGGCCGCCGCAGCAGCAGCTTCGCCCTCTCGGCAACTCAGTTCGCCTTCTCGGCGACTCAGCTCATTCTCCCGCCGGGCCAACACATCCTCCTGCTGGGCCACCGAATCCTCCCGGGCACCGAGATCCGACGCCGATAGCTCATTGTCCACTTCCCGGATGGAGACGTCCTCCTCCCAGCGCTTGAATTCTTCTCTGATCTTCCGGAGATCGTCTTCCCAGCGCTGGAGGTTGGCGCGCGTCTTCTCGGCCACGCCCTCCCGGCGGGCCAGCTCGGCTTGCCGCTCCTCCGCAGCCTGCTCCCGGGCTGCGACTGCCACCTCCCTCTCCTGCGCCTGCCCCATCCTGGCAAGGGCCTCGGCAGCTTGCTGCCTCGACGCCTCGGCCAAGCGGGCGGCGTCTTCTCGTTCCCGCGCGGCCTCTGCCCGCGCGGTCTTCAGAGTTTCTCGTTCCCGCGCGGCTTCCGTGCGGATGTCTTCTAGGAGCTTCTGCTCCCGCGCGGCTGCCGCACGGGCCTCCTCCTGGGCGCCCGCCAGCTGCGCCTTCTCCAGTGCCAGGTGGGCGCGCTCGGCCTCGAGCTCCCCCTCCTTGGCGTTCACCACTGCGCCCAGCCGCCCAACCGCTACTTGGACACCTTCAATGGCGGCCAGGAAAGGATCGGCGGGCTGAGCGGGCACCGGTGGGGCCCATGCTTCTCCGCAGAGTGCCTCCAGGGGGGCCGAGCTCTCCGCAGGGCCTTGCACCGCCATCCGCCCCGGGCTCTGCCTGCCCGGGGTAGGCTCCGCCGGAGCCAAGGTCTCGGACGGCGGCCGCATTCCCGCATCGGCCGCCCTGTCCACCGGCCCCGGCAGAACATCCACCTCCACCGTTATCCGCCCCGGGCTCTCCGCGCCCGGGGTAGGTTCCGCCGGCGCCCTTCTCTTGGCCGCCGCCTCCGCCTCTCTTCCAGGGGCCGCCACGTCAATTGGCGCCTCCGCCGTTCCTATGCCGGCCTCCGTCGGCGCGGCGGGCGGGCTCGGCTCTGGCCCCGGCGCCTGTTCTCTCTCCGTCGCAGCAGCGCCTGCGGCCGGCCTACGGGAGACAAGTGAAAATTGTCAAAACTTAGTTCGGGCCGAAAATGCCCATGGAAAAGCAAGAAAGAAGACTCACCGATACCGCCATTTGGCCGCTGGGAGCCTGATGTCCGGGTCCGGCGCCGTCGGTCCGGACTCCTCCCGCCGCCTCTTCCGCTGGGGGCTCGGCTGAGCCACTACGCGGGCCACGGGCGCCGTCGTGCGGGCCTCGGGTGCCGCCGCACGGGTCTCGGTCTCCGCCGTGCAGGTCGCGGGCGCCGATGCAGGCCCCATCCGCACCAGGCGCGGCTCCAGCACCGGAAATGCCGCCGCTGCCATCGGCGACGGCGGAGAATCCGGCACTAGGATCAAGGCTCGGGGACGCTTTCCCCGATCTCCCGGCGCCAACTCCTCAACAACTTCAGTGGCGCCCTCCTCTCTGGCACGGCGGCTGCCGCCTGCGACGACCCCTTCGCCAGCCTGCGCCGAACTGCCAGCAACCTCATCGCCAAGTAGTTCCTCCAGCCCGGGGAGTTCGGAGGCCTCAGGACTCCGGCTTCTTGGCCGGTCCACGGGCCCCTGGGCATCGAACTCCGGCAGCCCCGCCATAATGGCCACCCGGCTGGGGTTGGCGCAGAGCGCCATCTCCGGCCACGGGAGCTCCGTCTGGCTCATGTCCTCCGTTCCGGTGATCACTCGGGTCATCCCACGCAGCTCCGCCTGCCCCAGATCCCAGCTCGCGCCAATCTGGGTCCTGGTGATGTCCTCCGGCCCGGTGTAGAACCAGCTTGGCCGGGCCCGCTCTCGCAAGGGCGCCAACCGACGGCGCAGAAAGTCCACAACCACCATGACTGAGGTCAGCCCGCCCTCGCGCAGTTCCAGAATGCGCTCCAGCACCGGCTTCAGTCTCGCATCTTCTGGTGGCGGCGCCTCCCACGTCGATCGCCGAGGTTCCGCCGCCTTCTCTGGCAATTCGAGGCGCTCGTGGGGGTCGATGTCGACGAAGAACCAGTCCCGTCGCCATTCCTCCCACTTGCTGCGCATCACCTGGGGAATGTAATGGTCCCCCAGGCCTTCCCGGAGCCGAAGGTTGCAGCACCCCGCGACGTCTGCCGTGGAGTGCCCCCTCTTCTTCCCCACCGGCCGAAGGACGAAGAAGTGGCGAAGCAGCGTCGCCGACGGCATCACCCCCACGAACATTTTGCAGAGATGCGCGAAGACCGCCAACGCCACGACGGAATTGGGGCTTAGGTGCACCATTTGAATGCCGTACGTCTCCAGCACTTGCAGAAAGAAGGCGGAGAACGGCGGCACTAGCCCCGCTGCCACGAAGGAGGTGAAGAGGACGGTCCGCCCAGGGACGGTCGTCGCCGGCGTCAGAGTCGCCGGCCTCACCGCCACAGCACCCTCCTGACCCTCCGGCACCAGCAGCTTCCTAATCTTGTCCGCCGCCTCCTCGTTCCTCAGACGAGACTCCGGCAAAATGCTGTCCGTAGTCTTGTCCCGGCGACCTCCTCCAACCCTCGTCATCTCGACAGGATGGAAGGTGTTTTTTGGTGGTGAAGAAAGAGAGAAGGAAGAATGCTCCGGTTGCCTGAGAATCCCCTAAAGGCTTCGGAGCACGAAGAAGGCAAGAGCACAAGTGCAAGAGAGCGTAAAAAGGGGAACGGACCGATCCGTTCCCCCTTTTATATCTCAAAATTCAAAAACTGCCGCCCGAACGGTTCGCTCGGCGAAGCATCGCCTCGATTGGCGCAACTGCCAGGCGAATCTCCCGCCGATCGCGCGATGTCAGCGGCTGCCAGGCGTATTTTCCTCGATCTGCGCGGCGACCGCGCGTACCGCCCGTATGGTCATCATACCCTTCGGAAGTTGTGTGGACACGCGTCCACTCATTTTCCCGTTGGAGCGTACTTGAGGTTTAAGTCCACAAGGGCCACCTCTCGAAAGCTTGCCACATGGCGTCCGCGCCGGCCTCGGCCTCGGTCGCGACGAATGGCCCATTCGCAGTCTCCGTCCCATCGGCTACCAACGGGCCCGGGGGCTACTGTCGGTGTATTCAGAACCAGGGGTCCCTAAGTCCCGAGACCAGGCCGGCCATCCACCACATGTCACCACCCTGCAAGGTAAGAAGAAGCTAAGTCCCGGGAGAAGGTGCTCGGGGCCGCCGCCTCTGGTTCCCGAGCACCCTAGTTCCCCGATGATCCGCAGAGCCCAAATACCAAGAAGGAAGTGCTCAGGAGAGAGTACTCGGGGCTGCACGTGGCAGCCCCCGAGGACTCGGTGCCCCGAAGGTCCCACCGAAGTGCTCGGGAGAGAGTGCTCGGGGCTGCACGTGGCAGCCCCCGAGGACTCGGTGCCCCGAAGGTCCCACCGAAGTGCTCGGGAGAGAGTGCTCGGGGCTGCACGTGGCAGCCCCCGAGGACTCGGTGCCCCGAAGGTCCCACCGAAGTGCTCGGGAGAGAGTGCTCGGGGCTGCATGTGGCAGCCCCCGAGGACTCGGTGCCCCAAAGGTCCCACCGAAGTGCTCGGGAGAGAGTGCTTGGGGCTGCACGTGGCAGCCCCCGAGGACTCGGTGCCCCGAAGGTCCCACCGAAGTGCTCGGGAGAGAGTGCTCGGGGCTGCACGTGGCAGCCCCCGAGGACTCGGTTCCCCGAAGGTCTCACTCAAGTGCTCGGGGGAGAGTGCTCGGGGCTGCACGTGGCAGCCCCCGAGGACTCGGTTCCCCGAAGGTTCGCGCAAGATCATTCGACGACCCAAAGGGTCCCGTCGTCAGGGTGTCATCCAGTCAAAGGCCCAATGCCGCATTTAACAGGCACGCGCGGCCTGACATCCTGACATCCTGACATCCTGACATTCTCAGCTGCCCACGCCCCAGTGTCAGATCCTGCCATGCACTGGCAGGGGGGCATGGGTCCATTAAATGCACGGGTCCCGTCCCGTTTCATCCGGGTGCCTCGGGATAACGTTGCCAGAATCGAAGCGCTCCGCCTGCCATCCTGCCCTGGCAGAAGAACAAGACAGGGTGGGCGCACCGGGCACCTCTGAGGCTGCCCGGTGGGCCCCCTTTATGGCGCCCGAGGGCTTCCACAGTGGCGGGTGGTCGGATGCGCGCCGCATTTCTCCACCGCCCCTGTCACTTCGTCAAGACGAAATGATTACGCCTTTCTCAGTGGCACCTTGGCATTCGCATCCCCTCTTTCCCATTCAGGATATGTTGAGGTCGGCGCGCCTATAAAAGGAAAGGATGGAGAACACTAAAAAAAAGAGAGGACCCCCCGACGAACAAGACCGAAGGAACCGAAGGTGTGTGAAGAAGAGGACGCAGACGCTCGAACCAGCTCAAGCCAAGCTAGAACACGAGAGCCTCAAGCTCTTTGTAAACGGCTCTCCCCTTAGAACCAGATGCATCCTTGAAGAATTCCCTTCAAGGATAAATATAGCGCTCACACAGGAGTAGGGTGTTACGCCTCCGTGCGGCCCGAACCTGTCTAAACCCCGGTGCACCCATTTTTCTCGCATTAAGGCGATCATCCCCCACCAACCATCGCATTTGTTTTCCGTTCCCGCTTATTTCCCAAACAAGCTTTTTCAGGATCATCCCCCCGGCCGAATCTCTAAAAAGGGGTCTCTCGGGATCCCTGCGACAGGAGTTCACCCTCCGACAGATGCTTAGCCTTGCTTTGGGATGGAAGTCATGATAATTGCTCTACGAAATAGATAATGGTCCTATGCAACAATGATAAAATATGATGGAACAATTTTTGTAGCAACATGACATAGTGATTTGAGCATGTGGTATGATCAGTATGGGATGTACGGATGAGAATGTGATAGTCCTCCTCAAATTTAAGGACCGGTTCGTGGGGTGACCTTTCTATGTTTATAGTACCACCACAAGCTTGGTATGAGATAGATGTAGCTAGGTAATTTGCTTACTCTCAGCATAGTGTAGACCAAGCAGACGAATGGCGAATGGAAGGGTGTACTTCCTTAGATCCGAAAGGCGCAAGAGTGGGCTTCCGTTATTGAGGTGAAGTCACGCGGCAGTGAAACCTTAATGGGTAGACACGTGTTGAGAGGGGCATTGTAATGGCATTGTAGTGGATTCCTAGCGCACACCTCGGTAGTGTGTAAAAGTTTTCTCTTGGCCAACGAATGCTCGATAAAATGGGAAGAAACGTCTTGGGGTAAAGTATAACCTCTGCAGAACTTAATATTCAGCCATGCTCATGGTCATGAGCGGCACTGAAAACCTACTATGATTGGAATTTGATGTTTTGGTTAGTTGATCAACTGTGACGGGGGAATCATAGTTGAGGGTGATCAATCATAGTGGTGAGAACTTGTAACACCCTAAATTTTCAATATTTGTAATAGTTTAAATTTTTTCTAAAATTTAAATAGGAGTTTCAAGTTTTATTCAAATAGAAGAAATTAATTTCTAAATTTAAATTTTCCATAGGTTATATTTGTGTTTGATGCATTCATACCGTCATAGTTGCAATAGGATTTTATGCGTTGAAAATATTTGCAAAAAAAATTAGCTAGAAGGCACTCATTTAAAACCTTGTTTGAATTTGGTTCAAAATCATAAAAGAAAAGGGATTTCAAAATTGTTAAAAACTCCTCGAGCCGATTTCCTTTCTCCCCCCCAGCCCATCCTCTTCCCTTCCCCTCTCCCCTTATCTCTTGTAACATGGGCCGCCTCCCCTCCTAATGTGCTGGGTCACCCCAGCTAGCCTGCCCTCAACACCCGAGCCGCCCCTTCCCCGCCCTCCCTCACTGTCGTGTGAGCCCAGCTAGAGTCGAGCTGAGACGCTGAGCCGCGCGCCCGCCCGTTGACTCCTCTTCTCCCTCCTCCTACCCAAACTCACTGCGCCCCCAAATCTCGAGCCGCTCGTTCAAATCGGAGCCTCCCCGCGCCGTTCCGCATCAATTAAAGGCCATGGCCGTGATCCCTGCCCCTTAATCACTTTGCCCCTGCTGTTTCCCCCTCCAGTACCCCTCTCAAATGCGGAAATCACCACATTCAACTCCTTTAAGGTCACCGGCCAATCTCTTCGAATCCTGGTCGATGCACTTCCCCTCTCACGCTTATAATCTGGCCTTTGTCTCTATGGTGAGGTTCCGCACCAATTTAACCCGTTTCCCCCTCCTTTCTCACTCGATTTCACCCTGAGTGCCGTCGTCTTCTTCGTTGCCAGTGGATCTCGTCCACCGCCGCAACTCATCGTGGTTGAGCCGTCTCTAACACTTTCCTCCCCTCTACGGCTTCACAGGGTCACTCGAGAAGCTCCCACCCGCACGATGATCGAGCCCCACCGTCCGCCTCTCTCCATCGCTGGCCTCCCTCCACCCTTCTCCGTCGACAAGAAGCCCATGGTGATGATCCCCTCGCTCTCCTCTTCATTTTTGCGCCTTGTCCCATCGCGATCCGTGGTCGGATGCTCAATTTTGCGCACTCCAGCGATGTGCCGGCGACCCCGTCGCCGTCGACCGGCCTCTGCCCATGTCCGCGCTGCCAATCCAAGCCCTCTTTGCCCCGGCCGTTCGATCGAGATCCAATGGCCGAGATCACGTACCCCTTCACCATCTCATAATCGGTCCATCGTAGACCCATGGACCGGCCTTCAGGCCGTGGTCCATGAGCCCACGAACCATTTCCACATGTTTTTTCAATTGGAAAATAATTCCATTTTGATTTATGATGTCATAAATAAGATTTTTAGTATAAAAACAAATCGGTTTATTCCCGGAAAACAGATAAAATTTGCAGGAAAGCCCCTAGAACTTCAAAAGCTCATAACTTTTTGCTCAAAGCTCCGATTTGGACAATTTTCGTGCTCAAATGTTCATAGGATATGTAGAATCTTTTTATAGGGTTTTTACCTAAATTTAGTATTGTTTGGTGTACTGATCTTTGTAGTTTCCCTTGTGTGATTTTTTCGGTATGTCATTTAGGAGGTGATCAGTTCAGGGATCTGCAAGAACAAGTTTTCGAAGACTTCGAGCAACCCTCAGCTGAAGGCAAGTGCCCTTAAACATCTTACTCTTATTTTAGGATTCATGTGTAGTTATTTATCCTTCATTGCATGCTTGTCAAAATTGGAATCCCATGTTAGGGTTCACTAGCTTTTGTATTATTATTCCTTGTCGCCGTTGATGAGTCATGGCTAAGGAAAGGTAGATATGCTAGTGCTATCATAGTTGGATAAATGTTAATCTTGACTAATGTTTATGCAATAAGAATTGGGTATGGTAATCTTATAGCAACATGGTATAGGGATCCTAACTGGATGGTTGGTTTGAGGTGGTGCTGCACAACAGGTTTGTGGTTGTTCCTATGTGGGATCCTAAGAACCGGTTCTTGAACATGTAACCAAGCTAATCCGCACAACCATAAGGCCTATATGGGTACGGCCTGGTCAACTAATTAGCCACCCCTTCAGTTCTGTGGGCGCCAATGTATGGTTGAGTGGCACAAGAGGGGGCTTCTATAGCAATGGAATCATCTGTTAGCGGTGAAACCTCAGCGGGTGCCTACGGATCGACGGGAACTTTGTAAAGGCCTTGTAGTGAGACCCCGACTCCACACCTCGGAAGTGTGAAGCAACAAGGGAATCACGACTCATGGGGGAAGCTGTGCAAACTCTGCAGAGTATCAAACTGGTCGGATCAGTCGTGCTCAAGGTCAAGACCGGGCTTGGACTTCTTCTTGATTAGCGGGGATCATGGGTTTGGTATGGATAGTCGGGTAGACGAGTAATGGAATTACCTGGTGAGTCTTGGTAGTCGGATGGAATCTGATGAGTCATCCCTTTTGTTATAGATGTATCTTCACACTTAGTAAATAGGGTGCCTGTTGTTGAAATCATAGGTCGTAGTTGCTTAGAGCAGTTAACCAATGTCTACCCTTTCCTTGACTTAGCCCCATAGCATGTTTTTCCACACTTGTGAAGTACATTTTGTACTCACACTCATTGTCCCATTTCTTGCATCCTTTTGCTGTTTTGAAGCCATCTATGAAGCTGCATCCTTCGATGAGGACGACTTCGACCTGGAGCTCTTGTTCTAGGCTGGTGTGCCCCCGGTTGACGCATGTGGAAGATGGAAGATCCGTTGGTGCTGAAGCTCTCTTGTTCTGCTATGTTTTCTTTCAGACTTTAGGGTCTTTTTGTAATAAGTTATTACGTTACTGACATAATGGCACTGTGATGATACACTGATGATGTAACGCATGTATGAAGCTTGATCATGGCATACATGTGTTGTACCCAGTTTTATTCCTTTAAAATTGGGTGTTACAGAAGTGGTATCAGAGGCGTGTTGACCGTAGGATGCAACCTAGATAGAAGGGACGAGTTAAGGACTTATGTTTGTACAAACTACTTTTGTAAAATTGTTTTCCCTTCAGTTTTTCGTCTCCCTATCTATTGGTCTTTACAAAATTGTTACTAATTTTCTTTCTTCTTCAAAATTTTAGATGGTACGCACGAAGATCACCCCGCGCAAGTGTGTGCTGGTTCCTAATCAGGAGATCCCCGCTGGTGCTGTCTTGGCACACCAATCCCCTGTCGAGTTCTACTCCGATGGACAGCTCGCTGGTTACTCTGCCCGCACGCTGTGGTACCTGCTTTAGGGTTTGGGCTACCACGATGCTCAACTCTACAAGGGAGTTAGAGTTCCGCTCGGAGACCGTGGTTACTCTTGGACAGTAGAGGTGACCATGTTCGAGAAGCCCACCAACGACGGTCTTCACCGAGTTCGCTGTATTCACTCTGCCGTCGCCCTCAGAACTACCTTCGAGGCTGGGATCGATGACGCCGCCTGCTAGGCTTTGGCTATTCTCTGCAGGGAGAACAGACAGGCCCTTCGCCTCACTTAGTTCGGCAAGTTCCCGCAGTGCCCATCTGGCAGTCTGGAGGTCATCTTCGCGCCTGTCAACAATGAGCCAGATGGATGTCTGAGAGAGTAGGTCCGCCTCACTGCTGCCCTGTACACTGAGCGATAGTGCCCTCAATGAGCTGGAGGATATGCATCAGTGTCACGCGAAGCAGGAGTAGAGCATCTGTGAGCTACAGATTCTACTGGAGGATTCTGACCAGTTCCCCGAGGAGGCTCCCGTGGCATCCGTGGCTGCACCACCCTGTTCCGTGTCACGTAAGAAGCTTCATTTGGTAGATGCAGCAGGTCTTTCAGGCGCAGCATGCGAGGAGTAGAGTCGAGCTAGGAGGATGTCCTTAGCTGAATAAATTGTTTAGCCCCGTGGGTTCTAGTTGTCTTATGTCATCTGTTCTAGTGTGTGGTTGAGGCTTGTGTCTGTAATGTGAACCTTGTCTTGGGTTGGATCTTTGTCTGTATGTTGGTGTAATGTGGAGATTCTTCCTCTACAATTGCATCAGTTAATAATATAATAATAGTTGGGAGTCCCTTTCTTTCTTTTGTGCTATATTTGTTCTTATCTGTTTCTATCTGTTCTTTTCTGTCTTGCTTTCCTGCCCTTGCTATTCTCTTATGTTCTCCTCTCGTATCTCAGTTACCAATAGATGGTTAACACCAGGCGTGGCAACAATAATACCAACAACAACAACGTCAACAACAACAACACCAACGCTAACCAGCATGATCTTCCACCCCGCCCCCTCTGATGGATGCCAACCAAGTGATGACTATTCTCCAAGGCTTGGTGCAGGCTATGAACTAGCAACCTCAAGTATAGCAAGCACCACCGCAGCAACTGCAGTCTAGGCTTCGAACATTCTTGAGTACTTAGCCACCCACCTTCTCCCATGCAGTTGAACCTATGAAGGCTGATGACTAGTTCAAGATCATTGAGAGAAAGCTGCAGATAGCTTAGTGTAACAGAAGGGAAAGAGTTCTCTTCGTTTCTCACTAGCTCATTGGGCCAACTCAGGAATGGTGGACATCATACACTGCCACTCACGAGGATCCAGAAGAGATCACATGGGTAGAGTTCCGTAACAGCTTCCGAGCACACCATGTCCCTGCAGGAGAAGTAAAGATGAAGAGGAAGGAGTTCCTTAGTCTGAAGCAAGGTCCCATTTCATTGAGAGAATACCTTACTAGGTTTACTCAGCTTTCTCGCTATGCTCCCAATGATGTTGATACTGACGAGAAGAAGCAGGACTGTTTCCTGGAGGGTCTCAATACAGGATTACAGTATGCCCTCTCGGCTAATGAATACTCCAGTTTCTAGAAGTTGGTGAATAGAGCTTTTATCTTGGAGAAAAAGAGGTATAATCTAGGAGAAGAACCAAAGCGCAGCCTATAAGGTCAGTCTTCAGGAAGCAACAACTGTCCTCGTTTCAATCCCCCTTCCATGGGTCCATGTTCCACCACAGAGGACATAATAAGCAACAGAGGCCACCACTGAAGATGCCTAATAATGTTGCAGGTGTATACAAGCCGCCAGTGCAGTCAGTGCATCAATAGCAACAACAGTAGTCGCACCCTAACTTTCAGCAGTAGCGACCCAACAACAACAACCAGCCCCAACAGTAGAATCACACAGGTCAAGGATCAGGCAACATTGGCCCATGTTTTAGTTGTGGCAACTTCAAGCACCTCGCTAACAAGTGCCCTAAGAAGCAGCAAGGTCGAGCACAAGCTCAGGGCAACAATCAGCAGCAGCAACCCCGGCAGAATGCTATGCATGGTCGAGTTAATCACGTTACCGTGAAAGAAGCCCAAGATGCTCCAAACATAGTGCTGGGTATGTTTTTTGCAAACTCTCACCCTGCTATAGTTTTGTTCGATTCCAGTGCTACACATTCTTTCATATCATCTCAGTTTGTGAATACATATAAATTGTCAAGAGCATTAATGAAAAACCGGGTGCTAATTAGTTCTCCTGGAGGAGAAATGGAATCAAGGCATGTATGCCTAAAATAAGTATATGCATAAGGGGTAGACTTTCTTGCAAACCTCATTATTCTGGGGTCCAAGGGAATTGATATCATATTGGGAATGGACTGGTTGACCAAGTACAATGGAATCATTGGATGTGCTACAAAGTCAGTACAGTTAACACACGCATATGGTACTAAGGTGGAGTTCCAAGCTACAACAGAGTCAGCTATCAACATCAGTCTCAACAAGGCCAATGCAGTAGAAAATAGCAGAGTGGTTAGTGAATTTCAACACGTCTTCTTGGAGGATTTGCCAGGTATGCGGACTGATCGTGAAATCGAGTTCGTCTTTGAGTTAGTACCTGGAACGACTCATATATATAAAAAACCATATAGAATGGATGCCAATTGGTTGGATGAGCTCAAGGAGCAAATCCAAGAGCTACTAGACAAAGGGTTTATCCGCCCCAATTCTTTGCCCTGGGGAGCCTCAGTTATCTTTGTACTGAAGAAGGATGGAACACAAAGGATGTGTATAGATTATCGAGCCCTTAATGAAGTAACAATCAAGAACAAGTATCCTCTACCCCGCATTGAAGATCTGTTTGACTAGTTGAAAGGAGCATATGTGTTCTCCAAGATCGATCTTCGGTCATGGTATCATCAACCAAAGATTCGCGCCTAGGATACTCCAAAGATGACATTTGTTACTCGGTATGGTCTATACGAGTACATAGTAATGTCTTTCAGATTGATCAATGCTCCAGCCTACTTTATGTATCTGATGAATAAGGTCTTCATGGAGTATTTGGACAAGTTTGTCGTGGTATTTATTGATGACATCTTGGTTTACTCCAAGAACGAGGAAGAGCACGAGGAACATCTAATGATGGTATTGCAGAAGCTCAGAGAGAACTAGTTGTATGCTAAATTGAGTAAATGTGAGTTTTGGTTGAAGAAAGTTCCCTTTCTTGATCACATTATATCAGCAGGAGGTGTGTTTGTGGACCTATCCAAAGTATGGGACGTTCTGAACTGGAAACCACCACAGAGTGTTTCGGAGATCCGCAGTTTCTTATGTCTAGCAGGATATTATCGTTGGTTCATAGAAGGCTTTTCCAAGGTAGCTAATCCAATGATAGAACTGCTAGAGAAAGGAGCAGAGTTCAAGTGGACAACTACTCGAGAAGCTAGTTTCAATGAGTTGAAGAAAAGGTTAACCTCAGCTCTAGTTTGATCATGCCCGACACCCAGAAGCCATTTTCGATATATTGTGATGCATCTCGTCAAGGTTTGGCATGTGTGCTCATGCAAGAGGGTCATGTGGTAGCATATGCTTCCAAGCAGTTAAGGAAACATGAAGAGAACCACCCGATGCATGACTTGGAGCTAGCTGCGGTAGTTCATGCACTCAAGATATGGAGACACTATGTGATATGTCAAAGGTGTGAGATCTATTCAGATCATAAAAGCTTGAAGTATATCTTCACCTAACCCGATCTTAATCTCAGACAACACAGATAGTTAGAGCTCATCAAAGATTACAACTTGAGAATCAACTATCACCCAAGAAGGGCAAATGTAGTGACTGATGCCTTGAGCAAAAAGACTCAGGTCAATGATATGACTCTGCAAGAGATGAGTGCTGAGCTATGCAAGGAATTTGAGAAGTTGAATTTGGAAATTATGTGTAACACCAAGATAGTTGCAATGGAAATAGACTCAACGCTGGAACAAGATATAAGGAAGGGTCAGCTTGAGGATGAAAAGATTTTGGAAATCAAGCAGCTCATCCAAGTTGGCAAAGCCCCAGATTTCACAGATGACGAGTAAGGTACAGTGTGGTACAAGCACAGGATATGTGTTCCAGACGTGATGGCTATTCGGGATACAATTCTAAGGGAAGCTCATAATTCAACATATTTCATTCATCCAAAGAGTATCAAGATGTACTGAGATCTTAAAGATCAGTATTGGTGGTACAAAATGAAATGTGCAGTAGCAGAATATGCGATTTTTGTGATATTTGTCAGCGAGCCAAAGCCGAGCATCAAAGACCAGCAGGACTACTACAACCATTGAAAGTACCTGAATGGAAGTGGGAAGAAATTAGCATGGATTTCATAGTGGGTCTACCTCAAATACAGTCTGGATATGATTCTATATGGGTTATAGTCGACTGATTGATAAAAGTAGCTCATTTCATTCCAGTTAAAGAATCCTATCGAGATCTGAAACTAGCTGCATTGTATATGTCTAGGATTGTGTATCTACATAGAGTACCTAAGATAATTATATCTGATCATGGCAGTCAGTTTACTTCATAGTTCTGGCAACGCCTATATGAATCTATGGATACAAGGTTGAATTTTAGCCCAACATATCATCCGCAAACTGACGGACAGACAGAAAGAGTAAATCAAATCATTGAGGACATGTTGAGAGCATGTGCTTTGAAGAAAGGTAACAGTTGGGATAAGAATTTGCTATATGCGGAGTTCTCGTACAATAACAGTTATCAAGCTAGCCTCAAGATGTCTCCTTTTGAAGCCTTGTATGGAAGGAAGTGTAGAACCCTGTTGTTCTGGAACCAGACCAGGGAAAGCCAAGTTTTTGGCCCAAAAGTTCTGAGAGAAGCAGAAAGACAAGTGCAAGAGATCAGAGATAATCTGAAAACTGTTCAACCCAGACAAAAGAGCTATGCAGATAATCGACGTCGAGAACTGATTTTCGAAGTAGGAGACTTTGTGTATCTCAAGGTGTCACCGATAAGAGGTCTACATAGATTTAAGGTCAAATGCAAGCTTTCATCTTGGTTTATTGGTCCGTAGAAGATATTGGGAAGACGAGGAGAAGTAGCTTGCCAGCTTGAGTTACCACCTCAATTCTCAGGAGTACACGATGTTTTCCATGTGCCACAATTGAAAAAGTGTCCAAGAGTTTTGAAGAGCAACTACCAGTAGAAGAACTGAATGTGCGAGAAGATTTCTCCTACTCGGAGTATCCGGTCAAGATTTTTGAGATCTCAGAACAGGTTACCCAAAACAAGCGAATCCGTATGTGCAAAGTGCAGTGGAAACATCACTCAGAAGAGGAAGCAACTTGGGAAAGAGAAGATGATCTGAAGGCAGAGTTTTCCCATCTCTTCTCCGATCCTTCCGAATCTCAAGGGCGAGATTCAAACTAAGGGGGGTAGGTTTGTAACACCCTAAATTTTTAATTTTTGCAATAGTTTAAATTTTTTCTAGAATTTAAATAGGAGTTTAAAATTTTGTTCAAATAGAAGAAATAAATTTCTCAATTTAAATTTGCCATAGGTTATATTTGTGTTTGATGTATTCATGTCGTCGTAGTTGCAATAGGTTTTTATGCGTGTCTCAGGTTTTTCTCATAAAGAAAGCCTGAAAATGTTTGCAAAAAAAATTCGCTAGAAGGCGCTCGTTTAAAACCTTTTTTGAATTTGGTTCAAAATCATAAAAGAAAAGAGATTTCAAAATTTTTAAAAACTCCTCGAACCGATTTCCTTTCTCCCCTGGGCCCAATCTCTTCCTTCCCCTCTCCCTTTATCTCTTGCCGCATGGGCTGCCTCCCCTCCTCCCGCGCTGGGCCGCCCAAGCCGGCCTGCCTGCAACACCCAATCCGCCCCTTCCCCGCCCTCTCTCGCTACCGCGTGGGCCCGGCTGGAGCTAAGCCGAGCCACCGAGCCATGCACCCGCCTACCGACTTCTCTTAATCCTCCTCCCGCCCGAGCTCACTCCGCCCCAAATCTCGCGCCACCCGTTCAAATCTGTTGCCGGTGTAGGATCAAATTTGTGAAAAATACCCAATCGGATATGTGGATCAAAATTTATTCCTAGTCAAAGCAGACTGTGTCAACTAGTATCGAGTATATCAAAACTTAGCCGAGTTGACAAAAAGCTACTCGAGAACAAACCAAATCCACTTGAAATTTTCTCAAATCAAACACTAGATATTCTAGCAAGGTTTTGGATGGATTAAACCAAGATGAAATTTCATAGACACATGAAATTAACTGAAAACCAAAACCAAGCATGCAGAATATAAAACAGAGATAATTCCGAATCAGTAACTCATCAACTTACGAAACTTGATTTTCATTGCATAAATGAGTTTACAAGATGCCTCTCCAAAGCATCCAACAAGGATTTCCACAAAATCCCAAAATAACTCTCTCTCGAGTTTCTCTATCTCTCTGCTGCATTCCGCACCTGTTACTACCCAATACAAAAGACGTCTCTATTTATATGGTAGCCACACTCATAAACATGACCGAATCGAACTACAACTCCCTGTCGTATTCAATCTGGTCTCTATCCTCCTTTAATCAAAAGAGGACAAACAACTTCCACTAATTAAGCTAATTAGCCAACTACTCTTACGTAATCATGCATGCGCATCTCTCATGCACACATGCATATACGTAACCAACTCAGAGGCCATCTCCGACACTAACTCTTGTCTCAAGTCCAGCCACCACACGATTCCCACGTTCCTACTTTGACTTGAACACGAATTAGTCTTCACGTCCTCTCACGATCAGATCGTCTCCTGTGTCCATCGCGTAGCCTTGTCTCCATATGCATTGTTTTCTCAGCTCGAATGTTCCGCATGACATCCTCGATCACCATGACCTCAGTTCCTTCTGAACCTAGTCGCCAAACCTCAGTTCCTCCTTGAACTTAGTTCGTCGATCCATCATTGACCACGTTCACCCTAGAGCAACACCTGCACATGAATCAAACAACAATCAAGTACGAGCACAAGTCCTTCCCTACTTGACTCAAGATCAGTTCACGCAACACCACGCAAACTCCAAATAAAACCATCATGCTAACATAAGCATACCCAACTAATGATAACGCATCAAACCAACTATGCTATCCAAGCATATCTTAGCATCTCATAAACATAAACCAAATGTCGTTATGCTAAATCACTTTGCTCTGCCAATTTCATCAATCAAACCAATTTTTCATCACATGATCCCACAGCATGTGAGAGCTCTGTAACCTCAGCGCTGTCATCTTCTTCATTGCCGGTGAGAGCTCCGTCGCTACCACAATTCACCGTGGCCAAACCTTTTCTACCTCTTTCCTCCCCTCTACGGCTTCGTAGGGTCATCGGAGAAGCTCCCGGCCGCACCTCAGCGTCGCCCGACCCACGGAGCATCGCCCGTGCTGTCACCGAGCCTTGCCGTCCGCCTCTCTGTATTGCCGGCCTCCCTCCGCCCTTCTCCACCGACGAGAAGACCATGGTGATGATCCCCTCACCCTCCTTATCATTTTTGGGCCTTGTCCCGTTGCTATTCGTGGTCGGATGCGCAATTTCACGCACACTGGTGATGCGCCGGTGACCCCGCCGCCGTCAGCCGGCCACTGCCCATGTCTGCGCCGCCAGTTCAAGGTCCCTTCACCCTGGCCGTCCGATAGAGATCCAATGGCCGAGATCGCGTACCCCTTCACCATCTCATAATTGGTCCACTGTAGACCCATGGACCGGCCTTCAGGCCATGGTCCATGAGCCCATGAACCTTTTCTGCGTGTTTTTTCAATTGGAAAATAATCCTATTTTGATTTATTACGTCATAAATAAGATTTTTAGTATAAAAACAAATCATTTTATTCCAAGAAAATAAGTAAAATCTGCAAAAAAGCCCCTGGAACTTCAAAAACTCATAACTTTTTGCTCGTAGCTCCGATTTGCACGATTTTCATGCTCAAACATTCATAGCGACGTGTAGAATCTTTTTATAGGGTTTTAAATAGATTTAGTACTGTTTGGTGTACTGATCTTTTTAGTTTCCCTTGTATGCTTTTTCTGATATGTCATTTAGGAGATGATCAGTTCGGGAATCTGCAAGAATAAGTTTTCGAAGACTTCAAGCAACCCTCAGTTGAAGGCAAGTAACCTTGAACATCTTGCTCCTCTTTTAGGATTCATGTTTAGTTATTTATCCTTCGTTGCATGCTTGTCAAAATTGGAATCCCATGTTAGGGTTTACTAGCTTTTGTATGATTATTCTTTGTCACCGTTGATGAGTCATAGTTAAGGAAGGGTAGATATGCTAGTGCTATCAAAGTTGGGTAAATATTAATCTTGACTAATGTTTATGCAACAAGAATCGAGTATGGTAATCTTGTAGCAACATGGTATAGGGATCCTAACTGGATGGTTGGTTTGAGGTAGTGCTGCATAGCAGGTTTGTGGTTGTTCCCGTGTGGGATCCTAAAGACCGGTTCTTGAACATGTAACCAAGCTAATACGCACAATCATAAGGCCTATATGGGTACGGCCTGGCCAACTAATTAGCCACCCCTCCGATTCTGTGGGCACCAATGGACGGTTGAGTGACACAAGAGGGGGCTTCTGCAGCGATGGAATCGTCTGTTAGTGGTAAAACCTTAGTGGGTGCCTACGGATCAACGAGAGCTTTGTAAAGGCCTTGTAGTGAGACCCCAACTCCACATCCCAGAAGTGTGAAGCAACAAGGGAACCACGACTCGTGGGGAAAGCCGTGCAAACTCTACAGAGTATCAAACTGATTGGATTAGCCGTGCTCACGGTTAAGAGCGGGCTTGGGCTTCTTCTTAATTAGCTGGGATCAGGGTTTTGGTATGGATAGTCAGGTAGCTGGCTAATGGAATTACCTGGTGAGTCTTGGTAGTCGGATGGAATCCGATGAGTCATCCCTTTTGTTATAGATGTGTTTTTATACTTAGTAAATAGGATGCCTGTTGTTAAAGTCATATGTCATAGTTGCTTAGAGTAGTTAACCAATGTCTAACCTTTCCTTGACTTAGCCCCATAGCATATTTTTCCACACTTGCCGAGTACATTTTGTACTCACACCCGTTGTCCTCTTTCTTGCATCCTTCTGTTATTCAGAAGTCGTCTATGAAGCTGTATCATTCGATGGGGACGACTTTGACCCGGAGCTCCTGTTCTAGGCTGGTGTGCCTCCGGTTGATGCATGTGGAAGATGGAAGACCCACTGGCACGAAGGTCTCTTGTTCCGCTGTGTTTTCTTCTAGACCCTCGGGTCCTTTTGTAATAAGTTATTAATGTTACTGTAATAATGGCACTGTGATGATATACTGATGATATAACGCATGTATGAAACTTAATCCTGGCATACATGTGTTGTGCTCAGTTTTGTTCCTTTAAAACTGGGTGTTATAGAACTATGATTGATGTGTTCAACTTTAGTGGATGGAACTTTGGTTGAGGTGGTCAGTTGTTGGTTAAGTCAAGATGGATGAAATGTTGTTTATGCAAAAGATGCATTAGTCATATTCTTGTTAAAGCCTTCATATGCATACTATTTCCTTCACAACTTGTTGAGTACAACATGTGCTCACTCTTTGTAGCGAAAATGATTCTATTAGGCTATGATGGTGATTTTGGTAATTAATGACAAGATAGTCCTTGGGACTAATATGTTTGTTAAGAATATATGTTAGTAGGTCTCATGGATGCAATACATCAAGAATCTACCGTAGCCGGGATAAATGGCTCTAAGATGCTTTCTACGTCGATAATGCATGTGGAAGAGTCGTAAAGGATTAGACTAGTTATAGTTCGTTTAGTTCCGTTGCAGTTTATTTGATTCTTCGACCCTCGAAGGTCATTTGAGTAAGATAGTTAATTCTATTAAGGTATGGATATTGTAATGGTTGTCATCAATAAAGTCACTTTGTGTTGAGATTAATTTTTAGGCTCAGCACATAGAAGAGATTGGTTTGTTTCCTTACATCGGACTTGACAGAGATGGTATTAGAGCAATATCGACCTAAAACACAACCAAAGATAGCATGGTCAGCCTTATATATATATATATATATATATATATATATAGACACACACACACACACACACACACACACACACACACACACACACACACACACACACACACACACACACACACACACACACACACACACACACACACACACACACACACACACACACACACACACACACACAAGTTATGCTCAAAGACCCATTACCTTCCTCTCTTCTAGTATGGTTTACTTACCCTTCCCCCCTGGTGCTTCAACCTACAGATGGAGTCGTATCTCAACGAAGTTTGTCATTCCAATGGATTGCATCAAGGAATTTTATCAAGGATTTTATGGGCCTTACTTCCGACATGGGACACTAAAAGAAGCCAATGTATGAAGGAATAAGGCCAGCCAACCACACGAAATAGTTCGAAATTGTCTTCGTTTATGAACGCCGCACACACAAGGGAGAATTCATAGTTGCACGCACCTACACCACGGAGACAAGGAGGTCTAGCTTTGAAGAAGGCATACGAGACACCACTCGCCAAACCATATACCACGTGTGCCTGGACTATGGAGCAACAACCAAGAACTCATTGTACCGTTATGTCCCCGGTCGCGACGATTCAAGCCTGAATACCGGAGCCTGATACTTTTACAATGAAGAGAATACCATTCTACAAATTAAAGTTCAACTCACCGTTACCCTGGATCGACTCAATGAGAGCACTATGCAAGAATAGAAGGTGGTTCACCATTGTTTGGAAGAAGTTGAAGAGGATAACATGATACTCCGACACCGCTTGCATGACTTTACTCCTACACCAGTGTCACCCCCAAGCAAGAGAGCTCGCTCCGAACCTCAGGATCAGAATACTCAGATAGTGACTCGTATGGAGAACATGTAACCCCACTATCTCTACCAAATAGGGAGTCCCCTGTTAGAATAATAGAGATCGATCAGTAGTGTCGCTTATGTCACTTTGGAGTTGTTGGTTTTTATGAATCTTTTTGCTTGTGAGTGTCAGATGTGAGTTGCAGGATCGCCTTTAGGCACCCTGTCTGCATCTACATCTTAGAAGTATGGTTGATAATATTAATAAATATAATAAAGAGTTTTCCTAGTAAAATTAGTCTCTGCAACATAGACCCCTTCTAAGAATCTTGTGTTATCCTCTTATCTACACTCTACTCTACCAGATGGTCAACACCCGGAGCAACCTCGAAAGTAGTGACAACTGAACAGAAACCCTGCCTCCACCACCACCTCTGATGACCATGGAGAAGCTTATGGTTATGCAAACGTAGATCTTGCGAGGGATGACCCATACAATAGCTAGTATGCAACAGGCTGCTCAGACTCAGCCACCACCATAGCCCCACTACCACAACCAATCCAAGTTGTGAGAATTCATGAGGACAAAGCCACCTACATTCTCTCACACCACTGAGCCACCTGTTGCAGATGATTGCCTTAAGACAATTGAGAAGAAATTGTTGATTGACCAATGCAATGATCATGAGAAGGTTATGTATGCTGCACATCAGCTCACTGGTCCTGCTGCTGACTCGTGGAATGTTTTCTGCAATGCCCATGAGGATCACGAGTCAATTACCTGTATAGAATTCAAGGAAGCTTTTCATTACCATCATGTGCCAACAGGCACTATCGCTATGATAAAGAAGTTTCGCAACCTGAAGCAAGGGTCTATGTCAATGAATGAGTGCATGAACAGGTTCAGCCAACTCTCAAGGTATACACCAGAGGATGTAGACACATATGAGAAGTAACAAGAGCGTTTCTTAGATGGGTTGATTTATGGAATGCAAGCTCAGTTAAGCACTCATGACTACCCAGAGTTTCAGCATTTGGTAAACAAGACACTAGTATTGGAAGACAAACGTCGTATGCTTGGTGAAGATTGCAAGAGAAGAATGGCCTCACAAGGATAACACTCGGACAATAACTCTAGCCCATGCACCATACCGCACCAGGGACAATAATAGTCGTCCGCTCAGTTTAGACTTCAAGCACCAACACCTCATCTTGTGAATCAACAGCATCACTCCAACACAAGCTACAACACACCAGCCTCGACCAAGAACCTTAAATTAGTGTCCTAAGAGGAGGCAGAACTAGACTCCAGTGCCATTCAACTTGAACACACCAACGAAGACACTTGCTCCAACTCAGAACCGCAATCAGTATTAGACACCTGCACCACCCAATAGAGCCTAGCAGAACCACATGAAGGGACACGTGAATCATGTCTCTGCAGAAGAAGCTCAGGATGCACCTGACATTGTACTTGGTATGTTCTTTGTCAACTCAACCCATGCATCTATTTTGTTTGATTTCGAAGCCTCGCATTCATTCAATATATCTAAGTATGTGGCCAAGCATAGTTTGTCAGTAACAACTTTGAAAAGTAAGATGCTAATTAGCTCACTTGGTGGAGAAATGAAAGCTAGTCTCCTCTGCCCTAAGTTAAACCTTAAATTAAGGGGGTAGAGTTTCCAGCCAACCTCATCGTCTTAGAATCAAATGGGATCGATGTGATTCTTCGAATGGATTGGTTAGCAAAGTTCAAATGAGTGATAAAATGTGCCAAAAGGACAATCAGAATGGAAAATGGAGAAGGCATCAAGGTAGAGTTCGTTGTAGACACACCATCAGCAGAGGAATGCAAGCTGAACCATCTTGAAGGATCGACAGTGGACCAAATACGGATAGCCTGTGAGTTTTCAGACGTGTTCCTGGATGAATTTCTAGGTATGCCACCAGATCGAGACATTGAGTTTGTAATTGACCTTGTGCCTGGAACTGCGCCTATAGCTAAGAGACCCTATAAGATGTCCGCTAATGACTTAGCCAAATTAAAAAAAAGCAAATTTAAGAGCAGTTAGAGAAGGGTTATGTTCGCCATAGTACCTCGCCATGGGGAGCACATGTGCTCTTCGTGTAAAACAAAGATGGAAGCCAAAGGATGTGTATAGACTACCGAGCACTTAATAATATCACAATAAAGAATAAGTATCCTTACCTAAGATCGAAGATCTATTTGACCAACTTACAAGAGCTCGAGTGTTTTCAAAGATAGACTTAAGGTTAGGATACCGTCAGTTAAGGATTCGAAAATCAGATATACCCAAGACAACATTCATCACCCGATACGGATTATATGAGTTTACGGTTATGTCGTTCAGTTTAACTAATGCCCCGGCTTACTTCATGTACCTCATAAATAAAGTTTGTATGGAGTATCTAGATAAGTTTGTTGTGGTGTTTATTAATGATATACTGGTTTACTCTAAGAGTGAAAAAGAACATGAAGTGCATCTAAGACAAATCTTGGGAAAGCTTAGAGAACATCAGCTGTATGCTAAGCTCAGCAAGCGTGAGTTTTGGTTAACAAAGGTTCCATTTCTTGGACATATACTATCTTCCGAAGAAATCATCGTAGACCCCAGTAAGGTGAAAGATGTGTTGAATTGGAAATCACCTACCAACATTACAGAAGTAAGAAGTTTCTTGGTCTAGTAGCTATTACCACTGTTTCATAGAAGGATTCTCAAAGATAGTCAAGTCACTCACAGAGTTGCTAAAGAAGAAAAAGAGGTATGAATGGATATGCGTTTGTGAAGCAAGTTTCAATGAGCTTAAGAAAAAGTTAACTATAGCCCAAGTGCTACTGTTGTCGGATATCCAGAAGAACTTCGACATACGTCTCGATAAGGTCTTGTATGTGTTTTGATGCAAGAAGGACAAGTGGTAGCTTACGCTTTGAGATAGTTGAGGACTCATGCGAAGAATTATCCAACTCATGACTTGGAATTAGCAGCAGTGGTACATGTTTTAAAAATATGAAGGCATTATCTCCTGGGGAAAAGATGTGTGATATATACGGATCATAAGATCTTAAAGTATATATTCACATAAACAGATCTTAACTTGAGACAACGAAGATGGATAGAATTGATTAAGGATTAGGATGTGGGAATCCATTACCACCAAGGAAAAGCAAATGTGGTTGCAGACGCGTTAAGTCAAAAAGTATAAAGTAACATGGTTATGTTACAAGAAGCTCAACCAACTCTGTGTGAAGAATTCCAGTGCTTTACCTAAGTTTTGTTGCCAATTTAGAGTTAGTAACCATGGAACTGGAACCTACTTTGGATGAGGACATTCGGAAGGGACAAATCTTGGGCCTTGGTGGCTCAAGCTTGTTGACACTCTGATTTGGTGTAGAGTGATGACAAGACACGTGTACGGAAATACGGAGACTCTTACCTTGGTGGCTCAAGCTCTGAAGTGATCACGACGGCAAGTGACCGGAAGAGAGGATAGTGGTGAGACCTTGCCTTGATGGCTTGGTGTCTTCTCATGCTTGAGACCTTGTCTTGATGACTTGGTAGCTCAAGAGCCGGAACCAGAAGAGACTTGGCGATTGGGAGCATATCCTTTGTAGAGCTCTAACATAGACTAGGCATGGTATTTATGCCATCGATACCACGAGATAAAAATCCCTTGTGTCGAGTTTGTCCCTCTAACTTATTTATATTTCCGCATTTATATACTTACAATTTACCTTACTAGAGTAGGTTGCAATCCTCTTAAGCGGTATAGTAGACACATTACATAAATCTAAAGCACATTTAGATAGAAATTAAGATAGGTTTATCTTGTGAAGTTTTTGGAGCCATTAGTTTCTAAGTGTCCTAATTCACCCCCTTAGGATGTCACAGTTTCTCACACTCTTGCTATTACCAAACACTCAGTTGAAGAATGTGTCTAGGAGTATGCTGAAGGTGGATCGTTCTAAGATACTTTCTACGTTGATAATGCATGTGGAAGAGACGTAAAGGATTAGACTAGTTATAGTTCGTTTAGTTCCGCTGCAGTTTATTTGGTTCTTCGACCCTCGAAGGTCATTTGTGTAAGATAGTTAATTCTATTAAGGTATGGATATTGTAATGGTTATCATCAATAAAGTCACTATGTATTTAGATTGATGTCTAGGCTTAGCACATAAAAGAGATTGATTTGTTTCCTTAAACTAGTCTCGACAGGATGTCATCCGGAACTTCCGAAATCAGTATAGCTAATCTTCTAAAAAACGACAATAACTTTTGATCTCGATGTCCGATTTGGACAATTTTGGACACTGCGGAAAGCTTATTCAGAGTGCTACCTATCCCACTAGAAAACATGATCTCAAACACATTGGATCAAAACTAGAAACACTCCAAAATCTAATTCAAACACTTCTACACTTTCAGCACCGGACTCCTAAAGCGAACTCTCAACACAAACTCAAGTTGAAAACATGTTCCCGGTGTTCGTGAGTGTTTTGTGTCTCTCACTTTTGGGTTGGTTAGATACTCTTGAGCGTCGAGACACATCAAAATGTTCTACATTGCATCTTTCTTAATAGTGTGGCATACATATACTCGAATTCAAATGAAAAATTCGTTTGAACCACTTTGAGCCTTTGAATACCTTCAAGTATCACTTCTTTCTTTCAAATCTTGAGGGTTGCCAATGTTCATATAATCTTCACTCCATCTCTTATTGATTCTTCATGTGACTGATACGAATTATTCATAGCTTCATATGGCCTCGCATGGTCCATTTGGCCCAAAACCTTTACTCGCCCTTCATCACCGTCTTGGTCCTTCGGTGCCAAGCCTTTTGCTTGCCCTTCACCACCGAATGGTCCATCGTAGCCGAACATCACTTGCCCTTCATTGTCTTACCATAGAAAACCACTTTGTATCTGGCATCTTCAATGAATTTACTTTATCATATATGAAGTTCAATCTTTGTTCTTCACTCTTGGCATATTAGATATCTCAATTCAACTCATGTCTTCTTATAGATCCTAACCCTAACTTACTCTCAAGTACAAAGCACATAAGTTAGTTTATAAAACTTCATTGACAACGTTATACCTTATGTTACTTGATATTCACAAGTAACTTGGTATTCACGCTTGTCAATCTTCTTGAGCTTCTTCTTCTTCTCATGAGTATCACCTAGAGCTCATTTATCTTGATGCATATCTTTGATCTTCATGGCATTCCTCAATGAATTCATGTCTTATCACTTATGCATCTCCTATGGAATAACTTACTAGCAATTCTCAATAATATTATTAGACCATAGATATTATCACCACTTACCCCAGTATCACCTAGAGATCATTCATCTTGATGCATATCTCTTCTTTATGCATCGCCTATGGAACAACTTACTAACAATTTTCAACAATATTGTTAGTCCATAAGTATTGTCATTATTATCATTAATTACCAAAACTACACTTAGAGGCTAGATGCATTTTCAATTTACCCTCCTATATAACGGGAGAGATATATCTGAGGCCCTCAATGTGGTTTAGATTAGAAAGTGCATGGTCATGCTAATGCGATTAAATAGTTAATCACGAGTTGAGTAATCAATTACAAGATTGAGTGAATGATCGAGCTATCATAAGGATGGCTCGTGTCTCACCTTGAGCTTGACTGGTATCGTAAGGCAAAAAAATTGGTGCATGTGTATATCAAGTTTCAGCCGATATGATCTTTATGTATATTCAGGAGTTAATAAGCCCTGTCAGGGACCGTTATTGATTTCAGTTCGGAAAGGGGTTTTTGAGTTATAGCTATTTGTACCTGAACCCAACAGGTGACACACTTAATGTATTAGAATAGGGCACACAAATTGGATCTGTAAGGGACTAGAGTCGTGATGGTATACTAACGTGGGAGCCTATAGTAGGATATATATAAGGGGGCGTGGGGAGGAGCGTGTATGGTTGAGCCACTTCGAAACCTTAGCCGTGCCCTCTCTACTCGACCTCTCGAATCCCTAGTTGTATGTTCAATGCTAGAACATCGGCGTTCGATGTTCCACCCCAGGGCATGTAAATGCTATAGAGACGTTGTTGCTATTGCAATTCTAATCAAATCGGTAACAAGAACTCAAGGCTTATCAAACAGCTAGTCAAAGTTTGTCGGAGCTTACTGATTGCTTCCTCTACATCGATGTGCATAACGTTGGATCGCTTCAACTCTTCTTTCGCTGCACTGCATGTCAATTGGTAACAATCTATGATTATTACTCGCACGGTTTCCTTGTTTAACACGGTAGAAAATTTTATGTTGCGCTATCGTAGCCTACTTGTTCCCTAACTCTGGCATCATATAGCAAGTCGCACCTTGCTCTTCTCCACTGATCACCTTGTTGAACTTGAGCCAATCATTCGCTTGCTTAACATGCTCCATCAATGGTGAACGAAAGATGGAATGATAAGGGGGCTCATCTCCTTCTTTCTTCCTCAGCCCTTCTTCTCCCTCTTTCTCTCTCCTCGCTCCATCTCCATGGAACAACAGTGGGTGTGGGAGCCACTTAGCAGCCCGCCGTGCACCCTTCAATTAGGGATGACAACAGTCACAAAATTCGTGGATAGAGGCTACACAAACTCATACCCACGAGCTAATTTGTAAACATGTGCCTACACCCATTACCTATCAGGATAAGAAATGAAACCTGTGCCCATCGCCCGCGGGCACCATGTACTCATGGTTACACGCTGGGAAGCTTTTTTTATGCCCGCGTATATGTGCCCATTGAGTTTACATACAAACACACCCAAATCTATAGATAAATAATACAATCTAAATATATAGCCATTATAATCTTTACCCTATACAAATAATTTGTGTCCATTTCCATCCTTACCTCCAAAATTCATCATGTGGGCTATGCCTACTTCTGCGCGCACTGTCCAAACTTCACGAACACAAGCTTGCCACGTGTCAATCACTGCCGAGCGGGGCACTCGCCGCAGCGTGAACAACGTGGGAGAACGAACAATGGTCCATGACATGTGGGGAAACGTATTTTTTGACCCCACATGTCATCGTTCCTTCTACTAGACGGGTACCGTACTGGTATTTCGCTTCGTGCGCACTGCCTTTTGCCGAACAGCGAACAGCGGACTAGAATCGTCCAGACTCGGTTCATGCAATGCGGTTTTCTGCCAACTTGTCGGTCCCGCCGTTTGCTCCCCGCGGCCGCCGACGACCCGCTCCCTGCACTCGGTCCATGCTCCATAAGTTACACGTCTCTGCCGACTGCCTCTCACGGGTCTATGCACCGGGTCCATGTGTCAGGTGGCCCGCTCACGCCGTCTGCGTGGCCGAGGCACGGAGGCGCAGGCCACACCAGGAGGACCGTTATTTTTCTGCCGTCCCCACCGCTCCAATACATTCCCCAATTCAGCAGCAGCAGCGCCTCCTGCGAATAGCGAAAGCGAGAGCGGGAAGCGGGAACTCGAAACCTCGGCGAGCGGCATGGCCACCGACGGCGAGCGCGCGGCGGCGGCGGTGGAGGAGACGCCGGAGAAGAAGGAGGTCGGCGCAACGGAGCTCCCCGCACCCTCCGGCTGGACGAAGAAGGTTTGACTTCCTGGCCGCTCGGCCGGCCCCTTCCAATTTCCTTGCGTCCTCTCTGCTCTACGTTTGCTTCGTCCCGAATACCGCGGTTCCGAGGGGTGCGGGGAGCGTGTCGGGCTCGGATCCGAGGGTCTCGGGCCTGTCTGTGGAGAATTTCGCCGCTGGTTCTCTCTGTCTGAGCGGTTGGGGTCGGCAGGTCGGTTTCTAGGGTTTCCGAGCTCGATTGAAGTAGAGGATTGTGTGCTTGTGTGAGGAGCATAGGGCTATGCAGGCTCGGTTCTATGGTTTTGGGGCTTTATTACAGCTAGTTGTTCGTGGCGCGCGGTTAGCTTCCAACATTTGGGTTCGACACGTGTGAGTACTACAGTGGCTTGCCCTATTGCAGCTTTGTTCTGCCCGCTCCAACTAGATTTGTTTTTTAGGCCTCGATTAGATTTGTTTTTTAGGCCTCGATTAGATTTGTTTTGACCAGTTTATGGCTGTGCGGTTTTGTTGTAACCGTGATTGCATGCAATTACATTGTTCCTCTGTTTTTCGACGAACAGGGCATGGACGTTGTTGGCCTGTTTGTGTAGGAAATTCTAGGGCTCTCGAGAGCTTGTTTCTGCTCTGTTTAGGTCCTCGTGAAGCAGTTTGGGTGACGCCTAGCATGTTCCGCTTTCGCGGCCCAATCCATTTTTTCTTGTGTTGGGTCTGTTTCAGAAACCTTTTCGAGGTCCCAACTTCTTGGGGTAAGAATCTGGTTTGACTCTGAACGTTTCCAAGTTCAGTCATGTATGTATGTTATGACAATTTTAGGAGATCTATACTCAACGCTAAACAATCACGAGTATAATAGATCCAAAGTTGGACATTTGAGCTTTTACAACAATGTCCTTTTGCTTAAGAAAGAGTCAAAACAAAGTTTATTAGTTCGCCCTGATTCTCTTGACAACATGATGAAATATCGTGATAGACACACATAGGAGCGAAGAGGCTCACCTAGAATATCCAGGAGTCAGCCATGAATTAGAACCTGATAGGTCTAGTTTCATTTAAAGGGAAATGGGAATCAAGGACCCATCACCAGACAGGCTTTCTGGTAACCATCTGATTACCAGTTAATTTTGGAAACCCTGGTGATAACTCATTGTAGGTTTTCTAAGCTTGTGATGCCTATGTCTAGGACATATTGCTTCCAATGTCAGTTTATGTGGTAATTTTTCTAAGCTTCTGATTACCTGCATTAATGTTTTTAGTCTCACTGATATAGTAAGAACACTATTCTGGAGATCATATCTCAACAACTAGACTAGACTGCACCGAATGGGTTATAAATTCATCTGAGCCTTAGCAAGAACATCTTGACTAATATATGCATCTTCTATTTATTTTGGTTCATTTGGTTCGATTGTGTAACTTCTTTTTCTTAGTCGGCATTGTTTCGGCTGACTTGTGTTGAGGCACAGTATGTGGTTTGTTGAGCCTGATACAGCTAAACATGTTCTTTATCTAATTTTGCATCTACAAAATGAAACGAAGAAGCATACTATCTTACTTGCATGATGCTCTCCTTCCTTATCAGGATTCCTCTGCTGGATCTTTCATTTTAGCCTCCGTATTGCTGGTTCTTATTCGACTATTTGAGAGTGCATATTAGCTCCGTAGAACATCTTAGCACATTGTGTCATATGGTCTTCCTTCCCTTGACCTGAAATCCAAGCCATATAGTATTCGTTTCATGGTAGCAAGGTCCCAGCATATGGAGAGTTCAACTACTTAAGTACGATGCTCCTATAGCCCAGGAACATCGTAGAATGTTGCTGTTAATGTATCTTCCTTTCTTAGAATATCCGACCTTATGTTTTTCATTGGATAATAACAGCTCCCTGGCATTTGGTGAGGACACGAAGACCTTATTTATTGATTATATCTTTTGGCATTGGGATGATTTATGGTCACGCTATAAGTATCATATGCATGCCTATGGATTCAATGTTTTGCTACCAATATTCATGACAGATGATAACAAACACCATGAAAGAATTTTCTCACAAGATAGCCATCCCAGTAATAATGTTTTGACGACATATCATAAGTGTTATATCACTTTCAGTTAATAAGTGTTCTGCTATGTTCAAAACAAGTGACAGGCTGCAAGACTGTTGATCTTCTTATGCATTCATAATGTGTAAAGCATTGTAAAATATATCTTTGTTCTGATGATAGTACATGGTTCTTCATAAATGATGGCTTCAATCAGTTAAAGAAATGCTGGGAAAGGCTGAGCAATAGCTCCGCTGGAATTAATTTGCATATATGATATATTTTACTTGAACTTGTAACCTTGTTTTTTTCATTTTCGTTGTGATCTCAAGTTGTAAGAGATTATGATGAAACGAGATTTGTGTGGTGGCATGACCCTTTGTTTATCACAACCTTTTTGGATTAATTACATTCTTAAAAGTAAGGAACAATGGACCCAATCACTTTCTGAAGGTTGGCAAAAGAGTTGTCCTATGATGTGTGAATAGGTCTATTTACAGATTGACTAGTAGTGTTGTGCGTGTAACACTGTCATAGTTACAACCAAGAGCCCATTCCTGTAGACAATATTGTAGAAACCAACAGCCTACATATCTTGATAGAAACTGACAGAGAATGGGTGTTTCCTTTTTGAACAAGTGGTAATATTACAAACAAGTGATTTTTCAGATTGAAACTGTTATAGCATGGCAGCATAATTCTGGTGTAGTTGCTTGTGGTTTTTTTTTTCCTTTTTGGACAAGCGGTTATTAACTTACTATAAACGAATGAGTTTTTTTTTTTTTTTTTTTGTTCCAATTGAAAATTAGCTTTTCATCTATATATGTTTTCAATGTATTGCCAGCACTTTTCATATCTGAAAATAAATCTCCTGTAGGTTGTGGGACTCTTAGTGTGCAATGCATGTTTAACATTCTTGTACCAAATTTCACAGGCCCTCACAAAAGAGAAAGGGATCTCAAGTGGAAATTTTTTATTGTTTCTGCAATGAGTTCATATTAAGCCAGTTTCAGTAATTTGGACATTCACGATGCAACTTCTAGAATCCAACCAAGTCTCAGGAGTTTGCATGCATAAGCACAATGCTTTAAAAAAACTTTGGGGAGGCTACAAATCATCTAGGAAAATTCATGTGGATATCTATTCTGACTTTTTTGTAGAGTGTATTCTGAATTTATGCTTTACCTTTAGCACGTATCATATAAGAAACTGACGTTGCTGGAATTATTAGGTCTAGAATACCGCCTGCAAAGCAGCTCAAATTGGAGTTCAGTTTGGTTCATACCATGTTTTATTGCGATTTAGTTTCATCAGATATTTGTGTTGCTAACTTCTTGTGGCATTGCAGCTTGCTCCCATTCGAAGTGGAAAATTTGAGGTGATTTTTGTTTCCCCTACCGGTGAGGAGATTAAGAGCAAGAGACAGCTGACCCAATACCTGAAGGCACACCCTGGAGGCCCTGCATCTTCGGAGTTCGATTGGAACACCAGTAGGCACCTCTTCTCCTTATTTCTTTATCAAATCTGTTGCTCTATTCTGTATTCTGATTCTAGTAGGACTCCCAATATTCGAAGTCTGGCTGCTGCCTCTAAAAAGCTTGTAAGCAGGTGATACTCCCAGGCGGTCAGCACGCATAAGTGAGAAAGTTAAGGCAACTGAGAGCCCAGAAGGTGAGAAGACCCCTAAACGAGAAAGATCAAGCTCTAAGAGGGGCAAGAAGGAGAAAAAAGAGGAGACAGTGGATGCCACTGAAACTGGAGATCATGGCACTTCAGAAAAAGCAGAAGGCACTGATGTGGAGATGAAAGATGCTGAAAATGCCCAAGAGAAGAAAGAGGCCCCTAGTTCAGATGCTGCAGGGAAGACTGGAGAAGGTGGCAAAGGCGCAGAGCAGCCTCATAATGTCACTGCCCCGGTATTAGAGACTAAAGCAGATGAAAAGATAGCTGAATCTGAAGTAGCTCCCCCTGCATCTGTAGAGGGAGGGAAGAAAGAGGAGAAAAATGAGAACAGTCCGGCAGCTGAATCCGCGGTGCCTCCCCAAGCATCTTCAGAGGGAGAGAAGAAAGGGGATGGCGGTGTGACCGAACCCACGGCATCACCTGTGGTTGAAACGAAGGCAGATGCTCCTGCAGCAGAGGCAGCAAAAGAGGCTGAGAATTCAGACCAGGCGAATGCCGCTCCCCAAGAACCATCGGCAATGAACTGTGACAACAAGGGGCAGATCCAACCAGGTGCCTCCGCCGTGAGGTGCACTTAAGGATGCTCGGTCTCAGATGAGACCTGGCACCGTGTGCTTAGGACAATGTGTGTCGCATTTGCTTTGAGAATTGTAATCGTGTTTAACCTGACAACGCTGCGTAGCAATAGGCTGCCCAGCGTGTAGCTATCCTTTCCTTTCGGGCGGCGGTGTCGCTGTGGAGCAGTAGGCTGGCCCTGTGCCGCCTCGGTCATCCGCAGGCACCGCAAGCTTGTAACTCGTTAGCATGCACATTGATCTCTGGAGAGGGCAGGAGGACATAGTACGCCACCTGTGTTGTACCTTGCGTTAATGAACCTATGATCCATAAATAAAGCCGTTAACGTGGCAGGTCATTCCCTGACCACCTTCAGGCGCAATATTGTTTGCCGCATTGATCCGTATAGTCTAAGACTATCTTTAACAGAAACTCTAAAAATTTATCTATATAACATCATTATAGCATCCTTTAATACTATTATAATATCTTTTATTTTATTTTATTTTTATCTCCAATAGCTATCTTCTTCCTTCAGATCTACGTACATACGCTATGAACACTAATGGAGCCTCCGTTTCTTACTGCAAATTTGCTGGAGTCAGCTTCTTCCCGCATCACTGTGCCGATAGATACCGTCGATGTTAGAGCGCTGTCCTTGCGCGTTGATCGGCAAAAGAGCAAGCGGCACAGTGATACGGTGCGGATGAGGCTTCCGTTGGAGTTAGCCTAAGTATGTTAAATCCACCGTTTGATCATTCATTCGGACCTTGGTTTCGCAAGATGCGACCTCCTTCCAGGTTAAAATTGGATCCGGAGTTCATTGCAAATAGTCCTATACTTGCTTTGTTCCTCAGGTTGTGACCAAGTATTTTTTTTTTGGAAAAATTGCAAAAATCTATCTGCAACTTCATTTGATGTCAAACGCTCACCGTTTGACCTCACGATATGACGCTTATGTGACTTCCAAAATGTCAGATGGCTTTTAGAATGATTTACATAGTGCTCCGAATCATTATAGAATCCACCACTACAATTCTAAACGTTTAAATAGGACAATATTTGAAAGTATGTGAACTGAGAGGCTAAATAATGAAATGCTATGTCGATTTAAATGGTTCCAACACATCGGAACCAACTGACACGAGATATCATTAGGTCACGTAGACACCACATTGTGTGGTCAAATAATGCTACTATGGGTATTTGACATCAAATGGAAGTTGCAAGGGGTTGACAGACAAAAAAAAGTTGTAGGGGGGTTTTTGCATTTTTTTGGCGCTAGGTCGCCTAGTGTTCTTTGTGGTGCCTGCTAGGTAGCCGTTGCTCCGATGCACCACTTGTCTACTTTCGAAACGGCAAATGGCATTTCCCCATGACAAATCCTCCCTTCCTTCCATCTAGCCGTTGCGAGCCACCCCAAACGGAGCACACACACCCCCTTGGCGTCTCCGCGCCCACATCCCAATTATTAACAGAGGGAAAAACGTTCATGTAGAAGCAGCATCCTAAGCTGAGCAAATCAATCCCCTCCCCCCCCCCCCCCTTCGCCTCGCCTCCCCATTCCACAGAATCGAGCAGCAATTGCGAGTGGCGATCACACCCAGGGAGAGAGAGAGAGAGGAGGCGAGGAGAAATGAGAGGGCTCAGATCAAGAATCCTAAGGACCTTGCATTCCTTCCCCAACGCCTCCGCGCAGTCCAACCTCCCCCTCCCGATCCCTCCCAGTGCCGCCCCCTCGCCGCCGCCCGCGACGCCGTGCGGCCACCTCCAAGAACCTGTTGAACCGGGGCCTGCCGCGTCCGAGCTGCCCGCGACCGTCTCCGGCAATGACGACGATAAAGAGAACGTCTCTCCGGGAATCACCCCGCGCAAGGCCAAGAAGATGAAGCTGAGCTCGGATCACCACCAAAGCGCGGGTCTTGGGGAGGCTAGTGGCTTCTTCCGCCGGCCGGATCTCGCCTCGGAGACCCTCTTCGACCCGGACCTCCTCGCCGCCTTCCACCGCGCCGTCGACGCCTACGCCCAAGCCCTCGAGAAGACCAAGCGCCGCGACGACGACGGGGACTGCGCACCAGGCTGCGAAGAAGAAGTAAGTGTCGCCGATCCATTGCAGGCGTTCGAGAGACGGTGCCCGCCGGGCGGCGAGCGCGCTGTGGTGCTCTACGCCACGTCGCTCCGAGGCGTGCGCAAGACTTTCGAGGACTGCGCTCGAGTGCGCCGCCTGCTCGAGGGCCTCAGCGTCGCCTTCCTGGAGCGCGACGTTTCCATGCACGCGCCCTACCGGGACGAGCTCCGGACGCTGCTGGGCGGCACGGACGGCGCCACCTTCCCTGTGCCCCCGCGGCTGTTCGTGGACGGGCGGTACATCGGCGGCGCCGACGAGGTGGTGGCGCTGCACGAGCGGTCCCAGCTGCGCCCCGTGCTCCTGCGCGCGCCCCGGCGCGGTGCGGGCGAGGGGCCGTGCGCGGTCTGCGGCGGCGCCTGGTTCGTGGTTTGTGGCGGGTGCAGCGGCAGTCATTGGCTCCATGACGCCGGCGCTGCCGCCAACCGCGTGCCGTGCCCCGCGTGCAACGAGAACGGCCTCGTGCCTTGCCCTCTCTGCAGCTAGCTGAAAATCGAGGAAATGGTATGTGCAGCACTGTGTTTTGTCATCAAGGAGAGACTGATTTGCGAGGCATTCTTTTGGTTGATTGTTATACCATGTGTACCATAATTAAGTCATATGTAATTCTAGTTCCTTGCACCAAATTAATCAACAAATCAGTGGCTCCAATGAAGCTAGTGTAGCATTGCTTCAGTCCACGGTTGCTCTTGCTGCAGGGGAATCGAAGGGATAAATTTGCAGAACAAGTTGTGCATTGTTTTCTGTCCATCCATCGAATTGGCAACTCATGCTGTCAGAACCGAGGTTTTGCTGTTGTCTATAATTAGCCTAATATTGTGCTGTACAAATATGTTAAAAAAAACCTATAACTATTTTAACATATGTTAAAAAAATTATAATTGTATCATTATGAGTCTATGGTTAATCCTATTATTATATGCGATAGAGGATGATAGGTGATAAAGTTGTACTTTTTTTAAGTAAGCATCAAAAATTATAGTTTTCTACTACATATATTAAAGTAGTTGTAGATTTTTAAAATTTACTTAATATATTAATCTCTCATCTTTTAGTCAAGATCCCTCATGTTCATTCTGCAATAAAGCCCCTTTTTAGTCGTCTACACAGCACTTGATTTTCCTCGATGACAGCCTAACCCCTATATCTCCTTCCTCTCTTCTTCTGACCACTCCGGCAAGCCACCCTACTCTCCTATTCTTCCTCTCTTGTTCCTCTCCTTTGGCAAGCTCTCTCGCAACGTCCTCGCCACAGCCCTGCTTTATTCCTCATCTTTGACTGCGGTAGTCCGATGGCTCCCCATCGCTGGATCCGTCACCGTGCTAACCAGACTTTATTGGGTTGTCACCTGACACCCTCACCCTGGCACCTCCAACTGACGTTCTTCCGCCACTATCAACCTCACCCTTGAAATCCAAAAATCCTAACACTAACCTTGCCGGAGTTTAGGAGATGATTGGTGCGTGGATCGCGGCACCGCCTAGAAAACCGAGTGCTGAGGAGGGCTGAAACACATAAGTGAATTTTAACTTTTTCGTTTTTTCGAGGTTGGTTTCCCTTATAAACCGGATTAACTCTCTTTTCCTGTAAAAAAAAATGGTAATGCTCTTACCGTCCATTGAAAAAAAACTTTTCTGTTTTTTTTTAACCTGATATTGTAACTTGTAACTACACAGCATGGTTTGATTTGTCCAACAGACCGATAACAATGCGGAAAATGTGGTAAATTTACAGTGCCAGCCCAGGCCATTATCAGAGAGGTGTGCTTGGCTGTTACCTGCAATATCAGTCTAAAAAGTAGCTCCAATCTCGGTTAGATGGAAGCAGCATAGTTCGTGAAACCTAAGGAATTACTGTGCCAACTAGCATGGCTAAATAAAAAAGAATTGTTCACAAAGAAGATAAGCTGTGTACGTTACAGAAATCTAACAGTTGCCTGCTAAATTAAGCATCAACGCCACTAAAAAATATGTGTAAATTTCGTAGAGCTACATTAAGATTATTAAAGCTATCATAAAACAATATTTTTTAAAGCTATTTCACAGAATTACAAATTTTTTAGAAAACTATTTCACAGAATTACACTTTTTACCCTTTTGTATCATAAAACTACACATATTTTGCAAAAACTACCAGAAAACTACACTTTTTTATGACCTTATGGAAGAACCTTTTGTATCATAAAACTACACATATTTTACAAAAACTATCAGAAAACTACACTATTATATGACCTTATTGAAGAACTACACTTTTTTTCTCAACGGTATTGCAGAGCTACACTCTCGTTTCTCATATACATTCTGATGGCTAGACCCCACCTGCCATACTCAGTGGTATATGATAGAGTTTGTTCCATGGGCTCCGATAATACATGTAAGAAAGTCGACATAGACTTGTGTTGAATGTGCGCTTGGGAGTAGTTTGGGCGGCAAAATTACCACGCTACCAAAATCTACTTTTGCGCTTCGGCATGGCATTTCTTAGATATCTTTTAGTTATCCAACATGTACTCCGGTGCCTATTTTCATGCAACACATCTCTGGTCCATTTTCATGCAACACATGCACATAGACGGTTATAGAGGTGCGTTGCATGAAAATGAGCCCTCAGAGTATGTGTTGGGTCATTAAAAGATACCCAAGAAGTGTCATACGGAAGTACAAAAGCAGATTTTAGCAGGGCAACAATTTTACCGCCTAAATTGCTCCCAGGCACGCCTTCATCAAGTCCAGGTCAACTTGATTACATGTATTGCCGGTGCCCGTGTGGCAAGGGATGCCACGTCAGCGAATGGACTCTGTCACGTGCCACTGTGTATGTCAAGTGGGGCTTAGCCGTCAGAATATATATGGGAAACAGGAGTATAGCTCTGCGATACTGTTGGGTAAAAATGGTGTAGTTATTTAATAAGATCACATCAAAGTGTAGTTTTTTTTATATAGTTTTGCAAAGTATGTGTAGTTTTATGATAAAAAAAATAGAAAGAGTGTAGTTATGTGAAATAGCTTTCTAAAAGTGTAGTTTTGTGATAATTTTAATGATCATAATGTAGTTTTGCAAAATTTTCTCAAAAATATTATTGTCTTCAAACAAAGTTAGTACCACAAATTCTTATCTTTTTCCCCTCCAAAACAATTTGAGAATCCCAAGATCTTAAATTTCTCCGTGTTACTTGTGGCTTTCAAGAAGTCACAAGAAACCTGTTACTAGCGTAGCATGCGGAGGTCCATGTGCCGACTCCAACTCTGACTGCCCTGTTTGATCTTACATGTAAAAATGTCACTGTTACATGCCCTTATAGAACACTGAAATTGCAAGCCCTTATACTGTACATGAAGTACAGTGACAACTTCCGAAAGTACTGGTTCTGGGGAAACAGTTGGTGGTTCTAAAACAATTTGAAATATGAAGTCCCAGTAATTCGAAAGGGGAAAGAAAGCAGCTTGTAAAGAGAGGAGGAAAGCATGCAAGTCATCAGTGATCAAACTGACATGGAATTGCTATTGATCGAATTTTATTCAGCTGTGGGAAAGGCTGAGGTAACCTCAGCACTCAGCCCTTCTCTCTGTCTCATGGAACTTAGCCGTTGAGCACGACTGAATGGGAGGCCACGATGGAATTCAGTGCTTCCGCGTTGCTCCTCTTGCAGTGTTAAATATAAGAATAACTCATCTTTTCCCATCAATTTAGATTTTTAGATGAATTAGTTGATGCATACAACTTAAGTTTTATATGTTTTTCACTTAAGATTATAATAAGCTAGCTTATTTATCCAAAGTGCAAACAAATATCTAGCTTATTTGTTCATATTATTGTAAGCTGAAGATTAAATTATAACAATCTCATAAACTGTGAAAATGAGTTTATTTCAGCTTATGATTCAACATTTTACTATACTACCTATAGAATTTAGGGAAAATTATCCACCAATACCACTCCCCCCACCCGAACCCACAACCCCTTATCGAGCCTGAGTCCTGACTCGTTCCCTTCCGTTCGGCCCCCTCTCTCTTTCTGTTCTTCCAACCCTAAACCCTTGATTTCTCCCCAAATCCGACAAGCCAATCGGCGTTGAAGATGCAGAGGAGACCCTTGTCCGTGCCCTCACCTACCGAGATTCGTTGACTAGGGACCAGACAGTGGCCACGCACGGTGGCACCTCCTTGTCCGGCGCACATGGACTCTCCGGTGCCGGCGGCCTCCTTGGTGCGTCGGGCATGGCTGTTGCGGGGGCCATGCTTGGCGCGATAGCCCCAACGCCCGTGGTCGCACCGAAGGCCTCCCAGGCAACGCTGTAGCATGGGAGCTGCAGCCGTGGGAGGCTCGTGTGGAATGATGGCCGTGCCAGCTGCGTACCAAGGGAAACAGCTCTACATGTCGCCTCATCCACCCTCCACGGCTAGTGGCCTTCAGGCCATGTTACCAAAGGAGTAGTTGATGACGAGGATGCTGATGCGCCTACGCATGTGGCCACTGGCAACATGGTGAGTTTGCACTGAATTTGCTAGTTGCTCATGTTCATATTTGTGTCCAGTTCATGTATATGTGCTTGTGTTAATTTTTAGTTCGTGTCCATGTCCATGTGCTGGTTATTCCAGTGAGCATGTGTGGTACTTGTTGCATTATAAACTAAAATTGGACTACAATAGCTTACAAATTGACTCTTCCTTGTGTGATTTTTAAAACCGAACCTCTATGTCTGTGTTCCTATCGAATAGAAGAGGAGTTTGACAAAGCAGATTGGTCTTCCTCGAACATTAAGACTTTTTTTTGTGAAATATGTATTGAAGAAATACATGCTGGGAATAAACCTATTGGGGTTATGACTACACAGGCTACAAAAACATTACTGTTAAGTACTTAAAAAGGACATGGTTGCGTCACTCTAGAACACAATTGAAGAATCGATGGGATTTACTCAAAGAAATGTATAGCTTTTGGCTAAGTCTTCTCAAAGATACATGCTTTGGATGGGATGGTGCTAAAGATACGGTGGATGCATGCGATGATTATTGGAAAAAAGCCACCAAGGTAATAATTACTTGATCATGTGCATTGTATGTATTATTGAACTAAAGATTTCTTGTCTTCTTTTTAGGGACATTCATAATGGAAGAAGTTGTAGCATGGTCCATCGAAGTGTGAAGAATTGATGAAGGAAATGTTCGGCATTGTTGCTGTTGATGGTTCTTCTTCTAGTATACCTGGTGAGGTTGTTAGAGGAGGTGTTGGAGGGGCTGTTAGAGAAGAGGTTGGTGAAACACATGCAAGACCTCATTGGAGAGCAATTCAAAGGGTAACAATATATTGAAGCAAGGTACAAGTAGCACTGCTACTGGCCCACAAAAGATAGCAAAAAACCCCATGGTTAAGATAATGAAGGGCCTTCATGCCGAGAACAATTGTGCTATTACCAACAAGGTGATGCAAGGTGAATTTAGGTATAATTCTATTAAAGAAGTGATTGACTTGGCTGTGGAGTGCAGGGCAGTATAAGGAAGTGTGGAGCATTTTATGGCTGCCCAACTATTTGTGGAACCTGAACACCGTGATATGTTCAAAACCTTTACCACTAAGGAAGGCTTGATGTAGAAGTCTACTATTAGCTTGGGTCAATTTATTGGTTTGCATGAACTCATCTACTTTGTGTTGGCTATGTAATATTTTGCTTGAACCTTTGTGTGACAATAATTGTTTCAATATATATAGATGGACTTGTATGGAAGTGATGATGATGAGGATGAAACATTTGTGGTTGCACATAATCAACTTGATATGATGCAATAATATGGAGCAATTACATGTGCATTTGGTGTATACTATGCCGAAACTTATTGGAACAAGTCAGAGAGAATTGAACCTATTCTCTCGGGTCATGATTGGGTTATGAAAACCCTTAATGTTCCAAAAGATTGCTATGGCATGTTTAGGATGAGTAGACCACTTTTTGATAGGTTGCATAACTTGTTAGTGACATCTTATGGTTTAAAGTCAAATAGCAAGATGAGCTCCATTGAACTAAGAAGATGAGCTCCATTGAAGTAGCAAGGCAATTGAAGCAACGGCCTCGTAGCTTCTTCATATAGGCATCTCACAGAGCTAGGGCACCTCGGGTCTCCTCCAAGCGGCATGCCCACCCAGGTGGCTTGGGGCGATTCCTGCGCCACCAATGCAACCAATTCACCTCCTGCCACATAGCCTCGGCATCAGAGCCTCTGTGGACTGGCCGATGCGTTGTCGAGGCCGTAAGTCGGGACCAAATATCCTGACTGTGGGTGATGTTCTTTGGGGGAGAGACGACTGTTCGGCTGGCATGGCGCCCATCCTCCCGAATGGTCATGTCGGAGTGGCCTCGTCATCCTGGTCTGTCCTTTGCAACTATGGACCTCGATGGCCGCTGGTCACCAGGACTGGATCTGCCAGGTAAGACAGATCCCACCACTATAGATCTCAGAGCGGGATTCGCCGTAGGATCTTTACTCTGCAGATCTCTGCCATCGCAGATCTCTTGGCACACGGGTCCTCCCTTGATATCGTCCTCCTCTTCTTCTTTCTCGGAGCTCCACGATTCAAAATCATGAGGCAGGTCAAGACAACTTTCTAGATCTAGATTTTGGGGGAGGCATAGGGTCATGGATATCTTCCTGTGCTGCGGTGGTAGTTGGGGAGAGGGTTGACAAGCGGTTTATTTAGGCATTGGGCTGGGGAGAGATTTGTGTGGCCACCGCTGAGGTGCCAGCGGTGTGCGCTAACTTCGAGGTCACCAGCGCCAAAGCAAGGCGACAACCTGCAAAATTATAACTCTGACCGTGTAAAATCCTAACAACAATAATGGAGGTTTGATCAAACAGACTGACTGTAATATGGCGACGACCACCATGTCGGTGCTGACCCACGGTGGCATGGGTGGGCACTCTGGCAGCAGTAGCAACCATCCCAGGCAGAGTGGGCACGTCCGGTGCACCCGGAGGCACCCATCGAGGCTGCACTCCACGTGTAAGAAGTGCCCGCACGCCGGCACCACCCGCACGAGCTCGTCGCCCTTGGCATACTTGGACAGGCAGATAACGCAGTACTGCGCCTCCTCCTCCCCCTCCGTCGATGGACATGATGCCTACTCGGTCTTCCCGCCTGTCGTACGTCATGAGCGTGGCGTCCTCGAGCGCCCGCTTGACGTCGTGCACTGCGTCATGCCCCGCGCTGGCAGATGAGGCGTTGGCGCCGCAGGCGCCCGAGGTGGTGGCGACGATGAGCTGCGCCATGATGACCATAGCGGCGATCTCGAGATCAAACGCGGACTAGGGCTCATGCTTGCAGACACCAAGGAGTAGCTTTCTTGGCACGTTTTTCTTGTTGCTGCTATAAACTGAGGTGCAAAAATACGAATTTGTACAATATACCTGAGCGTATTTATTGAAATAGATAATGTATTGTTGTATTCACAATTCTAGTATCTGTATTCGGTACACGGTGTGCCAAAAATCACCTGTATTTGGCACACGGTGTGCCAAATACACGTGTGCCAAATACAGGGAACAGTGTGTATTCGGCACACAGTGTGCCGAAATACCTATTTCCTGACTATTTTTTTGCACGTGTTGTTATTTTATGTAATTGGCAAATATGGTTGTGGCCGGCTACGGTTCGCTTCTGTCATCTGATACCGGTATTTTGTTTATTTCATGTAATTGCCAACTTTCAACTAAATTTGAAACGAGTTTTTAATTTAACTGTCATTTTATCTCGGTGAGTTGGCAATCCATTTTATTGGCAAATTTGAACAAAATTTAAAATTATATACCGATGTGTTGTCATCATGTAATTAGTAACTTTCAACATAATTAGAAATTATTTGCTAATTTAACTGTACATTTCAAAATGCATGAGAAAGAAAGTATGTAGTCTCTAAGGTGGCGAGTAGTCTTAACACTTAGGTATGTTTGAACATGCACAACATTAACCCTTGTATCATTGATCATCTCAAGATGGCGGTGGAAAGTGACGATGTACATTAGCAAAAGAATGCCAGTTGTGTCAGTCAAGGCTATCAGGGTAAGATGGCTGTCGTCTCCGAGGTGGTGGTTGGAAGTTATGAGGATGGGTACAAGGAAATCCAACATCATCTACACGGTTATCACGGTCCTCCGGAGATGGAGGCCTCGGAGGGAGGGGTCGAGGTGGCATGAAATCGTCGTCATCGTCATCTTGAGGTATCACGGTAGGAGCACGTCCTATTTCTTTGTTGGTTGGACACCATATTGATGTTGTGTGTGAACGTCCTCTTGTAGTGTTCGTTGAACCTTCTCATATATGGTTGGTGGAATGTCGAGGCATTGGTGGCATGAAATCATCGTCCGCATCGGCGTTGTCATTTTCAGGTAGAATAGTAGAGGGCACTCTTGTACCCCTTAGGTTCACTGATCTTTATCGTCTTCTACGCGAACCAGTTATCACACCCCCGCCGAAGAGCATATGCATTGCCAAGAAGTGTGAGATTTCTTTGTTGATCTACTCTGCGTCTTCTGGGAACGCCTAACGCAGAAGAGGAGCATTCGAATCAATAGCAATAAGATAAGTAGGGTGACCAAATAGAAAATGACGAACCTGTATGTGAGATGCATACTGGTCGGGCAACATCGCCATCTTTCTTTACCTCATACAGAAACCCAGCACAGAAGGATGGTCGGTTAGTTCACACACCCTGAGGTATATTTGGCGGCACTCATGCAAGAGGGCCCTAAGGTCGTCGGTTGTTACATGTAGGAGTGGAACGGTGAACGCAGAACATGGCGGTTTTGCATGCAATTTAGACACAACTTGTATTAGGTTGCTCACATTGAATGGATCATCCTTCCCTCCAAACACAACCTGCAAGGAGACATTTAATACTATATCGATCGTTATAGGTGTCTATGGATAGCCAGTACTATAATATCCCGCCATATATGTATTGATCTTTGACTGCAACGTTTTTGCTCTGCACCAAAGCACGAATCGCTAGTTATTTAATAAACATTAAACAGGTATGAAATATCGTAATTGATATATACAAATGCTTAATAAGTAACTCATAAATAAGTTATGTGTCCTAATTATTTGACAAAGATTATTTAAATTAAATGTAATTACTTTAACACTGCAGTGTATAAGGCATAGTACAGATGAATACATAATATAGTGAATAACACATAGTACAGATGAGTACATAAAACAGATGAGTACACAATATACTGCACTGGCTCATTAACGACGACGACGCCGCACACAATCCCCAGGAGTATAAGCATCTAGCGGGTGTGTGGCCCTCATCCCAGCGGCCTGAGCTGGCCCCTGCCACGTGTGCCCTTGCTCGTCATCTTTATCGCCGTGTGGTGTTGCAACTCCACCAAATGTGTATCTAGAACCGCTAACTCGGTCCTGCATGTACCACGATGTAGGATCATCATGCGGGAGTGTGGATGCCGGCAGTACGTGCTTCGACGGAGTCCGGAATGCTGAAGTCTCAGCATGCTAGTACCACTGTGAACCCCCAGGTGCATTGGGATATTAGGGATACTGGACGCTCAGTAGCTCGGTGAAGCTGTCCGCTTGCAATGCAGCAGCCCAGTCAAAATCTTGTGTGCCGCTCTAGGTTGGCATCTGCTGCGTGCAGTCAATGACGTCCTCGTGATGAGTTGATAATACTGGTGGAGGTGTCTGCGTAGCCTGAGTAGGTTGTGTCCACTGAGGGGGTTGGGAACCCAGTGTACACTGTTTGGGAGCAGGAGCCTCCGTGACCTCCTCGGCTTCAGCATAAGAACGTGTCACATGATGGGCCACAATCGAAGGTGCCTCCCGTGATTGTGCTTCACGAGCAGTGGATGAGCACCTGTTGTGGGAGGCACAGGACGGGTCCATGGAGGGTACGTCGTACCCCCTAAAACGTGGTGCACAACCACCTAGACCACGTATCACGGATAACAAGCGAGACCCTCTCGTCCTCATGTAGTCTCGGAGAGGGTTCCGATCCCTCCGCATGGATGACCCACTTGCTTCCCCACATGCTTGCTCCGCCTGCGTATACATTTCTTACCCCACTTCGATCTGTATTTGTTGAGGGTTATGTTAGTAATACGGATGTGTAACTAATGAAAATTGTTAGAAGTACAACATCACTTACCACCACATGAAGAAGACGAGCACGATCCTCGGGGAAGGGTCTGGGGGCTGGCGGTACGTTGCCGCTGAGTAAGTGGCACGCGTGCAAGAATGGTACCACGAAAGGTACTCCCAGTACGTGTTGTCGTCGTACTGTCCCGTAGGAACGACGACATCCACTGGGCCTAACTCCATCCATCTGGTTATGTGCTCCGCATTAATCTCCGACCAGTCATGTGTGCATACGTCCCCCTATGCGCTCCTCTTGTACGTGACATAAACAGTTATAATTTCGTAACATGGATCACCTAACATAATAATGGTACGTACAATAACATACTTACTCGTGCGCCCGACCAGCGTCTCGTGGGGGAGGTACTGGCACCAACTGTCGATGACCGAACTACCTCTGTACACGATCAGGAGAATACACTTCCACATTGTTCATGTACAGCAAGAAACATCTGGTCATCCATAAGTCCAAGTCACGAAAACAAGAGGTTGCAATGAGGCCTCCGGTCGCAATTTCGACCACTTGTTCCATACGCCATGGATCCCACTCCACGAGGTCGGCGCAGAGGACATCAAGGTCACTGATCACTCGGAAGTAGTTTCCATGGTCTTGCTAGTGAGTCCATTGCAGCCTGACATGAATCCACCGATACCCCATCGTAGGCCTCATGTCGTCGACAACGCCATTGAAGATGGGAACTGGATAGTAGGTCTTGCTCACCCACGGTGGACAAACCGAAAGATACTCCTAGCTTTAGAGCTGTAGAAGGTGTAGGCAGCTAGAAATAGATCCCATCTTTGTTGATTGCTGGGTAGCAGCACACAATCCTTTGTACATAGTAACCAACACAGTAGATCCCCAACTGTAAGGTGTCGGTTCATACGGACGTAACGCGAGCTGACCCTCTAACCATACAATATGAGGAAGTACATAATCGCCTGCCGTGTTGCAGAACATAATGCCTCGCAGCAAGATGTACAAGTACACCTCGTAGTGCTGCATAACTGTAGCCTCATCCGCATCCGATGGGCAAGACTGAACTGTGGTAGCCCATGAATCCATGACATGGAGAGCCCAACATCCTTCATGTCATATTGCACATTAAACCTACAAGATGCAGAGACTCAATGAAGTACGAACAACACTGGAACATATGGAGTGCTTTACGTAACAAATAATTACCTGCCCTGAATATAACTCTTTCACTGCTCCTTTGCTGGTCGTGAAAGTACTAACGGGGTGCCCCTTATCGGCAGCCCGGTCAGCATGGCCACGTCCCGCAAAGTTACAGTCATCTCTCAACAAGGAAAATGGAACGTGTGCATCTCAGGACGCCAGTGGTCGACGAGGCCTGTGAGTAGTGACACCTCGATCGGTGGGAGGGGAGTCCTGCTACCGCCCTCCATAGGAGCTTCGACCATCATAAGAGCAAACGGTAGTAGTCCTTCCTGTGCGAGTGGCTCGTGTAATCGAGGGTCTAACTCCTTAAGCTTGCGCACACTCCTGGAACGCAACGGGACTAACTGCAAAGGTATGCAACACATTTATTAAGTACCAAGTTATCATGGCAATTGAAATTCACGTATTATTGTTGTACCTGTTGCCTTGCGAAAATCATCCTTCCCCTGTGGTTCTCATCGTATCGTAGCTGAAGAAGCTCGGGAAGGTGAACGTGAGCCATGCCAATGATTGCAAACCTCGTGGTTCAATTAAGAAACACAACGTAAGATAGCAGCTATTACAAAATAGGTACAACAACTAATAGGTGCATAACAAATTACAATACAAACCATGTTTGTGATTAACTTCATAAAACAAACTCAATTGCCAAATCTAATACATTCCAATTCGATCATAGCCTAATAGTTTACCGCTGGGTCGGACAAGTCCTCCTGTCACGGTCAGATTGTTTGCATATTTTGCACCTACGTAGTCCATCAACAGCATCTGCTGCATCTATGTCACCTTGCAGCCTTGTGGCTCTAAGCCTCCCAGGATCCGTGAGTCGTGCTCTGGGATAAGATACCCACTTAGGCTCCTCGATTGTTTTGTAGCTGCTTCCGATGTTGAAGGAACTCATCTTTGGAAGCTATGTGCTCCTCAATGCATCGATCGTGAAATAGGGTGATACGTATTGTGATCCGTCGTTGCCACCCATGTCCCTACAAGCAGCGAAGACATGGGAGCACGGGATATGGTGCAGTTTTGGTTTATTGCATGTGCACTTCACCTCATGGGGACCAATTTGACATTGTTGCACGATATCCCCCATGCTGTATCCTGAAGTGTACCAACGGCGACACATGACCTCGAATTCATTGTTGGCCCGGTCATAGATCTTAGTCTAATGAAAGTGTGCCTTACTCCTCATTCTAGATATGATTTCCTCCACCTTAGGTGCAAACCGCGTGCTGCACTTCATTGCAGCTATATCATGGCCTCGAAAGTAGTCAGCCATTCTATAGAATGTGAACTCAATGATGGCACACAACGGGAGGCTGCGTACACCCTTTAGGACATTGTTGAACTCCTCCGCTATGTTTGTTGTCATGATCGTATACCTAATATGAGAGACAACAATTTTAGATGGGATATTTTCATAACCAAAAGTAAAATACAATCATTCAAACGCTATGTTCCAACCTGGAATAGTGAGTGTCATGGATTAGGACCCAACGCTCCGCTGGCTTTTTCGCTATCCACTAGCTAAACGTAGCACGTGAACGGCTAATGATGGTTTGACCTCCCACCATTTGCGTCCGCAGATGCTCCTCCTGTGCTTCCTGCTCTGCCATCACCTTGCGAGTGATCTCATTTAACTCTCGCCATACCTCGTTGAACTTCACCTGCTGGTTCTGAAAACACAACCCTTTGAACCTCTTTACAAGACCCTTGTTGTGGTACCTTGAGTACAGGTTCACACCTAAGTGTCGCATGCACCACCTTCTCTCCACATCAGGCCATGCTATGGAGTGGTTTGTGCTGTCATGCAACACTTCCAACGCATGCAAGAGGCCCTTGTTGCGGTCTGAGATGATGTAGACTCGTTCCCTATTGCCAACGACACGTGTCCTCACCAAGGTGAGGAACCACAGCCAACTATCATTGTTCTCACTCTCAACCATTGCATATGTGAGAGGAATAATCTGATTGTTTGCATCCACCGCCATCGCTGTCATTAGGTTACCATGGTACTTGCCGCTAAGAAATGTGGCATCCACACATACCACCGTCTTGTAATGTCTGAAAGCTTTGATGCATTGGGTAAAGGACCAGAAAACCTAATGAGGTACCGGTCAGTGTTGTTGTATGACCCATTCTCCAGTCTAATCGGCTCATCCGCCATGGCCCACTGGGTCCATGGATTGGTTATGATAATCTTCTGCAGCAGCCTTGGGGCATAGTTGTAAGACTCTTCGAAACTTCCAAATAACATCTTTAACGCCTTCTGCTTCGCTCGCCACGCGGTGTGGTAATTGATCAGCATACCCATCTTAGTCTACACCTCCTCCATAATAGATTTTGGCGACAAACATATGTTCGTGCCAACAAGGGTGATAAGGAGTTGGGCTATGAACCTTGCATCAACAGCGTGGCTCACATTCCTAATAACCTCTTCACTGCATGTATGTGAGGTGTGTCTACTCAGCACAAAATAGTTCTCGTATTTTGGTTTATGTGCTTGTACGAAGTAAGGACAATTTAGGTGCTTGATACATCTGACCTCATACTCCGTAGGGTTAGACCGGGCGCACTTGTGGTCCCTTCTTGTGATTACAGCATAGCTGCTGATAAAGTGGATGACCTCCTCCCTGTTCTAAAACCGTTGTCCCACCTGGATATCGCTATTCTAGTATCCCCAGTTAGATAGGGTGTTATACTCAATGATAGTACAATCTAGCAGCCCAGCACCATGAAAGTACTGGATCGCCGGCACCGGGTCATCGTTGTCAGCACCTTCTTCATCCCCGCTACCATCGGCTTCATCATCCATGCATCCTACATCTACCTCACCATGGTCCATTTCAGGTCCCTTTGTACCGGAAGTGCCCTCCCCGATATGCCCTCCCTCCTCATCATGCATGACATGATGGTCTGATCCTTCCACGCTAGGCATCGCTTCACTTTGCACATACTATATTTACGTACACTCCCATTTCAAAGTTCTCCTCTAATGTCTTGCGTGAGTACAAAGCCCATGCATTATTCCTTCTCAAATCAAACAACGTATGGACAATGATCGAGTTGTTTGGCACAAGTCGTGGCCACACACCCTCTAGGACAATATTGTAGGACTGCTGGTTCACACGCAAAAGGCTCATAACATGTGATTTTAAGCCTTCTAGATCAATAGGTAGCTCAACTGTACTCTCTACGTGCTAACAGTTCTGAATTGATACTAGCCTCCCATGCAAAACAGTAGAACGTTCTTCATAATAAATATGGATAGTCATAGCGTCTCTGCTAAACAAACATAAATAGGCAAATAACTACTTAGATGTATGTACTATACATACTCTATTTTATCAACTTAATACCATTTAACCAATGTATTCGAACAGAATAAATACTATACTTTCTCTAATTACATTTTTTAATCTAAATATTAAGTACATACATAATCTAGGATCAAAATTACGGTTACACTATAGTAGATTCTGTTACGAGATCATAAAGTATACAAATATTATACCTACTCTATTTTATCAACTTAATACCATTTAACCAATGTATTCGAACGGAATAAATACTCTACTTTCTCTAATTATATTTTCTAATCTAATCTAAATATTAAGTACATGCATAATCTACGTACAAAATTATTGTTATACTATAGTAGATTCTGTTACGAGATCATAAAATATGCAAATATTATATCTACTCTATTTTATCAACTTAATACCATTTAACCAATGTATTTGAACGGAATAAATACTTTAATTCCTCTAATTATATTTTTAATCTAAATATTAAGTACATACATAATCTACGTACAAAATTACTGTGACATTATAGTAGATCCTGTTATGAGATCATACTTACTGTTACGAGATCATAAAATATACAAATATTATACCTACTCTAATTTATCAACTTAATACCATTTAACCAATATATTCGAACGGAATAAATACTCTACTTTCTCTAATTACATTTTCTAATAAAAATATTAAGTACATACATAATCTACATACTTACTATTACGAAAGGTTATCCTCTCCGCGCGTTGTTGCTCTATTCCTGCTCACGCTCGACTGCTGCTGCACTACACCTCCTCGAGCTCGACTGCTACTTCAAATGCTGCCCGTCCTCGCGCTCACCTGCTGCTCTGCTCGCGCAGCCAACTCGTTCTTCTCGCGCTCCCTCTGCTCTGCTCGAATGAATGTGCAACGACCATTTTATAGCAGCCGATCGAGAGCTAAATCCGCAAGCAGCCGGCAGCCGAAATAAAAGGAAAAAGCGAAAGCGCAAAAAAAAAGTAAAGCATGATGTGACATGACGTGACGGCACATGACGTACGAAAAAACGTATTTCGGCACACTATGTGCCGAATACACACTGTTCCCTGTATTCGGTACACTGTGTGCCGAAAATACCTTTTTCGGTACACCGTGTACAAAAAGGATTTTCGACACACCATATACCGAATATCAATACTAAATTCATAAATAAAAAAATATTATTTATTTAAATAAATACACTCAAATATATTATACAAATTTGTATTTTTCCCCAACCGAGCTCAACCTAGCTAGAAAGGTTCAGAGAATTTCGTGCCTTTTTTCTGCCTACCACTGCACTGCACTTTGGGCCCCACTGGAGAAATTAGTCTAGCAGCACCGCAAGAGAACCTTCCCGTCTGGTTTTCCGGAACCTCTGTGCTTGAGTTGTGCGAAACGGGAGTTTGGCTCCTTACCTGCAAGAATTTGACAACAAGCCGAGACTTGTTCTAGAATGCCTGTGCATATACCTCGGCGTGCGTGAGCAACACGAACTCACGAAGTAGGTTTGGCCAATTGGATCAAAGATAACAACTATTTGCTGTTTTTTCGTTCTTTAATCTATTGTGATTTATGATCTTAGCCCATTTCCACCAATGTTCGCATCAATTTCGCGGAAGCTCGTATTTCCCGGCGAAATGTCGAAATCGATCGTATAGTTTTCTCTCGTGTTCTTTTTTTCAGGTATCTTTTGTCAGCGGCAGTACCTGGAACTCAAAAAATTTATTTTTTATACTGAGATTGTTAGCGCTGACTCAGATTATGCGTCGCATGGTCGCGTATTCACATTTGATGCCGACTTGTACTCAAGGATAATTGGCGCGCTTACTGGTTAGCTTAATCTGTCATGAGTACCAATCAAAGTAGAGACTGACCAGCGAGTCATCCGATGGCTACACTTTCTGATTTCTGATTTCTCAAGGTTGTTGCCATCCCATCAGTACCAGTCATCAGTAAGCGTTGTATCACATCTCTGATTTCTCAAGGTTGTTGCCATCTGACTCCTCAGGTTCAATCAACGGCCACCATTGGCGATTTGCGAGCGAGCTGCGTGCATTGTACTTCCCTAGATAAAACAGAAGGCAGGGCCGGCCTGGAACAATGGAGGTTGCAGCATCATGCAGCTATCATTTTCACTCGCCTTCATCCATCTGACGAGTCTGATTTTCTAGCATCCAATTTCGACCAGCATTTCCCAAGAACAACGAGTGGTAGCATGCTAGCAGCAACAGCGATTGCTGCCGTTTTTTTCTTCTTCTGGAAATGCGATTGCTGCTTCGTGATTTGATAGCTTGGGCCACTCACGACTTGAGCACTCGCCGCCGACCACGTCGTCGGGGGCCCGGTGTGGTCCATCCCACCGAGCGCCGACCTGCACAGCGCCTGGGCGGCCAGCACGACATTCCTCGTCGGCGACAGCATCGGTGAGCCCGCCCCCTGGTTCAACTGCAGCTCGTGATAAGGAATGAAAGACCCGTACGTGCTCAGTTTTCAGGTTCGAGATGGGGTTCTGCATAGATTTAACCTTCATTGATATAATCTTGCCGGCTAAAATAAGGACTACAGATTGTTTTTTTTCTTTGAAATAATGGAAGAATCTCAAGCCCTTGCATTTTTGAATTGTGGTTTTGTGGCTTTCAAGGAGTCGTAAGAAAATCGTAACTAGAAATGGTCAGGTCCACGCGCAGACTACGACTATGTGCTCAGACAGATTAGTCGTTGTTTATAGAGGAACAGCTTGGTCCAATAAAATGTAATGCAAATTTCAAAGGAGTGATCATGGTACTGCCTCTATTTCAGTTTGCTTGTTACTAATTTTTTTTAAAAGATTTATACATACTTAAAAATATATAATACTAATAAAGTTTATTTTATGAAAAATCTAATAATATAAAAGTTTTAAATATCTATAAATTCTTTTTAGAAAAAACACACGATCAAATTGGCTATAGTAAAAGAGAGTGACAGGTACATTGAAACGGAGAGAGTATCAATTTACAAATTAACTGCCTATTCTCCCTCAAAAAGTTAACCAATTGCCCATTAGCCTCTGACACAATGAAATACAAGAATTGAGAAAAAGGAAAAGTGAATATTCTTGATAGCAACAAGGCTTACATAATTTTAATGGAACAAGAAAAAATCTACCATTTCACCTCTCGAATAACGTCCCCAAGTGCAATCCTAACAAGTACTACGGCGAGCCCAAGAATCAGCAATGGAAGTTGATCAAATAAGCAGATTGACTCACTACGGCGAGCCCGCTGTGGCGCCGCCTCCTCGCGGCGGCATCGGCGGGCACTCGGGCCGTGGCGGCCCCGGCAGAGGCCACAACTGGCCGCGGCAGATCGGGCAGGTCCGGCGCGCCCGGAGCCACCTGTCGACGTCGCACTCCGCGTGGAAGAAGTGCCCGCACGCCGGCACCACGCGCACGAGCTCGTCGCCCTTGGCGTACTCCGACAGGCAGATGGCGCAGCACTGCTGTGGCTCCTCCTCGCCGCCCTCCTTCCCCTCCGTCGACGGCTGCGTCGGCAGAGACACCTTCCGGCTCCCCTTCCCGGCCGCCGCCGCCTCCTCGTACGTCATGAGCGTGGCGGCGCTGAGCGCGCGCTCGACGTCGTGCACCGCGGCGCGCCCCGCGCCGGCGGTGGTAGCGTCGCAGGCGCCCGAGGCGGCGACTACGATGGCGACGATGAGCACCGTCACGGTGACAACCGCGGCAATCTCGAGCGCGAACGCGGCATCAGGGCTCATGCTCTCTGGGAATTTGCTGGGCGGTACGACAAGTAGCTTTCTTGGTACGTTCTTGCTGCTGGTATAGACTAAGCTGATTTCGCGAGTGGGAGAGAGAGAGAGAGAGAGAGAAGGACGGTAAACCCCGGTTAATTAAAAGGTCCATTTGCGTAGCTAATTTCGCTGCTCTTTTGTCCGCTAACCTCTACACTGCACTGCGGGCGGGCCCCACCCGAGAAATATAGCACTGCACTACAGGCGACCTTCGCGTTTGGTTTCTAGAACATGCGGTCGTCCTGACTGCGAGACCATGAGCTGCCGCGAGAGTTTTCGTGCTTTCCGTGTCTGACTCCGCCGTTTTTCATGTTCATCACACGAGAACATGAAGGATTCGAAATTTAACTTCTTTCGTAGCACGGTCACGTACTCGCATTTGAATATTTGGTGGCAAACTCCCCCAAACAAACACATGAACTGGTGAGTGAGTGGTCATCAGATGATCAGATCAGCCGCGATCCGAGTGGGGTTACTAGTGATCAGTTCGTCGGGCACTAGTTACCCGAGTGGGGTGACTAGTGATCAGTTCGCCTGGCGACTGCATCGTACTTTCCTCGAGAAGACAAAGGTCCCAAACGGCCTGAAAAATTGGAGGTCCCTGTCTTCCTCGGCTGACGGCTGACCTTGATTTCTCGGGCATGCACTTCCACCTACATTTCCCTACGACAAGGACTGCTGCAGTTAGGACGTGTTTGGATGGGTGGCTCGGCTCGTGCATGCACCCGCTCATGGAGTACGCTCATGAAGACATTTGTTTGGATGCCTGGATGGCCTGCACCCGCTCATGCAGCTGCATCCGTCCAATCAGGCTCGGGAAAACGCTGGAATCGGTCGTTTCCGGGGAGCCTGGCTGGGAACACTATGTGTACGATTTTTTTATTTAAATTTTGATTTTATTTAGAGGTCCAAAAATTCTAAATATTTTTTGAGTAAATTAGAGGTCACTAACAACCCATTTTAATTAGTTTGATTTAAAAAACCTAAGTCAATATTTAATTAAAATTCTCTAAAAATCACTAACGACCCCTTCAGTACCTTCCGCGCCGGCCCCGCCGTCATCCCGCTCGACACCGCCAGCGTGCGCTACTTGGTATGCAGCGTCGGCAACTACTGCGCCCTTGGCGTCAAGCTCTATGTCACGGTCCAGAATCCACACTAACCTGCTCAACATTTCTCCATCATGTATTGACTGGGTGTAATCATGCATATTTTCAATGACTATTTTTGCTTGAAATCAGACTCGAAAACCTTGCATTTCTAGTATCAAGTAACACTATTCTACAATCTGTATGGTTTGTTGGCATCAATCACACCATTCTGTAGATAACCACGCGACCTACAGCACGGTGTTCGATAGAATATTTCGATGCAGGGCGTCAATGCCAACCAGACAATTGAGCCATTCCATCCAAATGGGAGTCACAACATTCAACCAATATCAAGTTGCTTTTATAAAAAGGATACATAGTTGTAGCCAGCTATTCCAGGATAGCATTTTTTAGTTGCAACAAAAAGGATACATTCCCTGCTTACACGGGGTATAGAATCAGCTTGGCCATTTTGTAACTTGCGACAACAAAACCAGAGCGAGATCACACTGGGTCCAAAAATTTACTGCAAACCTTGCAAGTTTCTTCACGTGCGCAGCAATGACAAGTCCCTAGATGATATACTCTGCTTACTGCTGTGCACACTGCACTCTTTGGGCTCCTCCAGGCATCTCGTCATCCTCCTCATACGCCTCCTGGGCGGCATGAGCTTGCTTCCTGCGCATCTCTTCCTCGATGTTGTTCACATCGTGCAAAGTTGTCTCCTCGCATTCATCTAGCTCCATATCTGTCAGCTTGGATGTAGGCTTTGGTGGAAGTACTGCCTCAAGAGCCTTGCATTGCTCTGGTTCCAGCGAGTCAGGGAACTCCACCGTGAAATGAATGTAGACCTTCCCCTTCATGAAAGGCCTCTGGTACATTGGCATTCCCTCATCGTTTATCACCTTGAATTGGTCTGCTCAAATTCATCAAACAGGGTTTAGCAACAAATACAGCTGCAAAAGTACAAAGTGCCGCTTAAGATTTATACAAGGTCTTACCAGGCTTAACAACTTCACCAGGGTTTGACTTGATGAGAAGCTGCCTGTTGTCTAGATGTGTCAGAACAAATTGGAACCCACAGAGAGCCTCAGTCAGAGACAAGGTGTGCTCATAAAAGAGATCATCGCCCTTTCTTTTGAACTTGGAGTGATCCTTCTGCTGGAGAACAAATACAATGTCTCCAGTGACAGTATCAGGCTGCAAGCAAGATAACATTAAATATTTTGAAATCATCAAAAGCAAGTTCCACATATTATCATGCTGATGCTTGAACAAGCATACCGCCTCATCAGCTTCACCAGGGAAGGTGATCTTCTGGTTGTGTTGCATCCCCTTTTCAACATGAACCTCCAGAACCTTCTTCTCCTGAACGACCTTATCACCCTTGCACCCTGGGCAGCGATCCTTTTCCTTGATGCTCTCTCCAGTCCCCTTGCATTCATTGCAAGGCTGCTGCATCTGCTGTATCATGGAAGGCCCCAGCTGGCGAATAGTGACTTTCATGCCTGAACCCTGGCAACCTGGGCACCTCATTGAAGCACCAGACTTGGAGCCCTTGCTGAAATAAACAAGGAAGCACGCTCAACAATAGTATTTGGAAAATGCTTGGGTAATTGGGAAGGGGCGGACCTTACTTACCCCTTGCACTTGGAGCAGATGACATTGCGCGAAAGGGAGAGCTTCTTTGAGGTACCATTGTAAAGATCTTCTAGAGAAACTTTAAGTGGATGCACTACATCTTCTCCCCTCCTTTGTCTTCTTCCCCTGCTGCTGCCACCACCACCTGTGAGAAAAACATGCAAAAGCCATTTATCACACTGACAAAAAAAGCATAACAGAGTTGATAGTCACAGAAGAACAATGGGTACCACTAAACAATACCTCCAAAAGAGGATCCAAAGAATGATGAGAAGATGTCAAATGGATCGACATGGGCTCCTCCTCCACCCATTCCTTCCTTGAGGGCATCTTCACCATACTGATCATAAATCTCACGCTTCTCTGGGTCGCTCAAAACCTCATAAGCTTGTGCAAGTTCCTTGAACTGAAATAAAATTAAAATAAAGCATTTAATCAACAGATCATGAATCAATACAGAAATTTAGCAGAAAAACTGAAACAGTATAGAAAGGGAATAGATAGTTTAGCAACTACCAATTCCATTTCCAACTTTCAAATTTCAATATGCATTTGTCAATTCCAAGAGAATGATTACACAAGTTATAAACCAACACCATTATGGTATATAACATAAGCTAGTAAGAAAAGAAAAAAATCTAGCATGCATATACAACATACTGACCCAAATAATGACGTGCAAACACATATGTAACAACTGTCAGACCCAAAAAAGAAAACTTCAGCATACCACACATCAAAGCAAACAAAAAGGAAACATAAAATATCAAAACAAGCATTTCAATCAGTCATATTTACAAAGTAAATCTCATTGCATGCTTGCAGCTAATACAGGAGCTGCAGGAAACCAATGACACCATACCATACCGCACCATGCGAACTTTACAAGATCAAAAATCACATGATCTACATAACAGAGAGAAATGAAGCATGGGAACATCCTGAAGGGACATCAGAATATCCTTTGGACTACGAACAGACTGGACAACTAGAGATTCAACAATGTTAAAGCGCATAGTCATCCCACATTATAGATAGGATACTGAAAACGTATTCTATCACTGTTATTCCTAACAATTGAGTGCCCTTATTTTTCAAGACATGGTACACTATCTGAGGGGTAACCAGATATTAAACATTTTTTGGATACCACAGATGTTTCGTTGAACATCCATGTGACGAGAAACATAAGCTATTTCCCCATGACAGTATAGCAACATAATCACTATAGACTGTCAAACACAAATTGATCCACCCACTATAGACTATCAAACACAAATTGATCCACCCACCGCCTGTGCAAGAGCAAGAGCGTCAAGCTTGGCATGAAAGGCAGTGACGTCAGAAACCTATTTTCAAAGGTTACCAGACTTGGGGTTAGCTACACGGAGCATCTCTTTCTTACCCTTCGGGCGGTCAAAGCCATAGAGAAATATATTATATCCACCATGCATCTTGGATACAATATATCCACAATAGATAGATAGATAGATAGATCATTGTACCTACTCAGATAAATCTTGCCTACTGATCACAATGGAAAAAGGAAAAAAGAGAAAATCCTCCCACCCTAAACATGAAGACAACTTCCTATGCAAAGTTCTCACACCAGCAATCCCCAGTGCAAAATGAACAATAATGGGACTAAACAGCCAACAACCAGGTGAAGACACCAACTACGAATATTATCATCGCCTGAGACAACTATCGGTGACCGACTAGAAGTGAAAACTAGCCAATCTACATGTGCGAAAGTGAATCACATGACACATGAACACAAGAACCCGCGCATGGCACATTAGCGCTAAATAGTTATTTGCTTTGTCCTGCTTAGGAGCATCCTTACCACCCTACATCACAAACTCACGGATCGCCCGCCACGAACGTAACACATGCAGAATGAGCTAAACATCCCACCAGGACTAAATCGAGAAGCATCAACCAGTCTACCAGATGATCACATCATGGAAAACAAGATGGGGAACATAAACATCTATGTCGACCTACACGCAACCCTTCACCGCACAAGATTCGGCACAAACTAAGGCTACCCTCGACCCCGATCTACCGTACCAGATCACAACAGATCGGATAAAAACCAGATCGCCTGAGGGGGGCATGAGAGGGGATCGCGCGGGGTGTCCGGACCTTCTCGGGGTCGCCGCCCTTGTCGGGGTGGTTCTTGATGGCGGCCTTGCGGTAGGCCTTCTTGAGGTCGTCCTGGGACGCGGTGTTGGGCACCCCGAGGATCTCGTAGTACTTGGTGTTGTCGCTCTTCTTCGGCGCGCGCCCGAACATCTTGTTTTCGCCGCCGGTGCCGCTCGCCGAGGTGTGGATACCCTAGCCGCCGCCGCCGCTCCTGCGGGGGTGTGGAATGGGGAGGAGCAGGAGCGGAGGGGAGGCCAGGAGACAGTCAAAGCTGGTGGCCGAGCGGAGTGGGAAGAGAGAGGGTTTGGCACGGCCGATGCGCGTGGGCTAATGTAGAGGACTGCCAGTACGTCAACGGCGTAGCGGACGCGTATTCGTGGTTCTAGGGTAGATAGAATGAGCTGGGCCGGACCGGGCCAGGGCTTTGCTTTACTGCATGTTTGTGCTGGTGGAGACGGGCTGCTTCCTTTATCTGCAAGTTAGCCGATAGAATCCCTCAAATCGGTCAGCCCAACAGGCCTCCAAGAAAGCCCACTAACGAGAGGAGTGCGGCACATGACTGTAGTAGTTTTTTTTAAGGTAATCCACTGCCACTCAATCTTAACGGAACGATTTGTCATGGAAGAAATCACGGACCTCTCCGTATCATCACTTAATTTTTTTCCTTTCTCTGTGTGACATCGCTGTCATAATAGATGTGACAATAGTAGCATAAACAGGATAAAAAATTAATCGCCGTCATAATGGTTGTGACTAGTAATTTTTCATCACCTGTGTGCCACTATCGTTATGACAGTAATGATACTTTGGGTATGAAAAAAATAAACTGTTGGTATAGAAGGGACTATGATTTTTTAGTGGTAAATCAAAATTTTCATTAACATTTAATAACACACAGGGAATTATCTCTAGTTTTTCTCTTTTGTTTTTTTTATACTTTTTATTCTAAACATTTATATTGATTCACCGCCTAGCTTTATGACTTCGAGTTTGTACGCAACAATTTAGAATGCTTCATCCAACAATTTTGTAAACCTAATCTAATAATTTGGTATGATATGTTCAAAGCACCATTTATATGCTCTCCACATTTTTATAAACATGATTCAACAGTTTATGAAACCTATTTCAATAATTTAGAAAATCAGCTCAAAATTTTATGTGCAAATTGTTGAAACAATACAATAAAAATGTTGAAATAGTGCATTCAAAATGTTGAGCTAGTACTCTCATAATACTGAATTTTTAAGAAATTTCAAAATAAAATATATATTTATATTGTATCTCATTTTGTTGCATTATATCCCGTGTTGGAGAAGCTCACTTTCACATGTGCGCATGTGCAAGTATTGTGGTTTCCATGTAGCACTTTTTTTTTATGGATATGTGAAAAGGAAATACACTAAATTTCACCAAATCAAATGTCCTGGATCATAGTCGCATACAACTATAATGATAGCTGTCAACTATATAATTGTGGCAAGACGGTTTCAAATAAACCCTCGATAACTAAACACAGTTTGTTGCGCTTTAGTTGCTCAACTATTTTTTATATGCTACGTCTATGTGATTCTGGTCTTGTGAAATCCTTTCACAAACTTAACATAACTTAGTAACCATGCACGTAACTAAGTAACCATGCACATGTGATATGTACACATAATTTTTATACATTTATGATTTATGATATGATTTTAGAGCATAAAGAATAAAAATAAATGATCAAGTAATATATGGTTAAATAGATAGTCATGTGTAAATATAATATCATAACTAATTTATTTTTGGAAACATCAATTGCCTAATGCACTTGACAATTTTCCATATACGGGAGGGAATGTCGTCTTCACATTCGTTCTCATTATATTTTAGTAGATCTACTAAAAATTGCTTTCTTAGTTGACTATCATTACCATCCTGCATATGCATTGCATGTCAATAATAAGGATCATTGTGAATTGTGCACCATTGTGCGTTGGAGAAGACTTACTCTATGAATTGCTGATTCTAGCCTTTCTCCATTCTATATGCGCTCACACTCGATAACGAAGAAACCATAAGAGTTCCTACGTAATAGTTAATTATTACATTTGTACTTTAAAACAAATCAATTATAGTAAAATTAGAAGCAAGATACTGATCATGAAATTGAGCAACATCCCTTTACACGATGTTCTTAGTTCTTCTCCTCATAGCATCTATAAATGGTTGGGAGATGATTTTTTTAAGTAACCCTCTCTTGGTTGGGATTAGACCTTTAGACATTTTGGAGGGCTGCTGTTCATTTTTTTCCGCAAATTACATAAGTCCTAATTTCCTGGGAATGCGTGTGGAAACTTCAGGACGTAGAATTTTACAGTACATTGTTTTAAATTCTCGATGACCTAACCAATCCTTTTTAGTTGTTAATAAAAACTCGATTTAAAGGGAGAGACATTCTAACGGTATTATATTAAGGTTAAGAAAAGTTCCCAAAAGCTGGCTATAACCCACACTGTCGGTGTTAAGAATAGTGGGGTCCCCTCGTGGGCGGTCTCATGTCGGTAAGATATCAGCAGGTGTTGTATGCCATGTTGTCCGAAACTTTGGTCACCCCACGTGACCAGCCAGCGATCACGCAACCAGGCTCTCCGACCAAGCTCCGCGACCAGTCACCAGGTCGCGGGACAGGTATGTATCTAAACAGTCTAATCACAATAAATATTTTTTCACTTCTCTTTCTAGTCGACTAAGGTGTGGTCGGTGCAGAGCTTCCGTGTCCCGTTCCATAGCATTAAATGCCACGGGACGGCCTGACAGGCATGGCAGGAGGTCTTTTGCAGGTGCGTAGGCAGTGCGTGGGGACGGGACAGGGCAGTCTAGGGGACCGGGATGACGCAGGTGGTGGAGCGATGGGACAGGCTCTGTAGCGCCGAAGAGCAAATGGGATACATCTGCTCTTAGTAATGTTGGACCTAGGTGGGAGGCTCTAGCTAGGTCTAGGTCTATGTTTTGACTCGCATGTAAATCCTCTCTTCCTTTGATATATAAAGGGAGGAGTACCAAGCTTGTGAGAGGATGGAAGAAAAGGGGGAGGCCTAGAGGCGAAAGAGGTCAAGAAGAAGGTTTGGCAAGAACATCATCTGTAACCAACTTAAATCAAAGAAGAGAATACATAAAATATAGGGTTATTACCCTAATGGGAGCTTGAACCTGAATAATCCCCGGTGTTCTTGAGTTGCACAAACACAAACAGATTCAGCAGACACATCCCGAATAAAGATCACGCACCCACTGTCCAACATACCCGGGAATCACTGTCAGGGATTTACCCTTGACATTTAGCACGCCAGGTAGGGGGGCTCGTTTTCCGAGTTCAGGATCTGAGTTGCTGTAAGGTGTTCTTCGTTGGGTACGACCTAGACGGAGCCAATATGTCCCAAACTCGGGACATCGGATCAGGATCCGAAGGCTCCGGGAGGCGATGGGAGGCAACAGAGGCATCCGGGCTCCCGGCGCCAAAGAAAGCTCATGGACCACAAACTCTGGGGGAACGGGCTTCTTCGGTGGCAGCCCCACTTGGAGGATTGCTCACCGCACTAGGACTGCCACCCCCAGCCCCGTGACGTGAACCGAAACTATCGGGCAGGTATGATTCGATCCGGCAAAAGAATATCGGGGAACTAATCGCGTGTGTCGTTTCTTCGAGCAAGTTCAACCCAAGGACGAACAGAAGGGTCTACACCTCGAACTTTTGGCATGAGTAACGACCACTCCCCGTAGGGTACTAGTAAGGAAGGTAGCTTACTAGAATCTCAGAAAAGTAACCCTCTCCCGATGCTGACCATCCTTCGACCAGAAGGGGGAATCCTTGTCCTACCTTGCAGGATTTCAAAGGGTCACGGACGCGGTACTGGTCGCTAAGCGAGACATTGCTTTCCCACAACCAGGAAGGAGCGAGCACAGGACCATGCATCGTCAGGTATATGGTTCAATTCTATTTTTTCCAGTTATTAAATACGAAGTGGAGTATGAGGGCCTCTTAACCGGAACGCGAGCATCACCCGCACGGGGAAAAACACCTACTAGCGATGAGGGACTCGCTACTAGGTGTAACCCCGTCACCAAGGGGTTTTCAGTACTCAGACTGGACGATGGCGACATACCTCTCAAAAGTGAGAAAGCTAGAGCAATGCTCCATTGGCCGAGAAGTCACACACATCCCTCGCAAGGACTTCTTCCCTGGCCAATGGGCTGGCTCGTCTAGCCTCTTCTTGAGAACCTATCCTGGTCGGAGTCTTTGAGAAAAAGACTCACACAGCTACTCATTGCGGTCTCAGACTGAAGCGGAAGGGATGCTCCGCTTGGAAACGGAACACCAGAGGCAACACCTTTGGAGGCAACGCCTCCCTCGGTGCCGTCGACCTCGGGTGGCCATCATGTGGCCGCCCTGCTAGATTTGGGTATGACCAGGATGGATCAAATCTCGGACTACCTTCAGAATCAAGTAGCCCCTGACAACAATGTATCAGCAGAAAAGGTCACGCGGACTAGCCGCGAGAATCCTCCTTGGTAGAGGGACGTCTCTACCACCAAGGGAGCAACGACCCTTTACTGAAATATATCGCTCAAGATGGGGGGAGCACAACACTCCCTAACATCCTCGGAGGCAGACATGGAGGCCGGACCTCCCACCGCCCTCCAGGATGCTCGCAAGCAGGTGAAAAAGTGCGAGTCATGCCACACCACGACCAGAATACCAACCTACCAGCCCGGGCACTGCATACCATACCACTCTCTCGGCTTTTCGCTTTCTGGAGGCTGGATGTTGTGGGACCGTTCTCTAAAGCCCCAGGCAGCCCTAAAATTCCTAACCTCAAGCACGGCCATGACCACCATCCATGAAACTGATCGCAGGTCACTAGAGACCTCCAGTTTCCCGGCCTCATGCGGTCGGGTTTACCGGGGCGGTCGGCCGCCGATCATAAAGCTCGCGAAGCGCCAGCTCTATGAATGAGGCTACCCGGAGACGAGCCTGTTTGTCTAATTTGCAGGAACTTCCGGACGAGCGTGGACATGACTTGTAAGTTTTTCCAAATCCAAGTAATCAAACTCTTTATGCTACAAGACTCCATGGACACACGCGGTCTCCCGCCAAGTTCCGAGATTTGTTTAGCCCGCTCGCTCGTGCTGAGGGGACAAGATCCAAAGCTAACTTGGTCGCACGATGACAAGGTGAAGGCGCCCGAGGGTTAACAACCACAAGGCCGCAAGTCCTAAATCGGGTCGAGCACTAGCCACCACCGAAAGGCTCGTCGTGCTAAGGGTCTCCCTCAGCACCAGGAATGCTGCTCGCGAGCGGCTTGATGTGATCTTCCCTAAGCGATACAAGCACTCCGAAGGCTATTCATCATCCAAACACGGGGAAGACCCACATAAAGGCCAATGCCTGTCATTACAAAGCCCGAGGGCTGGTTTCAAATAAACCTATGACATTCCTCCTAGGTCCCAAAAATACCCCTAAGAGGGTCGAACTGGACGGTCCAAAGACAGAAGCGAACAACATACAAAAATGAATCAGCTCAGATGCCGAGCTCCTCCGCGGTCATCTGAGTACCCTCAAAACTAGCGCCGACTACCGACTAGAGGTCCAGGTCAGGGAAGTGGCCGCGGACGCAGGCAAGGGCCAGGCAGGCGCCAGAGACTCCGACTCGAAAAGATGGTCTTGCGAATCCTCTGCTTGAGGCCGCCGGCCTCCTCGGAGGCCGCCAGAAACCACTCGACATGACCGGTCACGGTGTTCCTAGGGGTCGGACGAACCTGGACTCCGGTGGACCGAAGCAACGAGTCGAAAGGGTTAAAAGCTTGGCTGAGTTGGTCATAAAACGCCACTCACCACTCGTCACTCTCCTTGGTTAGCTGCTCAAGTTCTTTTCGCACCGCATGGAGATCTTCCCAGCAGCGGTGAAGGCGGTCGTGGAACTCCTCTCTCTACTGGGCACTTTCCTTGGTCGCCCGTTTCAGGTCCTTCTACGCCCTGAGTAACTCCTCCCGGGAGGCTAGTCAAAAAACAGAGCATAAGCCACACCGTTGTCAGCCGATCGAACCCTACTTGTGTAACCTTGGACCATCATGTGATGCGAGTGGTCGGTGCAACGCACCTTGAAGGTCGCTCGATGTACTCGCACGCTCAGCCACAAACCCCCGCACACGTCTAGCTGGGGGGCCAATCAGCGTGGGCGACATATCGGTTCGGGCTGAAGGCTCGGACACTCTGGGAACTCTATGACCACAATGACACAATCTTGTCAGGAAACAAAGGCGTGGGGGCTCCATTCAAAAAATGTTATATAACAAAGGTTACAATTGAGTTTTTACTCCTTAGCGGCCTTCACCCGGAAGATGGACATCAGGTAATCCACCACCCCCTTACACTCCCGCTGAAGTCTCTCCTCGGCTTCTGGTTCGGCAACCGCGGCCCCTTCCCGGACCAAGTCCAGGTTGAAGTTGGGGTCACGGCTGTGATAGCACTGGAAGATATACTCCGCAATCACCCTCACCGCATGTGAGAGGTCCTTCGCGCCCCTTAACGCTAGGGTGAAGGGAAGCTCAGAGAAGTGCTCCACGAGGACCCAGAGGGCGTAGGCCTAGACTCGGGCGGTGTGGTCATCCTTCGTCTCAAACACCACCAGTCTGAGGCTACCCAGGGGATCTGCCAGCGCTCCAAAGGCTTCCCGGAGAATGCTGAGGGTAGTGCGCTCATCCTCCTTGAGCTGGGAGCGCTCGGCGACCAGCTCATCTTTCTCTTGGGAGAACTCACCGCACCTCCTCTGCATCTCGGCCAGCTGCTTCTCCGGCTTAGCGCATCTGCTGGTCGCCGTCTCCTTCTCTTCAACTCGCTTACGGACGGTGGCCGGGAAACGACCGACCCATGAGAGCAAGTCAGGAGTCGAAACAGACTCCTCGACCGAACCCGTGGGGCCTGGAGCCGCCGTCGATACGCCGAGGGGCAAAGCCAACGCTGGCAGAGGTGCCGGGGTATCAGGCCGGGGCACCATTGGGGAGGCGGCAGTGGCGATCGCGGCGGCACGGCGCGAGGTGACTATGCCGAAGCTGAGAGCGGGGGCCATTTCCACGCCACCGAGAAGGACATGTGTCGATTACTCCGGAATCGAAATCACAAGAAAGAAATAGATGGATAGTTAATGAGCTCGTTAAATTGCACAATCAATCCTTGAACGGAAGACTGCCTATTTGTGATGGAAGAGAGGGCCCGTTCATAGCTGGTCCACTCCTGTACAAGGATAAAGAGGGAACAAGACCCACCAAGAAAAATATAGCGAAGATTACGATCTCCCTCTGGTGGGGAGCAGGAACATCTCCCCTAGGGCGGTATCCGGAGGACAAACGACACGAAAGCAGTCGATTCTCATACATGCGCTTCAGCTACGCGGTGGCGCACTTGGACTTGGGGAAGTCGGCCTCCTTTCCGGTGCGCGGCGCTATGGGGATGCAATGGTGGTTGTTTGAAAGACTCTGGTGGGGGCTGGAGGCGGAGGTCTCTAGCACAAGAGCTCGTGTGGCGGAGAGATTTCTAGGGCCTTCTGTCCTCCCATTTATAGGATCGACTCGGTTCCACCACCCCGGCTCCCGAGGATCCTTCTAGGGAACCAAAATTCCCTCAAAATCCAACGCCCATTAAAGTTTCTCTCTCTCACTATCCTTTTTTTATGGACGATTAACCTCCCCTCGGAATGTGGTTTTCTAGGCTAAACCACGAAAGTGGACCGTATCGCTGACCACTTCCCGGGTGAACTCATGTTCACATAGGGCCCAAGTGGTTCGATTGGGTCCAACCACAACTATTTGACAAACCGCTCGGACTACCGCATCCGCGAAGGACCTTGGGGGCTACTGTCAGTGTTCAGATTAGTGGGGTCCCCTCACGGGTGGTCCCACACCGGTAAGATATTAGCAGGTGCTATATGCTATGTTCCGCCACCCCGCACGACCAGCCAGCGACCACGCAACCAGGCTCTTTGACCAAGCTCCGCGACCAGTCACCAGGTCACGGGAGCAAACCCCACGACCAGTCTCCTCTGGTTGCGGGATAGATATGTATCTAAATAGTCTAATCACAATAAATGCTTTTTCACTCGAGTATTTCCCTTCCCCATGTCCTCTTTCTAGTCGACCAAGGCGTGGTTGGCGCAGAGCTGCCGTGTCCCGTCCCATAGCATTAAATGCTACGGGACGGCCTGACAGGCGTGGTAGGAGGTCTTTTGCAGGTGCGTAGGCGGCGGGTGGGGACGAGACAGCGTAGTCCGGGGGACCGGGATGACGCAGGCGGTGGAGCGATGGGATAGGCTCTATAGCGCCGAAGAGCAAATGAGATACGTCTACTCTTAGTAATGTTGGGCCTAGGTAGGAGGCTCTAGCTAGGCCTAGGTCTATATTTTGACTCGCGTGTAAATCCTCTCTCCCTCTGATATATAAAGGGAGGAGTACCAGGCTTGTGAGGGGATGGAAGAAAAGGGGGAGGCCTAGAGGCGAAAGAGGCCGAGAAGAAGGTTGGCAAGAACATCATCTGTAACCAACTTATACCAAAGAAGAGAATACACAGGATGTAGGACTATTACTCTAATGGGGGCCTAAACCCGGATAATCCCTAGTGTTCTCGAGTTGCACATACACAAACAGATTCAGCAGACACATCACGAACAAAAATCATGCACCCACTGTCCAACATACCCTGAAATCACTGTCAGAGATTTACTCTCGACACACACACTATCGCCAAGCGACCGCGCCACAACCACGGGAAATACACAACAAGGTGCTTTTTTTTTGCGAGAACCAGAGTTCGAGTCCTAGTTAGTAGCCTCACACCTAAAGATCTTATCACCGTGCTATTCACATGTTCTCTTTTAGTTGTTAATGATAAATAGTATTCAACTAATCAGGAGTACATGTCCTCACTTACCCTCTCATCTCTCGTTTCTGTTTGGTGAATTAAGGCCAATAGATAGTAAGTGTGCACATATAACACATGTATAATTAATAATGTTATGATAAGAGTATGCACATGAAATCAGTAGTATTACAATAAGAGTCAAAATTTTAAGCAAAATACTGAGAGGAACCATCTTGATAGTTTTCTAACTAATCATTAAGTCGATCATTTATGTAATCACGACTACAATAATTAACTAGAATATCACTCTGGTAGTTCCGGCATGTATTTACTTCCAGGATCGGAACACACGCCTTTACAACAAGCACATAATCACAAGATATAATAAAGAGCGAGTAATTAAATTAAGTTACCCATCTTTAAGTAGATTAAACTTTACAACAAAATACATAACTCGAACATTTGCTATAATAGCTACATAGCAAAAAGAGTAACATAACAACAAAACATGGGTATTGTCATTGCCTTAAGGCGCCACCCCAAAATAACAACACACGAGTAGAATGACACTACTCCTGCCCATCATCAACATCGGTGGATGTAAAGTAGCCAAAGACTAAACCTTCCTCACCTGAAAAGCAAATAAGGCACGTGAGTACGAAGCTACTCGCAAAACTTAATCCATAATGGACACTTATAAATAGCCCGACTCTAAAGATAATGCAATTTGGATAATCAACAAGAACTCGGCCACAACATTAAGTAAATTTCATATGTAACCTTCTATCCTGAGATTATTACCATACCATAATTATAACTTGAACCGTATTAAAACGTCAACAACATCACCATACATTTCCCAACATACCATCACAACCACAACTGGAACTCTACGATTGATGCAAATGGATAGAAACATGCTCATAACTGAGAGTGTGACAATTCAAATTATTTTACACCCTGCAGAGGGTACTCCCTTATCCACATGGCTTGAGGACCATACGACTTGCGTGACCACATAGGTCCACACAAGGGGTACTCATGTCAACCTTTTCCAAATAAGCTACAACCGTTTAAACATGCGCCTTGACATGTGGGAGTCATCTAGAACTACTCCCAGAACAAACTAGATACCCTTTCCAAGTCTATTATGCCGACAACACCCAAGACTAGCACGCCAAAAGATCACAACTACATAAGGTATTCATCTCATCCGTCCCATATACAGATACGTGGTAAGTACGGATAAGTGCTAAAGCCAACTGCACAACGAATGATGCTTAATCGATTCAAGCGGGCCTATAGCATCCGAGACACCCTTCTCGATCCATCCCTATTGCCTGCCTGAATCTCAGCTCATCCTCATTAACGTGGAAGATGGTGAAGAGATGCCATCCAACTAGGATGTTGAATTTATCATTAAACTCGCCTGAATCAACTCCGTTCCAGGAGTAGATGGTGTCGCTTGAATCAACTCTGTTTCGAGAGTAGATGTTGTCGACATGGAAGATGGAGGGAGTTGATTCCTCGTTCGCTGATGTTGATAGCTCAAGCCCACAGAGGATGACAGGAACCTCTTACGCTTCTTCTCCACCTGATGGTTCTTCAACTTGTGCTCGACAGTGAGAGAGGTGCTCACCAACTTATTGAAGTCAGCAAACTCGTGAGTGGATAAACGGTCTTGCATCTTGGTGGAGAGACCGTTTACAAAGCAATCTTGCTTTCAAGCATCAGTACCAATTTCTTCCAGTGCATATTGTGTCAAGTGGTTGAACATTTTCACATATTTCATGATCGACTTGCCTTCTTGCTTGAGGTCCAGAAATTCCCACCATTTGATATCTATTATCCCCTTAGGGATATGATAATCAAGGAAGGCTTGGCGGAACTCTGCCCATGAGACACGATGATCAGCGGCGTGCATGATGAGATAGTTCATCCACCATGCGTCGGCCGTGCCTTGGAGTTGATGTGCAACAAAGAGGGACTTCTTGTGGTCCTCGCATCGAAGAAGAGCGAGCTTCTGCTCGATGGTGCGCATCCAGTGGTCCACATTGAGAGGATCCTCGGCACGCGTGAAGGTAAGAGGACTAGTATGGAGGAAGTCCGTGTAGTCGTCATGGCGACCGTTTCCTCCTCCTCCTTGAGGAGCCGTATTACGCACGAGCGCCTCGAGCGGAGTGGTCTACACATGGGGATTCTGCTTGATTTGTATGAGCACATCCACCATGCTCGGCGGTGGAGACAGCACAAGATTGTTTTCATTGGACCCCTCAGGAAGCAGGAAGATCACCTAAATTGCCACGTATTCACTTCTCGTACCATCACCGTACGGGACATACCAGGCCCCTACCTCGCACTGGTTGAGCCCCCGATATTGACCGCTATCGGGATGCATCCCTTACCTACTTACCCTTTTTGTCGATTGCGTTGATGCAATATGAGTAAGATGACATAATAGTAAACCACAATCAACAGAATTAAAAGACATATTAAACAGTCATAATACTCATACAACCTAAAGTTACAACATACAATTCTCATACATAAGGCATAATATAACTAACTTAATCATCCAAAAGTTCGCAAAAGAAACTACACCCTATTACATAAATAATGCTCCACCGACTTAAAACCACCCACGATACGGATCCCGAACAAAGTCCTCAGAAATTCATCCAAAAGGTGATGTTGAGGGGAGCCTGTATCATCAATGGCCTCCGGGTGTAAGAGAGGCTGTGACTCGCCCAACAACACTTCACTCATGTAGCCCGAGTTGTGAAACTGTGGACTTGCAATCCAATGGATGCTCTCACACCTCAACCACAGGGACAAGGTACCCGTGGGCCTTGCACCACCAAAAAGCGGTGAGTGTGAGGTGCTATACCATATGGCGTCATATGGCCCTCGCCATATAACACCTCACGGTTCACCAATCCATAGCTCACTTGTGGTTCCAACGCATGTTGCAATATGTTGTAGCGCCTATGCGTCTCTCACAACTCAGCCACCACGCAATGGTAGGATTGGTCTAAGGAGTGAACCAATTCTACCATGTGGTGCTCATTGAGTGGGACCGCATCCAGGACATCTTCAAAGTAGTTGATGTTGTTGCCCCGAATTAGAAAATAGATGAACGAACATCTATGGAGAATTGGCAGTTCATCACGAAGTGCAACCATCGTCTTGTACGCCACAATTTGGACCGCCATTTCTTTTGAAGTCCCCATCGCCTAGAAGTAGTGGGGATTGAACCTACCTTCAATGATCCTTGCTCAAATGTCTACGGTCGCCAAGTAGTCTGCCAAATCCGGTCCAATTCCTCAGGCATACATCACATACTCCGACACATAGGTGAAGTTAGCACGCCAAAGCATTTTACAGAGGAGTGCGGGGAAACCTTCTACACCCTCAGCACGAGTAGCCATTACCAACGTAACAACGGCCATCCTTAACCCATTAAGAAAGAGATGAGTTAGAGATCAATTTTAGGCATGTTAACAACAAGAAGAGGTACAATTAGCTCTAAGATAAGATGAGGAATAAATAGAACAAATACTTAGGAAATAAAGATAGACTTTAGTGGGTTGTCTTAGTGAGGTTGACAAAATTTTATTAATCCATCCTAAGCATTTTTAGGCTACTTTATTAAACCAAACTCTGATACCACGCTAAGAGGAATCATCTAGATAATATTCTAATTATTTATTAAGTCGATCATTTGTGTAACCATGACTACAATAATTAACCAAAATATCACCCCGGAAGTCCGGACATGTGTTTACTTCTAGGATCGGAACACATGCATTTACAGTAAGCACATTATCACAAGACATAATAAAGAGCGAGTAATTAAATTAAGTTACAAGTCTTTAAGTAGATTAAACTTTACAACAAAATACATAACTCAAACATTTGCTAGAGTAGCTACACAGCGGAAAGCGTTACATAACGACAAAAGATGAGTAGCGTCATTGCCCTAAGGTGCCACCCCAAAATAACAACACACGAGTAGAATGATATTACTCCTGCCTATCGTCAACATCGGCAGGTGTAAAGTAGCCAAAGACTAAACCTTCCTCACCTGAAAAGCAAACAAGGCACGTGAGTACAAAGGTACTCACAAAACTTAATCCATAATGGGCACTTATAAATAGCCCGACTAAGGATAATGCAATTTAGATAATTAGCAAAGACTCGACCACAAGGTTAAGTGAATTCCATATGCAAGAGCAATTTCGACTCGTGTGTAAGCATCTACACCTAACCATAAACAACCTTCTATCCTGAGATCATTACCATACCATAGTTATAACTTGAACCGTATTAAAACGTCAACAACATCACCATACATTTCCCAACATACCATCACAACAACAACTGAAACTTTACGTACTCCCTTACCCATATGACTTGAGGACCATATAGTTTACGTGACCACACAGATCCACATAAGAGAGTACTAATGTCAACCTTTCCCAAATAACACCCAACCGTTTGAACATGCGCTTGACATGCAGGAGTCATCTAGAACTACTCCTAGAGCAAACTAGATACCCCTTCTAAGCCTATTATACCGACAACACCCAAGACTAGCACGTCAAAATATCACAACTACATAAGGTATTCGGCTCATCCGTCCTATATACGGATACGTGGTAAGTACGGACAAGCGCTAAAGCCAACTGCAACAACGGACGATGCTTAATCAATTCAAGCGGGCGTATAGCATCCGAGACTCCCTTCTCGAGGCATCCCTATTGTCTGCTCAAATCTCGGCTCATCCTCTCTAGCTTACACCATCTTTCATCATCATTATCTTTGTGATATAAGGTAAGCCCTAAGCTTGTGAACGATGGCTGAACAACTAATCTCTCATTCCGAACGATGCATTATCTGATGTGTTTAACAAATTTTAGTACAACTTCTGGGATGCCATTTTTAGATTCATTCCCATTGTATTTTAGCAGGTCAACCAAGAACTTCTTTCTTAGTTCGTGCACATCTTGTAAGTGCATTATATTTCATTATATTTGTAAAAAAGTGCACAATCAGATGACCAATTTCTTAAAGTAAACCACAATACCATTGAGAACACTCACAGTGCAAGTTGGTGGTTGTAGTTGTTTACCGTTCCATGCGTGCATGAAGCTAATAATAAAAAAAACCCGAGTTGAACCTGTTGAAGAACAAATTGTTACATCGACGTGAACAATCTAATTGATTGAACCGATGTTGTAAGAAATTTACCAATCTTTCATCTTTGGAACATAAATTGGTACTATATCATGCCAACCACATATGTCATCAATCCACAGGGGGCTTGCTACTTCCAGAGCTAGATTCAATTTATTGGAAAATTTGAGATTTTGCAATAGACAAGGCACTATGGGTTCATGTCCTTTAAACCAATCCGTTATAGGCAGTGGGTCCAATACCGATACACTTCTAGCTAGCATGTCAAATGCAAATAGAATGGAATGCTCGTGCTAAACTATCGATAATAGAATCTGCATACATCAGTCACTATCGTTAGAAAAAACTAAGCCACGATACAAATAAAACACTAAACAAAATATATCAACTTGCACTGTGAAATGTCATACTTCATCTCAGGCCACGTATCAAACATTTTTGCCAACAACTAAACATCAAGCTTCCTTCTACGTTTTGGCTCGTCTGAAATCACACAACAGCTATGATAAATAAAAGAGCTCATAAGATTATGTGCAAATATGATGATTACATAAATATATTATATCGTACCCAGAACTGAAGGTCCATATAGTGATATTGGATATCCTTTAACAGGTTGATCTCATCGCATGTGTACATCCTCACGCCTATGTTGAAACAATCCTTGTCCATAGGCTTTTTCACATCCATTATTTTCTAGATTTTTTTAGGCTTAAGCTAATCGGTTGAGGCTTAGAGCTCTGAATCCATTCTTTCCTATAAAACAATGCACTGCATTAGGTGCAATAACAAATAAGAAAAATATATATAAACAGTACACATTATATAGAATTAGATAGACATACTTCAAAGTCTCAATATGATCTATAGACATGATAAATTTGCAAAGCTTGCTTACTAACTCAGATGCATTTATCGGCATGATGGTAGTGGGAAGAACACATAGTAATGATTGATCTTCAGTTTGATGTGATGTCTCCAAAAATTTTCCATACTTGGCAGGACTCTCTACAATCATAACATTATCTGAACTTTTTTTCTTCTTCGCTATCATGTTTGGAATATGAACATTCTTTCCTTGTGTTTAGTTTCAAGTCCAACAAAATTGTTGCTAGTTTTAGTCTGAATTTTGTCATATCATGCTACAAAATTATAATAAAAATTAATCTTTTATCTGAATATAATATAATTATATAAACATGTCGCAAACCTTTACTATCAGGCTTAAAATACCAAAGTCACACTATCATATAGTGTATCTCCTGTCCCATACTCCATGAAGAGACACTACAGTTCATACATTTATTAATTTAATTTAATCGATCAATGAAAGGTAATTATTTCAACAAGCAACAATGTTTTAGCATACCTGTCAGTCTGCATTGCCTCTAGAAATTTCTTATAACAGGTCATGTTCCAACCTGAGGTTTTGCCACCTGTGGTCTTTACGCTCTTTCAACTGTGATGTGATATTTATTTGTTTCTCCAATCCACTTATCTATTAAATGGAAATAATAGCATCAAAGGTAAGATAATAACAAAAAAAAATCTTCTTTATTATAATGAAAAAAAGGAGTATTGAAGTTGTAAATAAATACTCACAGTAAGAGTTGTAGGGGAATGGACAGGCTACGCTAGCCTAAAACAAAAATTTTCTACCACATTCACCTAAGAAATCATGCTAGTAGGAGATCATAGATCGTTACCGCTCAACACACAGTACAATAGAAGAAGAGTTGGAGTAGAGCAATCCAACGTCATGCGCGTCAAACTCCTCGAACAGCTTCTCGATCAGTTCCTCGACCAGCTCTGAGCAAGTGGTCGTGCTCCTCGACCAGCTCCGAGCAGGTGGTCGTGCTCCTCGACCAACTCCGAGTATTCCTCGACCAGCTCCAAGCAGCCTGCGACCAGCTCCGAGTGGTCGCTGTGTGATCCTCGACCAAGTAGAGGAAGCAGCAACCACGACGGGGAGGCCTCGATCACGTCCCCGATCACGAAGAAGAAGTAGTTGATCACCTTATCGACCACAGAGCATGTACAGTGTTGCGATCTTCACGTTGAGAAGATTAACATTGCAATAACAACAACATCTCTACGATATCCACACATACATGGATAGAAAGTTGTACGCCGGTGTGCTAGCACTGCGCAACCGGCTAGGGATTCGCAGGGAGTTCAGGAAGAGGTGGCAGCCAAGGTCTGATCGTCGCTAGGGCGGGTCTGATCGCTAGTTGGGAGTGGAGAATCTGAATTGAAAACTTATACATGAGTCTGACCGCCACCCAATGGTCAGACCACCACCATGCCTACGATCAGACCATTAGAGGTCAAAACTCTCTGCTGGCCGCCGGTCAGGCCGCCACCTCTACGTCGGTCTGACTGTCATCCTATTAAAGCTAAGTATACTTAGGTTACCTTGTCTGGGGTTTCAAACTTTGAAACCCTAATCACTTAGCGGTCTTTTGTAAATGTTTTTGAAGCTCATCACTCTTTTATACTTCAAGCATGCATCATTTGTGCACTTTTCTATCATTCATTTGTTTATGCATTGCATTTTGATTCGTTTAGAGGGTGTTGTATCGCCGGTCCAAGCGAGTGAAGGCGATGCTAACCTTTCAGAGTTTTGCGAGTGTTGTGCAGGAAGTATCAGGCAAACCCCAGAGCAGCAAGATAAGTATCTAAGCATATTGCACCTTTCGATTTGAATTGTAGAGTCTAAAATTGATAAATTATGCTTTATGTAAGTTTGCATGTTCAATGAGTCGATGTCAGGCTTATATGGGTAGAACCTATGCGATGCATTGTCGTACCTTGGTTATTTGATGATCCATATTCTTATAGCCTTGATAACATTGTTGATGTCTAACTTGAAAGTTATTCAAAATACTTAACAATACATAAGTCCTTGGTAGAAGTCGAGCAATGGTGCAACCATTGTTTGCGAGCTTAGGGCTTACTTATTGTTCACGAATATTGATTATAATGTCGATGGTTGATGAGATGTGAGGATGAGATGAGATGTGGGAGGTGTTAGGGGTGTTTTCTGCCTTCGGAGGAGTTTTTCGGGGTAGTTCGAGAGAGGAGCTTGGGCACCATAGACCGCTTTTTGTATCGGTTAAGCATCGTCCGTTGGTATAGTTGGTTTTAGCACTTTCCGTACTTATTACATGTCGCATATGGGAACGATAAGCCAAATACATTTGTAGCTATGGCCTTTTGGCGTGCGAGTCGATGATGTAAGCGAATAGGCTTGTAGGGGTATCTAGTTTGCTCCGGGAGTAGTTTTGGATGACTCCCGCACCTATCGGCGTATAATCAAACGATTGGAGCTTATTGGAAAAGGTTGACACGAGTACCCCCTCATGTGGGCCTATGTGGACACGTGAGCCACATGGTCCTTGAGTCATGTAGGTAAAAGAGTACCCCTGTAGGGTGCAAAAATAATTCTAATTGCCGCACTCTCAGTCATGAGCATGCTTCTGTCCATTTGTATCGGTTGTAGAGTTACGAATGTGGAATAATGGTATGGATAGTATGTTGGAAAATGTTTATGACTGGCTATTGATGTATCGCTATGGTTCTATTTACATTTATGTGCAAGTTGGTAGTTACAGGTTTAGGAATGGTATGTTAGTTATATTTGGATGCTCACACATATGTGTCTAGGTTATGGGCGCATATGTTTTAATCAATCTTGTGGCCTTTTTTCTTGCTAATGGTCCAATACATAATTCTTGTTGTCGGGTTATTTATATGTACCCTATATAGATTAAGTCTTACGAGTACATTCATACTCAGCTACTCTATAGGTTTTGTAGGTGAGGAAGAGGCGGTATTTGGCTACTTCATGCCCGCCGATACTAGCGGCAGGAATGAGTAGGCAACTACTCGAAGGTTGCGCTTTCGGGGTGAAGCATAAGGGCCATCTTTTGCTGTCTTTAGCTTTTGTTTCCGCTGCGTAGTTTTCTCTATCGGCTAGGAGTTGATCAGTTTTAGTATCCTCCTAGATTTCTTTTGCTGTAAATTGTAAACTGGTAAATGGTTAAGAACTTGTAATATAATTTAATTACTCGCTCTTTATTAAACTTGGTTATGATTGCTTATGTTGGAAAGGCATGTGTCGGTGTATCAGGAACCAAGGGTCCCCGAATCCCGAGGCCAGGCCGGCCATCCGCCACATGGCGCCATCCCGCGAGGTCTCTCTTATGGGATGAGGAAAGGCCAAGTCCCGGGAGAAGGTGCTCGGGGCCATGGTCGGTGGCCCCCGAGTACCCCAGTACCCCGATGATCCACGGAATCCGAGTATCGGGAAGAAAGTGCTCGGGGAGGTGCCCGGTCACCCCCGAGCACCCTAGTCCCCCGACGATCAGAAGAGCTAAGTTCCGGGAGAGAGTGCTCGGAGCTGCGTGCGGCAGCTCCCGAGTGCTCGGTTCCCCGAAGATCCGTACAAGAGTGCTCAGGAGAGAGTGCTCGGGGCTGCATGTGGCAGCCCCCGAGCACTCGGCTCCCCGAGGGTTCGTGCAAGAGTGCTCGGGAGAGAGTGCTCGGGGAGATGAACAGTACCTCCGAGCACCCGGCACCCCGAGGACAAGGACGGGCATTCTCGGGAGAGAGTGCTCGGGGATGTGAACAGTACCCCCGAGCACTCGGTACCCCGACAACTCAGAAAGGCCCCCGAGGGGCCTGCCGATGAGGTGTCAACCAGCCAGAGGTCTGAGGCCTCATTTAATGAGCGTGCGTGGCCTGACACCTCCAACTGCTCCCGCCGCGCTCAGCGTCAGTTCCTGCCACGTTTTGGCAGAGAGGCGTGGGGTCATTAATTGCACAGGTCCTGTCCCGTGCCATCCGGCTTGTCTCGGGATAATGTCGTGAGGATCAAGGCGTTCCGTCTGCCGCACTGCTGTGGCAGGGGAACAAGACAGGGCGAGCACGCCGGGTTGCTCCGCGACTGCCCGGTGTGCCCTCTCCACGGCGCCCATTGCCAGGGCATTTATGGTGACGGGCGACCGGGCGTGCGACGCATTTTCCACCCCCGGTCACTTCACCCAGAGGAAATGATGACGCCCTTTCCATTTATGGCGTCTCGGAACTCAAGCCCCCTCCTTTCCGTTCGGGGCATGTCGTGGCCGGCGAGTACTTAAAATAGCCGGCAACACAGAAGGGAAAAAAGAAGACGAACAAGACGAAGGAGACCAAAACAAAAGACCAACAACGACGAGAGACCGAGGGTAGACATGGTGAGCAAGGTTGAGCACAGTTCCAGCCGAAGAACAAGGAGCCTCAAGCTCATAGTTAGGTCAACATCCTTGTAACCAGCAACATCCTTGAGGGACTTCCTCAGGACAGTTATAGCATCCATACAGGAGTAGGGTATTACGCCCCCGTGCGGCCCGAACCTGTCTAAATTCTGGTGCATTTACTTCTTCTTGCGCTAGGTCATCACCCCCACCACCGGCCGTTGCATTCATTCCCATTTATTTCTCCGATGAACTTATTTAGGATCATCCCCCCGGGCCGAATCTCTAAAAAGGGGTCTCTCGAGATCCCTGCGACAGGAGTTAATCCTCCGACAGCATATGTTCCGATCTTGACCACAAAACATGTGCTGGGACTACCAGGATGATATACTGGTTAATCTTTGAAGTCATGATTAGGTAAATGATTGATTTTGTGATTAACAAGAATATTATTTGGATGGTTCCCACAGCTAGTATCAGAGCCTAGTTTAATGAAGTAGCCTAAAAACACTTAGAATGTGGGTTAGTAAAGTGTCAAATCCACTAAGCAACCTATGAAAGTTTGTTTTATGCCTCCTCATGATTAATATGTATGAACTTGCCATATTATGCCACTATGTGTAATGAGTTGTTGTGTGCGATGCTCATATCGTTTAGTTTTTTATTGTGATGTTCCTTGTCGTGAATCATGTTGCATCGATGAAAAAGGTAAGAAATGCACCCCGATGGCGGTAAATATCGGGGGCTCAACCAGTGCGAGATAGGGGCCTGGTGTGTTTCGTACGGTGATGGTACGGGAAGTGAATACGTTAGCAATAACGTATGAATATCCACCATACGATGATAGATATGGTCGTCTACCCATGTGGCGATTACATAGGGTGTTCCGTAAGGCGACGGTATGTGACGTGAATACGTTGGCAACTCACACCGTTCACACGAGAAATAAAAGGTAGCGCGAAGGGTGATGATCGAAAACTATTGTATGTATGAATGCCTGTGATCTTGATGTTTGTTGCGGAGAGACACGTCCGAGAGAGAAATGTGTAGATAGGAATCGAGCGTACTTTCATTTCCTATAGCTCATGTGCATGCATTTTTCCAAATACGCAGTGTTATGGGTCCAAGTAAATGATACCTGGCTAATGCTATTATACTAAGTCAGAATTTGACTTTTTCCTTTTCATCTTATCATCACAACAGGATGATAACCCACTAAAATCTCGAAGACCTTCCTGAGGGTTCCAATGAGAATAACATGTCTCCACCGCTAAGTATGGCGGATGTTCTAATGCAGATAAAAAAAAACCAGTCAAGCCTAGACATCGCTCCTCGAGGCTCTCGTGCGCAACATGACCCCTCATGGAGGAGGTGGGACTGGGCATCGAGATGACTTCTCGGATTTTCAATAGACTCAGTCGCCTACCTTCATGCATGCTGAGGACCCCCTCGACACTGATCATTGGCTTCGCACCATCGAGGACCACGAGAAGGCGCCCTTCGCTACCCATCAACTCCAAGGTGCGGTGGGCGCATAGTGGGTTCAACTTCATGCGGTACTTTCAAAGGTTATCAGATATTTCTTGGAGGTCTGTGACCAGGTCGTAATTGGTCCTACTCTTCATGACCATATCATCAACATATGGCTCGACATTTTTGTCGAGCTGTGGTCGAAGAATAAGCTGAATACACCACTGGGAAGTGACACCGAAGCTCTTCAAACCAAAAGGCATTTTTACATAACAAAAGATCTCGAAGGACATTACAAAAGCAGTCTTCTCTTCATCTTTCCTACACATGCTAATTTGATGGTGCCCTGAGTGGGCATCTAAGAAGCTTAACAGATGGCTACGGCGGTTGAGTCAACAAGCTGGTCAATCTAGGGAAGAGGGAAGAGATATTTTGGGCATGCTTTGTTGAAGTCGATGAAGTTGACGCACATCCTCCACTTACCATTGGGTTTATAGATCATGACTGGGTTAGCCAGCCACTCTGGGTAATGCACCTCCTAGATGAAGCCTACTTCCAGGAGCTTATCGATATCGTCATGAAGTTCTTCCTTTCGGTCGGCCGTGAACCAACGCACCTTTTGCTTTACTAGTCACGCGTCCGATCGTACTGATAATTTGTGCTCGATCACGTCCCTAGGGACTCTGGGCATATCAGATAGATTCTAAGAAAAGACATCCACGTTCACCCAAAGGGAAGTGATGACCATGAGTTCCTATTTGGGGTCCAGACCAGTCCCTATCTGGACCGTCCTGGAAGGGTTGGAGTAGTCTAGGCAAACGACCTTGAGCCGATCGTTTGGACTAGCGACGACGTGAACCTTCACCGGGCAACTATTGGGCCTGGCGTTCTCGAGCTATAACCTGGGAGTCAGCTCGACTATATTAAGGCTCATATTGTCATAGTGCAGGGTTATCTTTGCTGCCAAAAATGGTGATGGCCTCTGTCAGCCCGAGGATCTTGATTGCTTGGTAAGCGTAGTGGGCAACAACCATGAATTGGTCCATCACCGGTCGCCCTACGATTGCATTGTAAGCGATCTCGAAGTCTGCCATATCAAATAGAACCTTTTTAGTCCTAAAGTTACTAGGTGAGCCGAAGGTGACGAGCACCTCGATTTGCCTCAGTGGCTTAGCCAAGGAGCCAGGGGTAATTTTGAAGAAGGGAGGAGATGGTTTTAACACACCTCGGAATTTGCAGGGCGTCCAGCGTGTCAGCAAAGAAGAGGTTGATGTAACTTCCTCCATCGACTAGTACGTGACCTAGTCGGATGTTCTGTACCATGGGTTCGACCACAATGGGATAGTGACCAGGGCATCTAACACACGTGAGGTGGTCTGCCTGGCTGAAGGTGAGAGGTACCTTCGACCACTTCAGATGTGGGCTCGGGCTCAGCGTGGTGGCCCACACTTCATGGACCATCGACTTATATTCCTCGTTCGAGAAATACGTTGCGGTACCCCAAAGATATGGTGGACCATATGCCGATTGGTCAGGGTCAACCCTATCCTTACCATTGTCATCGCGCCTGGGTTTATGCTCCATAATCTCCTTGTTGATGATGCCTCGCACGACCTTGCATTCGGTTAGGTCGTGGACGTCTGTGCGGTGGATAGTAGCCTCAGCCCTTCTTTTCGTCCTTTTTCTCAAAGTGCCAGTGCAGTTGGTTGGTCTCCTCGACCACCATGACATCGGGCGATCCTGCCTTGCGTTTGCTCTTTTTCTCCTTCCAGCCGATCCCTTTGAAAGAGGTGGGCTGGTTGGAGATCAGCTGTGGCTTTAGGCCGCTCTGGCACTCTTAGGCCTTAGCGGCTTGCACGCACTTGTCCGTGAGCTTGAAGAGCTCGATGATACTCTGGACTTCCTTGGTGGCTACTTTTTTTACCATCTTCTGGTCTCTGACCCTCTCCAGAATGCTATGACCACAGACTCACCTGTGATTTTTCGAATGGTATTCATGTAGTCTCGCAGCGACTTGCCTTGTCGTTGCCTGACCTAGTACAGGTTGTCCTCGACCCCTGGTAGGGTGTAGGTCCCCTAGAAGTTGGCTACAAACTAGTTGCACAAGTCATCCCACGAGTGAACCGACCTGCAGGAGGTTCATAAGCAAGAGCCATGATGAATCAGCCAAGGCGGTCGGGAAATAGATGGCCATGACTTTTCTGTGGCCTCCCATGACTTCCAACATGATGGTGTAAATTTGCAGGAACTTCTTGGTATTGGTCGAGCCATTGTAAATTTTTCGGCCAGTGCACCTCTCGCAATCAAGCGGACAAGGCGTTGCACCTCGTCCCATAATCGGGAGTCACTCGCTAATGGGCGACGACACGTGCTTGGGGAGAGAGACGACGGTCTCATGGCCCTAGCGATTGGTTGGAGGAGTCCAACGCCTCACTTCGTTTGGGAGGTGAGTTGTAGGGTTGCTTGCCCTTTTCTTGCTCCCACCGAGCACATTCTTCCTACTCCCAGCCAGCCCTCTAGCCTTGGATCACGCTGTGGAGGTCGTGTTGTCAAAGAGAGTCACTCAGGTCAGTGGGTCAGCTGTCCTGACACGACGGGGGTCTCCGAGTACTTCCTGTCTTTGAGGGATCACGAGATCTTTTCTATCGTGTGGCCTGCTGCGATTCTTGGTGGCCACGAGCTTCACCAATTTTTGCGATGGACATGGTTTTTTCCTCCACGGTTTGGTGTCGGGTGGCCTATACCAAGAGGGCGAGCTCACGTAGCCATGGTGCTACTGGCGAACCCTCTGGCACAACCACTGATGGGTGGCTGAGAAGCATTCACATAGTCAACAGATTCTGCGTGGGCATCATAGCCTTGTAGTTGAGTTGTTGAGCGCGGAGCGGTGACATATCACAAAGAGGGGAGCCCCTAGCGCTTGCATGGTGTGACGGCTTAGACGACGACGCCACCAAGGACCACGCCCTATGCAGGGGATATATCAGAGCACTTCATGATTGGTGCCAGGTTTGTTTACCTCTAGGCACAAGGCTTGGGGCTCACCAATAGTGCTCGGGACATGAGGGCCTCTGCCACCCCCTGCTGCATGATCTATCATGCAAACTTCATGTTGATCCTCATAGCCTTCGAACTCTGATTCGATGTTCCAAACTTGGAGCACACCGGGCCCATCTGGGTCATATCCTATGACAAATACCTCATGGTGACTGGGGTCCTTGGAACATGACTCAATGGTTGCTATGGATCCAGCCATGGGTAGCCCAATCGAGTTATCAACACTTATCGGAACGTGAAAACGCACCACCCTACCTGGTGGGGCAATTGTCGAGGGTTAATCCCTTATAATGTATCCGGGGTATGCCGAACGATGGGTGCGTGATGAATGTTTTCAACGTCTGTTGGTGTGTGTGTTAAAGGCACTCAAGAATACCAGGGTTTACCCAAAATCAGAGGGCACCAAAATTTTGGGTCTGCGCTCAATATCAGTATCGGCTTATAATTCGAGTCGACACTGACACTGAGTATCAGTGTCAGTTAAACTCGGCTCAATCAATAATCGAGCGTGGGATGTTGTGAACCAGCACTAATACTTCATCAGTGCTGGTTCTAGCCTAGCCAGTACTAATGACCCGGCGCAGATGACTTGTTCTGTTGTAGTGATTGCTACTTCTTTAAATGTTGTTGCATTTTGATCTGTCAAAGGGGAAAAAATATTATAAGAAACATTTCTGACTGGAGAAAAGAACTAAGAAAGTTGAAAATAAAGATTAAATAGATCAACCAAGCTGGTGATCACGTGAGGCACAAGTCATGTGGCAATAAAAAATTTAAGCAAACAGAAAATTAGTCATAAAAAAATCACGTGGCTTCAAAAATGAAATTGCGACCCCCAAATTGTTTCAGCTCTTTATGAAGTTTCAGATCTTTATGAAGTTCAGTAATCATAAAGTTTTACATGATTTAAAACTGACCAGTTTTAAGATATAGGAGTCATGTGCTGGCAATGAAATCGTAAATGTAAAAGTATTCCTCTGCTGAAACATAGCACCCAAAACCACATCACAAATTCTACAAAATTGGCTGAACAAAACATACCAGAGTGAACATCATCGGCTGACTCCTGATCCTCCATCTTCCCTTCTCCTCGGCAGAAGACCGATCCTCCCTCTACCCTATTCCTTGGTGGTTTGTTGTCCCTCGTCAGCCAAGCCAACAAAAAGAATAAAAGGATTGGTTTAGTGGACCTCCTTAGCGACCTTTGCCATATATACACGACAAATTTTTTAGAAACAAAATAAAGGGTTTTAGTAACAAAAGATGATTTTGGTATGTAGAGATTTGTCATATATACACGTTCCTTTTGTACTCACCTCGGTAGTGGATCCAGCGAATATCGCGCCCAGTTCGACGTGGTGTGCTGGATCCTGCCTAAATCCCGTCCATGGCCATCGTCCTGAGGGACGCCAAGGCAGACGGAGGAGCCCCGCTGCCGCTACGAATGTGTGCGCTGCCGGTGGGGGGGGGGGATTGGGGAGGAGGAAGGAGGGGGTGGAAACGCCGTGTGGGGGGGGGGTGCGCCATCGGCATGGGCCAGGCTGGGGCGCTTATCTTGTTGTGGGTCTGGGTTAATTCTTTCGGTCGGGTGGAGGGAGGGGAGGCACGAAGAAAGAAAAATCAGTCAGATTGTGTAGGGATAAGGGGGACCGTTGGATTCGATCTGGTTTGGGAGACAGGAAGAAAAAAAGAAGTGATGCATTATGGTGAGGAGGGGGTGTTGGATTTGATCTAGAGAGGTTGGATGGAGTGTTTGACACCGAAAGTATTCACGTCTTTATAGCTTACAAGTGCTTATGGGTCAAAAGAAACAAAGTGGTTTTTACACAACTATGTAGTATTGTGAAATCTGCTCTCCTTTTACCATAAGACGTAACTTTGAGCGATATTTCACTTGTCCTCGCCAATAGCCTATAGAGAGTCGTGGAGAATGTCACATGAAGAGGGGTTGACAGAACAACTATCTTAATCTGTCAATGCTTGAAAACGGAACCTTATTAACCGAAGACATGCGTGTTCTTACGAAGATTTGGTCTTAGAAAAGACAAAGGAGCGCCGAATCAATTTGCTATTCATGTCAATCCATAAAGACAAATGATTAAAATTTTGAACAAGCAAACACTTCTTGATCGTTCGTATGCATACCAAGCAAAGTTCGAAAATGCAATAGTTATCGAGCGATTATTACAGTTATCGAGCTTACCAATTCGCACTTATTTCATAATACGAACGGTTTTCAAATTTAAAATAAACAATTCAAAGAAATCAAAAATTCAAAAAAAATAAAAAAAAATCTTGAAAAAACTAGAGACAATTCTAATACCTAATGTGATTTTTTTTTCAAAAATAATATCGTTTTCATCATATTCTATAGGAAGGAAGTTTGAAAAAAAAAGTTAAAACATACAACTCATTTACTAACTCATGTTAAAAAAAAGCTTAACATACAAACATATTTTTTTTCTTGTGTAGGACGTATCTTAAGATGATCTTTACAATTTATTTCATTTCATTTAGAGTTTTATTTATTTCTACATGTTACAATAACTATTTCATGAGTTCATATATTTTTAAAAGACATATAATCATATAAGAAGACTAAGAAAATTAGTTTCATGATTTTTGGATTAGCAAAGAATTAACTATGTATTTAGCTAGGTTTAGAAAATACATTTTCTCATAGAAAATATTCAACTTTTTTATGAGTATACAAATTTTTATCATGTAGATAATGTTATAAGGAAAACAACAAAATTTGTTTCACTTGATTTGAAGCTCAGATGAATTAGTTATTGATTTTACAAGGTTAAACTATCTTTTAGGTTTTTTTTAAACTTCACTGAAATTCGAGAAACCGCTCGATAAATTAGGAAACTAAACGGTTACCGAGAAATACGGTCAATGCAGAAAAACTAGTCGATAAATAGGTGAATCCGCTCTGTTATCAGTGCAATTCAACCGGTTACCGAATGCCGATTCAATCGATTTTTTCTTTTATTTTCAAATTTGACTAAGTGAATTTTAAATAAATTTTCATCGAATTTTGAGTGATTTTTACGATAACTGTGAATTTTTGTTACCGTCAGGACCGGTTTCGTGGTCCAAACGATATTGTAAACCTTATACCAAGTGACATCAATATCTCATTCTTGTCCAATACTCTCGTCCGCATCAAAATTTTACAAATATCTTAATTCTGCGGCATTGCTTTTCTCTTCAATCCGATTCTTCCGTTTCAGCACGCTCATCCTTCGTTCCATCGGAGTGAGTCATTGTTGGGGAAAGTAATATTGGCACGGCGGCAAAGCGCCCCATGGTGGATAGTGGGAAGTGGGGACTTTCTCGGAGCTGTCCTAAACAATTTGACACGTAGGGAAAGCTCAGAGAATTTTTCCAATGCCTTTTGCAGTTTTGCCTCCTATTTATGTACTTATAAAAAGGAAGAAGAAGTTACTAATGATTTGGTTTACTAAGGGAGCATTTGTACTTCCAAAAAAGCATTTATAGCTAACAATTATACAGGAATTTCGACCCTACTTTTCCATTGTTTTTCCACAAAACCAACGGGTGAAACTCTGCTCAAGTCCCTCAATCCCTTCTTCAAGGCGCACGCTGTGAATCTAAATATGACAAATAAACCCTCACTCTTTTCAGAGACCATAATTCTATCACCAACTAGCAACAGCTACTGTCAACCATCAACAGTTTCAATTGGGGCTAGACGAAAAACTTAAAGCTCACGAGCTGGATTAACTCGTCACTAACTCGATTGGCTAGACTCGATCTAAACTGTAATGAGCCAAACTAGTTTTTTGCTGTTTAATTTTACGAGCTGGCGCGAGCCAGTGGTTGGCTCAGGCCTAGCTACTCAATGGCCCGAAAGGCCACTATCCTCTCCCCGTTCTCCAAGTGCAGAAGCCTCCTATCATCTCCCCGCTAGTCTCTCTCCTGTTCATTCCCAAGCCCAAGCTACGCAGCGACAGCTAGAGTTCACGCAGGTCCGTCCTTCCACGTCAATCCGTCATGGATCGGCAACGGAGTGCTGAATTGAGAATCAGGCGTGAGAGGAAGAGCCGGGCCGTGGTGCCGTCTACCTCGGCACTGATGGCACTGACCAAGGTTGGTCGCGGTCGTGGTCCAGCTACTGTCAATCCATCACCAGCTCCTTCTGCCGCATCTGTAGGCATGGTGAGTGAGTTAGCTGGTTAGCAATCCGTTGCCTTGTTCTGAGATCCGAATGGTGAAATGAAATCCGCTGGCAATTTGGCAGTAGTGGTAGCACTTCCCGTGTCATTGGTTCTCACCATCAGTGTTTTATTCTGGAGGTTGTTAATTCTCTTTGCAAGTGTGGCCTTTAAGATGATGTGATTTTGGTTTATGGGAGCATGTCAAGCCATTCAGAATTCACAAGATGGACCAGAGAATTTTTCTCTGGAACATTTTCTTTTCTGTACATTCAATTCCAGGTGTCTCCATCTTGGAATTGGGTTCTTTTTTTTATATATCATGCAGCTGCTTTTTTTAATTGCTTCTCCCGAATTCTCCACCGTTCCAATACTTTTCCACACATAATAAGTTCTCCATTTGTTTGAAAATTTTAGACTTTAGCTCTGTACTTCTATGTTTTGTCAGCCTTATATTTATAATGGTATCCCGTGTATGGTAGTATAGAGGAATGTTTCTATTGGAGCAAATGATAATATTTCATACATGTTAACCTTTAATCTCAGTGATATTGATTATATCTTCTAAGAACCATGTACTGCATATTTTTTTATGGTTGTTAACAAATCTACTGTTCCTTGAGCTACTGTATCTTCTAATAACGATGAAATGCAGGAACAGATTGTACTTCTATCTGATCTTATGAACAGCTGTATTATTTTTTAGTCCTCGGACGATGTGGAGGAGGGGGAGGAGGAGGCCAGCTTTGACATGGACGATGAGCTATCCGAAAGTATACCATCACCTTTATCAGCTGATGATGATGGAAGTTAGGATAATGATGGAGATGAGGTGACTGGAGGAGGAGCAGTTTCCAAAATATGTGGTCGCAAGCAATTAGTAATTTTTTTTTGTTATATTTGTCGCGTGTGGTTCGTCTGGTGTCGATGAACATGAACCCTAGCTAGTATATCCATGTGTGTGCTTCAGAAAAAGCAGTACCTTGACAGGTGAACTGTGTGTGTTACTATCTGTAATATGCGATCTTATTATGGTCTGTGGACCTATGTTTGCATATGTTCAGTGTTTGCGTTCCTGTTCCTGTAGTCCGATCTGATTTGTTGCTGTTTTGTTCTACTTGAGTTGCATGCCTATTACCTGTTCATGGGTTCGCATTGATGTGAGCGAGAAGTGCTGCTGCTATGAGATTAGTTCGTTCAGCCAGCATCTTTGTGGGACGATGTTGTTCAGGTCGATCGTGTGTTCTTGGAGCAGTTCATTGTACGTTTGTTCTCGAGTGATGCAGAACATATGCAGACGTCTCCAAGATCATCTGTTCTTGGAGCATTTCATTGTACATTTGTACTGGAATTCGTAGTCCGGCAATCTTTTGCTTAGTCTGAATGTGCATGTTCTGGGCAACAAACGTCGGGCCGTGTTGAACCCTGAGCATTTGTGTGCTCCTCTTGGCTACCATATTCCATGGTTCTTAGTGTTGGGCATAAATCACACTCCAGCTAAGCAAGTGAAAGACCAAATCGAAATCAAATGTCAGTAGTTACAATTTTCAGAGAGACATTAGCAACAACCTTTTTGAGAAGAAAAAGGTTAAAAACGACAACCAATGAACGAAGAAGGTTTCCAAGGCGTTCTCCTGTTATTTCTACAGCAATGGTCAAGCAGCGAGCGAGCCTAGGGACGCGCTCTCCGCCTTCAGAGCTGCTACTCCAGGAAGCCGTCCTCGTCCGCCACTTGTCACGATCTTCCCAGTGACATCTGACACCAGGTGCTCAGCGACGACACGGTCCGCGTTAGACCATCCAAAACTATATTTTTCATAATAGTTTTCACTTTATTTTCTCCCATCTTTAATAATTTTCTTTAAAAAAAATTGTGAAGAAAAATAAAGGAGAATATTATTTTGAAAGAAATAACCTCGAGAATCTCTTCACCACAAAAATTGTAAAGAAAAATCGTTAAATCGGTGAAATGAAAAAAATCCCGAAACAAACAGATTTTCGTTCAAAAAACTGACTTGAGGATGGTCTTAGCCACTTTCTGGTGTCGAGACCTTTAGGCTCCCCGCTGTGGTGGCCACGCTCACACGTTCCTCCTCCTTGGCGACCGCCTCACCATGAACTTTTTCATCGCGCCGACACCCTTGAGACCACCTCCGTGGGTGGCACGACAAGTGGGTTCTAGTCCAAACGGAGCCGCTCCCGCCTACCGAGCTTGTCGAAGCAGTCCAACAGTGCGTGGAGCCGTGGATCCGGTGGTTGCTGCGGTCGAGCTCGCGGAGGCTGACTTTAGCTTGTTCGTCGTCGAACAAGTGCGGCAGGTCCCACATGTCACTGAAGTTGGTGCTCGTGAACCAAATCAGCTGACTTTAGCTTTTAACAAGCCTAGCCAAACTAGCTTTTTTTCTTCTCATTTCGCTATCGAGCTGACTCGAGCTCGCTCGTTATCTTAACGAGCGGTACTGATGTGAACTGGCTCATTGGCCAGTCCTAGTTTCAATGTTTCATTTCTACCTGCTCGTGCTAAAATAAAAAAAAACATTTGTCAAAAGGGCTTTTTATACAAATGTGATCTCCTCGAACTGCAACCACCTTTTTCCAATTTCCCTTCAAAGGAACGAAAAGCGCAGGCATGTTAAAAAAAAGTGGAGAAAAAAATTGAAATCCAAGCGCACGAGCAAAGAGGGACGGGGGGAGAGGACAGACAGGAGGAGCGCGACGGGGAGGGCATGGTCTCTTCCTCTCTCGTCTCGGCCCTCCCGTCTCACGGTCCCAGGCGAATTTATCCTCTTCGACGCTCAGGTGAGTCCTAGGCCCCAGACTCACCCGATGCCTAGACTCGTGCAATCTTGGGGCGCCGCAGTCGGCGATGCGCGTCCCTGGGTATCGCGCTCATGTTTTGGTCTGTTCTGGGTGCGGATTTCGTCCGATTCGGGAACCGGTCGAACGGTTGGGGGTCGTGTTCTTGGATTTGGGTCGCATTTTGCTGGAATTTGGTGTAGTTCTCCGTCTGAGCTATGCTTGATTCTCCGGTCTTGCCTGTCGTCTGGGCTAATGGCTATGTTTGATTCCCTCGGTTTTGCCTGCCTGGGGAGATGTTGAAATTGGTCTTTGGTAGGTTGGTGCATTTTTTAGATATCAATTTATTCTGAAATTTGGTGGACTTTGGGCCAATCTGTGCACTTGTTCAACAAAGCTGTTTGCATTTGCAAGAATTTAGATGGGTAAAGGTGCCATTTTTACCAATCTTTCCCCTTTCTGATTCTGTTCGGCGTGAAGTTATTCAATTTTGGAGGAGATTTATGGTGGCAGTATCTATTGGTTTTGGTTTCCTTTTACAGCATTCGAGATGCACGTTCTCAGAGCTGTTTTTCCTATGAGGGAATTATCCATGATTTCATTTGTTTCTTGCTTATGTCAAGTGAATCTTCTTCTTACTTTCTTTTTAGGTCTACCGGAAAGAGTTCGGTTGTCGGGGCGATCATTCTATCTCACATTTTGCGTCCTTTACAATTTCTGAAAAGTTGGCTGCCCGTTCCTTTTGGGACTTGTTTCTTTTTTTGAATCAATTCATGGTTCCGATCATCTAAGGTACATTTTTCTGAGGTACTGTTAAATTGTTTCAACTAATGCTGTGAAGAGTTCTTGTCGATTCGAACTGATGTACATAATATTTTCTTCAATGACTAGTGATTAGGTCGCTAAATAGCAGTAGCTATCGGTACTTGGCAAGTTTGGTGGCATAGTCCTGACTAGTATTGTATGCTTAGTTATAAGTGAGATTGGCAACCACTAGATAGAGTAATGACAGACATATATAGCGGTTTCTTCTGACTGACCTATTATATCAGTTAGGTTGTTTATTGCATTAATCACTAGATTTAATAAATTGTGATGATGATGCTTACTTTCATTGTTTGCGTGAAGTCTTTTGTATATCCTTGATCTTGTTTCAACAACTTGCATGTGCTAGCAATTTGTTGCATCAGTACTACAGTACATCGCTAGAAATTCGGGCAATTGTGATGCCAAGTTTCTCGGTTGAGTGATAGTACACACCCTCTTTGTGCTCTAAATTAAGTTTTAAGCAGAAAGCGATTAGTGCAATAATCACTGCAATGTACTGGTTTTAGGTCATTGAGTTAGCAAAAGGGAAGGAGGAGTTATCATGGGTATCTCATCCAAGTGGATTAAATCGTTGGTCGGCATAAGGAAGCAAGAAAAAGGGCAGAATACAAGAAAGCAAGAAAAGGAACAAAATGCTGAGAGCACTGAAACTGTAAGTCATGGTATTCCACCTAGGTATTGTATTTTGAATTACACTCAATGCCTTATGCTTAATATTTGGTCCATTAAACCATATTATGAAGCATAGTTCTTTTATCTATGTATTTTCATTTTCCCCCTTTTCACGGGCACAATTGACAGGAGGTGCAATTATCCTTGTTCTTTGTCTTTCTCTGTGAGAACATGACAAACCTTGAAGAATCAGAAAAACTACAAAAGAATAGAAGGTTTACCAAAACTGGTTCGTTGGATGCCACGCAACTTCTGTTGTTGGCATGTCTTTGTCACAAGTTTGTTCCTCAACCAATATGCTTCATTGTTAGTGGTGTCACATAAAGAGAATAAATGTATTCCATTAGATTTTGTACCAAGAATACATGATTACGGGGAACATGACGAGAAATATCGCTGACATTACATGGCTAATGCCGGCAACTCTGCATATTAAATATGCACTGATGTAGCAAATGGTGGTTAGCTCATAATATGTAGTAATTGTCAGTGTCAGTGCTTCTGTCCCCTCACCTACCGAAGAGAAAAAAAAAAAGCATACTGGGACAAAGTTGTGGTTGAGCACTTGATGGCATCTTTCTGATTTTAATTTCTAATTTGTCTGATAGTGATGGATAGATGATTGATTTGTGCACCATTAGATTGGATTGTCCTTTACTCTTTTCATCTTGTGAATTCATTTTTTTAAGACTTGATTTGTTTTAATTCTCTAGGCAAAACATGTGAATGTGACTACACTCAAGTTGCTGCCTCTAAAGTAGTTAGCTGATTGCATAGTTTGGTTATTGTTGCTCAGAGTTCTAACAGTTCTAAACCTTTTCATGCACCACTTCATTTTGACTGTTTACTTCCATAATTCCATCCAATTGAATACATATGAATTGTACGTAGTCTGTCTCTCATGTGACTTATATGCGTTACAATGTTTTGATTCTAATATCTGTCATACACTCCTACAGTCCGACCTGACTTGTTGGTTGTCACCATTGTACTTTTCTCTATTAACCGCTGCTTTTAATTGGGATAACTTGTCACCTTGGGATGAATTACAAATGTTGTAGAGGAGCTTTACTGATCAATCGCTGCACAAACGGAAACATTCTTTGGAACCTGAAGGTGCACTTGCAGTGGGCGAAATTGCAGTACAAAGTGGACTACTGAATGATGACAACAACATACAAGCGTTTTCAAATCCGATTTGTTCAGACAGTACATTACGTGAAGTACGTGTTTCTCAGACAGAACATTATAGTAAAGAGGATTTGGCAGCGACAGTTATCCAGTCTGCGTTTCGAGCGTTCTTGGTATGCTATCTTTTTAAAACATTCCATTACCTACTGCTATAATAACAGGTTTATTCTACCATGTTATAAAATATAAACTAATTATACTAAATATTTATTATATTTGCATTCATTTTTCAATGATTTATCCAACTAAGTAACTTGGAAATTTCAGCTAGTGCGATCTATATGAAAATAGACAATGCAAGAAAAGGAGAACTTTCTTGAGATTTCTATTGATTTGGAATACTAGGAGGTCATATTATTCTTCAATGGTCAAGAAGGCAAAAACACTATGATACTGAGGCTTCTTTTCCTGACTTAAAACTATTCAGATACAAGTTATGTTATTTTATAGTAAAGCATGGGTTAAGGAACCAATAGCTTTAGTAAAATATGTTAGGGTCTGTTTGTTTGAGCTTCTGCTTTTGGCTTTGTTAAAAAAACTGCTTTTGGATTTTAGCTATTGGCTTTTATAACATTTTTTTTTGGCTTCTTATCACACCACTTCTCAGAAAAGCTACTCTTAGCTAGCTTCTCAGCTTCTATTTTATTTTCTCAGAAGCAGACTTCTCAGCTTCTATTTTATTTCCTCGGAAACAGACTTCTGGCATCTCTAGAAGCCACTTTTTAGCAAACCTGTTTGTTTAGACTTCTAGCTTTTGGGTTTCTGACAGAAGCAGAAGCCAGAAGTAGGCTGAAACAAATATACCCTTAGTTCATGATTTTCGTAGTGCTCTGGAATTCTCATCTTTTGTGTTGTATTCATATCTACCAGGCTAGGCGTGCTTTACGAGCTTTGAAAGGAATAGTTCTACTTCAAGCCCTTATCAGGGGTCATACAGTAAGAAAGCAGACAGCAGAAACACTTCAGTGTATGCAAGCACTGATAAAAGCCCAAGCTCGTGTTCGAGCAAGACAAGTTCGTGTTGCTTTAGAAAATCAAGTGGCACAAAAAAGGGTTCCTGAACAAGATGATCATGAGAACCATGTCCGAGAAGTTGAGGTATACCACATAATCCTTCGGAAGTCAACATGCTACCATATGTCTCATTTGTTACATATTTTTTGCACTATTTCTTTGTTTAGGACATACATATTATAGGAGCAAGTCAACCATACTTATTTTTCTCTTTAAGAAAGGAAGAACACACATTGAGGAGGTCCTATGAGTTTGTTTTTATCCTTTTGATGTTAATAAAACTGCACCATGCTATCAAGCTAAAGGCTGTGTTTCTTCTGACTTGGACGGATTGTACCTGAGTTTCTATAAAACGCTTCACAGATTTATGCCTTTATTCTCTATTATGTTTTTATGACATTTTACCCTTGGCCCATAGCGGCTGTGAGGGGAGAAAATGTCAGTTGGATGGAGTGGTGGGGGAGTTTGGTGGTAGCAGGGGAGGTGGATTAGGTTCGGGATAGTATTTTATTATGAGTTGACCTGCTCTTAACCATTATTTTATCATGAATTGACTTGCTCTTAACCACTGTTGTATGATATTCAATTTTTGTGTGATTGCAGCTGAATATCCTGAATTACCAGTGCTTTTTGGGCAAGCTTTGATATGTTTCCATGTATTGAAATAACTATTCCACTAATAAATGTTTCAGTCCCCATTGGCCTGAACAATAAACATCATTAATTGTTCTTATTTGTGCATATTTTTTTTGCCAACTAGGAAAATTGAGTAAGCTATATAAGTGGGATGATTCTTCTCTACTGTACCCTGTTTTTTGATATATGTTTTTTTTTTTTTTTTTTTTTTTTTTTTTTTTTTTTTTTGCTTCTGCAACAACAAAAAATGCAGGGAGGCTGGTGTGGTAGTATTGGTTCCATGGAGGAAATGCAAGCTAAAGTATTGAAAAGGCAAGAAGCTGCTGCCAAACGTGAGAGGGCAATGGCGTATGCTTTGACTCATCAGGTAATTTTTCGGGGTAAATCTACTGTACTGAAAAGTATGAAGTTGTGAACTGACCAGAACTTGTTGAGTGAATTAGCTTAATGATCTAGTGCCTGAGGATTTGTTGAATATTGTTCATGATTTTAGTCCTTTGGTCAGAGAAGTAGAAATGACAATCATGAAGGATGGTTTTGGATAATGGATGCTATGTTTATGAATGTATATGTGTTATGGTCAGCAAGAAGTATAGCAGGCATAACAAAGGAAGTCCAGAGTCGGCTTAAGAGATAAGAGATTTCAAATTAGGATTTATCTATATCAGATTTGGTTTGTTAGTTTGAATCAGATTCAGTTAGAGATAAGATTAGAGATCTGTTAGTTGAAATCAGATAAGAATTAGCTATAAGATTAGAGATAAGTTAGAGTTGGATTTGAATTAGGACTTTGTAGGCCGGTTGAGTTATCTCCTAGCTGGCTATATATACACGACAGCAACCGTGGTTAAGGAATCAATCAAATAGTTATCTTCTATCCCTTTCTCTCTCTCTATCTTCCTTATCTCTCTCTTTCTGCACCCCTTTGTTCATCCCTATCGTGATCACCCTCCTGGGCACCAGCTCGCTGGTCCTTCAAACCCTGACCCTAGGTTGTGCATAACTACAACCTGAGGAGGGCCGGTCCTATCAATTTGGTATCAGAGATGCCAGGTTCCGACGCCAGGAAAGGTGCGAGCTCTTAGGCCATGGAGACCCTTGCCAAGTTGGTGGTTGATATGCAGAAGAACATGCAACAACAGTTTGGCAATTTGGCGCAACAGGTGGCTACCATGTCCTCGCAAGTGTCCGCCATCTCTTAGCAGCTATCGGTGGTCGACAAGCACTCGCAGGATGCTGTAAGTCAGTTGGCGACATTACAAATCAACACGCCATCCAGTGCAACAACTCCTTCCTCCACGATGACCCTTCTCATGGGCACATGCGACACTTCGGGCATTCTGCCCTTGCCAAAACAGCCACATCCCCAACTGTCGTCCACCACCACTATCCACCATATACAATTTCCCCACTTCCCATCGCTCATCCCCACTTTCCCGCCTTTGCAATTTCCACCTGTGTTACAGGTTAGTAGCGCCATGGACCACAGTCATATCGGCGGCAACACCAGTGTTCCTCGTTTCCACAAGCTTGGGTTCGTGACCTTTGATGACAAGAGGATCCGATCGGGTGGCTTAATCGTTGCGAATGCTTCTTCCGTGGCCAACAAACACTGGAGAGTGACAAGGTCTGGTTGGCGGCTTATCATCTCATTGGCATCGCCCAACATTTGTACTACATGCTGGAATGCGACAACGACATGCCTTCCTGGGTGCACTTCAAGGAGCTATGTCATCTTCGCTTTGGACCACCACTTCGAAACAACCCACTTGGCGAATTGGCGCGCCTGTCCTTTCCTACTATTGTTGAAGCATACATGGAGAAGTTCCAGGCTCTCCTATGTCGCGCCGACCCTTTCTTCGGCATAGCAGGTCCAATTGTTTACTGCAGGGTTGTTGTATTGCCCTTGCATCGATGTTGAGCTTTAGGACCCAAAGGACCTCCAAGTGGCGATGAGTCTTGCACATACGTATGAACGCCGCGTCCAGGCTACGGATGGCTCTACTCCGACGACATGCTCACTTGCCCGTGTGCCAAGATGGCCATCTCCATCATAGCAATTAGCGCCCAAGCCACCTGGGGCACTGGCGTCTAGCCCTAGCGCCACCATGACGACTCCACCGCTGCACCCCTTCCGTCGCTTGTCCCCGGCCGAATTAGCGGGGAGGCAGAAGCAAGGGTTGTGTTACAACTATGATGAGCAGTATATGTGTGGCCATCGTTGTCAACGTCTCTTCTACATAGAGGTGGACGACAATGACAACGGCTAGGATGACACCCATACCGAGTGCGTTGACGACCTGGTCGTCTCCCTCCACACGCTCACAGAAATCGGGGCAGAGGAGACGATGCAGCTTCATGTCATCATCAACAATCAAGAACTCCTCGCACTGCTCGACTCTGGCTCCACCCACAACTTTCATCAATCTGTCGCTCGCTCGCCGCATTGGCCTATCTGTGAGGCTGCGTACCGGCCTGCATGTTGCGGTGGCCAATGGAGACAAGGTCGGTTGCTTGGGTCTGTGTATTGACCTGCCTATGCGCATTGGCATGGAGGATTTCATGGAGGATTGCTACGCGATTCTGCTAGGTGGCTATGATGTCGTCTTGGGGGTTCAGTATTTGCGAACCTTTGGGCGAATATTGTGGGACTTCGATGACTTATGCATGCATTCTAGCATGGTGACCGTTAGGTCTTTTGGAAAGGCCTGGGGTCTCCTCGGCAAGACATTCAGAGGATGGAAGCTCATGCCCTCCACGGCGATGACTTGGATGGGTTGCTGCACGACTTCGATGGATTATATGCAGAACCACGAGGCCTACCTCCGCAGCGTTCTCTTGATCACAGGATTCATCTATTGCCAGAAACAGCTCCCGTGGCGGTACGCCCGTATCGCTACCCGTAACTGCAAAAGGATGAACTCAAGCGGCAATGTGCCGCCATGTTATCCCAATGTACCATCTGTCCCAGCAATTCAGCGTTCTCATTTCTGGTGCTCCTTGTCAAGAAACAAGATAACACGTGACAGTTTTGTGTCAATTATCGTGCGCGTGATGAATAATGAGTGAATGGTGAAGGACAAGTACCCTATTCCGGTGGTGGACAAGCTTCTCAACAAATTACACAGTGCACGCTACTTCACCAAGCTTGACCTTCGCTCCGGATATCATCAGGTGCGCATTCACCTCGACAACATCGAGAATATGGCTTTTCGAACGCACCGTGACAATTTCGAGTTCCTGGTGATGCCTTTCGGTTTAACCAACGCACCAGCGACGTTTTAGGCTTTGATGAATAATGTGACGTGACCGTTTCTGCCAATTTGTACTTGTGTTTTTTATGACATTTTGATCTACAGTTCATCTTGGTCGGCACATCTACAACATGTTAAGGTCATCTTCGAGTTCCTGCACTACCGCTCACTAATCCTCAAGCGCTCCGAGGCATGTTCACCGCATCATCCGTCGCCTATTTGGGCCATATCATCTCGGCTAACGGAGTGGCCATGGATGGCGACAAGGTGCAGGTCGTGGTCGCCTGGCCGCGCACCGCTCTGCTCGGGGCCTGCATGGCTTCTTGGGCCTTGCATGATACTACCGCAAGTTTATCCAGGACTTTGGCGTAGTCTCCGCGCCACTAATGAAGCTCCTTAAAAAGGAGGCGTTTCCGTGGTCGTTGGAGGTGGACTCGGTATTCCAAGCTCTCAAGGCCGCCCTCTCCAGTGCGCCGATTTCGCAGTTGCCAGACTTCAACAAGCTCTTCATCGTCGCTTGTGACACCTCCGATACAGGGTTCGGCTCTACCCTACACCAGGGCGTCAGAGCCCTAGCGTTCTTCAGCTAGCCATTCACTGCTCGTCACGTCAAGCTTGTCCCGTACGAGAGCAAGCAAATTAGATTGGTACAGGCAGTCAGACACTGGCGGCCATATTTATGGGGCGCAAGTTCTGCATTCACTGACCATTACAGCCTCAAGTTCATCCTGGATTAGGGCATGTTAACCATTCTGCAACTTTAGTGGATTAGCAACTTGTTAGGGTTCGACTTCACGATGGAGTTTAGGTAGGGACACCTCAACACTATGGCAGATGCTCTCTCACGTCACGACGCCGACCAAGGGGAGCTCTTAGCCATCTCGGGACCCACGTTTCAAATCTTCAATGACATCCGCTGCGACGTGGGGGTCAACGATGAGATGGTGGGTATGCACGACAAGATTGATGTCGACAAGTTGGGCGTACCATGGCAGTTCATCGACGACCTGATCATGTATGGCCGCCACGTGTTCCTCCCCACATCGTCCAATTTGTTGACGGCCCTACTGCAAGCCGTGCACTGAACCAAGAATGAGGGAATTTAAAAGACGTTACATCGATTGCGCGTTGACTTCTACGTTCCGCATGACCGGTAGCTCATCTATGACTTCATCCGAGCATGTGTTGTCTGCCAACGCAACAAGACAGAGACCCTGCACTCGGCCAAACTGTTGCAGCCCATGGTAGTTTTGTTCGGTATATGGGCTAACATCTCCATGGATTTCGTGGAAGGTCCACCCAAAGTCCAAGGCAAGTTCGTCATCCTCACTGTCGTCGACCGCTTCTCCAAGTATGCCCACTTCATCGCGCTTTGCCATCCTTATACGGTTGCATCCTTTGCACGTGCCTTCTTCAACGACATCTTGCGTCTTCATGGGTTTCTGGCATTCATTGTAAGTGATCGTGACCCAGTCTTTACGAGTCACTTTTGGAAGGATCTCTTCCAGTTGGCAGGTGTCCGCCTTCACATGAGAACGACGTTCCACCCATAATCCGATGGTCAATCAGAGGTAGTCAATAAGGTCATTGCTATGTACTTGCGGTGCATCACAGGAGATCGACCTCGCGCTTGGTTGGAATGGCTTCCTTGGGCCGAGTACTGTTACAACATGTCCTACCACTAGGCCTTGCGTGCGTCACCGCCGGCCCTCTTGCTGTGAATGTAGGGTGAAGCGCGGATGGTTGCAGTCGATGACATGATCCGCGAGTGTGACAAGTTCCTAGTGGTGGTCTGCGAGTGTCTTCTCCAAGCTCAACAGTATGACAAGAAGTACTACAACACACAACATCAGGAGGTCATCTTCAACATAGGTGACTGGGTCTAGCTCCATCTTCTTCACCGCCAATTGCAGACCTTATCTACACGACCGGTAGGCAAGCTTGGGCCTCACCATGTTGGGCCATTTTCAAGTGGTGGCATGGGTGGGCTTGGTAGTCTACCGCCTACAACTTCCAGATGGAGCCCGGCTGCATGATGTCTTCCATGTGGGCCTCCTCAAGCGCTACCATGGTGATCCTCTGACAACGCCACCAGCTCTGCCACAGCTTGACCAAGGCCGAGCCATTCTAGTGCCATCCCAAGTGCTCCGCACAAGCATTAGACGTGGTGTGTGGCATGTGTTGGTCCAATAGGATGGTATGATAGCTGTAGAAGCTACTTGTTAGCCCGTCAAGGACCACCCAGAGTTCTAGTTCGAGGACGAGTTGTTTGCCGAGGGAGGGAGTGGTGTTATGGTCGGCAAGAAGTATAGTAGGCGCAGCAAAGGAATTCCAGAGTCATCTTAAGAGATAAGAGGTTTCAAATTAAGATTTATCTATATCAGATTCAGTTAGTGATAAGATTAGAGATATGTTAGTTTAAATCAGATAAAAGTTAGAGATAAGTTAGAGTTGGATTTGAATTAGGACTTTGTAGGCTGGCTGGGTTATCTTCTGGCCGACTATATATACATGGCGCCAACCGTGATTAAGGAATCAATCAAGAGGTTATCTCCTCTCTCTCTCTCTCTCTCTCTCTCTCTCTCTCTCTCTCTCTCTCTCATACCTGCCGTGATCACGAGGAGGGTGATCACGGCGCCAGCTCGCTGGTCCTTCAGACCCTGACCCAGGGTTGTGCATAACTACAACTTGAGGAGGGCCGGTCCTATCAATATGCCTCTTTTATTAGGTAGATATTGGGTGTGTTACATGTTTGCTCAACCTGCAAATTATTCGATAGGTCAGCGAAAAGACATCTCAATTGTTAGAAGGGAAACATGGTTTAAGAAAACCATGACTATTGTGATAGATATGAAATAATAACTACATCTGTACCTTTTGTGTTGTTGAAATACATTCTTTCTTTGTTCCCTGCCACATATAAAGCATCGCAAACAGTTTGGAGCTTGAGACATACTTAATATGACAAACATATCATACTAGTTTACTTAAAAATCAACTATCTTAATGGATGCTCATAGCAAACTATTGATAGCTTTTTATAATGCTTTTACAGTATAAACAACATTTATTGCCCCTCCAACAATTGCATTATTTTTTCAATGTCCCTTAAGTGCTGAAGTCACTGAGAAGTGCTTTTATCTTGGTCAGCGGCAAGCTAGTTCCAAGCAACATAAATCTACGAGTCTACAAGGTCTCGAACTTGATGACAACCACTGGGGGTCAAACTGGTTGGACAGGTGGATGGCTGTACGTCCATGGGAGAACAGGTTACTTGACAATAATGCGAAAGAGAGTATGCCAACACATGACGATAAACAGGATGAGGAAACAAAGTCTCAGATCACACCAAAGGGCAAGATGCCAATTTCAAGTACTGGTCCGAGCAAGAAGAAAGGCGTAAACCACAAAAAGTCATATTCCGATGTTAGTTGTACTTCGTTTGCACGACCGACAAGTGCACTACCATCCACCTCTTTGGGGTCATCCAAACAAAAGGCAAAGATTTCGGATGAAGTTTTTGAGGAAGTCAGCTCCCAAACGACAGATCTAGCTTCTAAGGCTGTGAGCAATACAAAAGATAAGCTTGTGCAAGCGAATACACCAGCCAAGAAGCGGCTATCCCTGCCAAATAATGGTAAACACATAGCACTCTCAAGTTATCCAGTGTTTTTGTAATTGATGTAGTGGATGCTTTCATCCTAGAACAGTTTATCACTGTATTTTTGGCAATTTATTGAGAAAATTGTTGGACATTTGTAGCTGAAAGCAATTTACAACCATCTAGCACAGGACACCAATTGATGCATTTCTCAAGAGTTTTATTAGTTTGTTTCCCCTTGCTAATTTAGGGTTTCTTTCAAATCATGCATTTTTTCCTATTTTCCCTTGTCAAGCTTAAGTATACCTGCCATAACCCCACCCCCCCCCCCCCCCAAAAAAAACCTATTTTGTAGAGCTCTTTGAAACAATGAATGAGAAACTAAGTTAGGGCTGCATGTGTAGTTGCTTACTATGCATCGATTTAGAAAAAACACTAGCAGACTAGCTATACAGCTCTGATTATGTTGTCTTGCATTTCCAACACTCCGTAACTGAATCACTCTTAAATTATTTATGTGCTCAAACAGTTGGTGGGGAAGCAGGAAAGGTATCGACACGCAAAAATTCGATGAACAAATCTGCCAGCGCTAGGTCTGATCCGAAAGCACGAGCAAACACTCCTAACCAAGGTGGGAAGCAAGTTGAGTTACAGGCCTGATAACAGTCTTGTTCCAATCGGACGTGTGTAAGCCGTTCTTGGTGTGTTTCCCCAGCTGCACATTCTACATCTGTGTACATAACATTTAACAACATCCTGCATTTAGATTGGTGCTGTGTTTCATATTCCTTGTTGTGCAATGTTGCTGGTGTGTTGTGCCATCTTTTATCCTGCATCGCATTTTTTCTTGTTTTACCTTCTCTGAAAGTTGTTCTAACTGCTGAAAGAGGGCCTGTGTTGTGTTGTGCCTGAAAACTATAATCCTGTGCAGTGTGCACCCTTCTTTTCTCTCTGGTTACAAAAACATGCGCTAACCTTTTTTATTGTTAACCTTTGCTGCAAGGTTTGATCAATGGCTCACTGATACTGTATCAGCAGATGCGCGCGCACATACTTTAAATTGTCATATTTTAGGAGCCATGAGGCCCTGCTTTATTAGCATGTGGAGTATTTTAGGAGCCATGGTTTCTTTTAAAAATGACTTCTTTTTTTATCCTGTGTTGGTTCATGGAAGGCACAAACATATTCTCTTTTTGATAAAGGCCATAAAAGTAATTAGTGGAGCAATATAGACAGAATATGCCTGATTGAGCTCCTCTGCTCTCTATGATTGGATGATTGGACCTCTGACCCCTCTATCAAGTGTGTGGAAGTTTCTTGGGAATTGTGAGCCTGCTTTTGCAGAGCACCACCCTCTGCTGGTACACCTTTGAATACAATCATTCAGGTCAAAGCTGCATGCTCTGCAGATTTGCCTTCCTGACCTTGACCTCCCCTGTGTTGGGGATCATGTGGCGACAGTGGCGTTCTATGTGTGAAGGTGTCAAGGCACATTGGTTTGTGACTGTGTACTGCTACCTTTAGTTCAAATTACGTTTAGTTAACTATTTTAAATTTTGATTATAAATTATTTTTTATATTAAATTGGGATACTTAAAATGAAATAAATAAATTTGTCTTGAAGAGTACTTTCATAATATTATATTGCTTAATTTTAACAATATATTACAATAAGAAAATAGTAGTTAAAGTTGATTTTTGAAGACCACGTCGATATTAAAAAGATATTTATTTTGGACCGAAGGGAGTATACCGCTAACATCGTGCTAGCATTTGATATCTGTTACTACAAAATTGGGACCTACTCGATTGTCTCGTACATGCCCCAATCTAACCACTGAAAAACGATTAAATACGTTTGGTATAAACAAGTTTTGCAGGAATGTCACATACATCCCCATGTTTTAATTCCCAACTAAGGCATGTTTGAAAGAGCGGTTTTGGGATCCAAAACCCTAGGATTCGGTACGAACTTGAATTAAAACATGCCGGAATAGGGTGTTTAGGACCATTGCCGCTTGCAGTAGGTGGCACAAACACTAGTGAGGAATCTTCTTGTAAACTAGGTTGATCTAAGGTCGTGCAAACTCTTTTTCTACTTAATGAAATACACGCATCCCGCGTTCTCGAAAAAAAACTTCAATTGAATTCTAAAATTTCGTAGACGAATCCTTCTCTTTCTATGCAAGCCCCGACCCCCGAGACGTTGAGAAACGACCAGAAACAAATACCCAATTCGTGGACAACAGCGCAAAGGGAATCTACTGTGTTTCGCTCCTGTAACTTTGTTTTTGCCAACCAATGGGATCGTTGAAGTATGGGGCGCACGCCTTTGGATCCCGGCTGACACTGATCTGGATCAGATCTAGCTACCTGCATGTTCTGTCGCTCTTTTTAAAGGCTCGTCGTTGCGCCCTCTCCCCGTTCGCATGTGGACGGAGAAATTAAAAATAGATAATATATGAACATATTTACCGAAATAGATAATATATTGATGTATTTATAATTTTAGCATCCGTATTCGATACATTATTTACTGAAAAAAGATTTTCGGTATACCATATCTCGAAAATACGCGGGTCCGGCTATATTCGATACACTGTGTGCTGAATATGATCGGCCCGGCTGCCGTCAACTCGTTGCCACGTCATGTCTCGTCGGGGTCTCGTCAAGTTTTTATGCTGTTGGTGCTCTCGACATGGCTGGTTGTGTTGGTGTTGAGTGCGTCATGTTTTGTGCTGAGTGCATTGCCTGCTGCTATTTGTGATGAGTGCGTCGCTTGTTGCCCGCTATAAGCAGGGGCGGGCACACGTGAGGTCATGGGTGTACAGATGTACACCCAAATATTTGTCCCATTCTTTTCTGGTTCAGCCATTTTGTTCCGCTGTTGCAAGATTACTCAAAAATTCATATTTTCAATCTCTTTTCCCTATAAGTTTAGACTTTCTAAAAGGCTCCAAAAAATCTACCAATTTTTGTGTAGGTTGTATAATCTATAAGCAACCCATTTTAACTGGTTGCACTTAAAAAGCTAGAATAGAATTCAAATTAAAATTCATTAAAATTGATTGTTTTTGCACATTTCATGAATTTTTAGAGCTTTAAAAGAATTCCCAAAAATAAGGAAAAATCGCCAATATTCATCTTAATTAATGGGCTAATTTCTAAAATTATCCCCAGATCTAAGTTATATAGTGAAATTTCAAGCTTCTTCATATGACCTCACTTTTCCTGAATTTGATCAATTCCAATTAAATGCAAATGCATGCAACAATTGTTCAAAAATGATCAAAGATGATGCTCATGTTGTATATGTATGTCAATTGTTGTTACTGAAAAAAAAAATATTTCCAGATAGAATCTAAAATCAAAATATTTCTGAGAGAATCCAAACGCTAGGCGGGGTGCGGTGACGGCGCGGGCATGAGCGAGGCGCAGCGCACACGGCTACGTGCGGGCACGATCACGATGGATATGTACACCCAAGTTGAAAATGCTAGGCCTGCCACTGGCTATAAGGTGCATGGTGAGGAGGAGCAGCAGAGGCGTGGAGCAATAGAGGTAGCGCGAGGTGAGCAGCGGAGCTCAGGCGAAGAGCAGCAGCGTAGCGCGAGGCGAGGAGGACCAGTAGCGTGAGGAGAGGAGGCTTAGCAACGCGAGATCAGTTATAGTAAGTACTTAGATTATGTAGGTAATTAGTATTTAGATTAATAATAATTAGAGTAAGTAGATTGTTTAATCCATTCAATTAGATTTGATAAATCAAGTACTTAGATTATGTATGTAATTAATATTTAGATTAATAATAGTAATTAGAGTAAGTAGATTATTTAATGTATTCAATTGCATTTGATAAATAATATTAAGTTGATAAATTAGAGTACTTATGTTGTTTTTTATTAATACTAGTACTTACGTTATTTAATCTATTCAGTTACGTTATTTTTTATTGAACCATGAAGCTTGATATTATTGTCACGGTCGTCTTCCCAAGCTTCTTCAGCTACGGTACGATGAGAACCGTAAGGGAAGGCTGATTTTCACATGGCAGTAGGTACAACGATTATATGTGTTTTTCAATTGCCATGATAACCTGTTACTTACTCAATACATGTATTAGGTACCTTTGCAGTTGATCCGTTGCGTGACAGAAGTGTGCGCAAGATTAAGGAGTTGGACCCTCATTACACGAGCCACTCGCACGGGCAAGACTACTACCGTTCACTCTCATGATGGTCGAATCTCCCATTGCGGGTGCTGGTAGGACTCCCCTCCTGCCGACTGAGGTGTCACTGCTCATAGGTCTCGTCAACTGTTGGCGTCCTGAGACGCACATGTTCCACTTTCTTTTTGGTGAAATGGTCGTAACTTTGAGGGACGTGGCCATGCTGACCGGACTGCCGATCATGGATGTCCCGTTAGTACTTTCGCGACCAGCAAAGAAGTAGTGGAAGAGTTACATTTAGACCATGTAATTATTTGTTATGTAATGCACTTTATATGTCTAGTGCTATTCATGCTTCATTGAGCTTCTGTATCTTGAAGGATTAGTGTGCAATATGACATGAAGGATGTTGGCTTTTGCATGTTCTGGATTCATAGGCTATCACAGTTTGGTCCATGCCCACCGGATGCGGACGAGGCTGCCTACACCTCTTACAGTTATGGAGCTGGGAGTATCTCTCGGTTTGTGGACTATGGGTGAGCAAGGGCTACTATCCAGTCCCCATCTCCGATGGCGTTGCAGATGACATGAGACCTATGATAGGGTATCGGTGGTTTCATACAAGGCTGAGATGGACTCACTAGCAAGACCATGGTAACTACTCCCCGATGATCAGTGATCTGGACATCCTCAGCGTCGATCTCGTGGAGTGGGATCCATTATGTATGGAACGAGTGGCCGAAATTGCGATTGGAGGCCTCATCGCATCTGTTGGTGTATCAAGAACCGGGGGTCCCTGAGTCCCGAGGCCAGGCCAGCCATCCGCCACATGGCGCCATCCCGCGAGGTCCCTCCTGCGGGGTGAGGAAAGTTCAAATCCCGGAAGAAGGTGCTCGAGGCCATAGTCCGTGGTTCCCAAGCACTCCCGTTCCCTGATGATCCGCGGAGTTTAAGTACCGGGAAGAAAGTGCTCGGGGAGGTGTCCGGTCACCCCCGAGCGCCCTAGTCCCCCGACGATCAGAAGAGCTAAGTTCCGGGAGAGAGTGCTCGGGACTGCGTATGGCAGCTCCCGAGCGCTCGGTTCCCCGAAGGTTCGTGCACCCGGTACCCCGAGGACAAGGATAGGCATTCTCGGGAGAGAGTGCTCGGGGAGGTGAACAGTACCCCTGAGCACTCGGTGCCCTGACGACCCAGGAAGACCCCCGAGGCACCCGCCGATGAGGTGTCAATCAGTCAGAGGTCCGAGGCCGCATTCAATGAGCGTGCGTAGCCTGACATCCCCAACTGCTCCCGCCGCAGTGTCAGTTCCTGCCATGTTTTGGCAGAGAGGCGTGGGGCTATTAATTGCACGGGTCCCGTCCCGTATCATCCGGTGTGTTTCGGGATAACATCACCAGGATCAAGGCGTTCCGTCTGCCGCCCTGCTGTGGCAGAGGAACAAGATAGGGCGGGCACGCCGGGTTGCTCTGCGGCTGTCCGGTGGGCCCTCTCTACGGCGCCCGTTGCCAGGGCGTTTATGGTGACAGGTGACCGGGCGTGCGCCGTGTTTTCCACCCCCCGGTCACTTCACCCAGAAGAAATGATGACGCCTTTCCCAGTCATGGCGTCTTGGAACTTGTGCCCCCCTCCTTCCCGTTCGAGGCATGTCACAGCCGGCGAGTGCATAAAAGAGTCGGCACACAGAAGAGAAAGAGAGATCGGAAGACGAAGAGAACCCAACCCAATCCAAGAAGAGAACAAGAGACTGCAAGCACCCAAGCAGCGAGAACGGAACCATAGACGAACACAACGCACAAAGGACAGTCCCTGCCCAAGAACAAGGAGCCTCAAGCTCTTAGTTAGACAAATATTCTTGTAACCAGCACATCCTTGAGGAACTTCCTCAGGATAGTTATTACATCCATACAGGAGTAGGGTATTACGCCCCCGTGCGGCCCGAACTTGTCTAAATTCCAGTGCATTTACTTCTCTTTGCACTAGATCATCACCCCACCACCAGCCGTTGCATTTACTCTCATTCATTTCTTCGACGAACTTATTCAGGATCATCCCCCGGCCGAATCTCTAAAAAGGGGTCTCTCGGGATCCCTGCGACATGAGTTAATCCTCCGACAGCATCCTCTTGTTTACGTGACCCAGACTTATGGATGACCATATGCTTCTTTTTGCATATGAAAAATGTAGAAGATTCTCCTGAGCGTGTACAAAGGCAGTTCGTGATACCGTTCCCGCACGAGTGCCACCTTACTCTGCGAACTTGTACAACTGGCCCCCAGACCCTTCCTTGAGGATCGCGCCCGCCTTTTTCATATTGTGGTAAGTGATGTGGTACTTCTAACGATTTTCATTAGTATTACATCTATATTACTAACATGACCCTCATTTTATACAGACCGAAGCGACGTACGAAATGCATACGCGAGCAAAGCAAGCTTGTGGGGAAGCAAGCGGGTTATCAGCGCAGAGTGATCGGAACCCTCTCTGTAATTACATGAGGACAAAAGGGTATTGCTTGCTATCCGTGTTATGTGGTCTAGGTGACTGTGCCCCGCGTTTGACGGGGTACAACCTACCAATCATGGACCCGTGTCATGCCTCCCACAGTAGGTGCTCGTCCAGTGCCCGTGATAAACCCATTTGGGCACAGTTATGAGAGGCATCTTCGGCTGCGGAGCATCATGTGTCACGTTTTGGTGCTAAAGCCGAGGAGTTAATCGCACAAACCTTGCCCTGGTCGCTCGATGGATCAGGGTTTAGAAAATATCTCCCACCGATTGCCACATCCCTCGTGGGACCTATTAGCCCGAATACCCCTTACTTAATACTCTGATAGGTACTTTCAACTATTTGTTTCTGTATTCGTTAAAAATCAGTAGTCAAAGTATGAACATCAAAGACAAAACTATCAATTATTTAAAATTCATAGATAGTATGAATTTTGGACATAGTTGTTTATTAGCAAGAGAGACCAAGTAAAGAGAAAGAGAGAACATCCATTGGAACTCTATTGGCAGAGCCAAAGGGAGTGGTCGAGCTCGCTGGGGTTCGAAGCCCCAGCGTCGTACATACCCTTTAAAAATAGCCACCCTTTAAAAATAGCCTTCAACGAAAGTTCTGAGTTAGGAATCCGGCTAAAAAAAAAATTGGAACTCTCGGAAGAACATAAATTTCCTTTTAGATGTGGAGGGAATGTTCATATCCCGTGGAGTTCCTTTGAAGTAATCCTACAATTCAAACACCGCAGCACCGGCTTGGAACAAGAATTTCGCAAAAAAAAAGGAGTTCCGTTGGAAATAACCCGTTCAATATATACGTGTACAAGCTCACCCAATCCATTATCCACTTGTTCGTAGAGAAATGACTGCAAACTCAATCAACACAAAAAGATTCACTATTTACGTTTATATAATTGATTGAAAATTCTCAAAAGAGTCTACACTCGCTCAGCTTGCCAAGGTACGTACGTGGGAAAAGGACGTCAGTACGTATTAGTAGCGTTTGGCTACTACCACTGCCTTGTCTCGTTCTCCTGTTCTTTTGTTGATATTCTTGGGAGCAAGGGGCAGCTGAGATTTTGTACATCAATATCCGCTTGTAGGTCCATTGACAGTAAACACAAATGATATAAATAGATTTATTAAAAATAACATCACAGCTTTATTCAGACTACGTATCCACTTTTAGATGTTTTACCGACCAAAGCAATACTATTATGCAGACCGTCCCAATATCCGAAACGGTTTTTGGCTTCTTAATAGTTAAATATTCGTGTCGTGTGTTGTGACGGGAGCTAAAAAATTTATAAGATAATATTTAATGTCATGCGATGGGGCCAAAAGAGGAGCTTATTCGGTGTGGCACACTAGAAGAAAAATAATTTATACAAATAGTTCGAAAACTCCGTACAAGATACTTTTTGGATCGTCTGTGAAAAAGAGTCTATACAAATTAGATTTGTACAAACGATTTTTGAATCATCTGTACAAATCATTTGTACAAATCATTTGTACAGATGGCTAATTATTAGAATCGTCTGTACAAATCAGATTTATATGGATGGTTTTTGAATCGTCTATATAAATCATTTGTACAGATGGCTCATTATTGAAACTGTCTGTACGAATGATTTGTATAGATAACTTATTATTGGAACTGTCTGTACTAAGTTTTCTGAGCTAAAAAAATATTTTTTCTACCCATACTAGCCTCCTATATTATTATATAGGCGTGGTCATAAGTCACACGATTTTTCACGTAAAATACTACGAGTACATTTTTTAGGAGTCGAACCCGTAACTTCTAACCTTGCGCGAATCTTCCTTACCGTCCCACCTGTTGTTCATTGCTAACCAGTGTATGAAAATAATCTATATAAGATATACGCTCAAAATGAGTGGGATACTATTAGTACAGATAGTTCTAAACTAGAATTATTTGTACTATTAGTACAGACGGTTCTAAATTAGAACAGACGGTTCTAAATTAGAACAGACGGTTCTATACTATTACAAACGGTTATAGTTTATAACCATTTGTACTGTAGCGTCCCGTTTTGTTGCAACTGCTCATTGCTATTTTCTCAGACGGTTCTAGTTTGGAGTCATCTGTGGTACCTTTTGTACATGTGGCTTCATAGATCCGTTTGTACAAGGACGTCCCATTAAATGGATTCTGTAGTAGTGGCAACCGTGCCGCTGGCTAGTATGCTAGGAGTGTTTTATGTGCAATGGCAATACTTTAGTTTCATTGAATACAGGAAATTTCTTGTACATAAAAATACATTTGTATAAGGTATGTATCAATATTTGGCACATTAATTTGCAACTACTGTAACTATGCCCTCCAAACCTCAAGGAACCAAAGAAAAAGATATGCACATTATGAGTGACAACTTTAGTGAATAAGATAGGCAAACAGAATTTTCTTACTTACCATTGGGCAATTGACTATGAAATAGGTTCCTCCCCTTCTCAGCGTATGAAGTCCAACACTAAAACTATTGATCCACCTTCGGTTGCCTTCATCTAAGGGCAAAAGCTTTAGTGGAATGATTTTCTGTAGATCCTCTTTTCTCCTCTATAATCAGCAAAAGGCAAATGTAATGAGCACTAGATGAACAGTTTTTAACTAATCACTCTACATCCTACAACAACAAAATTCATATAACTGGAAGACTAAAGCACTTGTCAGAGCAACAACTATTGACATTCCGTTCTTCTTTCGACTGTAACACCCATACATTACAATACCACTAATCTAACTGGTGCCAAAAGAATAACAAACACCATATTTAGAAAACTTCGAAGCATATTTACACCCACCCCAAAATATTGCACAACCATGTCTGTCAATTTAGCATTCCTTCTTTTTCTGTTGAATTAATTAGCAACTAAAACTTATCTTAACAAAACATGTAATTCAGAAAGTATCGTGACTAACTATTCTTAATATACATGCTAGCAAAGAACCACACACCAATTTAATGGGGGTTAGAAAATTGTATCACAGAATACATCTAAAGGTGAAGGCAATTGATCATTCTTGATGCTAGCTATACTCTGACTCGATATGACCACAGGTCCCTGTCACAACTTACAGTGGCACAATACACTTCTTAAAGTAGTTTTACAGAACTAAACCTCTAGAAATAAAATCTTGGCCTCATATCCTCTAAGGTCATACCATGAATATTGTTATGCACCTTCCAAAAAAAGTTCAATATACATATACTATTAATTCATGTCTATGGTTATCCATTTCACAAGGCTGTTTGGGAGTTCAATAAATGCATCTTAATGCAAATGGCAATTTAAATGACATGAACTTATAATACTGGGTAAAGAAGTTTAAAGATTGAACCTTAAAACAAGTTCCCTAATGATGTATTGTGTGATGTATCACAAGATCTCCTGAAAAGTTTAAACCCTAAAATAGCTATCATGTTATGTTGACAACTGGTGATCAGAATGACCATAAATACCATTCGATAAATGATGATTGCATACAAAACATTATGCAGGTAAGTGATGTATTCTGGTCCCAAGCTTTAGGGAACATCATTTACGCAGGCTGATTATTAATCACTACTATTAATAAAGTACCACCTAGTAAGGAGTTTGTAGCTCTATATTATTTCTGTTTAATCAAACGATTCTGTAGTTTCAGTGTGTGCGAATTCATAATCTGATCCAAAGGAAATAGTACAACGCAATCCCAAATAAATAGATCTACGTGACAAATCCTACCACCAAATCCTCCTAATCGATTGTCCAATTCAATCCTACCTGACCAAACAAACCCATTTCAACTCAGAAAAATGGGGAGGGGGGATGGTGGGTGTTACCTCGGAGGCAAATTCTGGCCGGAGATCTTGTGGTGGTGGTTGCCGAAGGGGCGGTAGAGGCGGTTGTAGGCGGCCTTGCTGACGAGATAGATCCTGAAGGCGACGATGGTGATGCTGAGCCCCAGGGTGGCATGACGTAGCTGGTTCCCCACCAACGATTGCCTCCGCCACTCGTCCCGCCACTGGAAGAACTCCCCATCGCGTTCAGACCCTTCCCTCCGTTCGGTAATGCCTCCGCCGCACTGGATCTTGTGCGGGAGATAGCCGCATTGCCACACACGGTGCCATGGCAGTGGTGGTGGTGGTGGAACGTAAGGGAGAGGAGATGGGATGAGGCAGTTGTGGGGGTCGCAAGGAAGGGAGATGGGGACAAGATACGACGGTGGGGTGGTAGAACTGGTTGTAGGTGGGCTCGTCGATGATGTATATCTCGAAGGCGACGATGGCGATGTCGAGCCCTAGGGTGGCATGATGTAGCTGGTTCCCCACCAATGGGTGCCTCCGCCACTTGTCCCGCCGCCGGAAGAACTCCCCTGTCACATTCAGACCCTTCCCTCCGCTCGCTAACGCCTTCGCCGCCCTGGATCTCCCACGGAAGATGGCCGCATCGCCACGCACAGCGCCATGGCAGCGGTGGTGGAGGTTAGAGGGATGGGATGCGGTGGCGGTGGTGCAGATGAGAGCAGTGGGGGAGGAGAAAGGCGAGCGAGCATGGAGGCTTTAGGAATGGAACACAGGGCCACACGTCGGCGCCGAGTTTTGGAGAGGGGGCAGAGTATGGAACTTACAAACCGCGTAAAGGCTTTAGAAATCACTATGTATTTTTAAATAGTAGAGATTTGAAAAAAATATGAGATACGAGTTGCTCAATTGCTCTGTAGCGAGCACTCTAAGAGACACGTCGTTACTCAACAAAGTCACAAGCGCACAAAGGTTTCGTACCCTACAACTCTACGTACTTACCACTGGTTAGATAGACTTTTTTTAAGCTTTTTTCTAAAAAAGTTAGAAACCATCTGAACGACTAGTTTCTGACCTCAGTTTTTTGGTTTTTGTTGACTAAGAAAACGGTTATGGCTGAAATAAACTAAAAGTTAACAAGCAGATTCTAGCTATCTTTTCTAACTTTTTAGTGTATAAAAAATTAAAAATTTATTATAAATTCTAACAACTAAAATTCAACACTAGCTTTGAAACACAGGTATCCAAACGGTCCCTGCGGGGGCACGCAAAATGCATGGCTGATGCTATGGGTGGCCCCGTCATTTCATTGGGGTCGGCGTCGCCACGTTGGCCGCAACGCGCCAGCCGCCCACACCTACCACTTCGCTCCGCTGCCGTCCAGTAAAAAATTCGGGCAACATGGCCACCGACACGTGGCCCCACCCGTCAGCCTCCACCCGCCCGGCCAGGAGTAGATCGATCCCTGCGGCCACGTGACGTGACAGCACTCGGACGCTTCTAGGCGCGAGAGGGTGCGTGGAGATTCGTGCCCGCGGGCGGATCCAACGGCCGGGACCCAAAAATAGGTGAGCTGACGACGAGCCGAAGTAACAGACAGCGGGTCCATCGTTGTCGTCGTCGCCGATTAATTGCAACGCCCACCCCTTAATTAAGCTCTCTAGGGTCGGGCGGGCCCACCGTCCCGTGAGAGCGACGAGCGGACGCCGCAGATAATAGGCGCCCACGTCTCGTCGCCCCCCTCCGCCTCATCACTCCTCCCGTTTCGTTCCACCGCCACCTCCGTTTCTTCCCTCCCCTTCCCCGGCACGACCCGGCCCAAAGATCTCCAATCCCCACCGCCCCCACCTCCAGGGATCTGTCTCCTGGCGAGCTCCCCCGCGCGACTGGATCCGCCATTCCCGACTCGGCGCCGGGTTTCTTCGCCTGGTCTGGTTTGGTCGCTCCGTTCTTGGCAGGGCCTCTGCGGTTCTGCTCCATTCTTGGCTTGGGTTGTTCTTGCCTGCCGCTCGTGGATCTTGCGCCAGGCCGAGATGGGGTTTGATCGGTTTGGAGCCTAGGGCATAGGCGGCGGCGCGATGCCATTGGCCATTTCTGGAGGAATCCATTGCCCAATTTCTTCGGCTCCTTCGATTCATCCTACATAGTAAGAAATCTTGCATTTGTTGTTTTGTCGTGTTTCAATCTCCTTGCTAGTCCCCAAATCGCAAGATCCAGTTCGCCGGACCTTCCATTTGTCCCCAATTTGAGGGGGGCTGTCCCCATCAATCGCTCTCAACCCCCTTCTTTTTCCTTGGAAAATCCTATCCTTTCCTCCCCTACCGAATCACGCACCCAAGATCCACTGCATTGGCCGCGAGCTGCTCGCATTCTGCAAATCTTGATCGAAGAAGCAGTCGCGGCCGCCACTGGCCAGAGATGACGTCGCCGGCGACGACGACGTACACCTCACCGTTCGTGCTCTCCGTGCTCCTGCTCCTCTCCATCCCGGTCGTCTTCCTCCTCGCGCCGCGCCTCCTCCCGCCCAAGACGCTCCCGGCCATCTCGGACGCCGACGAGTCCGACGACCTCGCCCTCTTCCGCCGCGCCATCCTCTCCTCCTCCACCGCCACGCCGACGCCCTCCTCCGCAGCCTCCTACTTCTTCCGCCGACGCCCGGCCCCCAAGGTCGCCTTCCTCTTCCTCACCAACTCCGACCTCGTCTTTTCCCCGCTCTGGGAGAAGTTTTTCCGCGGCCACCACCACCTCTTCAACCTCTACGTCCACGCCGACCCCTACTCCGTCCTCGAGCTGCCTCCCACTCCCTCCTTCCGCGGCCGCTTCGTCCCCGCCAAGGCCACGCAGCGCGCCTCCCCTACCCTCATCTCCGCCGCGCGCCGCCTGCTCGCCACAGCGCTCCTCGACGACCCGTCCAACCAGTTCTTTGCGCTCCTGTCGCAGTCCTGCATCCCGCTCCACCCGTTCCCTACCCTCTACAATGCACTCGTATCCGACAATGCCGGCCCTCATGGCCGCCACCGCAGCTTCATAGAGATAAAGGACAACATTGACAACGACTCCACGCTGCTACACGATAGGTACTATGCCCGAGGTGATGACGTGATGCTCCCGGAGGTGCCATATGATCAGTTCCGCGCCGGGTCGCAGTTCTTTGTGCTGATCAGGAGGCATGCCATCATGGTCGTGAGGGATATGCGGCTGTGGAAGAAGTTCAAGCAGCCCTGTCTGATCAAGCGCAGGGATTCATGCTACCCGGAGGAGCATTATTTCCCCACATTGCTGGATATGCAGGATCCTGAGGGTTGCACCAAGTATACCCTGACAAGGGTAAATTGGACAGATTCGGTCGCGGGTCACCCACACACATACCGGCCTGGAGAGGTGTCGGCGAGCCTGATCAGGGAGCTGAGGAAGTCGAACGGGATATACTCATACATGTTTGCCCGCAAGTTTGCTCCTGAGTGCCTTGAGCCATTGATGGAGATTGCGGACTCAGTCATCCTACACGACTAGGCCAGAAGCAACCCCCATTTGAGGGAGTCGGAGTTTGTACACTGAGACGAGTGAGGTATGGAAATGTGCACTTGCTGCGGTGTTGCTGAAAGAACTAATCTTCTTCTATTTAGGTGTTGTGTTGGAGAGAAATGTCTCCAAATGGAGTGTACATAGTACGGAATGCGAGAGTAGTAGGTTGTTCAGTAATTTGTATGCTTGACAATTTCATAATAAAGAGGCATACTACATTAGATTGTTATTTTGTCATCAATTGGAATGGTTGTAACATTAGGTGGTTGTGTCGGGCGTTGCAAGTTTTCTGCTTCTGTTAGGCCGATTGGAAAATATTGGCAGAAATGTTGGCCTATATGGTTCATCTAGTAAGCTGAACAATGATTAGGTCATCTTGGAATGCTTCCTTTCGTAGTTGTTTCTGTGTGTAGTAGAAGAAATTGTTGTTCAAGCCAATTCTGTTTAACCTGCAATGCCTTGGTAATTTCATAACAAAGAGACATACCACAAATGCCTTGGTCATGCTAGATTGAATGTACATTGCGATTGCTGGCTGTCTGTTTCTTGGTTCTGTTGAACCTGCAATGCCTTGTGCTGCGATCTCAGTGACGTGAACACATTTCTGTTGCTGTTACTGGTGGCAATTTATATGCTAAGTCAAATGCACGTTGCTACAGAAATCGTTACTGTCAATTTCTTGATCCTTTTGAAACTTTACTCGGTACTCACGTAATTTGCTCTGCCACTTAATTCTTTTGCATTGCCAATGCTTTCATGGTTCTGCAGAACTTGCTGACCTTGTTTCAGGCATTGAAGAAAGGGAAATTTTCATCCATGCTATCAATTCTCAACTGGTACCAAAAATAACACCGTTTCTTCCCCTCTTTCGTCCATACCACCACACTCCAGGTTCTTCCAGTTGTACCACCAAATACCCCTCCTCCTTCACGGCAGCTTTCCTCGGGACAAAATTACCTGTGCCTGACTAGTTCCATCGGTCACAACCCCCAACTCTGACCGTCATCCTGATGGGTCATAGGCAGTAGGTCAACGAGTTGAGGATCATGAGCGCGAGGGTGACGACCATGGAAAGCACGGTGAGTGCTAGCATCAACATGAGCGCAAGGGTGACGACCATGGAAAGCACGGTGAGTGCTAGCATCAACACATTGGCCGCCACCTCCCGCATGTACTCCGTTGCTGCCAGTGCCAGCACCATCTAGGGGAACGAGTAGGCCCACAACGCCACGCCGAACCGACACCAACGCATCGCCCGCTTGAACAATGTTGGATAGAATGGTGGTGAGCTTGCACACGTGAATCCAAGTGAGTAGGGAACCTCTGGGATGGCTGTGAGCTCACACGCGAAGGGGATGGGCGCTCGGATGCTTGAGAGCTGGGCGACGAAAGGAAGAAGTCGTTGCAACTTGAGAGGACAACAGTGGCGGGAATTTGCCGTGGCGGGCAGCAGGCGCTGACGTCCAGATTCCTCCTCAAATGCATCTAGGAAGCGGACCTTAGATGAAATCTTTAAAGTGATGAACTCGGATTCATCATCTACTTGGTTCTTTTATGGTTGTTATATGTAATTAATTGACATATCATAAGTGCTTCAGATAAATGAGTGCAAAGATCAGCAGGAGAGCCTTTGGGTCTGTTTGGTAGAGCTCTCTCTGACCTAAATTCTCTAGAGGGAGTGGTTCTATGGCTGGAAGTAATTTTCTAACGATTCTATAGAAATTTTATGGAGAAAGTGATTTTGTGTGGAAAGTGAATAAGGGAAGCTACTCTTTTAGCTTCTAGCATCTAGTTCATTTTAGGGAATCACTCCCACATATTCCACTCTGGGAGTTAAAACTGAAAACTGTTGTTTGATAGAGCTCCTTCTAATTTCACTTGAGAAGTTGCTTTGCGAGCTCTGCCAAATAGGATTTTGTATGATTGCTTGCTTGTACAAGAAGAACTCGGTGCAACTATGCTTTTGGATCTCATAGTGGATGCGGTGCTTGATAGTCTCGTACGACTCATCAAAATGGCTAGCACTGTCGAAGCAGTGGTGGGCCAACGACAGGAGAGCTCGCGACCGCCATAAAGAACAGGGAGCTTGTCGCCTCCTCGTAGGGGCATTTTGGTCTTCACGACTTTGTCAACATAGTGGGTGTTGACATATGGTGGTACGGATGAAGGAAAATTTATATTACATTGGGAAAATTTTATTTATTTGTGAGGGTGGAAATATTTATTAAGCAAGACCAAGAAAGGAAGAAAATAGAAAAAAATGACTAGTAATTGTAGGATGACTTACATCTAAAGAATAACTGAGAAGGCTAAAGCAATCTATATTTGCAATTAAAGAGAGTAATATCTAATAGCAGGAGACATTCATCGAGCAAGTGGAAATCCTTTTATAGGAAACCTCTATTGGGGAATACTCCTTAATGTGAGTTTTGCTTAAGTCTTGAATAAACTCTAGGGCATACATTATGTATAGTTACAACTCGAATTACTTTGGATCCATCTAGATGTATTTGGGGGCACCACATTTTTAATACAGTAACAATAACGGGATCCTGATCGAATAAGCCTAGTGGATAGTCTACATAAACGATATATTGAATTCCTCCCCAACAACGGGCTCAATATAATAGCATTTACCTTTGTAACAAACACTGGTAAGTCCATTAGATTCTTAGGACACCTTGACCCAAAAGATCCCAAAAGAGCTTGCTATCAGGAGGCCAGACGTGAGGCCATTGAAGACTACTTAGGATCTGCCAACAACGGTCAAAGACTACTTAGGATCTACCCGATAGGAGTTGAAGACTTGCCGAACCGTGAAGAGCTGGAGCAATGCCCAGACAGGGTGTGGCAACCGTTGCCAGCCAGACTTGGCACTAGAGGCATGCCCTGATGGATGGGTTGGCCAACCCGAAGGGGCATACCCTAGAGTTGGCCAACCCGAAGGGGCATACTCTGGAGCAACGCATGGTCACCTCCATGCCTCGCCAGCACGAACTCGGCCATGAATGCCACTAGCATCCAGGGAGCAAATTGCACTTTCTACATCCAAAATGCGTTGCTTTGATATTTTGACACCGCTAACATTGGCTTCGCCAAAATATCACCTAAAAGATGGAACACTTTGATTCCATGATATTCTACCAATTTTAATCTATTTCCTTTTCTTTTCCTTGTTTTTGGTGCACAAAAGGACACTTATGCCCTAACCTCAACAACACTTACTTTCAAACAGGAAAGGGCTTCTGTGTCACTTTCTATTCTGTTGGGGCAGCTGCGTCGTCGCGGCCTTCGGTCAGAGCAGACCCACACCTCACCTGGGTCTGATCTAGGTTGGAGCCATGCATGGCCTTCGATCCGCGCGGGCCGGCTGGCCTGGGATTGACTAGGAGAGGTGGATCGATCTCCAGGCGAGTAGGATCGGCGGGGAGAGGTGGAGCGAAGCAGAGCAAAATGAGCAAGAATTGAGTGAAACGAGCAAGTAAGTGTTTTTGAGGCAAGGACATAAGTGTCTTTTCATGCACCAAAACTAGGGAAAAGAAAGGGAAATAGATTAAAATAGGTAGAATGCCATGAAATCAAAGGGCTCCATCTTTTGGGAGCCATTTTGGTGAAGCCAATATTGACTGTGTTACAAACGCCGAAGCCATGTGTTTTGGATGTCAAAGCGCAATTTTCTTGCATCCAAGTGGTGCCGTACGGCAAGATGGAGCACCAGGAAGAGGTGGATCGTGACTTCTCAGTGATGGATAGTGGCTCTCAATGGGCAGGCACACAGATCGAGCTACCACCATGTAGATCCAGCCACACCCACACAGATTTGGCCATTAGTGTACCAATCTTTGCACCACCGTCACCATTAGCACAACCACCACCAGATATGGAAGAGGATTATGGGAGGAGAGGGAGATATGGAGGGGAAGGAGGCCACGATGGACGCCGCTGGCTGACGCCACCACATTGTCCAACTGTGTCATAGTGGCAATGGCAGCCCCGCTGGTTTGGTTCTTGGGGTGGGGAGGTTGGGTTTGGGTTGCCCTTGTGTCACCCCTGTGAAACGACACGAAGGCCTCTTTTCTCCTCGGTGCACCCACTTAGCAACTTTCATTTTTTTGCAATTGCCACTAACATTTTTGGTTCCTCAATTTTCTTTACTTTTCTGGTGATTCTTTCATTTTTGTTGACTTTAAGCCAAAGGTTAGTAACATTTACAAGAAATCACCAAACACAATGGCGGGCACAATCAGAGACAAGGGTGTACATATGTACACCCAGTTTTTTTTTATGATTTTTTCTATATGTACTATTTAGTAGATAAATTCTCTAATAGATAGTAGTTAACGTCACCAACTCGCAATGATGGCCCAAGTCACAGCGCCGCAGTGAACACTAGTTCCACGACGGACCCACTGTCATGCGCCCACAACCCACCCCTATGCCCCATTCCCCATCGACTATGAGATGGATTTGGGTGACGACGGTGGCAACGCCGGCGCGGGCCAGGTGAGGCGTGGTGCGGGCACAAGCCACGTGGTTGTGCTAGGGGTTTGAGAGAGCCAGGGACAGAGTGAGGCAACTGGAGCTATAATGTCTTTCTTCAGATTGCTTCCCCAACTTTATCTTCTTTCTAAGCTAAGCTACTAATAATAGTTCTTTTAACCTGTCAACAGTTCAAGTTTTGATGCCTTGTTAATGTTTTAGTACAATTGTTTGGTACTTTAGTTTGTATACAGTGGCGAACCTTCCAGTAGGGCAAGGTTGGGCAGCTGCCCTACCTACCTCCGGCGAGGAGGCCAACCCCCTCCCCCCTCTTCTCCTCTAGCTCCAGCTCCCAGGTTTGTCATCTGCTATGCCGTGTGCCTATGCCCTGTGGAGCCGTCAGCTATGCGCCCATGCGTCTACTCTTTGTTCATGAGGTTGAAGGAGGCACATGCACCAAGAGGTATGGGCCATTCACATTGGGCCTACCAAAGTGCCAATAACCAAGTAGTTGGGCCAATAGCCTAAGCCCAATATTGTCTTGGTTGTGTCTTTGCTAGCTGCCCCAATTCGTTCGATTCAGCGGACGTCGGCAGTTTGTTTGATTCCCCAATTTGTTTGATTATCCAAAATCAGACACCCCAATTCATTGCCCCAATCGCCCGACAAGCTAGGCAGCTGGCACGTTGGCAATCCAGCATGGTGGGAGGTGGTGTGCCGGGTTCCAGCGTCAGGCACGGGCTCGTTCCAGTGGATGTCGATGGTGGGAGTGCTGGAGCAGGGCACAGCCAAGGACAACCAGTCAGTGGCCTTGATGGGAGCTCTGATGCCAAGCAAGGGCGAGGAAATGAATTGGCACTGGGAGCTCCATCTGCGGGGATTACGGAGTCGGCAACAGCAAGCACGGGTACGAGCTGCACAACCACGCCTACACCGGGACTACCAGGGAGGAAGAAGCGCTACAAAATCTTAAGTAAATTAATTGTGGTCTTATTCTTTTAGAAATTGTGCAGATATGGATTTTTGATTAATCAATCGAATGATTTTGTAGATTTAAAAAGCTTCTTTAGTAGCAATTACTTGGCTAGCAATGGTTTAGGCCCAAGCACACATGGAAGTGTGAATGATGTTGTGTCTTAAGGAGAAGTGCAAGGGGTTGCGGTCAAATTGGGAGATGTAGAAGCGCAAGTCATTGATGAAAAGGCACAACTGCTAGGACAAGATGTTGAAGGTATTAGGAATTTTGTCACAGATGTTCATCTTGTTTCTGATCCGGAGCTTTGTGTACCAATTGAGGGATTTCATCTTGACATTAGAGCAAATGTTCAAAGAGTTTATTTGGTAAAGGACCCAACCCAACCTTTTGGTCATAATTTTCCTCACAAGCATGATAATAGAGTATTTTTAGAAATATGGTTTAAGAAACATGATTGGTTAGAATACAGTGTGGCAAATGATGCATCATATTGTTTCTACTGCTTCCTTTTTAGGCAGGAACCCTTAGATGAAAATTTTGGTCATGATACTTTCACCAAAGTAGAGTATAGGAATTGGAACAATGCATACCACGGATTACCTCTACATATTGGTGGGTCAATTAGTTGCCACAATAGAGCAAGGACACCCTGCGAGGATTTTAGGGACTGAAGGGCAAGTATCAGACATAAGCGGGAGTCTAATAGCAAAGATGCAGGAGTGAAATATGAAATTCGTGTGACAGCTTCTTTAGCTATTTCATTTTTTCTCATTGCACAAGCTCATGCATTACGTGGACACAATGAATCTTCTTGTTTCTTAAATAGGGGGGATTTCTTAGAGATGCTTGAGTGGTAAACAAGATAAATGAGGAGGTAAGGGTTACATTTGAGGAGTCTGTCCAATAAATACCCAAATGACTTCATCCAAGATTCAAAAGGACCTTACTGAAGCTCATGCTATAGAGATTAGCAAAGTGATAAAGGAAGAGGTTTGTGATAATCTTTTCTCCGTTCTAATTGATGAATCTGATGATATATCAGTAGCAGAGCAAATGGTTGTGATTGTGAGGTTAGTAATTACATATTTATGCATTATATTAATTATTAAGAAGTGCTGTGTATCTAGTTGAGGCTTCAGAATAGGTGACCACAACTCCACAAGGTGGTCTAGTGTTTTATACACGAGATGTCTTACTCTTTACAGCTGGTGAAATTTAATAGCAATCAAAGTTCCTATGCTTTAAACTTGAGGGCATTTTTTTTGTGCATGGATGTACTTTTTTCTGCTGGGACTGAGGCTATATAGCATTTGTGCAGTTCTAACATGTAGAAATAAAACCTATGTGTAGGTCAATTGGTAGGAAATTTACAATTGATCTTCATGGTTGCGGCCTCTGTATACTTTTTTGGGGAGAAAAAGTTATTATGTGGCCTTTGTAATGACACCTTATTGCTCTTTTGTATGTGTGCAACCAACAACTTTGTTTCATCTAGTACTCAGCACTCTGCAGAACCTTTCAAGATATTACATATTTATGCATTATATTAATTCTTAAAACATGTTGTGTTACTTATCTAATTGTATCATATTTTCTGCAGGTTTGTGAATAATAAAGGAATAGTTGTGGAAAGGTTTTTGAGTCTTAAACATGTGCTAGATACAACATCAAATGCAAAGAAAGCTTTGCTTGAGCTGTTACTTGAAGATGTCAATTCATTTTTTGTTGCAAAAGGATTCCACTACCAAATATGAATGAGCTAATACCAAGATGGGGCCAATCAAGACTTGATGGGGACTTAATAACTCAAGAGCATCATTATCGTGTTGATACTTTCTTTGCTTCTCCTGATGCTATTATCAGTGAGATGGATCATCATTTCAATGAGGTATCATCGGAGTTACTAGTTTGCATATCTTGTCTTGATCCAGGAGACTCATTCTCCAGGTTTGATGTTGATAAGATTGCTCATCTAGCGGAGATTTATGATCAAGATTTCTCAATTGTCGATCGTTCGCTTATAAGGAATCAACTTGAGACCTTCAGTCTACATGTGAAGAGTTGATGATTTTATTGCTTGTCATGATCTTCGAAGTTTGGCCATGAAGTTGGTTCAAACTAAAAAACATTTTGCTTTTCCATTGGTCTATCGCATCATTGAGTTAGCATTGCTCCTTCCAGTGGCAACAACATCGGTTGAAAGAGCCTTCTTGGCTATGAAGATAATCAAGACTGATTTGTGCAATAGAATGTTCGATGAGTGACTTAATTACTTGAGTTTGTGCTACATTGAGAAGGAGATTTTTAGGGGACTCGACTTGGATAAAGTTAAGAAGACTTTCCAAGTCATGAAAGAACGGAAAATGAGCTTGCCTAAGCCTACTAGAAGACCTAGTCGTGCTTAGTGTTTTAGTAATGGTATGTCTTCTCACATTGTTCACTATTTTTTGTGATATATGGTCACCTAATTATCACTAACTAGTTGATTTATTATTAAAATTGACAGGTTTATCCTTTATTTTGGTGTATGTTGAACTATATAATGCAAAAATCATGGTTTATTCTTCATATGAGAGGTACCATTTTCATTCTTCTTCTATACTCTTAATTTACCGTTTATAGTCTAGCTTAAATGCTTAATGTGTCTTCAATAGAAATATGCGTATGTGGTTCGCTTTTTTATCGGTAAAGTTTGTTGTGCGTCTTCACCTTACCAATATTTTCGAGCTAGGTTCGCCACTGTTTGTATATGTTGAATGTTGCTGCTTGCTACAGTAGGATTATAAGTCCAAATTAGAGGGATATTATGCAGATATTTTTTCCTATTTCGTATGTGGCTGCATTGCACTAGACATCAAATTTGTATAGATGAAACTAAAAGGAGACCTATTTAGTTATGACAAGTTATAAGCATGGACTATGTTAGATGTGTTTGAACAAAGAGCATTGCCCTTGCTTATTTTTTCCCTTCCAAACGTCATGCATCAACTATTAGTCTGTTTGATCTTGTTTTGTCAAATGTGGTAGATATTCCTGTTCAGCATGCCTTCCCAGGATCACACTTAATGTTCCATGTTACCAAATTGTGAGCGTTTGTGGTTGCGTACATCTTGAGGTGCTGCTAAATGCAAATGCAAAGAATGCAGAAGGACATTGTGAGGAAGATTGTTGTAAAGTGGATTACTATCATCAACCAAAGTCATCTATATTCCAATTGTCATTTTCATTTGTCCAGTTAATGTGGGAGTTTCTCCTCTCAAGTCAATGCAAATTCCTATAATAGGAGGATGAGTTGGAGGATGGGTTTTTTTGATCTAGAGGTTTAACCTGGAGCTAATAAAATTGATGCAGGGTTGACATCTGAAGATAGTTCTTATGAGGATGCCATTGACGAATCTCTGATGCCAACGGGCATGGACACGACACATAGCGCTGTGAGAACTTTAATTCCCTCTTAGAGTTTATTTGTTTTAGCCATGGATTGTAAAAATCAGCTTTTAGATTGTGGATTGTAAAAAACTAGATTGTGAAAGTTGGATTGTAAAAGCTGGATATAATCCAGCCTGTTTGTTTTAGCTGCAATCTGTAAGATGAAACAAACAAACCCTTAGTCATTCAACTAAGGGTATGTACACCTAAGTTGAAAATCCCAATCCTGTTACTATCAAACTAGACGATTCTTTTTGCCGGGAATCATACATTTTATTACCTCTTGTAATTGACGCCAAGCACCTATTATGGCATGATTGTTTTACCATGTAGTAGCCTATTCTCTTTTACTTACCCCTTTTGACATTGACATAGTATTCATAAACACCATTGACCGTTAGTGTTTCTAATTATATGCTAGAAAAGATAAATAGTATAGTGATACGAAGAATCTAATGACAAATCTAATTGCTTTTATAAGTACTAGCGTTCAAAGTCTTGAAAGGTTGATAGTAAAAAGAAAATGGAGTAGTAGCATTTTCTAAGGACTGTAACAACAACTTAAGAGCGTACGAGCCAGATAGCTTAAAACATGTTTCCTACGTCATAGCAACAACATGCAAAGTTAAACAAAGTTCCATTTGTTGCAAAGAAAGAGATGTCTGATGAAATTTTGGCGTCTATCAACCTTTTTCTGACCTACCATCAGTGATGAAGCTTGGGTTGAAATTTAGAGAGCCCGATGAAACTAAATAGGTTCTAATTGGACCATAGGGAGGGCCGAATCAATAAAATATAAGAGATTAAACTTACGTACATTACAAAATACAGAAAATTTGTTGAGCCACAACTATACTCCACTCGTACTTGCTAAGTTATTCAGCGTTTAAACATGACATTATGCGGTTGATAAAAGGGGGAAAAGAAGGAACATACACTACATGCAAACATATACTACCCGTTGCACTCGCGACCCCTTCTCACCTTCTTCCTCCTAGCATCGTCGTCTTCCTCCAGGCTCCAACCTCTCACATGCTCCTCCACCTCTGCTGATACCTCCACCCACGTTACCACTGCCTATCACAACCATCGACGTCGTGGCTGCTCGCCTCACCCTCCTATCTTCTTCCTCTGCATGCAGCCTCACTACGTTACCCACCAGTGGCGGATCTTCTAGGAGCCCCCCTACTGTGCCGATGCACCGGGGAGCCCCCTAAGTGGGCCCCCTTGATTCTTTTTGCTGCCTTGCTGGTCTACGGTAGACTGCAGACGCCCTTGCGTCGAGAACCGTGAACCGGAGCTGGGTTTGGCCGCTTGGCCAAATGGCGAGTTTGGGATTTGGCAACTAGGCTGGAGTTGGGCTAAAGGCCCAATCGGCATGGTGCCAATCTCATTTTGTTCGGCTCTCGATCTTGATCCTCCACGCCGACCCTAACTCGCACGACTCAATAATCCCTAATCAACTCGACGGGCGGTGGCGCGGGTGGAGCTACTGTGAAAATTATTTGATAGTCTTTATACTGAAGAGACAAATGAAGTAAAATAAATACGGCCCATATTCACTGCTGGTCTAACATTGCTCTTACTGACCAGGGCTAATATACACACGGTCTAATCGCAATCCAGCATAAAATAAAAATCGCAACGAGCTCGGTTAGGCCCACAAAGGCCCATCACCTAACCGAAAGGGATGGCCCACCGCTCTCACCTTCTCCCTCACCCACCACCGCTGTCACTCACGAGCCGCCCTCACCTCGACTCGACTCCTCTACCCTTCAAAGAAAAAAGGGAGGAAAAAAAACGAGCTGCTAGTGATCACTGGAGCCAGCTCGGTTAGTTGCTTCCTCGAACCCGCAAATCTCGCCGCAGCCATGGAAGCCGCCGCCGCGCCTCGTACGCTGGTCGCCGCCATGGCGCTCGCGGTCGCCGCCTGCTGCCTCGCGCAGCTGGCGGCGGCGGACACGAACGGCGTGTACGAGCCGTGCAGCGACGCGCGGATCCAGCGCGGGGACGGCTTCACCTTTGGGGTGGCCGTCGCGGGCTACAACGCCTTCTTCTCCGGACCAACGCAGCTCTCCCCCTGCGACCGCCGCCTCAACCTAGCCGCCTCGGCGCAGCTCGCCCTCTTCCGCCCCAAGGTCGACGAGATCTCCCTCCTCACCATCAACACCACCACAGGCTTCAACCCAGTAAGCGATTTCTTCCCCTCTCTCCCTATCTTTTTAGTAGTTTCTTTTTTCGATTTTTGCCCGGGGTAAGTTGAGTTGGGTGGATCTGGAGGGGCTTGCATTGTACGTGCTTGTGGAAATGCGATTGTAGGTGGAGGTTGGTTGGATGGTGCCGAAAGCTTAGCATTTCTTGGTTGTTCCAAGCTGGAGGTAGGGGTGGATTAGCATGATCCTGATGCTTCCTGTAGCATTTCTCGATTACTTGGTGAGGAGGGAGATCTCATGATCCTGGTGTTTCCTGTAACATTGCTGCTCGATTGATTTGCTTCGATGCAAGACCTTTCTCCAGATGTAGTGGCAACTGGGAACAACGAAGTTATATGTTGTTGCGAAAGTGCACATCGTGATGCAAGTATCCTAGCGTGAGGTTCTGATCTTCACACTGTTGGCATTGACCCTTTGAGTTAGACTCAGACAACACATGAACATTTGGTTGTCCCAGAACTAGACCCATTTGGATTCTCCAAGCCATCACTTGATCCCCCAAGTGGTGATGACTCCTTCCGAACATAGCATCTTCATACACAAGTAGCTATGATGGACCACTATGTCGAAGCTTGTCAGGTGTCCTTTTCCAAAGATTGCATTGTATTGGTACGAGACATCCACTACATCAAACACTATCTACTCTTTGTGCAACCTCTCCCCATTTCCGAGGGTGACTAGGAGGGATATCCGTCTAAGGGCCTCGATAGGCCGGTCCCCAAAACCCAAGAGTGGGGTCCTGGCGGGTCGGAGGTGGCTCTGGGCTATGCCCATGCGATCGAACGCTTCGACGAAAAGAAAATATGCCGAGCTCCCACTATCGATCAATACTCAGTGTACTTCGGACCCTGAAAAATGTTCGCCGTGATGACAAAAGAGTCAGTGTGTGGGTAGTCCAAGGCCCGTATATCTTCCTAGGAGAAAGTTATTAGGACATGAGACCATTGAGACTTCACAAAAGGACGGTTGGTTCCCACATGATTCACCCTTTGTACATATTCTCTTCGTTGCCTCTTGGAGTCGAAGTTGTGGCTTGGGCCTCTGAAGATGGCCAACATCACATTTCGGGTCCCCCTGATGCTTTGAACTGATCGGGTTCCGTCAGATGAAGCTTCGATGGCCATGCGAGGTGGTGGGGGCGGCAATTCGGTAGGCGGGGGATACTGTGGTTGGTAGCTTCCGATCCACGGCGAAGGATGCGGGTGATACACCGGAGGTGGAGCCAGAGGAGATGCATCAAAGGCTCGCCAGTAGTGACTCGCTGATGACCGAAAAGGTTCCCTGTGGTATATTGCCCGAGGATTGAGGGCCTAACTAGAGCTAGATGACCCCGAAGTCTGCCTATGCATGCCTTCCTTCAATGGCACAATGTGCGGGCAAATCTTGGTGGTGTGGTCGGCATCTTCTCCATGCACCGCATTGTAAAGCACTCTGGTGCGACCGCCACCGTGCCCTTGGCCCCTCGCTCCACCTTTGTCCTTCGGTTGGCCCCAATCGGCCCTCCCTTTAGTAGGGAATTCATATTGGACATATTTCTCTTATGGCCCTTCGAGTGGGAGGAGTGCCGATGCGTCTTCTGCTTCTTAGGGAACCGGTGGTGCTCCTTTGGCTAATCCTCCTTCTCACTTCCTTGGGACTTAAATTTGTCCCTGGTCTTGTGGCTATTGCCTTTGCAGATCATCTTCCTCTGCTTTGGAATACTCCTCCATCTTAGCAAAAAGCTCGACTACCCTTCTGACTGCCTTACGAGTCGGACGAGAAGCCAACTTGCTTGCCCGAAGGCCCTGCCGGGCCGCATCAATTACAGTGTCATCGCTCAAGTGCTTCACCTGGCATTTCACACGCAAAAAGTGACGGATATACTCATTCAAGCTCTCACCCTCCTACCTTACCGCGAACAAATCCCCCACGTTGACAGGTACAACATAGTTGCCTTGGAAGTGGGAGAAAAGTGCTTCGCGATGCCGCTCTCAGGAATAAATCCTTCCCGGGGACAACGAAGTGTACCAAGAGAGGACTATCCCTTCGGTGGTGAGGACGAAGGCTTTTGCCATAGTGGTGTCATCTCTTCCTGCCGACTCAACTCCAGCTTCAAAGCTCATCACAAACTCCTTAGGGTCGGTCTCGTCGTTGTACAGGTGAAGGTGTGGCACCTTAAAGCCCGGAGGCCATGGGTGTGCCTACAGGGCTAGAGACAACGGGGAGTTGAGGTCTACATCCTGCGACCGGGCATGCTCTTCCGAACACCTGCCTGAGTCCCCTCGTCGTATGTAAGCCCCCAGTATGCCCCCCCCCCCCCGACGGCTCATGCTAAGAAGTTGCGGAATAACAAAGGGACCTAATCTCTTCCCAAAGCTCCTATACCTGCTTCACCGCCTCTTCCGTCTGGCGCCTGTATTTGGCTTCACGGGCTTCGGTGTCTCTACGCTCCTCTGCCGATACTCTTGACTTGCCAGGCCATCTTCGAATTCCCTTGTCTTCACCTTTCCTTTTGCCTCCTTCGCCCTTCCGCTCCTGGTCTTTGGCGGCATGACTTGTGATTTCTCTCTTTCTCTCATCCACGCGGTCTAGAGCTCTCAACCACGTGGTCGTGGGTTCGGTCCCCACGGATGGCGCAAAATGTTGTGATCATGGGAATTGGGATCACAACACAGTAAACAAGTGTAGGGTGGAACTTAGATTCATCATCCTATTACACAAAATAGGTTGGGTATTTATAAGCCATACCCTAACCATCCAGGTTTACAATACATTGGTACCCCCTATCTGTTAGTATTCTCATTTATAAGCCATACCCTAACCATCCAGGTTTACAATACATTGGTACCCCCTATCTGTTAGTATTCTCAGAATATTCTCGAGGTATTACAATCATTGTATAGGTACAAGGCATACAAATATAGGACTTTACTTTTATGCCCCTATGACTATCTTCTATCGGTGAGGCCTTTGGTATGTCGGGCCTTCGTCATCGTGGTCGTAGCTACCCTTTGGCCTTTGGAAGTCGAACCTTCAAATCTTCTTCGGGCTTTGCTCCTTCAGGTCCCTCGCTCCGCATTGGCTAAACCTTCGGGTCTCACTGACTCCTTTAGTGGTCTTCGACCTCTTAGAGGTTTAGCCTTCAGGCTCCACTCCTTAGCTGTCCTTCGGTTCCATACCTGTGACCAAAGTATTCCAACGAAAGCGGTAGCGTCACCAATCGCTTCCTATCCTTGGGGTTGGCTGAGGCCAGCTGGAGTCAAAGGGGGTCAACACGGTACCATTCCCCCAACATTAGGATTTGGGATATAATGTATGAGTAGGTTATGCTTGTTCACCAATAAATTTCCTGATTACTCCTTTATTGTTTTTCATCACCAAAAGCTTGGCTTAACAGTATACTTTCAGAATGCTGCCTGTTTTGTTCTCTACTTTATTTTTAAAAAGAAGTGGGGAAATTTACGTCTGTGTGTTAACAGCATGTCCTACTGATGCACTTTAATGTGTGTCTTGAGATTAGTAATTCGTTGGTCTTGGCCTTCATTACCCTTACATTTAGGTTACTATGTATCGGAGCGCAAAAATGTTGTTCCGGAAATGTAGGAGAAATGTTAGGTTAGTAGCTCAAATTGAAACAGGAAATGATTCTGCATTACAAATTATTCCAATTTTCAATGAGATAATGTAAATGTGAAAAATGCTAATTCTTTAAATGAGTTATCACCTGAAGTTGCATTTTGTTATTACCCATCAAGTTTACACTGTCATGGCACATTGGTGATCACACGTTAGCTTGATGTAACCTGTTGGTGTTCTGCATTCATGGTTAAATACATGCATCTGATGTTGGAATTGTCAGTATATGACCTGGAAATTCTTGTGCATATTTCGTAGGCTTCAGCTGGTGGATACATGGTAGCGTTTGCTGGTAGGAAGTACGCAGCCAGATCTGAACCAATTTTTATCTCCAACAGCTCGTTTACAGTGTCCAGCTTCACCCTGGTAAGGAACTACAAATATCTTGTCCAGCATGTGTGAACTTGGAACTGAGAAATTCTGAATCTTACTGCTACATGATAATACTTCTCTAGATTCTCGAGTTCAACAAAGGCAGACTTCAAAACTTGCACTGGAAGAAGGATGGCTGTGGTGCTTGCTCAGGGAAGTCAAACATGGTTTGCCTCGGCAAACGAATGTGCGCCTTTAGAACACAAAGCTGTAAGAACCAAGGAACTGTCGACTGCAGCATCGGCATCCAGCTGGCTTTCTCAGGCACCGATAAGCACGAGTCAGTTCTGAACTCGTGGTATGAGGTGTCCAACTTGCGACAATACTCTCTCTATGGGCTCTACTCAAACCTCAAGGACACCCTCAGCGGCCAGTTCAACAAGTTCTTCTAGCCTGTTTGGCGCAGCCGTTGTTTATTCTCTCCTGCTCCCGCCCCTTTCGATCTCCCTGAATCATGTTTTTGTACTTAACGTCCTTTGGGTTTGCTCGTCAGGTTGCTTGTATTCAAACAGATTTGAGCTTGTGTGGAAGGTTCAGTCGTCATATGTACCGTCGGTGTCATTTGCTATGAGTGTTTTTTTATTGCCATTTGCGATTAACTTTCGTTGTGTGATGAGCTGCTGCTGACGATGTTTGGTACCCAAGAAAAAGTCATATTGTCCAGTTTGCATAGATGTAAAGAGTAGCTTGGTCCTCGAGATATCGACAGCTTGTACCCATCACCAGTTGCTCAAGGTTTCTGAAAATGTCTTGTGATCGTCCGGCAGTTGAGCTGGTTCAGTCTTTGGATTTGCAGCCTGCCCTTTTTTAATTCTGTCCTACCTTGATGAGTAATTGTTTTTTTTTTCAAAACTATTGCGGCTGTTAGTGATATAAATGGCATTATCGAGTTGTTTATAAGTACACAAAACTTAGTATCGAGCTGAGCCAGGAATTCATGCTCCTGCTTCTAAGAATAGGCCTGAACAGTAATCGCTGCCCGGTTTGGAACGGAAAGCTTTGTAGGAATTACATTGTTTCCTGCAAAATTATGAGTTTACCATACTCCAAAATACAAATGATTCCAGCATCCGAACCGGAGTAATTTTTTAATGGAGCGAAAACGAGCTGTCTCCGCTTCGGCAACAGACCGTCGGAACAACCAATCATCGCCTATGGGATGACAAAGACGGAAAAGGAAGGAAAATCTCAGCTGTTGAACTCAGTATTCTTGTTGCAATATCCAATGCTGGTTTGTCCCATTTGCACTTTGTATTATATGCTAAAGATTATCAGTAAACTAGGATGCTGTTCCTTTCGCCAGGCTGACTTAAACCTCCTATTTCATTTGTTATTCTTGGATCACAGATTTGTCCTTATTTTTTGTTGGAAAAACTGCAACCCACATGTAACTTTGAGGGTTCCTCTCTTCTTCTATAATAAATGGAAGAACTTCTGCTACTCCGTTTACGGAAAAAAAAAACCTTTGGGGTTTGTCCAAAAAGCTCCTATAACTTATTTTTCTCTAGTCTCCCACCTACAACTATTATATAATGCTAAATATCCCCCTATAATAATTAGTCGTTATAGGATTAAGATGCCCATGAGAAAGTGAATTGGGTTCTAAAATCTTTTTTTATTCTAGAAACTATTGCAAAGGAGTTGAATAACCTTAGTATAAATATATGCACTAGTTTCTAGGTGAACTATCTTATGAACAAAGAAACTCAGCCAAGTTACAACCCTATTCTAGCATAGTAAACCTACTAAAAAAAATTGCAAGAATGCAAATACTAAATTTAAATGCTAGAAGTAAATTGCTCAAAAGTAAAGATAGGGATATGCAGACTCGATTTTTTCCCGATGTATCGGGGAGTTGATGCTCTTCCTAGTCCTCGTTAGAGCACCCACGTAAGGGTATAGCTCACTCTTTATCCTATGTGTCACGTCCCAAAATCTGTAATGCCATGTTTAATATTAAACATGAGTCACTAGCTTCAAGTTCGAATTTCAAACGCTTTCAATCGCCAGATTGAAATTTGAATTGCAAATTTGTGATCAGATACTTCTAAGGATTTTAATCATGACATAAAAATTTCGTAGATTTTCGGAGCACAATAGCAACTCAATTTGGATTAATGAGGTGGGAGAAAAGAAAATGAGAGAGAAAATTGAATTAGAAGCAAATTTGGGATTGATCACTTGCATGTGGACCCATTTGAGTGGAAAAGATCTCTCCTTCTCACTCAAAAGGGGCAGCCACCTCTCTCTCTCTCTCTCCCTCCCACTCCCCACGTGCTCTCTCTCTCTCTCTCTCGTTGGCCGGCCACCCCACAGGAGCTCACTCCCTCTCCCCTCTCTCTCTAGCTCTCTCCCTTTCCCCCATGGTTCCCGCCTCTGCAAGCGAAATCGAGGTACGTATATGGTACCTACGCGACCACACGTTCGAGAGCTACTCATCCGTCCAATCCTTTTTTGTTTTTTTCGAAGGATTCGAGCCGGTGTTGATCTCTTTCGGTGTTTAGGTTGAAGTGTTTGGAGCACTGGAGTTCTTCTTCGTCCCGAACTTTTCGCTTCTTCTCGAAGGTCACAAAGCGGGGCAAAAGCATCCTTGGTGAGCCGGTGTTGATCTCTTTCGGTGTTTAGGTTGAAGTGTTTGGAGCACCTGAGTTCTTCTTCGTCCCGAACTTTCCGCTTCTTCCCGAAAGTCACAAAGCGGGGCAAAAGCATCCTTGGTGAGCCGATGTTGATCTCTTTCGGTGTTTAGGTTGAAGTGTTTGGAGCACCAGAGTTCTTCTTCGTCCCGAACTTTCCGCTTCTTCCCGAAGGTCACAAAGCGGGGCAAAAGCATCCTTGGTGAGTCCTTTAGGCTTCCCATGGCATGAATGCGGATTCGAGCCGGTGTTGATCTCTTTCGGTGTTTAGGTTGAAGTGTTTGGAGCATCGGAGTTCTTCTTCGTCCCAAACTTTCCGCTTCTTCCCGAAGGTCACAAAGCGGGGCAAAAGCATCCTTGGTGAGTCCTTTAGGCTTCCCATGGCATGAACGCGCATTTGGATGATCGATTTTTGTGAAATCAATGCGTTCTTGAGCATTAGGAGCGAATTATGGATTTGGTTGAGATTTGATTTAGGAATTGAGTTGCTAGGTGGTTAGTTAAGTCCTAGACTCTCTAAACTCTCCCAAACATATCCCTCTTTGGAGTGGAAAAGATCGCAAATTGATTTGGCAAAGTTTCCCCTCAAATAGGAGTAGTTCTGAAAAGTCCAGAACCTCCGGAAAATTATCCGGAGGTTCCGCAGTCCGGAACCCCGCGAAAAAGTGCGGATAGTAAAAAAAAATGCGGAGGGTCCGCAGTTACTATTTATTGGCGCGTTGAGGCTTGCAAAATTCATAATTAATTCATCCGAACTCCAAACTATGTGAGACCAGTTGCGTTAGATTCGTATGAGTATGAATTACGTGTTAAAAATGTTGAAACTCCAGAAAATATTTTTGATAATTAGTGAGTTAATTAAATATGTTTCGGCTTGTTTAGGTCACGTTTAGTTGTTGCCATGTCCTAAAATTATGAAACCACTTTTGTTAGCCTTGTATTAACATGCTCTATACATTAAAAATACTATGAGCCATGAGATGAGTGTTTGAATTCCGTTGGTTAATGAAATACACACTGAGGTTTAATGAGTCATTGAAATGGTTTCAATCTTTAACATTTCGTAATTAATTGAATCTAAACCCCTTATATAGTGTATGACCATGCTTAGGTAGAGTGTGTCTAGTGTTCAAGTTGAATCGATCAACGAATCGGCAAAAACATATTTCCTGTCAATGTCCGGAGTGTCCGGAAGGTCCGCATAAATGCGGAAGGTCCGGAGAATCTCTGAACTGCCCAATGTCTGGATGTTCCACATAATTTTGCGGATAGTCCGCATATGTCCAGAGGTTCCGCACTTTCGGCAACTTTTCAAAATTGGTTTAAATCCTAATTTTATTCTAGCTCACATGTTTGCACTTTTAACATATTTTGTGCATCTTATGGTATGCATTGTTGCATTTCATCCATACTCATGGCATTGCACACGTTATTCTTTTTAGAGAACGCTGATCCGACGATTCCGACGAGCGAGGGCGATCCGGAGGCACCCCACCTTTCTGATCTAGGGCAGCAAGGCAAGCATCTTTCATATTGCACCTTTGTCGTATTGAATGAAGTCTAAATATTGATAAATTATACTTATGTATAGGTTTGCATGTATAGGAAGTCAATGTTGGGTTTTGATGGGTAGATTCTACGTTGAATTGCATTGTCTCTACCTTGATGTATTGTTGATCCATATCCTTGTAGCCTGGGTTTAATCATGCTAAGGTCTAACTTAAAAGTGACACGAGATGCTTAGCAATGCATAGCTCATTGGTAGAAGTTGAGCGGTGGAACGTCCCATCGTTCGCGAGCTATAGGTTAATTACCTTCACAATGATTACAATGTTGGGTCGATAATGTTGGTTGGTGAGTGGTGGGTATGAGACGAGATGTGGGCGGTGTTAGCGGTGTCGTCTGCCTCGGTGGAAAGTCCAAGGGGCAGGTCGGGAGAGGAAACCCGAGCGCCATAGACCGCTTGCATCGTTTAAGGCCGTCTGTCGGTACCGTTGGCTTTAGCACTTACCTTACTCACCACATGCCGATCTAATGGTAAGGTGAGCTGAATACCTTCACAGCTGTGGCTTTGTGGGGCCTGAACAACGATGATGTGAGCGGACGGGCTTGTAAGCGGTACTAGTTTGCTCATGGAGTAGTTCTAGTACTACCATGCCGAACGTTGCATGTCGCATACGGTTGGGGCTGATTAAGAAAGGTTGTCACGAGTACCCCTTTGTGTGCACTTTAGCGGGTGGTACAAGTCGTATGGTCCTTGTGTCGTGTGGGTTCAGAAGTATCCTCTGCAGGGTGTATAAACATTTCGAAATGCCGCGCTCTCGGTCATGAGCATGCTATTATTTCATCGTATCGGTCGTAGAGTTCTCACTTGTGGATTATGGTTGTGGTATGTTGGGAGTGGATGTTGGTGGTCGAGATGGTTGGCAAGTTGGGTCGAGGTGGTTATGATTTCGTTACAGTTATGCTAACTTACTTTTTAGATGTATTTATGTTCAGTTGAGTATTGCAGGGTAGAAGTACTTATTGTTGGTTAAGTTCGGGTGCTCACACATATATGTCTAGGTTGCTTACCGCATATATGTTTCACTTAACCTTGTGACCTAATCTTGCTACCAGCTCAATGCATAATCCTTAGAGTCGGAATATTATACTACCCATATTGTGTAAGTCTTGCTAGTATCTTCGTACTCAGGGTGCTGCCCTTAAGTTGATGCAGGTACTACTCAAGTTGGAGAGGAAGAGGCGGTGTTCAGCTACTGGGTGCTTGCTGATCAGTGTGGCAGGCAGGAGTAGCACATTCTACTCCGAACTCGGTGCTTTTGGTGTGGAGCCTAAGGGCATGTGGCTCCATACCCTTTTGTTGTATGGTTTTGTTCCGCTGCGTAGTTGTTGTTTCATTTTGATGTAAATTGTGGAAACAGCTGCATGTTTAAAGACTTGTAATATAAATGTTTAATTACCTGCGCTTTATTAAACTGTGTTGTGATGCATATGTTGGAAGACATGTGTTCCAATCCTTGGGCACAAAACACGTGCCGGGACTGCCAGAGCAGTATTTTGATTAATCATCGAGGTTGTGATTATGTTAATGATCCACCTGATGATTAGTTCGAATACTGTTTGGTCGGGTCCTCACACTATGCAAGGGACCAAGTGATCTCTAGTGGTAGTCATTCTCTACTCTGGATCGGTGAACTCCAAACCGGTACATCTTCATCTTGAGGCTTCAACAATCACTTCACTATGAAGCTCCTCAAGATCAAATGTCACCAATCCATCTATGTGACACCAATCACCAAGAGTAACAAGCTAAGAACCTCACTTGACCTAATCTAGACTAAAGAGGTGGATATATGCATACAATCTACTTTCCTAACACTAATGGTGCCTTAATATTCAATTAAGAAACTTGAATGATCATTGAAGTGCTTCTTCTTCCTCGACTCTCCAAAGGTGTAGGTGAAGTCAAGAGAGCCTTCAATGAGGTGAGGGGAGCATATTTATAGTCAACCACCACAAACTAACAGTTATCCTCTCGGCCTCTAAAAATCGGGTCACCGAACAATCAGGTGGGCCACCGATGTGACTTCAAATCCAACGGTCCAGAAACTAGCCGTTTACAGTATGACTACCTCACTGGACAATTAAGTTGGTCACTGGACTGTCCGGTGGCCTTCATTTACCAAGTTTCCATGCCCTTTGGATAATTTGTCTGGTGACCACAGACAAACTAGGCATACTGTATGGTGACTCACCGAACAATCAAGTGGACCACCAGACCGTACGATGGCCCCCAAGGTCCAAGTTACAAGGCTCTCTGGACATTCTGTTAGGTAACCAACAGACATTTGCTCTTGATTATTCGGTGCCACCAAGCAGTCAGTTGGCCCCACCAGACTGTCCAACAGACTTGATTCCAGATTTGCTTCAAAGTCTTCATGTTACTGGATAATATGGCTTGATTTTTTGGTGATCACCAGACGATCAGGTGACATCACCAGACTGTCTAGTGACCTAATTTCATTTGGGATTTCTCCATTTCAGCTAATCTTTTGTCCCTACTTTGTTTCTTCGATACTTTGGGCTTCCATGGAGCTTCCTAGTTTTAGACTAAGCTTGTGTGCATCACAACCAATTATCTAGTGTCGACTAGATCAAGCTAATACTCTTAACCTCCATTTAGAATACGGTCAAAGGAAAACAAATAATCTATATACTACTAAGTGTCAACCTTAACCCTTTGTGACACTTGAGCTAAACAGCCCTTAATCTTTGTGTATATCCTTTGGTAATACCCATGAAAACCAATATGGGGTCCAGATCATCCAAATACCATCATCATGACCTAACTTCAAAATATATCAATAAAACAAGTTAGTCATGATTATTATATTTTTATTATCGACCAAAACATAAATTAGATGTCTAAATGCTTTCAGGGCGCACCATGTGGTGCATGCATGACTTACTATGATTCCTAGGGCGGCACAATGATATATAGCATCACTTCCAGCATCTATGGGACCATTGAAACTAACCTAAAATTTCATTATTTGGGCTCTCTATTCACATACTTTCGAAATTCATCCTATTTATGTGTGAAACATGAGTGACAGACCAAGGAGACTATGAAATTAATTCTAGAAGCCAATGTGCCATATCATGCAGTCAAATAGTGCTAGGGGTAATTTGACATCATAGAAGAGTTGCAGAGGTGGACAGACAAAAAAAACAATTGCAGGGGTTTGGACCCATATGTATAGGTGGATTTTTACAAAAAAAAAAAAAAAATCAAGAGATGCTTAGCACACAATTGTAGAGCACCATTTGTTTCATCACATGTACCGCTCTGGCCTGCATGAGTTTCATGAGCTGCAAGGAACACAACCAAAATGCTGCATGAGGACACACAGAAAAACGCCGGATGACCGCAAGAATCATCACTCTAGAACACAAATCACAAGAGACAGGCTCCTTGTCACACAGTGATGAAACCTTGGAGGGACCGTTTTTTGCGTCCTGTTTTCTTGCCTTCTTTGCCGACTGTAGATGGACCAGTGCATGATGTCACAGTAAAGAAATCACCTGCACAGAATGGCATGAAAAAGATACAGGGACAGCTCACCAAAAGCTGAAGCCAAAGGGAACCGAACTTTGTGTCACCAAAAAAGGTTAAAAGATGCAAAAATTTGCACTATGAGAGGACAGAGAGAGGAGACACGAGCAGCACTGAAGGGCACTCAAACTTTTGTACGAAGGGAGCACTGAAAGTTAATGGCTGCAGCAGAGAGTACTGCTTCCGAACCGATTTACTTGTCGTTTAGGTACAGACGCGTCCAACTATACATGAATTTGATCATCTCTTTTTCTAAATATGTATTAATTAAAAACACAAAAATATACAGTGATGATGAATATGATACCATTGATTATAGATACTTTGATAAATAGAAGTCGTCAAAGATTATATTTCGGTTGGACGCATTCTAAGACAATATTTATTAATAAAAGCTGTCTGAATCATATTTCTGTAGAATCTGGAATCTGAATCTGACTTCTCTACAAGGGCAAAGCGAACAATTTATTTTAGTACTAGTAGAATCAATGCAGGAAGTTGCAAAGGGGAACACGAAGGTATTAAAAATAGGCAGAGGATAAGATGATGCGAGGATGGAGAAGTGGCACGAGAGAAAGAGTGGTGGCCACACACCAGGGCAGCACCACTGTAAAAGATTTTTAGTGCAGTGCAGCATAGGAAAGGGTCTCAGTGCAGCATCAGGCCCACAGCTGAGCTGGAGTTCCAGCATATGGTTGCGTTGTTTGCCATACTTAATTTTTTTTAGGAGAACTGTTACAGGCAATTGACACTTATGTTTATATTTTTTTGTAAGAAAGCAGCTGGCATTTATATTATGTGTTTTCTCTAAGGTGCCAGACTGATTCTTCACTTTATTTTTTAAATGGGTGAACAAATGGAATTTGGCTACTCCACTGGACTCTTTTTCATTGATTCTAATGGTATGTGCTATGAAAGTATTTCTTATATGGATATAGTAACACCAATTTTATGTTACCAATTCACGTAGCTTTTTGTATATTCATGGTCAAAACTAAAAATCTCTGACCAGCATAGATCCTAAAACTAATAATTCGAAACGGAGAGAGTATGTGAAGTTTCCTCGGAATTAATGTTCTTACCCTGCACAAAACTTTAAAGAACTCGTTTTATTGTCTTCAATTTACATATGTGGATAATTGTGTAAAGTTGGCGATCAAGATGAATCATATCTCTCAACTTTTATATTTTTGAAGCCTTAATTCAGGGCCTAAAAACACCCCCATTAAACTAGTGTTCTGATTCGTGACAAATTGCATATATTTGTTCACTCTGGTTCTTAGTGTTAGAATCCGACTTTAAGAATGCCCAAGTTGTCAATTAACTAAAATGCAAAACAGTGAAACCCTTTTGGCTACAATAACTGTTTTCTATATAGTTGTTATTTGTGGATAGGTTTTGAACACGCTTCACTCTAAATCTCATATTTTGACAGAATAACCAGTACATGCAAAATAAATTTTAGTGCATGTACTCATTACAGTTAAAATTATTTTAAGCATACCTATCGTGTATTATTTATTGGTGTCCAAAAGGTGCATTTCAACTGCTCAACCGTTTTCTTCAGCTCCAACCGTATAAAAAAGTTTGGGTCCTCTGACAATAGCGGTTCATTTGATCTTAACCTACCGCTACCTAACAAGAGATTTATAGAAGCCAAAAGACAACTTGCAATTTAGGAAATGTTGGTCATATAGTACTTCCCCCCAAAACTAACAACAACAGGACCATGTTGCAAACGTTGTTGACACTGTATCTTTGCAGTTTAAAATATTCTGGCTGCTTCACCACTAATGCAAATAATGCCGCTACATCACTTTGCACTTTTTTCCTTGGAGTTTATTTTGTGGATAGGTCTGGAGAGATGGCCCATGTTGCATGCATGCAGTGGCTTCTTTGACTTTCTGTCCTGGCAAGTGCTCAGTGCACAAGTACGAGGGGTACTTCTATTTCACTTAATGAAAGTTGCACAACTTGAAAGTACTCGCGCTTATTAATGGTTTGATGACACGATAAGTTTGTACTATATGATGGACATTTTAATGTGTTCTTATCCATTGAAATGGTGCAGCTTGATGTCAGCGATGATTTTAGAGTGACCCTTTCTGTCACAATGATCATGCAAATCGAATAATTAAAAGTGGGCTCCTTAATTAGTTTGATGGTTTTAGACCCTCCTTGGTGGAGATTATTCTTTTGATTCCCTGATTCTACAATCGAATATATATGCTCCAGTGCATATTTATCTACCAGTGCATAATTTAGTTTGTGAGATAAGTTCTGTCCATTCCTTTGGTGTACATGCACATTAGTGATATATCACATATGCATCATTGTCCCTACTTCATCACAAGTTGGTATATATTTTTAAAGAAAAATAATGACAAAAAATTGTTACTCCCTCTTTATACAAATGTATTTATTTTAAACATAGCAAAAGCTAGGTTACTCTCTCCAGTCATAAAACAGACACATTTCGGAAATGGATATGTTATCAAAAACACAACCATGAACTTAATTGCAGTATATGCCTAATACCTGGTAATATTATACATGTATTTCTGTGACAAAAATGCACATATAATTTTTATATGAAACTGTTGTATAAGCAACAGTAATTTTGTATAGAACATATTGGTACTAATTTCACTCGGCAAATCTAAATATTTGTCTCTCTCATATTAGCAGTAAAAATTCAAAAAGTTACTGCACCTTGTCAACAATGACATACATTTATAAGTGAAAGTAACTAAGAATTCATATTGTTTGACTATTTCATTACTCGTATTTTACTATTAAGAAACTACTTGTTAGGAAAAAAAAAGGTGCAGGTTCATCTACTCATTGTGCACTGACTTGAGCACTAAGCACTTAACTTGTTTTTAATGAATTTTTTTATTTTAGTTTTTTAAATTAATACTTTAATAACAACACGTGGGAAACTAAATTTCCAATAACAAGCCCAATTTGTCACGCCGAAATACTTATCGTGACTCTTCAACTTGATCACGCCAATACATATGGCGTGACCAAGATAGCCACACTAATGTAAGCCCTAGTGTCTTTACACGTGGGGCTGACATAGCAACCCTCAGTCACGCCAAAGCATGACTCATAATGACGATGTGTCAAATGAACAATACCCGTTAGGATTCTAATTTTTCTCCTTCCTTCTTTCTCTATTTGGATAATAGGGTTGTTGTGCTCCAAAATTCATAAAAAAAAATTTGTATGTTCTATAATTCAAGGTGAATCCATTTCAAAAGAATTCATCTCAATACCCCATGTAGGTTTCAAAATTAAAAAACTCCAAAAGGGCTACTTTTAGAGCAATTTTTAATGCCTCAAAGAAATTCCCAAAAATCTGGAAAAATTCACTAATATTTCTTTCATGTGGTATAATAATTTCTAAAATTATTTACAACCCTAGGTTACTTGGTGAAAAAGTGAGTTCCTTTGCAATGATCCATTTATATGCATTTTTATCATTGCATGTGATATTCTCTTTTTAATTCAATTTGAATTCAAACATGTAATTTTTATTTGATACCATTTCATCTGTTATCAGAGCCTGTGTTTCCACAGTAGGATCGTTTACCCCTATCTCCATATATTTTGTGTTCGTTCTATCCACTAAAAGCCAGAAAAAATGCCAAAGCCTTTTGTTTGCATATGTTATTTTAGTGAATTTGGTTAAGTTTCTGTTTATTAGAGTCTTTGTTTTAGTCACTAATCATCCATCCTTTGTGTCATTCTATATTCTTGTGCCGTTTCATATCTATAAGTGAAAATCACACAAAAAAGAAGTCATAGCCCAAGTCATCCTTTGTGAAAACTTTGATCCCATCAAGTTCTAGCTGCTAGTTGTGTTGGGTTTTATCTTCTAATTATGCTAGTCATATACCTGGTCTTGTTGTGTTGGAGTTAAAAAAAAGTGTCAAAAAAAGAGAAAGAAAGTTGCTGCAAAAAAGGGGGAAGCTTGAGAAAGAAGTGAGAAAGATTCGTTTGCACAAGTGTGTAAACCTTGAATCAAGTTGTGCAATTAAGTGTAATCCTTTTTTTAAGTGTGCAAGAGTGTAAACCGTGCGTCAAGTGGGAAAATAGTTCGCTATCCTTCTTTGGTGCAATTTTTTCTTGGGTCTTATTGCAACACTTGCATCTCGAGCATACTCCTTGTTTGCATCAAATCTGAAATTTCTTTGTGCATGAGTTGCTTCAAACTCTTCACTGGTATCTTGAGATCAGCACTAGGCATTGAACTTCTAGTTTAGACTATTACTTATCTTTACAACAGCTAGATTTCAAATTTCTCCTTGTGCATTAATCCCCACCGAGCTCCAAAAAAACCATTGTGTACATATTTCTAGTCTTGTATTCGCTTAACTATCACTTAGACCACCACACATATACTTATGTAATCTACAGTGAAACATAAGAGCTTTGATTGGTTAGGAAAGGTGAGGTTATGAGATTCCACAAATTATCCTATAGAACATATTTGTTTTTCTCGCTACTTGTTTCACTAACCGTGCAGAAAAGATGGCTGCCCCTAATCCGGAGGAATGTGTTTCCATAGCTCAATTCAATGAACTGAAACATAGCTTGGAGGAGAGACAAGAAAGGATTTCACAAGAACTTTAAAATCTTATTGTACATATTCAAGGTCTCCAACCTCCTGGTGAAAATGCAAGTGTACATGTTGAAGAACTAGATAAGACCAATGAAGAAGCTGCTACTAGAATGGCTTGAGAAGTTCAAGCAAGAAGACATAGAGTTGCTGCTCATGCCATGAGGCCTCCTAGCCTTGGTCGTTGTTATGGTGGCGTTGCTGCTGGTTGTAGTTCAGGAAGAGGTCATGGACGTGGTGATGAGAATTGTGATGAATTCCAAGAAGAATTTGACCAAGATAATCATGTTTTTCCCAGATACGCAGAGCATCAACCTCAGGACTATCGCGGCCATGCACAGGAGAAAAGGTTTGGCAAGCTGAAAATCACCATGGCTAAGTTTGAAGGTGGAGCCGACTCGGAAGCATATTTCACATGGGATTTAAAGGTTGACAAGATTTTTCGCATGCACAATTACTCTGAAGAAAAGAATATTGCAATGGCCTCTCTTTAATTTGATGGGTATGCATTAATTTGGTGGGAGAAAGTTCAAAATGAGCGTGAAGCTGTCAGACAACCTAATATTGCTACATGGGTTGAAATGAAAAGAGAAATGAGAATCCGATTTGTCCCACGTCATCACAGGCATGATCTTTTTAACAAGTTGCAAAATTTACAACAAGGCACACAAACCATTGAAGAGTACTATAAAGAAATGGAGAAGGCTATGATTCGAGCAAATGTTTAAGAAGATGAAGAGCAATCTATGGCACGATTCTTGTCAGGGTTAAACAAAGAAGTAAAGAGAAATGCAGATTTTCAACCATACAACACTCTTATTGAGTTGGTGAATCAAACGTCCAAAGCTGAGCATCAACGACAAGATGACAGAAAATCAAGCCGAACTTCAATAACTAACTCACGGTTTATTGCAAGTGGCAGCAAGTTTGCACCCAAGTTCAATACCGGACATGGTCTTAGTAATAATTCTAGTGGAGGTTTACGTGCAAATACTAGCTCGTCTTAAAGTAGAAAGGAAGCATATACTCCAAGTCAGAAGAACAAACCTGCAACATCAACAAATTCCTTAGTTGGTTCTATTGCTAGGAGCAGTGAAATTCAGTGCTTCAAGTATGGGGGTCGTGGACATGTTCTCAAAGAGTGTTTGAATTCAAATTGAATTAAAAAGAGAATATCACATGAAATAATAAAAATGCATATGAATGGAGCATTGCAAAGGAACTCATATTTTCACCAAGTAACCTAGGATTGCAAATCATTTTAGAAATTATTAGGCCATATGAGAGGAATATTGGTGAATTTTCCTAGATTTTTGGGGAAAAAATTTAAGTCCTTAAAAATTGCTAGAAGTTCTAAAAGTAGCCCTTTTAGAGTTTTTTATTTTGAAACCTACACGGGTTATTGAGGTAAATCCTTTTAAAATGGATTTATCATTAATTACAGGACATAAAGAAAAAAAATTGTGAATTTTAGAGCAAGGAAACCCCACTGTACAAATAGAGAAAGAGGGAAGGAGAAAAATCGGAATTGTGATGGGTACTGTTCATTCACCACTCAATCATTTTCCTTATTTGGTGTGACTCCAGGCTACCACACCGGTCCCATATGTAAAAGCGCCAGGACAGACACCAGCGTGGCCACACATGCATTGGTGTGACCAAGTGGGATTCACACCAAGGACTTTGGCGTGACAAAAGTTGCTAGTTCCTGGACATTTAGTTTTTCACATGCTATTATTAAATATTAGCTTAAAAAGGCTAAAATAAAAAAAAATTAATACATAAGTTTACCTAGGCAAGCGTTGCTTAGCTGGCTGTTATCATTAATTAATCTTAATCTATTATATTAAATCTATGTACAAACAATGACATATGAGGGTTGTTCGTGCTCCCTCTAGTCACAAATAAATAACATTTTGGGTTATGTGTAGTAATTATTTTTAAACTTTAGCTAAAAATTACTCTTTATGTATTAAGTATTGATATTTAAAAGTAATGCGGATATAACTAGTTTCATAACATTATAACTTTGTTACTCCCTCAAGTCTGAAATAAGTATCGTTTTGGACATCGATACAGTCCTCAAAATACCACTTCGACTACTACTTTTTTTTAATATATTGATAAAGTATAGAAAAAAATATATTATTATGAAAGTACTTTTTGAGACAAATGTATCGTGCCATTTTTAAGTATCCAAACCCAACATATAAAAAGTAATTTTAGCCAAAGTTTGAAGTAGTTGCCTTCACGTAACCCAATATGACACTTATTTTAGACTAGAGGGAGTATATTCTATTTCTATAAACATATTACACCAAAAAGTAGTAGTTAAATATGTGTTTTGGAGACCATATCAATGTTCAAAATAATACTTATTTATGACTAGAGGGATGTAGGCATCTAGGCATCTAATCCCAGTTTTAGTGATGAATGAAAACGTGATCACCGTGACTAACGTATTTGTTGTAGGATTATTAAAAGTTAGGTCATGATGATGACTCTTGGATATTCTCGGCACCTATATTGGTTTTCATGGTTATTATTAAAGGATATACACGAAGATTAAGGACTATTTAGTTATAAGTGTCGCAAGGTGTTGGGATGACACGTAGAGTACATGGGATTCTCATTTCCCTTTGGTTGTACTATAAAGGGGGTCGAGGATAGTAGTTTGGCCTAGTTTTATCTAGAGAGATAGTTGTGATGCACACTAGTCGAGTCTAGCACTAGATAGCTCAGAAGAAGCCCAAAAAAGCACAAATCAAAGATGAAACAAAGCTTGGATTGAATTGAAGAAAACCAATTTTTTTGTATGCATCGGGTGATTGCACTGGAGTAATTGTGTAGGGAGCAAATTTTAGAGATTTTGAAGTTACATAAAACATAAAATGCTAAAAATAAAGAAAATAAAGTACTACGACAAGAATGCAAACTCGATATGATGACGCTCGCATCCTGGCAACAATGTCAGAAAATGTGCTACTGCTTTGTAATGCGTCCTTGTTATACGCAGTTGTTCTTCCAATGTCACTATAGAGAATGTGCAACAAGAAATCCCTAGAGCGACCCTAGGTTCAAATATTGATCCCTCAGAGAAACAGTTGGTCTATCAAGCTTGCACTCTAATCTAACCCTTCAATCACTGAATCCCTTTATTGTAATGTAGGGGGGATTAAATACTTATAAATATAATAATTATAATTTTAAACGCAAGAAATAAATTATCCTAAAATTAATAAGGATGGAAACCATGATTAAAAGTAGAGTATAGGACACTTAGGAACCATGTAGATAGTTGGTTACATGGATCGGGAAATAATCTATACGTTAGAGAATAAATAAGATAAAGATTAATTATAGAAATTAAATATGTTTGATATTGGGTGGCACATCCTAATCTTCTCTTGTCTACCGGTCTCTTGTGGGCCATCGGACAAGAACAATCATCCTTCAGTGTATACGACACTATCACCATACACATCTATTAAGGGATAGATCCTGGAATAACGTCTTACATGTTGTGGTTGTACCATTTATCCCTTGTGGATTTTCTTCACTCCAACCAGGTATAGTTCCTATCACGGAGCCTCGATCTACAACTTGGCCATCCACATAGTTGTTGCCTCCATATGTAGATTCAATCCTTGTATTTTTGGTCAAACAAACCTAGGAAAGGCGAGAGACAAATAAAAAGATTTAGATAGGAAAAGACTATGTTATGATTACTCATAATCTACACCAATGGTATGCTACGTGGCGCCTATGCGTCCTCTATCCCTAAGGGGATTATTCGCTCATCGCAATGAAAATTAAACTCATAATAATTACAAGAAAGATTATCATCTAATAAATGAGGAACACAATTAAAGATAAAAATGAATAACATACTTGATGCGATAAATGTTTGCACTGAGAAGTGATGATGGAGACCTATTACAATGGATCTGATGAAGGGGAAATAGATGAACTATGGTGGAAATGATAGTCTCTACTTTGATATGGATCGACGCCATCTTTAAATAACCGTTGGGATAGGGTTTTGCGTTGCCTTTGAAAGTCATTCCATGTCACCGCCTTCACAAAAATTGTTTGGTTTTATGAGCTGGACATAGGGGGTACGGTCAGATGGTATGCCCACTCCTGATCATACCGCACCCCTCCAAACCCTCTGAAAACTCCAATTGAGGCACAATATTTTCTTTTCCTATGTTTTTAACAAAAAGGAACATATCCCATGCAAATAGCAATTAATTGATGGTTAGCCGAGCAATAATTATCAAAGATATTCACGAAATCATTCGAAAATATGATGCGTAGTTTGGATGCATCACACATCGATAGGCACTACAAGGAAAAATGCAAAACTTAACAAAAATTCAAGAGCGTGAAAATTCTGGATTCTAGATCCTAATATACTTACAATCTTATTGAGTTGCACGCACCTTGCACCACCAACTCACCCAAAATCCCAATCTGATTGGGAAGGGTGGGTAAATCACTTATTTCAACATCATCTTTCATACAAAAAGTGCATGATGCATATCGAATGTTTACACCTAATTATCTTGTCCGCATAAGTTTTTATCTTATCATCTGGATTATGTTATTGGAGGGAGAAATTTAGTGACTTGCCTTTGTTTCGGGATTTGGATGGTCTTAAGACATAGTAGGTGGGTCTTCCATTAGTTGCAATGCGTCTGTTTCATGAACGAGAAACTTGCGTCGAACGTAGATAACTTGAAAGAAATGAATGCGGGTGTGCCAGTATACACAATATATACAGGTAAATGAAAACAATGTAACAGAAACATTGAGCTTTATTCATTCATTATTGAATTTATAGAGTGCAAGTTTCTCAGATTACAGCGTATTACTCCACACATGAACGCACATGCTATCTGACTAGCTGATTGTCTGGTGATTGTGTCGTCTTGGTTCATGTGATCTCGTGAAAGCCTCCAGTTAATTATGCCCATCTCTTAGGCTAATCCGCTATAAATGCACCGATGGTCGTCGTCTCGAGGTCATATCCGAGTCTTCAAAGCTAAAAACACAAACACACAGACAAGCAGAGTGACAATGTGACTAGTAAAGTAAAGGATGGTCTCAGCATTGCATCATCGACCTTAGGCAACCCGAGGCATCATCGATCTTGTACCATCGACCTCAGAATAGTATAGGCAATAGAGATGAATTACAAGCACAACACGACGCGTAGCTTCAACCTGAAAAGAATCTGTTGTCGCTTAGAGGGGGTAAATAGGTGGAACCTAAAAATTTTACAAACTAAACGTAGCGAATCAGCAAGATGCGGACTCTCCGCAGATTTTTTTCGGAACCGGAACCTCCGCAAATATACGGAGGTTCTGCAGAAATTTGCGGATACTCCAAATATTTTTGAGGGAACTCAAATTATTCCTATGCAACAGCAACGTGGATCAAATCCATGAATAACAAAGCACCAGAGGATGTGTTCCAATATATTTCTCCAAGTACCTGCAGCTCAAACCTCACAAAGAGATAGAGTCAAAACCCTAAATCAACGGGAACAAAAATATGCAATAAATCACAAAATATTGACAAATGATACACAAGGATTTGTTTACCGAAGTTCAGCCACTCCACAAAGAAGTGCCTACATATTCATTGAGGTGCTCACAAAGAGTCGGGTTTTTTTAGTCCTTTCCTCACCGAAGTGACCATAAAGATTGAGCTAGAGTTGCTTACTTAAATTTGCATGGGTGATACAAATTTCCCAAGGCTCAGCACAAGATTGGGAGCTCAACGGGCGATGCCTAGCTGTCTAGGTGGACAAACCACCAAGAGTAACAAACACGAAATCACCGGCTTGACGAAGAGAACTAGTGCTCAAAGGATGGATTTGAATCTTACTAGCACTTCTTCTTTCTCTCACTCAATCCTACACAAGATGTCACCTAGAATCACAAAGGGGAGTGGAGAGGGGAGTTTTGAATGCTCTTGAGTTGCTTGTCTCAAGTTAGGTCAAAATGAATAAGCTAGTTGTTGTTGGAGAGAGAGGGTGTGGGGTATAAATACTCCACACTCAAAAACTAGCTGTTACACCTATGAAAATGCGGACACTTCGCAAAGGTGCGGACCTTTCGCACACTCTTAATTAACCCAAACTCTACTAAAGTGCGGACTATCCACAAAAATACGGACACTCCACATTTGCACATTATGTAAAGATTAGGGCTAACATAGGTGCAAGTGTTGTGTTTGATGTGTCTCTCATAGGTTTGTTAGATCTTTTGAGCACTTTTTTCTACGCAAACAAGTAAATTTTGTATCCCCCTTAATAGTACGGCATCTTAATCTCAATTTTAAAAGATAAATGAATTTAAAAACTATAAGATCCATGTACTGCTTTTTCTCTTTTCCTTTTTGGGAATCTCCATACGTCAAATTCTTACTTGATCGAATTACACATGTTCATACTTCATAAAACTCATTAGTTCTTTAATTTTTTTGTCATTATCACCAAAACTCACTTAGGGCCTAGATGCACTTTTAATCTCCTCCTTCTTGATGATTGATGACAACCCAATTATCGCTTACAAAAGAGGTATATAATTAAAGCTTTTGAATCCTTATGATATAGAGAGCCCCCCCCCCCTAAAAATCTGCATTTGAATGAACTTCAAAAAAATTTATAAATTCTAATTGCACAATTTTAGGGTAGTGTGGAGACTCCCCCTATATCATAGCATCCGTAGAGTACAACAACAACAGGTGTGTAAGATCATGAATAAACATGATGCACATGACATGATAAGCATATAAATAACCTAGATTTCTATCCAAGTGCGGACCCTCCTCAAACATGCGAATTCTCTAGACATTTTTGCAGACTCTCCGCACTTGACACATTCTAAACTAAAAAGCGTATTACAGCACAAGAACACATTATCTCACTCTAGCATAATAAAACTTAGTACCAACAAGAACTAACAGTTTAAGCACATCACGATCATACAATTTCATGTCAAGAGTTATTACAAAACGAGTACAGGAAAGATAACCTTTTACTCCCCCTTTGGCATCAAGTGCCAAAAAGGGAGGAAAGGAAAGACTATAAAGATTAGCATCTACTCGTCATCATCCTCGTCCTCGTCCTCGTCCTCGTCGCCATCATCATCATCATCTTCTTGATACTCGCCCTCTTGTTCGCTTTCTTCTTCTTCTATCTTACCATAAGCAGAGCGAGTATGACGAGAGCGGGGAGCCAGAGGAGGAACCTCTTCTTCTTATTATTTCTTGATCTGTTGCCTCCCACTCAGCAAACGGATCTCCAAAATCAAGCACTTCTTGATGAGGAGAAGTAGGAAGTCCTAAATGCCCTTTGATTTCTTTTACTTCTCTTCTAAGCTCATTTACTTATGTGGCATTGTACTTGCACATAGAGAAGATTGAGCGAAGCACATTTTTTATGTACTTGCCACGTCCACGAGAGCCACCACCACAAGATTGCGAAGAGGAGGGTGCACGAGATAGAGGTGAGGCTGCACGGATGAGCTTGCACCACGAGATAGCCTAGAGGATGCCTTCTTTTTCACATGATAGGACTCATGAATGCAATCTTTTGGAAACAAGATCTTTGTAACCTTCTCAATGATATACATGATGTACAAAGCATATGGAAGCCTTTTTCTTTCATCAACCATGGCGTCACAAAGCTCGACCCAAATGAAATCACCAACACTAAAGGGTCTTCCACCGGGTGCCATCCTAAGAATAATATTCCTTGACATGCCATGGAGCTTAGTCCCATCTCCCTTCTTTGGATTGATGGTTTGGCGAAAAAGAAGATTTAGATAGTGATAATATGACTTCAAACTATAAGTGGAGCCATCGGCCATTCTAGGATCCCCATAAATTTCACCCAAGTCATATTCCTTGTTCTTTTTCTCAACAAAAATTGTACCATGTTCATGATCTTGTGATCTAAGAGCAAGAAGACGAGAAAAAGTCATGTAGTCTATACAATAGTGAATTCCATGTGTTGTCCAATGAATCTCTTTCTTGCAGACACTGAAAAAGAATGAGGCATGGAATTGAGCAATGATTTCTTTTTTCCAATTATACTTGAAATCCATGACATCTTTTATTCCTTTCTCCGTGCAAGCATTGATGACTTCATCAAAATGGGATCATTGGTGTCTTCCATGTATTTCCAATCAATATATTGCATATAGACAATGGGCTTGATCTTACTTAGGTAGATGACAGATAGATAGAAATCAAAATAAAATTGGCACCAAAACCATCCATCCAAATACTCATATCTAGGCCACAAGTAGGGGTCATGTTTCCTTTCTTTCTTGACCACTAATTCTTAATTCTTGTAGCTCTTTGGTAGTCGAGGATCATAGGGTTGATTGATTGACTTGAGGAGAATGCCTCTTCGAAAATTCATTGTAAGCTACTTGCTCCCTTCCAAAATTGAGATTAATATGTGGAGGAGTGTGAGGACATGTCCTTGGATCAATCTGCTTGCCCAACCGATCTTCATCCCTTTCAGTTTGGGTCTTATGACCCCTAGCTTTTCACGAGGCTCTTCAATGTGAATACCTTGACTACCGCTTCTTCCACCAAGCTTGACCACTTGCTTTCTTGCGGTAATTTTAATATGACCCCTCGTTGTACAAGAACTACCACCTTCACCTAGCTATTCTCCTGCCCTAAAAGTAACAACATATTCATATGACTCATCGAAGGGAGGAGGTACATAATGTTGGGCTTGAGGATCATGGCGACGCTTGGTGCGAGCTTGTGTTGCTAGATTCCTTGGATCTGGATGTCCCATCACCACTGAAAGATAAAAAGGCCGTATAAGCTATGGAAGAGATTGAGACAAGATTCAATAATGATATCATAGTTTAGACTTTGTCTGCAGACTATGGAGTCTCCGCAAAAATTTGCAGACCCTCCGCAAATGTGCAAAGTCTTCACGGATATGCGGACTCTTTGCAGATCGCAGACCAAACCCTAAATCTTGATTTCGAAAGATTTTGCCAAGGGATGCAAATGCCACTAGAGATATGGAATCGAAGACACCTAAGGAGGATATCTACCAAAGGAATATCGCTCTAGGGCATTCAAAGAGATCAGGCAAAAACTTGTTTTATACCTCGAGAGAGAGAAGAGAGGTGAACTTGATGTCGATTCGTTGAACTTCACGAAGAATCCGCACTCGAAGGGCTGGTCTTGATGCATATGCGGAGTATCTGAAGATTGGGCCTCCAAATCACTGGAAATTGAGATTTGAGTGGAAGAACTTGAGAGAGAGAGAGAGTGACAGCTCGAGAGAGAGAGAGAGAGAGAGAGAGACGCCAGTGTAGAATACTGAATGACTGTTGGAGAGAGAGAGAAGTTTTTAACCCAATGGGTAGATTAAAAGGAGTAAAAAAAGAACTATCAAATTGCGGAGTCTCCGTAGAATTATGCGGAGTCTCCGCAATTATGCGGACCCTCCACAGGATTTTGCGTACTCTCTGCACTTCAACCAACAGTAGGGAAAAGATAGATTTGAGATAAATTACGATAAGGAAATGAAAGAGATGTGTTTTGATGGACACGAGAGATCATATCAGTTGTATTAGCCAGCAATCAACTAATCAAAGATATAAGCACAAGTGACATGACGTGATCAAAGACCAAAGATCCAAATTTATTAAAAATACACAACTCTAAACCTATCTTTTGGAGAATTCCTATCCAAAAAGCTAGAAATCTACAACAGTTAATTGTATGCAATAAGTCAAGCCATATTGCGAGAATCTAGGATATTTAGTTCATTTCTCAACTCACAAAGTTTTTGCTCGTCTAATGGCTTGGTGAGGATATCGGCTAGTTGTTTTCAATCCTCACATGGCGAATATCGATATCCCCTTTCGTTGAGTTGTCTCTCAAGAAATAGTATCGGATGTCTATATGTTTGGTTCTTGAGTGTTGCACAGGATTATTGGCTAATTTTATGAAACTCTCATTGTCACACAAAAGTGGAACTTTGGTCATGTTATAGCCATAGTCTCTCAAGGTTTGCTTCATCCAAAGTAGTTAAGCACAACAAGCACCCGCTGCAACATACTCGGCCTCGACGGTGGACAGGGCTACGGAATTTTGTTTCTTTGAGGACCAAGAGACCAAGGACCTACCCAAGAATCTACAAGTCCCTATGGTACTCTTCCTATCCACTTTGCAATTGGCATAATCAGAATCCGAATAGTCGATAATGTCAAAGGTTGAACCTTTAGGATATCATAAGCTAAGGTAAAAGGTATAAACTAAATATCTAAGAATTCTCTTAATGTCCATTAAATGATACTCTTTTGGAGCATCTTGAAATCTAGCACACATGCACCCTAAGAATTATATTGGGCCTAGATGCACAAAGGTAAAGTAAAGATCCAATCATGAAGCGATATACTTTTTGATCCATGGCATTGCCTTCTTCATTGAGATCGAGATGTACATTTGCTTGCATGAGAGTCTTGATTGGCTTGGCATTCTTCATTTCAAATTTCTTGACCATATCCTTGATGTACTTCGTTTGACATATGAATTTTTCTTCCTTGAGTTATTTGATTTGAAATCCTAGGAAGAACTTCAATTCCCTCATCATTGACATCTCAAACCTCTTTGTCATAATCCTACTAAATTCTTCATAAAAAAATTATTAGTAAAACTAAATATAATGTCATCGACATAAATTTGGAAAACAAATGAATCATTATCAATATTCTTAGTAAATAGAGTGAAATCAGATTTGCCTATTTTAAAGCCTTTTTTATGGAAAAATCCCTAAGGCATTCATACCATATTCTAGGTGCTTGCTTAAACTTATAAGCACCTTATGGAGTTTGTATACATAGTTAGGATACACCAATTCAGAGATTGGCCTAATCTCTTCACATTCATTTGGTATAGCTTGAAATCATAGAGATTAGCATAGGCAAGTAATATATGAATTGACTCAAGCCTAGCAATAGGAGCATAAGTCTCACCAAAATTCAAACCTTGTATTTATGTGAAGCCTTGAGCAACCAACCGTGTCTTGTTCCTTGTCACGATCCTATTTTCATCTTGCTTATTGCGGAAGACCCACTTGGTTCCTATAACATTTTGCTTGGGTCTTTCCACTAGGGACCATACTTCATTTCTTTTGAAGTTGTTTAATTCTTCTTGTATAGCCATCACCCAATCCAGATCTTCAAGTGTGTCTTGTACCTTCAAAGGTTCCAAAGAACAAAGGGGTAGTATTCACACAAATTTGTAATTCTTGAATGAGTAGTTACCCTCTTTTGTATATCACCAAGAATGTTATCAACCGGGTGCTCTGTTTAGATGCTTTAGTGAACTCTTGGATGTGGCACTTGAGATTGAGCTTGAATGTCTCCTTCTTCGTCATCAAAGAAGTTATTTGAGTCATCATGAAACTTGATCTTGACCTTGATCTTGTACCTTTATATTTGTCTTCACACTTTTCTAGTAATATGTGGACTCTTTGCACATTCTACGGATTCTCCACATATTTGTCCGGAGTCTCTGCATAATCTTACAGAACCTTCGCATTTTGCCGTAGCTGAAGGTATTTCACCATTTTCTTCAGCCTCCTTTTGATCTTGAGCTTCCTTGGGCCTTACTTCACAATGACTTGCTTCTTGATTGCTTCACAAGGAGGTTCTTCATTACTTACAACATTTAGATCAACTTGTTCCACTTGAGAGCCATTAGTTTCATCAAATATCACATCACACGCGATTTCAACACAACCGGTGGTTATGTTGAAAACAAGGTATGCATAGGCATTTGATCCATATCCAAGCAAGAAGTCTTCATCAACATTTAGTGCAAATTTATAATTTTTGGGTTTCTTGTTTAGAATAAAGCACTTACTACCAAAAACTCTAAAGTAAGATACATTTGGCTTGTTACCGGTTAGAAGCTCGTATGCAGCCTTTTTCAAAATCTTGTGGAGATATAACCGGTTGATGGCATGGCATGCGGTGTTGATAGCCTCCGCCCAAAATTAATCTGATGTCTTGTACTCATCAAGTATGGTTCTTATCGACTCTATGAGAGTGCTATTCTTTCTCTCAACAACCCTATTTTGTTGAGGGGAGTAGGGTACCAAAAGTTCATGTTTGATTCCTTCTTCATCAAGAAACTCTTCAATTTGTGTATTCTTGAATTCACTTTCATTTTCGCTTCTCACCCTTTAAATTTTTACATCAAATTCACTTTGGATTCTTCTCATAAATTTCTTGAATATGGACTGTGTTTCACTCTTATCATACAAAAAGAACACCCAAGTGAAACGAGAAAAATCATCAACAATAACTAAACCATACTTATTACCGTCAGTGCTTATATAGGTGATTGGTCTAAATAAATCCATGTGAAGAAGTTCCAATAGCCTTGTGGTCGTCATCACATTCTTAGCAGGGTGAGGAGCTCCAATTTATTTTTCCACTTGACATGCACTATAAATTATATCTTTCTCAAAAGAAACATTTGTTAGTCTTAGGATGTGCTCCCTCTTTAGAAGTTTAGACAAATTTCTCATACCAACATGGGCTAGTCGACGGTATCATAGCCAACCCATGCTAGACTTAGCAATCAAACAAGTCTTAGGCCTCACTTCATCCGTTGAAAAATCAACAAGATAAATCTTGCCCTTCAAATGACCGGCGAAAGCTATTGAGGAATATTCCATTCTAGAGACGGTCACACCCTCATTAGCAAAAAGACAATTATAGCCCGTTTCACAAAGTTGTGATACGGACAATAAATTGTAGCTAAGAGATTTGACCAACAATATGTTTGAGATATAATGATCATTTGAGATAGTAAAATTTACCTAAACCAATTACCTCTCCTTTTCCATCATCTCCAAATATAATATTCTCATGTTATCCTCTATTTTCTTTAAATGATGAGAACATACTCTTCTCTCCGGTCATATGATTGGTGCATCCACTATTAAGCACCCAAGTTGTCTACCGAAGGAGTATGCTTTGCGTCTTTTTTTCATGAGACACTTGGGAGTGTCATCGTCGTCGCTCATATCACTAAAGAGTGACTTTGTCGGTGTAAAGGAGCAAATGGTGATAGTTGCGACTCCTTCATCATTAGAGTTGGAGTCGGAGTCCCACTTCTCGCTAATGTGAGCTTGACCCGAATAGATCTTCTTGTGTGTCTTGTACTTGTCCTTCTTGTAATGCTTGTTCTTCTTTTCTTCCTTGCCTTTGTTTTTCTTTTTGTTCGAACATTCAGCGATGAAGTGGACAACTTCACCACACTCATAGAAAGTTCTCTTAGATAATCTTCCTTTTGACTTATTTCTCTTATACTTGCTATAGCTGCCATTCTTTATGAATTCCTTGACTTCCTTACAAAGAAATAAATTTCTTCATCATCGGAGCCCTCTTCTTGACTTGATCTCAATTCTTCATCTTGCTTGCTCTTGCTCGCCTTTAATGCTATTTATTTATTCGTGGAGGTTGAACTTTGTTTGCTTTCTCCTCCATAAGCTCATGAGCAAGAATTCTTCCAAACACATCACTGGGTGTGAGTCTCTTGTAATCCCTTCTCTCACGGATGAGTGTCACCAAGGTGGGGTTTTTTGGTGCAAAGACTCTTAGCAATTTTTTCACCACCTTGTGGTTATCTAGCTCTTCACTTACAAGTCCTCTAATCTTGTTCATTAGCACCATCATGTGGTCATACATTTCTTGAGGGGTTTCATTGTCCTCCATCATAAATCTTCCCAATTTTCCTTCAAACAACTCTATCTTTGATTCTCTCACACTTGTGGGGCCTTCATGAGCAACTTGTAGTGTGTCCCATATCACTTTGGCCTTATCAAGCTCATCCACCTTGTTGAACTCTTCTGGGCTCAAGGTATCAAGCAATACACTTGTGACTTATGCATTACGGTGAAGGTTTTGCTCTTGTTCGGAAGTGATCTCTTTGTCTTCATTCGGTAGCTCAAAACATGTACACACAATCTTTCAAATACTTGGATGAAGAGAGATTAAATACAATTTCATTTGTGCCTCCAAGCAGCATAGTGTGTGCCATCAAAGTATGGCGCACGCCTGGATGACACGGAGATGTAAGAGTTAGATGCATTCAACTTATCATAATTGAATTCACAACTCCCTTGCTGTTGCTGTTGCTTGGTGCATCATCCTTTGGACTCTTTGGTTCTTTGGACTTTTCTCCTCGGATGTCGACATCTTCAAATTCTCTAAGCGGTAAAGCCTTCTAGGAGATTAGGCTATGATACCAATTGAAAAGGATCTGATGTCGCCTAGAGGGGGTGAATATGCAGAACCTGAAAAATTTACAAACTAAACGTAGTAGATTAGCATAATACGGACTCTCCGTAGATTTTTTTTGGAACCTCCGCAAATATACGGAGGTTTCGTAGAAATCTGCAAATACTCCAGATATTTTTGGGAGAACTCAAATTTATGCCTATGCAACATCAACGTGGATCAAAACTACGAATTACCAAGCACCAAAGGATGTGTTCCAACCTATTTCTCCAAGTACTTACAGGTCAAACCTCCCAAAGAAATAGATCGGGTCAAAACCCTAAAAATCAACGGGAACAAGAATATACAACAAATCACAAGAGATTAACAAATGGGACATAAGGATTTGTTCACTGAAGTTCGGTCACTCCACAAAGAAGTGACTACATCTTCATTGAGGTGCTTGCAAAGAGTCGGGTTTCTTTCAGCCCTTTCCTCACCCAAGCGACCACAAAGATTGGGAGCTCAACGGATGACATCGAGCCGTCTAGGTGGACAAACCACCAAGAGTAACAAACGTGAAATCACCGGCTTGACGAAGAGAACTAGTGCTAAAAGGATAGATTTGAATCTTACTAGCACTTCTCCTTGCTCTCATTCAATCCTACATAAGATTTTACCTAGAATCACAAAAGAGGAGTGTAGAGGGGAGCTTTGAATGCTCTTAAGTTGCTTGTCTCAAGTTAGGTTGAAATGAATGAGCTAGTTGCTATTGGAGAGAGAGTGTGTGAGGTATAAATACTCCACACTCAAAAACTAGTTGTTACACCTGTGAAAATACGGACACTTTGCTAAGGTGCAGACCTTCCGCACACCCTCAGTTAACCCAAACTCTGCTAAAGTGCGGACTATCCACAAAAATACGGACACTCTGCATTTGCACATTTTGAAAAGATTACGCCTAACCTAGGTGCAAGTGTTGTGTTCGATGTGTCTCTCGCAGGTTTGTTAGATCTTTTGAGCACTTGTTTCTATGCAAATAAGTAAATTTCGTATCCCCCTTAATAGTATGGTATCCTAAACTCAATTTTAAAAGATAAATGAATTTAAAAACTATAAGATCCATGTGCCACTTTCCTTTTTTTATTTTTGGAGGGATCACCATGCGTTAAATTCTTACTTGATCGAATTACACATGTCCATACTTCATAAAACTTATTAGTTCTTTAATTATTTTGTCATTATCACCAAAACTCACTTAGGGGCTTGGATACACTTTCACAACCAACGTAGCAACTGAGCTGCTACTGGGAGCCCGGTGCTGTGCTTAGCCCACTAACTCCGTCGGACCTCAGTATAAACGTCATCGGTCACCCGAAGGCAACAAACAACAGTATCCTCGAAGGCAACATACTATTGAGCCTCAATGCATATCACCGGGCATGGCAAAGGGTGGGGCATGCAACAGTAAGTCTCATCAGTAGCATGGATGGCAACAAGGTACTCATAGCAACGGCTCAGTGGGGGCACCAAAGAGCAACATCACAGCCGGTAACAGGGCCTCCATGACAACAATATGAATGACAACAAGGTTCCTTTGGTGACAGGAACACCATCAGAAGCCCTCATATCAGCAAAAGAGATGGCAGCACGACTTCAACAACTCCACAACGATGAGCATTAACAGTAGCAATACATCATCGGTGACAAGAGGCAACAGAAACGACCATCAGAATGAATGGCAATGTGAGCTGCAAACTGGTGCAAATGGACCAGCGACAACAGGCCATAACAGATTACATTAGCAGCTATGGTGGAAGCCAACGAAAACAAGAAGGACCATCAAAACACCCACAAACTGGTAGCAATATTGTAGGCCATCACCATGAATGAAGCCATCAACTGCAGGTCGACATCGAGCACCATCACAGTAGAGGTGGGCACCATCACAGGGAGAGGACCAGCGTTGAGCACCATCACATGGAGAGGGAGCTAGCAGAACACCATCATCAAGGAGAGGGAGCTGGTGGTGCACCATCATCAAGGAGAGGATCAGCGGTGCACCATCATCATAGAGAGGGCCAGCAATGCACCATCATCAGAGAGAAGGGCTGGCAGCACACCATCATCAGGGAGAGGGAGCCGGTGGTCCACCATCATCGGGGAGAGGGCCGACAGTGCACCATCATTAAGGAGAAGGGCCGGGAAGACCCCATCATCAGGGAGAGGGAGCCTGCAGTGCACCATCATTAGGGAGAGGGCCAGAAGTGTACCATCATCAAGAAGAAGGGCTGGTAGCGGCACAACGCACCAACATTAGGGAGAGGGAGCCAGTGGTGCACCAGCATCAAGGAGAGGGCCGACAGTGCACCATCATCAGGGAGAGAGAGCCGGCAGAACACCATCATTAGGGAGAGGATCGGCTGTGCACCATATCAAAGAGAGGGAGCTGGTGGTGCACCATCATCAGAGAGTGGACCGGCAGTGCACCATCATAAGGGAGAAGGAGCCGACGATGAGCACCATCAGGGAGAGGGGTCAGCGATGAGCAACATTAGGGAGAGGGGCTAGTGGTGCACCATCATCAAGGAGAGGACCGGCGGTGCACCACGAGCAGATCAACACACCGGCTCTGGTGACCAAAGAACAAAAAGCACAAGAGACCGGCACAAGCATCTCAACGGCACGAGCACAGAGACCGACCGGAGTACCAGACTATTTAATTGTACCTGCTGAAACTTACCATTGAGTAATCCAATCGAAGAGCTCGAGCTTGCCATGACGATGACACAAATCAACAATGACACTTGTGGTTGTGCGACAAAACCTAGCAGTGGCGGTGGTGAGATTAGGCGCAGATCAGATCGAATCTTTGGCGTTGACAGCAAATTGGTGCAGTAGGGCTTTAGCTTGGTCTTCAATTCCTCCTTCCACCTGAGTGTCTGGCCTCATCCCCTTATATAGGTGGCAGCATTGAGGGGATTGGGATACAAATCCATTTGGACTTGGAGAGATTGCCGTTGGAGATAGGAAACTAAATAGTATATATTGTCAAATTTTATGTGAGTCTAGTTTGGAGCCCAGCATCCTCAACATTTTATTACATTTAAGGGAAGATATATGTGATTGAGCGTTTGGGTTTCAGTTTGTATATAGGTACAAAATAGTCTTATGCTAATTCTAGTATAATTTTACAATTACTACTCCACAAAAATAATTTTTGCAAGACACAGTATTACTACAACTGTTCTCAAATAGACGTTGTTTTAGAATACATGTAGTCAAACTTTAAAAACTTTGACCACTAATACACACAAAATTATAATGATTCGACACATACAAATGATATGAGTGATCCGCCATGAAAAATACTTTCACATGATTCTATGTTTAACAAATTTTACTAAAAAATAATTATAAAAAGTAATGTTAAAATATATGTATTGGAGACCATATCAATGTTATAAATGATAAGTAAAAGAGAATAGATGTAGTATAAATGCACTTTGAAAACCACCACAATGTCAAACATATCATGAAGCCTAAAAAGCTTTCCTTTCTTGAGGAGCTTAAGGGCTCGTTTGGCAGGGCTCCAGATTCTCCCAGAAACGTTTTGGTTTCAGATTCTCTCTGGAAACGTTTCTCTGGTGAATCACTCTCAATTTTCTGAAAACGTTTGGCAGGGATTCTGGATTCGGATTCTTGAAGAAAAATGACCTGAGTGATTCTCGAAACGGGTGAAACACCATTTTGGGTGATTCTCCTCGTAGTGTTAAAAATGAGAAACGTTTCAGGTAATTCAAGGTGAAACATTTCACGTTTTGGTGCGTTTGGCAGGGATTTTAGAAAATCACCAGAGAATCTGAAACGTTTCTTACAACCAAACGGGGCCTAAGTTTCTGGTGGATTTCATAACCTGAAGGTAGAGTTTCCAAATAAAAAGCGCAGCATTGAGGCAAACATAACTTACCCGAACTACAGCCATAGTGTTCTCGTGAGTGCATGCATGTTGCTAGCATTAATGACAGGTTAAACATCATAAATTATTTACCGATAAAATCTAATGATTTACCAAGTTAATTAATAGACACAGATGGATTGATCAATGGATGCTTGTTCGCATACTCCATGTATGTTGTTACTTGCTTCTGTTATCGGAAAACATTGTAAAACAGTAATAAAAATAAATGTAATAAGTTGGCCGGTTACCAAACAAGCAGATATGTGATCCCATCAAAACATTACTCAGTAGTCCCTATTACCAACATTATACTGCTGGTATAGGTGAAAACATTCTTGGTTAAACACTGATAAGGTCTAATGCAACAAATAGACCAGCTGGTAAATAGATGGATGGACGGCTAGATCCTCTAGAAGGTTAGCTGTATGAACCAGAATTTGGTAGGGCCAACCAGCTCTTGGGAAACGTATCATATGATGATGCGGCTTGTTTGCAGTGGACACACTACACTACATAACCGGCTATAAATAACGGTTCATCACTATAGATTATGTAAGAACCAGCAGTGAAAATATATTATTACCGGTTCTTCCTCTCCCACGTCCGAACCATGATGAAATCATTAAGAATCGGCACTGATACGAACTATAAGTGCCGGTTTTAAATACGAACCGGTACTAATCACTACCAGTTTTAAATACGAGCAGATAGTGAAACATATCCCGGACCTGAAGTTTCTAAGGAATGGGATTTTGGCTTGCGCTCTGGCGTTCGCTCAACTCGGTCACGCGCGTCCACCTTATCCTCTCTCACACACCCTCGTGTCCTCACCCCATCTCTCTCCTCTTCCTTTCTCTGCCTTTCTCTCTCCTTGCCTCGTGGACCACTCCGCCGCCAACGACCGATAGACCATGGAGGCGGCCATCCTCGCACCCCAGCAGGCTATCTCGCCGCCTGCGGCACCGGCGAAGAAGGTGTTGACGATGATGCCAAAGACCAAGTGGTGTGCCACCGCCGCAGCGAGGAGGAGGATGCTCAGCGACATCACCAACCTTAGGAGGCGCGCACCGGTCGAGGAGGAGTACGAGTCGACGTGCGCAGTGGCAGATGGCCCGGAGAGCGGTGGCACGTAGCTAGTCAAGGTGAGAAATTCCCCGATCCACCACCACCACCACCGTCTCTTGATAACTATCCTGGCGTGTTGTGTGGCTAACGTTGCTCTTTTTTTCCTCGAAAATTTTGTTTCCGTTTCAAGAGAAAATGGATCTCATAAGGCTCCTCAAGGCGAGAAAGTGAGTCTCTGTGCTCTGCTTCGGTTTCTTCCATCGATTGATCTATTTCAGTGAGCGGTTAGGGTTCTTGGTGTTTGCCTTTTGGTCTGGCTCGATTCAGGTTGGTTTTGGTGTTTGCAGCGAGATCATAGAGTTGAGCGGGACCGAGATACAGAAGCTACGGCTCACTATATCAGACCATCCACGGTGGCAGAGGAGCGGGAGTGTGAGCTTGGGGCTGGTGGAGTGGGAGATGGCTAGAGGAGGGCAGACGGCGGTGGCAGCATGTCCGTGCAGGGCGGTGGTGTCGTGTCCATGCAGCGGTGGCATTCCTCTGTCGACTGAGAGCATGCAGCGGAGGAGCGGGAGTGTGAGCTCAGGCTGGTGGAGTGGGAGACGGATGGAGGAGGGCGGGCGGCAGTGGCGGTGTGTCCGACGAGATCCACGACGGTGACCCGAGCTCCACGAACAGTGAGCAATGTGACGGCTGGCTCGACCAGCTCGATTCATTTTTGTTTGCTCCCAAAACACCTATCACCACCGGTTCTAGACCCGGCAGTGATATGTATCATTTTCATTGTCGAGTAAACACTGATGCCGATTTTGGAATCGGCAGTGATCACCCTTTTATAATAGTGAGAGTAAAGTGGACGGCTCAGATCTTCTCTCCCCATATCACCAATGATTGATGTTGCAACAATATCCGGTGACTTAAGGAAACAACGCGTGACGAAATGCACAATGTTGTTTTCGTTTACCTTGTCAAGTACAACTACCATACATGAAGAAACAAAAACTTTCGACTCAATTGCAGTTTGTGTGTAGTCTTCCATTTAAATGGCAACTTGTGATCTATTTATTTTTACTTTGAGTGCTAATAAACGTGCAATGCATATATACTCACCTTGGAGGAATCTAGCGTGTGTAACATACACTCCATTTCTATTTATAAAATGTATTTTGGTAAAGCCTGGGGAATTAAGGAGGCTATGAAAACAACAGCCTATAGTCCATTGTAGAGGGAAAACCCAAGGTATCTATGATGTAAATAAGTTGAGAATAAGAGAGGTACTGCAGGTGTTTACTGATAAATGTAAAAGCGTGATGCGAATAAATGAAGGAAAAAGGTGAAAAAATCAATATAATTTGCATGCACGCTATATTGAAACAAGATAGCAACAACTAATAAAAAATGAAGTCAAAACCAACGCCGTTTTCACCTTTCATCAAGAGTTTGACAATATCTGCATGATACATACCAATATATACACACACTTCCTTCCCTCTTATCCTAGTGGTCACATATCTCACTCAGCCGCTGCCCACTCTCTACTTCAATTGAAGCAATGCCTAGAAATTTGTGTTGTCAAACCCTTTCTTGAGACACATCGCAAGGATCCAACCTCAACTAAAGCAATTACTAGAAATTCATATTCTCGTTCCCTTCTTAGCATGCATCGTCGCAGGCTCCACAGGCCCATTGGTCATTGTTTCTTGTCTATATACATATGGTCAAATAAGAAATATCGATGATAAAGCATACGAGTACCAAACCTCCACATATACCACGGTACAAGAGTAGAAGTAGAAACCAACCTCCCATGTCCGGCATGGTACAACAACAAAAAGGGGCGGTGGCCGTGCAGCGTGTAGTCCTTCTTCCTTGCCCTTTCCGAGAGGGAGCTTCCCGGCAGCCGCACGACCAATTTGGTAAGGAATGGCACACGGCTCGCCGTGTTCCTGGGAATCTTACCCAGGTTAGTGGCTGCACAGTACAACGCCCACAGTGTAGTGTACAGCAGATCAAAAGTGCCCCCTTGCTGCGCTTGAACTGGCAAAGAATAGCCATCGCAATTAAAAAGAGAACGAAGAGCAGTGTCGTGCACCCGAGAAGAGCTAGTGGCAATCTTTTTTTAGCTCAGACGGGGAGGAGAGAGAGAGAGAGACTTTTCTTAGCTTAGGCCTTCAGCTCTGTGCCCACCAAGGCACCATAGCCTTGCATTTATATACACTCTCCTCTCTCTCTCTCTCTCCCTCTCTATACCTGTGTGTTACTGTCGTCCTCTTGCTTCCATTATTAGATGGCCTCCTCCAGCTGAGATGTTAGTGGGCTTTGTTTGCTTCCCCTCCTCTCCTTGTGCATCCACTGTGCTCATGTGTTGCCCTGGTTTGTCCTGAATCCTTGGATACAACCTCAGGTACTGCATCATGCATGAGCCTTGTGGGCTAAAGTTGTGGCTTCCTGTGCTCCTCTTATTGGAAATTCTTTGCCATCTGGGCATCTGGTGGCCACTCTCTCTGATCTTGCTTGCCACCCTCCCTCCTTTTCATGCTGATTTTGATGTGGGCTTCTCTCTTCCCAGAGGCAGACCGAGCTTTGAAACTAGTTTCTCTTGGAACCTGTTGTTCCTATCCAAGCATTTTATTTCCTTGCTTGTAGAAAAGATTTTTTCTTGGTTTCGTCCATCAAGTTCTTCTGGTTCTATGCTATTTCGGTGCATGTTTCTGTGGGTTAGTAGTAACCCTTGAGTTCATCCTCCGCGCACCTCTGTTCCTGCCTCTCAATTCTTTCGCCAGATGTTCTTGTTCCCTTGTGCTTGTGAGTTTCTTTCCCCTTTCCATTCGGTTCTTGGGGATTCTCCCACTTGTTTCTATTTTTTCCCTACATTTGCGTGTTGCCATTTCACCTCAATTTGCACATAGTTTTAAAAGAAAAAAAATTCGACGTCACAGTCTCTAATTTGTTGTTTAATTATTTGGCAACAGGTTGGTTGCATCCATAAGTAACCCCTTAAGCTAAGAATCCTGCAAGAGCTTTGGAGGGTTGGTGAGGCTTCAAATTTCCTTGACAAGGCAAGGCAGCCATGATGAGCTTCAAAAGCCATGATGGATTTGGGCAGGTCGCCGCTCTGAGCCAGGCCTCCAATGGCGCCGGAGCCCCACTGCCATGGTGGGCGGGGTCCCAGCTGCTGTACGGCGAGCCGGCGCCCCTGTCGCCGGAGGAGACGCGCCGGGACGACCAGTTCCAGGTCGTGCCGGGAGCTCAGGGCGCGCCGGATCCAGCGCCACAGGCAGCGGCGAAGAGAGGGGGCCCTGAGACCCTGAAATTCTCTGTGTTCCAAGGTGAGGTGTTTTTTTTTTCTCTGCCCCTTTGCAAGCTTGTGGATTTATGGCAAAAATATGTTTCTTTTTTAAGAATAGGATTAATTGCAAGAATTTGGCATGTCCTTGTTGGATCTGTGCATGCTAGTACTACGCTAGCGAACATAAGTGAATGACACAGGGTTTAATCATCGTATTATCTAATTGCAAGATGGATATTCCAAAATCTATATCTTGCTAGTCCTTTGCCTTTCTTTTACCTCTTAAGCACTGCTCTAGAATTTCCACTATTCCTTTTTCTTTCGAACAAGCAGGTTAAATTTTGTGATCGTTTCAATATTGCTAAATATATCGATTAGTTTTTCTTTTTGCGAAATCATAGGTTGTTGCAAGAAGTTGGCATGAAGCAGATGAATTTGCATAAAGGAAGACAATGCTATATATGTCAGCTGTCATGACAGAGGCTGCAATTAGTTGGGTTGTCCGTTGCTTTGGGTCCATGCCCCCATAGTACCATTCTCGGCGTGGTGGTACCTTTACTTTGATGCCACTGCCGACTGTTCTATTATAGTCACCTCCATTATGATTTCTGGTGCCCTCTCAAGTCTCACCATAGAAACCCTTTTATTTGAACGAGGGGAAAACCGATTCCACTTTTATTCACAGAATGACAGAACTATAGAAGTGGAAAGAAAATACAAATTCTCACCACCTGCAACCAACATGAGTATCTCCCTATCTCTATTTGCATATTTTGTGGGCATACTTTGTACAATTATTTCTTATCGCACCCCCCCCCCCCCCCAAAAAAAAAAAAAGAGAGAGAGGAACGAATAAGCTAAGCTCAATGAATCGATAAAGGAACAGACACTAGAATATTAAGCTGTGTCATGTATTTGGATTGGAGGAGTTAGCAATTGTTTCTCTCATATTTGCACCTAAGATAAGCTTTCATCCTTTTTCCTTTTGCTTTTCTTTGGAAAAAAAAGAAAGATTTAAGCTTTTCATTGACAAATATGGCATTGCAATAGATCAGCAGCTGTGAGCAGGATATGCTTCCTCTTGTTTGTGGGATGTCCTGCAGAACTCAATCATTATGAAGGTCTATTTTTGATGAACAATAAAAGCATGTCCTTGCCAACTGTACACATTTATAAACAAGAGAGAATATGTGCATAGCAAATGCTTTTTTAGAATATGAAACATGGCAGATACTTGATGGTTAGAAGCCAACGATGATCTAGTTTTGAACCATGGAATGGTCTTTTGGTGTGTATAAACTAACAAAAGACTAGTATGTTAGGTCTTGATGGAATTCAATAGCGTCCTCAGATTCCATGAGTAACATCCACGTCTTTCTAACCGCATAGAGTTCATTATATAATATATAGCTTGCCGTCTCCTTTTCTAGAGTATTAGTTTGAGATTAGGAAGCATCAGTATTTTGCTAAGACATGTAATATTTACAGTCCGTCTGTTGGGTAGTCCAGAATGGTGCCTAAAATCTGCTGTGACTTCTTGATCTGTGTCATTTAAAATATGTGTCCAGTTTTTAATGGTTGAGAAAACTACACTGCATGAATGCTCTTGAAAAAATAGAAACCAAAGAAATGGTATTTTGTCCAAATTGTCAGAACTCAGAAGTACTCTCTGAAACCATCAAAACTTAATTCAAGCTAATAGTTTCTAGCAACCCGGGAATTCAACAAATTTTTAATGGTTCTGAGAACCTATGATGTTCAGGGAATTTGGAGTCAGGAGAGAAAGCCCCGGAGCACTCTGCCACCATTGCGCTGCAGTCACCATTCCCCGAATACAATGGCCGTTTTGAGATTGGTCTTGGTCAATCCATGGTGAGTTCTTCCTTTCACCCTTGTCTATGGACAGGAACACAGGATAGAAAATACGAGTAACTGCTTTGACATTTTATGCATTTGAAAATTAGCCAATTTACAGCTCAGAACTCGTTTATGAGAATCATCAGTGTTAAGTTATTAACTGATGGCATGTCCTTCAGGTCTCTTCCAATTACTCTTGTGCTGACCAGTGCCATGGCCTGCTTACCACTTATGCAATGAGACCAATGGTATAGTTTATTTGTTTTGAAAAAAAAAATAGCATTCCAAAATTTCTATCTGATTGATTCCCTAATTGTGTTCTGCAAAAATATAGAGACATCAAAGTCAGATATGTGAAGAAGTATTTAAATATTCTCTTGAATCGTAGTTACTAGCAACCTCACGCATTAAATTTTTTAGCTTGTGAAATTAGGTAACCCTTTAATATTCTAGTATCCTTACTGATTTACATGATGTGTTCTGCTGCCTAAACATGTCAATACAATGTTTACCTATGCTCAAAGGTTAACATGTAAGGAATTTATGTGATATATTTTTCGCTAATGCAGTCTGGTGGGAGAATGCTCTTGCCACTGAACGCACCGGCCGATGCACCAATCTATGTGAATCCAAAGCAGTACGAGGGCATCCTCCGCCGCCGCCGTGCTCGCGCCAAGGCGGAGAGGGATAACAGGCTGGTGAAGGGCAGAAAGGTGAGTCTCTTCTCCCTTGTGAGTCCTCAACTTTCCCTACGCGCCCATGCAACCCCGCTGTGCCGTTGCTATGCAACATTCTCTTCCCCTGCTTCACTTCCATTGATCGTTCTTCATGTCATGCTGCAGCCGTATCTCCATGAGTCGCGCCATCTCCACGCGATGCGCCGAGCAAGAGGCTCCGGTGGGCGCTTCCTCAACACGAAGCAAAAGGAGGCAGCTGCGAAAGGAAGCAGCAAGATGGCAGGACCTGCGCGCCTCGGCACGTCTTGCTCCGAGGTTCCACAGCCGGGGCTCGGCAACAACCCGCGCTGCCACTCCCGGAGCAGTGTCTCAAGCCTGTCTGGTTCAGATGTATCAAGCATCTATGATCATCACGATGACGCGGACCACTACAACGGCATCGAGCACCTCCGGACGCCCTTCTTCACCCCGCTGCCATCCATCATGGACGGCGAGCATGGGGCCGCCGCCATCCCCTCCTTCAAGTGGGCAACCGCCGCCACCGGTGACGGTTGCTGCGAGCTCCTCAAGGCATGAACCGAGGAGGGGATGGGTACTCAGACAGCCAGCCAACTGAAGGCTGGCTGTCTGTAGGCAAATCATTCTTGGCTGTTCTGCATTGGGGTTGCACCAACCTACCCTGTCCCTGAAACTTTACAGTGGTGGGTTTCTGATGCTGGAGCTCCCCATATGCCTGTAATGTAGTGTATTTAAAGCACTGCTAGTCAGTACTTGCTAGCACTGTGTCAGTATGAATTATGTGTTGTCCGGTTGATCAGTATCTGAATAATTGAAGTGTCAGACTTCAGGGTTAATTCCTTGGGATGTGTCAGAGTCTTGCTTTTGTGAAGCTTGGAGGTCTGAAACTTTGTGCTTGTTATAGATTTCGTAGGGTAAGTTGGAGTTTGTATTTGTAAGTTTGGGACCTGCAGTCTGCTGTGATATCCGTCGTTGTAATTGGTACATGACTTGTAAGCCTGTCTAAGCAATGGCGGCCTTCACGCTGGGCAACGTTGAGCGCCAAGGTTATAAATGGCGCAAACAAAAAGATCCTCCAGATTTTCTTCCTTTTTGTAATAGCAATTAGCAAGATCTTGTTTCCTTCTATTGGAAAAGCGTACGTAGATAGGACTCAGGAATCGTAACAGACTCGATCCAGAGTCCTCTGGCAGTTGCGTTGCCGCCGCCTAGATCAAAGTCGCAGCAGAACTTCCTCGCTCCATGGACGACGTAGCAACAATGGATCGAGCAGCAGGCAGCAGCCATGGAAGTGTTGGCAGATGGCTACGTGCCGTCGGTAGATGAAAAAACAGCAGTGATCAGAGAAACAGGTGGACCGTCGCTGGCGCTCACCTTGGGCGCAATCCAAGAAGGCATCCTGGGTCCTGGGCTGTGTTACATGGACATGGGTGTAGATGTCGGAGTTCGACTCGTGTCGAGGTGTTTTATTCGAAAAAAATTTTGAGACACATCAAATACTACTTGGAATCCGAGAATACGTGAGTCCGACTTAGTAAAATATTTTAAACACAGGTGTCCAAGTAACACAGGTCCTACGGCAACTTTAACAGCAAAAAGAGAGGGATGCCGCGATGCAAGAAGAGATCTTGCGGTACCAGACGGAGGCTGAGGCGCCGGCGGAGGCGATCGTGCTTGAGCGCAAGGCCGCCAGCCTCAACGCAGCGCGGAAGGTGGTGGCCTTCTTTCTCGCGTCGCCGGAGTGACCTCCTTCGCCCTTCGGGTGTTCCGGCCATGCGACGCCGCCGCCTCCCCTCACCGTTGTTAGTATTAATCTTGACTTGTGTAGTTAGCATGTATGTCATGCGGGTCTTTTAGCTAGTTTGTGTTAGTCCGCAGCTGTGTGTTGCAGTGCGGTGCAGCTAGCTGATCGATGATTGAGTCGTCATTAGATTAAGCAGAGTTACTGAGCTGCATACAGGAAAGTGGCCGTCTTATGCGGATCATGGAGACACAACATGCATGAGTTAGTGGCTTGTGCGTGTGTGGATCGTGCGGGCGTGTGCGTGAGACTCGGCCAACAGGTTCTTGCATGCGGCTGGGAGCGAGTCCTCAGGTTGGTTAGCTTCATACGTGTGAGGAGGGAGTGGAGCCCGGGTATGCGTGCGTGGCGTGAGTCCCGGGCAGTTTGTTGCTCCGTGTGCATGTCAGTGAAGCTATATAAGCTGTGTACTTACTTGGCTAATTGGGAAGTGAATACAGACAATAAGAAAAGGGCGTTCGTTGCCGGTAAGTCTGTGTGTGTTAGCTTCTCCACAGTACTGCTTGCTAGCAACTCTTGTGTTTGCGTGTGTCCTCCGAGCAGCGTGAGTTTCTGTCTGCTGCGTCCAGTGCCGCGTGAGATCGCGTAAGTCGAAGGAGGCAGCTCCAACAACCGTCCCCACCCTGCCCTTCACAGTTTGAACGGCCGCACAATTCTGCTCGCGAAACAGGCGTTGTTGCAAAAGTAAAGCTCCTCAAATACCGGCATAGTAATGCACAAACAAGATCAAAGGAGCATATAACTATCTGATCGAATGATTGGCAGTTAACTCATCGCTGGCAAAAATTTTAGCTTAGCAGAAGTATTGCAAGAATCAATGCAAGAGGATATCATGTCAATTAGTGATTTAGTGCCATCAAATCATCAGATTATTAAAGCATGAGATGTCCGTGTATAATTCACCGGAGTTGGAGCTCATCGGACAACACGTGTATAATATGATTTCACCCAAAAGAATCACATATTCCTGGAGAGAGAGAGCAGAGATATGTCTATCTTTCTCTCCAATCTGGCCAAATCACAGGTTAACTATCCTCGGGAAAATGAAGAGGAAATGAGGAATTAACATCCTCAAATCCCTCACCAAAAATTTCAAGATGCCGCCGCCTTTTCGCCCAAATCAGGCTGCAGGATCTCCGCTCTCCTCCTCCTCTGAAACCACCGTCTCGGCCGCCTGTTTCTTCTTGCCTTCCTCCGACGCCGGCGCCTGCCCCTCCGGCGGCGAGGAGGTGGTGGGCTCGGACTCGGCGCCGTCGCGTGCCTGTGCGGCCGCGGCCTCGAGATCTTCGGCCATGGCGCGCTCGGCGCGTAGGATGAGCTCGTAGTACTCCGCGTGCGCGTCCATGCACTTCCGCAGCGCCGCCGTGGCACCGATCCACGACGTTGTCTCCAGCCCACGCGGCCTCCGCCTCCTCCACGCACTTCTCCCACACCACGAACCCCTCCTTGCACCCGCCGCCCTTCATGAACAGGCAGAATCGGCACTCCCCTTCCTCCTCCCCCTGCCCCTCCCCTTCCTCGCCGGCCGAAGCGGCGTTCACGACCACCGACTCCGCCACCTCATCAGCTCATCTGCCGCCGCCATTGGCGTCCGGAGCCGCCGGCTCGTCCGCAACGCCGCCGGCAGTGGCGGTGGCGGAGTGCTGGGTATCTTCTTTGGCTGGTGGATTGGCGGAAGCGGCGGCCTCCGGGGGAGGAGCGGAGGCGGCGATTCCCATGGCGCTAGGGTTTTGGGGCTCGAGATCGCGGCTGCGGCGAGGAGAGAAACAAAGGTTAAACCCTGCACAAGAATCTTTTTGAAATAATATTATATTATTAAAAATTATAAAATAATATTTAAAATAAAAAAAAAGTCGTAGAAATAAGTGCGAATTGGCACCGCGAATAATTCCCATGTACTTGCTGGTACTTTAATTGCCGATGGCAAGTGATATATAAATTTTTTAATATAATTTGGAATGAGATAGTTTTTATATGAAAATTGTATCTATCGATGATATTTATAATTTAATAAAAAATGTTCAACCATAAAGTCATATATATCGTCGATAGGTATAATTTTTATATAAAGATCACCTTCATCCGAGATAAAAGAAAATATTTTTTTTTAATATCGTCTACGGGACATAGATCCTATTGGCAATAGGAATGCTGATAGGTCCTTAGAGATGTGTCAAATAGGATGTCTGCACTCTAACTACCGATAATTGGAGTGTATACATATTTCTACAAATTAGTCGTGGAGCTCATGCTTTGCATATAACACACGAGACTGGGAGCGTTGTAGCACGTGGTAGCACGTGGGAAGCGAGACGCAAGCCCATGCAGGAGGACGCGAGAGCAGCAGGAGATGAGGGATGCGGGACCATGCGGGAGGGCAGGGGAGTGTGCGGGAGCAAGGGCGTGTGAGAGCATGCAAAAGATGCTGGACGTGGGCCTACATGGGAGAGCAGAGCGGAACGCAGGGGCCGACGGAAAATCCAAGATGCAGATTAAGGAGGTGCGGAAAAGAAGCACCGCGTACTTAGGGATTTATCGATTTAAATAATATTTTTACAATTTTTTAAGAAAATAATGTTATTTTAGAAAATCCACCGAAGAAGAGTGCGGTGCTGTATTACGGATGGGCCTAAACGAGCACTGGTTCAAAGGGCCCAGCCCAATAAAATGCAAAGGAGGAAAAGAAAGAAAGCCCAGCCCGATTTTACAGTGGCTTCGTTCATGGACATGGTGGTGCTATGCCAAGTTGCTAGATTGTTTGGTGACAATTCTCTGTATACCATCCAAAGTTGTTAAAATTCTCCATTTACCAAAAAAAAATTCTTTGTCATTTATGTGCTACTATTTAAAATTGTCTTTACCCTATATGTCACTATCGTCATAACGGTGTTAATTCTAATAGCACACGCCGGATGAAAACACTAAATTTCTCTTCCCTTATATGCCACTACTATCAGCTCCGTTATAACGGTAGTGGTACACAAGACAAGACAAAATTCAAGTAGTGGCGCATGAGAAACAAGAATTTTTTTTAGCGAATCGAGGATTTTGAAATTTTTCGATGGCATGTAAAGAATTATCTCAAGTTGCTAACCCTTCTCTTTGAGTCTACATCATGAAAATTAACCTTCCTAAAAAAACCATAAATTAACCTCTATGCATTTGTATTTGAAATTCACTTGGTCTAAGTTTTTTTCAAAATTGAACCTTGCCTGCAGCATAGGCCGTTCAAAACCAGGCATTTAGAAATAAGCTGGAAAGACGAGTTTTCTTTAAGGTGCCGTTAAGGAAAAAAAATTAAATGTATAAAAAATATACTCTGTTTTGTAGGCACTGCCATCCAATCAACACCAAAATTATGTATTTCCTACTCTTAGAGCTACATGTCAATCAAGCCTAAGAGCGTGTACAATAATATCGTCTTTTAGGTCGTCTCTTAGCCTGTTTGTATAGATGACTCAAATGACGATGTGTACAATATGATTGTCTATGATCTTCCAGTTATCTCAGAGTAGACTCTTCTTGACCCCACAAATCTATGATCTTCCAGTTATCTCAGAGTAGACTCTTCTTGACCCCACATATCTATAAGAGACAGTCTCTTAGCAAAGAGAATGTGAAGGGTCGGTGATATCTTAAGAAAGAATAAATTAGAATATTTAAAATCTATTCAACTAGAAAAATACACAAAATAAATCTATATCAAATTCTATCTGCATGTGTTCTAAATTTATCTAATGTGTTTACTCTATTGATCAAAGCGCTTGCAACCTATCTAAGAAGATAAATTACAAGAATGTAAATACAAAAACATAAATAAGATAAAGAGAGCGAACTTGGCACAAAGATATTTATCCTATAGTATCGATGATATGAATATCACCTTTAGTTTATGTTGAAGCTCCACAAAGGATATGCTCTCGGTCGACACCCGGTCACAGCTCTTGAGCTACCAAGTCATAAAAACAAAGCCCCCACCCGGATGAGACATCAAGCCATCAAGGCAATGTCTCACCACTAGCCTCTCTTCTGGTTCCTTGCCGCCGTAATCACTTCTCGTCGTCACTCCACACCAAGTTAGAGGATCAACAAATTTATTGATGAGTCATCAAAACTCTAAGGCACCGGCGTACCAAGAGGTACAAGCTTAGATTACTTCTTGATCCACTCTCTAGGTAGCAATCATCTAGCAACATACCCTCTAGGCCTATAAACACTAATCACTCTCTAATAGTATACTTAATCACCTTTAATGATCACTTTAAGCACTTTGGTGGCTTGGATGTCTTCTCATGTGTATATAAACTTCTCTTAACCCAGCTGTCGGAGGATTAACTCCTGTCGCAGGGATCCCGAGAGACCTCTTTTTAGATATTCGGCTGGGGGGATGATCCTGAATAAGTTCGTTGGAGAAATGAATAAGAGTAAATGCAACGGCCGGTGGTGGGGGTGATGATCTAGTGCAAAGAGAAGTAAATGCACCGAAATTTAGACAGGCTCGGGCCGCACGGAGGCGTAATATCCTACTCCTGTATGAATGTAATAACTGTCCTGAGGAAGTCCCTCAAGAATGTGCTGGTTACAAGAATATTGGTCTAACTAGGAGCTTGAGGCTCCTTGTTCTTGGGCAGGGACTGTCCCTTGTGCGTTGTGCTCGTCTATGGTTCCGTTCTCGCTGTTTGGGTGCTTGCGGTCTCTTGTTCCCTTGTCTTCTCTTCTGTGTTGCCGGCTCTTTTAAGCACTCGCCGGCTGCGACATGCCCCGAACAGGAAGGAGGGGGGCACAAGTTCCAAGACGCCATGACTAGGAAAGGCGTCATCATTCCTTCTGGGTGAAGTGACCGAGGGTGGAAAACGCGGCGCACGCCTGGTCACCTGTCACCATAAACACCCTGGCAACGGGCGCCGTAGAGAGGACCCATCGGGCAGCCGCAGAGCAACCCGGCGTGCCCGCCCTGTCTTGTTCCTCTGCCACAGCAGGGCGGCAGACGGAACGGCTTGATCCTGGCGATGTTATCCCGAGACACACCGGATGATACAGGACGGGACTCGTACAATTAATAACCCCACGCCTCTCTGCCAAAACATGGCAGGAACTGACACTGCGGTGGGGGTAGTTGGGAATGTCAGGCCACGCACGCTCATTAAATGCGGCTTCGAACCTCTGACTGATTGACACCTCATCGGCGGGTGCCTCGGGGGTCTTTCTGGGTCATCGGGGCACCGAGTACTCGGGGGTACTGTTCACCTCCCCGAGCACTCTCTCTCGAGAATGCCTATCCTTGTCCTCGGGGACCGGGTGCTCGGGGGTACTCTTCACCTCCCCGAGCACTCTTGCACGAACCTTCGGGGAACCGAGTGGTCGGGGAGCTGCCACGTGCAACCCTGAGCACTCTCTCCCGAGCACTCTTGCCCGACCCTTCGGGGAACGGCGTGCTCGGGGGCTGCCACGTGCAGCCCCGAGCACTCTTACACGGATCCTCGGGGAACCAAGCGCTCGGGAGCTGCCATACGCAATCCCGAGCACTCTCTCCCGGAACTTGGCTCTTCTGATCGTCGGGGGACTAGGGCACTCGGGGGTGACCGGGCACCTCCCCGAGCACTTTCTTCCTGATATTTAAACTCCGCGGATCATCGGGGAACGGGGGTGCTTGGGAACCACGGACTGTGGCCCCGAGCACCTTCTCCCGGGACTTGAACTTTCCTCACCCCGCAGGAGGGACCTCGCGGGATGGCGCCATGTAGCAGATGGCTGGCCTGGCCTCGGGACTTAGGGACCCCCGATTCTTGATACACCGACACCAGCAACCTCAAATGACTTAATGGAAGGGTATTTATAGCCTCAAACCCGCACACTAGTTGTTAACCCAACGGTTCAGAAAAGTTGTTAACACTGGATGATCTGGTGAGAACAATAGTAATAACACCGAATCATTCGATAAGTACACTCACAAACTAACTGTTGGAACCCCACTCAAACCTCTGTGAACAGCGAACACTCCGGTGTATACTTCATCTCTATCACCAGACTATCCGATAAATATATACTTAGCATCTAAGCCAACTGCATTATCTCTGTGTAAATTGCTCCGGTGTAAGCATCCGGTGCACATCACTTTATCACCGAACTATCTTGAATTTCGTTCTGCCTATTTGCATTGTTCATTATCCGGTGTATTTTTCAGTGTAACCTTGCTTCATCACCAGACCTTCCGACGTGTTGATATTCGATCTTCCACGGTGCAACCTGCTCTGGTGAAATACTCTGGTATGTATCTTACTCTGATCACCGGACTATCCGGTAGATTGTTCCATTCTGCCTTCTGGACAGAAACACTCCGTTGTTGCCATGCTTTGATCATCGGACTATTCGGTGAGGCTTAGTCTTTATTATTCAGTATGATATCATTTTCTGGAAGAATTGCTCCGATAAACACACTTGCTAATCACTTGACCTTACAGTGAGATCTTCAGGCTTCTCTCCCACTTTATCAAATATGCTCCAGTGAGCTCAACATACATAGTATCGGACTATCCAGTGAGACAAATCTTCCTAAAACTTTTTCAATTTGACCAAACTTTATCCCGACTACAGTGACTTTTTCATATATTGCATCTACGAGACATACTAACATATATTCTTGACAAACATATAATTCTCATTAACTACACTATCATTAATCATTAAAATTATAATCGTAACTTAATAGATTCATTTTCATTACAGAACTCATGCATTTTCTCGTCCCATTGAAATGAAGTCGTTCCGAGATCTCAATCCACGGTGACACCTACCATGGTGCTTCTGATCTGAAGCTCTGAAGACTGCCGCCACGACCTCGCGTGGCTATGGAAACCTAGATGACGCACAAGATTGGGCTCCGCAACAGCATGATGATGAGAAAAATGCCCTTGGCCGGGAGCATATTTTCCTCAGTATCACTACTGAACTGGTCAAAATCTTCTATAAAAAACTAGTATCAGATTTTAATTTGGAAATCATGAATAAAAACTCTGGATATAAATACAAGTACTGATCGACGTCCATACGGAGAACCCGACCTAACTAAATTAATCTTGCGCATTCATCGAATATATTGATCGTATCAAACATATTCGTCCTCATCCTCGTCCTCGTCATCCTCAACCTCCAGCTTGTCTTCATCAACGTCCACCGACTCAGTATGGATGGTGGTCGTGAGCACGACACCGTCCCCTCTATCAGCAGCTTTGGGCACGACGCAGAAGAAGTCCTTTGGCAGCCCATCAGACAGCGACGAGCTTCTCACGGCGTCCAGCATGGAAATCCTAGTGTGGCAAGACGAGCAGATGAAATGCCCAATATTACACTGCGGTATTGGAATTATTAGACAAGTCCTCGTGAGAGAATAACTTTGTCAGAAACAACATGCAAGTTGACAGAAACATAAGTAGCACGTGTTCTGTAAATTCTGTTGAGTTAATGTCACAAGAAACTGCTTTTCATGGATTGATTTAACTTTTTTTTAGGGGAAAGACAATACAAAGGTTTGCTGATCTGATGTTCTTCAGAAATTAACTCGATGCAAAAGAAGAAGAAAAATCTCAATACTATTTATTTAAGTAGCATGTGTTACTGTGTACCTGGAGAATCGGAGGCCTGAGGGGCTCATAGCAGACAGGGCAATCAAGAAGCTCATCGACATTGTGAACCCCTGTATCTTGTCGATGCCATCTCCCGTCTCATTAGTTTCTCCTTTCGTCTCCATCACCTCCAAAACCGCTAGCTTGCCTGATATCGCAAGCGCAACAGAAGGTTAAACCTACTGATCAGAACAGTTCCATATGTAATACCGAATCTTACAGTACAAAAGAAGAAGAAGAAAATTCGATAAAAAATCGACAAACCGACTTACGGATTGTCGGCCGCCGCCGGTCACTGCTTAAATAGGACTTGGGCTAGAGTCCCGCCCAAAAAACTCTAGCCCTAACCGCCCTTTACTCACCACTGCCCTCGCCTGCTCCCGTCACCGCGTCGCACTGCCGCCGTCGTTTGACCACCCGTGTTGCCCTGTGCCACCTCCTGCACCGTGCCACGTCGACCGGCCCATACCGCCTCTCGCGCTCAGTGCCATCCGCCGCCAGGCCGCCCACTCTGCGTCAGTCGACTCCGCCTAATTGCGCCACCCTTGCCCACCATTGCCAGCAGCCGCCCACGCCGCCGCCGGTCACCGTGGCAGCCAGCTGCAAGGGGCACTTGCTCTCTACCTCGGTTGTGCAGGAGCAAAAGAGATCAGACCAGAAGGAAAGAAGGAAGAGAGAGGAAGGGAGGAGGAAAAAGGAAAGAAGCGGAAAGAAAAGGGAAGGAAAAAAAGAAAAGGAAGAAAATGGAAGGGAGGAAAAGAGAGGAAAAGAGGGAAAAGAAATGAAGGGAAAGAGAGAAAAAGAACAATAAGGGATTTTTGGGATTTCGGATAGGGAGCCTACCTCAGACACTTGATGTATAGTTATTTGAGTTTTTTTTAAAAATATGAGTATAATATATTACTTGGGTTTAAAAATGTCAGTGCTAAAGGTGCGTAGCCAAAGACTCACCACGATTAAAGGAAATGCATGACGAACTCATGTTATGACAAGATTCACTCATTAAATATTTTATTGGCCCTTTGAATTATGCACGTTCCATATTCGTATTTTCTTGTGTTCACGAGCTTCAAGTTCATGATTGCGTTCATTTCAAATGATCAAGTTTCGAGTTACTTCTTTACATTTCATTTAAGTGCCAATGATATCGGATGTGCAATTTAGTTCTTATATTTAGTATCATGTGAGTGAGTGTTAGCATCACTTACTCATCTTTATCGATAAATGCAAGGATATATTCATGTTTGTCCGTTGCAGATGGAAACTACTGTTTCATTGTTATTTTTGAGAAAAGAAAAATTTTGTTGTTTTTCGTTCTTCATTAAATTTGGTGATATGTTCTTCTATGGTCTGAATCGTACTTGCTGAGTATTTTTACTCATACCTATATTTTATTTAGTTTTTATACCAATCATCACAGCATGTTTAGAAAAGAATATAATATCACATGGCAGCACGTGTTAGCACCTATATGTCAATATTTAGCTACTCAATAATGCTTTTGTTAGTTTGGCTAATTAAATGGTTTGGGTTTTGTTTTTGTCAGCTTATCAGATCCTAATCTTGGACGGTAATGTTTACTTTCTGTTTATATAAATCATGCATTTGATTTTTGTGTGTTTTATTTGTCCGAAAAAAGGCCAAGCTTTTGTTTGGGCTAGAAGTAGCAGATGTAAGGCGGTAACCTCCGCGTATGTAGATATCAGGGGCCGTACACCATCACTCGTTGTTCACAATTTACACCGACAAAATGCCAAGTAATGATATGGTACGTGGGAGATAGAATCTATTGTGTGCTTGCTTTATTGGAAGAACCAGGACTTAGAACAGGATAGTTCCGAACAATATAATCTAATGATATGGAAACAAACTAATAGAAATGGGATTGCCTAAAATATGTACTTCAATTAACAAACATTCATTTTCTTAAAAATGAACAAACATTCCTTATTAATCAAGCCTTCCTATCGGCTCAAACCTTACTAGCTTAGTAACCAAGACTAGTCATCATTACTGGCTTGCACTACTGTACCGCACAGACTAACACTGTGTCAATATTGTAATTTTTTTAACAAACAATGTCAGATCATAGATCATCACAAATCCCTAAACCAAGTTAATTTGTTGAACCACACGTGGTGATCACCTTGTGGGCCTGCGCACAATATGTGTAGTCATCATCCCTGAAGCCAGCAGGTGAGCCGAACTAATAATAGTGAAGGTATACATAAATGATTTATTCAGCAAGAAGGTGTGCAGAATATTTTCCTGAGCAAATTCGACCCCTTTGATAAGTAAAGCCAGTAAGCTTTATTTATATCCCTCCAGGCTCCAAATAAACCACAACAAAAACTTAATTTGTGAAGGTTCTGCATATCTGACAGTTTAGCTTTTGGCATATTTTCCCAGAGGTTATGAACAAAAACAATTAATGGAGAGCGATTCCCAGAGATCATGAACAAAGGCAATGGGATTACACTATCAGGTGAGCACTACATTCCGAAAATATTGGAATGGATCCTGCTCTTTCGATCGAACAATTGCCGTATGTTCATATCCGAGTATCTATTACATAATTGACATTAAAAAAAGGAATAAGGGGCAGTTTGGTTCGATACCAGATTTGCGATACTTATCAAACTGAAGTTTTAAGACTGTTTGGATCACTACCCCAAGGTGCCCAGCCAAATTCTGGTCCTGCCTGCACAATTTAGCAGCCGTTTGCTTTGAAGCCCAGATTTAGCCTGCCAAATAAATTTTGGCCTTCCTCGGTTGTCCACCAAGCCAAATCTGTGGCCAGTTAGAACCGAGCGATTTAGTGGCCAAATTTTGGCTCGGCTGCATGGTGAGGTGTTAGCAGGAGAGTGGTCAGTAAATGTTTTGCTTTTTCAATTAACAATCTACAACTGACTATAGTTTCTAAACCACTCATCCGACTCGTCATCCATTTGTACCATTATATTCCTTACGATTTAATCTACAAAACAAGACCTCATTTAAATATATTTTTATACTAAAAAAATTAATGATATATGGGCCCTACATGTTATACCGACAGTTTTGGAATATTTTAGCTTGACAACAATCCAAACACCAATTTTACTTTCAATTTTGGCCGAGACTTAACTTTGACTTAGCTACAAACCAAGCACTACTTTTTTGCGATAAATTTGGCCATACAGTAAATTTGATGATGACCAATATTTAGTTAGACCTTTTAGGATCAACAACCAAACAGTCCCTTAACAACCCGTGGCAGCCTGCAAGCGTATGGTTCCTTGGCATAATTTCTCACTTAGCAGTAGTATATTTAGAACAAGAATATTTGGATTATCATGCGTCATTTCGTCCGATTCCTTCACATTGCATCTTCCAAAAAAAAAAAAGCATTCACAATGCAAGTGTGCGGTGATAGTACTATCGTTCAAGCGATACATCTGCTAGCAATCTGACACGGAAGTAGCCAAATAAAATTTACTCTAGTTCGGCGCAGCATAAACCCTAATAACTAACAATAGGCACAGTAGGAGGAGGAGAAGGGAGCCAAATTGTCCCGAATCAAGAGGGATGTAGCCGTACCTGAAACATCTGGTTGTCTCAAAGGATTAGGCCCTGCTGGAACTGCTCCGTCGTCGGTGACCTCTCCTCGATCTACTGCTCCACCGCGCGGCGCCCTCCCTCGCTACTCGCGTTGATCAGAGCCAGGTACGGAGGAAGAAAGTGGGACGGCGGCAGACTAGGAGGCCCATTTATCGAATGGTGAAAAGTTGCTTATTCGGAGAGCTGCTACAGTGACAATAACGGAATTGTTTTCCCCAAGATTTAAGATTAGAACCGTCCGTTAGTTATTATAACGTTATGGGCACCGCTCGACACGCCATTCATTATTATAACATTATAATAACATTCATCTTGTCAAAATAAAAAATTGGAAACTAAAACCTCGAGCACAAATTTTATTAAGCTTCTACACATGTTTTGCGTAAATTTTCATCACTGTAGACTAAAAAACGACTTCTTGCCTTTATATGATGTCTTTCTCTCTTCTTCTGCACCATAGATAAAAAAGTATTCAATTGATGCTCCGAAAGATAACATATATAGAAGAGTGGAACTATCACTCTATCAAAAATCACATCATTATAAGTCAACCAAATAGCGTAACATATAGCATTTGCATCAACTAAAATTTAATTCTTAAATTTTGGATTTTCCCTTTAACCAAGTTCCAAATAAATTAGAAACACTACTAGGTGGATGAATACCATAAGCAACTTGAATGGTTCGCCAAATAAATCTAGCATAGGTGCAATCGAAAAGATGGTGTTGTATAGTTTCATTATAATTACAGAAACAACACTTTAAATTTCCTTTTGCTTTCTTGCTAGGTTAGCTTTGGTTAAAACTACTTCATTATGCAAGTATCATAAAAATATCGTAATCTTTAAGGGGAGTTTGAGTTTCCAAATGTAGCGGTTAATAGGAATTACCCTATTATAAATCAATACTCTATACATATGTTGGACTAAATATCGATCATTTTGATGTAGAGGCCATCTAAAAGGGGGAGTTTGAGTTTCCAAATATAGCGGTTAATAGGAATTACTCTATTATAAATCAATATTCTATATATAGATTGGACTAAATATTGATCATTCTAATGTACTAAAAGTATCTTTCTGATAGCTAAGATGAATATTCATAACTTTAGCAACCAGATTATGCTATGCATCTAATGTGTCCCCCACAAGAGCTCTTCGAAAAGAGACATTGAGATGTTCCACATTTACCACCCTCGCCACATTTGCATTCTTATTCCAAACAATATTGTAAAGGGTAGGGTAAACAAAGACCAAAGCTACACTGTCGGTGTATCAGAAACCGGGGGTCCCTGAGTCCCGAGGCCAGGCCAGCCGTCCACCACGCGTCACCATCCTGCGAGGTCCCTCCTGCGGGATGAGGAAAATCTAAGTTCCGGGAGAAGGTGCTCGGGGCCACAGCCTCTGGTCCCCGAGCACCCCAGTTCCCCGATGACCCGCAGAGTCCAAGTACCGGGGAGAGAGTGCTCGGGGAGGTGCCTGCTCGCCCCCGAGTACCCTAGTCCCCCGATGGGGCAGAAAAGCTAAGTACAGGGAGAGAGTGCTCGGGGCTGCATGTGGCAGCCCCCGAGCACTCGGTTCCCCGAAGGTTCTACAGAAGTGCTCGGGAGAGAGTGCTCGGGGCTGCACGTGGCAGCCCCCGAGCGCTCGGTTCCCCGAAGGTTCTACAGAAGTGCTCGGGAGAGAGTGCTCGGGGCTGCACGTGGCAGCCCCCGAGCGCTCGGTTCCCCGAAGGTTCTACAGAAGTGTTCGGGAGAGAGTGCTCGGGGCTGCACGTGGCAGCCCCCGAGCGCTCGGTTCCCCGAAGGTTCTACAGAAGTGTTCGGGAGAGAGTGCTCGGGGCTACACATGGCAGCCCCCGAGCACTCGGTTCCCCGAAGGTGCGTGCAAAGGCGCTCGGGAGAGGGTACTCGGGGTTGCACGTGGCAGCCCCCGAGCACTCAGTTCCCCGAAGGTTCGCGCGAGAGCACCCGATGCCCCGACGACCTAGAAGGGCCCCCGAGGGGCCCGCCGACGAGGTGTTAACCAGTCAGAGGTCCAAGGCCGCATTTAATGGGCATGCGCGGCCTGACATCCTGACATCCCCAACTGCTCCCGCCGCAGTGTCAGTCCCTGCCATGCTTTGGCAGAGAGGCGTGGGACCATTAATTGCACGGGTCCCGTCCCGTATCATCCGGTGTATCTCGGGATAACGTTGCCAGGATCAAAGCGTTCCGCCTGCCACCCTGCCCTGGCAGAGGAACAAGACAGGGTGGGCGCGCCGGGTGCCTCTGTGGCTGCCTGGTGGGCCCTCTCAACGGCGCCCCGCGCCAAGGTGTCCACAGTGACGGGTGGTCGGATGCGCGCCGCGTTTTTCCACCGCCCCTGTCACTTCGCCCAGAGGAAATGATGACGCCTTTCTCAGTCGTGGCATCTTGGAACATGTGCCCCTTCTTTCCCGTTTGGGGTATGTCGTGGCCGGCGAGTGCATAAAAGGATGGGCGTACAGAAAGATAGATAGAGACAATCGGAAAACATCCGAAGATAGACGAAGACATCGAATTGGCTCGAAGCAATCGACCGTGCCACACTTAGCCGAAGAACACTGCAAGCAAGCTTGAGCAGAGCTAGAACAAGGGAGCCTCAAGCTCTCAGTTAGACAATATATTCTTGTAACCAGACATATCCCTGAGGGATCCCCCTTCAGGAAAGGATATCGCATCCACACAGGAGTAGGGTATTACGCCCCCGTGCGGCCCGAACCTGTCTAAACTCCGGTGCATTTATTTCTCTTTGCACTAGGTCGATCATCCCCCACCACCGGCCGTTGTATTTATTTCCACTTCCATTTATTTCTCCGACGAACTCATTCAGGATCATCCCCCCGGCCGAATCTCTAAAAAGGGGTCTCACGGGATCCCTGCGACAGGAGTTCATCCTCCGACATACACCTACTTGTTTTGAAATTTCCCTAAACAAACAAACTTGATTGGAAAAGAAAAGGAGGAATGACAACTTGTGCAACATAAACACATTGTTCGTCCGAAAGTGATCTACCTCTATGATATTACACACACTAGAATAGTAAGTCAACGATTATCGGACAACTCATGAAAAAGGTCAACAGCTACTATTGTCCTCACATGAGGACTATAGATTGCCAAAAGAATTTTCTCACGTACATGTCCTACCAATGGCGCTTAATTGCTACACTTAGAACATTCTCAGACCAATAATTTTACAATGGTGTATGATGATGACGAACAAGTGAATGTACTATATGTCATCTGGAAGGGAATGAATAGGCGTTTCTAAAAATTAAAACTTCACAGTGGATTAACATAATTTGGAACTAACAACATCTAGGTACTTCTAGTTGAATCTAATTGTTACCATAGGTTCCAAGATAAGTGTATAGTGTTTTTCACCTTTCATCTGCAGCCACAAACTCACAAACATGTAGATCGGGGCAAATCACTTGAAAGTCAACTAGAGCAACAAAGAACCAAAGACAACAAAGAAGATAAGAATTTATTTCCCGGAGTTCGGATCCAACGATCCTACGTCTCCGTTGAGGTGCTCACATAGAGCTGGGTCTCTTTCAATACTATTCCTCACCAAACGATCACGAAGATCGAGTTTGGGCTTACTCAAAGTCCTATTTCCTGCGGAGGCGAGAATAAGCCTTCACAAATGTCTCGTGGCACTTCACAAGCTTGGGTGCTCAGCGAGTAACACCTAACCATCTAGGAGCTCAAGGCTCCAAGAGAACAAACATGGAATCGACTGACTTTACGATGAACTAGAGTGCTCAAAGGTTTGAATGGAACTCGCTAGTACTCAATAACTCAACCAAACTCTCAAAATCTTACAAGATTTAATGCCTAAGGGAGTGGAAGAGCTATTTAATGGCTACGAATGTTTTTGTCTTCATAGTTGCTCAGCAACAAAAGCAAGGCGGGGGTATTTATACTCAATCCTAAAAAACTAGCCGTTACAACACTTTCTACACTAACCTGGAACTTCCGTGTTAGCTCGAGACTTAGTAATCGAGGACCCTACTCGGAAAGAATCTGGAGGCTCCGACACCTGGAACTTTCGGGTTGGTTTGAGAAACCAAACTGAGCACCTTACATGGAGCCTCACCTGAAGGTTCTGGCTACCCGAAACTTCCAGATCAACCCGGAACTTCCGGGTTGGATAGAAGAACCAAACAGAACCGGAGGCCCACCTGGAGGTTCTAGCTACCCGGAACTTCCAGGTACACAGAGTAACTTAGAATTTTTGGTATCCGTGGGGTGTTTTATGTCTCTCATCTTTAGGTTGAAAGGGTACTTTGAGCAATGAGACATCTCCAAATCAATCTAAACACACCTCTCTTGATAGTATAACATACCTATACTTAAATTCAAAAATAAAATCAATTAAACCCATTAATTAATCATGTGCCGCTTCTTCTTTTTTTTGGGAATGCCAACGTGTTTAACTTCTTCAAAGGGACTAATACATGTTTATAACCTTATTAAACTCATTAGTCCCTTAATTGTTTGTCATCAATTATCAAAAATTCACATAAGGGGACTGGATGTACTTTCAACAAGTACTACTACCACACGTGGCAATTGCATTCAAGTTTGGACTTGAACTAGATTGCAACTAATAATCAAATCTCAAAGTGGTTCAAATGAGTCACACGACGTAAGTGCTTAACTCGATTAGGAAAGTTTGGGCTAAGTGTGTCCCACAGCTCTAAACATTTTGTGATGAGCAAGTTTACCGAATTAAATGTCTTTTGGTCTGTATAGATATTTTTTGTAAGATTGTTTTTTCTGCCACCTGAGTCTTGCACTTTAGTGGTTTTAAAAGGTGTGTCAAAATTTCCTTTTGCTAGTGTGACACATTTCGATGGCTTTAATGCTGGGTCTACAATCGAACTTGATGGAGAATTAGGGCATCTTTAGGATTGCTAAAAAAATATGTAGAGTGTGATAAATTTTCATATGATTTGAATATCTACTCCATCCATCTGAGGGTGAAGAAATAATAAGATCCTAAAGTCAAGGATTTTATTTGCTTTGAGTTCAAGAAGCGAAAAAAGAAGCATAATTAAGCTCATCTAATGGCTATCTTTGTAGCGGTAATCAAAGGGCAAGAGGAGAGAGAGTAAGAAGAGGCTGTCGTGGAAAAGCTTCCAACGTTGCCACCACCATTGCGTCTCTGTTATGGTTAGAGTGGTGCTACAGTGAATTGGGCAACATTTGATACACTCAATGTGGAGAAAGCTGATGAAGGAGATTAATTAGAAAATGTACAAGTGAATGGCAACTAGCGAACTGCCTTGGAGTAAGCAAAATCAACGGCTATGGAAGGTTGCACCGAGGGAGAGAAGGTGAGAGGGAGAGAGATGAGTTGTTGGATTTCTTTTGGCAAGTTGAATAGAAATGATATCTTTCTCTAAGGTAATACATTGTTGGTTAATTTTTGAGACATGCGAGGAACCAGAGAGAACATTAGAAATTTAGCTCTTGCATGCATAACCCTTGCTATTCCTAAGATCATCCACATTGTTGCAATTTAGCAATGCTAGCTAACATTTTTCCCTCTTTGGCTTCGATGTCGGCCATTACAACATGCGATGACAAGACAAGGATTCATGGCATCACTGTATTTAGATGTAGTTGTTTTGATGCTAAGTCATCATAAATATTATGGATCCACGAGTAAATGTAACGAGGGGGAGAAGGGAGAATAAGACAGGAGGAAAAAAAAAGATGATATTAAAATTAATCGAGGGTCTTATTATGAAGAGGGAAGAGATGTAAATGTCCGAAGAGAAAATCATACCTAACATTTGTGTGACGTGGTATTGGGATGGTCGAACTGCCCATGAGACCTCAAATATTTATACACAATCATTGGGGTTTTAGAGAAGGATGTCTCCACAACAATCACTTGAGATTTTGCATATCCCTTTGTCAATTATTGTAATAATTGGATCTAGATCCAACCCTTTGGATCTAACTTCTCCTTTCACCTTAACCCCACCCACCTCCCCTCTCTCTCTTTGTTTTCATCGATGCATCCGACATCCAATGTCACATCACAACCGAGGATGCCCACCTTGCACCGACGATGCCTGTTAGGGGAAGCTCCCTGACGTTCCTCCTCCCTCCTCCCTCCCCTCACACGTCTCCTCCCTTGTCAGCATGTTCTTCTTCAACTCTAGCATGTTCTTCTTTGACCCTGTTTGACACCCCCGCTGCCACCTCGACTGGCTCCAACGCCATGACACCCCTGCTGACCTTCATCATCCACCAACGGTCATCTACCACTGTGGCGAGCGGCACCCCTGGCGCCAACTAACACCGTCGGTCCAACCAACCTCCCTCGACCATCCCTATAAACCTATCAGTGCAAGGTTATCCCCACCCTCAAACTCTAAATCTCAGAGATTTGCAAATATGTTTAGAGAATGTTTCTAGATTTGCAAATATGTTTAGAGAATGTTTCTCTCCCTTGCAAAATGGCTTATTTATTATCTCTCGATAACTTCAACCGCTGTAGAAAGGTTAATGATCATTTTGGAGATGTGCTTGGGAGCCGTGTTCTATTTAATCGCTTGAAATGACGGTAGATGCACTCGTTTCAGTGATGCAAGATGCTTCTATTCGGCATGGTACAAATGACGTCACCACATCCAAGAGTCTCTTTGTAGGGCTCCATCTAATCTAAATTCTATGTGAGAGTGATTCTTAAAAAAAGTAATTCTGTAGCTGATTCTCTAGGGTAAATTTTATGGAGAAAATAATTTTGTGGAGGAAGTGAATCAGGAGAAGTAGATTTTTTAGCTCCCAGCATCTAGTTTATTTTAAAGAATCACTCCTACAAAATCACTTTGGGAGTTAAAATCTGTAAATTGCTATTTGGTATAGCTCTCGCTAATTCCACTCTAGAAACTGATTTGAGAGCTATGTCAAACAAACCTAGGTCTGATCATGAGCAGCGCGACCTGATAAACTTGGCTCAACCTGACCAGTACACATGTCAAGCTCGGGTTTAAAAATAGATCTAAAACTTTAAAAAACCAGAGAAAACCTAAAAAAGCTCAAACCCAACCCGGTAAAACTGATGTCAGGTTAGGCTCAGGCTTATGGCTTTCGTGTCAAAGCCAGACCCGAACCGATCCGACCTTTGAACAAATCTAAAAAGGCCCCAACGGTCCGGCTGCCCGCCTGTGCCCGGTTGACCTCATCAAAACAACTGGGATTTTGGGTTGACATGTCGAGTACCCGGCACCCGGCACCCGTCATCGCGAGACGGCGCGCGCGAGCTGCCTGCCCTGCCCATTCGCTCGCGCGGGGTCCACCCGGCGCGCCTCCCGCTGTCTCCTGCGTCCCGTTCCCCGTCCCGTGGCCGTGGGACCGGCGGGCGCCTCCAGGCAAAGGTCTTCTCGTGGAGTTTCTCCGGAGCTCGGGGTTCGAAGTGGAAAATGCTGCGCTGCGCGTGCTCGTTGGGGCGATCCGGGCCGTCCAACGCCGCGACAGCTGTCTCCTTGCCGCGGTCCGCGCTCGCCGGGCACGGCGCCCCGCTCGTGGCGAGGCCGCCAAGAACGTTAACGGCCGGGCCTTTTCTTTTCTTTTTGAGCGCTCTTTCTTTTAGTTTTCTTTTGTCGTCTGGCGTTGAGCATGTGCGTCCTCGGGTTCTCGCGGTTTCCTGTCGGTAAGCTCGTAGTACAAAATAGCCTGGTCCCCAGTTGGTCTGTGCTGTACTTCCAATACTAAATCTTGTAGTCCTAAAAAAAGAAATCTTATGTCGATCTCAAAGAATCATACGTCTCTGTTGGGTCTAGGAGAAAATAGGGCAATAGAGAGCTATATTCGTCGCATTTGTCCACACATTTTGGTTCGCAATCCATTGACACAAATGTTTTCATGACCTCTTAGTTGCGAATCCTCACATACATCCTTCAAAAGCAACCATTTTTCTATTACAATTAGGATTTATCAGTCAAATATAAACATATGCTCATCGATCCGCTGCTAGGTTGGTTGGTGCAATGGGTAGCAGTCTGCTGCTAGGTTAATTGGTGCGATGGGTAGCAGTGGAGGCTCTCGAGTCTTAGCTTTTTGGATCTGCTACTCTGTTGGTTAAAACCTGACTAGATCATCAATTATGTACAAAATAAATGCTCCACTTGAACATATGCTACATTATATTCAACTTATGCGAACCATTTATGTAATCATAATACAAGCCATACCGTCCAACAATTAAGATTAGGAACATTACTCCATAGCTTCTTGTTTGTTCTAAAGATTTGTTACATTACAATAATCAAACCATCCCACACAATTGACCTCACTTGATAAATACTCAAACTTTACAATGCAACACCAAATCGAGCTTCCACACTGACGCCGATCACCATTATTTTATTGATGCACCTATTTCTGCAAATTTTAGATTTTAGCTAATATTTTTGTAATTTTTCAATAAAACTATATCATTTGAAATTTTTTCCTCCGATCACCACACTGGGCTCCATTTCAAAACGAACGAAGCGCGAGGGCTAAACGGTAAAACGGCACTAAACAAAAACAAAAAAGACGTTGCTAAATTTCCTTTCCCATTTCCACTCTTCTCTTTTCTCTCTCTTCCACCTCGTCCTCCCGTCCCCCCTCCACTCCAACCAAGCCAAGCCAACCCAACGCCTGGCCGTCCCCAGATTTGCAGCTCGCCCCAGCGAATCCTCCGAATTACCCCATCCCTTGCCACGCCGCGCGCTGCCCGCGGTCTCCGGAGCGGAGCGGCCCCTCCCCTCACCGCAATTCCCGAGGCCTTCCGGCCTTGGTGCTCTCGCCTCCCTCGCCTAGCTCCTTCGCGATCGCGCCGCGCCGAGGCGGAACGCGGACGAATCACGCTGCCCGGGCGGGAATCTAGGCTTCCGCCGATGGAGCCCGCGGCGTAGGGCGGGGTCCCTGCCTGCGTCGCTGGCGCGTGGGAGATCTCGCCGCCTCCAAACCCTAGCGGGAGAGGCGGCTGGAGGCTCGCCTCTAGTAGCTCGTGGCGGCGGCCATGGACGTCGACCCGCGCATGACGACAGAGTCCGACTCCGACTCCGACGCAGCGGCCGCGGCCGCGCACGGGGGCAGCGCCGGAGGCTCCGGGTCTGGGAGCGAGACCTCGTCGTCGTCCGCACCGTCCTCGCCCGGGACGCCCGCTGCAGCCCCGAATCCGGCGGCGGTCGGGGCGGCGGGGCCGAGGCCAGCGCCGGGGTACACGGTGGTAAACGCGGTCATCGAGAAGAAAGAGGACGGCGCGGGGTGCCGGTGCGGGCACACGCTCACGGCGGTGCCGGCCGTAGGGGAGGAGGGAACGCCGGGGTACATCGGCCCACGGCTGATCCTGTTCGGAGGGGCCACCGCGCTCGAGGGAAACTCTGCCACGCCGCCCTCTTCGGCCGGGAGCGCGGGGATCCGTATGACTTCTATCTTATTGCTTGTGGTTTCTGATTTTGGAATGTTAGTCTCGCCGCTTGGGTTATTCTGGGCAAGTTTGGGATTCGGTTAGGTGCCACTCTGGGCTGAATTTTGGATACGGTGATAATTTGGAGAATGTTTCGTTCTCTGATTTATGAAGTCCGAGAATTCATTTTTGAGATGGATTTACGGGCCGAATGTGATTTGCTGAGAACTCTTGTTGTTTAATGGTGGCAACCAATATCGAGTGTCACCTGGAAGTTAAGAGTTTGTTTAATTACTCACGACAGAAATATAAATTATAAAGGAATCACGTCATTTCAGATGCTACTTTGACTAGGAGGTAATAATCCTTTTCGAGGAATTGACTTGAATTGAATTTCATTTCATTGGTGAAAATAATAAATTCACGTGCTGTTGGGTGGTTTGCGATGTCAAAGTGAGCTGGAATGTGCAATGCTATTGTATATAGAGATTAAATTGAATAGTGCTACGTTTTTGTCTCTTTCAAGAATTTGTTGCCTGATAGTTTTGCTTTCGTCACTCTACTGGCAACTCTTGCTAGATGTTTGTAGGGTTATTTGTTCAGTTTTCTTGATGGAACATTTAATTGTCTCGGAGATGTATTGGGTGTTATCCATGGTACACTTTATCTTTTTATGTATGTTCTATTACTCTAGTAGGAGGAACCTTTTTTGGTTAGGAGGTGAATAAAACTGCTTCAAGACTGACATTGATCTGAAACTTAAAGGCTTTATTCTTTGGGTTGCCATTTGGAAACTTTCTCTAGCGTACGAGAGGAATACAGTTGCTTGGAAGAGTAAACCATAGTTTAGAATGGAAAAACAAAGCAGATTTTCTGTGGGCGTGGAATGCTAATTTTATTTCCAAGTCAAATGTAAAAGTGGATTCCTCACTGATGTCTTCCATTGCAGGTCTTGCTGGTGCCACAGCAGATGTCCATTGTTATGATGTGATATCTAACAAATGGAGCAGGTAGAGTATTCCATAAGTGGTTTTGATCTTTTTCAGCATTCAGTACTTGGTGCACTGCTTTAGTTAAGTTTTCAAACTTGTATTGGTTAGGGTAACATGATAATTATATTGCTAATATGAAGAAATCCTTGAATATATCTAACCACAACATCCTTTGTTAGGCTTACCCCACTTGGGGAGCCTCCTTCACCAAGAGCTGCACATGTGGCAACTGCGGTTGGAACCATGGTGGTCATTCAGGTATTTCTTTCTCTTTACAACTGGTTGCATTATTTTGTTGACTAGGTTGATATTGAATTTATTGTTTTTACAAACCAACCTGTTATTTTGACTAAATATTTGTCACCTTTTTATTTGTGGCATAAATATTTGTCATATTTTTAAATTCGTCCCCACCTTATCACCACACCTATAATATCTCCAAGCAAATCCAATGAAGGTAGCTAGTAGTTGATGCATCTAGTAAAATACAGGTACTAGATTGTCAGAGACCATCTTGGTTCTTTAGCGTTAACTGAATGTTCATGAGGGTGGACCTCTGGACGCTAAAATCTCATCTCTATTTTTATTCTTCTTACGATTCAGGGTGGAATTGGCCCTGCTGGTTTATCTGCAGAGGATCTCCATGTTCTGGACCTTACACAGCAACGACCACGATGGCACAGGTGATTATTATTCTCGACTGACTTGAGTTTATAATTGCAGTTATTTGTATTGTTGCTGAAGGTCCTACATGCATGTAGAGTGGTGGTTCAAGGACCTGGTCCAGGTCCACGATATGGTCATGTGATGGCCTTGGTTGGGCAGAGGTTTTTGTTGACTATTGGTGGAAATGATGGTAATCCATAGCTACCGTAAACATTTGTAAAGTTCCAATTTATACTTTCCTGCACTTACCCACTCTGAATGGTGTCAATACTGGAACCATTTTCACATCTTTAGGGAAGCGACCCCTGGCGGATGTTTGGGCCCTTGATACCGCAGCTAAGCCATACGAATGGAGGAAACTTGAACCTGAAGGTGAAGGACCGCCGCCATGCATGTAAGTATGCCAACAGGAATAGGAACTGATTTTGTGTTGTGAAGTATATTAAATTAATGAGCTACAAATAATTTATTAGAGTCACTGACTTGAAAAACTTTAAATATATCTGTGACAAGACATTATCGTATTGACGGTCTCATGTGTATTACCTTATGAATTTTCTATCAGACTATCTGCAATTCGATCTGCTATTTATTTTGTATGGCAGAGTAGCATGATATGGCAGTGTTAACCCACCATGTTGCCCAATCAGTTTCTTGTGATCCGACCTCTGCATTTAGGTGTCACTCTTTTAGTGTTTTTACTGGAATAGTTAGTTTTGATATTCCTTTTCTAATTGTCCTGTGGTGCTGTTGTTCAGGTATGCCACTGCAAGCGCACGCTCTGATGGTCTTCTCTTACTTTGTGGTGGGAGGGATGCCAATAGTGTGGTAAGTGCCTGCTATTTACCGGACCTTTTCCGCCCATCACTCTCTGTGCCCAACTCGCCGGCTGGCCCACCGCCTGGAGTGCATGGAACCGATTATTTTTTAGCTTTGGGCCCCATCTTGCAGTAGGAACCGATGTCACACACTGTGAGGGAAAGCAAATTGAAGCGTCACTATTGAGATTACGTTTCAAGCATTGCTTGTGAGCTAGCACGTTGTGGAAGGCCTTAGTTCTCCTGTAAATAATCCCTTTGACAAGTAGCAACCTTTTCAGTCAGTGGAGCATAGTTTTATGCTGTGGAGATGTCTATTTGTGCTTGAATTAAGAAAAGCAGTACAAGAACTCTATTGCATTTATGCAACAACAATTTATGTTTATGTTTTCTACTCTAATCATTACTTCTAGTTCTATAACCTAAATATAACACCCTATTTGTCAAATATCACTATTAGTACTTGTCATCGATTTCAGATCAAATATTAGTTCTATTCTTATATGTGTACTTTTGCAAAATCGCCAGCCCCTATCAAGTGCATATGGTCTTGCAAAACATAGAGATGGGCGCTGGGAGTGGGCAATTGCCCCTGGTGTCTCTCCATCACCCAGATACCAACATGCAGCTGTAAGCTATTGCTCAATCTCCTTATTTTTGTTAAACAAAAAGTCCCCAGTGTGGTCCTTGTGTAATCCTTGCTATTTGCTGGTATTTAGGTTTTTGTGAATGCACGTCTTCATGTGTCAGGAGGGGCTCTTGGAGGTGGGCGGATGGTAGAAGACTCCTCGAGTGTTGCAGGTTCCAGTTTAAGACCTTGAAGTTACTCACATGTTTAATTTGTCAAGTTAAGAAGTACCTTTTTGAAAAGTATCCTATACTTCCATAACTGGTGCCTGTCAGAAATGTCTCAGTGGAAAGTTGTTTCCTTTGTAAACACATCTAAAAAAGTGTTATCTCCTGTTGCGAATTTCAAATATCCATTTCTTTCAAAATATCTGCAATGTAGATATACTTGAATACTCTAAGTACTCTAGTTACTTTCAACATTGGTCAATCATAGCTACTTGCTAATGATGTCAATATGATGTCCTGTATTCTTTTCTGTTAACTATGATGGTGTGTTGATACCACCCAGTTCTTATTCTTTGGCTAGAATTTGAATTATGTTGGCTTGTTTGGTATAAGTATCCACATTGCTGTTAGAACAGGTAGTTACTTACTGTGGCAACCTATCAATGGCAAGTGGTCTTTTTATTCATATAATTTGTGCTATTCTACCTGTTTCAGTATTAGACACTGCTGCTGGAGTCTGGTGCGACACAAAGTCAGTTGTTACAACTCCCAGGACGGGAAGGTATAGTGCAGATGCAGCAGGAGGAGATGCTGCTGTTGAGCTAACACGACGGTGCAGGCATGCAGCCGCTGCTGTTAATGATCTTATATTCATCTATGGAGGTTTACGAGGAGGTAAGATAACTGGGTTAGTGTTCCATGTTTGATATCTGACATTGAGTGTCATCGATGACACATGCATTTTTTTTTCCACTGCCCAATGTGTCCAATTTCCCCACCTTTTGCTGGCTGACCACTGTTGCTGTCTCTTGTTGCAAATTGACCATGGCTTACCCATTTAGCATTATACTATGTAGTTTGTACTGCATGAGATTAACTTTACAGGGTCATCATGCCATTGTTTTTGAAATTGGCAGTCTAGTTGCGATTTCGTTAATGATTCGACACATACCATCCTTCTTTTTTCACTCTGTTCCATGAGATGCCATAAATGATTATCTAAATAAATAAAATGTGTGATCTTGATATAAATGATTGCCTAAATGCTAATGTTAACATTTACTTTATTATTGAGCTTAAATATATGAAATAGAATCAAATGCTTTTGATGAGGCTGCGTGCTATTATATATTTGGCCTTGCATAGATTCCTGCTTCTTGGGCTGCAATCTGCATAGATCAATCTTGCTGAAGTGTAAATATCAGTGATAATAATTTTTGAGATGCAACTGATAATAGATGTTATAATCAGCTCACATGCTACTCGATTATGGATGGATGCACACTAAACTTTTATATGTAGTCCCCGCAATCTTATATCATGTTTACGGCTTTACGCAGTTTATGTGATGTTTTCGTCCACTTGCTGTGCCATCTTTCATGCACTCATTTGTTGAGAGTATACTGTGGTATTGAGTGGCAACTACACATTCTGAATTTTGGTTACCACACATAATTATATATTTTTCATGCTGTGTGGGTTTGATTCCTTTCAAGTTTGCATTTGCATTCTCATAATCTTATATTTGAAGCACTTAAACAGTTATGGCATAATTGCTATGCTTTGCACCTGAATTACAATTGGATAAAACTATTGTTCAGTTCCTCCTATTGACTAATAGGGATCACGTTCATAATATTTCTAGCATTGCATGATAGAGTTTAATGCACTGTTGCTTATTCGTTGCTAACTTTATAGAGTTGCTATTGTAGGGGTACTTCTGGATGATCTTCTTGTGGCTGAAGATCTTGCTGCTGCTGAAACAACAACTGCTGCTAATCATGCGGCAGCAAGTGCAGCAGCCACTAGTATGCAGGCTGGAAGAGCACCTGGAAGGTATGCTTACAATGAGGAACGAACAAGACAAACAGCTACGGAATCAGGTCCTGATGGAGCTGTAGTTCTCGGGACTCCAGTTGCACCGCCTGTAAATGGAGACATGTATACTGATATTAGTCCCGAGAATGCTTTGCTGCAGGGACAGAGGTACATATCATTACTTTTTATGAATGTGTTCTTGTGATGTTTCGTCAGCAAATTAATATTATTTTTTTCGTAGCTAGTTCATTCTGATGTGTTTAAAATGTTCCACAGGAGATTAAGCAAAGGTGTGGATTATTTAGTTGAAGCATCAGCAGCAGAGGCGGAGGCAATCAGTGCTACGTTAGCTGCTGTGAAGGCCAGGCAGGTTAATGGTGAGATGGAGCAGTTGCTTGACAAGGAGCAGTCTCCAGACTCCACATCAAGCAGTAAACATTCCAGCCCCATCAAACCAGAGAGTGCTCTGTCTAACAACATGACAGCTCCAGCACCTGGGGTTCGCTTGCACCATAGAGCTGTGAGTAGAATACATGTTGCATTTTGTTTTTCACTTAGTAGTTATGTTTAATTGGGCAATTTAGTTTCATGGAAGTCAATGTACTTGCTATTACCAGCCTAACAGTAAGTTATTTGCATGATTGCATTACACTTCGTTTCTATTTTTCCCATTTTTCCCTTGCAGGTTGTGGTGGCTGCCGAAACTGGAGGTGCCTTAGGTGGCATGGTCAGACAACTATCAATTGACCAGTTTGAAAATGAAGGAAGAAGGGTCAGCTATGGCACCCCTGAGAATGCAACTGCAGCAAGGAAGTTACTAGATAGGCAAATGTCTATTAATAGTGTTCCTAAAAAGGTACTTTTGCTTTCCATTAGTAAAATAGGTTCACAATTAAACTAAACTAAAAATGCTCTTTGAGTTAAATAAGAAATGCCTTTTGCTTTCTGCATGATAAATGATTAGAAACTCAGCAGATGGACAGCTTTGATACTCCTTGTACCGGCATTTAATGATGTAGAAATTCTAATGCTCATTAGTTGTTGAGTTAGATGAAAGCTGCCTAGCTTCTTCTCATCTACTTAATCACTTGTTACCTTTTGATGTGTCTGCTGAAATTTTTATTTAGGTAATTGCATCTCTGTTGAAACCTCGTGGCTGGAAGCCCCCTGTCCGAAGGCAGTTCTTCTTGGACTGCAATGAGATTGCAGATCTGTGTGATAGTGCTGAGAGAATATTTTCAAGCGAACCAAGTGTTTTGCAGCTTAAAGCCCCTGTTAAGATATTCGGTGATTTACATGGACAATTTGGAGACCTTATGAGGTTGTTTGATGAATATGGTGCCCCTTCGACAGCAGGAGATATCGCGTAAGTGTTTCTTTCGTTTGAGATCATGGAAATGATGCACTTATGCATCTCTTATAATTAATTATCATGTTTTTTATATGCCAAGATTTTTTAACCATTCAGCATGCCAAAATGACTGAATTCTTGATCCACGTTTTTTATGGTCTTTGTCTGATGCCAAATTTCTTCTTTTCTGGTCTTCAGCTCATTTTTTTTATTTTTCCTAACCTGCAGTTACATTGATTATCTCTTCTTGGGAGACTATGTAGATCGCGGCCAGCATAGTTTAGAAACTATTACTCTTCTTCTTGCATTGAAGGTATCATACTGTGCACTTACCTTCAAGCTATGTAGACTTGTTATGATGCAGTAGTCTGTTTAAGGTATAATATTCAAACTACTGTATATTTCAGGTTGAATATCCTCAAAATGTACATTTGATTCGTGGAAATCATGAAGCTGCAGATATCAATGCTTTGTTTGGTTTCCGAATAGAGTGTATAGAGCGAATGGTAACTGACATTTTGTATCCTGCACTTCTTTACAAATTCGCCTAGAATCTCTTGCTTAGGTTGATATTGTTTGCTCAAAAATAGGGTGAGAGAGATGGTATCTGGACATGGCATCGCATGAATAGATTATTCAATTGGCTTCCTTTGGCTGCGCTTATAGAAAAGAAAATCATTTGTATGCATGGTGGCATTGGTCGGTCAATCAACCATGTTGAGCAAATCGAGAATCTTCAAAGACCAATTACGATGGAAGCTGGCTCGGTTGTCCTTATGGATCTTCTATGGTTAGCATTTTCAGCGACTCCTCCAGCTCAACCTTACATGACTGCTATTTATTAAATTTCATGGTCTTGTTCTACTTATAGGTCCGATCCGACAGAGAATGACAGTGTTGAAGGACTGAGGCCCAATGCCCGGGGCCCTGGTCTTGTTACATTTGGGGTTGGTGCTTTTTAATCCATAAGTTGTGTAGGTATTTTGTTGTTTCAACCCTTTCGATTTTCCTAACTTCAATATTTTGTGTTACCACAGCCTGATCGTGTTATGGAATTCTGCAACAACAATGACCTTCAGTTAATCGTGCGAGCACATGAGTGCGTGATGGATGGCTTTGAGCGCTTTGCTCAAGGTCACCTGATCACTCTTTTCTCTGCAACAAATTATTGCGGTGAGAATGAGTTTTGTGACATCTGCTTTCAATCTCTTGGCTTGATTATATGATTTTTTTTTGACATGGATGCGCACACAGGTACTGCAAATAATGCCGGTGCAATCTTGGTTTTGGGTAGAGATCTTGTGGTTGTACCGAAACTAATTCATCCTTTGCCCCCTGCAATTACATCACCCGAGACATCACCAGATCATACTGATGACACATGGATGCAGGTAAAACTATTATTATTGCAAAGGTAGCCCTGTTCTTGAATTGTTTGATGCTTCTATTCACCTCTTAACACCATGACCTGTGAAATGAAATTCAGGAGCTGAATGCTAACAGACCACCAACTCCGACCAGGGGCCGTCCTCAAACGGTATCTAATGATCGAGGCTCTCTTGCCTGGATATAGAAGATTCACCACATATTTGGTTGGTATGATCCATCTGAAGCCTGACTCAGCAGGATCTTGCAATTTTCATTTGTGTTCGAGAGAGAGGCTAGTCCACAGACATACCGAAAGAAAATTATGTACAGGGAGCAAAGTGGACTAGTATAATTGTATAAAGCTGGACGAAGAGAGCTTCATCCAGGACAGTGCTCTCCAATTTGATCCACCGAACACAGAGTAGCAGTGCAAATAGAACTCAGAGTTTATCTGAAGATCCATGGAGGCTTCACTTGTATATACTCAGCTGGGTGGATAGGGTGGTGTGTTTTTTTTTTGCATCCAATTGGAATGGCAAAGGAAATAGTGTTATTGTACTAGGTATTCTTTCCTCTCTTTTCCCACTTTCTGTGGCCTAGAATTTTCGTCATGTTGCAAAGTGTTTTTGAGTTGCCACAGGGATCTGTCTGGTCGGGGTCGGGGTCTGGGTCTGGGTCTAGTCGTGTATAATAGCCTTCCCTCTCATCCTATTCTATGTTGAAACATCCCCCCTCTTCTCTGTAATTTCAGTCTGATACTGATGTGTTTAAAGTTTTGGGTGCCAAACTGAGCTTGTTGTTTGATTTTTTATTAGAGGTAAAGAGCTGTTATCATCTTTGATTTTACGGTGTTCCTTTAGTGAATCGGTTGTTCCTGCTACTCTGTTGTGCTCCGGTTGGCACATTCTGGTGGCTACTTCGATTCACGATGTTCCTTTACTGAATTGGTTGCCCCTGGTTTTTTGGGCGGAACGTTCATCCCATTATACCAAGTCCGCAGCGAGATTGCTGGCCACCATAGATTCAATACAAGGGGCCGTATCAGGCCATAAGATCGTACTGCCCAAATCCAGATTTGCTCCTTGGAATTGGTTGTTCCTGCTACTCGGGTGACTATTGTCGGGTGGCTTATTCTGTTCTCATGTGCTGACATGGACCTAACTGCTACGCCGTGTTGGAGCTGACGCTCCAGTCTGCAATGGAAGCATGAGTGAGCAAAGCTCTCTTGTTTCTTCTTATTAAATAAGAATCGAACAAAACGAGAGGATCTATAATTATATTAGTAATTAACCAACAAAAAGCCTCTTCATTCGTTCTCAAAGTCTAAAAATTATCATTTTAATTAGAAAAAAGAAAGTAAAGTATCCTTCTACGTGTTTATAAATTATCCATCACTGTAATTAAGAAAAATAAATCCAAAATACTCTCATATCTGCTTCACTATTACCCACATATGTCATTATTAAAAAAATGAAGCCAATCTATATATTAGTAATTTGCCAACAAAATAAGTCTCCTTTGCCCTCAAGGTCTAGAAATTACCACGTTAATCTGAAAAAAAGAACAAACTGTCCCTATATATTTTCATAAATTACCCACCTCTGCTATTACGAAAATAGTAAACCCAAAATACCCACACACACGCTTCTCTATTGCCCACATATGCCATTATTAAAAAAACGAAGACAAGTAATTGGTGGACAAATGAAGTCGCATCATTCGCTCTTAAGGTCTAGAAATTACCACGTTAATTAGAAAAAAGAAACCAAAATGTTCATATACATGCTTATAAATTACACATCACTGCCATTACAAAAAACCCCCAAAATACCCCTATATTTGCTTATCTATTACCCGTGTCTATCATTATTAAAAAAATGAAGCCAAATTTTGGCAAAAAGAGGAATCTAATGTCTCCAAGAAAGCAATGTGTCCCTATACATCTATACTCCTATAAAATGTACGAGTTTAGCAGATCCGATTGATCTTCACCATTCATCCGAGTTGATCAAACGGTCATTGTGCAAAGTTAGACCCTATTCCTCCTTCCGAAAATACATTCAATTTATTTGTCTTCCATACCTAGACATACAATATTTACCCTTTATACATTCCAAAAATACATCCAATCTTTCATTATTTGTCTTCTATAGCTAGATGTCCAATATTTATCTTTCATACATTCACCGCTGGGTTTCTCCAGAGGGTGTGCCGCCTCACACTTTGCCTACATTGTCGAGTTTCTCCAATGGGTACACCGCCTCTTGCACTTCGTCTATAGCTCTGAATTTTTGGAGAGGGTGCACTGTTGCCCGCACGTCGCCTCTACCACCATCTACCACAAAGGTCACCTCCGTCACACTATCTTTACACTAAGGTATCATGTGATAATTATTTTTTCACTCCCTTGCAAATCGGTCACCATCTTGATCTTTCTCACAACATTGCTATAGACGACCGACTATAGACGATATGGTCCCCTCCACCCTCATGTCTAGGTACTCATCATTCTCCTCGCTCCTGAAATTACATGATCATGTTATGAATTCCATGTATGCAAATCTCTCTTTTGTTATGCTATATTCTTTTACTTCTTTAGATTGCTCTATATCCTAAATTGATTCCATATGTGTGAAACACGTATGAAGTTGCTAGTGTTTATAAATTACCCATCATTATCATTAAAAAATAAATCCAAAATATCTTTATACCGAGTTCTCTATTACCCAATCTACCATCATTAAAAAATGAAATTGCGACTCTAATGTCTCCACGCTAGTCCAACCCATCTTGACAACTTGGATATTTTCCCGATGACCCGGTAGTGTGAACAAGCGCGTAAAAAAAAGGTGCCATATCGTATGAAGTGGAAGCAATGCAGGTTCGCAAATTCGTTGAAAACCGATTGTACGAAGTTTGGAAAAAAAAAGCATGCCTTAAAAAGCGTGCAACTCATTTTTTATCTCATGTTAAGAAAAATATTAACATGCAAACAAATATTTTGTGTGTGTAGGGTGTACCTTAAGAGGATCTAAAAGTGCATCTAACCATTAAGTGTGATTTTGGTAATTAATGGTAATACCTATGGACTAACAATATTATTGAGAATTTTTAGTAGGTTGTTCTATAGGTGATGCATGGAGAAAAGATATGCTTCAAGATGAATGAGATTTATGTGATGCTCGGGTAAGTGGTGACAATATCTATGGTCTAACAAGTATGTTGAGAATTATTATTAGGTTATTTCATAGGAGATACATAAGAAATGAAGCATGGATTCATTAAAGATTGACATGAGATCAAAAGAAATGCATCGTTGTCATTGAGCTCTTAGTGATGCTCATGAGAAGAAGGAGAAGCTCATGAAGACTGGCAATAAAAGTGAAGGCCAAGTTGCTTGTGAAGATCAAGTAACTTAGGGTATAAAATTATCAATTAAATTTTATGGACTAACCCATATGTTTTGTGCTTGAGAGTGAGTTGGGGTTATGTTACATAAGAAGGCATGAGTTGAATTAAGATGTTCAATATACCAAGTTAGAAGAGTAAGATCAAGACAAGTTTAGTGGACAACTTACATACTTGAATGCTTGCGGTTCATACCTCGGTGGTGAACAAAGTGAAGTGTGAAGATGTCATATACAAAGTGACTTTCTATGACAAGATAGTTAAGAGCAAGCAATACTCGGGTGTGATGGACCATCTGGTAGTGAAGAGCAAGCAAATGGCTTGGCGCTGAAGGACCAATACGGTGATGAAGGGTGAGTAAAGGCTTTGTGCCATGGACCACGCTATGTCATGAGAAGTTATGAGTGATTCACATCAATCACATAAAGATTAAGAAGGGAAGCAAGGATGAACATCATCATAATCCTTAAGTGAAGAGTTGATGATAAGTCTTGAAGAGCTATGAGAAGCATCGTGACTTGAATAATGTGTTCGTCAAGTCCGGTGGGATTATTCAAGGCAAAGGTATAACTAGAATATGTTTTCTCATTTTGTCGATCTTAAAGAGTTTGGTGGGAGACTGGGTTATAGGTATGCCGCACTATCAAGAGGGACTACCGAAAGTGTTGCTCGATTGTTATGTCGAGTGCTCAAACCATGTGCTTAATACATGACGGGTTTATGTTGAGAGTTCGCTTTAGAAAGTCTGGTGCCAAAAGTGTGGAAGTGTCTAAATTAGGTTTTGAAGTATTCCTAGTTTGATCCAATGTGTTTAAGATTATGAATTCAGTAGGGATGTGTAGCCCTTTGAATAAGCTTTCCGTGGAGTTAAAAATCACTGAAATCGAATTTCGAGATCAAAAGTTATCACCGTTTTTTAGAGGGTCAGTTGGGCTAAACTCGGAAGTTCCAGGTGAGATCCAGGAGTTTCTAGTAGCCGGTACCTCCGAATAAGCTCCGAGCAAGGGTGCTTGGTTTGGGCTTGTTAGTTTTACCTGGAAATTCCAAATTGATCTGGAACCTTCGGATTCTGGAGTCCTGCACCGGAACCTTCGGATGGAGTTCGGGTTGGGTTCTCAGTTGCTGAGGTTGTGTTAACCCAGAAGTTCCGGGTTAGGCCAGAATGCCCTGTAACGACTAGTTTATGACCGTTGGGATTCTTAGTACCCAGAAATTTGAGTTGTACCTGGATTTTGGGTTGTGCAAAATCTGTCCAACTGCTAGTTTTTAAGAGTAGGGTATAAATACCCCTTGTCCTCCTAGCATGTAGGAGGTTACTTGGCTGGGTTTATGATGATGGCGTGAGGTGTTTTGAACTTGGCGTTCCACCTTTGAGTGCTCCATCTCCCTCTCTAACAAGATTTGGTGAGAATCAAGCCTTTGTGGATTAGTCAGTAGAGAGAGAGGTGTGGTGCTTTGATAGCCCATAGATTTCCACATAGGTTGTGTGTGTTTGAGCACTTGGTGTTTCTCATGCACGAGTTTGGGAGTTTGTTACTCTTGGAGCTCCTAGGCATCTAAGCGTCACTGGCGAGCACCCAAGATTGTGGTGTGCCACGGGAAGTTTATGAATATTTGAATTCACCTCCGCAAGGGAAAAAATTAAGAGTGAAAGCCCAAGCTCAAGTGTGACCGAGCTGTGTGAGGAAAATGGTTGAAAGAGACCCGACTCAAATGACCGAGCCCCTCAACGGAGACGTAAGAACCTCAAATGGATGTGTCTGAACTTTGGTAACAAATCAAGTGTCTTTGCGTCTCCTTTACTTTTGTGCTTATTTGCTATATTATTGCTTGCAATTCGTTCTATATCCTTTTGTATATCTTATATAGAATTGACTTGTATGCTTATATCTATATTTATGATATCAATTCTTAAACCCTCTTGCATATCTTGCTTAGAATTGTTATGCGTGTCTATCACCCTAGGATTTCAATCCATCACACTGTTTAAGGTGTTAGAACACTAGCTAAACCCAGTGTGTTTAGGTTCTGAGCTAAACCCAAAAATTTCAGATTAAACCTGGAAGTTTTAGATTATGTATAATCCACTGCAAAGGTTTGAACCTAGAAGTTCCAGATTTTTTATAATCCGTTGCGAAGTTTCAATTTTGTAGGAACACCTATTCATCCTCTCTTGGTGGCATCAGTATCCTTTCAATTGGTATCAGAGTTAAGTTTCTCTTTTAAGGCTTTACCGCATAGGGAGTAAAGACATCGACTAGTGGATTAGTGCACATATAACCACTCCTATTAGATGACTCTAATTATTTTGAGTGGAGTACTCGCATGCTTCATAATTTTAGGACTATGGATCCTCAAATAGAGCAAGTTGTAGATGTGAGCATTTCTTCTCCTAGTAATAAACACATAACATTTGATGAGGAAGAGAAATGCATACATCTCAATGCTCAAGCTACTAATACTTTATTTAATGCTTTGAGCAAAGATGTATTTGACACGATTATACCGCTTGAGGACACTCATCTTATTTGGACAACACTTAAAGAAAGATACGACAAGCCCAAATGGAATGAGGATGTTCTTCCGGAGATATCATTTGGAGAATGCTCTACTTCATCATTACATTATAAAGAGCACCAAATGACTTTCTCCTTTGTCCAAGAGTATGCCACTCCATCATCCACTTCACCAACATTTAACAACGAGTAAGATAATGAAATGGTGAGAGTGATAATTGAGTCCCCAATCCTCTCTTTGGACTCCAACTACAATACTATTAATGAAAATTCCATATATGCTTTGTTGTTGACCCTTGCATATCATCTAGTAAAAAATTACCTATTTATCATGATGATATGGTTAATAATCCTCATTGTAATGCATCTATTTTCATTAGTATTTGTGAGAATAATATTTTGAAGGAAATATAAGCTTACTTGAGACAAAGCTTAGGTGGAAAGGTCTCAAGAAAAATAAAGAAGAAAGGTCCACCTAAGGGAAGATCAAGGAGGATGTGCTATACATGTCGTCTATATGGACATTATAGTATGAATTGTTCTCAACTTAGCAGTGAAGCATCCACTTCCTCAAGATGCTCATCCTCTCGCTCCGATGCTGTATTGTGCCTTATGGCAAAAGGTAAAAACAAATCAATAAGTGAGGATGATAGTGATAGTGCTATTGACGGACTTGGGTTTGATATTTGAGCAAAAATGATATGTCTAAAATGATCAAACTCATGACCAGCACAGAAAGACTAGAAGAAAGCCTTGAGAAGCAAGATGAATTCCTCATTGAGAAAATTGAGGAACATAAAGCCTTAAATGTGAAATATGAAAAACTTTAAGAATCCTATAGTTCTTTATCTAATCTTTATAGAGATATTAAAGTTAAGCATATCTCTCTTATTGATAAATTAGATGTTATGCCTCTAGTGGGTTTAGAAATTTCATGTCCTAATTGTATTGCTTTATCTAAGGACGAATTCACTATCTCTCATATTGATGATACTTGTGCTTCTAACTCTATTTCTCATATAGCATCTATGGAGAAAGATAATGTTGAGCTAAGGGCTCAAGTTGATGAGTTAGCTAGCAAGTATGTGGAACTACAAGAAAACCATGATGAGCTTTTGTGCACTCATAAAAATCTTGTAGCTTCTCATACCAAGCTAGAAATAGCTCATGAGGTAATTCTTACAAAGGTAGAATCATATGAACCTCATGTGGATAATAACACACATTCTTTGCATAATGTAGATTTAACATGTGCTAGTTCTAGAAATTCATCTAATGAAAATTGTAGGATCGATTACACTCTAATAAGGCAATCAGGGTGGGGGGGGGGGTGAATGATCGCAGAAACCAAATTTAAGGATTAATTCACCCAAATCAAAAATTGATTTAAACTCGGTATTCCACTCAAAAAAAATTACATGCTCTAGTAAAAACAATGTAGAGAAAGATTCACTGGTCCGATTGCTCTCAAATTTGGACAGCTAAAACTAGATCCAAATGCAAAACTAAGCCAACAATAATTGATTCAATCGGACAAATGGATCGAGAATTATACCTAGTTGAAGCATACTGTGTCAACCAGAATCGAGTAGATCGAAACCTAGTTGAGTTGACCAAAAAGCTACTCGAGATCAAACAAAAACCACTTGAAATTTTCTCAGATCAAACACTAGATATTCTAGCAAGGTTTTGAGTGGATTAAACTAAGATGAAACTTGATAGAAACACGAAATCAAAAACCAAAACCAAGTACGCAAAATATAGAACAAAAAGAAAATTTCGAGTCAGCAACTCATCAACTTACGAAACTTAATTTTCATTGCATAGATGAGTTTACAAGATGCCTCTTCAAAGTATCCAACAAATACTTCCACAAAATCTCAAACCCTAGACAAATCTACTCACCAGATCAGAAGTCTAAATCTGATCTCGTTCTTGGTGCACCTTACCCTGACCGAGACCCTCTCAATATATAGCCTTCCAAACCATCCTTGGTTTGGAAACAACCTGGTCATATCCTATCCGGACACAAACCATACCAAGACACATCCACCCATAACCAAATTCAGCTCATTCTCGAGTCCAACTCAGACTAACACTCGATTCTTTATGGGACTAGACTCTTTGACGAATCAGATCATAGCATGACCTTGCCATGTACTCGAACGACTCCATCATCCGAACACACAATCTGGTTGCCCACAACCTCGTGTACATCTGCCCTTCTCCGTAATGCACCTAATCATACACATGCAACCTTGTCTTCACGTACACTGTTCTCTAGCCCGAATGTCTTGTATGACATCCTTGATCACTATGACCTTAGTTACTCCTGAACCTAGTCGCTGAACCTCAGTTCTTCCCTAAACTTAGTTTGCCAATCCATCATCGACCACGTTTGCCTTCGAGCAACACCTGCACATGAATCAACAAACGAGTACGAGCACAAGTCCTTCCCGACTTGACTCAAGATCAGTTTACGTAACACTACTCACACGAGTATATTGCATCACCTCTACGCTAACACCAGCGTATAAGCATATCTAAGCAACAACTTAGTAACTCATGAACATTATCCTAATGTCATTAAGCTAAATATTTTGCTATGCCAATTTCATCATCCAAAACAATTTTTCATCACATGATCTCACAATCTCCCCCTTGATGAAAACATTGGCAACCCTCATATGAACATTGGTAACCTCTTAACAAACATGATTTTGATTTGAAAATCAAACGCAAAGTGAAATAAAAATCAAGAAAAATTTCCAACACAGAAAATCTCTCCCCCTTTGAGGAAAAAAAAACAAAAAATTCTCCTGAATGAGTAACTCTCTCCCCTTTGGCAATGATTTCATCAAAAATTCAAGAGAGATAATCATTTTTTTTTGTTTTTATCATAATGAGCATCGTAGATCAGCCACTTATATAAAAGTTACTCGACCAAACAACACTATCAAGAATATCTACACCAACCCGTCTATACATGTAAAAATATAGTGTGAGCACATCTTATCAAGTATAATTAATGATTTATTTGCAAGGCATGATCTGTTAATCTTTACTACTCTAATCCTCAAATCATATGCTATCAAAAACATGGATACAAAAAGTATGTCATTGTTTTGATTAAAATCACATGTAACAAGATACCAATTGTGTTGTCAAGAACATCTCATATTATTTTGCAAGGAATTATATGCACTATCAAACTTATTCTATCCAACCATGATAGGACTATGTCAAAGACAATCAGAAGCTTAAGACAATGGTTACGGTCATACACGACTTCTTCCAAGTTCATATCAAAGTGCAATGATAAGCAGTCTCATAAAGAAGAAGTGCGACAATAAATACTTCCTCGATCTTTTTCTTATCAAGGTCTTTATCAATAATTTATAAGACAGAAAGCAAGTTAAATTTCAAGTTCTCGACTAAAGCAACATCCTTGTACATAAACTTATCATTTACCTATACTATACCTTCTGCAACAACTGATGTAGAAGAAGCATTGCCAAAAGAAACACTTTCAGCACGAGATGCACGTACAAGGGAGGAGAACCAATTCTTATCACCAGACATGTGGCGTGAGCATTCAGAATTGACTATCCAAATGTTCTCCTTCCTTGCTTGAAAAACCTACAAGGCAACAGAAAATGTCGAGGCTTCAGTACTGGGGTTAGTAATAAGGTATTTAGGGATCCAGTACTGAGTCACCCGACTAGAAATGTGAGTAGAAAAATTATGAGTAACCCAAGTTGACTCAACTCGAGAAGCTCAAGTAGGTTCAATGTGAGAAGCACTAGCAGCTCGAGTAGTCTTAACTCGAGAAGCCCGAGTAGGCTCATGACGAATTGCACGAGTAGCAAAAGGTGATGACTGTTTCACCCAAGGCACAAAATAAGGTGCAACAACCTCACGAGATATAACATGTGCCTTTCAAAAATTAGACATATCCTTAAACTTTTCTTTCCTTTGTTGTTTAGCTAGTGTAAAGCAAAAATCTACTAAATATCCATCTCTACCACAATGAGTGCAATTGTACTTAACTTGATGTGTGGATTTAGAAGAAGAAGCAACATTTGCATTCATTGTAGAAGATAAAAATCTAGCAGACTTAAAAACAACCTTCCTAGGTTCAGATTCAATAAGTATTTCAAATTTGCCACTAACAAGAGCCCTGATAATAGTAGGTGCATTTGTCTTAGAATGAGCATAGGATCAAAATCTAAACCTTATTTACATGTGCTTGACTTAGATGAATCTAAAATTAGGTTCATATTTTTCTTTCCAAGAGAAAAATGCTCTAAAGTTCCTTTCAAGTAATCAACCTATTTAGAAAGAGATGTGCACTTATTGCAAGCAACATTCATGGGTTTCTTTTGTTTTTAGAAAAATTAGATCATGAAAGAACCTCATGAGTAATCATGTTATTGAATATTTGAGAAACTCTAGCATTAGCTAACACAACTTCAATTCTAGAATTGAGCAATTAGAACAAGAAGTTGAATCAAGCAAATCAGACGTTGAACAACTAGCATTTTTAACTTCTCTACTATTTAACACAACAAGTTTCTCATTCTTCTCAATTTATTCTCTGAGTTTCTCAAGAGTAGAAGCATGAACATCTCTAAGGGAAATGAGCTCAATATATATTAAGTCACATACTTTGTAAGCATCATCATCAAGAATTAAAATCTTAAGTCTTGCAATTTCAGAATTTAGTGATTCAATTAAAACATCATGTTTCTTTTTTTTTGTTACATTTTTCTAAGAGTGTACCAAGATGAACAACATAATTAGATAGATCATCATAAGTAGGTAATACCTCATTACCATCGTTGTCACGTTCATCCTCAGTTGAGCTTTCTTTATTGCTTGCCATGAGACACAACCCAGTTAAATCATACGATGTCTTACTTTTGGATGTTGTGTCATCCTCGCTACTCTTCGAATCAACGTCACTCAAGTTGACTTATTCATGTGTGCTAAAAGAGCTCAATGCACAACCTTACGATCGAGAAAGCTCTTCTTCTTCTTCTTGTCATTGATAAAACGCTTCTTTTTCTCCTTCTCTTTTTTTGATGCCTTCTCTGCAAGCTTAGGACAATTGGAACGAATATGGTTGAGATCACAACATTCATATCATCTTTGAGGACCTCCACTTCCTCTTTTCTCATACGCACATTCTACAATGCTTTAGAGAAACGAGTAGAAAGTAGTGCTAAATCTTCTTAAGGAATCAACTCAAGCTGATCATCAATTAGTGAAGATATAGAAAATAGTGAAAAAATTGATGAGGGAGATTCAATATGAGACATGCTGGGTCGAGAGACCAATGCAATTGATTTATTAACATTCTTCCTAGCAAAGACATCTAGTTCATACGTTTTTAATTTAGAATAAAGAACATCTAATGTAAGTGTACTCATGACAGAAGATTCTCTAATAGATGTAAGATGTAACTTTCATCTCCCATACTGACATATCTTGTCAGGACCCCGATCTCGGATTTCCCTATGCCTCCTGTATCAGTCCCTAGATCAAGTAGCTGATACGCACAAAATTCAATAGAATGATACATACTACGAATAAAATAAAGTAAAATAATTACCTGAAAAGACTAAAATATGGTCTTGTGAATAAGGATCCACAACAGACTAGCAAGGCAGAAGAGCCTACAGTGGAGCGGAGTGAACAACGATGCAACCCAATACCACAGGCAACTCGGATGTGGACGCGACCTTAGACTTCTTCTCTTCGATTTCAATTGGGTTGAGGTTGATCTCCATCTCAGTAATTTGAAAGCAACAAGACTGAGTACAGAATGTACTCAACAAGTACTATACTACTTCAAGGGGTTGATAGATGCATAATAGATGTTTCGAGGATAAGGCTCGACGATATAGTTTTAAGTGTAAAGCAGGTTTTATGCAGATATCCAGTTATATTCTCTACTGTTAACCTTTTGAAACAAATGTAACCTGGTAGCAAAGCTTTTGAAACAGTTTTAAAACAAGATAACCTGGTAACAAAGCTTTTGAAACAGTTTTAAACAAGGTAACTTGGTAACAAAGCTTTTGAAACAGTTTTAAACAAGGTAATAAGCTTTCAAAACGGTTTAAGCAAGGCAACCTGGTAACAAAGCTTTTGAAATGGTTTAAAACAAGGTAACTGTGGAGAACCGTTCAAATAATATTATAATTAATTACCAAGAGGATTATTATCCATAATCACAACCTCGATGATTAACCATAATATCATCCCGATAGTCCCGGCACGTGTTTTGTGCCCAAGGATTAGAACACATGCCTTCCAACATGTACATCACAACATAGCTTAATAAAGAGTGAGTAATAAACATTTATATTACAAGTATTAAGCATGCAATTAAATTCAATAATTTACAACAAAAGTGAGCTAGGAGGAGACAAAACCCCTCAACTCCTAATCACAAAAGAACTACACAACAGAAAGTTAAACATATAAACAACAAAAGAGAACGGCGCCACATGCCCTTAGGCACCATCTCAACACGCCACCTTCAGAGTAGGATGCACTACTCTTACCCACCACCCAGATCAGCAGGCACGAAGTAGCCAAAAATAACCTCTTCTTCAGTAGCAGGAGTACCTGAAAGCGCAGACATGAGTACGAAGGTACTTGCAAGACTTAAACCATATAGAGCACATATACATAGCTCGACTCCAAGGATTATGCATTGATCATTAGCAAGGATGAACCACCAGTTAGGTAAAACATATGCACTAAGCATCCTAGACATATGTGCGAGCGACTGAAACTTTACTAAAGCATAAGAAAACTGCCCTGCAACTAACAACTAAATGAATGTAACTGCAAACAACATGTATATCAATAAGTAACAAGTACCAACATCACCATCTCCCACCTACCGAACCACAAACCATACTCGAAACTCTACCACCGATGCAGATGGACAGAGGCATGCTCATGACCGAGAGCGCGGCAGTTTGATCTGTTTATACACCCTGTAGGGGGATACTCCTTGACCCACACGACACGAGGACCATACGGCTTGTGCCACCGGCCAAAGTGCATACAAGGGGGTACTCATGACAACCTTTCCCAACCAGCTCCAACTAGAACTCGGCGCGGCGGTACTAGAATTACTCCTGGAGCAAACTAGTACCACTACAAGCCCGCCCGCTCACACCATCGATGTCTACACCCAAAAGCCATAGCTGCGAAGATATTCGGCTCGCCTTACCATTAGATCGGCATGTGGTGAGTAAGGTAAGTGCTAAAGCTAACAACATCGATGATCGGTGCTTAACCGGCACAAAGCGGTCTACGGTGTTTGGTTTCCTCTACCGACCTACCTAGGGGAACTCCACATCCGGGCAGGATAAAACACCATCCTAGCACCACTCATGCCTCGTCTCATACTCACCACTCATACAACCATCTCAACCTCAACAAGTGTATGTAATCATAAGAAGGTCCTATGCTCGCGAACAACGGGATGCGCCGTCGTTCGACTTCTACCGAATGATCTAAGCATGGCTAAGCATATAAGTCGAACTCATACCTAGACATTGACAACATCTCAATGCTACAAGGAATGTAAATACACAAGTATTCAAGGTAGAAGAATGCAATCGGTATAGGTTCTACCCATTGGTACCCGACACTGACTCACTAAACATGCATACATACATAAGCGTATTTCATCAATTTTCAACTTATTTAATTTCACAAGAGGGATCAATATGCTTAGTTGCTTACCTGGATGCACTAGCTCAAATATGTGGGGTGCCTCTCCTTCATTTCTGAACAACTCCACTTAAATATCAGCAACACCCCCTTCAGTTATGTTTTCAGACATAAAAGTGTAGGTTCTATCATCTGACAGCAACCTCAAACCACTGCTCAAATCACATCCAGGAAATAACCATTGAAAGAGTACATGATCTTCCTCTGTTAAAGGAATGTGATAAGCAAAGTGCCCTCTGATCTCAGGCAATGACAGCTTCTCTATCTCTATGTGTGACATTGCAGTACGACCGTGGACGTAACATAATGAATTTCCATCAAAATCGAATTCCCCACCTAGGTGAAATATGATGGGAAGTGTTTCCAGATCACCCATTGCACATAATGAGAAACAAATTCAAAACATCAATATCATCAGAGGAAAATTCATCACAAATGTATACACGCTGGCATCAGATCTTTAATCTTGTTAGCTTTTTAACATGGATCTTATCATAGCACAACCAGCAAATCAGGTGGAAACCAACCGGCAAGAGAGATATTTTTAGCTTTTAAACATGGATCTGGTCAGAGGCTATGTGTTTGTTGGAAACATGATCTGAGAAAAAGATACAGATCAGGAACATAGCAGATTGACGAAAAGAAACAGCCAAGGACCCTAGATCAAGAAGAAAACCAACCAGCAAATCAACTCGTTCAGATCGTCACCAACCAGCAAACAGTAAGGAACACACCTAGATCAACCGGCACAGATCCTCACTGTACCCACGATCATCACCCAAATCTAAACACAACAAAAAAAAAAAGAATAGATGCAACTGAAAAATAGGAAGAAACACAACTGAAAAAGGGAAGAAACACAACTGAAAAGGGAAGGAATGCCCATATCATCGCCCAGATCTATATGATCCTCCCACCACATCAACTGCTGATGTGTTTATCCTAGTTGGCAAAACCGCACCACCACCGTCCAACATGGAAAAACTGGGGTCCAAAACCATCATAAGGTGAATAGTAACCCGGATTAAGGAAGAGAGAGGGTTAAGTAAACCAAAAGAAAGTTCAGGGGGTTAAGTGAACTCGAGGCATACTTTGAGGTAGTAAATTTGACTTTTTTCTTTTATATATGCAGTCAACTTTGATTTACTCTATATAGATTTTTATGGGAAACAATTACATAACGGAGGAAATATGTTTAGTGGGCAATGGTACCACTAATATAAAATTAAGGGAGATAAAATATTTCCATACTCTTAAAAAAGGTAAGGGAATATTAAGAAAATCGCTGGGTGTGATACAATGATTATCAGTTTCAGCAAAGCCACAATCATTCTCTCAATGGGTACTTAAATTAGTAATCGATGATACACTCATGTATTCTGATTCTACACATATCCTATTAAATTACAAAGATATCTGTCAAAATAATTTCCACGTAGAAACTCATAATGACAACAAAGATGAATATCTATTTATCATGAAGAATAACCGATATGGCAAACAATGCTTGGAAGAATTACTTCATATTTATCTAAATTGTATCATACATACATCAATCTCGTATCACATGTTGCATTTAAGATATTTTTTTAAGAATCTTGGTAAATTCAAGGCTTGGCATAATCGCCTTGGTCATCTGGGTTTAGAGATGATAAGAAAAATTATCAACAATTCTATTGGTCACAACATCAATGTTGGATTTTTTTTTTCCAAAATTCTTATATTTTGTGTGCACCGTATGAGCCATATGGAAATTAATTTTAAGGCCCTCTTACCTTCAAATAAAAATCTTGGTTTATTCTACTAGAAAAATCAAGACATGACTATGGTTGGATTTACAAATACTGATTATTATATTTGATCCCTATAATGCTATATTACAGATAGACTTTGTATTCTTATATATAGTGGAATAACTTTCTAAGTGAAGTCATCAAAGCAGACTCTCTCAGTTACTTCCACTAATCATTCTAAAATAATTACATTATATGAAGCATCACGTAAAAATATATGACTTCATAGAATAATTTTACTACATATAAGAATCATGTGGTATTGATTCATCAGAATCATCTATCATTATCTATGAAGATAATGCTGCTTATATTTCTCAAATACATATACGTTATATAAAGTGTAATGTCACATATCATATTGTCTAATATTATTTTATCCTTATGAATTACATAAATAATGGAAAGATAGATACTTTGTAAACGATATCATGGGATAATCTTATATAATTATTCACAAAGTCTTTACCTATATTTATTCAATTTATGAAATTGGTATGAGATGACTTTAAGAGTTGCAAAGTTTAGGGAGAGTAAACTCCTATTACATATAACCTGTTAATGATCATTAGATCATAAATATTGCACTCTTTTTCTTTATAAGTCTTTCCTATCAATGTTTCTCATATAAGGTTTTTAATGAGATAACATTAATACATACATTCATATATGTTATATCATTTTCTTCTAATTTTTTTCACTAAAGGAGTTTTCGATGGCATATTACAATTATAATTTTCATCATATTTTTTTACAAGATTTTTAGAGGAGATTTTATTACGTTATATGTATATGACCAAATTTATCAAGAGAGTATTATGAAACAATATCAACTGATTAATTAGACATCCATTGGGATGGATATCTCCCCAAAGAGACACCTATTAAAGAAAGATGTCTCAAAAAAATATAAACTTGTCTCTTCATTCTGTATCAATATGTGATCAAATAATAAAATCAACCAGAGTTTTCATTTTCATTCTCTCCATTACTCTACAATATGAAGAACGAGGCAGCCGATTCAATTGGGACGGCAGCCATCTATCCGCATGTAGTTATGTTGGTCTGGTTAACAGATGCAGTAATTAATTGATCATTCTGACACTCTTAAAAAACCCCTTCACTATCAGTTTATAAAGGAATTTTACTATCAATTTTAGGGCTGGCAGTGATAGTTCCTGATTGGTGATTAGAGCCGGCAGTAATAGTCAAGGTTTTACTGTCGGCTCGTAACACGAACCAGTAGTGATACTATCACTACCAGTTCGTAGCTAGAGCCGACAGTGATAGTGGGTTTTCACTGCCTATTTTTTCAAATGATCTTTTAGTATCAATCCATGATACGAACTGACAGTGATATAAGATTATTTCTGTAGTAGTACGAGGTGTCACTCGACTAATTGGTTAAGTGGCTAAATTATTCACAATTGATGCGTTTGATGAGCTCTTAGCACTGCTGGTCGATCAATTGGACACATAATCCGATTAGTCGACTATTCTCGCGTTAAACATTGATAGGTTGGTTTAACTTGCTAATCGTGATCGGTAAGCTCACAACATTTCATGAACTTCGGCACATACAAAGGAGAAGTGACGGTTGGTGAAATAGCCCTCCAACTCGAAAGAGAAAGCGTGTAGTTAAGTATGCGAGGAGTGAATCAATAAGGTTCAGGTATATGGTCAGCGCGCTATACAGTAAAAAGAAAAAAGAAAAAAAATCCAGGAAACGAGAGGAAAAATCCAAGAGACTCAAACCCAACAGCCAAATTGTCTCAGAAACAGCCAAAAATAGCGGGGCTGCTTCAAGTATTCTTTGTTTTTCTTATGCGACAACTATAGCAGGCTAATAAATCCACATCAAGCACTACTGAGATGGTGCCGCCAGTGGCTCACTGTCAACATGCAGAATACAGCAAGTGTTCTAATTGGCATCCTTAGTGTTCCAAAGTCCAAAACTCGACCAAAGCAATCCTTTCCAGCACGCTAGCACGTTAAAAAGCCTTGCAAGAGAGTACAGTCTCTTTGTCCAGTGAGTTAATTCCTAACGTACAGGAATAACTAAAATTGATACGCCATTTGCTAGAAGCGTATATTTGAGACATCCAGAACACAGACAGGCATGATATAGCCTGTCGAGAACGCCCTGTCGATAGCTCGTGTCCATCAGACGAACCAAGTTCAAATCAGAAAACATGTGCCCGCAAAGGAGGTCCTCAACAGGATACTAGGCCAATACAATGACCACACTGTATGAACCAGGTATATAACACTGAGGCATAAGGCAATGAGGTCCATTTCAGTGTCCCGTGGTGTGATACTCAAGTTCAGCGTTTCTTCTGATCCTTTCCTGTCTTGATATCATGGGTGAGCATTCTGGGAGCAATGGCCATCGCCATGAGCTCCTGGAAGAGAAGCTTACAAGCATAGGGTATGTGTACCTGTCAGCACAGCAGTATAATGTCACATTAGTAAACCAGCAGTTAACGAGTAAATAGATTCAAAACCAAATTTGTAAACCAGCTGTATCGAGATACAAAGAGCTGTACTCACTTGGACAATGTCAGTCTTGTTCTTGCAACCCCTACATTCAAACGAATTTTTCTTTAGGTTAGCGATCGCAATGAGGCCGCATTTCTCACATACATGGACTCTGTAAGCATCACTCTGGTCGAATAGCCTTTCCTTTAGGAAGAAGGCGGCACCATGCGCAATCATACAATCCCTTTCCATTTCTCCGAAACGGAGACCACCATCACGTGAACGCCCCTCTGCTGGTTGCCGGGTGAGTATCTGAACAGGACCACGACCTCTTGAATGTATCTTGTCGTCCACCATGTGCTTGAGTCTTTGGTAATACGTGGGACCCAGGAAAATCATTGCAGACAATTTTCTTCCAGTGTGACCATTGTACATGGTCTCGAATCCACGCATTTGATAACCACATTTATGAAGAGCTTTGCTGATGTTATCCACCTGAAATTGAGGCAAAATATATAAGGCTACAGAATTCACATAGCAAATCCAATTTCATTGCCAGTTTTGCGCAGCACAAGTCCCAAAAATACCACTATCAGTATTAATCTAGCAATTAAATTATAAGTGACTGCATCAACCTGAGAATTCAATCTTTTCTTAAGAATAACTAAGTCTAGAAGGGATCAAGAATAATGAGTCTCCAAAAGAACACTCACAGTAACATCAGTGAAAGGAGTCGCATCTCCTTCCTTCCCCATGTGGGCCGCAACTTTACCCATAATACACTCAATCAGCTGCCCAATAGTCATACGGGATGGAATAGCATGTGGATTCACAATAATATCAGGTGTGATGCCTTCAATAGTCCATGGCATGTCCTCTTGTGTGTAAGTCATTCCAACAGTTCCTTTCTGACCATGCCTACTGCTAAACTTATCTCCAATTTGTGGTATGCGAACTGATCGCATTCTAACCTTGACAAATCTTAGACCATCAGCATTTGTTGTTAACAGAACCTGTACAGAATACAGCAGATTTAGTAGCCAGCTTGTTTCAAATTCATCACCACCTATAAATACAGAAAGGTTGAGAAACAACTAACCTGATCTACCATGCCACTTTCACTGTGACGCAGAGAAGTACTATGATCACGCTTTGAGTATCTAGAAGCTTGCCCTTGAGCATCATCTTGTGGAATAGGAGATGTCTTCCCGATAATGACATCTTCACCTGAGACCCTTGTTCCCTGATACATAAATTATACATCATGCAATCTGTATTGCCCCAAAATATAGATAAGCCTGCGGTAATGAAATTGTCTACTCACAGGTGGTGCAAGGCCATCATCATCTAGTTTGTCGTATGACCCATGGCGCATCCCCTACAAGGAAAAATTACACCAATATTAGCTCCATATGAGCAGCAAAGAGAAAAGTTACAATATAATTATGAGAACGCACCATAGTATTCTCCCTGTTTGGGCGACCAAATTCCTCTTTGACAAGTGTCCCCATCTTCTTTTCCTCGTCTCTGCATATGATGTTCAAATTGTTAGATTACAAGCAGTCAAGCACTGGACTACTGCGCAGTGGCATAACTTACAATGTGCACTATACCTGTAAGAGCGAAAAAATAGTGATCGGAAGAACCCACGATCAATGGAGGATTGATTCATAATAACTGAATCTTCCTGGTTATATCCAGAGTAGCAAGCAATAGCAACAATTGCATTCTACACAAATCACCAAAATAAGGTATCAATGATTAAATAGAACAGAAACAAAAGATAACACAAACAAAGCAAAAAAACACTGAAGGTAAAGGCAGAGTGTTCACTCACAATGCCAGCTGGTAACTGTCGGAAGTGCAAATGTTCCATAGCACGAGTAGTGACAAGAGGCTTTTGTGGGTAGTATAGAACGTAGGCCAATGTGTCCTGAACAAAGATAGTGGATAGATAAGGTTCAAACCTAGACCGCCATAACAATCAATCAAACAGTAAACTCACCATTCTTAGCTGGTAGTTAGTGACATAAATTCCCATGGCTTGCTTTCCCATAGCAGACTGATATGTATTACGAGGTGACTGCATGATCAATGGAAAGAATTAAACACCTTTAAAAGAAAAAAAATTGCAGCACACAACATTGAAGAAATGAATGGTTCACCTGGTTGTGATCAGGAAAAGGAATAATCGACGCGCAAACACCAAGTATCAACGAAGGATGAATCTCACAATGAGTGTAACTCTGAGAGTACGCCTCTTCGGGGTTCTGTCTCGCATTTATTAGGTCCTGAAATTTTTTGTTGGCCCCATTAGGTGAGCAGAGAAGGAATAAGGCAAAACCACTTCACATAAAGAATGACCGAATGGAATAGACAAAGTCCTTTCACGCCCACACGGTGTTCAATCAGGTATACATGGAAATCTCACTTACATTTATGGTCATGGATATCAAAGTAGTCTCTTCCTCTTCAGTATCTATGTACTCTATATATCCTTTTGAGACCAATTCGTGCCAGCCTTCATCAGGAGTCTCCTGGATAAGCAGACAACACAATAAGCATATGAGGAAACATATACGCATGTAAAGCTTAGTTGGGCATGAAGCCAGCACATGGTAGTCAATATTGTACCCTTTGTTGCAATGCTCGGATATGCATCTTCTTGATGAGCAGCCTCTTGTTTTCAACAATAAACAATGGACGGCTGCAGCGCCCATAATCCGTATAGAGTCGAAGTTCTTTAAGACGAATATCACGAACCACACCAACCTCAGTGTTGACATCAATCTGAAAGCAAACACAAAAGCCAGAGCGTAATTTTGAGATCTTAAGGTCCTCCAAAATGCAGTCTTGACTTGTAATGAGTTATCATACCTATGTTCATCCTACTAAAGAATGAAATATGCAGTAAATACTATATGTTATCAAAGGAAGTTCAAATTGCATAAGATGAGAACATACAAATATGAGTTACTAGAAGGGTGCCATCAATCTGTCAGCACTGGGTAACAATGTAAGATTTTTTTAAGGCTCATATCTAATTCGCCTTTTTGTCAGAACTATATAAGGCTCACACTCAACAAGATAGCATGGAACAAACCTGTCTTCTTAAACGCCTAAGTGTTTTCACCAGCAGGTCTGGGTTCCTATGAATTCCAACCCAACAACCATTGACAAAAATTTTGGCAGCTTGCGGAATGACCGCTGGTGATATCTCCTGTACAAATGAATCCATAACAAAATCAGTCATTGTAGTAAATGATACTAACCTTAACCGTAAGGTTGGCAAGGTACTACTAAATCAAAATGCATGTGCACAGAAACATAAAAGGTGAGCAAAAACAAACCTCGAAATTCTCTGTGCCCCACTCCTCCAAAAATTCCAAAATTGGATTTGCAGCAGAACCAACAGTGATATATACCATCAAAGCAAGATTTTTCACCAAGCCGCAAGCCTGAATACAATGCACATTGAACACGGGACAACTGAATATCCAATCTTCTTGGGATCAGAGGAGATAACTTAAGCCATTAAATCACTTACTTGTCCTTCTGGTGTTTCAGCAGGACACATCATTCCCCAGTGAGAATTATGCAACTGGCGAGGTTTTGCCAACTTCCCTATTATTACAGACAGACGTAGATCAGAACAAATTTTCAGAATCAAGTCTCTGGAGAAGTATTTACGAAATAAAGATCACCTTCACGCCCAATGGGAGAGTTCAGCCTCCGCAGATGTGACAGCGTAGAAGCATAGGTCAGACGATTAAGCACCTTTGTGCCAAGTAAAGGAGGATTGTGAAACGTAGATTAGCACATTTTTCACAAAATCAAGACAGATCATAGAATTGATAAAGCAAAAATAGACACCTGGGAAACCCCTGCTCTGGTTCCGGCTTGGTTAGCTTGTCCCCAGTTTCCAGTAGCAAGGGAATACTTCAACCCACTAGTAACAGTTTTTGCTTTGATGGCAAATTGCAAATTAACTTCCTTTCCATTATCCACACACTGCGAACAAGAAAAGAGTCAATTACTGCATGGATTAATGGAAGTGGGGAAAAGAATTCCATAATTTAGACAGAAGAAACCTTTTGAACATATGATCGGACATCCCTTGTTAACTTTCTGAAAAGCTGCATTTCAGGAGAAAAATATTAGGCCATTAACCCAGAAAAAGGCACTAACAATCTTAATATTTCAGTATATCCAGACAAACCATTCTAAAAAGTCCTCCAAGCAAGGGACCAGCAAGGTCAAGCCTTTTGTTGCCATAATGATCTCTGTCATCCTCAGCTCTTCGACCAAGAGCGCACATCAATAGGCGGTGAATAATGTATCTGCGCCATAGAAGTAAAGGAAATCAACCTCTCTACTTTCCACAGAACTTATATAACTTGCTGATTAACAAGGAATACATACCCGAAATAGTATGCCTTCTTAGTTTCACAGAATTCCCCTACACCAACATGAGGCAACATTTCCTTTTGAAGTATTTCTTTTGCATACCTGTAATGGAGAAATAGGTGTGTATTAGCAGAATTATAGTTCAACCCTCTAGAGATATAGTGCAAACTCTTTGCCCAACATACTTAATTCTCTTTTCTCGAGTGACACCAACTGTAGCACCACGCTTTCCAATGTAGTCCAAAGCAACCTGTGAACAGTGAAATCAAAGCTTTAAAAAGAATAAACATAAGACAGATCTCACAAGTTTACTAGTTTAGTAACTCGTATAAGTAATTATGTTCTAGTTGAGAGCTCAGTTCACAATGTGCCCCAAGTGGTAGCTGAACAAAACAGCATGATCAAAGCAAGCAAAAAGAAGATGAATGACTTATAAGTAATTGAGTAAGAAAGAACAATTCATTTCTGCTTATCAAGTAGCTGCACAAGTACCTGTTGATTTTGAATGACAAAAGCTTCCTCCAAAGATGGTCGCAGCAATTCCATCATTTGTGTATCAGAAAAGTCATAACATATGTGCTCCAGTATATCTTTGTCAGCAACAAATCCTAATGCTCGAAATACAATGATAATGGGAATGTCTGCACGAATATAGGGCAGAGTAGCACGGATATATTGACCAGATGAACCCTGCAGCATAAGGAACATATTGCACTGTTAGCATCTTATACGACAAGCTTGCCTCACTGCAGTACTGCACTCTCCAACATGTACAAGAAGAAAGCTATATATTACAAACACACGCATATATTGAGAACTTTTTTCAAAACTTTAGTAAGTCACTAACCCCTTTCGCTCCTGCTCGCGAAAGCATCCGTACAAACATGCTACTGGCTGGTCTATTCTGATTCTCAGCCATAGAACGGACTTCAGCCACATATGCAAATTTATTGGGCTGTCTCTTCTTAAAAACATATACATGATTTGTGCTCATCTTCTCCTGAGCAATAAGAACCTTTTCACTGCCATTGATAACGAAATAACCTCCTTGGTCATAAGGACACTCCCCAAGTTCTGTGAGATCTTTCTCAGATTGTTGATATAGCGTGCAGTAACTAGAACGCAACATGATTGGAACCTGCAGGAAAAATGACAGTTGAGGAGCAAACAATATAATTGAGAAAGCTGTATTCATATGTTTACAACAGCACCTTTCCGATAAACACTTTTGGATACTCCATAGTTTCTGTAACTTCCTCACAGTCATGTCCTTTCTTCATTACTCTGTATGATACATCAACATACAGTGGTGCCGAGTATGTCAAGTTCCTGAGCCTTGCTGATTTTGGAAACAAAGTAGCTGTCTCTCCATCAGCTTCCGTCATCATTGGTTTGCTGAGATAGATTTGACCAAAGCTGATCTTGTGGAGTGTCTAATGAAGAATACAATGGCATCATAAGGTCACAGGTTAAGGAGAATGGAATAAACAACTAATAAGAGAAGTTGGTTTCAATTAAAGAACATCAGCAAACTTTCACATGGTTGCAGTAGCAGTCCTCAAAAGCCCCAATAGAAAAGAAATAGCATTGATCTCACTAAAGGCGTTGGTATAGGTTGTTTACTTTGTTTATATATAAGCCAACAACTGTACCATGGTATTGCTTCTGTTTTACAGGTATTTAGAGAATTCAAGTATGCATACAAAAAAAAAACCTAGACTCTGATTGTGGCACAGCCAGAAAGAGCATTCTGCATCATAACTTAATAGGCAGGTTGCCTCCATTTTCTCTTTTGAGGATATATTTCACTTATACTTGCTACAAGCATAGAATAGAATGATGTGATATGCTTCTAGGAATTGTAGAGAGTGAAAATGACCCAATCAGATTGATATGATCAAAAGTTCAAAACATCTCTTTTAAACTATTATTCTGGTCTTAACTGCGTCTGTGTGACCACAGTACTTCTCATTACAGTTTTTAGCTTTAGCTGGCTATTTTGGATCTACATTGTAACCCTGAATGTATTAGTGAAGACAACAGCTGAAGAGAAATACCACCAAAAGATTTCAGCAACAGCATTGAACATTCGAATATAAGTCTTCACTTCATAAGTTGCATATCTGTTAGGAAAAGGAGACATGTAAAACTCTTTTTCAATTTCCACCCCTTCACACATACATGTCTTATATTTACTGGTGAGTGCTTCTTCTGTGGAAGAATATCCATAATTACATTTCAAACAATAGATCTTGTAACACACAATTTCTCTTGAGAGAATTTAGAAATATCTCGCAACCCTTTTATTTACTTATTTGTTTATATTTTATTTGAGTGCTTCGTAATAGCAGCATTGATTGATTTTTTCTACTTAGATAAGCTATGAATTGTGTTCTTCCGTTGTAAGCAGTTCAACTGGCATTGTCCATTATTTGTAAATCATCTCAGGCAGCTCAACCGAATAAAGTATAAATGATCCGATACTCAAAACCACAAAGCCCTGAGACATGTGCTAGCATCATCAGAAAATCGATTCTGTGTCTTCCACTTATGAGTTATGACTAATTACAACTGAACTAACAACTACAAAAGATGTCCCTAGTTCAATAAACACAATTCACTCTTAGTTCTCCTCATGCCACCCTTGTGAAACTCAAGCATTCCCCATCTCATCAGACAGAGAGAACTTCAGAAGACGCTCATCTAAATACTAGAATAAAATAATTCCACTCAACCAATATCAGGGTTTCTTACTGCTACATATCATTGGCAAAATTCTCACTCCAACTATAAATTGAACACCACCAGTGACCTGTTTTCGCACCACTTCCAAAACCCTAACTGGCCATCTAATCGAGGAGCTGCTAGGTAAAAGGGTGGCGAAGTGCTGAGACCTGCCCGTCGCTACCGAAATCCCTTGACATACCAAGCTCCCAACCCCAATCGCCCAATCTAACAGCAGCAAATAGCGAAAAATCAAGCCAAGATTGCTACGATCGGGGTGGGGCAACAACCTCGGCGAACTCGGCCTGGCGGCCGGGGTTATGCTGAGACTCGGGGCGGATCTCGATGTCGGCGGACTCGTCGACGATCTCCTGCATGGTGTTCTGGATGAACTCGTCGAAGGAATCAAGCTGCTGGCGCACGAGGCCCTTCTCCTCGAAGTAGGCGGAGATGACGGCCCAGGCGTCCTCCTGGGTGATCTCCTCCTCGTCCCGCTGCTCAGCGTCCCCGTCCCCGTCCTCCTCCATCTCGTCCCCGTCCCCGTCCCCGTTCCCGCCGCCGTACCCCACCTCCTCGTCCTCCTCCGCGCCCCCGTACCCTGAGTGGTCGCCGCCGCGGTGGTGCCCGCTGTATCCCATCTCCATGCCCTCGTCGTACTCGTCGTCCTCCATGGACGGAACCCTAGCTCTAGCGGCTGGCTGCGGCTGCGCGGCGGGGTGGGGGTCTGTGTATGTCTCTGCGAGCCGCCTCTCGCGAGAGCAATAGAGGGGAGCGAAGCGTGGGAGGGGAAGTGGAGTTGGGACGATTGCCTAATTTCCGCGTCCGTTTTTATTTTACTATTGACCGAGGTGAACTTCACATACGGTTCAGATTCAGAGGATGATTTTGAATCTATTTCGTACGTGAAATAATTGGAAGTAAATTAGATACAGGTGGGATAGATGATCAGATGTTAGTGGAAATAAATGCTTAAGGGATTTTAGACAAGTTCGGATCGTACGGAGCGTAATACCCTACTCCTGTGTGTATGCTATAAATGCTCTGGAAATATCTCTCTGAGGATCTCTTATGGTACAAGGGTTTCTGTCTAAGTCTAGAGCTTCGTGTTTCTTGTTCTTCGTCAGCTTGATTCGGTCCTGAAGAACATGATCTACAGTGAGCTCGATCTCTTTTCTCCGGAGAGCCCGCCCCCCTTTTATACCCCGTCAGGACGGTTAGCATACCCAGAAAGGATGTCACGAGTTCCAAGACACAATAAATGAAAAGCAACCATCATGGGCTGCAGTTTGATGTTACGGGGTTGAAAACACACCGCGGCTGGAAGAGGTCGGGAGACTTTTGGAGACCCGTATCGCCTCGGCCCACGCATCTTACGAGAAGTCAATGCGCGAGGTGGCCGAGGAGCGGGAAGCGCTGGAGGAGACACGCGACGAGGCTATCGCCGCGCAGGAGAAGGCCAGCCACATGGAGCGGCTTGCGACCGAGCGCGACCAAGCTTCCCAGAGGCGGGCCGCGGAGCTGCTTGCTTGGGAGCGGCAACTGCTGTCTCGGGAGGAGGCGGCCGGCAAAAGGGAGGAGGTCGTGCGGTCTGCTCAGGCGGACTTGGCCCGCCAGAACAACGAGCTCGAGCGTGGTCACGCCGAAGTCCTCCACTGGGAGGAGGAGGTTGCGGTACGCGAGACCGACGTCGAGATAACGGCGGTGGCCCTTGATGCCCGAGAGGAGCAGATCGCGTGGCGTGAGGTGGATGCCGCCTCGACATCGTTGGCCCTTACTATTCGGGAGGAGCTGGCCGCCAAGCGGGAGGCCGACCTGGCCCCCCGAGGGTAGGTCGTCGCGGCCCGGGTCAAGCAGCTGCAGAGAGCTCAAGCCGAGATTCCGTCCACCAGGGGCGTCCCTGCCAGCGCAGCCGATGATACCAGCCTCGAGGACCGGTTGAAGATCGCAAAGGATGAGCTCGAGACCATCATCGCCGAGCGGACCAACGTCAAGCTGATGATGCGGGACATCCTCCAGCAGGCACGAAACTCCATGTAGGCGGCCGGGCTCGGGCACGTGCACGTGGGCGAGTAGGGGCTGGACAAGGAGACGATTGGCCACCTCGCCCTCGACTTTGCGGAGATCGCCCAGCACCTCGAGGCTCTTCCAGGTGCTCTGGAGGAGCTAGCGTCCCGGGAGGGGCGTGCTCTGGCCCAAGCAGTGGCCGAGCACGTTCTCGCCTGCTATCGTAGCCGAGACCCCGCCTTCCCACTGGAGCCAGTCCGGCAGGGAGTGGTCGAAACCGAGGAAGCTGCCGCCCGGGAAGCCGTCTGCGACGTTGCCGCCGAGGTGGTGGCGTGTTTTATGCGGGAGCCGGAGCCGAAACCGAGCAGCGACGTGTCTTCGCCTCCGCCGGAGCCTGCAGATAGTTAGGTTTTTTGTTTTTGGAATTTTGTAAATATGGGAGTGATCCCCTCCAAAACGATTTCTTTGAAATATAATACTCCCTCTGGTTGCAAATGTAAGTCGTTTTAGCCTCTCAACTATTCTCTAAATATAAGTCGTTCTCGAACTTCTATGCATTTTTTTCTCTTTTGTTCCCGTCTTACCCTTATTTAATAAATGCTACCACTCTCACAATTGAATGCGTTATCTTTTCCAATGCAGAATAAATAAAGGGTAACAAGATCATTTGATCTACTTTCTTAATTCTTGTGCACAAGTCTAAAACGACCTACATTTGCAATCGGAGGAAGTAGAAGCCTTTCTTTGGGATCGAAACTCCATTGTGTTTGTCTTGATATTGTTTGCTTTTTTCTTGATGTCCCGAGAGGTACTAGCCGGACCGAGCCCAGCCTTTTTCCCCCGAGAGTTAGGTTGCCCCGACCACTCATCGTACGAGTAGTGGGACCACCCGAGCGTCCAGCCCTCGAGCCCTCACGAGTCTGCAGCTGCTAAGTCAAAGAGACATAAACACGAACTTCTTTGCTCGGGAGACAAGTCCATCCAGCACGGTGCACGCCGCGACCAGTGAACACTTTCCACCCTGCGACCTCCCAAACAAGTAGACCGGAGACTCGTGCGGGCGGAAACGCGACCAAGAGTCCCCATGGTTTGGTGGTGTCCGGGGTAGGACTGACCAGACCGAGCACCGACAGCCCACCCCTGGGGTCTAGGCAGTCCCGACCACTCTTTGTTCAAGCAGTAGGATTACCCGAGAACCCCAGAGACTCGGTAGTGCCCGGGGTACTGCCAAGCTGGCAGAACACCACGGCCACCATGAAGGACCTCGGTCAGCCATCGCCGCCTATACGGTACACCGACTACTGTCTGTTTTTGTCGTTCCGGAAAAGCGAGCACGTGGGCGGGGTTTTGTGCACGAGGAGACCATCTCGCTGAACAGATTAGAATGCGAGGGTCCCGAGGATAACTCGGGAACAATAGTTTATTGCGTATGTACGAGAGGAAATTCATATAACTTTAGTTACTCATCGGACAGCTGTCAGCCTTCCGACCGACCAATCCAGGAGGGGTAGGTGCCCCGAGCTCGGGGCGCCCGGGGAACGTCGGTTCCCTTGCTCAGAGCGCCTAAGCCCCAAGGACATCTTTTAGCACCCGAGCACTGGAAAAACCGGTGAGAGAACCAGGGGCTAGGCGGTCCTGACCACTCATCGAGTAGTAGGATTACCCGAGGACCCCGTAAGTTCGAGCAGCGCCTTGGGCACTGAGGCCTTTTCGGTCGGGCTGCTTTGTTCTTGATTATTGATCTGTAAACTTAAGAAATAGGCAAGACTCTTTGCTTGGTGCGCTCTGTTAGTGGGGTACTCATTATAGACTGCTCTCGTTTTTGACTCGAGACCTCTCGAATACCCGGACCGACGAAGTGTACAGACAGAGACATAACCCAGAGGTCCAATGGTTCAGTGGTGCCCAGGGCAGGACTGACCAGGCCGAGCACCGATAGCCCGCCCCTGGGGTCTAGGCGGTCCCAACCACTCTTTGCTCAAGCGGTAGGATTACCCGAGAACCCCAGAGGCTTAGTGGTGCTCGGGGCACTGCCATGTAGCCGGACACCACAACCTACCACAATAGACTTAAGTCAGCAGCTACTGCTGCGCACATACCGACTGGGATCCGTTTTTATCAACGGGAAAAATGAGAGAGCGTGTTTTCTCGCACAAATCGAGCATCTCACCAAACAGATTAAACATATGGATTCCAGAGAGAAAAACTCGGAATAAGAGTGTATATTGACAATTTGTACAGAAGTGGTAACATACATGGTTGGTAGTAGCCCCCGGCCAACTTGGGCGGGGGGGACCCCTGGCCTGGTTGGCCCGAGCACGAACATGCCATCTCATGGATAAAACTTGCACAAATGTTCGATGTTCCACGCGTTTGGGAGTGGCTGGCCGTCCTCTGTGGCCAGCCGAAATGAGCCTTGTCACGGGACACTGGTCACGATGAAGGGGCCTTCCCACATAGGGGACAGTTTGTTCTTTCCTTCGCGCGTTTGAGCGTGTCAGAGAAGTAGATCCCTAACCTCGAGTGACCGGGCCCGGATGTGACGCTGATGATAACGTCACAGGCTCTGCTGGTATCTGGCTGCTTCTGGCTGCTCGGACGGTGGCTCATCGCTGACGCTCCTCCAAGTGATCGACGTCATCGCGTCTTCGCTGTTCCTGTTCGCCTTTGGAGTAGGCATTCACCCTAGGGGAGCTGATAGTGAGCTCGGAGGGGAGGATCGCCTCGGCGCCATACACGAGGAAGAACGGAGTCTCCCCGGTGGCGCGGCTTGATGTGGTCCGGTTGGCCCATAACACAGCAGGCAGCTCGTCGATCCACCCTATCCCGTGCTTTGCGAGCACGTCGTAGGTCCAGGTTTTGAGCCCCTTCAGTATCTCAGCATTTGCACGCTCGACCTGCCCATTGCTCCGAGGATGAGTGACGGAAGTGAAGTAGAGCTTGATGCTAAGGTCCTCGTAGTAGTCCCCGAACATGGCACTTGTGAACTGGGTGCCATTGTCGGTGATGATTCTGTTCGGGATGCCGAAACGACTTGTGATACCGTGGATGAATTGAAGCGTCATGTTCTTGGTAACCTTGATAACTGGGACCGCCTCTTGCCACTTGGTGAACTTGTCGATGGCGACGTAGAGGTACTTATAGCCCCCGATTTCTCGGGGGAATGGACCTAGGATGTCCAGCACCCAGACCGCGAAGGGCCATGACAAGGGGATGGTATGGAGAGCCTGAGCTGGCTGGTGAATCTGTTTTGCGTGGAACTGGCACGCCCTGCAGCGCCGAACCAACTGGGAAGCGTCCTGGAGAGCTGTAGGCCAGTAGAAGCCTTGCCGAAAGGCCTTCCCGACCAGCGTGCGGAACGATGCATGGCCACCGCACTCGCCCTCGTGGATCTCAGTGAGGAGCTCACTGCCTTCTGCCCGGGTGATGCATTTCAGGAGGACACCGTCTGTGCCGCACCGGTAGAGATCCCCATCTACTATGGCATAGCGTTTGGACTGCCGTGCAATCCTCTCCGCAGAGGCATCATCCCCGAGAAGGATGTTTCCTTTCAAGTACCATCGGATCTCGTCGATCCACGAGGCATCTTGAGAACCACCAGCAAGCGCAGCGTACTCACCGGGCGGTGGCAACCTGACGGGACCTCCCACTGAGGGTGCTGCCTGGGTTCCCTCAACTAGGCTCGAGGGTTCCCCATCATCCTGGTCGGCAAGCAGGACGGATGGCCGTGTGAGCCTTTCTTCAAAGGCGCTGGCCGGGACGAGCGCCCGGGCAGAGGCCAGGCGAGAGAGGTCATTGGCCCGAGTGTTGTCGCGGTGAGGTATGTACCACAGCTCCAGGCCATCGAAGTACCTCTCCAGCCTCCTGACTTCTGCCACGTACACCGCCATCTGAGGATCCGCACACTGGTATTCCTTGGATACTTGGTTAACCACTAGTTGGGAGTCTCACTTGACCAGCTGGCACCGAATCCTGAGGCCCACCACGACTCGGAGGCCAGCAATGAGGCCCTCATACTCCGCCATATTATTGGTTGCTCGGAAATACAGCTGCACGGCATACTGGAGTACTTCACCCGTTGGGGAGGTGAGAACCACTCCAGCCCCCACGCCTTTCAGCGTGAGGGAGCCGTCGAAGTTCATGACCCAGTACCCAGGCCCATTCTGCCCGGGATGTGCGGAAATCGCTTCATTGTCGATCTTGGGGACCGGCGTCCACTCTGCCACGAAGTCAGACAGAGCCTGGCTCTTGATTGCCTGGCGACTGACGAAGTGCAGATCGAACTCCATCAGCTCCACTGCCCACTTGACGATACGCCCAGTGCCTTCTCGATTCCGGAGGATCGGCCCTAGTGGGTAGGTGGTTACCATCGAGACCTTGTGCGCCTGAAAGTAGTGGCCCAGCTTCCTGGAAGCGACGAGCACGGCATAAAAAATCTTCTGGGCTTAGGGGTACCTTGTCTTGGCATCTCGGAGGACTTCACTGACGAAGTACACTGGTCGCTATATGCGGCGGGCCCGGACTGAGGCCTTGCCCGAGGGCTTATCACAGCCCCCGAGCTCGGCTCAGTGGTCAGGGCCGGCCGGGCTCTCGGGCTCAACTCCCTGGTTGGGAGGAGCCGTGGTTTCGGGCTCGACTCCCTGCTTGAGAGGAGCCCTGAGAACTGAAGGCTGCTCGGGGGCGGCCGGGAGCTTGGACCCAGCACCTTGCCCCGAGCACTCGTCACGCTCCACCACCAGTACCATGCTCACAACCTGAGGAGTGGCCGAGACGTAGAGCAATAAAGGCTCGCCCTCGGAGGGGGCTACCAGTAAGGGCGGTGAGGTGAGATACTTCTTCAAATCCTGGAAGGCCTGCTCAGCCTCCGGTGTCCAGTTGAAATGACTAGTTTTCTTCAGCAGTTTGAAGAGAGGGAGCCCTCGCTCCCCGAGCTTGGAGATGAAGCGCCCCAGGGCCGCCATGCAGCCAGTGAGATGCTGTACCTCCTTGAGTCGAGCCGGGGGACGCATCTGTTCGATGGCCTGGATCTTCTCTGGATTGGCGTCGATTTCTCGGTTGGAGACCAAGAAACCGAGGAGCTTGCCCGCGGGTACCCTGAAGATGCACTTCTCGGGGTTGAGCTTCATGCGGGTAGTGCGGAGACTATTGAAAGTCTCGGCTAAGTCCTCCAGCAGGGTGGCGCGGTCTCGGGATTTGATCACGAGATCGTTGATGTAAGCTTCGACGTTGCGGCCAACCTGCGAATCAAGGGTGATGCGCACGGCCCGCTGGAATGATGACCCAGCGTTGCGCAGACCAAATGGCATTGATACATAATAATAGGTCCCCACCAGGGTAGTAAATGAAGTTTTTTCCTCGTCCTGTTTGGCCATGCGGATTTGGTGATAACCCGAATTTGCATCTAAAAAATACAAAAGATCGCATCCCGCAGTGGAATCTACAATTTGATCTATGCGGGGTAAAGGAAAAGGATCTTTCGGACAAGCCTTGTTTAGGTCGGTGTAGTCGACACACATGCGAAGCTTGCCGTTGGCCTTCGGAACGATGACTGGGTTTGTCAGCCACTCTGGGTGGAGGACCTCTCGGATGAAGCTGGTGTTGAGGAGCTTGCTGACTTGTTCCCGGATAAACTCCTAGCACTCGGGCGTCTGCCGCCGGACCTTCTGCCTCACCGGCCATGCATCGGGGTGTACAACTAGGTGGTGCTCGATCACCTCCCTAGGGATCCCGGGCATATCAGACGGCTGCCATGCAAACATGTCGATGTTAGCCCGAAGGAAGGCGACGGGCGCGCTTTCCTATTTGTTGCCCAGGTCACCGCCGATCCGGATGACCTGGGACGAGTCTTCGCCCACCACGACCTCCTTCGTGGGGATGGAGGCGTCGGCGACGAGTCGGGGTTTGGCTCGAGCAGAGACCAAGGCCGAGTAGAGACCAAGGCCGAGTAGAGATGCTCGGCGCAGGAGACGGTACTGCCAGTCTCGGTGGGCATGGAGATGGGGCCTGCGGGGCCTGGCATCTTAACCGTGAGGTAGGCATAGTGGGTGACCACCATGAACCGGACGAGTGTCGGGCGCCCGAGTATGGCGTTGTAGGGGAGAGGGACTTCCGCGATATCGAAGATGACGTTCTCCATCCGGAAATTGTCCCGGCTCCCGAATGTGATAGGCAGCTCGACCTGCACGAGGGGCAGGGTGTGCCCCGGTGTCACCCCGTAGAAGGGGAGTGATGGCTTTAGACGCTGGGAAGGCACTTACAGCTTCTTGAAGGCCTCCTGGGACAGGAGGTTTAGGCCTGCACCCCCATCGATTAGCACTCTACTGACCTTTATATTGCAGATGGTGGGGGACACTACCAAAGGTAGTCGCCCCACGCCTGCAGTACTCACGGGGTGGTCCACCAGACTAAAGGTGATCGGGGTGTCCGACCACTTCAGGGGCCTTGCGGCCGCAGTGCTCGGGGTGGCAGAGCACACCTCGCGCCGCATTGTCTTGATGCAGTGACGAGAGGAGGGAGTGTACGTGCCTCCGTCGATGAAGGAGACGGTGTGCTCGGGCTCCTGGAACCCGAGTTCTTGGTTCTCGGGGGCGGCTCTGTCGTCGCCGCCCCTGTGGCATTCCTCGCGCTCCTTCTGGCGCCGCTCGATAAGGCCTTTGACCGACCGGCACTCTGTGAGGTCGTGCCAGTCAGTCTGGTGGATCTCGCACCACTTTCCCGGCTCAGGCTTCGCGGGAGCGGGAGCCCTCGCGAGAGTGGGCCTTCTGTCGGCAGCTGCCCGGCGTGCCGGCCTGCGATCAGGCCTTTGCCGGTACGATAGGGGCAGCATCGCTCCTTCTTCTCTTTTTCTTTTCCCACCCGTCGAAGCGGGAAGAACCTGGTTGGTCGGCAGCGGGTTGCTCAGGGCGCGGGACATGCCACACCCGAGCCTCCGCTGCCTTTGCGCACTTGTCGGCCAACGCGAAGAGCTCCGTGGTGGTTTCGACCTCATGCGTACCTGGCTGTTCAAGCATCGGCTCATCGCGGACGCCCTGCCGAAACGCTATGATAATGGCATGGGGGGTTATCCGCAGGATGGTGTTGCGGACCTGGCTGAAGCGCTATATGAAGCGCCTCAACGTCTCCCCCTCATGCTGCTTCACGGCATGAATGTCGCACTCCAAGCTGGGGCGCGTGAAGGTGCCCTGAAAATTGGCCACGAACTGGTGGTATAGATCATCCCAGGAGCCGATGGATCCTGGGGGTAAGTTCATAAGCTAGGAGCGGGAAAAGCCCCTCAAGGCTACATGGAAGTAAATAGCCGTAACCTTTTCACTGCCGCTCGCCGCTTGGACGGCGGTGGTGTAGATCTGGAGGAACTCGACGGGATCGATGGACCCGTCGTACTTCTCCGATAGTTCTGGCCTGAACTTCATGGGCCAGTTGACCCGACGGAGCTCGTTGGTGAATACGCGGCAGTCACGGGCCGGCATAGAGGAAGCCTGGTCCTCTGCCTCGGCCTCGTGCTGGGACTCCCGATGGCGCTCGAGGGTGACGCGCGCATCTTCGACGGCCCTCCACTCATTTAGGTGTAAGCGGAGGTCCTGAGCTCCGGTTGTTGCCAGGGGGCAGCACTCCGCCTGGAGGCCCCCCGGTCGGTTCTGCCGCCACCTGAGGATGGACCGGTCTTGGTTGCGCCGCGGCGGGAGGTGGCATGGGAGCTTTCGGCCAGCACCTGCCGGTGAGCTCTGCCCACCAGGGCGGCCACCTCCTGCAGCCAACGGCCTTCTGGGGTCTCCCCCACTGCCTGGATAGGCGGGTGCCTGAGGAGTGCTTGCGCCGCAAGTAACGCACCCCCAGGGCTGGCGTCAATGAAGGCGAGCCTGCGCCGTAACGGTGCCCGGCGCTGTCCGGACGTGGATCTTGCGGCAGGAGTGTCTGCCGCTTGTTGAGGGTTAGGCGGCCCGCCTGCGACGGCGGCGGCCCTGCTGGGCCCAGTGCCGTTGTCCCCATGGGAGGGGAGCGCCGTACGGGCGGACCGCTGCTGCTGCTGAGGAGCAACGGAAACTGGGGCCTCCTGAGTGATGGGCTCCACTTCTTCGCTGGAGTTAGACCCGGTGCGTCGGAGACGATGTCCTCCTGCCATCTTTTCTGCAGAAATCAAGGTGAACTCAGAGATGCAACACCCCTACCTGGCACGCCAGCTGTCGGAGGGTGAACTCCACAAGCGAGGATCCGGAGGGTCCCCTTTGTGATTCGGGGGGGGGGGGGGGGATGATTCTGAATCTACCTCGTACGTGAAATAAATGGGAGTAAATGAGATGCAGGTGGGATGAATGATCGGATGCTAGTGGAAATAATGCTCAGGGGATTTTAGACAGGTTCGAGCCGCACGGAGCGTAATACCCTACTCCTGTGTGTATGCTATAAATGCTCTGAAAATGCCTCTCTGATGATCTCTTGTGGTACATGGGTTTCTATCTAAGTCTAGAGCCTCGTGCTTCTTGTTCTTCATCAGCTTGTCTCGGTCCTGAAGAACTTGATCTGCAGTGAGCTCGATCTCTTTTCTCTGGGGAGCCCGCCCCCCTTTTATACCCCGTTGGGGCGGTTAGCGTGCCCAGAAAGGATGGCGCGAGTTCTAAGACACCATAAATGGAAAGCAACCATCATGGACTGCAGTTTGATGTTACGGGGGGTTGAAAACGCGCCCCCGTCCGGTTTTGTCGTCATCATCCCGCTTTTCAGCATGTGCTGTGGGGAGGGCCCACCGGGTAGCCACCGAGCAACCCAGCGTGCCCGCCCGGTCAGAGCGAGCCTGACACAGCAGAGCGGCAGGAGGACGTGCGACGTTATCCCGAGGCGCACCGGAGGACGCGCGATGGGAACCGCCGTATTAAATGTCCCCACGCCTCCCTACCGGGGAGTGGCAGGGGCTGACAACAGGCGTGGGGGGAGTGGTTAGAAGTGACAGGCCACGCGCACTCTTAAATGCAGCATCGGGCCTCTCACCAATTAACACATCACCGCTGAGCCCCTGTGGGGACCACCGGTGAAGGACTCCTCAGGTCTTCGGGGAACTGTGAGTGCTCGAGGACTACTGTTCATAGCCCCAAGCACTCTCTCCCGGATATGCCTTTTATTGGTCCTCGGGGAACTCGGGCACTCGGGGACCACCGTTCATGACCCCGAACGCTCTCTCCCGGAACTTGGTCTTCTCGGGTCATCAGGGAACTCGGGTACTCGGGGACCACTGTTCATGGCCCCGAGCGCCCTCTCCCGGAACTTGGTCTACTCGGACCTCGGGGAAAAGTCTCCGAGGGAAGGCGCCACATGGCACTCTGGTGTCCTGGCCTCGGGACCCCCGGTTCCCATGTCACCGACAACTGTGTAAAGTATGATAAAAAAACTTAATAAATAGATTCACAAATTTTATACATTTTAATATTTATTTATGAAATTATTAATGTTAAACACATTCATTAATTATAGAGAAAATGTCTGATTGGCACGCCTACACCGCGCCCGTTTTTATTTTATTGTGTAGAGCACGATAAAAGAAGACTAAAAAAATTAGTTTCACAAATTTGGTACATTTCAATATTTATTTTATAAAATTATTAATATTAAACACATTCAATTAATTATAAAGAAAAATAAAACTTTTATGCATGCACATAGTTTTAACATGTAGATGGAAGTAATACTAATTAAAAAAATTGTTTAATATTTTTTGAGTTTTAGATATTTTCTTTGCATTTTAGATTTTTTGAGCCGATTTATTAATGTAACTAATATTCATTTTGATATTTTTCTAGAATTTCTCAAAAAAGAAAATTACATATATATGTATACGTCTATATATATGCATATACGTATACATATATACCTATACATATGTATATATGTGTACAATACATATACGTATATATACATGTACATATTCAGGTCCACTGCTACAATAGCTACAGTAGCAGGGGCCTCAGAATTTATAGATCTCATACACTTTAGTATATAGTAGTTGACGCACTTCGGTTGATTGTTGATTAAGCTTTGTTGAAATGTCATCTTGGCTCCTATGATATTAGTACAGTGATCTATATATCATTGACGTACGAGTAATATTTTATCAAAACAAGTATCAATTGAAGTGCATTTTAGCAATTTTTCCAAATTTATCGGGGTGTGCGATGACAGGCGAAGTCGGTTTGGTGAGTTCGAGGCTTTTTATGCCGGGCTAGAAGCTCGGATGGCTATCCATGTTACTGGTTGATGTCTAATTAGTTTAAGTAGATTTCAGGCTATTTGTTTTCATTTCAGATGATAGAAAGCAATTTTTATAAGCTAAAGTGAAAACAAGCAAGAAACTTGTGAAAGCAGTTTTTAATAATCCATCCTTCAGGTTGCTACAATCTCACAATTTATTGTTGACAGCTTTCCTCAGCTTTTGATCTGCTAAAAAACCAACTACCTATCAAACTTGAGGTGGAATTACCTTTCATTATCCTTGTTTACCCGGTACCCATGCGCCCCTGGAACCCCGAACAGATCTCACTCCAGCCTTCCGTCAAACCTAGCGTCGCCGCCATGGAGGATTTCGGCGCCACCGACAAGCTCGACGATGCCCTCTCCTACCGAGACGACCTGCAAGCATCTCCCTCGCCCGCAACATCTTGCGGTTCGTAGCTGTTCCCAAGCGCTGCAGCAGGCCAAGGTGCTGCGGCAGCGTGCAACTCGTTCCCCGATGACGACGCGATGAGCTACTTCCCCGGCGACGGTAACTCTCCCTTGCCCATCCCTTCTCCCTCGGTCGGAGCAAATTGTGGCGCGGTGCGGTACCCAGGCACAATGGAGGCCTTGTTTCGAGGCACGACGTCATCCTTGTTCCTTGGCGACAGTGCAGGCTCCTTCATAGGCAGCTTGGTGGCCTACTTCTCTGGCGATGGCCCCGACGCTCCTGCATGACATGACGTACTTGGCGCGTCGCCATGGCCGCGTACAAGGTGCCTCAGCCCTCCCGCTCTGCAGCCCCCGGCGTTGCTCCCCTCCCAGGCGCGGCCCTATCGCTGCTACCCTCTCAAGCGCGGTAAGCTCAATGATTTCATGAAAGGCTTGATCTTTTTCACCTAATTGAGCTTTTTTAGGTGAAATTGAGCTGAATTAGTGATAAAAATTTGGTATTTATCGCAGGCTATGCTTCAATTAAAAAAGAAGATCGTCCCTGCTGTCCTTTTGTTGAAACCGTAGAAGTTAGCTCATTCTTGTATTATTGTTCTGTGATGTATATGTCGTATGCATTTAACAATAATAGCTAAAGCTACTTAACTTTGTGCTGATGAGTAATTTTCTGCACTCTGAACTTGACAGATATAATACTTAATTCCTAAGCATTTCAGTTTGCCTAGACGCACAATATTTATTTGCATAGCCAGTTCTGATAAAGGATTTGTACGAGTATAATCAAATAGGTTCCTGACGAGGAACTATTCAAATTGAATTCTAATTAATCATTAAATTGATAATTTATATAATCATGGTTACAATAATTAATCAGAATACAATCCCGATAGTTTCGGTATGTGTTTTGTGCCAAGATCGGAACACACATCTTCGCAACATATGTCATCACAACAAGCTTAATAAATAGTGAGTAATAAAATTATATTACAAATCTTTAGAGGATTATTATTTATAACAATTTATAACGCTCGAACATTAGGACGATAAAAGAACAGTCTCACCTCCTAGCCACCTAGAGGTACTATGCAACGGAAAACAAAATCTATGATCAACAAAAGATGAGTGAAGCCATTTGGCTTTAGGCATCACCCAAAACCTCATCACTTGAGTAGCTTGCACTACTCCTACCCGTCACCTGCATCAGCGGGCGTGAAGTAACCAAATATTAGCTCCTCATCACCTGTAGCACTTATAAAAGCAGCGTGAGTACAAAGGTACTCGTAAAACTTAATCCATAATAGGTACATATAATAATTCGACTCCAATAATTATACATTTGGATGAGTTAGCAAGAAATAGGCCACATAATTAAGTAGATTCATATGCAAAAGTAATTTTTGACACAAATATGTGAGCATCTACACTTAACCACATATATCCTTCTATTCTGAAATCCCTAACATAAATATATCTATAAAAGAACCATCTTACTTCATCAATAGCCATCACCAACCATTTCGCAATATACCATACCATCATCCCATATCGGTACTCTACGATTGTTGTAAATGGATAGAAACTCTACGATTGTTGTAAATGGATAGAAGCATCCTCATGACCGAGAGTGCGGCAATTCGAATTGTTCTTGCACCCTGTAAGGGTACATCTTTACCCACACGTCATGAAGACCATTAGGCTTGCATGACCACACAGGTCCACAACAAGGGGTACTCGTGACATCCTTTCCCAAGTAAGCTCTGACCGATTGGGACATGTGTCTCTAGGTGCGGGGGTCATCTAGAACTACTTCTCGAGCAAACTAGATACCCCTTAAAGGCCTATTATACTGACAACACCCGAGACGTTCAAGCCAAAGGATCATAGCTACATGAGATATTCGGCTCATCCTTCCCATATTAGATATGTGGTTAGTACGGAAAGTGCTAGAGCCAATTATAACAACAATCGGTGCTTAAACCATGCAAACAGTCTATGGCATATGTGTTTCTCTCCCGATCTACCCCTAGCATCGCCACATCTTGTCTCATTCTCACAACTCATACTTTCCAATATCATAATTATCTTGGTGAATAATAAAATAAGCCATAAGCTCGGGAACAATGGTTGAACCACTGTTTAACTTTTACTGAGGACCTATGCATTGCTAAGCATTTCGGTCAACCTTTTCAGTTAGATATCAACAATCTTTTACCCAGGTTACAAGGATAAGAATCATCAACAATTCAAGGTAGAGGTAATAAATCGACATAGGTTATACTCATATAACCCGACACAGATTCGCTAATATACACAACATACATATAGCATATTTTGTCATTTAGATTCGACATGATCCAAAATACAAGGTGGAATATGCTTATATGCTTGTCTTGTTGCTTTGGCACTTGCTTGACACTTCCTGCACAACACTCACAAAACTCTAATAGTTCGGTGTCACCTTCGATCACTTGAACCGTCGGCATGTCGCTCTCTAAATAAGTCGAGAATGCATCGAATAAGAAAATGATGATCAAAATGCATGCTTATGATGCATGAACCGCAACTGGTATGAAAAGCGTCGTATTTCAAAAGCATATGCAAAAGATTGGCAAACGAATGGGGTTAGAAAATGTTTGAATCTTAAATGAGACAACTAAAAACTACAGTGTACTGTGTAGCTGGCGATTAGACTAGAAGAAGTGACGGTCAGACCGTCGGCGTGTAGAGAGTTTCATGCTTTGGCGGTTAGATCGGACCCCTGGGTGGTTAGGCCACAGGGTCTAGGGGTGGTCTGCTCCTGACTATGGAGTCTAAAATGGAGCTTCATTGGCAAAGTATCATTTTGGCGGTTAGGCCGTCCATAATGGCAGTCAGACCATTAGGCCATGCCGGTAGCACCTTGGCGGAGTCACTGGTGTAGCGAAAATGACCCTAATAGGTTATTATTGTGATTTTGGTGATTAGTAACAATGTAGTCATTGAGACTGACTATTTATCAAGAATATATGTTAGTAGGTCTCATGGATGCAATACATCAAGAAGCCACAGCAGCCGTGAAAGTGCCTAGAGGGGGGGGGGGTGAATAGGCTTTTCTGAAAATTAAAACTAAAACAGCGGATTAAATCTGCCGGATACTCCGGTGAAGGTCGGATACTCCGGTATGGTCCGGAGTATCCGGTCTAGTCCGGAGTCTCCGGTCTATACAGGAATTTTTAGAACAACTACGAATTAAAGCTAATAGCTAGAATCTAAGGTTGAAGCTAGGTCTACTGGATATCACAGAGCTAGAATAACACTTAACACTAGCAAGATGATCACTAGAGTAATTTGTATGACAAATCACAAAATTCACACAATAAAGCAAATAGCACAAATACGAACACGAGAGATTATCCCGGAGTTCGGCCACCTCACAAAGAAGTGCCTACGTCTCCGTTGAGGAGCTCACAAAGCGCCGGGTCTTTTCCAACCCTATCCTCTTCTAGCGACCACTAAGATCAAGCTAGAAATTCTTACTCAATTCGAAGATGTTTATAAACTTCCCGTGGCACTCCACAAGTTTTGGGTGCTCTACGGGCGACGCCTTGCCATCTAGAAGCACAAAGCTTCAAGAGAAATGATCGCAGCGAATGCTCGATGAAGAACTCAATGCTCAAGCGGCTTGAACCCTCTCCAAACACAAACTCTCTAAAAATTTGCAAACTTTGTACTAGAGGTGGTTGGAGGGTCTTTGAATGCTCTTAAAGTGCTCAAGAGGTCTAAAGTTCACCAGCAACAACAAGCACTAGATGCCATGGGGTGTGGGAGCATTTATAGCCCTCTCTCAAAAACTAGCCGTTACTATTTTGTCAGAACTGACCGGACTATCCGGTGTACACCGGAGTATCCGGCCCTAAATCCAAAAACGGCGTCAGAACGGTCACAGAACGTGTCAGAACTAGCCGTTACAGTTATGTTAAATTACCGGAGTCTCCGGTGAACACCGGAGTCTCCGGTCCTAACAGGGCTTCCAAAAACATTAAGTCCGGAGACTAGCCGAACCCTCCGGCCTCTCCAGGTACCGGAGTATCCGGTGCACACCGGAGACTCCGGTCTTTTTATCAAAAAGATTAAAGGCTAACCGAGAGTCTCTGCCGGAGTCTCCCTCGGAGACTCCGGTTAACACTAAATCACTTACCGGAGTATCCGGTGAACACCGGAGACTCCGGTCCTTTTTAATTAAAATAAACACCTTAACCGAGACTCTCTGGTGGAGACTCCGGTCTGATAACCCATAAATTACCGGAGTGTCCGGTGAACACCGGAGTCTCCGGTCTTTTTCCAAATAAAAATAAGCCATAACCGAGACTCTCTGCCGGAGTCTACCTCGGAGACTCCGGGCTAAATACTGAGTACCGGAGTATCCGGTGAACACCGGAGTATCCGGACTCAGTGATTTTTTTCAGAATAAACTCGGTGTCTGTGAGTTGCTGCTAGGTGCTGCAGCTTAAAGAAGGGAACAAAGAGTGATACTAGCTTGTATCGAGTGGTACGTTGGTACCTTGGAGTCTTTGTGACTTGCCAGCATCTTGGGCCTTTGTGGCTCAAGCTTGTTGAGCCTCTGACTTGGTGTGGAGCGACGGCAAGACACGTGTACAGGGACACAAAGACCCTTCCTTGATGGCTCAAGCTCCAAAGTGATCACAACGGCAAGTGACCAGAAGAGAGGCTAGTGGTAAGACCTTATCTTGGTGGATTAGTGGCTTATCGTGCTTGAGACTTTGTCTTGGTGACTTGGTAGCTTAAGAGTCGTGACTGGAAGAGTCGTGCCGACTGGGAGTATGTCCTTTGTGGAGCTACAACATGGACTGGGGGTGAAATTCATGCCATCGATACCACGGGATAAAAATCTCTTGTGTCGAGTTTGTCTCTCTACCTTATTTACGTTTCCGTATTTACATACTTGCAATTTAACTTGCTAGAGTAGGTTGCAAATCCTCTTGAGCGGTAGAGTAGACACACTAGATAAACATACAACACATTTAGATAGAAATCGAGATAGGTTTATCTTGTGAAGTTTTTCGAACCAATTGATTTAAGTTTTTAAGTGTCCTAATTCACCCCCTCTTAGAACATCATCGTTTCTCATAATTGGTATCAGAGTCTCGTGCTCTTGATAGGCTTAATATCCTAAAGTTGTAATGTTCGGGGTTACGATGGATACCCATAGTGCTCCTCTTTTTAATGGCACAAATTTTCCCCATTGTCAAATTCAAATATCTTGTTATTTACAAATCAAGGGTCTAGATATTTGGAGAGTCACTGAGGAAAGGATGAGGCAACACATCACCAACAAGGAGAGGCAATTAGATGCATTAGCGAAGAGTATCTTTTTATTATCTTTAAATATTGATGCATTTAATCGTGTTTATTCTTTCACCAATAAACATGATATTTGGACTAGTCTCATTGAAATTAATGAAGACACAAAGGATATGCACAATAAAAAATATCATGTACTAGTTACTAAGCTCAATGGTATAAAACAACTATCCTATGAAAATGCTAATGGCATGTATTCATGTTTGAATATTCTTATCAATGAGATAAATGGGCTTGTTTGATGTCAATTGACGGTGATCAAGTAGTGAGAAGAATACTTCAAGCTCTTCTTCCAAAGTATAAGTTGATAGTCTCTATCATCTACAATAATAATGACATCAAGAAGATGACTCCAAGTCAAGTGCTCGGTAAGATCACCGCCCATCAGATGATAATGAACATGGAGGTGAAAGCTCGTACCTCATCCAACATCAAGAATCTTGCCCTCACAAGTAAGTAAGCTCAATGCTCACACATGAAGGCGAAGATGAGGAGGCAAGAGTAAGAGTCAAGCTCAAACAAAAATAATAAAGATGAAGATAAAGATGAAGAGAGCAATGAAGATGATGAACAAACACATTAAGTAATGAAGAAATGTACCCTGAAGTCACCAAGCACATCTCTCAAGTGGAGAAGAACATCAAGAAGATAAATGCCAAGATTGATCAATGAATCTCCATGGAAGACTTGGTTAGATCTATTGATCGTATCAAGAAGGAAAAGAAGACCAAGAGCAAGAGGGAGACAATGGGAAGATCCAAAGCATTTGCAAGCATGAAAAGATGGATGAGTGAAGATGAAGATTCAAACTCAAGTGATAAGAGCTTCGTCACCCACTCCTCCAAGACAAGATCTTCCTTAAGGTCATCATCACGCAATTCATCATCGCACAAGTTATCACACAAGTGTCTTATAGTCAAAGGTATGGATAGCGATGTTAGTGATGATGAATCCGATGAGGATTCTCCTTCCTATGATGAGCTCGTTCATTTGATTAATAAGCAACAAAGGGCCCTTAAGAAACAATCAAAAGAGCTTAAGAAATTGAATGCACTTAATGACATTCATGCTACCTTTGTTTCTAATTATGAATAATTATTGTGCAAATTTAATTTGCTAAACAAGGAGCATAATGAGCTTAAGGAAAAATTTGAGTGTATTGAATCTCAATCTAAGGTCCCTTTAAAGTAATCTATCTCTCTATTTAATTATAATTCTAAGGTAGAGGTAGCTCATGATCATCATATACCCAAATCCCTATCCAAAGGTAAAAAAGGAGGTAATAGTGGTAGATGCAAAAACTTTCAATTGTTGTAGCTCATTTGTCTTGTCTAGGATTGTATGTGCATATTTCAATTTATTGCAGTATCTAGTGTAGGTTTTTATATGTTAGGTTGCTTGTGTTTCTCTCTTTCTTATGAGCAACCTACATGGTTTATTAGTAGTAGGTTTCTTTATTGGCATTAGTTTCATAATTTATATCTTTTATGTTTCATGAATCAATCTATAGGGTACTCTTCCCATTGTTATAAAAAATAAGTGCATATGTATCGCAAGTATTTAAAACTTGTATGTACACATTTAGAGGGAGTATATCCTATGGCTTGTGATATTGAGACTAACATGTGTTGCTAGATATATCTTTTGTAATCTCATAGAGAAATTGACACATCCTCAGATGTATTCAGTGTTTAAAGAGCTTCAATTGGTATCATTGTCAATTCATTTCTAATTTTAAGCTACCTCCATTCACTATATGACTTAAACTTCTTACCTCTACTTATAATATAGATGTCCATATATTGCTACATTCCTACAAGTGGTATTCACAAGTGAATTTCATTATATGTATGCACATATAAAGGGAGAGTTTAGATTATATCATGTGAGTTTCATGAATTACGATCCTTGTTTGTCTCTTTTAATTGATATCAATACCTCATATCTATCTTTTAATTGATATCAATACCTCATATCTATACAATTGGTATATCTTTTTAATTGATATCATTTCATATGGATCATGATTTATGAAACTATCTCACATGTGCTCTTATGTTCTTCCTCAAGTTCAACATATGTTTGTAGCCTTTTTTGAGATTGTTGAGAAGAGGGAGAATTTTGATGATCAAAGCAAGAAGCAAGATACAAGATGTTTAGGAATACCAAAATTTACAAAGAGGGAGAAGAAGAAGATATAAGAAGCAATATGAGGCACCTAGGTTGACAAAAGGAAGTTCTTGCATGAGTGGATCAAGAGAGATAGTGATAATGGAGAAAGGGGAGCCACAACATAGGGGGACTAAATGGTAAGAACATACATCCAGGCAATGTGGTAAGATTTTGTGCTTCTTACAATTGGTATCATTTATTATTTGCCACTTGCTTTGGTTGTGTTGTCATCAATAACCAAAAAGGAGGAAATTGTAGTGAAAATAACCCTATTAGACCATATTTGTGATTTTGGTGATTAATGATAACATAGTTATTAGAATTAACATGTTTGTTAAGAATGTATGTTAGTAGATCTCATGGATGCAATATATCAAGAAGCCACCATAGCTGGGACAAAGATTGATTGAATTAGAGAAGTCCCAGAAGAATTGACCTCACCGAAAAGTCCGATGTTCAGGAGTTTGCACTCATCAGAGCATTGTGCACAGAGACTGATGGCCTCATCGGATAGTCCGGTGCTCGGTGTGTTGAACTCACTGGAGTATTTCTAACAAAGGGGGAGAAGGCTGATGACCTCACCGGATAGTTCAGTGATCTTCATAGGGTAACACAGATCATTTCTTATAGAGAAGAATGCAAGTGTAGAAGAATGAAGATCAACCCATCGGATGGTCCGATGTTTGGTTTGTGCACACCAGAGTATAGCACCGAAGTATTTCCTACAAAGGCGACTGCAAGTGCTGAAGAATGAAGAACCGTATAGTTCGGTGATCACATAGATAGTTGCACCGGAGCATTTTTAGGGAAAAGAAGAGAATGTTTAACTCATCGGATGATACAATGTGAATAAGAATGAACACCAGATGAATGCACCAGAGCATTTTACACAGAGAACCTACAAAGGCTCGGATGACTAAACATAACTCACCGGAAGGTCCAGTGATGGATTTGAAGGCACACCGGAGTGTCCTGTGTTCACAGAGATTTTGAGTAGAAGTCTAATGGCTAGTTTATGAGGTTGTACTCACCGAATGATTTGGTGTTAGTACCATTGTTCTCACCGGATCATCTGGTGTTAACAATTTTTCTGAGCCATTGGGAAAATGGCTAGTTGTCGAGTTTGAGACTATAAATACCCCTCCACTGAGTAATTTGATGGTATGACATGCTGCTAGAGTCTAGAGGAAGCTCATATACACTTGAGAAGACATCTAAGTCACTAAAGTGCTTATTAAAGTGATTATCCAAGGCAATTAAGCGCAAGATTAGAGAGTGTTTAGTGCTTATAGGTCTAGAGTGAGTTGTAGCTAGGTGCTGCAACTTGAAGAAAGGATCAAGGAGTGTTCCTATCTTGTACCGAGTGGTACGTCGGCGCCTTGAAGTCTTGCTGACTTGCCAACATCTTGGGCCTTGGTGGCTCAAGCTTATGGACCATCCAACTTGGTGTGGAGCGATGGCAAGACACGTGTACGGGGACGTGAAGACTATTCCCTTGGTGACTCAGGCTTCGATGTGATCATGGCGACAAGTGACCGAAAGAGATGCTAGTGGTGAGACCTTGCCTTGGTGGCTTGTTGGCTCATCGTGCTTGAGACCATGTCTTGGTGACTTTGTAGCTTAAAAGCCATGACCGGAAGAGTCATACCGACCGAGAGCATATCCTTTGTGGAGCTCCAACGTGGACTAGGTGTGACATTCATGCTATCGATACCACGGGATAAAAATCCCTTATGCTGAGTTTGTTTCTCTACCTCATTTACGTTTTCGCATTTACATACTTGTACATCTTCATCATCCTCCTTAGGCTTAATATCACCAATTTCCATATTTTTCATTGCATGTCCCAGGGGTTCATCACCTACATCATCACAAGAAACACCCTCTCCTTAGGAGCCATTAGATTCATCAAACTCCACATCACATGTTTCTTCAACAAGACCGGTTGCATTGTTGAATACTCGATATGCTTTGGAGTTAGATGCATAACCAACAAGAAAACCAATATCACAATGTTTTTCAAACTTTCCTAGGTATTCTTTTTTCTTGAAGATAAAGCACTTACAACCGAAAACCCGAAAGTATGAGATATTTGGTTTCCTCCTAATAAGAAGCTCGCATGGTGTCTTTTTCAAGAGTTGATGGAGATACACTCGGTTGGATGCATGACACGTCGTGTTGATTGCTTCCACCCAAAACTTCTCCGGTGTACCATACTCATCCAACATTGCTCTTGCAAGAGTAATGAAGGTCTTGTTCTTTCTCTCCACCACACCATTTTGTCGAGGGGTGTAGGTTGATGAGAACTCATGCTTGATACCTCTATCATCACAAAATTCTTCAATGTATGTGTTCTTGAACTCCGTGCCGTCGTCACTCCGGATCTTTACAATTGTGGCCTCAAATTTATTTGAGCCCTCTTCGCGAACTTCTTGAAGATCCTAATGGTCTTGCTATTGTCATCTAGAAAGAAAGTCCAAGTGTATCTTGTATAATCATCAACAATAACAAGGTAATAGAGATTACTACCAAGACTTTTGTAAGTAGTTGGTCTGAAGGGATCCCAACGCTCTAAGGATCTTGATGTAGACATCATGGATTTGTATGGATGTGAGCTTGCAACTTGTTTTCCCGCTTGACAGGCGCTACACAATTTGTCCTTCTCGAATACAACATCTTTCAATCCAACTACCATTCCATTCTTGAACACCTTCTTGAGTTGGCTCAATTCAATGTGTGCAAGTCGACGATGCCAAAGCCAACCCATAGATGTCTTGATAAAGAGGCATGTAGTCAAGCTAGCTTTATTAGAGGAGAAATCCACAAGATATATATGTCCATGTCTAAAGTCTTTAAAGATTAGATTATTATACTTCTTGCTAGTTATGGTAACGTCTACATCACTAAATAAACATGTGAAACCTAAATCACATAGTTGAGCTATGGATTGCAAATTAAAGCTAAGTGACTCTACTAAAAGAACATTGGAAATAGAGAGATCATTGGAGATTGCTATCTTACCCAACCCTACCACATTTGCCTTAGAATTATCTCAAAAAAGCGACTTTGTCATGATCGCCCACATCATCTTTTAGTGAGGTGAACATCTTTACATTACCGGTCATATGTTGTGTACATCCACTATCGAGCACCCAATGTTTTTCACCGGCTTTGTAGTTCACCTACACACAAGGATCAAGCTTTTTGTTTAAGTACCCAACCAAGTTTGATACCTTTGAAGTGACTTACAAGAGCTTTAGGCACCCAAATTTGCCTAGGAAGCTTTCCCTTAGCTTGAGTTCCAATGAATTTAGCAATGACTTTGCCACGTTTAAGTTTATACAATAGAAAATGGTGACCATTAAAAGTAGACTTGTACTTGGAAGGCAAATTAGGAATGGGTTTAGCAGGAATTGGACACTCCCTTGTGTGGTGACCAGTGACTTCACAATGTTGGCAATATGAACCAACTTTCTTGATGAAACAATTCTTGATCTCCGGTGACTTGATGATCTTATCCACCGGTTTGGGGAAGCATCCAAGGTCTCTCTTGTTATAGTACAATGCATTCTTCATGACAATTTCCTTGTGCTTGTACCCCCCTTAGTCAACCAGGCCACACATGAATTGAGATTTGCAATCTCCTCTTTGTGCTCTTGCTCCGTTGCATGGTTAGTCTTCAAAGATGATATATTATCATATGAAGAGGAGCATGGTATAGTAAGAAGATCATCGTAAGAAGTAGATGCATTGACCTTAACAACATCAATAGTAGGCAATTCAGTCATGCTAGGATCAATGGCATCATAAGCTAGCTCAAGTTCTTGATATTTGCATTTCAAGTCAACATACTCAAGTTTTAGCTTCTTGTTACTATCCTCAAGAGACTTGCTAGATGCAACTACTTAATCATATTTCTTAAGCACATCATTGTATTTAGCAAGCAACTCATCATGATTAGAACTAAGCATAGCATTAGTATTTTCAAGAGACTTGAGTTTAGCTTTTTATTTCTTGATGATAGTAGCATAGTCATTCATGAGCTTAGATAGATCATTAGGAGAACGACTATCATCATCACTACTACTACCATCATCCTCAGTACTCACCTTGTTGTTACCTTTTGCCATAAGGCACATAGGTGGTGGAGGTAGAGGTGGATCATCATTGGTGATGGCAAGGCCCATGAAGTTGTTGTCTTCATCATCGCTTGAATCATCACTTGAGCTCTCGCCAGAGACCCATTCACCAACAATGTAGGCTTTGCGGCCTCCACCCTTCTTGTTGAAGAGATTCTTCCGCCTTTTATCTTGATACTTCTTCTTGTGTTTATCATCATCCTCAATTGCATCAATCATTTTGGACTTGTTCTTGTTTTTCTTGTCAGGATGAGGGCAATCATATGATATGTGGCCAAGGTTACCACAATTGTAGCACTTCTTATCTCTGTCACCGAACTTGTCAAATTTCTTTGAGCAAAATTTGTTCTTCTTGGGATCATAGTTGTAGCCTTTCTTTTGAAACTTGGAGATCATCCTTGTGGTTCTTCTCACGAGAAGAGCCACTTCGGTGTCGAAGTCGTCGTCGTCGTCGTCATCGTCATCATCTTCTACATCGCTTTCACTTGATGATGGGAGCTTCATCTTCTTCTTTTTGTCAACCATATTTGCCTTAAGAGCAAAATTCTTCTTGGATGAAGACTTATGATCTCCAAATAAGAACATCTCATGAGCACATATCTTTCCAACGACGTCGGTGATGGTGATGTCATTGATGTTACTTTCATGAAGAAGAAAGATAACAATATTGTATTATGACTTAGGAAGCACCATCAAGATCCTACGAATAACATCTCTTTGAGACAATTGAGCGAGTTCAAGGGAATTGATTTCTTTCACAAGCATATTCATGCGAGAATACATCATTGCATAACTCATTAGGAAGCATCTTGAATTGATTAAGAGCATTCATAAGCACATGATATCTTTCTTCACGAATTTTCCTAGAACACTCATGAATTTCACAAAGAGCGGTCCAAATCTCAACAACGAATTCCTTGCTCCTAACTCTAGAAAAACCTCTTCACTAATTTCCTCAAATATAGTATTCTTTGCCTTACCATTCCACCTAAATTGTTGTTCAATAAAAGGTTGATAAAACCTAATGGAGGCGGCTAGCCAAACTTCAGGGGAAATAGCCTCAAGATAGCTCGCCATACAAACTTTTCAATAGGGAAAGTTCTTTCTTTCGAACTTTGGCATGCTACTTTCACTCCCCAGGGCCATTGCTCTAGGATTTCAAGCCTATCAAGAGCACGAGACTCTGATACCAATTGAAAGGATCGAATGACTCAAGAGGGGGGGGGGTGAATTGGGCAATTAAAAAACTTATACCAAAAACTAGAACAAAAGCAACCTAAGCCTGGAACAAAGGAAATGCGGCTACACGAACAAACTAGGATAAGACAAATAAACAAGCAAGCAAAGACACTAAGAAAATACGGAATGTAAAGCTTGCAAGAATGTAAATGCTCAAATTAAATTACGGAATAGTGAAGAGATAGACAAGTGAACACTGGATTTTTTTCCGAGGTATTGAGGAGTTGGCACTCCCCCCTAGTCCTCGTTGGAGTATCCACCAAGGATATCACCCCCTCTTGACTCACCAGGACTCAAGTGCTCCTTCATGATTGCCACTTCTCCATCTTCAGATTGGCGGATATCAAACCAAGTACAAAGCCCTTTCCGGCCCCCCCTAAGAATTCCAAGAGCTCACCGAGAACACCACAAATCTCCAAGACCTGTTAGGTGTTGCCAACCATCAAGAGTAATAAGCTAATAGCTTTACTTGATCAAGATCAAGCCTAGCCTACAGTTAGATGCACACTTGCTACTCTCCAAGCACTAATAATGTCCTTAATCTTCAATTAGGGACTTAAAAATCAACTCAAGTGCTCTCTCTTACTTCTTGATGACACACACAATGTATGAGCTTCTCTGGGTTGCTTTTACGTGAAATGAAACAAAGTGGAGAAGTATTAATACGCTAGAGATCCAAATTATAGCCGTTGCCTAACCACCAACTTTTTCTGTTAACACCGGATGATCTGGTGATTACCATCTCACTCACACCGGACAATCCGGTGAGTACAGACTCCTAGCCACACTGTGCCAACTGTCATTAGCCGTTGATCCTCCGGTGTACTCATCCGGTGAACACTAAAGTCACACCGGACAATCCGGTCAGAAGAACCAGGCCAAAAACACCAGTTGCAAACCTCTCTGCAAGAATTAGTCTGGTGATCCCTCTATGCAAGCACCGGACCATCCGGTGAGTGAAGCCTCTTCTGAACCTCTCTACAACATTGCTCTGGTGTATTTGTCTAGTGGGCACAATGTAAACACCGGACTATCCGGTGAGTAGAGCTTCATTTTTCTGCAGTTTGAATTTGCCTCTGCAAGAAATAGTTCAGTGATCCCCTCTTTCCATCACCGGATAATCTGGTGAGTTCAACTTGAATTTTCCTGGGAAATTTCACTTCAGTTGAAAAAAGCTCTGGTCCCCTCACCGGTGTAACACCGGACTATCTGGCGAAGCATTTCAAAAATTTTAGGACATGTGTCACCAAAAAATGCTCCAGTGTGAAAACCTTCTTTATCATCGGATCATTTGGTGAACTCAATGCCTTCTTGAGTTAAGAAACGAAATTTATCTGGTGAGTTCACCTTTCACATGACCGGACTATCCGGTGATGTAAACATCTCCGAGCTCATCCAATTCAAACTTCTTTGAGCTCTAACTTCTCGACCTCTCTACCATAGGCTTCTCTGAGCGACCTAGTGCTAGAATTTCACAAGTGTGCATCAAACCAAGTCTAGACTCAACTAGATCAAGCTACTACTCTTAGCCCCTCTTTATAGTATGGTAAAAAGACTAAGAAAGAAAATCTATACTACTCTAAATGTCCTTCATCTCCTTTGTGACACTTAGAACTAGAAGATTCTTAATTTTGATGCACATCTCCTTTGATCATCCATATAATCAACTAAGGGACTAAGAATACCCAATCATCATTGTGAACTAAAATTTTTTATACCCTTCAAAATAAATTTGTTAGTCACAATGATATGGTTGTCATTAATCACCGAAACACTTACCACTTACCTAGGGGCCTAGATGCTACACCATGCCTCCCTCTAATCTTTACCGGAGCAGCAAAACGGCAATTTGCCTTCCCTCTCCCTCCTTGCTAGGCCGAGCTCCGCTTGGACCCACGCATTGCTTGACCTGACCTCTACCGTAGCACCATTCCGCTCGCTTGACAATCCATCCACGCACCCCCGCACCTGCTGCTCGGCCGTGTGCCACGTCGCACCGCTTCGCCGCTCGGTCGCGCGTTGCACCGCGTCGCCATGTGTGCTGCCGCCTAGAACGCGTCGCCAGGCCAAGCTCCCTAGCCAGCCATCACTCCCCATCGGCTACCCCTTTCTTCACCGGCCGGCCTTATCCTCCCCACTATCCACTGGTCCACCGGTCCAGTTCATGGTGGACCACCCACTACACTCCCTCTGGTCCACCGGCACATGGACCGAGCTCACCGAACAGGCACCCCACCGGCCCACGCATCTGGTGCACCATGCACCCTCCTCATGGTCACATCCGGTTTACAAATACATGCACCAAGTATGTGGAATAGTGCTCCATCTCTTTTTCCAAAAAATTTATTTCCGGCAAATCTTTTGATAGCCATAACTTCTCTGTTTTATCTCCGATTTTGGCGATTCTTTTACTTATATTCTTCTAAAATCATAATCTATCTCCCAGCCAATTCTTATAATTTGTGGAGCTATGTTTATTTTCTCCTTCGATGTTTATTTTTGTATCACGGCGTTTATCTCAATTTAGATTTTGTCTTTTAATAATTAAAGTTGGGTTAGTTATTTCAATATCCATATTTAGATTTTAAACGTAGATTAGTCACTTATGTTAATCTAGCTTAAGCGTAGGTTTAATCTTTTTGCTAATTAAAATAGTTACTAAAATAACTAAATAATTAATCTTTTAATTTAAATATTTAGAATAGTTGTTATTCATGTTAAAGGTTATAGATTAATCTTATTTTAGTTAATATACTAAGATTAACCAATGTAGCTGCTAGATAAATAAATATCAGTCATTAGAATAAGATATAATAATTTAACATTAGTAATTAATTAATTGAGTACCCTTTTAATAATTAAATAATTAGATTAATGTAGTAGATTAACATAGTAAATTAATTACGTGCATTGTTTAGTAACACCAGTAGTTTATAGCTTAATTAGAGAAGCAATTAAGCAACACTAGGTAATTAAGATTAATTACTAGTAGTTGTAGTGTTATAGCTTATATTAATTAATTGGAACTTAAGCACATAATCACCTAAAGGTATACTTACGCATATATGTATACGTACTCACATACATATAGATGTAAGTATCACACATACGTTTATATCGGTACACATGTACTCACTTACATGTAGAAACCCAAATTATCGCCTTCCGACAGTTAAGCTATTAAACGTTCACCCAATCATAAATAACTTGTTTAGGCTTTCTCTTAAGTTAATGAAACAACTAGGTTAATAACTTGACCTAACTTCACTAGATGACCTCGCTAGTCTCTGTATGTTAGTTCGCTAAGCTTAGTGTTACCGTCCTCTTTTCACTAGGTTAGCTTCGTTGTTTTCTCCGTTGTTCTTCTTTTGCTCTGGTGTTTCCCTTGGTTTTGTTCTGGTGTTCTGTTGCTTAGTCTCTATGCGCTTGTCGTCATTAATATGCGTAGGTTCAAAATCAAGGGTCTAAGCAAGAACGCGAGGATGGAACTAAAGGCGGAACCCGATGATGAAGAACCCAGGATGCTCGAACAACAAGACAAATTGTGAATTGACCTTCGGGAAGGCAAGTCATTTCTCCTTGATCATATTGGACCTATGTTTGCAAGCAATATACATGATCAACTAAAATATGACTTATTACCGCATGTGCTATGATCGCGTTTTCTTTAAAATTGCCTCTAGTAGTTAATCCTATTAACACTTGCCATGCTATAAATGTTATCATCCAAAATGTATATCACCCTAGGATTACCTGTTGTTATCTATATTAATAAGAGATGATGACTTGATATCTAGCATGCTTAGTATTGAATATGTCTTCCTAGAGATGTCACTTTTAAAGCACCTCTCATCGGAGATAAGATTTACTGTTATCAATGATAACTCTTATACCATGAATCCTTTATGGTTGGGAATTCTGTGATGGTTGTGAAATCCTTGATGTCATGTGGGATGTGGAGATTGGTGTGTAAAAATAGGTGAAAACTATTTTACTAGGGGCAGGTGCAATAGTACTCTAGATGAGGATGCTCTTGGGGGCTTGAGTCACCTCTGTGGTGTTCATTGCCAGAAGATACCTGCCTCGGCCGCTTAAGGACTGATTCATTGCACCGTTTGGCCTAGCCACCTCGTGCAATCATGCATCCTGAATGAGCAGGACTTGACTTCTCCTTCACCAGACTGAGTTGGGCATCATATTAGGAGGCTGAGAGCAGCGAGCAGATCAAGTGGCCATCTATCCCTCTGTTTGTAGGTTTCTAGAACCGACCTAGGCTTAAAAAGGGGGCTAACCTTCAGTACATGGACTCTGGCACTTGGGGGTAAATCTCGTAGAAAATCCTGAGAGGAAAAGTGATTAGAGTGTCTCGGTATGATTCACCCATCTGCTTGCAACGATTGGAGGTTGAGCATATTGTGTGGGTACAGTGTATAACCTCTACAGAGTGTAAATCTATTCGAATAGCCGTGTCCGCGATCATGGACACGCGTAAGCAGTAGCACTGATGACTAGACTCAGGGTGTGTGATTTTTGATGAGTGGGTGTGTGGACTATATGTCTGTGTGATGAGGTTGCTAGCTCAATCCATCGGAAGCTATGTGGTACTAGAGGTCCACCATAGATGATTAAAGAGACTACGGAGTGAGGTGTAGCCCCTCCTGGGATTGAAAAATCCCTAGATATAACTTGTTACTATTTTTCTGGATTTAAAACTATTTCAAAAGCTTTATTACCATGTTACCTTGTTTTAAAATTGTTTCAAAAGCTTTGTTACCAGGTTAACTTGTTTTAAACTGTTTCAAAAGCTTTGTTACCTGATTACCTTTGTTTCAAAAGGTTAACAGTAAATAATATAACTGGATACCTGCATAAAACCTACTTTACATTTCAAACTATACCATAAAACATTACCCTTAAAATACCCATTATGCATCTATCAACCTCTTGAAGTAGTATAGGACTTGTTTAGTACCTTCCGTACTCAGTCTTGCCGCTTTCAGATTGTTGAGATAGAGATAAACCTAAACCCAAACCCAAATTAAAGTGGAGAAGTATAAGGTCGTGTCCGCACTCGAGTTGCATGTGGTATTGGGCTGTTCCGCTTGCTTTGCTCCGCTTGGCTATAGGCTCTTCTGGCTAGCTGGTCTACCGTGGATCCTTGTCCATGAGACCATATTTTGCATCTTTTAGGTAGTTAATTTCATTTATTTTAATCAAAGTATGTATTTGATTCATTTTGTTGAGTTTTGTGCATATCAGCTACTTGATCCAGGGACTGATATAGGAGCCACAAGGGATGTCATGGCCCGATCGAGGCACTCAGTTCACCTCTTATTTCTGGAAAAGCCTTCATGAAGCCATGGGCACCGAGCTTTTCCATAGCATCACATATCATCCTCAAATCGACTGTCAAACTAATTGGGTGAATCAAATCCTAGAAGACATGCTCCGAGCGTGTGTTCTCACATATGGGAAGAAGTGGGACATATGCTTGTCATTTACGGAATTCTCCTACAACAACAGCTATCAATCAAGTATTGAAATGTCACCGTTTGAAGCTCTCTATGGCCGAAGATGCCGGACGTCGTTGAATTGGTCTGAATTCGATGAAAGGGCTTTTCTAGGCCTAGATTTGGTCAAAGAGTCAAGAGAGCATGTTCTGACTATTCGGAAGTGCCTCCTAATGGCTCAGTCCTGACAGAAGAGCTATGCGGATCGCCAATGATGAGAATTTGTGTTTGACATTAGGAACTTTATCTATCTTAAGGTTTTTTCCCTTAGAGGGACACAACGTTTTTAGATATAGGGAACGTTGGTGCCTCGTTATGTGGGCCCTTTCCAAGTCATTGCACGACATGGTGTAACACCCTGATTTTCAGAATTTACAACTTTTTAAAATTTTCTAAGAATTGAATAGCTTCACTAGTAGTATAGGTTTAAAACCTTTTTTCTTAATCAATCAATCAATATAGGTTATTATTTTGTGTGTATTGTATGCTGAGTTTTGTTAGGAGCCAGGTAAATGCATTAGAATTCTTTTTCTTTTCTTCGAGTGAAAATGGTTTCAAAAAGGTTTTTGCAAAACTCAGTAGTAAATTAGTTAAGGATCTTAATGGTTGGAATTCAAAATCTTTGAATTCATCATCTATTAAATCCTTGATCATACTTGATCCTTCTCCAGTTCAATTCAAATCTTATCCAAATCCTTGTTTAAAGCCAATGTATTCTTTTTCTCAAATTCTACCCAAATCCAAATTCAAATTCCTTATCTACTACTATTCTTGTTCAACCTCATTTTTCGTTTCTCTTAAATTCACCCCAAACTCAATTCAAATTCAAACCCTATTCAAATTTCTCTGCAAAATTTCTTTTCTAAACACTAGGGATACCTAAAGTGTCTTTGGGCTCAATTTTGCTCAAGTCCAAACTCTTAGCCAAATCTTCTAGATTGCCCAATAAAGGATCCACGAAATCTGCAAATTTTCGCGGAGTCCTGAACAACCTCATCTTCCCATGAAGTTTCGGAGTTCAAAATGACATCAAATGAAAATATTTACAATACCAAAGTTGTAGGTCTCATCGAGAGCTTCGATTTGAATCTATGGAAGTTCACTTTTGAATAATGGAGCTAAGAGTTATGACTCCCAAAATTAGTGCTGCACAGATAAGTCTAAGTTCAAACAATTTATCTTGTGGTGCATTTTTAAAAAATCAAGATGGCATTTTCAGAAGTTCCAATGAATACAAAAGTTGTAGATCCTTTCAAGTATTATAATTTAGAGTCCAGAAACATCCAATTTAGAGTCCGGACGTTAGATATATTATCCTCGGAATAGAGAGCTGTGAAAAAGAAAATTCTATCCGACTCGAACTCGATCCGTGTACGGCTTGGACTCCACCTTAACCAACCGCCCCTAACCCTATAAATAGGAGTTGCACACCCTCCCCTACCCCTATTCTATGCCACCAAGCCCTAGACGCCGCTGCTGCCCTGTCCGTGTGCCACCGTTTCTTCGGAGCCGCCGCCGCTGCCCATGATGTGCTACATCGTCTTCTCCGCGAATCCTCCTTCCTCGACCATCGAAGCAAGGTGAGGATCCCTTCTTACTGGTAAAATCCTTAATCTAGAAGCGTAACCCCGACCATTTGATCATGGGTGGTCAAGGCTAGACCTCAGTGTACCTCTTCTTTAATCCAAGACAATTTTTGCATAGCATGCCAAATCAGCACCACATCATTCTCCTTAGCCCAGTCAGTGAAGTCTGGTCTACCCTACACTTCTTGAATCTTGCATAATGACGTTGTCAAGCCTGGTGCAATGATTGCACAATAAACTCTTTTCCTATAGGAAGATAACTCCAGTAAACTAGTCTTTCCTTTTTAGCCTAATTCATCTTCCGAAAGCCCATTTTTTTTCACCTTAACTCCGATCTAGACGATTCTTGCATCTAAATGTTTCTAAAATCATACCTATCCAACCATAGTGTTTTTAAAGTGTTTTGATGATATTTGATATGTTGTTCTTAGTGTTTTCTTTATGTTGTTTGTCTGTAGTTCCTGCAATTAGTCGATAGCGTTCCAGAATAGTTCGAGTGACTTGAAGACAAAGATTTCGACAACACTGAGCAGCATTGGGTAGAAGTCAAGTGTCCTTGATCATATTGAACTTATGTTTTAAAAATTTTGTTTTACAAAATTACATGCAATATCTATCAACTTGATGGATAGTCACCTATGTTAGGGTTTACCTAGTTCTTTCTTTACATTCCTTGAAGCCTAAGTGATAGTTGATATGAGTCTCTTGGGTAGAATTGTTTAGCCATGCTTTTGCGATGTTGGGAAGTGGCATATACATGTTTAGTGGATATATGCAATTGTGATGATGAACTTGTTTTAGTAACATGGAACCCTAGGATTCGGGCAAGGAGTTGGTTTGATAATGGTGGTTCATGTGGTGGGCATGTGGATAAGTTCCAAGAAATTTGTTGGTTATTTCCCTGTTAGTTTGATAATGGTGTGGTTCATGTGGTGGGCTTATGGATACGTTCCAAGTAGAGATGTTAGGTTTTGTTGGTTATTTTCCTGTTGGATAGTCTTTGCCCAAGTGTCACATATAAGGACTGGTTCGTGGAGCGACAACCCAAGAAATACCGTTCAAACACGAGGCCGATATGGGTAAGGCTTAGCATATCAATTAGACTCCAGGCTGGCATTCGTTGGAGTACCATGACCTAATTGATGGACCATACTTCGTAGTGATTCTCCTGGCGGCACACCACTGGTATGTGTTAAGTGTTTCGCGAACACGGCAATATGGAAATCACGACTCGTGGCTAAAAGTTGGACAACCTCTGCAGAGTGTAAAAACTGTTATAATAGTTGTGCCCGAGGTTATGGGAGACTTAGATCCTCACATGATTAGTTGGTTATGAATGTGGGTTTGGTTGTGGTTTTGGTTATAGTACAAAGAGTACTAGACGATTGTTGTATGCAAGGTGGGGAGCCTTGTATGCTGGGTGTTGCACTATATGGGTTACATTCACTTAATAATTGTTTAATGCTTTTTGAGTCCAAATATCTTTTCATTACTCGCATTTACACAAATATAGCATGTGTTAGCCTATTCTTGTTGTAAGCCTACATATCATTACCTTTCCCACACTTGCTGAGCGTGTAATGTGCTCACACTTGTTATTTTTCCTATGTCATGCGACATGTATGGTGCTGCTCAGTGAGTGAAGATGTTGAACACTATCAAGACGAGGTTGTGACGTTCTATGCGCTTGTCCCCCGGTCGATTGCTTGCAGTGTTGTTAGACATCAGTGCTTCTATTCCATTGCAGATATCTACATAGAAGACAATATATGTCAATTGTTGTAAGAGTTTAACATTTATTCTATAAAAGTATTACTTTTGTCACTTCACCTGTGACGTCCTTATGTGTGTTGAACATCCTGGGCACATATAAGTCACATCAGGTTTTATCTGTTAAAACTGGGTGTGACACATGGCGAGGTGGCTTATCAGTTGGAGCTACCTCCATCCCTCTCCACCGTGCACGATGTCTTCCATGTATCGCAATTGTAGAAGTGCCTTCGAGTCCCAACCGAGGTCATTTAGGTTGCAAACCAATAATTGTAGCTAGATCTTTACTATCGTGAGCTTCCAGTCCACATCCTTGATGAAACGGAATGGAAGATGCGACACAAATCATTCAAGTTCCTCAATGTTCAATGGAGTAATCACTCTGAAGATAAAATGACGTGGGAACGTGAAGATCAGCTTCGTGTCGATTACCCTGAGTTCTTCTCCAACCTGTAAGTATTGTATTATATTCCATTTCTCACATGCATGGTATATTCTCCCAACATGGTTCCTAAATTAATCGTACTATTCCCCGACTCGTACCTTATCTCAGAACGAGATTCTTTTAAGGGGGGTAGGGGGTTTGTCATAGCCCGAAACCCGTAATAACGTATTTGAGCATAATTATGCATCAGAAGCATCATATCGAATTATTGAGCAATTTTATTTTAAAGTACTAGAACACCTCGTTTTGAGTCAATCGGGCAGGAGAAGAAAATTTAGGAGAGAAAGAATTGAATTTGCACCTTTTTCTCTAGTAGGTGGGGCCCACCTAGCTTGTCAGCCCCACCACCTCACCTCCCTCTCTCCACAGTAGCAGGCCCCTACCCCACCTGTGCTCTCTCCATCACTTACCCACCCACTCCCTCTCTCTCATTCTCACTATCTCCCTCTCCCACCTACTCTCTCCCTCGCTAACTGAGCCAAGAGAAGAAGAAGAAGAAAGGGGAGGCCATGGAGGAGGTCCCTGGTGAGCTCCCCCACCGTAGCCCACCAAAGGTCATCCTCCCCATCGAGCTCAAGCACCTTGGCTACCTCTTCTTCCTCCTCAAGCCTACCACCACCCTCCCTGATGTCATCTCAAGCTCCAGCCCTTCCCCAACTTCTACAGCCAAGCTACAAGCTTGCTAGGGTGTGGTGAGCACCCCAACCCCGTCCCATTTCATTTTCATGGCCAGATCTACCGACATTGAGCTCAAAAGAGCTCAACAATGGCCGTTGCCACCATTAGAGGAAATAGCCAAGTTTCAGTCGTTTTCGGCTCATGTATGTCATCCTACTTGGTAGAGGAGGTCAAGATGATGCTCTATGTCCAAAATCCCTACCACAAAAGCCACCATAATCGTTGCGGGAGAGATCCCTGATAAAAATCACCATTTCTGACCTCACCCGGAGGTTCGATCCCTGATAAAAATCAGTATTTCTGACATCACCATAGACGTTTTTTTTTTGTTTTCTTTGCTGAAACTTATAAATTTATAATAAATTCTTTGTAGCTCCAAAAATTATAAAACTATTTTTTTTGTTTCATAATAACCTCCTCTACTTATTAAAAATATCCCCAGCCATGAAATAATTAATTAACTTTCTGAGATACATTAATTAGGTTAAAGCTTCATTAATTCACCGTTAATTCTTTGGAAATCCAAAATTGGTGAAACTAATTTTGCTAGTCTTCTTATGACTTTTTCTAACAAGGAAAAATATTTTCATGCTCTCTGTTATGTTCCGTCCATCCGTATCGGTCTTAGAGTCATGAATGAGGGGTGATGGTTTGGTACGTTGGGTTAAGGTTGAGATGGCTCTGTTTTCGTATATATGTTTACTATGTTTCCAATTACATTTACACTTCAATTGGTATTTAACAAAAAAGAAAGGGGCTGCTTGGTTAAGTATAGGTGCTCACACATAGGTCTTAAGATTGCTAGCGCATATGAAATCACTTAACCTTGTTGCCTATTCTTGCTAAATACCCAAATGCATAATCCTTGGAGTCGGGTTATTAAATGTACCCTATATGGATTAAGTCTTGTTAGTACCTTCATAATCACACTGGTCTTTCAGGTTGCAGGCGAGGAAAGGTTAGTTTCTGGCTACTTCATGTCCGCCGATACCGGTGGCAAGCAAGAGTAGTGTCGTCTACTCGTGTGGTGAGGTTTTGGGTGGAGCCTAAGGGCATATGGTTCTATCGGTATTTTTGTTGTTGTTAGGTTTTAATTCTTTCATGGTGTAGTTTATGTCTTTTGATGTAAATTATTGTAAATGGTTGAATGCTTAAGAATTTGTAGTATAATATTAATTGCTCACCATTTCTTAAGCTTTGTTATGATGTTATATGTTGGAAAGGCATGTGTTTCGATCTTGGGTACAAAACACGTGCCGGGACTACCAGGACGGTATTCTGATTAATCAATATAGTTATGATTATGTAAATGATCGACTTAATGATTAATTAGAATACTGTTTGAACAGTTCCTCACAGCGTGACATCAGAGCTTGGTTTAATGAAGTACCTAAACATAATTAGGACGTTGTTTAGTAAGTGTGTCAACTTCACTTAAATAACTCACTAAAATTATTTTGTACCTCCTTTGGTTAATATGTATGAACTTGCTATATTATGCCCCTAAGTGTAATGTGTTGTTATTTGCGGCACTTAGGTCATTTGGGTTCAAAATTTTTGGTTGTTGCATTAATGAAAAAGGTAAGGAACGCATCTCGATGGAGCTGAATATTGGGGGCTTAACCAATGCGAGGTAGAGGCCTGGTGTGTCTCGTACAGTGATGGTACGGGAAGTGAATATGTTAGCAATAATGTATGAACATCCACCATACGATGGTAGTTATGATCGCCTACCCATGCAGCGATTACATGGGGTATCCCATAAGGTGAAGGTACGAGAAGTAAATACATTAGCAACAACGTATGAAACATCGCTTGTGCGGCGAGTTGCACAAGCATCATTCGTGCGAAAACTTTTTCTTTTTTGTACGAAGAGTGATGATTGTGATTTTGATGCTTGTTGGGAAGTGATGCACTCGAGAAAGAAACGTGTATATAGGGACCGAGCATACTTTCTTTTTTTTTCCTATTGCTCTTTTTGCACATCTCGTTTCTTTGAATTCCTCCACACCCAACCTCTTGTCTTCACCCGCGTCGAAGACCCCAGTGATACTGATGATAGACTTCACACCATTAAGCAAAAGCTTGCTCTTGTGCAGTGTGACGACCATGAAAAGGTCCGATATGCCACCCATCTACTTCAAGGCGCAGCCGGGCATGGTGGTAGAGCTACCTCGCCATGCAAGCCCGTGGCTACCACATCACTTGGGTGGAACTCCACATGGCTTTTCGTGCTTTCCAAATCCCTAAAGGTGTGAGGGACATCAAGAAGCACAAGTTCCTCAGCATCAAGCAAAGAGACAAGTCCGTGATGGATTACATGCAGGAGTTCAACTCTTTGGCCCAGTATGCACCTGAATACGTCTCCATGACAAGCACAAACAAGAGTACTTTATGGACGGGCTTTGCACGAAGATGCAAAAGAAGCAATCCACCCATAACTTTGATGATTTCAACATGTTGGTGAGTAAGTCAATCATGGTGGAGTACAAAATGAAGAAACATCAAGATGAAAAGAAGCGCAAGAGGGAGGAATAATTTTCTGATGGAGACAATGAGCAACAATTGTGTGCAAGACAATCACTTCTATCTCATGCGGTGACCATGGTACCTCCCCAATATATGTGCTTGGCCCATTCTTCTTCTTCCCAAGGGCAATCCCAAGAAATTGTGAAGATTCGTAGAATCAACTCATATCGTGGAAAGGGACATCCATGCTAAAAGTGCGGCCAAGTTGGGCACCTTGCCAAGTGTTGCCATTGCCCAAAGCAAGATGGTGTGGTAAATACCCACCTCGTGGGTCACGGAAGGTCCCTGCTCTGAAGCAGGGGAATATCAACACGAACACCATTGAGAAAGCCCAGAAGGAAGTTAGGGTGCTATTAAGCACGCTCCCCATCAACTCTCACCTAGTGAAAGTGCTCTTCGATTCTGGGGCTTCTCATTCTTTTATCAAGCGGAGTTGTGCCACGACCCATGCATTTGCCATCCAAGCCATGCGCACTCCCTATCTCATCGCGTCACCCAGTGGAAAGATATTGTAGGAGGGTTTTTTTTGGGATGCACGGATTTTCATAAATGAAGTCACTTTTCCCACAAGTTCTTTCGGTGATCGAGACGCTTTATGCCTTGATGAGGGTGGTCACCACCTCTAAGCAATGGAGGGTGCCATCTCCATGGATCTTGCCAATATTGTTGTGGTGTGAGAGTACCTGGATATCTTTTCGGACGAGTTGTCCAAAATGCCACCTGACCAAGAAGTGAAATTCTCCATTGAGCTTGTCCCTGGAACAACTCCCATATTCAAAAGGTCTTATCAAATGCTGCAGAATGAGTTGGCAGAGTTAAAGAATCAAATTTATGAATTACTTGCAAAAGGTTCCATTCGTCTAAGCTCCTCACCTTGGGGATGCCCGCTCTTTGTGAAGAAGAAGGATTAGTCTTTGCAAATGTGTGTTGACTACCGCCCTTTGAACGCGGTCACTATCAAGAACAAGTATATGCTTCCTTGGATTGACATTTTGTTCGATCAGTTGATGGGTGCCCTTGTTTTCTCTAAAATTGACTTGAGGTCGGGCTATCGTCAAATAAAAACCTGGAAGGAGGACACTCTAAAGACAACTTTCTCTTCTCGCTACAGACTATACGAATATACTGTTATATCCTTCGGCCTGACCAAAGTGCCGGCATACTTTATGTATTTGATGAACACAATTTTCATGGAGGAGCTTGATCGGTTTGTCATGGTGTTCATTGACGACATTCTCATTTACTCCAAGACCGAAGAACATGCTGCTCACCTCCGTGTCATTCTTGAGAGACTTCAGGAGCATCATTTTTATTTCAAGTTTAGCAAGTGTGCCCTCTGGCTGAAGGAAGTCTCTTTCCTCGGATACGTTCTTTCTAAAGGTGGTGTCATGGTTGATCCGAGCAAGGTGTATGATATGCTCCATTGGGTGCAACCTCGGAGTGTCACCGATATTTGGAGTTTTCTCAAACTTGCGGGTTATTACCGTTGGTTTATCGGCAACTTCTCCAAGATCACCAAGCCCATGACCGAATTATTGAAGAAGAATGTCAAGTTCGAATGGTCCGAGGCGTGTGAAGCGGCTTTCCAGACTTTGAAGTCTTGTCTCTCCACAGTACCAGTTCTAGCACAATTGTATGTTCACAAGAGCTTTGATGTATATTGTGATGCCTCTCATATCGGGCTCAGTTGTGTTCTCATGCAAGAGGGTCGCGTGGTTGTCTATGCTTCACGCTAGTTGAAGCCACATGAAGAGAATTACCTCACTCATGATCTAGAGCTTGCAGTGGTAGTACACACCTTGAAGATTTGGCATCACTATCTCCTTGGGAATGTGTGTAACATTTACACTGACCATAAGAGCCTCAAATATATTTTCACCCAAGACAATCTCAACATTAGGCGAAGGAGATGAATTGAGCTAATCAAGGACTATGAGTTGGAGGTCCATTACCATCCAGGAAAGGCAAACGTTGTTGCCGATACCTTGAGCCAGAAAGCTCAGTGCAATTGTGTTATGGTCTCGCCTGAGAGCTCCATCCTTTGTGATGATTTCTAGAGACTTGGACTCGAGATGGTTCCGGAGGGTTATTTCTCCAACTTGGAGATAAGATTAACCCTCATCAACCAAATCAAAGAGGCTGAGAAGAAAGACAGAGGCATGGAGAGGATCTGTGGCAAGCTCAAGGAAGGGCAAGTCAAATGTTTTACCCTGGACAACAAAGGGGTATTGTGGTTCATGAAGAGACTAGTGGTCCCCAAAGTTCTAGAGCTAGGAAAGAAGATTATGGACGAAGCTTATGATTCGTTGTTGTCCATTTATCCAGGGAGTACCGAGATGTACTAGGACCTTAAGCTCAGATTTTGGTGGACCCGCATGAAGCGCGAAGTCACTCGATATGTTGCCAAGTGTGATGTTCGCTGGAGGGTGAAGGCCGAACACCTCAAGCCGGCCGGTACGCTCCAACCCCTACCTATTCCCTCCTAGAAGTGGGAGAAGATCGGTATGGATTTCATTACCGGTTTGCCAAGGACTTCACATGGGTATGACTAGATTTGGGTCATCATGAATCATCTCATGAAATCTGCACATTTCCTCCCTGTGAAGACTCGATACAGTGCCAAGGATTATGAAGAGATATATCTCACTTGAATTGTGTCTCCAAGGGATTCTAAAGAAAATCATCTTCAATCGAGACACTCAGTTCACCTCTCATTTCTGGAAGAGCCTTCATCAAGCAATGGGAACCAAGTTCTTCCAAAGCACTGCATATCATCCTCAAACCGACGGTCAAACTGAGAGAGTGAATCAAATCCTGGAAGACATGCTCTGAGCATGTGTTCTCACATATGGGAAAAAGTGGGACATATGCGTGTCATTTGCGGAATTCTCCTACAACAATAGCTATCAATTAAGTATTAAAATTTCACCGTTTGAAGCTCTCTATGGCCAAAGATGTCGGGCATCATTGAAGGCCCCGATTTGGTCAAAGAGCAGAAGAGTATATTCTGACTATTCGGAAGTGCTCCCTCACGGCTCAGTCTCGATGGAAGAGCTATGCGGATCGCCGCTGATAAGAACTTGTGTTTGACATTGGGGACTTGTTCTATCTTAAGGTTCTCACCTCAGAAGAACACAGTGTTTTTAGATAAAGGGAAAGTTAGCGCCTCGTTATGTGGGCCTTTTTCGAGTCATTGCCCGGTGTGCCGAGGTGGCTTATCAGTTGGAGCTACCTCCATCCCTCTTTCGTGCATGACGTCTTCCATGTCTCGCAATTGAAGAAGTGCCTTCGAGTCCCAGCCGATGTCATTGAGGTTGCAAATCAAGAATTGCAGCCGGATCTTTCCTATCGCAAGCTTCCAGTCTGCATCCTTGATGAAATGGAATGGAAGACGCGAAGCAAATCAATTAAGTTCCTCAAGGTTCAATGACGTGGGAACATGAATATCGGCTCTGTGCCAATTACCCCGAGTTCTTCTCCAACCTGTAAGTATTATATTAGATTTCATTTCTCACAAGCATGGTATCTTCTTACAACGAGGTTCCTAGATTCATCGTACTATTCCCCGGCTCATACCTAATCTCGAGACGAGATTATTTTAGCGGGGAGGATTGTCACAACCCAAAACTTATAATCACGTATTTAAGCATAATTATGTATCATAAGCATCATGTCTAATTTTTGAGAAATTTTATTTTAGAGTACTAGAATACCTCGTTTTGAGTCAATCAGGCAAGTGAAAGAAAATTCCAGAGAGAAAGAATTAAATCTACACCTTCTTTCTCTAGCATGTGGGGCCCACCTAGCTGACTGGCCCTACCACCTCACCTCCCTCTCTCTAGAGTAGCAGCCCCCTCCCTCACTCACCCACCCACTCCCTCTCTCTCTAATTCTCACTCTCTCCCTCTCCCACCGGATCTCTCCCTCCCCAACCGAGCCAAGAGAAGAAGGAGAAGAAAGGGGAGGCCATGGAGGAGTTCCCCGGTGAGGTCCCCCACCGTAGCCGGTCGAAGGTCATCCTCCCCGTTGAGCTCAAGCACCTCATCCACCTCTTCTTCCTCCTCAAGCCGACCACCACCTCCCCAATGTCATCTCAAGCTCCGGTCCTTCCCCAACTCCTACGGCTGAGCTAAAAGCTTGCTAGGGCGTGGTGAGCACTCCAACCCCCTCCCATTTCATTCCCATAGCCGGTTCTACCGACATCGAGCTCAAAAGAGTTCAACAATGGCCACCGCCACCATTGGAGGCAATAGCCGAGTTTCGGTCATTTTCGGCTTATTCATGTTATCCTACGTGGTAGAGGAGGTTAATATGATGCTCTAGGTCCAAAATCCCAAACCCAAAAGCCGCCAGAATCGTTGCCGGAGAGATCCCCGGCGAAAATCAACATTTCTGACCTCAACCGGAGGTTCCGGGTCACAACCTAGAGATTTCGTGTGATCCTAGCCACAAATACCCGAGGAACCCCACTCAGAGGTTCACCCGGAAGTTCCAGAACTCGGTGAACTCGGAACCTCCAAATTATATTGTTCATCAAACTTTTTTCTTTTTTATTTTCTTTGCTAAAACTTGTAAAATTCATAATAAATTCTCTATAGCTCCAAAAACTATGGAACCAATTTTGTTGGTTTAATAATAACCTTCTCTAACTATTATAAAAATATCCCCAGCCATGAAATAATTAAGTAACTTTCTAAGATAAAGTAATTAGTTTAATGCTTCATTAATTCACCGTTAATTCTTTACAAGCCTAAAATTGGTGAAACTAATTTTGCTAGTCTTCTTATGACTTTTTCTAACTAGGAAAAATGTTTTGATGCATTATAAAGCATATTTTATGGCATTTCATCATATACTTATTGTGATGCATTTTTTTCTTTAGTGATCGTCGAACCGGAGTGTAACGGTTTTCGTGAAGGGGTTTGATGTTGGATCCCGAATTGAAGGAAATCAGCAAGGAAAGTATCTAAGCATATTGTACCCTTTGGTTCAAACTGAATGAAGTCTAAATTGATAAATTATTGCTTATGTATGGTTGCATGTTTAGTGAGTTGATATCGGGCTTATATGGGTAGAACCTATGTTGATTGCATCACCTCTACCTTGAGTTGTTGTTTATCCATATTCTTATAGCCTTGATAATATTGTTGATGTCTAACTACAAGTTTGTTCGATATGCTTAGGAATTACTTATTATTGACAAATACAATGATGATATTGAGATGTATGAAATGTGAGGATAAGACTAGATGCGAGCAATGCTAGGGGTAGTTCAGGAGAGGAGCCCGGATGTCATAGACCGCTTGCATCTATTAATCACCGTCCATCGGTGTCGTTGGCTTTAGCACCTTTCCATACATACCACATACTCAGATATGGGACGGAAGTACCGTAAGTCATCGCGTTCATTTGGCCTATGTGTCGAGATGTGAGCGGGAATGCTGTTAGGGGTGCCTGAGATTATACCGATAAGTCATGGTACACATGGGATTTAGGTGGCATCCACATTACTCGACATGGGAACAAAGGTTCAGGGTGGTTACCTGAAACGATTGATACATGAATCATCACTCGCAACTCATGGATTGTGTGCACCGTGGTCTCATTTTGTGTGGGTCTAGGAGTATTCCCCTACAGGTGTAAAACCAATTCGAATTGAGACACTCTCGGTTATGAGCATGCTTCCGTCCATCCGCATCGGTCGTAGAGTCATGAATGAGGAGTGATGGTTTGGTATGTTGGGTTGCGGTTGAGATGGTTCTATTTTCGTATATATGTTTGTTATGTTTTCAATTACATTTATACTTCAGTTGGTGTTCAAAGGGGTTGTTTTGTTAAGTATAGGTGCTCACACATAGGTCTTAAGATTGCTACCGTATATGAAATTACTTAACCTTGTGGCCTATTCTTGCTAAATACTCAAATGCATAATCCTTAGAGTTGGGTTATTATATGTACCCTATATGGATTAAGTCTTGCGAGTACCTTCGTACTCACGTTGTTCTTTCAGGTTGTAGGCAAGAAAATGTTAGTTTCTTGCTACATCATGTTCGCGGATGCTAGTGGCGGGCAAGAATAGCGTCATCTACTCGTGTGACAAGATTTTGGGTGGAGCCTAAGGGTATATAGCTCCACCAGTGTTTTTGTTTTTGTTAGTTTTTAATTCTTCCACTGCGTAGTTTATCTTTTTTTATGTAAATTGTTGTAAATGGTTGAATGCTTAAGAATTTGTAATATAATGTTAATTGCTCACTCTTTCTTAAGCTATGTTGTGATGTTAAATGTTGGAAAGGCATGTATTCTGATCTTGGACACAAAACATGTGTCGGGACTATCATGATGGTATTCTGATTAATCATTATAATTATGATTATGTAAATGATCGACTTAATGATTAATTAGAATACTGTTTGGACGGTTCCTCACAGCGGAACCTGAGGCTGGGGTCCTGATAGGAGACACCTTGAGATACATGAAACCCCCAATAGCGAACACAAGTTCTCATCGGCGGCGATCCGCATAGCTCTTCTAACGAGATTGAGCCATGAGAAGACACTTGTGAATGGTCAAAACATGTTCTTCTGCCTCTTTGACCAAATCCAAGCCTATGAAAGATCTTTCACGGACTCGGACCAATTCAACGAAGTTCAATATCTTTAGCCATAGAGAGCTTCGAATGATGACATTTTAATTCTCAATTGGTAACTGTTGTTGTAGGAGAACTCTGCAAACGGCAAGCAAATCTCCCACTTCTTCCCATATGCCATTTCTTCCCATATGTGAGAGCACAAGCTCGCAACATGTCTTCTAGGATTTGATTCACCCACTCGGTTTGACCATAGGTTTGAGGATGATAGGCGGTGCCATGTAAGAGTTCAGTTCCTATGGCTTCATGAAAGCTCTTCCAGAAATGAGAGGTGAATTGGGTGTCTCGATCAGAGATGATCTTCTTCGAAATTCCATGAAGGTAAACAATTCAAGTGAGGTATAGCTCTACATATTGTTTGACCAAGTATGTGATCTTGACAGGAAAGAAATGAGTTGACTTGGTCAATCGGTCCACAATGACCCAGATCGAGTCACACCCTCGAGAGGTCTTAGGTAATCCGGTAATGAAATCCATATCGATCTCCTCCCACTTCTAGGGGAGAATAGGAAAGGGTTGTAGCGTACCGGCTGGCTTGAGGTGTTCAGCCTTTACTCTCCAGCAAACATCACACTCAGCTACATATCGAGCGATTTCACGCTTCATAAAGATCCACCAAAATCTTGGTTTGAGGTCTTGGTACATCTTGATACTCCCCAAATGAACGGATAATAAAGAATCATGAGCTTCATCTAGAATCTTTTTCCTCAATGCTTCAACCCTCTAAACCACTAGCCTCTTCCCAAACCACATGATACCTTGATCATCTTCAGAAAAAACAAGTAGTCTTGCCTTCCTTCATTTTATCTCAAATTCGGGCTATGCCCTTGTCATGCCTTTGAGCTTCTTTGATTCAATCTAGGAGGGTGAATCTAATCTTTAGGTTAGCAATAAATCCCTCTAAAACCATCTCAAGTCCAAACCTTCGGAAATCATCCTAGGCTTGAGCGAGAGACAATTGTATCGAGCCTTTTGGCTCAGTGCATCGGCGACAACATTCACCTTGCCAGGATGGTAATATACTTCCAGCTCATAGTCTTTGATCAGTTCGAGCCATCTTCTTTGTCTCATAATCTGGTCAGCTTGGGTGAAAATATATTTGAGACTCTTGTGATCCATATAGATATGACAAAGATTGCCTAGTAGATAGTAACACTAAATCTTAAGAGCGTGCACAACTACCGAAAGCTCTAAGTCGTGGGTTGGGTAGTTCTCTTCATGGTGCTTCAATTGGCGTGAAACGTAGGCAACAACTCTGCCTTCTTGCATGAGGACACATCAGAGGCATATACGGGAAGTATTGCAATAGACATCGAAACCATTGTCCACTTCAGGTTGAGCAAGAATGAGAGCGGTTGTGAGAAGGTTCTTCAAGGTTTGGAAAGCTAACTCACATTCATTTGACCACTTAAATACACTTCCTTGCTTCAAAAGCTTTGTCATGGGCTTGGAGATCTTGGAGATGTTTTTGATGAACCGGCGATAGTAACCCATAAGTCCAAAAAACTCTGGAGATCGGTGACAGTCTTGGGCTGAACCCAAATGAGAACCTCTTGCACATTGCTCGGGTCTATAGCAACTCCATTCTCGGATAAGTCATGAGCCAGAAAGCGACTTCTTTGAGCCAAAACTCACACTTGCTGAACTTGGTATAGAGGTGGTGATCTCGAAGTCGGCCAAGAATAACTCAGAGGTGCTCAGAATGTTCTTCTTTAGTCTTGGAGTATATAAGAATGTCATCGATGAAAACTATGACAAACTTGTCGAGTTCCTCCATAAAGACCGTGTTCATCAAATACATGAAGAATGTCGGTGCATTGGTTAGGCTGAAAGACATAACGGTATACTCGTAAAGCCCATAACGAGTAGAGAAAGCTGTTTTGGGGATATCCTCCGGTCGGATCTTTATTTAGTGGTAGCCCAATCTCAAATCAATCTTGGAGAAAACCCAAGCACCGGTCAATTGATCAAACAAAATATCAATTCGAGGAAGAGAATGCTTTAATCATTAAACAGACGGTAATCAACACACATTCTGTGAGGAACCGTCCAAACAGTATTCTAATTAATCATTAACTCGATCATTTTCTTAATCACAACTTCAACGAATAATGAAAAAACCGCTCCGGTAGTCCCAGCATGTGTTTTGTGCCCAAGATCAGAACACATGCCTTTCCAACATGGAACATCACAACAAAACTTAAGAAAGAGTAATTAACATTATATTACAAGTTCTTAAGCATGCACGAAGTTATTACAAATTACGGCAAAATAGATATAGGAGGAGACTAAAACCTGCCCAACTCCTAACCAACAAAAGAAGCTATGCAGCAGAAGACTAAAAACTATACAACAAAAAAAAGATAGAGCCATATGCCCTTAGGCTCCATCACAAAAACACGACCTCCGAGAGTAGGATGCACTACTCATTCCTGCCACTTGCATCGACGGGCGTGAAGTAACTAAAGACCAACTCCTCCTCGACAGTAACACCTAAAAAGTAGCGTGAGTATGAATGTACTCGCAAGACTTACTCCATAATAGGCATGCATACAAATCCTGACTCCAAGGATTATGTATTTGGATGTTAGCAAGAATACGACCACATGGTTAAGTAAATTTACGTGCAAAAGCGAAATTTGACATAAACATGTGTGAGCATCAATACTTGACCAAAGTAATAAACTAGCCCATAAATATTGACTGAACATAACGGAAACGAGACCATGGTAGCAACATCTGTGACCAATCATCTCAACATCTCAACCATACCAATCCACATTTGTAACTTTACAACGGCTGCGAATGGACAAAAGCATGCTCATAACTTAGAGCGCAGCATTTAGAAATGTTTTTACACACTACAGGGGTACTCCTTTACATACACAACTTGAGGACCATACGTCTTGCATAACCACACAGGTCCATACAAGGGGGTACTCATATCAATCTTTTCCAATAAGCCCCGACCGTTTGATCATGTGCCGATAGGTGTGGGGGTCATCCAAAACTACTCCCGGAGCAAACTGGATACCCCAACAGGCCTCATGCCTGACACCGTCGACCCGCACGCCAAAAAGCCACATCTACAAGGGTAATCGGCTTATCGTTCCCATATGGGACATGTAGTAAGCACGGAAAGTGCTAAAGCTAACTGCAACAACGATCGATGCTTAAATGATGCAAGCAATCTACGGTGTCCGAGTTACTCTTCTGACCTACCTAGGAGAACTCCACATCCGGACAGGTGAAACACCACTAACACTGCCCACATCTCAACTCATCCTCACCACTGATCCATCCAACACCATCAACCCATCATTGTGATCATAGTGTAAGTAATTAGGCCTATGGACGCGAACGATGAAACATTTCACCGCTCGACTTCTACCGAAGAACCTAAGCATGACTAAGCAATTCGGTTAACCTTTGAATTAGATATCATCAAGTTAAAGCCCGGCTACAAGGATATGGAATTCCAATACTCAAGACAGGGAAAGTAATGCATCAACATAGGTTCTACTCATACCAAACCCAACAACAACTCGAACTTATGCATAACATACATAAAGCATATTTATTAATTTATATCATATGAGATACAAATTATTGGGACAAGTATGCTTACATGCTTGCATTGCTGCTCAGGTGACCGCCTAATGCTACCCGCGTAACACTCATAGAATTCTGGTACATCGGCTTTGCCTTCAACCATGGTCGCGACACGCTCCAGTTCTTCGTTCACTAAAGAAGAACATGTTCAATGATGAGCATGAATGAAATGCGCAATATATGCTACAACATGCATAACAAGAAGCTAAAAGTGTAAGACATACTGAGGAATAACGAAACTTGTGATCTAAACAACGCTGGAAAAGTAACAGGAGGCCGGAGACTCTGGGTTGAACTTGGAGACTCCGGGTTCTGGAACCTCCGGGCTATCCTCCGGGCTGGGTTCACGGTTAGCCATTTTCTAATTAACTCAGAACATCTAGGTCGAATCCGGATACTCTGGGCGAGGCTCCGAGTAAGGTGCTTAGTTAAAAGCACCACAAACTACCTGGACCCTCTGGGTTAATCCGGACTATCCGGGTTGGGCGGATTATCCGGGTTAGGTTCCGGGCGAGGGTCCTCGGCCAATTTAGTGCGACTAACCCAGAACCTCCGGATGGTACCCGGAGTATTCGGGTTGGGTAGACTTAGAGTTTCGTGATGATTTTCCTCGATCAAATCGACTTGCATGTTAAATCCATCCTACATAAACATGCATATGTACTACACAAGTGGTTCTAGACTCAATGTGGACCCAAACCGCCATGGTTCCCAAGGACAATTCAATGGGATTTCTCCAGGTTTACCCGGACTATCCGGGTTAATCCAGATTATCCGGGTTATCCAGATAGGCTGCTTCGAGGGGATTTCTTGGCTGATTTGATTTGCAAGCCTTTGCAAACAAAAAGGGGGGACATGTTTGAGATAGTTCATATAGCCTAGAACTCACTCACCAACCTAGTAACGCAATTCCTAACTCAAATCTCACCCAAATCCTTATTTTAGCTCCAAAGCTCAAGAATTCAAGAATCACAATTTTAGCTCCAAACTCAAAATTGACCAACCAAATCATGCATTTTTGCCATGGGAAGCCTAAGGTACTTACCCACGGTGCTTGTGGAGGTTGGTGACCATTGAGGGATGGAGGAAACGCTCGGAAAAAGGAAGAACGCCAATGCTCCTCGTTCTTCAACCAAGAAAACCAAAACGAGTTAAAACCGGCTCGAATCTTCCAGGAAAACAAAAATGAATTGGATGGATGGGTAGCTTATGAGCTCGTGATCGCGTGAGTACCACATGCTTACCTCAAATCCTTCTCTTGAGGTCGGATTTTGGGGAGAGGGAGAAAGTGCTTGAGTGAGGGAGGGAGAGCGCAGCTCCTTGGGCCGGTTGGGAGAACAGGAGTGTGAGAGAGGGGGGTGGGTGGGGCAGCTGCTGCCCATGAGGGAGAGAGAGGGGTGGTTGGCCCAGTCCGGTGGGGCCCACATGTTCAAAAACAAGACATTTCTAATGGGATTTCTATTATTTTCTCTCCAAAATTACCTTCTCTCATCCGATTGACTTTAAACGAATTGCACTATCGTTCCAAAGTAAATTACCCCAAAATTAATCATGACCCTAATGATGCATAATTAGACTTAATTATGTGATTACGGTTTTGGGACGTGACACATTCGCAGAGTTTGGCCCTTTTTCTTCACAAAGAGCGCCGAACATCCCCAAGGTGCAAGAAATGAAGAGGGAGATATGAATATGTTCCATGATAGCTTTGCTAATGCTTTGTATGCCATGAGAGAGTAGATTATTTATAGGAGGATATTGATATGGACAAAAATTAAAGTTTGTATGAATGATGTATCTTTGGCAATTTAATTATGTATTTTCATATTTTAAAAATAAGATAAAAATTTGATTGAATGAGAAACGTGTCACAAAATGGTAAAGTGGGCACCTAAGATAGATGAGGGCATTTCAAACTTTTGACATGCACAAACAACAATCCAAACAATCCAGAACCCAGGTTGCCAAACAACCATCCGCTTTCCACAATCTAGAATCCAAAAGCTACTTTTTAGAATTCACAGCTGAAACAAATAGACCCTTCGAGTAAAGGAAAGAAGTCCAAATAACCCTCCAAACATTTGTCCCAAGTCAGTTTGACCCCTGAACTATAAAACCATGAATCTAACTAATAACCGTACAAAGAGACTAATACATAAGTTATGGTTTTATCACATGAATTGCTAATTTTCACGTGATTCTATCTATAGATAGTTCTTTATATATATATTTCATTCCTTCAAGTCTCTCATTATAGACTCCTTCCATGTCAGTTTTGGTTTACCTCTACATTTCTTCACGTTATCAGTGCGGCTTAGTATCCCACTCTACACAGGTGACTCTGGAGGTCTCCGTTGGATATGTCCAACCTATCTCAATCGATGTTGGATAAGTTTTTCTTTAATTGGTGCTACCCCTACCCTACCGTATATCATCATTTTGGATCCGATCCTTTCTTATATGTCCACAAATCCATCACAACATATGTATTTCCGCTTGATTAGCAACAAAGAAACAAAATAAATTCCCCTGAAACAAAGAAACAAAATAACTTCCCCTGAAAACAACTCTTCAAATTAATTTTGTGTGGTCTCATTCTTTCTAAATCATATGTGGCTTGTTTCCTCTTCATTCTTTATTTTTTTTTTGGGCAAATAAGGTTATGTAGATGCTGCCTTGAATGTTTAGAAGATGAATTGCCTATTAGGTGTTCATTTCTTAGAAATATAGATCAAGCAAATTAAGCACTGCGGTCATACCCACACTCTATATTGTTGAAATGGCTTGAGAAGATCAACTTAAAGAATAACATCTTATTGTCTGTATCTGACATTGTCGATACTTGGTGCAATTGATCTTGTGTCAATTATTTCTTTATTTTGTAAGGTGCTGGTCACACAAAGGTGCTCCCTGCTATGGTTTTGACAGCAACATTCGATCCGTTCTTCCAACAGATTTTTTTAGAGAACCGATTCATACACTTGAATAACACTCTTTGTTTTCTTTTCTTTTCTTTTAGAACAAGTACACCCTTCCTTTGATATGGTTGCAGATGGCTTTAGGGTAGTCTCTTCGTTGCAGACGTGCCAAGGTTTTATCCTCCAGATCATGAAGGTGAGCACCTTGGTTGTGCCTTTGCTTATCTGTTCATTTTGAATGATGGTATTGGTGTCATGGTTTGATCCATCCTGTTCTAAGGGACACGGGCATTGTATGCCTATATGGAGCAATTAGCACTTTCCCCACTTTCATATGTGTTTTTGTAATGACCAAATCAACTAGAGTTTAGATATATTTTTCTCATAACTTGAACAATGGTGTTTCCAAATGATAGGCAACAGATGGTGCGTCGCACATTTGGTCATTTAGTTTTTTATGATTGTAAGTTCTTAGTTTTTCGTGGGGTACACCGATTGTGGTACGCTAGGAACACCCACCACAACAGGCGCGGCAGAGCGCTCCTCGCTCCCTACCTAGTATTTATTTGTTTCATGAGAGAAGATGGATGCATAGAATTTGTATGATTGTTTTTGCTATTTAATGGTTGTTACATTCCGTTGTTTTTATGATTAACTAATTGTCGATTGCTTGTTGCACATGACATGATGCTGGAACCCCCATGACCCAGACAGGAGTAAGCAGGGCCTAAACTAGACCCTGAGGCTTGGGTCAAGGGTGAGGCGTAGACAAAAGTGTGTTTCTATGCGCCAGGCATTAGGATGTTCCCTTACTCCCAATTGCAATCCCTAACCTCGAGCCATATTATAACACTTAGCGTGTATTTAGATGATTGGACCAAGCCATCCAGGGGATGGTCATTCACCTTTTATAGTGTTTGGTTGGGTGGCCAGTGGATAAAATGGCTAGGGCATGGGAATATTCCTTTAGATCCTAAATGAGCCGATCCAGTTGAAATCAGTTGGATCGAGCGATCCAGCTTTGTTCGTGTTCTCATAGGTGTGCGTTGCGATTTTTTTAACTCTCGATTTTATTTAAAGGAATAAAAGTGATTCAAAATTCTAAACATTTTTATTAGTAAACTAAACCTCACTAGCGATCTATTTTAATTGGTTTGATTAAAAAGCACGAGCCAATATTTAATTAATTTTTTCAAAGAAACCTACTTTTGTAATTTCTAGTAATTTTTAATGGCTCAAATAAATAAATAAAATCTGAAAAAATTCACTAATATTCTTCTCGTGTGATGTACTAATTAATAAAAATGTTTTCAATCCTAGGTTGTTTGGTGAAAAAATGAATCTTTTGTAATGTTCTATTTATATGTATTTTTATCATTTCATGTGACATTCTCTTTTTAATTTAATTTAAATTTAAACAAATTCAAACATACATAAATTCATCCAAATATTTATAGAATACATATAAATATGAATGAATCATCATATCCAATCTAATCCCACCAATCAAACAGAAAACTAGTTCATCCTATCCGCTCTAATCCCACCAACCAAACATAAAACTGGCCCATCTCATCTATTCCAACTAAATAAAAAATTGTATTATCCTATCCAGAAAAATATGAATGGCCATATACTATCCGAATTCGTTTACAACCAGACGCACCATTATTATTTTTTGTTATACTAGAACAGTAATGATGAGGTTGCTTGAATGTAGCCTTTTCGGGGAAAAAAAATCAAAAAATAGGCAACATAAGCCACCATATTTCCTAAAATAGATAACATAGCGGTGTATTTGTAAATTTAGCACATGTATTCAGCCTTCAAACACCAAAAAATCGATTTCGGTATGCAAGGCACCGAAAAATTATGGGCTCGCCTGTATGCTGAATACAGGCCGGGTGTGGTGCTCACGTCCCTTTACATCGCATCAGTCTGTGCTTTCGCTTTCACTTTTATCTTGTCAGTCCCTTCACGTCGCGTTTTGTCCTCACGGCTTTTAGCCCCTATGCTGTCGTGTTTTGCTATAATATGAGAGCAGGGTGGTAAGAAGCCGCAACATGAGAAGAGAGGAGACAAGCAGCAAAGGGGGAGAGGAGAAGCAGCGCGAGGCAAGGAGGAGCAACAGCGCGAGGACAGGAGAAATAGCGAGGTAAGGAGTAGAAGTAGCATGAGGAGAGGAGAATCAGTCGGAGGCGAGGAGGAGCAGCAACGCGAGTTACAGTAAGTACTTAAATTATGTATTTAATTAATACTTATAGCAATAATAATAATTAGAGTAAGTAGGTTGTTTAATTCATTCAATTATATTTGTTTAATTATTTGCTTAGTTTTGACTATATGAATTTGATTATTTGCTTAGTCAGTGTAATAGTAATTAGCGTGAATTTATATAACAGTAATTAGTATGAATTTGTATAATACTACCTCTGTTTTCGTTTACTTGTCACCATTTTTTATTGTAGCAATTTTGACCTTACGTTTTTCCTACGAAAGGTTTATAAATACCTAAATTTTCGTATCATTAGATTCATCGTGAAATATACTTATTACTATTATATACTTTCAAGTATTCGTAAACTTTTTGTAGGAAAAAACGTAAGGTTAAAATTGTTATAGTAAAAATATGGTGACAAGTAAAAAAAAGGGTAGTAGTAATTATTTGTTTAGTCAGAGTAAGTAGATTATATAATAGTAATTAGCTTGAATTTGATTAGTCAGTATAATTAGATTATTTAATTAGTTTAATAACATGATGACCTAGGGGTGACACTTTGTTCTAATGATGACGTAGGGTGATGGTCTAGTGCATGCATTCTCTTCATAGGTGTAAGTAGAGTGTCGGTGCAATGATAGAAAAGAGAGAAAAAGAAAGGAAAAAAAATAAATTTTTGAAAGATTAAAGAAACTTGGGTTGTACAGAAAGATTCGATTAAAATCACAATGCACCGAATAATTGTCAAGAAATTTTTTTAATTAATAGTGGTGTGCGTCTATTCAATTAGTATTTTAATTCAATCTATTAAAATAGTGATATGCACCGAACAGCTGCATGACTAGAGAGGTGGTTACGGATGGGATGGGATGGGATGCAATGAGAATGATGGATGGATAGTGGTGTAAGCATGTTTAATTAATATTTTAATTTAATATTAAATACTAATCATTTTATTTGAATTCAAAATTGATGATTTAATTAGTATTGTTAATTACTTAAATATTTAGCATGGTTAAGTACTGTAATATTTAATTTACATTATTAATTTATTTATTATTTATCGATGGACGTAATTAGTTGTGTATCATACATACATCTAAATAGTTATTTTATTAGATGTACATTTGTTTAGCATATACAGTATAACTTTCTATATTTATTATGGAGAATGTACCTTAGTTTTGCACAGGAGGCTCGTAACAATTCAAAACTTCCAGCACATAGGGAGTTTGATTGAGGTACTTAATGACCTAGATGGCCTGAAATCACATGTTATGAGATTTTTGCATGTAAACCAGCAATCTCATACTATTGTCTTGGAGGGTGTGTGGTGACGGCTTGTTCCAAACAGCTCGGTCGTTGTCTATACGTTGTTCGAGATGAGAATGAACAATATATGGGCTTTGTACTCACACAAGACATTGGAGGAGAACTTTGTTATGGGAGTGTATGTAAACATAGTGTCACGACTGGTGCAAGGTGCTACAGTGACTACCATAGAAAGATCAGGCCAGCAGGTGATGCATGAACAGGATGGAGGGTATGTTGGGGAGGGCAGTTTCGGTAGAGAGGGAGCTAGAGTGAACCCTTCTGAAGTAGACGCAGGATGCATGGATGATGAAGCCGGTGCTAGAGTGAACCCTTCTGAGGTAGATGCAGGATGCATGGATGATGAAGCTGGTGGTAGCAGGGATGAAGAAGCTGCTGACAACGATGACCCGGTGCCAACAATCTAGTACTTTCGTGGTGCTGGGCTGCTGAATTGTGACGTTATTGAATATAACACCTTATCTAACTGGGGATACTAGAATAGCGACATCCAACTCGGGCAATAGTTTCATAATAGGGGAGGTTATCCACTTTATTAGCAACTATGTTGTAATGACAAGAAAGGACCACAAGTGCGTCCGATCTAACGCTACGGAGTATGAGGTCAGGTGTATGAAGCACATGAATTGTCCTTACTTCGTACGTGCACATAAGCCGAAATATGAGAATAATTTTGTGATCAGTAGACACACCTCACATACATGCAGTGAAGAGGCTATTAGGAATATAAGTCACGCCATTGATGCGAGGTTCGTAGCCTAACTCCTCATCACCCTTGTTGGTATGAACATTTATTTGTTGCCAAAATCCAATATAGAGGAGGTGTAGATTAAGATGGGTATGCTGATCAATTACCACACCACATGGCGAACGAAGTAGAAGGTGTTGAAGATGCTGTTTGGAAGCTTCGAGGAATCTTACAACTATGCTTTGAGGCTACTACAAAAGATTGATATGATGAATCCATGGACTCTGTGGGACATGACGGATGAGCCGATCAAGCTAGATAATGGGTCATACAACACCACTGACTGATACCTCATTAGGATATTCTGATCCTTCAGACATTGCAGGCCAATTGTATGCGTGGAAACCACATTTCTTAGCAGCAAGTACCATTTTTTAATGGCAAGTAACCATGGTACCCTTATGGTACCATAAAGCTTTTAATATATTCTAATTTGTTATTCACCTACTTATTGAACCATGTAGCTTGAAGTCATTATCATGGCTCATGGTGGTCTTTCCCGAGCTTCTTCAGCAGCGGTACCATGAGAACCATAGGTGACGGATGATTTTCACATGGCCATAGGTACCACGATTATATGTGTTTTTAATTGCCATGATAATTTGCTACTAATTCAATACATGTATTGGATACCTTTTGCAGTTGCTTCCATTGCGATCCTGGAGTGTCCATCCGATTAAGGAGTTAGACCATCGATTCCACGAACCACTCACATAGGCAGGACTGCTACCTTTCGCTCTTATGATGGCCGGAGCTCCCATGGTGGGTGGTGGCACGACACCTCTCCCACCAATTGAGAAGCCACTGCTCATAGGTCTTGTCGACCGGTGGTATTCTGAAATGCACATGTTCCACTTTCCATTTGACGAGATGGCCGTAACATTGAGGAACGTGGCCATTCTGGCCAGGCTACCAATTAGGGGCGCCCTGTTAGTAGTTTCACGACCAGTAAAGGAACGGTGAAAGGGTTACATTGAGGGTAGGTAATTATTTGTTATGTAATACACTTTAGATATTGTAGTGCTATTCAAGCTTCATAGACCCTCTGCATCTTGAAGGTTTTATGTGTAATATGACAAGAAGGATGTTGGCCTCTCCATATCCTAGATTCATGGGATGCCACAGTTCGGTCCATGCCCACCGGATGCGGACAAGACTACAGTTATACAACACTATGAGGTGTACTTGTACGTCGTGCTGGGAGGCATCATGTTCTGCAACACGACAGGCGATTATGTCATCCCCCATATTGTATGGTTAGCGAGTCAGCTTGTGTTACGTCCTTATAAGCTGACATCTTACAGTTGGGGATATGCTCTGCTGGCTGCCACCTACAGAAGATTGTGTGATGCAACCCAATGATCAAAGAAAAAGGGATCTGTTATAGGCTGCCTACACCTCTTATAGCTATGGAGCTGGGAGTACCTCCCTATTTGTCGGCCTTAGGTGCTCAAGAGCTACTATCCTGTCTCCATCTCCGATGGCATTGCAGATGACATGAGGTCTACAATGGGGTATCTGTGGATGCATGCCAGACTAAGATGGAGTCCGCAGCAAGAACATGGTAGCTACTCCCGGGTGATCAGTGATTTGGATGTCCTTAGCGTCGATCTCGTGGAGTGGGATCCATGGCGTATAGCACGAGTGGACGAAATTGCGACTGGATGGCTCATCGCATCATATTATTGGTGTGACTCAGATTTATGGATGACCAGATGCTTATTATTGTATATGAACAATATGGAAGTTTATTCTACTGAGCGTGTACAGAGACAGTTTGAGTACCGACAGGTGATGCCAGTACCTCCCCCATGAGACACTGGTTGGGTGCACGAGTAAGTGTGTTATTGTATATAACATTTGTATCTTAGGTGATCCATGTTAATAATTTATAAGTGTTTATGTCACGTATAGGAGGAGCGCACAAGGGGTGGAGGCATGTGGGACTGGGCATCCGTGAATGCCGAGCACCTACAGAGGTGGACGGAGTTAGCCACGATGGATGTCATCGTTCTTGCTGGACAATATGATGACGCAACATACTGAGAGTACAGTCCACACACGCGTGCCACCTTACTCAGCGGACTTATAGAATCGGCCCTCAGACCCTTCCCCGAGGATCGTTCCCACCTTCTTCATGTTGCGGTAAGTAATGTGATACTTTTAATAATTTTTATTGATTAAACTTCTGTATTACTGACATGACCCTCATCTTATACAGACCGAAGAGGCGTACGAGATGCATATGCAGGTGGAGCAAGCTTGTGGAGAAGCAAGCGAATCATCAACGCGGAGGGATCAGAACCCTCTCCAGGACGACATAAGGACGAGAGGGTCCCGCTTCCTGTCTGCTATACGTGGTCTAGTTGGTTGTGCCCTGCATTGGAGGGGATATGACCTACCAGCCATGGACCTGTCTCGTGCCTCCTACAACAGGCGCTCATCCAGTGCCCATGACGAACCTGTTCGGGCACAATCGCGAGAGGCACCTTCGGCTTCGGAGTATTGCGAGGAGTGCATGCAGGCTCCTGCGCCCGAGTAGTGTACACTGGGTTCATAGGCTCCACAGTGGACATAGCCTCCTCAGAATACGCTGACACCTCTGCCTACAGCATCGACTCGTCATGAGGATGTCGTTGACTGCACACAGCAGACGTCTGACTAGAGTGGCAAGCATGATTTTGACTGGGATGCTACAATGCAAGTCACCAACTTCACCGAGCTCCTTGGCACACAGTAGCCCTAATATCCCGATGCACTTAGGGGTTCATAGTGGTACCAGCAGAGCAAACCTCCGGCACACCGGACTCTGTCGAAGCACGTTCTAGGGACGTCCACACTGTCGCATGAGTATCCTTCTTCATGGTACATGCAGGGCAGAGTTAGTGGGGCGGGATACACGTTCGGTGAGGGTCCCATAGGCAGGATGATGATTATAATGAGTAAGGGAACACATGGCAGGGGGCAACGCAGGCCGCTGGGATCAAGGTCATACACCCACCAAACACGTACACTCCTGGGGATTGTGTGCAGCGTCGGCGTCATTGAGTCGCTAGTGCAGTTGTTCGATGCACTTATACTTATTAATGACACATGTATTATTGACTTTATTGTTGTAGTTATTCCTATTATGTATTATTCATTGTGTTATTAATTTAATTATCTTTAATTGATGTAATATTTGTCAAATAATTCTGGCATATAACTTTATTTTTTAGTTATTTATTAAGCTTAGTTACATATTAATTATGATATTTAATACTTGTTTAATGTTTTTTAAATAATCAAGGATTCGTACTTTGGTGCAAAGCCATAACGTTGCAGTGAAGGATCAATAAATCTATGGTAGAATCTTCAAGTATAGGCTTTCTATGGACACCTACAACAATCCATATAGCACTTAATACCTTCTTGCAAGTTGTGCATGAAGGGAAGGATGATCCCTTCAAGGAGAACAACTTAATCCATGTCATTGTCAAATTGCATGTAAGACCCTTCTGTTCTGCATTAACCGCTCCACTCAAATATGTAATTACCGAGGACCTTAGGGCCCTCTTGCACGAGCAGCATCAAACGTATCTCAGGGTGTGCGAACTGGCCGATCATCCTTCTGTTCTAGGTTTCTCTATGAGGCAAAAAATGATAGTGATGTTGCTCAACCAGTATGCACCCCACATTCAGGTTCGTAATTTTCTATGCGCTCACCCCACTTATCTTTTTTTCATTGATTCAAATGCTCCTCTTTTGTGTTAGGTGTTCCCGGAAGATGCACAGTTGATCAACAGAGACATCACAAACTTCTTGGTGATGTATATACTCTTCGATGAGGATGTCATGCTTGATTCATGTAGAAGACGACGACGATCATCAAACCTAAGGGGTACAAGAGCACCCTCTACTACTCATCCAGAAAATGACGATGATGATGAGGATGAGGATTTAATGCCCTCAATGCCTCAACGTTTCAGTAGTAATATAGGAGAAGGTTCAATGATTACTATAAGAGGACGTTCATGCACCACATCGGAATGGCGTACAACCGACAAGGAAATAGGACATGCTACTACCGTGATAGCTCAAGATGACGATAATAACGATGACTTTATGCCACAACGACCCCTCACTCTGAGGCCTCTATCTCCGAAGAACATTGATGACCCTGAAAATGATGGTGGATTTGTTGGTACCCAGCCTTACAACTTCCCATTACCACCTCGGAGACGACAACTATATTACCCTGATAGCATTGACTGGCACAGCTAGCATTCTTCTGCTAATTTGCGTCGCCACATTCCTCCGTCATATTGAGATGATCTAGGTATTCAACATCTATGCACTATGCAAATGCTAGGTATGACTATTTATTTTGTTACCTTTCCATTTCATTAGTTCAGTTTGATGGGTATATGGTTAGTGTCTTATATTAACGTACTATGTTACCAATTATTTGTGAACTTTATGTCTAATCAATGTGATGGTAAGTTTATTATATTAACGTACTATCTAAGCACAATTCTTTCCAACATATGAAAAATATTTGTGAATTCAGGCTTTAGACACGCCAATGCTTATGCTAGTATCCTCTTATGACTAATGTTGTAGCATGAGCACCTTAGGAACTGATATAGACTGGGGTTGTATCACTAGCACCTCAGAGACTAACATTAATTGCAGCTCTAGCTTTTTGTATGAATCGTTCAACCTCGGGCTATGCTTGCTTTAGGATGAATGCTTAAAGTAGGTTTTGACTTTAGATTGAGATCAAATGGATAGATGTTACTTCTACACCCACTCAAAATCAACAGTTTTCACATGTAATGCTTTCATAGGATTCTATGCCTCCATTATAGGCAACAATAACTCATTTCTGAACTTTTGAAAAATGAAATGACCACACCAAGTAACAACTTTCACAGGGAACCTCTGCCAAGCATCAATGCCATAATTTTTCCAGCTTTCACAAGGAATCCTATGCTCCAGCCCCCAGCCAAGCCTATGTACTCAATCCATGCACCAGCCCCTAGCCACCATAAATAACCTCACCCTTATCTATAGATAGACTACTCCCTCCTCAGCTTTCTCAACTGTAATATCTTCCTCAGCTTCACCAAACTCACCCAAAAAATATTGGGGGATTTTCATCCCCAAGGGGTCAAACCATCGATGTGCTTCTGTGATGACCCTTGCAGGCTTCGTGAGTCTCAGAACATCTCCTATAAGTATGGCCTACGCTTCTTCATGTGTGCCAACTACCAGTACGATAAGTCTTGATATAGATCATACGAGTACCCACCAATATAGTAACGTATATCACTAATATGGCACTTTCCGTACGATTTCATGCATTGTCTTACTAATCTCCCCTCTTGTTTCATTTGTCCAGTCCCCTCCACCTATCTGTGACTTTATGGAATAGCTGGACATGGAGCAAAATGTGCACCAGGCGGTGACTTGACATGAGCATGCGGTGGACGAGGAAAGCGTACGAATACTAGGAGTACAACAACAGGAGGAGGAACAACAGCTCAAGCGTCAGGAGGAGGAGCGTATGAGGAAGGCAGTGAAGGAGCGCACCATGGCTGAGGCATGCGAAGCAGAGAGGGAAAGAAAATAGGAGAGAGCTCGTCGCGCTAAAGCGAAGGGCACTGATACCCTACGAAAGGGCAAATATCTTAGGTGCACTCAGTAGAGAGCATCTATTGTAACCCGGTCTATTTTCATTCCCTAAGGCATGTTTGGTTTAGTAGCGACACGCTATTAAGTTAGTCTTTAGGCGTACCGTACATGCCAATGTTTGTTGCCGTCATCTCTTTATGGTTAGGATTCATTCGCGCGGCCACGAAAAACTCCATATCTCATATAATATTTATCAGCATATGTAACCTCTATACCGGGTTACATGATAATCGTACTTCACAACTATTATTGTTCGATAAATTAGAATTTGTATCATCCCAACGTTACTTCACTAAAAGCTACCTACACAAATACATTAAATGAATGATAAAATATTGATAAAATTACGTTCAAACAAATTTACACAACCTCACTCATCCAGTTCTTTTCTTTATTTATTCATTTATACCTTGATGAAACAAAGTTGTGCTACTGCACTTTATTCAGCCTCACTATCACCATTAGGTATTGCACTCTATGAAGAGAGATGACACAAAATGACACACACTCACTTATTAAGTTTCTTTATTTATTTATTCGTTTGTGCTCTAATAAAACAAAGTTGTACTATTGTACTTTATTCAGTCCCGAAATGGCACACAATAAGACGTGTCATGAGCGATGAAACGGCATGGTCGGCCCGTGTGCAGCATCTCAGGTGCCAAATACAGTACTGTGCACCATATTCGATACCTGAGATGCTGAATACAGGGCATTTTCGGCACCTCAGGTGCCGAATATGGCACCATATTCGGCACCTTAGGTGCCGAACACAAGCTGAGCCAATCGTTTATCGATGGCTCAGGTACCAGAATCGATTTTTCAGTATTTGAGATGCTAAGGGTCTGTTTAGCAGAGCTCTCAGAGCAGCTTCCCGACTGGAATCAAGGGAAGCTCTGCCAAACAGCAGCTTTCAGTTTTTAGCTCTCTTAATGGAATCCGTGGGAGTGATTCTCTGAAATGAATTAAAAGTTGGGGAGTTGAAAAAAGCAGCTTCCCCTGATTCACTTCCCGCAGAGAATCACTTCCTCCATATATTTTATTTTAGAGAATCACTTTCAGCCACAGAATCACTTCCTCCAGAGAATCACTCCCCGTAGAGAATTTGAATCAGGGAGAGCTCTACCAAACGGACACCAAATATATGTGCTAGATTTGCAAATACGCCAATATATTGTCTATTTTGATAAATACGGTAACATTTATTGCTTATCTTTAGATTTTTTGCCCTTCTCTGACGTAGAGATCCTGGTTCACGGGAGTTTTCAAATTGCTTATCTTTAGATTTTTTGCCCTTCTCTGACATAGAGATCCTGGTTCACGGGAGTTTTCAAATAAGCTAGAAGCCGAAGTTAGGGCGTTTGGCCGAGAGTGGCTTAGTCTTCGCTAAGTGTGAAGCTGGAATCATGTTAAATGATACCTAAGCTAAAGAGAGACAGAGTTTACCTACTGATTTAGATTAAATAGTGGGAAAGAAGTCATGCAAGTGGCTCAATGTCATAGGTCTGGACTTCTCTGTATTGGATCTCGTCTATGCATCATTGAGTCCTGGGTCCGGGGTGGGGAGCGTAATGGTGCTTCTATGCACCAGGGATGGGGAAGTTCCTCTACTCCCCACCAGGGATTATTTCATTGCCATTCCTAATGCCAAGCCATATCAAAATGATATTGACGGGATCGCTCGAAGCTACCCTTCTCATGGGCATTTGACTGAGTAGCCAAGTCAAATGATACCTAAGCTAAAGAGAAACACAAAAAATTTACCTGCTTGTTTGCCATGAACAGTGTGTATTGTCTGGGGTGTGGGGCGCGGGGAGCGGGGGGGGGGGGGGGGGTTGTACAAGTGGCTCAGATGCCATAGGTCTAGACTTGTTTGCGTTGGATTTTGACCTACTTCTTACTGCTGTTACCTTTAGTCCCAAATATAACGTCTATTTAGAATTCTGGTTGGTCAAACCTTTTTAGTTTTGATTATCAATATTTAAAAATTGCATAGATTGGTAACACAAGATTTTTTTGAAAAGATGATACAGGGCTTGCCGATTTTATTAGAGAAGAAAGAAAGCAAGACAAAACAAAAGAAAGAATCTGAAAAATGATACAGCAGAAGGCCCCCCGCGCATTGCAACTGGGCACAGAAATTCCAAGCGACGGAAAGCAGCAGAAGCTCGGAACAACAATAGAAAACAAAAACGCTAACACTAGAAAGGACACTAATCAACCGAGCATTACTACGGTTATCCGGTGTTACTAGTTTTATCATGTTTAAACTCCCAATGTTCTTATATTTGTGATAAAGGGAGTAGAAATCAAAACTGCCATGAATGCATTGTTGGCTCCACCATTAACTGTCTCCATTAAGATTTTCCAACATCTTGTGTGTTCCTAAACTAAGAGCAAGTACATTAGTGCAGTCTTATAGTCCGTCTTATAAATTGATACGTAATTTTAAGACGAATTAACAAATAACCCCTACAATCAGTTGTCTGTCCATATGTCTCGTAGTAATCCCACAACCACTTAATTTGTGCATGGAATAAATAAATATTATAAGTTGCATGATAATGACAACTCGTATAATGACGCGAGAGTAGTCTCGAAGTTCTAAATTTTAGCTTATAAGATGATTGTTTGTGAAACAATGACATCTTTCTCTCTCCTCCATGTCACTTAAAATTCTATGTGATATTATATGATACGGCTAAATTCTATGTGATATTATATGATACGGCTAGCGTGTACCAATGTACTTGCCCTAAATAATAGTACAAACAACTACAAGGAGCCTGCATTTTAGAAAGAAAAAAAAAGAGAAAAAGAACTACCAGTACCACCATCATGAAATCATGATTTCAGTATCTCTACCTCTATTATTTAAAAAATACGTAGTGGTCGTTATAAAACAGACAGGACGTCTTACCACCCCTCAATCTCTTTTCCTCTGACAGATGGGCCCCACACCCTTCTCCCTGCTCTATCCCCCATCCTTCCTCGCCACACCACACCGTCCACGATACTCGCACTCCAAACCCTAGCCCCCATCATCGGTGTCACAGAGGAGAACGATGAAGCGGAGGACGTCGTCACCTAATCTAGGGTTCTGCACCCTTCGAGGGGAGAGAGGGGGGGAGGGAGGCTATGCTATGAGATCCACTGGGGAGCACACCGTCGTCGTCTCCACTGGCACCGGGGAGCCATCGCAGCCTCACTTGGCGCCCCAAGTAGGCAGCCGCACCCCTCGATACCATGCCGCAGGGCCCGCACGTGGATGCGGCAGGGCCAAGGTCGTGCAGGTCGATACTTCTAATGGGCGGCGCCCGGGTCAACATGGAGGCGGATGCGTCTGCGACGGGGATGAGCCAGTCCTGCCCCCTGGTGCCTATGCCGAGCCCCCGGTGGCGCCGATGGCGAGAGTGGGTTGCGGGACTGTAGGGAGGCGGTACTTTCAACCTCACTAGCCTGAGTAGGCTATGGAGGAGGTCATCTAGGCATTTACTGGCATGAGGGGTTGGAAGCACGTCACGGTCGTTGCCTAGCAGATGAAGGCTATGACTTCGAGGACCTATAGGCCAATCACAACGAGGAGGAGTTGGTCTTTGCCGCCATATATGGCTGGATGCAACTCGACAACCCGTGCACCATATGCTCAACCGTATGGATGAGTCCTTCGCGTGCTACCCATCGATCCATATGGCCACACTGGGCGAACGCTCGCCGAAGAGACCTATAGGTGATCATTGACTTCATGATCTAGATCTCTCCTAAAGTACATGCCACCTTGTTAGTACCTTTATAGTGGTGTTAAGAATGATTTCATATGCTTCTCTGAACACATGATGTAAATGAACTTGCAAGGATATTTGATGTTCGAATGCACCACTGTTTCCATTGTATGATTATCGTAGGCATGATTTGAAGGTCGATTTCTTGCTTCTGGATGCTACTTTGTTCCTTTATAGCAAGCCTCCTCACTTTGCACTGATCATAACTAGACATTAATGCCTGAATGTGGGCTGGCGCAATACATGGTACTGCTCTTGACCTGGCCATCAAACTACATAACAGGTACATCAAATGATCACTTCATGTCTAACTCTAAATATTTGTTTGGCTTGATAGTTAGACTTTGTCGCAAAGCATGTACTATTTTTCCCAACACCTAAGAAATGCCACTAATCATACTATTCACAGTTAAGACATTTATCATTTAGGTTGATTCGAGTAATAAATTCTTGATTCTTCCATTTTTCTATGAGGAGCAGATATGTACTAATTTGATCATTTTCTTTTTCAAAACCAATCAGCTAATTGAAGGCTTGAAGCTAAAGTGTGACAATGCATATCTCTAGATCATGTCTCATTCAAACTTATGTATGTCCTGGTTATGTCACCTTCTATGGTGTGTTAATATGTTCATTTTCGTGATGTATTCCTGATATAGGTGAAGTCGTAAGCTTTCAAATAGTTTGTTTGCCTTCATGTTTGTCTCTTTGGTGCCACGCAAGTCTATTTCAACTAACTGTTATATTTTGGACCCTTGCTTTGAGGCCAAATGTTTAAGCATCTCTTGTCAACAAGCATACATGAGAAAGTAACAGGTATACACGTACCATTGCTTATAATTTCATATTATGCACTCTGAGAATAGATAATAATGATCTTTGGTTTAGCTTGCAACTTTAAACTTTTGTCTTTGTAGGATTGCTACCAATGAGTGAAATGACTTAATCTCATGATATTCTCATGACTTAATTCTAATTATTAGTGGACATGGTTGGTGCATGTGCACAAACTTTCTGATTGGTTATAACTAGCACTATTATTTTCTATTCCCACTAGCATAACACGATCTCCTTTGTGTGCGCAAATGATTACTTCACGTGTGCGTAAATCTTATACTGTTCTCACTGCTTGCAGCTGTTTGTCAGTGATACTGAATTGATCAAAGTGTAACTGATGAGGGCCCTAAGGAAATCAATAGTCTGGTAGTAGCTCGCTTGTTCTGTTGAAAATATTCAAAGGAAGGATCAGTTTTGTATATGCTAGCTTACTATGTACATCGCTGTGGAGCAGGCAATCCATGTGCGGTGCAAGCTAGGACGATATGCTTGTGGTAGCTGGAGATGACCTCTCATACCGCCCATATTTGTTGTTCGCAGTGATGCCTGGTTGTCATCTGATGATTTGATTTTAATTTTGTTTATGCTATTAAGAGTCAACTCTCTCTTTTAGGCTAGGAACTAAGGACAATAGAAGAATGTCTTTTTGATAAATTTTGATGATGTTGGTGCTCCTGAAACCAGTGGCATCAACAAATTTCTTTTTATCTTTAGTCATCTATTCTTGTAGCTTAGCATAATATGTCAAACTTGAGCTAAATCGTTGATTTATTTTTGTAGTTTAGCATATCAATTTTGAGTAAATTTTATTTTTCTTTACCCATATATTCCTGGAGCTTAGCATAACATGTCAAAATTGAGATAATTTCTTATTTCTTAACCTTAGCCTTTTGATTGCTTAACCACATTCTCATTTACTAAGTTCCATTCAAAAAACTTCTCGTTGCTAACCTGATAATAATTCAGAAGTATAGTATGTTCTACGACTTTTGTACTTGCATGGGAGAAAGCAGCTGCCATCAGTTGGGGCACTACATGAATAAATGGTTGATTATTGCAGTACTTCATCAGAACAAAAATAACATGCATATTATTAATTGTCTTACTGGCTACACTTTGCTACAAAGCACATACTGAGTGTCAAAACAACTTAGAAAGCTACTAATCCTAGCTATTAATAGTTTAACACATTCAGATTTATTCGAGCAATAGATTATGATAAATTACAAAGACCCAAACTTCAGCGTTGGCTTGTTGCCTATCTTCACCACCATGATAGCCATCATGATCACACAGAAACATTGTGGTTGACTACGGTTGAGTGCTACCTATTTAGTGATGGTTGTCACTCTGAATTCCCCTTTAGGACAAGCTTTATCTGATATACATGTGCCATTGCTTAGAGAGTTTTAATTAAGTACATATATATGTCCTTTTTCAGGGGCTCGTCCATTGATAGTAGTTTGTCAAAAAAAAAAAACAACGGTTGCAACGATATCGAAGGTGACAACATAGGCAGAAAAGGGATCGACATGACTATGCGTGAAAATGGGACAAGAATGGTAACACAGGCAGTGAAGGGGTCGACGACTGTAATTGGTAGTCACAAAAAGTTAAATATAAGTAATTTATGGCTAACCTGGTACCAGACAGTAACTTGTGTATCATGATTTATGGATTTAATGGAGGAATGCACGATAAATTGTTCAAGCTTATGGGCAAATGGATTTGTAATGTTCTTGTAGATATGTTTAAGTCAATTTCAAGGTTGGTATGCATTGATGGCCTATGCAAATGAGAACTGTGATAACAGTGTTGGATGCGGTGTGCCATAATAAAATGTCTAAATGCATGTGTCAACTACATTATATTGATTTTAGTTGTGGCTACAATTATAAAATGTATTGATTATTGGGGACAACAGCTACCAAATCATATCTCAGTTTTGAAATAGAGACATTTCATTAGGAATTAATACCAATTCGAATATTATAGTAGGATTTCAGGAGGTGCGTATGTTTCACCCAGTAAATAATAATATCTCATGAAAAAATTTAGCTTCTATTATGATGCAAGGATATTTAACTAGTATTATCAGAAACGTAATTAATACACAACTATAACAATATCTCAAGATCCTACGACCAATAAGTCAGTGAGAGGTGAATCATAATCCCATGTACCACAAACAGCATACTGGATAAAACAACAGTAGACAATATTACCCATCGCATCTGCCACCTGTAAATTATACTCTTCAACGTAAAGCGTCAGTCGTCGTCGGCGAAGTCAGGCTCCCGAGGCTTGGGCACAGGCATCAGGAGCTCCCGGGCGGCCCGCCTCGACCGCTGTCGGTGCACGCCGCGCAGGGCGTTGGCCGCGAACCGCGACACCAATATCGTGGTCTTGAAGCTATTGGACCTGCCTTCGTCCTCCTCCAGCTCCTCTTCCTCCCTGCGTCGCAGCTCGGTGGCCCTGCGCTTGAGGTGCCTTCGCCACGCGGCCTGGATGTAGGTGGCCGCCCAGGTGCGCCACTGCTGCGAGTAGAACCGGAACGTATGCTGCACCTGCTTGCTGTGCATGCGCCTGAACTGCCCCGTCACGAACTTAAGCTCCTCGGCGTGCAGCGCGAAGGCCTCGACCTCGGAGAGTGCCCTGACAGTGCGCGTGGACGACGGCAGGCAGACCCCGGCCTTGGGGTCGAGCGCCCACGTGAGGAGCTCCTCGCCGCAGAAGTCTCCCTCCTCGAGCAGGCTGTGGTTGAAGAAGCCCGTGCGTCCGCCGTCGGTGGTGATGCTCTCAAGGCTGCCGCGGATGATGAAGACCATCTGGTCGACGGGGTCGCCCTCCCGGATGATGTAGGTGTGCTCCGTGCAAAGGCTGGGCTTGAGGCGCTCGCAGATGGCATCGAGGAGGCGCTCGTCCATGTTGGCGAAAAGCGGCACCTTGCAGACGAGACCGAGGCAGAGGTGGCGCTTGATGTCACGGCGTAGGTCCTTGGGCAGGTTCTGGACGAGCGCCTCCTCGTCGACGCCGTGGGTATTGAGCCACTTGTACTGGTCGTAGCGGCGGACGCGCTCGCGGAGCTCCTGCGGCAGCAGGCGGTGGTGCATCCACTGCTCCGAGTCGCGCCGCTTGACGCGCATCTCCTCCAGCCGCACGGTTAGGGACTGGAGGTAGGTCTGGATGTTGCCGATGAGCATGGCCATGAGGATGAGGCCGAAGGTGGCGAGCGCGATGGAGAAGAGCGCCTCCCCAGTGTAGATGCTGGTCTTCAGGCCCTGGCCAAGGGTGCTCAGGTTGGCGAGGCCCCACCAGAGGCAGAAGAGCAGCTTGGAGGTGTTGTCTTCGGACTTGATCACCTCCGACACGACGGCGGGCGAGTAGATGCCGTAGTTGAAGGGGGTGGTGCCGTCCTTCTTGGGCTCGCACGTCTCGTTGATCACCTGCCGGGTGATGGTGCGCCACTCCAGGAAGCCGAGCTGCTTGTCGTTGCCGCAGTACATGTAGATGCGGTTGCAGCCCGGGAACTCGTTGCACGCGTTCCTCCAGCAGTCGCTCACACGCTCGATCGACAGCAGGTACCAGAACGCGCCGACGATCTGTTCATGAGCAATTTTGATGTGATCAAATGGTGATGCTAGCATGAATCGCTAGCTATTGCATTGCATGGATCAATCCTTACGTGGCTGGCGAGCATGTACCAGAGGAGATAGTAGGCGGCGCCGGCGTAGGCGGTCTCGGCGAAGACGCCGCTGGTGCGCTTGAGTTCCGACGAGAGCGGGTAGATGCGCACCAGGCGTGGGACATACTGGATGAAGACGATGAAGAGCAGCGCATCCTTGGTGGCCAGCACGGCGGTACCCTTGGGCCGGTGCAGGAACTTCCAGATGACCACCTGCGGGAGCGGGAGCACGGAGAGGAGGTCGGCGGCGAAGAAGCGGCGGAGGTACCTTCGCGCGATCTGCGCGGTGTCGATGACGAGCTCGCCGCGTCCAAAAACCCTGGAGGACGGCGCGATGTAGGCGGTGCGGAACTGCAGCGCGATGCGGCCCAAGAAGAAGAGGTCCACGACGGTGCGCACGACGGTGGTGGCGATGGCGAGCCACCGGTCGATGCCGACGCACAGGTTGCTTCCGCTCCCACCGTCGGTCACGACGGGCGCGTAGAAGAACATGGGGTCAACGGCGATGGAGACGATGCAGGAGATGAGGAAGGCGCGGTTGAGGCGCACCAGCAGCCGGTCCTGCGGGTCGAAGATGCGGCGGGAGGTGTTCTTGAGGTCCTCCTGGAACACGGCCGCCATGGACGCGCCGGCCCGGAGCGACCGCCCGATCGTGCGCAGCTGCGCGGACCCCTGCATGATCACGCCGCGCGCCAGCGATTCCGGCTGCGCGAACCGGCGCCGGGACGCGCTGACGCCGGCGCCGGCGCCGACGCCCACGTACTCGATCTGGAACCCCGACCGGGGGCCCCGGTCGACGCCGGCGTACGACATCCTGGGGCTCCCGCGTCGTCGTCAAGCCTAGCTACGAGCCAACGCGCATGCCCGATCAATCAGTACATCCATGGTCCACGCAATGCAATTACGTCAAATGCGTGCATTGCCATCGTCTCACCTTACGAACTTGTGCTTGCGGCCGTCGACGAACTGCGCCTCGTACCCGCCAAAGCCCAACACGTCGCGCCGGGGCAGAGGAAGCGGGAGCTGATTCGATTCGTCGTGTAGCCTTCCATTACATGCTCACTCGCGCTTCATCGCGGAGATTGTTACCAGTCCATCAGTTCCTCGATCTCTCCTGCGTCATACATTACCAAGATTAATTTCGACGCAGGGACTCGAAGATGCAGCACAATCAACAACAGGGCAGGGCGATGCTATAATCGGCAGAGGGACTCGATTCAGAACCATACTTGAATCGAAAGAATCCAAGTAGAAGAACAAATAATACGATTAATAGACATGAACCAAGATGCATCATGCGAGTTAGTACTACTATGAATCACCTGAGCAGTCGCGGTTTCTCCCAAATCACTGCAACAATCGAAACGGGCGATTAGGGAGAAGCAAAGCTTGTGTTCCTCGGCCCGTCGTTTTCCCCATTTTCAGTTCCCCATTGACGCACCACCCCACATCAATCGGGCCGAAACGCTCGGCCCAACCAGCCACCCAACCTAAAAAGGGCACCCGAGATCACCGTCCGATACGCCCTTGACTCCGCCCGCCTTTGACCCTCTCTCCCACCACCACCACCCGCCGCCGCATTCCGGCTGCAAAAAAAAAAAAAAAAAAAAAAAGCCCCTCCCAAAACCACACGGGAACGATGCCTCTGCTTCGGCAGCGGCGGGTCCAGGCGGCGCTGCTCGTGCCGGCGCGGGGCTTCCTGGAGGCGCGCGTGCCGTGGGCGCGCGACCGGGCCCTCGACCACGCGGTGGAGCGGGAGCGCCACCTCGTGCCGTTCCTCGAGACCAAGGACGCACTCCTCGTCTCCGCCCCGCCGCCGCACGCCGTGCCGCTGCACTCGCTGCCGTCCGCCATCCCCTTCCCGTTCCGCCCGCTCCGCTTCCTGCGGCTCTACCCCTCGGCGTTCGCGCTCTCGCCGCACCCCATCGAGGTCTCCCCAACCCACAGGCTTGCCGCGCTCCACGCCGCCGAGGCGCAGGTCGTCGACTCCACACGCCCCGACGCCGCCGACCGCCTGCTGAGGCTGCTCATGCTCGCCCCCTCCCGCGCGCTCCCGCTCCGCCTCGTCGCGCGCCTACGGCTCGACCTCGGACTCGCCCCGGACTTTACCAGATCGCTGCTCCCGCACTACCCGGACTACTTCGCGCTCTCCCCCGACGGCACTCTCCTCGAGCTCGTCTGCTACAGGAAGGACCTCGCCGTGTCGGCGATGCAGGCCTACGCGCAGCGCTCTGGCGGGTACAAGGTGGGCGACGCGCTCGCCTTTCCGCTCTCGTTCCCCCGGGGATTCGAGCTCGACAAGAAGGTACGCCAGTGGCTGGACGTGTGGCAGAGGCTGCCGTACATCTCACCCTACGAGGACGGGTCGCACCTGGCGCCAAGGAGCGACATCACGGAGAAGAGGACCGTGGCGGTGCTGCATGAGGTGCTAAGCCTCACGGTGGGGAAAAAGATGGAGAAGGAGGTGCTGGTGAAGCTTGGGGAGGCGCTGCGGCTACCGCCGGGGTTCAGAAAGGTGGTGGCTAAGCACCCGGGAATTTTCTACATGTCGCACAAGCTGAGGACGCAGACGGTGGTGCTCAGGGAGTCATACCGGAGGCACATGCTGATGGACAAACACCCGATGATGGGGTTAAGGTATCAGTACCTGCATTTGATGCATATGGGGAAAGAAGAGGCTGGTAAGGGCAAGGGCAAGGATCGTAAGGATAGTCGCACTAAGCAAATGATTGGGGAGGAATTCGGTGCAGAAGGGGAGGATGATGAAAACGAGGAGGAATATGACGATGAAGAGGATGAGGACGAAGTGGACGAGGAGGACATGGAAGCGGGTGTTGCTTCAGAGGATGCGGAGAGTGATGACGAGGACACAGAGAGCGAAGCTGAAGCAAGGCAGCTGGAGACTGAACAGAAGATACAGATCGCAAATTGAAACCGTTCTTCAAGATGATCTTGGAGGTGGCATGTCACTGCTATCTTGGAGGTGGCATGAACACCCAGGGGACACCGAGAACCAGATGTACAATCAACTCCCGTGTCAGATTGAAAACCTATTAGAAGATGGAGCATGTTTTTTGTTTGACCCGATTGTCAAGTAGTTAGTGATGTTTAAGTGCAACCATTCTTGTTCTATCATGGTGGTTTCACCTGAGTTAAACAGATATTGCTTCAGGTTTTGAGTATATCTAAGTCACCCATATTCGTATGACAAGCTTATACCTTAATTTTCTATGCTGATCTCTTGTTCAAGTTAAATGATGTTTGTCACAGCTATTTTTCTAGCCATATTCACATATTTACCCTCCATTATTCTGACTGAATTGTTTTGTATTAATGGCAAATCACTTAAGGCACTCTAGGTTCAGGGCGAATTCTTTGATAATACCAACTTGATACACCACACTTGTGTGTTCTATAGTTCTGTTGTCACATCCTTATAAAGTACACACATTTAAAATCTAGAGGCATCCTGAAGATCTACTTATGAGAACCTACAAATATGATAAAGAGTGATATGCATAAATATTAGTGGGATAGGGTTGTGATGGATATCTAAATTGAAATTATATCTTTTTGAAGAAAAACTAGCATTATTTATTCTTTGATGAGAACCAAAAAAAAAAAACTACACACAGAAGTCCTGATAAACCATTACCAATCATCTTAGGTTTTTAACAACAAATATCTGGTGATTAGTCTACACAACACCATAATACTCCTGGATCAATTCTGGCTCCATCTGTACAACTTCCTTCATTTCTATAAGGCACATTTCTGTCGGGCATGAACATTAAGGGTGTTACAGATTCAATAGAATGGTAGCGGGAAATGACCATTGTATTCCTGGTGATAGTGTCTTGGGAGTAAGAGATAGAAAGCTATTGCGTATCCTTACTTATAAATGTTGAAGAGAGGGAAAATAAGTGAGGGCAGATGAGAGCGGGTCTCTCTAAATTCGTATCCATGCCTTATTTTTGTTTTAGATCAGATTGAAAATGGAATTTAGTACCTCAAAGTTTCATTTGACTTAATCTTTCCTCCTGAACCGACTTTTGTACTACTGTTATCACAGATGTTAATGAGTAACTTTTAACTATTCTTTTTGCATATGCGCTTTATGGTGTTATTATGCCAATCCACATGAAAGCATTGAACACTTGCAGAATTCATTTCTTTTAATATAATCCTTTTGTTTCGAGTAGTATGTGTGCAAAGAGGAAAAATCTGGTGATAGAAAGATAACTACAATGCGTCTACTTTCAAATTTCAATAACAACATGACTTATTCGATCACGTACTACAAAAAGCAGGGTACTCTTGTTTAATTACCAACTAGCATATTCATTAACTGCATAGTAGGTATAAAGGAATAAGTTCATTTTACCCCCTGAACTTTTCGGAAAGTCCACATCACCCCATTAACTACAAAACCGGATATTTAAACCGGGTGAAATTACATCTTTAGGAGGATTTGAAGGGTGGTTTTGCTGACGTGGACTAAAATAAGAGAGGTTTTGCCACGTGGGTGACACATGTCAAATAGGTAGCACTTTTCTTGTCTCCCAACATATTTCTTCACCATATGTGTTGCCTATTGGCAAAATCATCTCTTATTTTAGTCCAAATTAGTAAAACTTACCCAATTTAGTAAGTCCAGGGGTTTAGATACCCGATTTTATAGTTCAGGGGGTTAAGTGGACTTTCTAAAAAGATATGGGTAAAATGGGATTATTCCTAGTTATGAGCTTACGCTATATAATGATGCTTGAACGGCACCAATTTTTCCTTGCTGCAAGGAATTTTCAAGATGTTTTTTTGTCAGCGATGTGGGATTTTAAGCAAATCTGTCCCTTAACTGTGAACATAAATACTGTATCAGTACGATCTTGCCTACATAACACCACATCCCAGACTTACCTACATATGGCTACAGCCAACACTACATTTTGGCTCTAGTTCATTTCAGCAACTGGGGCCTAATTAGGAGTGGTAAGACTTTAATCTAGCCTTGCACTTCGGCCTGTATGGTTAGCATGATGGGCCAAGCCCACTTTATACACTAGTAATGCTACATGAATGATTAAACCAAACCCAATTTATCAGACTACCAGTCCAATAAACCATGCCAATTGGACACAGTAATATACTAGCATTTTGGAAGGTTTACAGATGTTTAGTTTTAGAGAACCACAGATAATCCATGTCAGATGTAAGTTCCATTTGTTCCAATCCCTTCCTGAATTGATGTGGTTCTATTTTCTTTGTGTATCATACGCAATGCTCAGTTTCACCATGGTTCTATACAAGGGTAAGGACATGAAACAGATAACAATGGCTTGGATATTATTACGTAAATTGTTCATCCAAAACCTTATTAGACAAATATCTTTTACCGAAGTTATTGGATGGATGATGTTCACTGTGTAACATCTCTAGGAGAAAACCTACCTTCGGTCAATACACATGGTAGCTGGTGTTGGAACATGAAAACCGTATATAAGCATGCTTATTTACATAGCATACTATGAAATGTCATGTTATCAAATCCTCCCCCTAAATGTGCAGTGTCATTTGCAGAGAATTCTGATTAAACTTTGCTAAGTAGGCCTGCAAGTGGGCTTTACTGTATAACTGGCAAGGTAAGAAACGTCATGTTATCATCAATGCTATTTATTTAAACATATATTCTCTGGTGGAATCTCTTCATGTGACAACTTTTGTTGCATGTTTCCATGCCAAGGTTATGAATAACTTGATGGTAAAAATGAAAAGAAAAGGTGTTCCATTTGAATATGTAGTTTCTATACCAATAGTCCAAGACTGCTGCAACCAAATCAAGATATTGTGCTGGCTAGAGATTTCAGTGATATTCTTATTTTTTACAGTTAGGTAGTGTTGATACATACAGCAACCTTCCCTCAAAACACCATGTGAACTGTTGGGTGCTGCTCAGTCAGCTTGTGTTGTATATTCTGCTGAAGTTGAGTCACTGGCTTGAAGTGGTCCATATTCTAACTTACATGCCCAAAAAGCATTCAAAATGTTCTCTTCATGTTGCCTTTGAATTATGAACATTTGATTAGTAGAAGTGCTGATATGTACATTCTAATGTCTTTTATGTGGTCTCTTGTGTCTTCTCCTACATTTTTATAGACTTGATGGTGCGCTGATTTTAATGAATCTTTGTTTTCCTAGTTACTTCATCTAGCAATAGCACTGTACATTGTTTTGATTCTTACAATTCATTTTATTTCCATTGGCTAAGCTGAAAAAAAAAACTACTCTTTACTAATTGTAGCAGGGCCGTTTTAATATGTGGGTGAGTATCTTGGATAGGTTGGAGTTTTAACTGTGGATAATATATCTGTACACGCATGGTATTGAAGCTCGGTTTATTATTTTAGCTTCTGATTCAGTATCCTCAGATATCTGCACTTTCGTTGCCATTTAATTGCAGCCTTATATATACTGATTCTGTAACTGTGATTGTATATACTTATAGCTGTTCATACATGTTTTCTTGATTTCACCAGTTGAATACATAGAATGTCATATTTAAAACCTTTTCTTGGTGCTATTCCCAACTCTGCTGTTTCAGAACCAATACTACGAAAAAAAGTCACTTCAAATTGGTTGTTCCTTCTGTGTTTCTCTTTCCAGGTTTGTAGGGATCTGTTGAACTATCCTCCTGTGTTCACCAGTACCACTTAGCTTGTTTTCTCGGCCCTTTGAACTAATCTTTTTTTTTTTATTGTTTTTCCAGAGCAGCTAACGAAAGCACCAATTTTGAGGAAATAACAAATATGAAACCAACTGACATCTCCATCTGTCAAGTTTATTTATTTTGTTCAGTTTGGTCATGATATATAACATGGATTACCCTTTGGAGCACCAGATTCTTGGGCACAGCCATGTGACCAAGCACCAGACTTCTGGGGAGTAAGTAGTGGTGAGTACAAGTGATACTACCACTGTCGTCAGCGGATGGACAGTGAGCTCCATCTCCATGTGCAACTGCCTCGCCTCTAATATGAGCCAAGCACCAATGTCTGATTAGAGCATATTGGTGTGTCTCCCTGCGTGGATTCAAACACTCATGTCTTGCGTTGATCTACATCAATCGCTGAGATCGGTTCCGACAGGTATCTTAAGGTTTGTGTTCATGTCCTCCAAAATCTGAACATGACTGATATTCTGGTCCTAGAGATCCATGTCAAAGGTATCTACAAGTTTTGTTCTTATGGCTTCTGATTCAGGGTCTTCAATGCAGAAAGCTGTCCCTGTGTTGCCATCTCATTGTAGCCTTATATTATAGCGACTCTGTAACCGTGTGACTGTGTATACTGACAGGAGTTGGATACCTGATCATACACATTTTCATCATTTCACCAGTTGAATGTATAGCATGTCAGATTTTAAGCTTGTTCCAATTCTGCTGTTTCAGAATGAAAAAAGGCACTTAAAATTGGTTATGCTATTTTATTTCTCTTTCCAGGGTAGTAGGGACCATCTGTTCCATATCCTGACCTCTTGAACGAAGGAATGTGATATCATTCAGTGTTCAGCAGCACCACATTTTCTCAGCTTGTTTGACTGATATTTTTCATTGTCTTTTCAGGGTAGCTGGCAGAAACAACAATGCAGAGAGGTGATAACAGGACAGATGCAGAAGATGCCAGTCCAAAAGAAATGCTCACCTACTGAAATCTCCATCTGTCCTAATTGTTTCTTTCGATCAGTTGGGTAATGACATATGACATAGACTCCCTTCCGGAGCACCAGATATCCTGTCCTCACTTCCTGGGCACAGCCATGTGACTGAGCACCAGCATGTTGGGAGTAACTACTAATTGATACTGATACCACTACACCAGTGTCATTGGCAGAATGGACAGTGAGCTCCATCTCCATGTGCAGCTGCCTCGCCTCTAACATGATCCAAACACCAATTCCTGGCCATAGCATATCGGTGTGTCTCCCTGCATGGATTCAAGCACGCATGTCTCGCGTCGATGAGCGTGCGTCAACCGCCGAGGATCCGACACATATCTTGGAGGGTTGTGTTCATGTCGTCCAGAATCTGAACATGACGGATACTTTGGTTCTAAAGACTCACGTCCAGTATCTTTGTGCCCGTAGTGAGTACATGGTTTTGTTAGTCAGTTCGTCCTGGTGATTTGGAATTTTGGACAGTAGGGTCGCAGCCATGATAGTCCATGTGCCGAAACGTTACATGTGGCCAAGATCCCTGGTCCTAGCGACGGCCAACTGACAACCAACTTGGGGACACTCACACTAGCTTGCTGCCTGTCTGATTCGGTCAAGAGACTATTGTGGCCTTGGTTTGGCCATAGCTTAGTCAGACCGGGGTAGGTGCTGCCTTTTGGCTAAACAAGCATTTTCTGTTCCATAAATGCACAAGGTCATTATCATATAGCACTGCGATCCTTCCTACCAATTATTTCTTTCATCCAGACCCGAGCGGTCTAAGTTGATAGCTTGAAACAATTTGCTCCCTCATCTCATCAACATCAATCTTATATAAAAAACCTGACGAATTTTGATGAAATTTGAACAAATCTGCTCCGTTAATTTGCTTTACAGGGCACTTAAAAATAATAAGGAACCAAATAGGAACAAGAAAATTTGGAAACTAAAGATACCACGTTAAAAATAAAATAATTTCTTTGGTACTCTCGAAAAGGGGTTCTTGTAATAAAAGATAATCTAATTAAAAGAAAATGGTAATGTAGTTAGAAGTTTTGCTTTTGTCAAAAAATGAGACAATTAAGCATCTCTTTTTTAAGTATTATTTTGTGAGATTTGCATGATTTATCATTCAAGTGTCTTCTAATCTTTACCCACCAAAAAATGTATCAAATATATATGGCAGCTTGGTGGGATTAGTAAGCAATAGAAAGTCAAAATAATGGTAGCGACAACATCTTTTTATTGATCATTGTGGCTATATAGAAATGATGTAGTTTTTAATAAGAGAAAAATTAATTCTCCTTTACAAGTTGTTTATCCATGTACGGGGTTTCTCTATACATAGGCTATGTTGCAGTGGTAGGAACATTAATATATGATGGTGTTGGCATGTATTGTTATAGAGCGAGCGGCCAAGGAGACTTTTAACTAGTTTGGATGATAGTCTGACTTCGGATTGATGCTCCGCCATAAACCGCGAGTTGGTTCTTTTATGATCTTTTTTGTTTGTTTTGCTTTTGGTCATGTGCATCAGTGCTATGTAGAAATTAGAAGTAAACTTTTATAAATTTGTATCACTTTGATGTAACGATAAGAGTTAATAAAAAAAAAAATCGAAAAATATAGTACTACAATCAGCACAACCAATTAGAGAACATCATTGTAATGAGATGTGTGACAGCGTGACATGCCACCGATACCAGCCTCCCCTCCACAGAAACAGGTCTTCGGTATCAAGTACTGTATATATCTTTGTCGGCGTGGGCTCATCTTGAACTTGGATTCTTGGTTGCATTGCAGTTGTTTATGCTGTTGTACTGTTTGGTGTTAGGGCCTTTTCGCAAGCTAACCTCAACCGCTCCGCTCTTCACTCGCAGCTCATGCAGCCATCTAACTGACCACTTCTTGGCCACAAGCATGAGAGATTTGGAAGCCGTGAAGGCCTGCAGGCCACAAGACTGGAGGAACCTTTAGGATGATGCATGGATTCCGATCGAAGCTATTGCACATGCGATGCAAGTGACTGGCCATGATGATTTCTCAGGATAAAGCAAAGGACAGGAGGTTCCTATCAAAATCTTGCATGAGCACCTCATGGACACATCAGCCACGCGTTTACAAATCTCCATATATTAATAGATGCTGGTTAGGTGATTAGTAGCGATTACTGATCCGTGACCAACGGTTTCTTTTCATAATTGATATAAAACATTAAGGGTATGGATTCGACAATTTCTTTTCAGTTGCAGATAGCTACGGCATGTTTGGAGCACGCGGGAAGCTGACATGCATGTGGCAGTTCAGTTCTCCAAAAGGAGCATGGGAGAATTCCTGTATTTCCAAACAAAACCGAAGAAAACTGTCCGGTTCATACCAGAATTCGACATCAGGTAATCCTGGGCCTTGGATCAAATCCAACCATCTCATTTTTATAAGGTGGTTGTGGATTCATCCGACGGTCTAAGATGATGATTGAAAAAAATAAACTGTTGGTAAGCACTTAAAAAAGCAGCTCATAATACAATGCTACATAGCATGGGAAAGTAAATTAAACACACATTCCCAATGGATTTCGGTCAATCTTGCGTCGAATTTAAAATGGACCTTAAGCTTTATCTCAAACCTTCTACAGAGGATGTTCCATCTCTAATTCTCTTATTCGGATGGTGGCATCACTGCATGCGCACACGAACATTCGAACATGCCACTTTTGGCACTCTTTTGTTCGAGGTACGCTACTTAATTGCTCTTAAACCTACGATAATCGCTCCCACTACTGATCGTCAGGCATCAATGAGTTTTTGGCCATCGGCTGATGAAGCTAATTTATTTAGCTTATTTTTAATCAGTGGTTATCTCAGTTGCTACACTCACTTTCCAAAGTTACACTGTAGGCAAAAAACACGTGTTAAATTTGTAGGTTTTACTCCTCCGTTTCATAATATAGGGCATATTAGGATTAAAAAAATCAAACTTCGTAAATTTTGATCAATAATAGTTAAATTATATGTATGTTTAATGTATAAAAGATGTATCAATAGATTCATATTTCATATATTTATTGTAGAAAACAATTCAATTGAATTATTAGATCAGTTTGGCAGAGCTCCAGCTCTAAATATTCTTAATACTGGTCATCCTTAACTTTAGAAATTTTAGGAGCTGCAAATATGGGTGGTTTGAGAATATTTAGTTAAGATATTTTATTTTTATTTTAAATTAAAAATATATATTTAATTCATTTTATTTTATGCTATAAACTCTAAATCCTACATGAATTCCGAAGCTGAAGCTCTGACAAATAGAATCATCGCCTCATTCCTAATGTAACTTAAATCGAGCAACTGATCAAACATCAAGCCATGAGAAAGTGCTCGAACCTAACAGGACTATAGCAGTTCACCTTAATACCAAACCAAGCCTTAACCTCTTATAGTTGATTGGCACTGTTACTTAAACAAAGCCACGTCACCAAGATAAGGACTGTCCATGGAAAAGTAGCCTATGTACTTTGCAGCTTTGCATATAAAAGTGGCTTCTTTACGCAGATGACAGCAAGGGAAGCTAGCTCTCTTGCCGCTCCAATCCGTCGATCAAAGTTTAAAAAAAAGGAGATATGTCTACAGGACATCACTTGTATAGCTTTGTTCTTAGAATACCGTCAAAGCTGATTTTGGTTCTAGGATATCGCTAAATATTAGTTTTGTTCTCAGAACATCGTCTCTAATAAAATAAGCATTTCTTAGATAAAGGGTGAGAGAATAGTTTGGAAATTACCTAAATGCCCATCTCCTCTAGCGTCGGCGCCCTTTTGCAGTTGTCGCCGCTCAACATCGCCGCATCTTCCCAAAGCAAATCCGACAGATTCCTCTCACCTACACAACCTCCAGGACTCTGTGATGCTCCTTGAATCATCTATTTGAGCTATGCACGGACATGGAGAATCGTCTTCGTAGCACTGCTCGCGCCGCCGCCGCTCATCATCGTCGGGTCATTAGGACACGCCGTCGTCTGATTCTTTCCTCTGACACCATCTATGTGGTGCCAGGAGCCCACCTGTGCCACCGGTTTGAGTTACGACTGGTTGAGGAGCGCTACCCATGAGCTACCTATGAAATTGGCAAACATAGTATCCACAAAGAACGCTATTGAAACCTTGTTTGTGGTACTACAAATAGAAATGCAACGTATTCGTTAGTTCAATAAGACTCTTCGTCATAAATAGTGAGATACAAGCATTAGAAGTGTGTTATTACCAAAAAGTGTGTACGGACCGTCATCGCATCCGACTTGTCTGTATCGTGTATCCCACCTTTCATTACGTACCACTTAAAGGCCCTATTCGAATACCAATAAGTAATTATCAATTTGTAAATGATTTATATGAATTTTATGTATGGCGATTTCCTTTATCTCTGTATAATGTTAATGAAATTTTGGTAGGATTTTTGTTGAAGATCGGCTGAGTCAAGGACCATAATTTTGCTCGACTTCGGCATCAGCATTATATAGATATAGTGGTCGCTACATAAATACTTATGTTAGATTCTTGATCGATCAATGAAGTTGAATACTTGTTAGGTTCATGACGTATCACACTTACTTAAAGTTATAGGGAGCCAAGATGTAGTCTTTCTCCTACATTTCTAGTATAGCTCTTCTATATATGTTGACATTTCAAGCCTACGTGTTTTGGTTATTTCTCTTACGACCCTTGATTTCTTCTTGTTACTCTTCCCCTTAATCTTGGGGTCATCAGTCCTCAAGTTCACAACCATATTAGGCTGGGGAATTTGTTGCTGATTAATGAATCCGACAGGTGCCTTCAACTTTTTCGCATCGTTAAATTGCATCCTACAGAACGAGTCACTAGTCATTAGCTTCTATAGTATACATTGGTAGATATATGAACGTAAGGGTAGTTTGTTGCGGCGGAACAAAGCGTGCATGTCCTTAAAATCCACCATGAGATAGGAATCTCCGCTTAGATAAACGTTAGTGGGGACAGAAACAGTTATTATGGAGAACAACCGTGTGATGACCACCTTTATGTATCTTGGCTTAATACCCCTAATTACAATAGGGAGCATCTGCGTCATCATCACATGACAATCGTGAGACTTCATGCCGATTAGCTTCAAATCTTTCATTGAGACTAGGTTCTTAGTGTTGGATGAGTAGCCAGTCGGGACTCTCACCCCACGTAAGCACTTGCACAGTGCATTTTTTCTCCCCAGGTGTCAGAGAGTAGCTAGCCGGGGGAAGATAATGTTTCTCATTTGGTCTGTCTTCAGGATGTAGCTCTGGCCTGATTTGAAAATGCGTCAAGTCCTTACGTGACTTGATTCCAACCTTTGTCTTGCCTAGTATGTCCAGTAAGATGTCAAGAATTCTATCACACATATTCTTCTCAGCGTGCATGATATCGATGCTGTAACGGATGTCCAAGTCCTTCCAGTAGGGCAAATACTTAAAGAAAATCGGCATCTTCTTCCACAGCATGTTGGTCAGCGTCTCACTTTTCTTCCTCTTTTTACCCTTTGGCGGCTTCCCAGAAACAACCTTGATGCTACTGACTATTTGAAACACTAGTACCCCGCTATGAGGTTTCGGACCAATATCTTCCTCAACCGTGTTGTCAAAATATTTCTTCATCTTGCGGTATCTGTGAGGTCTGAGTAAGAACCGTCGGTGTCGCGTATACACTACCTTATGTGAGTACGGAAGGTACACAGACGCGATTCATCCAAACACACTGCACATCCTTGCTTCCCTTTTACCTGTCCCGATAGGGAAAAAAGGGCGGGATAATCATTGATGGTATCGAAAATCATGGCTTTCAGCGTGAAATACTGTTGCGGAATTCATCCCACACCCGGACCCCCTCGTGCTACAATTTCGCCATATCTTCCATCAATGGTTCAAAAAACACATCTATATCGTTGCCAGGTTGCTTCGGTCCTTAGATAAGAATGGACAGCATAAGTTACTTCCGCTTCATGAATAGCCATAGAGGAAGATTGTAGATGGCCAGGACCACTGGCCAAGTGCTATGTGAGGTGCCCATGTCACCGAAAGGATTCATTCCGTCAGTACTCAATACGAACCTTATATTCCTTAGTTCTTCAGCGAACTCTAGATACATGGCATCGAACTTTCTACATTAGCTAGTATCAGCGGGGTGTCGAAGCTTAATTCCATCCTTCTTGCACTTATCGAAATACCAACGTATTAGTTCAGAATCCCTAGAATTTAAGTACAAACACTGCAAACAGAAAATCACTAATAGGTATCACATTACCATCGCAAAACTTTTTCTCTTCTTCTCCGCGTGGGAAGAAATGTCTCTGCGTCAAGTAACTCGGCGGCTCGGCGTCAAGTAACTCGGCGCACGTGACCAGCGCAGCGCATGGCCAAGCCGCAAGTGACCCGCTTGGTACTGAAACGAGGAGAAAGACAAGGACTTTTTACTCACCCTTTGATTATTTTATTCAATGTGATGTCCTAAAGAACCAGCCATATTTTAATATTGTCTGATAGCTAAAATTAACTTTAGCAGTATACAAAACCACATAAATACGATATCCCATAGATAAATTTCCCTTTTAAAAATCGTCTCGTTTGCCTTGCTTCGATCGAGCTTGGACCGTACGGACAAGACCGGTCAGTGACGTTCGAAGTTTGCCAAGATGCAGACGTAGGCGTCGTTGTCGGCTGAGCATGCAGATCAGGGCTCTTTGCCTTCTTTTTATTGGATCCAAAGGTAGGTCGGTAACTTATACTATGATATCCATGGATTAAATAAAGTGTGGATCCCATGCAAATAAATAAATAAAGTGTGGATTGGATAACGTTACTGTTCCAAATTCTTGACCGGTGAATCGGTGGTCAAGCATATACTGTTTGCAGAGGAGTTAGATAATGTTACCTTTTTATCCTTTTGATCATGTATAGCTCGATCCGTGGATGACCTCGTCGGCAACGTGGGCAAATTAAGAGAATGCGGTTCCTTTAACATATTGCATCGTTACTACACCATCATTAACATACGAGCCTAGACTCTAAGTATCAGCGGATTTGCAGTACGTAAGATGATCCCATACAAATTAAAGGTACACTTGGTCACACCTAATTGTGGTAAAGTGTGGGAAGCCAAACTTTAAAAAACTGCATATACCACAAATGTTCTAAAATGTGGTGTATGTGGATATTAAGTCAGACTATTACTCCGTCCGTCCGTTTAAAAGTATATTTTAACTATTAGTTTTAATTATAGTATATATAGTTCATAGCAACAAAACTACGATATTAGAAAATCACTTTTAACAGCGAATCCAATGATACCAATTTTTATTACAAAATATATGTTGTTAAACGAATAGTAGATCAAAGATCACAAAGTTCAAATCTTGAAATGGAGTGCGCCTTATAAAAAGCAACAAAGGAGTAAAAAGAAAATCGAACTCATAATTTGGCATCGCAAGTTTGGCACTGAACGGAACATGCTAGCTCTAGCCTCCTGTCCTACGGTAGTGGCTTACTATATACTTCCGAATAAACTGTCAGGAGCCGGCCACTATATTAGTAAAATGAGTCGACAACAATAAAGTTTTGGAGCTCGATCAGTGGGGTGGAAGCAGTTGCACTGGGTGATTTGCTCTGCCAAGAGCAAGCTCCACCCATTTTTTTAAACCTCAACAATGAAGTAGGCAAGCTGTAAAATGTGTACACACACCATATTTTATATATGCACACCAACACACTCTAAGACGCATACTAGATCTATAGCATATACACACACTATGTATCTCTAAGGAAGTGAATAAAGTTACACAGGCTTCACAGGCGGTGGGCACATTGTAGTTCTATTGTGACTCCACATGTACGAGAGTAGAGATTTATTTTTGCAAATAAATCTGGATCGATCCAGCAATTGAACCCGAGTGGGTAGGGCTAGCACAATCGCTCCCGACCACCGAGCTGAGCTATCAGCTCGTTCTCAACTCCACCCTATTCTTTCTGTGAGTCTTTTGCGCTCCACTCCTTCCGTATGTTTCACATCTTAGATCCTAAGCCAACCACACTAATGACCAGGATTGATTCTCAATGAAATAATGTGATAGATTCACCACTTAGGAACTGTTTGAAAGAGAAGTATCGGTCTAAGTATTTTTATGATTTAGTTCAAATTTATGCTGATACCAGGTATTTGGATCCTAAAACCACCTTTCCAAACAGTGTCGATCAAACACTAATGTCTTGTTTGGTTAATTTGAGGGGTGGATTGATGAGATCATCCAATCCTAATTTCAAATCTAATTTTCTTGTTTGGTTTGAGGAATGGAATGGGTTAATCTATCATCACCTCATTCCTGGTAAGCACATCAAAACTATCAGGATATATGACCCATGCAATAGCACAGCTAGTATTAAGAATCCAATTGTTCATGTACCGTTATATCATCTTGGCATTATCATCAATTTTTTATTTATATTACCATCATTATTTCCTTCTGCCATAACAACATTTTCAACTATCCGAGCACTATATCGTCATCTTTTCACTCTATCTCACATTAGATTCTACTCCGCTAGTACTTATTCTTGTTTTTATTTGTTATTAAAATCGATTAACTTATTTTAATTGGTAGATCGTGCTAGTGCAATTTGTGGACTGCACCTTTTTTTGTCACCTTTCTAATGCCACAACTTTGAGCTACACAGTTCAAGACCACTGCAATGATGCCCTTATCCTCCTGTACCGTTTCACTCACATGTACTGCTCTACATATCAATGGCTTTGATGATGTACGTATCCTATCACTCCCAGAGGTTGCGGTTCCACCATTAGCGACCCGCGAGCTACGTCTTGCTCTGTCACTTGTTGGTTGACGCCATGACCTTGAGCTACGGGGTACAAGCTCAGTGTAGCAGCACTTGTATCCTCCCCTACCGATTCTTGTTCCTATCGATGTCGATGGTTGTATGGGTCACTGGGCTTCTCTTTTTTTTGTTGTAACCGTCTCGGTCATCTATCATTAGATACGCGGTTCAATACTATCTCCCACTTCAACACCACTACGTTTTGTAACATCCTTAACGTTAATGTCCTCCAACTCGACACCACACCCATCCCCTTTCACTTCTCCTGAGCGGGCAACAGCCTCGACTAGTTGAACCGTCAACCCATCTACATCGTCGGGAACAAAGAGAGAATATGTTACATTACTTTTTGTTTCTTTGAGCATATGTTTATTTTTTCCACGATATGAGTAGATCAGTCGTCTTTTTTATCAGGTCTTATCTTTCTTTTTTTACACATCTCATATTAAGCTATGTTGTGAAGTTTAGACCTGTCCTCCTCGGTGGGTTGAAGCATCCGGCATACAAAAAGGCAGTATGACTCCAACGTTACAGGACCAGCAAGCCATTGGATAAATTCATGGGAACCCTAAGACTACTCGAATCAAACACACCCTATGTTGGTGAACACGCGTACGTTCCCGTCGTCCTCTTCAATTAATGCATTACGCCATCGACGTACGCATGCCAAAACTCCCTGCGGACCGAAACGCTGCCGCGACACGCGAAAGCAAGCCGGCCGCGCCACCCCCATGGCGTCGTCGATGGCGCCGCATCAACGGCGCGACCCGCGGTTGGCGGCGCGGCGACAGCGACACGGATCGCTCTCGCGTGCCAAGCCGGCCCCCGCGGTCGGTCGCCCGGCCGTCGCCTCATCATCCCTCCCCGTCTTCGCGGGAGCGACCTTTCGACCGCCGATTCGGTGCGCGCGGCCGCCCGCCTGCGTACACCGCCCGGCGTGTGTACGTGGGTGGGACGCGCGGGGGATTACGCGCGTTGCGTTCCCTCTACATGACGGCGAGGGCGCCGTCGGTCTCTCGGCCGGGGCCGTCAAGGTCGCCGCGATTTGACTGCACGCGGGAGCCGTTTTTTGGACCAAGCCGTGTAGTGGCGTCACATTGCATGCATGCAACGACACTGTTTCTTGCCGGATCTATGCACCGCACTCCACGTGTGGCCGTCCGTGCAACCTCCCGTGTTGATGGGAATACGGCTCTCGATCGGCCTCGTGGGATCAAGTTACGATGGAGTTAACTGCAGACAACGCATCACATGGCCCTTGCTCGGCTCGGCGCAGAGGCCAAAGCATTATCTCATCTTGAAATAAAGCTTCCTTCTTCTAAAAAACCATCACAGGGGTTTGGTCGAGCGTGGTTTGCGTTCAGAGGAACTAAGCCATGGAAAGGAACGAATTCGACGGCATGGATCGTAATCTGCCACGATAATCGAAGCAGAGCACTCGACAGGGGCTCAATTCAATTCCATACTTGGTGGTGCCCGTCCAACGTGCCGATCGGCCGGTGGGTCGCGGTTGCAAGCGACGTTGACGCGCCGTGCGTGGTCGGTGGGGTTTGTAACGCGACGTTCATACGCGCCGGCCGGCGGGAGCGAAAGAGAAGCAGCTGCCGCGCCATCGGAGCAGCGTAATGATAAATCCTGAAAGGGACATGGCATCTCGCGATAACGCAGTGGAAAAGCGAAGTGCACGTTTAGCAGCAGATCAGGTCCTGACTGGTTACCGGTTTGTTGGTTGGGCGTTGAGTGTAAGCATCGAGATCTGCTAGTGTTCTCCACGTACTGTCTGTTTGATTGAAGCTGGCGCTTGCCATGTTAAAAATATAGTGTTAACCTGTCCTCACATAGTTATTTGGATAAATGCTAATAGTTGCCCACGTCTAGTATATTTCTACGGCCGATTCCTCCGTCAAATAATTGGCCCGATCAGCTTTTGGTGGGGCAATAGTGAGCCAAAACTAAACAGCACCTACATACTTGTGCAGCGTCCGAACGGCGGGGGCTACTGGCCCTACTGCTCGTTTCTGTAATCGCAACTGATAGAGGTCAGGATGTCAAAAAAAAAAAAAAAAGATAAGAAGAGACAATATGTACATTCCTCAACACTGCAAGAGCTTCGTGATTTGTTCGGTCCCAACCGAAAAGCAGGGGCAGGGGCGGCAGGGACCTGGTCCCCTAACGAATCTGGGACCCCAGGGCCCAATAGGCAAATAGCAAAGTAAGCCAACAGCAGGAGATAAATCAGTCGAAAACACCACACTGACTTTGCCCAGACGCTGAGACTCTGCTTTCACAAACGCGACGTTGAGACGCCGCTCGCCCAAACGCCGAGTTAGAGTGTTCGCGAGTTGCAACTTCGTCGGTTCAACTTCCACTCGCGTCGCCGTCGGCCCAAGCCAACGCCCAGAGGCCAGATCGCATCACTCTAGACCAGACCGTCGGTCATCGGATTGAGTTCCTATCTCCTCAATGCTGAAGCCGAAGGCATGAAGCCTGAAGTCGTCAACTGAAATGTTGATGCCTGATTTGATCGTTCCTGCTAGCTACTGCTGATATTAATCTTTAGATCAGTTCGAGAGATTGAGTTCATCGTTCAGCCATGCATAGGCTACATTGAAGATTCGAGGGTAATCATCGCACAACAAATCAGACTATCAAAGTTAGCACTCAACAAGTCAAGCTAACATAGCAACAGCCATACCTGTAAATCAATCATTAATAAGTATACTTTAATTGACGATGATCAACTTATATTAGGTATTTTTTACGTTACGTGTGATGATTAATTGATGATGCCGACATGCTGTGAAAAATCTAATTTATCTTTATTTCCAATTGCAGCAAATTTTTCTAGCATGCAAATTTCATCATCAATATTGTTAGCGTTTTTCCTAAGCGCAATGATGAGTTACTAGCAAATCAAGCTACGAAAATTGCTCGTGAAATTGAATTGAGAGGGCTCGATACATGAAGAGGGGCAAATCACATGGGCTCTCTAGAGAGGACAGATGTCACTTAGATGGAGTTCCCATTATAAGTTAATTTTAAGTTTAAAGAAGATGTTTGGTGCTATACTTTTAGTTCTACACAATATTACAAATGATCATTCAATTTCAAGATATTCCCGAGGAGATGCTGCAGGTGTCCTTCGGATTCTTGTTATATTTGATTTTGTATTTATTTTACTCATGATAGAGAAGATAATGAAGATCACTGATGTGCTATGCCAAATACTCTAGAAGAAATCTATAGATATTATAAATGCAGTGGAGTCTGTTTCTAATACAAAGGTGTTACTTGGCGACTTATGAAACAATGGTTGGGAACCACTTATTGAGGAGGTCAAATACTTTTGCATGAAGCATGAAGTTGGGATTCCAGATATAGATTGCAAGTATATTTCTTTACCTAATTCTTAAATATGAGTGGTAATACGTCAAAATTATTTTTATCTATGATATAAAACTTATTCCTCTCTACATTGTATTTCATAGGTATATTGATGTAACCAAGTCTTAGAATAACCATGATAACACCATAACTCTTCACTATTATAAAGTAGATCTGTTCAATGTTGTTGTAGATCAAAAGCTGTTTGAGTTAGAAGAACGATTCAGATCTTAAGCGACATAGCTTCTATCACTTTGTGCATCATTGGATCCAAGACTCGACACCTTTGATTCGTCAAAAATATGTACTCTAGTGAAAAAATACTATCCTATCGATTTTTTAAATCAAGAAAGAGCTAAGTTGGAGTGCCAACTACCACATTTTCAATTTGATGTACCCAACCATCCTGACCTGAGTAGATTGCCATCACTTGCTGATCTGACAAATGAACTAGTTAAATTGGAAAAAGATTCTACTTATCCAATGGTCAACAAGTTATTAAGGTTAGTCATAACTCTTCGAGTGTCAATTGCGACCAACAAGAGAGCATTTTCAGTTATGAAACTAGTGAAGATGCGTCCGTGAAATAAAATAGGTGATGATTTTCTGCGATGCGAAGTTATATATGATAGTTTATATTGAAAATAAATTGAGAGCGAAGATTAGCTCTGCTAATACTATTAAATCTTATGATGTAGTCGGTTCTCGTATAGCTAAATTCAAGTTAATAAAAAATATAATTCTTTTGTATTGTAAGCATATGCTACCTTGTTTTGTTATTCTATGATTCTTCGGCTGAGCTACAAGCCCAAAACTGTTCAGCTCTACAGCAAGAAATGCGAGCCGCATGCGTAGGTTCAGTCATAGAAAAATGATGCACGCTTAAGAACAACGTCAGAAGCGATAGATTAGTCCCCAATTCACCTCTCATGCAGCAGAAAGTTCTTCTCGATCGACTCCACTTGGAAATAAATCCAAAGCAGGGCTCATATCATACAAACTACGCATACATCAGAGCACAGTGGCTGGGGGGAAGAAAAGAACCCCCACACACAAGTGGACAAGCAGACTAGTGTAGGAAGCAAAACTTCTGTCCGTGTCTGGCACCAACATTACTGTGACGACAACGAAGCTCGTCCAGACAGCCCAACACAAACGGACAAAAAGACAAGAGAATTGGTGAACAGAATTGAACCTGAAGCTGAAATTGAGGCAGAATCATCACCGTTTTATTATATTATGAACAAATGTACACACAGCGAGAGATGATAAACCAAACCAGCAACACCTCAGCAGCAGCAACTGGGTGGCAATGGCGAGTAGTGGTAACCAAGATCTCAAACACTCTACTGTGAGTGACTGTCTGAGTGACTGACGGACAACAACTGGAGCTGCTAATGGAGCATATCCCTGTCTGATCCAAAGAAAAAGAAACACTAAACTAGTAAGCACCAGCTGAACTCAGGTAGAAGCAAGCACCAACACAAAAGCTACGAGCTGGGTCCCACACACACTCTCTCTCTAGTCTGCCACTATGACCACTAAAATATACTTACACTAGTGTGAACGGAGCTAAAAATGAAAAAGAAACCAACCACCAACAGTAACTGTTGTGTAGGGGACGGGAAGACTCCGGGGACCTCCTCTACGCCTAAGGCTCCCTCTGGTGACTTCTTCCCTCCATGGCTCGCTCTTGTCTCCTCTCTTCCTCGCGCTCCTCTCCAAGAAACGTGGAGGCGGGGAACGGGACGGAAGCTCGATCAGGCCTGAGCCTCAAGCTCCTTGGCCGTGATGAAGGTGCCGTGGAACCCGAACGGCACGCGGGACGGCAGCTGGATCGTGGCCTCCAGGCGCATGTCGGCGGCATTGACCACAAGGAGCTCAGACGTGCCGGTGCGCTCGTCGTGCACGAAGGTGAGCACGTACCCGTCGTCCTCGCCACGGGGGTGCGCGGCCGCGGGGTCCATGGGCACGAAGCACGGCTCGCCACCGAACCGGCCCTCGCCGTACTCGAACTTGGTGAGCTCGCCCGTGGCGAGGTCCACCTTGGCGAAGCCGGACACCTTGGGCCACGGCTCGGCGATGGCCAGGTAAGCGTACCGCGTCTTGCGGCCCAGGAGGTTGCGGTTCACCATGCCCACCTCCAGGTTCACCTGCTGCGACGGCGGCAGGATGGCGCGCCGCGTCGACTGGCCCGTGCGAGTGTCGAGGCGGATCTCCGTGAGCACGCTCTCGAGGCGCTCGTCGGACTCGTTGAAGATGGAGTCGGCCGGGGTCATGCAGGAGCCGACCACCACCACCTCGCCGGTCTCCTCATCCTCCCACGCGTTCCAGAGGTGGAAGCAGAAGCAGTCCGGCACGTCCACCCACACCATCTCCGACGCGTCCGCCACGTGCTTGGGCAGCACGCCGAAGCGCGACGTCTTCTCCTTGTCGAGCACGACGGGCGAGCCGCCACGCAGCATCTCCTGGAGCTTGAACACCACCTGGTGGTCGGGCACTACCACATAATTCTCCGTGATGGCGAAGTCGTGGATCATGGTCGGCTGATCGAGCGGGATCTCGACGTCGTCCGACTTGGTCCCGTCGGGCCTGAAGTAAAAGTACTTGAGGTACGGCTTCTTGATCACGTCGTAGCTGAGCTCGTGGAGCTCACCGGTGACCGGGTCGAGCTTGGGGTGCGCGATCATGGCGCAACCGAGCTGCCCGTCGAAGTCGTATCGGCCGACGGTCTCGAGGTCGCCGTCGGCGGTGACGCGCACGTGGTACGGGAGATCGTCCTCGGACATGGCGAGGAGGTGGCCGTTGAAGTACACGAGACCAGCGTTGGCGACGCCGGTGCCGTCCGATGGGTCGACAAGGCCGCAGGCGGTGCGCGCGTAGAACAGAGCAAGTCGCGCGATCCCGGAGTGGCCGTGCAGCTCGCCAATGGCCTTGGGAAAGACCGGGCGGCCGATCGCCCGCTCCTGCCTGAGCCGCGCTGTCTCCGTGAACCTGCAAGCGTACGACTCGGCGACGCCGTTGCGTATCCGCAGCGCGTGCACCATGCCGTCGCCGTCGAAGAGGTGGTGCCCGGCGACGGGGTCAAAGCACGGGTTGGCGCCGTTGCGCGCGTACACGCCGTTGATGAAGGGCGGGATGCGCCCGGAGACAGGGAGCTCGTGAACCGGCGGCCTCTCCCCGACGGGCGCGAAGTTGCCGGCGATCTGCACGGCCGGGTCGGCTGTCTTGGGCAGCCCGTGCGGGCGCTCGAGGACGTTGGCCACGAACCCCTCCTCGAAGGCGTCGAGCGCCATCGCCGCCGCTCGCTGGAAGAAGTTGAGCCTCTTCTCCGCCTTCCGCGGCGAGGCCGGCATAGTCGCGGGCGTCGCGACGCCAATGGCGGGCTTAGTGGACAGCGACAGCGGCGCCGCGTCGAACGGCGCGTCGGCGGGCGCGTGCGGCACCGAGCTGACCGCCCGGGCCGAGAACCTCACCGAATTGGGGGCTCTCGCTCTCGACCGGGCCGACGGGTGCCGGTGTATGGAAGCAGAGCTGGGCGGGGCGAGACCTTGCATCGCGCTGCTGAACTGACGAGAATCGCGTGGGCTTTGGCGGAATCGAGTGGGTTTTGTGCGTGCGCGGGGGCTGGAGCGAGCTAGTGTGAGCCCGTTGGTCTTGGTCCGGATGGGGTGGGAGCAGGCGGGTGCGCTGTTTATATAGAGATGCGGGGCGAGCAGAGCAGGGGTGGGTGCGAAACAAACGGTGGGTGGGAGAAACGGAACGAATCGAATCGGATCGAATGGGAAGGTGCAGTCTGAAGTGGTAGCGATGGGGGAGCGTGTGCGGATGGGTCGTGTAGGGTTTAAAAAAAGGAACTATGTAGGAAGAAAACAGGTATCTAAATTTAACCGGACGAAAATTTAAATTTAACTTACGTGGTTTAAATCTATTATATCTAGTTTGATGCACATATTTCACACATAGTAATGCGGGAGCGCGTGTTACCAATAATTTAAGTCTATTGTATATACTTAGTTCGATATACATGCTTCGCAGGTAGTAACGTGGAAGCACGTGCTGCAAACGAACGGCAGCACCTAGGAAGTAGGTCCACACGGGAGTGTGGGAGCGCACCTGGGAGCACGTGATGTGGGCCTACATGAAGAGCGAAACAGAACACAGAGGTGCGCGAGATTTCTAAGAGTGAAACGTTAGACGAAAAAAATAGAACCTAAGCGAAACACGGGAGGGCAGTAGGGGGAACATGGTGACGAGGATGTACTCACGCTTCACCTCTGCCGTCACCGATGAGCTCGATACCGACTCCTTTTCTCCTTCTTTTCTTTCTGCCATTTTATATGCTGCTTTATTACTGTAATATTTATTGGATGGTTAGAAACAGTAGGACGGAACGAGGAGAAGAGTACCGACTCGCGATCATCTCCTTAGCTGCAGTCCACAACTCTGAGGTTGTTTGCTTCTGGGCTTCTCCTCATCCGCGCCTGGCCTTGGCACTTGTGCCTCGGACCTTTCCCCCATGCCAAATGTGCTAGTAGTACGGAGAAGGTCCCTAGTTAAAGACAAACGACCTGTGTGGAACGTACGAATGCAAAACGGAGGAGCAGAGAGAAAAACAGAGGAAAGGCGTAGGAATGCAGTGGTAAAAAGAGGAAAGTAAAAACACATGAAAAATGTAGTAAGTAGTGTTTGAATATAGGAATTGAAACCATGGGAATTAGATATCATATATAAAAAAAAATCCAGTTTCAACTAAGGACAAATCGAAAAAATTTAACCAGCACATTTGCTTTGGAAAAAGTGACCAGAGAAAGAAAGGTGAGAAGCCCGTTCCACTTTCCCCTTTTTCCTTCCTGAACATTCCCGTCGCAGCTCCATCTTCTCTCTCTCTTCCCATGAAGCTTGCGCAGCACCTCTTCCATGTAGTGGATGGATCCATGACAGGTGTGGCGGCCGCCGGCAGCGAGCTCTTGTGCGTAATAATGCTGGGGCGGGGACCAATCAGGCGATGCAAATGATGGCTCGAGCGACGCTGCGACGACGGCATGACGCTAAGACGAGATTTAGCTAGCAGGCTAGACAGTTTGTCGCTCAAGCGTTGTGTCGTAGGAAAAGTTCCTATGAGATTTGGGTGGGTTTTTTCATTCCTGTGAAATCACGGGCCTGCAACAGTATTTCGGAGGAAAGGAAACGGCATTTTCTTCGTTCCAAACGGGCATTCCTTTGCTGTTCCAGACGAATACCAGTTCCTGCACTTTTTCTTCAAATTTCCTCCAATCCAAACAGGCTCAAACTTTGTTGTTTGCAATAGTCTACTACTACTAGTACTACTGCTAATGTTGGTTAGTTAAGCAAGATTACATCGATGTCGTATGCTTGGGGAGCAGCTCAGAGTTTTCGACGCTGCAGTGAGAAAATGCGAATACGCGATGGCCGAGCCGAGACTTGGGCAAGAAGCAGCCGACCATGGGCGACAGGGGAGCACGCTGGCGCTTGTTCTCGCCCGGGGACAGTCAGTCAGACAAGCCAACCGCCGGGGTGCCAAATTTGCTGCCCGGTTCGCGGCACAACGCTCGTCAATCGTGTCTTCGTGTTTAATTTGGTCGGGACTAACCGGGATCACAGAACAAACATTCGTGACCAGGCGTCTCTTGGAGGAGAGCAAGGAGTACTGAGTACTGACTGGAGCATTGGAGGAACAAACGACAGACCAAACACTGAATCAGATGAATAAGCCTGATCAGCATGTCCCGTCCAAAAATTAAGTAAGAAGCTTAACCCAAGCGTGCCATGCATGCATGCGCGCGCGCGCACGACCTACAGTAGGTAGTAAGGGGACAAGCGGGGAAGGCGGCGCGGAGCGGTAGGCTCAGGTGCCGGGGCGCGCGCGCGCGCATGGCCTCCGGCATGGCGCGGAGGGCGGCGGGCGGCGCCTTCCCTGCCATGGAGTACGTCGCGTTTCGTCCGCGCCCGGGCGCGCTGGACACGTGGCCAGAGGCTAGCTGCTGCGGCTGAGCCTGCGTCTGCATGCGCGCGCGGGGCCACGCCATGTCCGTGCCCCGGTACTGACAGCCCACGCCGCGGCCACGCGCGGACCCCCTCCCCTCTCGGCAAGATGACAACCCACAGGCGTGTGCGCGCCCGCGGGCTGTTCCCTGCCGGAATTTCGGTGCTACATTTTACGCGGGCTCTTCGTGCGTTGGTAATAAACTGGCGGAGTGGCGATCGAGCAGAAATGGTCGTGAATGTGATTCAGCGGGTGATGAGGGCGAGCCAAACTGAGCAGCGGCGGAGACTTAGGGACTGTTTGGAAGCTCGGTTTTGAGTCTAAAATCGGTGTAAAATATAGGCTCTATTTTTTTTTTCCAAAGTGGAACGAAAAGTTTGTTTAGATAACCGGTGACACACTATATTCTCGACCCGTTTTGACCTATTCCGTTGGATTAGAAAACAGAGCTCACCATGTCTGAAAAAGAAAACGATAATTATTAGGCTCGGGTGTGTCTCATCCTCGTCTCATCTTGTCTTGGCTGACCGGTAGGTGAGCGCACAGCACCGTAGCGGCGAAGCTAGCGTCGGAGAGAGGGGGTGCAGGACTCTTTACTGTTCATCGAAGCTACAGTAATTTACTGTTCATTAAAACTAATTTTAGTAGTATTTTTGAATAGGAGGGAGGTGCATATGCTCCCACACCTCCCAACCTAGCTTCGCCCCTGCAACACCGGTAAGATCTACGGAGCCCTACGGCCTCTACAAGATCTCCACCGAGGGGCCTGCACTGGCAACTGTTTTGGCATTAGCAGTGATGACGGGTGCATGCACGGTAACGTGAGATCCCTAAACTTCCGTACCTGTGAGATCCAAGGCCATGAAGTTTAATTTCTCTCTCTCCAGAGCAGTTCTGCTATTTCTCGAGTTCATCGGTGCCGTCGGCAGATATGGTATTTCTCGAGCTCATCTTCTGAGCAGCCAACCATCTTTCTCTCTGTGGAGCTGCTCTGTAAGTTCACTGTGTGCTAATCGCTGAGTTTGGAGAGATATTTGTGCGCAGTTCAATTTCTCTCTGTCCCATGTTGTGCTAGCCAGTTGCTATCTCTGGTTGGACTCATATATGATCATTTGACATGCTACCAGGGTTAAAAAATTGACGGTAACTGTTCAAAAATCGCGATAACCGGCCTTCTTAGTCCGGCTCGATTTCAAAAACCGAACGGTAACCGAATTTGAATTAAAAAATTCAAAAATTAAAAATTTCAAAACAAATCTAAAAAAAATTAGACACAATTCTAAGACCTTCCGTGAAAAAAAATTTCAAAAATAATATCGTTTGCATCATATTCTATAGGGAGTAAGTTTGAAAAAAATTGAAGCGTGCGACTCACTTATTAACTCATGTTAAGAAAAAATTTAACATGCAAACACATATTTTTTTTAAATATATCTTAAGAGGATCTTTAAAATTGATTTTACTTTATTTAGAGTTTTATTAATTTCTCTATAATTTTTACAAAGTTCACAAGCATAAAGTGAATATGTTAAGAAACAGCACTGTAATTAACTTTTTCATGTCTGCTATTATTTTTCCTACATAAATTATAGTATAAATAAACTAATAAAAGTGATCTCACTAATTTTTGAGATGTGATGGGTCAGTTATGAATTAATCTAGTCGCAACATATTTACACAATACTGCATGTTACAATAACTAATTAATGATTTCATGTATTTTTAAAAGACATAGGATCATATAAGAAGACTAAAAAAATTAGTTTCATGATTTTTGGATTAGCAAAGAGTAAACTATACATTTAACTTGGTTTAACAAATACATTTTCTCACAAAATTTTTTGAAATTTTTTATGAGTATAAATACCTTTATCATGTAGATCATGTTACAAGGAAACTAACAAAATTTGTTTTACTTTATTTGAAGCTCAGATGAATTAATTATTGATTTTACAAGATTGAGATAATTTTTGGGTTTTTTGTTGAACTACACTGAAAATCGAGAAAACCGCTCGATAAATCAAGAAGACTGAGCGGTTACCGACAATGTGAGAAATTCGAGAAAACCGCTCGATAAATCGCAAAAACCGCTCGGTAACCGGTCCAATTCGACCGGTTAACGAGTGGCTAAAATCGTGATTTTTTTTCCTCAAATTTCAAATTTTCTCAAATGAATTTTGTCTGATTTTTTTTGAAATTTCGACCGGTTACCGCCAGAGCTCGGTAAGTCAAACCATGCGTGCTACTCCTTGCATTGCTGCTACTAGTTCTTGATTGCTCATCATCATCTTGTTGTTGTTTTGCTCTCGTGCGGCTCCTAATTTCAGTAGCAGCATCTGTTGAAATTGGTGTGCATTTCCATACCATCTTCAATTGTTCTGATCTCTAGTGATGGTCAGTTGCTTGTCTCATTCATCATCTTTATCATCCATATATCATGTCAATTCATCCGGTTGCAAATATTTCATTCTGTTTCGAGCTGATTGTCCTTAGCTCTGTATGTCCGATGCCCTTGTATGCATATGTATTCTTGTGTAGTTGATTGTATGTTTCTTGCTAGTTCCTCCATCACATCGTGATTTGTATAGACGGTTCCTTACCCAAACAATCTTTTCTAGAGGTAAAAGAATACACTGCATTAAAAGGATTTTCTTATACACAAGGAAATACAAATATAATTTAATTACAGTGAAAAAGATTACAGTGCTCCCAATCAAACCTTACGAGCCCAAACAACAAAGACGACAAAGCGGCGGCCTTTGTCGAGCTCGCACGGTCACAGCGCCGCTGTGTCGGGGGAAGGTCGGTGGGCGCGCGCGGCAGGGCAAAACAACGTGGGCCGGTTGATCGATCGCTCATCCCTGTCTCGCGCGCCGACGGTGAAGTGAAGTCTTGCCGGCAAGGATTCCCCATGCATGGAATCGGGCTAACAGACGGTTCCGCAAGATGTGATTGCCTGTCCTTTCCTTAAACATCGCAAGATGTGATTACCCTGTCGCATGCTCAGGTGGGTCAAGTCGTGCTCCCACGATACATGCATCAGAAGATGATTCCTACGTAGTTTTGTCTGGATCTCATAATTCAATAATTTGCAAGAACAAAAAGAAAGGTAGTTTGAGCGGAACTGGTTCTTAAACTTCTCAGTGTCATAAGTTTACATTTTGGACCATTATATCGTTTCAATGATCGAGCTTGATAATCGCTTTTGTAGACGACATCGTTTATGAAACTCAACTCTACCTCCCACCATCTGAGCCTATCTCAGACCCTAGCTTTGTTACTTCTATTGTGGAGTATGCAGTCCGTAGAAACCCACCAAATTTAGTATTATCAGCATTTTTTTAAAGAAGCAATGATAGATTCTAGGATTTTGTTTTAAAAAAACTATACTTTTAAATACAGTAAAAGGATCTTCTAAAACAACCTTCAAGTTAATCTTCATCACTGTCGCTCCGAATTCTCAATTAATTTCTACCAATATTAAATCCAAGAGCCCAAACAAGATGGTTCTTCGAGCCATCAATGACAGTTTCGAAATGGGAGAAGGCAAGGACGGAACTCCTGCTTCCTTCGACGTGATGCTGACTTGGATGTATCATGCATGAGTGACCTGGCACTGTACGTGCAGCACAGTTTTCTGGAAGGAACTGCGGCACGTGTAGTCCCGCGATTGGGCGCGACCGATGAGGTGGCGCCGTGTGGACCAACGTCACCATCGGCCAATGGCGTCGCCGGGTCCACGTGTCGCGTGGCTGTTTGCGCGCTCGCCCGTCCCGTGTGTTTTTCATGTCAAAACTGCTGGTTCCGTTTCGTGGTCATTTTCGATGACTCACTCGATGCCGGGAAATGAAGGTGTGCTCTGTAGCCAGACCCAGAAAAGCTGCAGCACCTGGACTAGCAGGACCACATTATCTGGTCTACCAGAAAAATAAGTGTGATCAAATGACACGCATATATACCGTGTTCAACGGCCGGTTAAGAAGCTGAAAGTGTTGCTCACTCCATTCACCGACTTAATAATAACATGTGATAAATCATGACTGTTTCACTCAAGTCAGAGGCGGAGCATTCTCTGGTAGTTTTGTTTTCCTTTTCTCTCTCTCTCTGTTTTTGAGCCTAGCTCTAGCATGGGTGGCCGTGGCACGACCGAGAAGTGCAGCATGCATGCATGCATGCAGAGTCGATTGTTCTCTGCAGGTGCCCATGCTTCGCTGGCGCCCGCCGGTTGGGGAGGCTCCGAGGGTGGAACAGCGACAGCGCCGCCCACGCTTTCTCCCGCCGCGGCTTTTCCTGCCCACAGTTCAGACCGCTTCAACGACGAGGTTTCGTGGACTGATCATTTCTCCTCACTTGGCCACCCGGCATGCTCATTTTTTCTTAGTTTTTTTTTCTTTTTTTTATTACTTACTGATCATATCACTTGTCAATAATCTAAAATCGAGCCACCTTTTTGTCCCAACTAACAGAACTGATCGACGACGACGCACTCTTGAAAGAAATTAAGAAAGTCGTTTGGGTCGGCAATTTTTCCTCCCCGGTCCCCATCTTTTTGCGTAGCACGATACCAGGCGAGTCATTTTCCGTGTATCCGCTAATTCCTGCGATAACGGATCATATTAATAAACTGGATCGAGAAAGCGAAAGGAAGCGGCAAAGCCGCGCACCAACGAACGCATCGGTTGTGAACCAATACTGCCGCCAAAGCATCCAAGTCCACTGTCTATGGATTAATCCTTCGCTACCACATAACAGATTTTTCCCGTGGGTTTGAAGTCGCCACGAAAATGACCAAAACCACCATGAAAATGATTCCCATCGTCAACCGTTAGGCAAAATCACTCAGGAAACTGACGCCACATAAATACAGATTTCATGACGATTGACCGCCAGAAAAGATTTTTGTAAGGGGAATTCGTGAGGTTTGTCGTCACGAGATGTCATGTATCGTCAGATTTTCTTGTGATGACCAACCTACAAGAAAACTTGACAGAAATATAATTCCTGATCGTACAAAATCGCCAAAGAAAAGGATATTTCTCTGTCCCAATATGAACCTCTAGGAAAAAGACTTTCCCAATCCAACTGCACCGTTAGGAAAATGCTGCTCACTCACAGGAAAATGTGTTCTCATGGAAAACATGAACCACCATGAAAATATTATTCACCCACATGGAAACTTATTTCCAGGAATTCTTGAATCGACAGGAAAACAACGAAACGTTCATGAACCAACAGGGATACATGAACAACCATAATACAATTTGCAAATACATCTCAGCCACAATCAAATCACCATGAACAGATGTAACCCATCCATAAATTTATGTCCAACACACTCATTCCAACAACATCCACTATACGCGTACACACACGTGTGTGTAGCACATGCACACATCCATGAAATATATTAATCACACAATATCATTTCAGCACCTAAAGCCATAGATAGCTATGCATCCACAAAAGCACAGTAGCCATAATTTAAGTCCACCAAAATAGCATAAGGTTGGTCGACCCACTTAATCCAAAGTTAGTCACTAGTTACCAAAAGTAGTCCTTATACATATGTTCCATTTGAACAAAAAAGTGGCAAAAAGCATAAGATGCTTCATCCAATTTAGTGTTGCATCTCCTAGCTACCACCATTATCTCCACCATCTATCTCATCACAACCCTCATCATCATTGTATTCATCATCCATCTCATCGCAACCGTACATGTCATCATATCCCTCATCACCATATATGCCATCGCTGCCCTTCTCATCACCATAGTCAGAGTCCAGGTCATTGCCCTTATTGTGCAAGTCATCTGGGTCAGAGGCTGCATATGATGAGCCTGTCTCCTACAAAAGGAACACAATGTTAAATTTATGATAAAGATGCATCGCACACAACTTCATATGAAACTCCACTTGATATTGTCATGCTAGCTTTAAGTCCGAGACACCACACTGGATAGTCTTTCTCTAACCAAAAGAAACACACAAGTACCTAAGGCATTCATCTTTTTGCAGAAAATCATCACATGGACATGCCCCTAACTGGCCATCACAGCCCTCAAAGGAGGTTGTCTGCTTAGAGTTATTGCAAATCTTTACTAAGATATAGACGATTCTGCTATTGAACACAAAGCAAAATTCAGATTTGGCCAAAGATGGATTATTCAGAATGTGACAAAGTGTAGTTATTGCAAATCTGTACTAACAGATAGATGATTCTGCTATTGACACAAAGAAAGATTCAGATCTAGGCAAAAATGAATTAACATCCCATAAAGAAAAACGACGTACTAATGGTCAATGTCAACCTTTCCCCCCTTTTGGAGCATACTGCAAATTGTAACTGATGTTCATGCTGCATTGAAGCATAACAAAAAAAAATGATGTTGTTTGAGAAAGATCCTTATTTGATGATTATTAGTAATCCCATGCAAGTCCTATACCCCTAAACTTGATTTATTAGGTGAGCAATTTTACCCAATAAACATAAGTACAACAACTAAAAAGCCTAGCTACAAGGCGGTTCTTGATCTTACCTGATGACGACGAGCATCAATATTGGCTAGACGATTTAGCAGATGAGCAGGTGGTTCTTTTCCAAAGTCCGTATAGAACCTCTGCAATTGAAAAGTAGGCAAATAACTAAAGTTGTATAGGACTAAAAAGATTGTTGCAAACAAAGAAACAGATATTACCAGGATCAGCTCACGGTTGCATAGTCACCTTTAAACCCAAATTTACATAAGTGCATCTCTATCGTAAACCTTTTATGCATAACAAAGTTCCAGCACATAGTGCATTGACACTTAATGGTTCCACCTACAACCAGATTAGGCATATATAACGCTCGTCTAAGAATCGGTTGGTGTTTTCAATCGAATCATTAGATGGAGCCTGCCCACGAGACCAACCAACATACATCCACTCACGATCTGCCATTACTTTATTCTGTTTTTATAAAAAATATGAGCAATATTATTCACTCATGTTGTCTGATTTCTCAAATAATTACAGCTAATGACATGACACATGAAAAAAAATCATATGAACAAGCATCAACTTGTGAAAAAATTGCTATCTAACACAAGTACTAAACAAGTATATGTTATGTACATATGAACAACTGTATGAAAAAAATTCATATGAACAAGCATCAACTTGTGAAAAAATTGCTACTCTAACATAAGTATTGAACAAGTATGTGTTCTATACATATGAACAAGCGTGTGAAAAAAATTCATACGAACAAGCATATGCTCTGTACTGTACATCTATGACATGCTCGAGAATGAACGCCTTTAGTGTACTTGTAGTTTGGTTTCTCCTCCAAGCGAAACATAAATGCAAGGATTCTCCACTACAACTAATCCATAACATTAGTAGTAAACACTAGGCCATCATGGATTCGATGGCTGGGAAACACAGGACAGAGTAAAGGGTGTTGGAGATGCTCATGAACATAGCCTTTTTAATTATCACTTATCAGCAAACCAAATAAATCTAAACAAGAGTTGAAGATTTAAATTTTACTAGTTTCATACGAGATTCTAACTATTCTAACATTTTGTCGAAGGGTTGCACTATACAGAGTCGTGCCGTGGATTTTTTGGGCCCTGTTCTAAAACAAAATATATACACTTGCATTTTTTTCTCTCTTCCACGAACACTTTGTTATTTGGGTTGTGTGCAATGCCGTAATGACCGTCATGTGCAAAATATGACAACAAAAATGCTAGAGTATAGACTAGTTATTTCCATTAATAAATTATGACTAGTAATAGAAGAACCTGATAACAAAAAAAAGCAAATTCATACATAATATTGCTATACATAATTGTTAGATTAGTCTCATTAATAATCAAACCAAAAGAAAAGTTTAAAAAAGTAGAAAAAATGTATTTATTGTAGAAGCTTGCTGTGGCTAGGAAATAATAATAAAAGATAGAATAGGAAACAAATATTAAGTTGGTCCTCTTATTTATATGGACACATATGTACCAGTGTAAATAATTTGAGATGTGTGTCAAAGAGTTTAATTTGAGATGTGTCAAAGAGTTTCTCTCCTCTCAGAAGTCTTTCTAATTTTTCTTCTTCAATACTGTATACTTCTCAATTCAATGTTTACCGACTCATCCACACACTAATCACAAAATTAGGGGCGTTGTGCCATCACTCATCTCGCACACCCCAAGATACGACCCTGCCACTCTATCAAACTATCTTGGCTGCCTGCATTTAGCAAGTTACACCTTGTTTTCATTCGTTACCTGAATCATATTGGAGGCGTGGTGCAACGGCCTCCTCGCCTGGCCTCATCCGACGTTCATGCAAGGAGCTCCTTGTGTGGCCTCGTTCGGCATCCGTGCGACGTGCTCCTCGCGTGGCCTCCTCCAGCGTCAGTGTAGCGGCCACCTCGTGCGTCCTTGTCCGCCATCGGTGAAGCTACCTGAGTCAGTGCAGCTGCCTCCTCCAAGGTCAATGTAGGGCTCCAAGGTTGACGCAGTGATGGGATAAAGGAGATCGGGAGGAGGCGGCAAATTTGGGGGTGCAGCTTGATAGGTTTGACGAAATTGGTGGCGCCACGACAATGGATCTAGACGGGCAGTGACGCCAGGGCTCGAACTAGACGGGGGTGGTGCGAATTCGATAGGTGGATGTAGGAGGCGGGTTGAAGCACGCGTTTGGGGGCGAAGGTTGGAGGCAGCGGGGGCGGGGGTCGAGGTGGGTTTCTGTCGAAGGGTGAACTCCTGTCGCAGGGATCCCGAGAGACCCCTTTTTAGAGATTCGGCCGGGGGATGATCCTGGAAAAGCTTGTTTGGGAAATAAGCGGGAACGGAAACAAATGCGATGGCTGGCGGGAGATGATTGCCCTAATGCGAGGAAAAGATGGGTGCACCGGGGTTTAGACAGGTTCGGGCCGCACGGAGGCGTAACACCCTACTCCTGTGTGAGCGCTATATTTATCCTTGAAGGGAATTCTTCAAGGATGTATCTGGTTCTAAGGGGAGAGCCGTTTACAAAGAGCTTGAGGCTCTCGTGTTCTAGCTTGGCTTGAGCTGGTTCGAGCGTCTGCGTCCTCTTCTTCACACACTTTCGGTTTCTTTGGTCTTGTTCGTCGGGGGGTCCTCTCTTTTTTAGTGTTCTCCATCCTTTCCTTTTATAGGCGCGCCGACCTCAACATATCCTGAATGGGAAAGAGGGGATGCGAATGCCAAGGTGCCACGGAGAAAGGCGTAATCATTTCATCTCGACTAAGTGACAGGGGCGGTGGAGAAATGCGGCGCGCATCCGACCACCTGCCACTGTGGAAGCCCTCGGGTGCCATAAAGGGGGCCCATCGGGCAGCCTCAGATGTGTCCGGGGCGCCCATCCTGTCTTGTTCTTCCGCCATGGCAGGGTGGCAGACGGAGCACTTCGATCTTGGCAACGTTATCCCGAGGCACCTGGATGAAACGGGACGGGACCCGTGCATTTAATGGACCCACGCCCCCCTCCCGCCAGTGCATGGCAGGGTCTGACACTGGGGCGTGGGCAGCTGAGAATGTCAGGATGTCAGGATGTCAGGCCGCGCGTGCCTATTAAATGCGGCATTGGGCCTTTGACTGGATGACACCCTGACGACGGGACCCTTCGGGTCGTCGAATGATCTTGCGCGAACCTTCGGGGAACCGAGTCCTCGGGGGCTGCCGCGTGCAGCCCCGAGCACTCTCTCTCGAGCACTTCGGTGGGACCTTCGGGGCACCGAGTCCTCGGGGGCTGCCACGTGCAGCCCCGAGCACTCTCTCCCGAGCACTTCGGTGGGACCTTCGGGGCACCGAGTCCTCGGGGGCTGCCACGTGCAGCCCCGAGCACTCTCTCCTGAGCACTTCGGTGGGACCTTCGGGGCACCGAGTCCTCGGGGGCTGCCACGTGCAGCCCCGAGCACTCTCTCCCGAGCACTTCGGTGGGACCTTCGGGGCACCGAGTCCTCGGGGGCTGCCACGTGCAGCCCCGAGCACTCTCTCCCGAGCACTTTGGTGGGACCTTCGGGGCACCGAGTCCTCGGGGGCTGTCACGTGCAGCCCCGAGTACTCTCTCCCGAGCACTTCCTTCTTGGTATTTGGGCTCTGCGGATCATCGGGGAACTAGGGTGCTCGGGAACCAGAGGCGGCGGCCCCGAGCACCTTCTCCCGGGACTTAGCTTCTTCTTACCTTGCAGGGTGGTGACATGTGGTAGATGGCCGGCCTGGTCTCGGGACTTAGGGACCCCTGGTTCTGAATACACCGACAGTAGCCCCCGGGCCCGTTGGTAGCCGACAGGACGGAGACTGCGAATGGGCCCTTCGTCGCGACTGAGGCCAAGGCTGGCGCGGACGCCATGTGGCAAGCTTTCGAGAGGTGGCCCTTGCGGACCTAGACCTCAAGTACGTTCCAACGGGAAAATGAGTGGACGCGTGTCCACACAACTTCCGAAGGGTATGATAACCATACGGGCGGCACGCGCGGTCGCCGCGCAGATCGAGGAAAATACGCCTGGCAACTGCTGACATCGCACGATCGGCGGGAGAATCGCCTGGCAGTTTGCGCCGATCGAGGCGACGCTTCGCCGAGCGAACCGTTCGGGCGGCAGTTTTTGAATTTTGAGATATAAAAGGGGGAACGGATCGGTCCGTTCCCCTTTTTACGCTCTCTTGCACTTGTGCTCTTGCCTTCTTTGCACTCCACGACGGACGTCGCGGGGTGCTGCAACCTTCGGCTCCGGGAAGGCCTGGGGGACCATTACATTCCCCAGGTGATGCGCAGCAAGTGGGAGGAATGGCGATGGGACTGGTTCTTCGTCGACATCGACCCCCACGAGCGCCTCGAATTGCCAGAGAAGGCGGCGGAACCTCGGCGATCAACGTGGGAGGCGCCGCCACCAGAAGATGCGAGACTGAAGCCGGTGCTGGAGCGCATTCTGGAACTGCGCGAGGGCGGGCTGACCTCAGTCATGGTGGTTGTGGACTTTCTGCGCCGTCGGTTGGCGCCCTTGCGAGAGCGGGCCCGGCCAAGCTGGTTCTACACCGGGCCGGAGGACATCACCAGGACCCAGATTGGCGCGAGCTAGGATCTGGGGCAGGCGGAGCTGCGGGGGATGACCCGAGTGATCACCGGAACGGAGGACATGAGCCGGACGAAGCTCCCGTGGCCGGAGATGGCGCTCTGCGCCAACCCCAGCCGGGTGGCCATTATGGCGGGGTTGCCGGAGTTCGATGCCCAGGGGCCCGTGGACCGGCCAAGAAGCCGGAGTCCTGAGGCCTCCGAACTCCCCGGGCTGGAGGAACTACTTGGCGATGAGGTTGCTGGTAGTTCGGCGCAGGCTGGCGAAGGGGTCGCCGCAGGCGACAGCCGCCGTGCCAGAGAGGAGGGCGCCACTGAAGTTGTTGAGGAGTTGGCGCCGGGAGATCGGGGAAAGCGTCCCCGGGCCTTGATCCTAGTGCCGGATTCTCCGCCGTCGCCGACGGCAGCGGCGGCATTTCCGGTGCTGGAGCCGCGCCTGGTGCGGATGGGGCCTGCATAGGCGCCCGCGACCTGCACGGCGGAGACCGAGACCCGTGCGGCGGCACCCGAGGCCCGCACGACGGCGCCCGTGGCCCACGTAGTGGCTCAGCCGTGCCCCCAGCGGAAGAGGCGGCGGGAGGAGTCCGGACCGACGGCGTCAGACCCGGACATCAGGCTCCCAGCGGCCAAATGGCGGTATCGGTGAGTCTTCTTTCTTGCTTTTCCATGGGCATTTTCGGCCCGAACTAAGTTTTGACAATTTTCACTTGTCTCCCGTAGGTCGGCCGCAGGCGCTGCTGCGACGGAGAGAGAACAGGCGCCGGGGCCAGAGCCGAGCCCGCCCACTACGCCGACGGAGGCCGGCATAGGAACGGCGGAGGCGCCAATTGACGTGGCGGCCCCTGGAAGAGAGGCGGAGGCGGCGGCCAAGAGAAGGGCGCCGGCGAAACCTACCCCGGGCGCGGAGAGCCCGGGGCGGATAACGGTGGAGGTGGATGTTCTGCCGGGGCCGGTGGACAGGGCGGCCGATGCGGGAATGCGGCCGCCGTCCGAGACCTTGGCTCCGGTGGAGCCTACCCCGGGCAGGCAGAGCCCGGGGCGGATGGCGGTGCAAGGCCCTGCGGAGAGCTCGGCCCCCCTGGAGGCACTCTGCGGAGAAGCCTGGGCCCCACCGGTGCCCGGTCAGCCCGCCGATCCTTTCCTGGCCGCCATTGAAGGTGTCCAAGTAGCGGTTGGGCGGCTGGGCGCAGTGGTGAACGCCAAGGAGGGGGAGCTCGAGGCCGAGCACGCCCGCCTGGCACTGGAGAAGGCGCAGCTGGCGGGCACCCAGGAGGAGGCCCGTGCGGCAGCCGCGCGGGAGCAGAAGCTCCTAGAAGACATCCGCGCGGAAGCCGCGCGGGAACGAGAAACTCTGAAGACCGCGCGGGCAGAGGCCGCGCGGGAACGAGAAGACGCCGCCCGCTTGGCCGAGGCGTCGAGGCAGCAAGCTGCTGAGGCCCTTGCCAGGATGGGGCAGGCGCAGGAAAAGGAGGTGGCAGTCGCAGCTCGGGAGCAGGCTGCGGAGGAGCGGCAAGCCGAGCTGGCCCGCCGGGAGGGCGCGGCCGAGAAGACGCGCGCCGACCTCCAGCGCTGGGAAGACGATCTCCGGAAGATCAGAGAAGAATTCAAGCGCTGGGAGGAGGACGTCTCCATCCGGGAAGTGGACAATGAGCTATCGGCGTCGGATCTCGGTGCCCGGGAGGATTCGGTGGCCCAGCAGGAGGATGTGTTGGCCCGGCGGGAGAATGAGCTGAGTCGCCGAGAAGGCGAACTGAGTCGCCGAGAGGGCGAAGCTGCTGCTGCGTCGGCCGCTGCGGCTACCAGGGCGGAGGAGAATGCGAAGCATGAGGCGGAACTGGCCGAGCGCGAACGCGCCTTGTCCGAGATGGTGGCCAAGACGAAGCAGGCTGCCGCCCCCACCGCGGCTGGCGGTTCTTCCGGTCCGGCCGGGGACCAGGGACTCGAGGCACAGCTGCGGGCCGCCAAGGAGAAGCTCGAGACCTCTTTTGTCTCGCGGGTCAACCTCGAGCATATGCTGGAGGACATACTCCGGCGGATGCGACGGGCCGTGGAGAAGGGTGGTCTCGGACGGCTTGTCGACGACACGAAGGGCGACGGCCCCGCACGACAAGTGTTGGGGCTGCAGCAGGTCTGCGAGCGCCTCGAGGCCCTGCCTTGGGCGGTCCAGGAACTCGCCACCCGGGAGGGACGTGGCTTGGCGCATGCAGTGGCCGAGCACGTCCTGGCCTGCTACCGAAGCAGGGACCCGAACTTCCCACTAGAGCCGGCGCGGGAGGGAGTGGTCGAGGCTGAGGGGGAGGCTGCCCGGGCAGCGGTTCGGAGTACCGCCGCTGAGGTGGCGGCCGGCTTCAGGCGAGAGGTGCCGCCGCCGCCAGTCCCCGGGGATGACTCAGAGGATTCAGCCGACGCCTCTGCCGCCGACTAGATCTTTTGTAGCCTCTTTTCTTTTGTTGTAGATGTAGGAGTGAACCCTTAGAAAATGCCTTGGAAATATCCTGTGAATATTAAATGGCTGTTTTTCCCTGGGCTCGCAACTCCAGTTTCTCTGTGTGTTCGATGCTTCTTCCGATGTTTTACTTCGAAGTCCCGGGGAGTACTCAGTCGGGCCGTTCCCGACCTTCCCATCCCCGAGGATGAAGTTGTCTTGATCGCTGTTGCTGGCACAGTCGGCCTTCAAGCTCTCGCGAATCCGCATCGCCTAAGTTAAGAACAAAGACACAGACTTCCTTGCCCGGGAGATGGATCGATCCCGCTCGGAACACGCCGTGCCTGATGAACACTTTTTCACTTTGCGACCACTCAGTTAGTAGAAGGGAGACGCGTGCGGGCGAGAATGTGACCAAGAGTCCTCGCGGTCCTGTGGTGCCCGAGCTTTAAACGGGCCAAGCCGAGCACTGACAGCCCGCCCCCGAGACCTGAGCTCCGGACTACCCGAGTAGCTCGAGCGATAGGATTACCCAGGGCACCCGAGGACTCAGTAGTGCTCGGGGTCCTTAAAAGCGGACCGAACACCACGACCACCACGAAGGGCTTCGGTCAGACGTTATCGCAAGCACGCTACTCTTTTCTGCAGACCGTTCTGTCGTTCTGGGAAAAAGTAGTCACGCGGCAGGGTTTTGCGTGCGAGGAGGCCACCTCGCCTAACAGATTAAACCGCGAGAGCCCCCGAGAGTGACTCGAGGACATAAATTTACTTAAAGCAGACTTGTCTGAATATAACCACTCACCGGACAGCTGTCGGCCTTCCGGCTCATCGATCCAGGAGGGATGTGCTTCCGAGCTCGGGTGCCCGGGGACTCGATTCTTTTAACGGAGCGCCCGAGTGCCCAGAGGCATACGAGGCTCCCAGGGTCGGGTGATCTCGACCACCCATGCCTAAGTGGTAGGACCGCCCGGGGACCCTGGAGCCGACCAGAGACCGGGGCATTGAAGCCCTCGCGGCCGAGCTGCTCGTGATCGCCAGCCTGTGACTTAAGAGAAAAAAAAGGATTTCTTTGTCTGGTGCGCTCTGTCAGTGCGGTACTTGCTATAGACTGCTCTCGTTTTCGACCCGAGACCTCTCGAATACCCAAACCGGCGGACAAGAGCGGTCAGAGGCATAACCCAGAGGTCCTATGGTTTGGTGGTGCCCGGGTATGACAGACCAGACCGAGCACCGACAGCCCGCTCCGGGGGCCCGAGCTCCGGACTACTCGAGCAGCTCGAGCGATGGGATTACCCGGAGCACCCCGAAACTCGGTAGTGCTCGGGAGCCTGTCACGACACCGAACACCACAGCCTACCATGGCGGACGTAAGTCAGCAGCGACTGCTCACATGCATACCGATCGGGATTCTTTTGTCAGCGGGGAAAGAGAGAGGGCGAACTTTTTCTCGCACAACCGAGCTCCTCACCAGACAGATTAAACATACGGAATCCAGAAAAAGTATTTTGACATAGCGATTGCTTATTGAAATACTTAATGTGCAATATTTACAAGGTTGGGCGACAACGACTTACCCCACGGGGCGAAGCCTTCAGACTGCTCGGGCGGGGAGAAACCCCCGGCCTTGCTGACCTGAGCCGCGAGCACGACCATCTACGGGTAGAAGCGTCGGAGATGCTCGATGTTCCACGGATTCGGGAGTGGCTGTCCTTCCTCCGTCGCCAACCTGAAAGAACCTGCCCGGGGGACCGCGATCACGGTGAAGGGACCTTCCCACACAGGGGACAACTTATTCATTCCTTCGCGCGACTGGATGCGTCGGAGAACTAGGTCCCCCACCTCGAGAGACCAGGCCCGGACATGGCGCAGATGATAACGCCGCAGACTCTGCTGGTACCGAGCCGCCCGGACAGCAGCACGCCGGCGGCGCTCTTCCAGGTAGTCCACGTCGTCGCGCCTTTGATGTTCCTGCTCACCCTCGGAGTATGCATGCACTCGAGGGGAGCCCAGAGTGAGCTCGGAGGGGAGGACTGCTTCGGCGCCATAGACGAGGAAGAACGGAGTCTCCCCGGTGGCGCGGCTTGGCGTAGTCCGATTGGCCCACAGCACAGCTGGCAGCTCGTCTACCCATCCCTTCCCGTGCTTAGCGAGCACGTTATAGGTCCGGGTTTTGAGGCCCTTCAGTATCTCTGCATTGGCGCGCTCGACCTGCCCGTTACTCCGAGGATGAGCGACGGAAGCGAAGCAAAGCTTGATGCCGAGATCTTCGCAATAGTCCCCGAACAAGGCACTAGTGAACTGGGTGCCGTTGTCGGTGATGATCCGATTGGGGACACCGAAGCGGCTGGTGATGCCGCGGATAAACTGGAGCGCCGTGTTTTTGGTCACCTTGACGACTGGGACCACCTCCGGCCACTTGGTGAATTTGTTGATAGCGACATATAGGTATGCATAGCCCCCGACTGCTCGGGGGAATGGACCCAGAATGTCCAAACCCCAGACCGCGAAAGGCCATGACAGGGGAATGGTATGGAGAGCCTGAGCTGGCTGGTGAATCTGCTTTGCATGGAACTGGCACGCCCTGCAGCGCCGAACCAGCTCGAAAGCATCCTGGAGGGCTGTAGGCCAGTAGAAACCTTGCCGGAAGGCTTTCCCGACCAGCGTGCGGAACGATGAATGGCCACCGCACTCGCCCTCGTGGACCTCAGCGAGAAGATCGCCGCCTTCTGCCCGAGAGATGCATTTCAGGAGGACACCTCCTGCGCTACGTCGGTAGAGATCCCCATCTACCATGGCATAGCGTTTGGACTGCCGAGCAACCCTTTCGGCAGACGCCTCATCCTCGGGTAGGAACTTTTCTTTCAAGTACCCTCGGATGTCAGACATCCACGAGGCATCTTGAGAACATTCGGCGAGCACAGCGCACTCGCCGGACGGCGGCGCCCTGACGGGGCTTCCCACTGAGGGCACCGCCGGGGTCCCCTGAATTGAGTTCGAGGTTTCCCCTTCATCCTGTTCGGCAGGCAGGACGGAAGGCCATGCGAGTCTTTCTTCAAAGACTCCGGCAGGGACGCGCGCACGTGAGGAGGCCAGGCGAGAGAGCTCGTCGGCCGGAGCATTGTCGCGGCGAGGGATATACCGCAATTCGAGGCCGTCGAAGCGTCTCTCGAGCTTCCTGACTGCAGCTACGTACGCCGCCATTTGAGGATCCGTGCACTGGTACTCCTTGGATACCTGGTTGACGACCAGTTGGGAGTCCCCTTTGACCAGGAGGCGACGAATCCCGAGCCCCACCGCAGCCCGGAGGCCGGCGATGAGACCTTCATACTCCGCCATGTTGTTGGATGCGCGGAACTGCAACTGTACGACGTACCGGAGCTCTTCACCCGTTGGGGAGGTGAGAACAACTCCGGCCCCTGCGCCTTTCAGCGAGAGGGAGCCATCGAAGTGCATAACCCAGTACCCGGGCGTGTCGCGCCCGGGATAGGTAGCGATCTCTTCTGGGACGACGCAGGGGACGTGCGTCCACTCTGCCAAGAAGTCGGAGAGTGCCTGGCTTTTGATTGCCTGGCGACAGACGAAGTGTAAGTCGAACTCCGCCAGCTCGACCGCCCATTTGACAACGCGCCCGGTGCCCTCCCGGTTCCGGAGAATGGGTCCCAGTGGATAAGTGGTAACCACCGAAATCTTGTGCGCCTGGAAGTAGTGGCGCAGCTTCCGGGAGGCGACGAGCACGGCATAGAGTAGCTTCTGCGCCTGGGGATACCTTGTCTTGGCCTCCCGGAGGACCTCGCTGACGAAGTACACCGGTCGCTGTACCCGGCGGGCCCGGATGGTGGCCCCACCCGGGGGGCTGCCACAGCCCCCAGGGTCGGCGGTATGGTCAGGGCTGGCCGGGCACTCGGGCTCGATGCCTTGGCTGGGAAGAGCAGTATGCTCGGGTTCGACCCCTTGCCCAGGGGGAGCCACGAGGACAAGTGAGTGGTCGGGGGCCTCTGGGAGCTGGGACCCAGCACCCGGCCCCGAACACTCGTCGTGCTCCACCACCAGTACTACGCTCACAACCTGAGGAGTGGCCGAAACGTAGAGTAGCAGGGGCTCACCTTGAGAGGGAGCCACCAACACGGGTGGCGAAGTGAGGTACTTCTTTAAATCGCGGAAGGCCTGCTCGGCCTCCGGCGTCCAGTCAAAATGACCGGATTTCTTCAGAAGCTTGAAGAGGGGGAGCCCTCGCTCCCCGAGCTTGGAGATGAAGCGCCCGAGAGCTGCCATGCAGCCGGCGAGGCGCTGGACTTCCTTGAGTCGAACCGGGGGTCGCATCTGCTCGATGGCCCGGATCTTCTCTGGATTGACCTCGATCCCTCGGCCAGAGACCAAGAAACCAAGGAGCTTGCCCGCCGGCACCCCGAAGACACATTTCTCCGGGTTGAGCTTGAGGCGGGTAGAGCGGAGACTGTTGAAAGTCTCGGCAAGGTCCTCGAGCAGGGTGGCGCGGTCTCGGGTTTTGACCACGAGATCGTCGATGTAAGCCTCGACGTTGCGGCCAACCTGCGAGTTAAGAGTGATATGAATAGCGCGCTGGAAAGAGGATCCAGCGTTGCGCAGGCCGAAAGGCATTGACATGTAGCAATAAGTCCCCACCGGGGTAGTAAAAGCAGTTTTTTCCTCGTCCCCCACGGCCATGCGAATCTGGTGATACCCAGAGTTTGCATCTAGGAAGCATAAAAGATCACATCCCGCAGTTGAATCTATAATTTGATCAATGCGAGGTAAGGGGAAAGGATCTTTAGGACAAGCCTTGTTAAGGTCGGTGTAGTCCACGCACATGCGAAGCTTGCCGTTGGCCTTCGGGACGATGACTGGGTTTGCTAGCCAGTCGGGGTGGAGGACTTCTCGGATGAATCCGGCGTCGAGGAGCTTGCGGACCTGCTCGCGGATAAACTCCTGGCGCTCTGGCGCCTGCCGCCGGACCTTCTGCTTCACTGGGCGGGCGTCCGGACGCACGGCCAAATGATGCTCGATCACCTCCCTAGGGATCCCGGGCATGTCGGACGGTTGCCAGGCAAACACGTCTACGTTAGCCCGGAGGAAGGCGATGAGCGCGCTTTCCTATTTGCTGCCCAGGTCGCTGCCGATACGGACAACCTGGGTAGCGTCTTCGCCCACCTCGACCTCCTTCGTTGGAACAGAGGTGTCGGTGGCGAGTCGGGGTCTGGATGAAGAGGGTCCCGGGCCCCCTGTAGAGCCATCAACCTCGGCCTGCGCTGAGACCAGAGCCATGTATGATTGTTCAGTGCAGGAGACGGCGCCGCCGGAGTCGGCGATCACGGAGATAGAGCCTGCGGGGCCGGGCATCTTAACCGTAAGGTATGCATAATGCACGGCCATCATAAACTTGGCAAGCGCCGGACGCCCGAGGATGGCGTTGTAGGGGAGAGGGAGCTCCGCAACATCGAAGAGGACGCACTCCGTGCGGAAGTTGTCCCGGCTCCCGAACGTGACAGGCAACTCAACCTACCCGAGGGGCAGGGAGTGCCCGGGGGTTACTCCACAGAAGGGGAGCGACGGCTTTAGGCGTCGGGAAGATACTTGCAGCTTCTCAAAAGCCTCTTTGGAAAGGAGGTTGAGGCCGGCACCACCGTCGATCAGCACTCTGCCGACCTTAACATTGCAGATAGTGGGAGACACTACCAGAGGTAGCCGTCCCACGACTGCAGTACTGGCGGGGTGATCAGCCATGCTGAACGTGATCGGAGCATCCGACCACCTCAGGGGTCTTGTGGCCTCCTCGCTCGGGGTTGCCGAGCACACTTCGCGCCGCATGACCTTGATTCCACGGCGCGAGCAGGGTGTGTAAGCGCCCTCGTCGATGAAGGCGACCGCATGCTCGGGCTCCTGGAAGCCGAGCTCAGCGTTGTTGGGGACGACCTCGGTATCGCCTGCTCCGCGGGACTCGTCGCGCTCCCTCTGGCGCTGCTCCACGAGTCCTTTGACCGTACGACACTCCGTGAGGTCGTGGCATTTGGTCAGGTGTATGGGACACCATTTTCCTGGCTCGGGCCCTGCGGGAGCGGGGGCCCTTGCTGGAACAGGAGCTCGGCCAGGGGCCGGGGCTCTTGCTGGAGCTGGCGCCCTAGCCGGTGCCGGGGCCCTCGCGGGCACAGAGGCCCGAGGAGGAGCCCGAGCAGGGGCCCTGACGGGGCGCCGATCGACACCCGGCCGACGCTCTTGCCGGTGATCGGGCTCTTGCGGCACCCTGTGAGCGGGGACTTGAGCTGGCTCGACGGGAGCGGCCTCGCGCTTCCTTCTCTTTTTCTTTTCCCGCTTATCAGAGCGGGAAGAACTTGGCTGGTCGGGAGCGGGGTGAGGAGCATGCCACGCCCTGGCCTCCGCAGCCTTGGCGCACTTATCGGCCAGTGCGAAGAGTTCCGCTGTGGTCTCGATCTCGTGCGTACCTAGCTTCTCGAGCATCCGCTCATCACGGACGCCCTACCGGAAAGCAACAATAACAGCATGGGGGGCCACTCACGGAATAGTGTTGCGAACCTGGCTGAAACGCTGTATAAATCGCCGTAGCGTCTCCCCTTCCTGTTGCTGGACGGCGTGGAGGTCGCACTCCAAACCGGGACGCGTAAACGTGCCCTGAAAGTTGGCCACGAACTGGTGGCACAGGTCATCCCAGGAGCCGATAGACCCTGGGGGTAAGTTCATAAGCCAAGAGCGGGCGGAACCCCTCAAGGCAACATGAAAATAGTTTACCATCACCTTTTCGCTGCCTCCGGCCGCTTGGACGGCCGTCGTGTAGATCTGGAGGAACTCGACGGGGTCGATGGACCCATCGTACTTCTCCGGCAGCTCGGGGCGGAACTTGGAAGGCCACCTAACCCGGCGGAGCTCGGTGGTGAAGGCACGGCAACCGGTGCCGTACCCCGCAGCGCGAGCGGGGGTCCTCGGTGGCGAGAAGCGGCGAGCCGGGGATCCCCGGTGGCCGCGGGCAGGGAGAGAGGAAGCCTGGTCCTCTGCCCCAACCCCCTGCCGGGTCTCCCGCTGACGTTCGAGAGTAACTCGGGCATCCTCGTGGCCCCTCCGCTCATCAAGATGTAAACGAAGGTCCCGGGCTTCAGACACGGCCAGGGGGACGGCGCTCCGCCTGGAGACCCCTCGGCCTGTGCGGGTGTTGCCCGTTGAGGAGCCGGCTCTGGCGGCACCATGCTGAGAAGTGGCGCGAGGACTCCCGGCCTGCACCTGGCGACGAGCAGTGCCGACCAAAGCGACGACATCTTGTATCCACTGGCCTTCCGGAGTGTTTGGCGTGGCCTGAACGGGCGGGTGCCTGAGGAGAGCATGTGCTGCAAGCAGCGCGCTCCCTGGGCTGGCCTCGCTGAAAGCGAGCCTGCGCCGAGGCGGCACCCAACGTGGTCCAAAGGCGGACCTAGCGGCCGGGGATCCGACCACCTGCTGGGGGTCGGAAGGTACGTCGGCAGCGGCGGCGGCGGCCCGGCTGGGCCCAGCGCCTTGATCCCCTTGAGCGGGAAAAACCGCGCACGTGGATGGCGGCTGCCGCTGGTACGCAGCAGCGATGGGGCTCTCTCGGGCATCGGGCAGCGCTCCGTCACTGGAAGTGGAGCCGGAACGCTGGAGACGGTGCCCGCCGGCCATCTTTTCCTGGGAAAAAAAAGTGAAACAAACAATCCAGGGATATTCCCCCCTACCTGGCGCGCCAGCTGTCGGAGGGTGAACTCCTGTCGCAGGGATCCCGAGAGACCCCTTTTTAGAGATTCGGCCGGGGGGATGATCCTGGAAAAGCTTGTTTGGGAAATAAGCGGGAACGGAAACAAATGCGATGGCTGGCGGGAGATGATTGCCCTAATGCGAGGAAAAGATGGGTGCACCGGGGTTTAGACAAGTTCGGGCCGCACGGAGGCGTAACACCCTACTCCTGTGTGAGCGCTATATTTATCCTTGAAGGGAATTCTTCAAGGATGTATCTGGTTCTAAGGGGAGAGCCGTTTACAAAGAGCTTGAGGCTCTCGTGTTCTAGCTTGGCTTGAGCTGGTTCGAGCGTCTGCGTCCTCTTCTTCACACACTTTCGGTTTCTTTGGTCTTGTTCGTCGGGGGGTCCTCTCTTTTTTAGTGTTCTCCATCCTTTCCTTTTATAGGCGCGCCGACCTCAACATATCCTGAATGGGAAAGAGGGGATGCGAATGCCAAGGTGCCACGGAGAAAGGCGTAATCATTTTATCTCGACTAAGTGACAGGGGCGGTGGAGAAATGCGGCGCGCATCCGACCACCTGCCACTGTGGAAGCCCTCGGGTGCCATAAAGGGGGCCCATCGGGCAGCCTCAGATGTGTCCGGGGCGCCCACCCTGTCTTGTTCTTCCGCCATGGCAGGGTGGCAGACGGAGCACTTCGATCTTGGCAACGTTATCCCGAGGCACCTGGATGAAACGGGACGGGACCCGTGCATTTAATGGACCCACGCCCCCCCTCCCGCCAGTGCATGGCAGGGTCTGACACTGGGGCGTGGGCAGCTGAGAATGTCAGGATGTCAGGATGTCAGGCCGCGCGTGCCTATTAAATGCGGCATTGGGCCTTTGACTGGATGACACCCTGACGACGGGACCCTTCGGGTCGTCGAATGATCTTGCGCGAACCTTCGGGGAACCGAGTCCTCGGGGGCTGCCACGTGCAGCCCCGAGCACTCTCTCCCGAGCACTTCGGTGGGACCTTCGGGGCACCGAGTCCTCGGGGGCTGCCACGTGCAGCCCCGAGCACTCTCTCCCGAGCACTTCGGTGGGACCTTCGGGGCACCGAGTCCTCGGGGGCTGCCACGTGCAGCCCCGAGCACTCTCTCCCGAGCACTTCGGTGGGACCTTCGGGGCACCGAGTCCTCGGGGGCTGCCACGTGCAGCCCCGAGTACTCTCTCCCGAGCACTTCCTTCTTGGTATTTGGGCTCTGCGGATCATCGGGGAACTAGGGTGCTCGGGAACCAGAGGCGGCGGCCCCGAGCACCTTCTCCCGGGACTTAGCTTCTTCTTATCTTGCAGGGTGGTGACATGTGGTAGATGGCCGGCCTGGTCTCGGGACTTAGGGACCCCTGGTTCTGAATACACCGACAGTTTCATGTGTGAATTTGTTGATGCAGTGATGAACCGAAGGAGATCAAGAGGAGGCGATGGATTTAGGGGCACAACTCGACATATTTGACAGAATTGAGGATGCCACGAGGATGGATTTGGACCGGCAACGGCGCCAGAGGCTCGAATTGGATGGGGGCGGTGCGAATTTGGTAGGTGGACGGAGGGGGGTTGAAGCGCGCGTTTGGGGGCGAAGGTTGGAGAGGCGGCGGCGGGGGTCGTGGTGGGTCGCGTTTGGGGGCAAAGGCTGATTTTTTTAGAGAGAGGACTAGGGTGGTTTAAAAAATAGGGAGAGGACCAGGGTGGTGCAAGTTCAACGCGCGATGCTGAAACAAAAAAATAGTGTTTTCAGGCCCATGCACAGTGCCAATGGAGACTTATGAGCGGGAAGCCAATTTTTCTGGGAGTATACTGTTGTCCTACCGTGAAAAGGCATTTTCATGGGGGTTTAACGCTATCTGTCACGAAAATACATGCTTTTTAGAAGGGTTTTTAATCCCTCTCACGAAAATTTGTCATCCTCACAGAAGATACGTTCTGTGGTAGTGCTTGTAGCCTCAGCCATATCAATACTCGAACTCAATCAGCAAAACTCGAGATCATCATTTACTTCCTCCGGTCACCCAAAAAGATAATCGTCCTTGGCACTGGTGTGATAGTTCAAAACGCAACTTTCACAGCTAATTTTTATTTTTATGTGTAGAACATAACAAAGCTATAACATTATGAAGCTAGCTAGTGATCAAGGTGTTCAAACGTTCAACCTCAATACTCAAAATGGCATTGTTGTTCAAGTATAAATAATTTGATTCCATGTAAGTCCAAAAAATACTTATTTGATTGAATGGAGCGTGTGTGTGTCTATATATATATATATATATATATATGTTTGTGTATGTATGTATGTTTGTGTATGTATGTATGTATGTATGTATGTATGTATACTTAATCTGTCATTACTCTCTATAACCTCTCGTAGTACTTGACGGTCCAGGCGGCCACCGGACTGATCCACCTCGTCGTGGTCTCCACAAAGTCAGACTATTCTCCCCCTTGTCATAGTTTGTTGACTGCCATATATAGCTTCCCTTCGTATCTCGAATGTTGTGAAGCAAATGCGGCGGTGATGGTTGTGAAGCAGAAGACAAAAGGAGGGAAGGAGACGCAAGCAGAGGGGAAGGGCACGACTGTTAAGATAGAGGGAAGGCAACCTAAAAAATGGAGGGGCCAAGGTAGAGGAGGAGGAGTAGTACCAGAAGATAGATTTTGATGTTAGGTGTTGACCACACAATGTCTTTGGGCCGGCGGAAGAGAGGGAAGGAGACACAAGCGAATTGGAGAGGCGTGAGTGGTGAGGCAGAGGGAAAGTGACCTAAGAGAGATGGAGCAGCCGAGGCAGAGGAGGAGGAGCAGCGTCAGAAGATAGATTCTAGTGTTAGGGGTTCAACACACAATAAGTCGAGCGAAAGCAAGAGAGGGAAGGATCGAGAGGCAAGTGAATGGGAGAGGCGTGAGTAGGCCTAACAACGAGGCGGATAGGGGCCGGGTGCAGCAAGAATGCACTCGACCCAAAACCCGAATAAAAAAACCTGATTCGACTTCGAAACACTTAATGGGTGAAAAATCACTCCGACCCCGAAACCTGACGGGGACCCCGCGGATGGGAGCGGTGGCGGGCACGGACAGTGGCGGGAGCGACATCGGGAGTGGGCATCGGGAGTGGCGCATGCGACGAACTAGGCTAGGCTAGGGTGCGGTCAGCGGGCTGGGCCGGGGGTGATTTTTCGGGTGCTCGCAGCCAAATATCTACCCCGCCCTCGACCCGTGACCCCCGCGGGGCAAATTTTGTCCCTACCCCCGTCGTGTGTAAAAATCGCAGGGACTCGACCTAGCCCACCCTGTTACCAGCCCTAGGCAAGAGCGGTGTGGCAGAGGGGAGGCAACCTAAGAGAGATGGAGGAGCCGAGTTAGAGGAGTAAATACATTCTAGGTTTAATGGTTCAGCACACAATAAGTCTTGGGCCTTGTGAGCAAGTCCGGTTGTGTACCAGAGCCGGTATTAATTTTTTATGATTGATCAAATTTTAATCCTTTATTAAGGAAGAAATAAATAATTAAAAACATGATTTTGTATCTATAGCTATTCCTAAAATGATTTTTTAAAGTAAATCATTTTTACCCATTACGCCAACATCTAATCAAAACACGGACTTGCCCCATGCGGGGTCATAGGAGGTGACGATTGTTTTGTCGAGTGCCAAACTTGCCACACTTAACCTTAGGTGTGCCTCGAATTCTTCAGCAGATGTTTGATTTATTGTCACAAATGTAGCTTGGCACATTTTATTAACCATATGGCCATACTTAATAAACCCATTTTTTTTTTTGCCAAACTATGCCACTGTTATGACGCCAAATTTTGTTGTAAAAAGGATGTGGCAAGCCGCCCTTGCCTAAGGCTAGTTATGCCAAGTTTAGGCACAAACCGAAGACACCGCTGCTCTTAGACTTGAAACCAGACAGCTTATATGTGACAAATTTGCTTAAAGAATGCCCTAATCAGGAATATAGAATTGTCTTGTGATAAGAAATTAGCAAATGCAAAAGCATTTGTGCCTACTGCAACGATTCTTGAGACTTTAGACAACTTTTCACGTATAGCTTTATGCAAAAATATAAAATAAATTTCTTAGAGCCAACTGACCGGCACCCGAGTTGGTCAGCAGAGCCTCAATGGCCACACACGTGTTGAGCCTATCTTGCTTCCTCAAGTAGGTTTGGCTACAAGCCTGCATTTAAAAAACGCATGCCTTTGCAGTGGCACTCTATTCACCTGTTGATTCCAAGCAAGCCATATTCTGTGTTGCACTTTGGCACTCGCCGGATTTCTGTTGGCGTAGCTGCCCCTCTCCTGCCCAATTATTTATTCAATCATTTTGTAGACCCGCCTGCTGCTGTGCTGATATGTTTTTAATTATTCTTTCTAGCTGCTCATCCCTGGCCCATTTGGCCATTTTTATCGAGTGGCCAGGACATCACTTGGTTGATCGATGATGTTTGGAATCGACCTGAAATAGTGCTCTGCACTTCTGGAGGATGCATTCGTGCTATTGCACTCAATAATCTCTGTAAACCGTAGAGCTCATGCGGGTACCAAATTCGCATGGAAATGCAAGCTAGATCGGTTGCTGCGACGACAGCGGACATATATATTTTACCCTCTCACTGACTCTGGATTGCCGACATATATTTTACCCTCTCACTGACTCTGATATAGTGCACTACAATGTTTGTTTCGCACACCATCCAATTCACTTAAAAACATATGAATTAATACTAGCACCGCGATAAGGTGTATGTTCAAATGGGATACCATCCAGCTTGCGAAGAATGCACGTCGCAATTCCTCAATGGGCTGGCTGGCTGGTGTCCGGCATCTCATATAGCACCTTGCAAACAAGTTGCAGGCCAGGCACAGTGGGGATACGTGATGGTCACCTCAACTACTATTCATGGCAATCGTAATGGATATAAACCAGAGATCACTAAATGGAACACTCGGACCAGTCTGACATAGACTCAGCTCGGTACGGTCCGATAGACCTGCTTACTTTAACGGGCTGTGCCGTATCGGCTCGCGTCGTCAGCCCACGGACGGTTTATCTTCCACCATGTCGTGCCGGCCTGATCCACGGCACAGTCGGCACAATGGGTCCGGCTGGCACGGTGGAGGCATGCTCGGTCCGCCAGCACTCCAAAAATAGGAAATATTAAAAATAATAACTACAAAATTCCAAAAAAATAAAAAGCTTATAGAAAATAAAAAAAAAAGCTTTATTGATTGGTTGTCTCGTTAAAAACCTTTCTACTAAAAAAAAGAGAGTACAGTTTATGATTATGCTCCGAAAATTACATGATTTCATTAGAAATCTCAGAATTTTACTTGCAATATTTAATATGCTTCCTCAAATGTCCTGTTCCATTTGGAGATCTAGCACCTAATTCATTGCTGCATATATTACACTTAGCAAATCTTACCTGTTTCCCGTTAATTTCTCTAAAGACCTTTTCAAAATGTTGCCACACCCATGACCATGCACGCGAGTTCTCAACGTCTTGATCCATGAATTGAAATATGCAATTGTTTTCTTGATGTGAAGTGGCTACTGGCTATTTAGCTAGCAACTAGGAAAAGAGAGATGGGTGACCGATGAGATCACAGGGAGTTTGAGATGGTATTTATAGGCCAAGACGAGAGGTGGGTGGGGCCGTAGGGGGTCATTTTTTTAAAAAATAAAGAAAAATCATTAATAAAATAAAAAACTTAAAAATAATAGGGACACATAATTAATTCTAAAAATGAGTTTTATTTATAGGTTGTCTCATTAAAAACCTTTTTAGCAAAGGAAAATGGAGTACAACCTAGCTCAAAAATTTAAAATTACATGTTCTCATCAACATCTAGATACAAATTTTGGAATGATTCTTCAAGCTCAGTGTTCTCTGCAGTATGTTGCATTCGTGCTTCAGCTTGTTCCCAATCTTTTACTATAGTGAGTATTTCAACCATCTCACTTGACAGATTTATTCTTCTCTTTTCGATTATCCTTCCAGTAAGACTGAAGACAGCCTCAGAAGAAACTGTAGATACATGAACTGTTAACAAATCTCACACTAACAGTGAAAGCACTGGATAATTCATCTTGTGCTCATGCCACCATTGCAGTATGTTGAAGTTTTCTTGTTCATGGCTGATAACGTCACTGTCGATGAAGGTAGTTAGCTCCCGTCCGGATGTTGGAATTCCGGCGCTTGTAGACGATCATGACGAAGAGTCTGAACTTCTTGATGAAGAACCTGCACTAAATATTTTCCTCCATATTGTCATCTTCTTACTTGTTGTGGGTGCTAATGGAGGTTGTTGTAGGCGAACTCCGCTATACTTTGTTTTATATTTACTATAAACTTCGAATAACTTAGAACGAATATTAGTATAATAATTAGAATAATCGTGGCCAAGAGCATCACCTAGAATTGCGAGAACTCTAAAGAAAGCTGTAATTTTAGCTCTAGGATCTAAAATAAAGGCAAAGACGTACAACAAAGGAATTTCTTTCTAATACTTTAAGAATTTAGATTTCATAGGAACTACACAATCTCTTAAGATTGTTATTTTTATAGTTGTTTAAATGAGTAGCAATTTCAATAATATTATGCACCACTAAATAAGATGTTGGATAATAAACTCTTGATAAACTCACAGTTGAATCATAAAAAAATTCAAAAAACTCTAGTATCCTTTCGACAACATACCAATGCGCTTCCGTGAGTAAAATTTGACTCCCATGCTGATGGTAATGTGTATGAATAAACACACCAAATATGCTCTTATATGGTATAATATTTTTGATTATCAAGAAAGTAGAGTTCCATTTTATCGGCATGTCTATAGCAAACTTACGTGGACGCACACCCATTGCAACATAGTACTGTTTATATGCTACAATTAGTTGGTTAGAGGAGTTCACAAAAGATATTGCAGTACGAAAATCGTCTAGGTATTGTGACAACCTCTTCAAACCACATTTTACTATAAGATTGATTATATGACAAGCACAACGTTGATGTAACAAGAAAGATTCAGTATAGGTACTTAACAACAGAGTAAGAATATCCATTACTCTAAAATTTGCACTGCCATTATTTAAAGTGATAGAAAATATTTTATTCGTGAGACCAAAGTCTGAAACTACTTGAGATATTTTTTCAGCAATATTTTCACCGGTATGCGCGTTGTCAATCAATCGAAAACCTATTATTCTCTTTTCTAATTCTCAATAATTATTAACAGAATGAGCAACCACACTAAGATAATCCTCTTTAGCCCTACCTGCCCTTATATCCGAGGTCAAAACAACTGAAAATGTACATGTTTGCAATATTTCTTTAAGCTTGCTACGACACGCATTGTAGTAATATACCATATCCCTACTAGTTGTCTGTCTAGAAACATGCGTTAACCTAGGATTATGAGCTTGCTCAATGTAATCTTCAAATGCAGCAGACTTACCGATATTGAGTGGTAGATCCACTCTTGCAATGAAGCGACATAGCTCTTTTCGAGCATTGGCGGAGTCGTACTCCCAATGACAAACAAAACCATCAGGGTTGTACTGCAACACCTTCTGCTTCATGGCTGCTTCACTCTTTCGCTTGCAACTTGTGGCGTGCCTCTTCAAGTGCCCCGTTCCATCCGAGGGCTTTGCAGATAATTCATGTTTGCAAATATAACACCTAGCATACCTGACACTTACCCCATCTTCCTCTTTGTAGAATCTTTCAAAGTCTTGCCAAACTTCGGAAGTACCGGCTCTTGATCTTTTAGAGTCGGTGCTTGCTAATGTGTGCGCACTTGTAGAACCTGACGATGGAGGTGTTGTTGTATCACCTACATGTGAACCAACTGGAGGTTCACCGTTGGGTCCATCATCACCTGCAGCATTGTATCAAAGGGGCCGTAGTCCCCTGTGAGTCCTTGGAGAAAAAAATCATGATCGATGGATGTATTATGATCACCGGCATCCATAATCAATGTCGAATGTCACTACAAAATTGCAAATATTCAGAGTTAGAAATAATCAAGTAATAAAACTAATAATAAAATAAGACTGAACAACGAAGCAAAAAAATCACCAAGATTTCTTCAACTTCAAGATAGCAGGTCAGCAGGATGACGGTTTTGGAATTCCTCGGATTTTTTGCAACAATTCAAACTAATTTTGCCAAATTATCGCTAATTCTCAAGAACTTTGAGACAAGAATGAGAGTAGGAAACAAGAGACAAAATGGTGTTGCTGGTGTGGAATGGAAGAGCAGGGTGCTCCTCTATTTATAGGTGAAAAATGGTGATTTTTGCAATTTTTTTTTTGAATTTTTAAGAGCTCAAATGTCACAAAATGGCTATAAAATTTAAAAATATCGGGTTAACGGGTTCAACGGGCCATTCCCGACCCGTTTAACCCGCGTGCCTGTCGTGCCTCGCGTGCCGGCTGGGCCCGCAACGGCTACTGCCAGCCCAGGCGTGCCCGCTGGGCCATGCCGCCTGGGCTGCCGCATGCCGAGCCGGTGCGCGGGGCCGTGCCCATGTCGGCCCGAAATATCCGAGCCGGGCCGTGTCGGCATCCCGTGCCGCACGCTCGGCGCAAGCCCAGCCCGAGGCCTCGTGCCGTGCCGGCCCGACCCATCTAGACTCGGGCCGTGCCAATAGTGTCGTGCCTCGGGCCGACCCATGTTGCACGGCCCATTTGGACATCTTTAATATAAACAACAACGGTGAAGGTGGTGTGTGCTCACCAGGCCACAAGACCGTGTCATAGCTATGGTCATACATGCACACATTAGGGCAAATATATTGGTGTTGTTTTATAGGTCTTCTCATATTAATACGTAGTCTTGAGATGTTTTAACAGATTACCTTTACAATTGCACTACAACAGAAATAGTCATCAGTGCCGGCTCAAAAGTGCCATCAGTGGTGGTTTTTGACCTGGCACTGATTACTCAGCACTGATAGTCGCGGACTATCAGTGTTGGTTTTTGACCTAGCACTGATAATGAGTATCAGTGCCGGCTGACGAATAAAAACAGGAACTGATACAGAGAATATCAGTGTCGATTTTTAGTAAAAGCCGGCATTGATATTATCCATATCAGTGCCGGTTTTTTATATTGAGCCGGCACTAATTGCCACTCCCCATGTACAGAATGTAGCTTTGTCAATAACTGCACAAATAATGTCACATAAAGCACATGCACATATAATCATTTCAGCACATAATGTATCACACACATACATAATTCATTCTCATCTCATCTCATTCATGCATACGTAACAATGTTATTTCACATGTCATTGACTATAGATCATAACTAATAAAAGTTTGCAACAAAAGTTCATAATTAACAGAAGTATACAACAAAAGGGTAAGAAACAATGTCATTTAATTATTCTTGTTGACCGAGGACCCTAAACTACGTTTTTTGCCTTTTGAAGAATCAGGTAACGAACTCCACGAGTCTTGTGAAGGGACGGCTTTGTCCGAAATACATCATTTGGGAACATGGTACCACACGGACTGTGGAATGATTTTGTCATTGATGAACTCGCAGAGTTGTTCCTGAATTGAGCTGATTGTCTGCGGCGTGAGGATACTTGTTTCCAGCTGGAGGTCCTGCAATTACCAGAATTGAAGAAATAAATCTATTTAAACACTAGTAGGAATTAAAAATTAAATATCAATATCTATACCACTAACCTCAGCTTTGAGAATGTCACTATAATTTCTTTCGATCCATCCATGCATGAAGTCAGATACATTGTAGCCACATAAATTGTTGCTCTGGCTCTGAAACCTACAAGGAAAATCTGTTACGATCCTCCATTCCTTCCGGAACGGAAAGTGACATCCTTTCCTCTTGACGTAGCGCATGCACACCTTGTACGAGTGTGATTATTGACCATAACTAGACTTAGATTTAATCAATTCGAAGTTTACTAAAGCGTTAATGAAATAATTAGTTTACCGTTGTAACAAGTATATGATGAGTTGGTATTCGGCTATTGGATTTCGTTTCCCGTCGAGGACAACGATACAGTTGTATTAAATCTAGATGACAAAGAGGGCCCAATGAAATCTGCGCATATGTCACTGTAGGTATTTAGTTGTAAGTCCTAACGTCATGATGCTAAAAAAGAGTAGTACAAACATGGAGGAAAACACGTATCCAAAGTTGTAAGGTAGAAGTATGTATCGCTTTAATTGGTATGTTTGAATAAATTGAAGTACATAATCCTTGGTTTCCTGTGGCCTGGTTTTGACCGTCGTCTGGTTTATCTTCATTGGGTCGAGGAATCCTACATGAGTGGTTCCCTTTTGACCGTATGTATGGATCTCCATTCTACATACACAAGAAGTTAAGACATTCAGTTTAATGGCACAAGAATATATATTGTGGATGGTACATATAAGACACTTACGGAGTCCACAAACTTAAGAGCTGAACGTCGAGGGCGTCTTGGTGGTATAGTTGATACATTTCGTCAAAATGAATCCAGACTTTGTCGTCCCCATAGAGGAAATCACAATATCTGTATTTGAACACGAACATTTCTCTACCGGCCTTCGACTGTTTCAAGTACCAGGCATGTAATCTCTGCATTTGGGTTGTTAGCTCCGACAGGGACTCGACCAGTGGTTCGCCAAGCTTAAAATGCCATACAATTTTTCCCTTTTCAACATTGGACTCATCATAAAGCGCTTCTTTTGTCAGTCCAGACGACATTAGAAAGCTTCTTTCTAATTCTTCCTATTGTTGTAGCACTCTTTATTTTTTTACCTTATCGATCGACGTCTTCCTCAACTGGCTTTTACCCATGATGCGCGCGTAGTTAGATTTTTGCGGTGGAGGCCCAGGTCTTGTCATCAAAGAGTTAAGAAACTTGCCGACCATTGCTGGATCCATAGGAATCTTCTCTGGCTCAGTACGTTTGAAGTGTGCAGTGACAACGACGCTCACTTTTCTTTTTGTTTCCTCCTCAGTTAGATCATAAAGCAGAGGAGATGTCGACTGCTGCTTCTTAGATGCTGCTCGCTGCTGTGACAAAGTCGATTTTTGAGATGACATCCACTTCTGAGCTTGTGTAGGTGCTATCAGCTTCTGCAGCAGGAAAGGTGGTGGCGGTGAAGGGGTTGGTGATCTTCTTGGTGGCTGTGGAGGCGGCGACGGAGGAGGCGGAGGTCCTGTGAGTGCCTGTGGAGGCAGCGGCGGAGGAGACGGAGGTGGAGATCTTCTTGGTGCCTGTGGAGGCGGCGACGGAGGTGGGGATCTTCTGGGTAGCTGTGGAGGCAGCGGTGGAGGAGGTGGAGAGCTTTTGGGTGGCTGTGGAGGCGATGACGGAGGAGGCGGAGATCCTCTAGGTGCATCCGATGACTCCGAACTAGACCCAGACTTGTCTGTGTCTTCGCCAAATAATATGCCACGTTTGCGCCACAAGACGTAATGACCTATGTTTTTCGAGAGCCTCGTTTCCCTCGCCTCTCCAGGGTAATCCAGCTTGCTTTTATGGTACTTATGTATTACAGTGTCCACATGTACCCTGACGTATCCCTGTGGTATCAGACTACCGTTGAAGAGGGTCCCTTCCACCCATTGCTCAGCCAGACCTCTAGCTACCATGGTGGGAACACCCAAGACCCGCACGACAAGCTACATGGTGTGCTTTCTGTGATGTCGTCCACGGGGTGACGGATTAAGGCTTCTCTTGGAAGCCCTGTGGATGCGCAGCTGCTTCGGGGACCACCAAGGCTCGACACCAAAGCATTCTCTGTGACGGCTAACAGCTCCTGCCTTGCTTGCTGCCTGGCTTGCTGCATAGCTACTTCCATTTTCGCGTCTTCCATCCGTCTCTCCTCTGCAAGTTCTTCTTTTAGCGTGGCCATCATTTCTGAAATATTTTCTTTTCTTCGTTTCTTGTAAGTGTCGGTGCTTTGTTCGAATCCGACCTTCCAAGGCCTCAAACCCTTACCGTGTGTGCGACCGGTGTGCTCCTTGTTTTCCAGTGCTAACGTTAGTTCGTCGTTCTCCCTGTCTACCTGGAAAGAGCTCTGGGAACACTGGGCGTGGGTATCTCTAATCTTCTATGTGACTTCCAGTTCTCATTCGCTTTTGAAGCATAAGGTTCCATCAGGCGCAAGAGTCACCCCTCTCCCATACAGGTAATTCTTCATTCGTGGAATCAACTCAGCCATCACAGGTGTGACACCACTTTTAGTTACGTCTTCTTCCATCTTCTCCCACTGGTCAAGTTTCCTAGCGTACCCGCGCGAGCTGGTTCTGTGGGGGTATATGTTCTTCTGGGAGTTAGTCTTGTTTTCTTTACTTATCTTTTTTACTTCCTCCGAATCCCAGTACTCCACGAAATCATTCCAAAAATCTTTCACTGTTGGATAATCACCCCAGTCCAACGTTTGACCCTTCAAGTGATAATATATGTACAATTTACCCTTAAAATTCTTAAAAATTCTGCCCATTACGACTAGTGCCTGATGCTTTACTATGGCCATGTTGCATCCTTCAGGGTACACAAACTTTTGTAACAACTTGCCCCACATGAAATCCTTGATGGTATCGGGAACCGCCCACTTGTCACCTCGTTTGTCTCTCCAAGTTCTATAAGTGATTGCGACGTGATCCCTTACGATACACCCGCATGTTGTCTTGAACGGCCCGAGTACGTGTAGAGATTTTATGGGCTCCATGGCTGAATCGACCTTCGTGATGACAAACCGGCCTTCAAGCATCTTGCTGGGACCTCAGCCATGTCTTGGTCCTTTGGGCGATTGACCATCCGGCGCAGAATCAGTGGTCTGACCCTTCAGAGCATCAGTGGCCGGACCATCCACAACAGCATCAGTGGTCAGAACCTCTAGAGCATCATCGTCAGGTTGAGGTATGCACTTGAGCTTTCCTCCTGAGCATCAGCCGTGACTGGATCCTAGTCAGAGGAGGGGCCTTGTATCGAGGGGCACGTCTGTGGGCCATCCTTGATTTTGTACGAGCATTCCTACATAAAAATTACATTTATTCAAATTTCTTGCAACATCAAAATTACCATATATGACAAAGTCCCAGTCCGGCATTGCAACATCGACATAATAGAAAGGTTACCATAAACCTAGCACCTCATTTAGCCAAATCCACTAGAAGATATGACAAGTTTTCCATTTTTTCGCCATTGTTTATGCAAGTTCAGGTTAACAAGTCAATTTCATGTTCTTACACTAGTGAAATAAGAAATGTGCCATTTCATTGGTAGCATTGTTCTCTTGCAAGTATGGAAATACAAGACGGTTCCAGATATATCACCAATTGCAGTTCTATATTCAATTCTTAATTAGAAAGGAAATAACAAATAATAATAAATCATCAGAATATACAAATTTATCTTTTACACCGATTAACCTCCAAAACCATCTACATGCTCTCCGAATCAATATTGTCATGCATATGCTGTGCACTTCCAATTTTCAGTTAAATGATGATATCAACTCTATTGCAATAATGTGCTGTTAAATAGTACAATAAATTCTCTTACAGATTAATTGCTTTAGCCTTTTAGGTAAGCTGCAGTGAACATTTCAAGCAGTTTCATGCCATTCATTCTTTAGACAGCAGATTCATGTAGATATCAAAGATTGTAAATAAACTCTGCACATATGCATGGTAAAAAGACTGATGCTAGTTACACCATGTAATTAGACACTAGTATTTTCAAGCTTTATTGTATTGCCTCTATGTCACAAGTATACCGAAACCTTAACTCCATTACATGAGTGACTTCTCCCTCCCCTCTCTCCAAAACACAGCCCACACAAGGATTCACAGAAAGAGCCAAAAGAGAGAAAAACTCCAAAACTTCAAAAGAAGGGAAGGGAGACAAGATTGAGCACGAATTTCTACCAACAAAACCATATATATATATACCCAAACAGAGACGAGAGATGAGAGGGTAAGTCAGGACATGTACTCCTGATCAGTACTTGTTCAATATTTCCAACATAATTAGCCTTACAAATGTCATCAGAACAACATAATCACCCGAGATAGCATAAAACTACATCTAACCCTGTCATCAGAACAACATAATCACCCGAGATAGCATAAAACTACATCTAACCCTATGTTCAAATTACGCATCAGATTCACTCGGCAACCACCAGTATTCATTGCTATCGTCGCCTGTCGTCAAACTCTCAGAACTGTTGTAGTCATATGGAAGAACGTTGTCCGGGTCCACGCTAGAATGTGCATCACCAACATCTTGATGGTCCAGCAACTCGGCCGATTGAATTGCCAACTTCTGAAGGCTGCTCACTACCTCCTCAAGTTGGAGTACAAGCCGGTTCGCATCCATGGAGCACTTACACGAACATGGATCGAAGCTTTCGTTAGGTATCTTTCTTAGGTCTACAACTATACCATCGATCTTTTCGATGGTCCACGCCCATCCATCAGTCATTGTTCTACAACCATCCATCAGTCATAGGAAACAACAATTTTTTCAGTTAACAAAGATATGATAACAATTAATTGATGATTGATTTAACTGATGCACTAATAAGATGATTGGTTTAACTTATGCACTAATAAGATAGCAAGCGATTATATCAAAACTCAGAAGTGATATATTTCATATAAATTTAATGACCACTGTAGTAGTACTGGTACTTGATCAAGTCTCCAACTATATGTAGGTAGGAGGTAGAATTGCATGTTTTCGACAAAGAAACACTAGTCATGTGATGTGATAATGTACAACTTTTAGTGAGACTTCAAAGATTCAAAGCACGAATATATTTTATAATCTATGGAATTTTCTGTTCTTGTCACTTCATAAGACCCCGAAGTAATGTGCACAATTTTAACCAAAGCATTAACACATTACAGAAAGATGAGGGTTCAAGACTATCATGATAAAGGTGACCTAGTTGGACAGATCTTCAAGATATATGTGCTGCTTAAACCGCACAAGAAATCATCCAGCACAAGGTTAATGCACAACGAAATAAGGCAGAATAGGGACATGTGAGAATATATTCTAGTCAACCATGAATGTAGGTGCTACTGTGCCAAGTGCCAATGCATCAAGCAGCAGAGGAGAGCATGGCTAACTATGATAATTAGTGAATGATAACCAAATTAGTGACAAGGGAGCACATTGATAAACTAAATTAGATACCACCACAGAGCAAAAGAACAAACAGCCACCAACCCAAAGCATCTCCATGGTCGCGGCACGAGGGCCGGCCGGATCACAGAACACAAGAACGGCACCATCAAATCAATCTCACGCGGTTGCGGCACAAGGGCTGGCCGGATTTCACACCTCAATCTCACATGGTCGCGGCACAAGGGCCGGCCGGAACCCTAAACCCTAATCCAGGCGGAGGCTCACCTACGGGCGCCGGGTGGTTGACAGAGAGGAGTGGGGGGGGGGGGGTCGAGGAGGAGACGGCGTGTCGAGGTGCTGTCGGGGAGGAGGCGGCGCTCTGGGAGGAGGTGGCGTCCGGGGAGGCGGCAGTGTCAGGGGATAATGCGGCGCGTCAGGAACTCGGGACGAGGAGCGGTGTCATGGGTGAATGGAGGGTTCCGCGAGTGGCGTTGGGGAGACAGCGGGAAGAAGCGGGCACGCAAAGGAGCATTGGAGAGGCTGCGGCCAAATCCGCCTTATATAGGGATAGACTATCAGTGCCAGCTGTAGTATATCAGTGCCGGTTGTATACCACAGCAGGCACTGAAAAGTCCCGTATCATTGCTAGTTTATTGATCCAGCTGGCACTGATAGTGGAAGTATCAGTGTCGGTTCCTGCATACAACCGACACTAATAATTATTTTTCCCCTTGAAGCACAATAAATAGTTTTAATGTTATAAAATAAATTTTTTAATCTAGAAAATTGTTTTAGAAAATCCAAATTAATTCTGATAATTATTTAAATTCTAGAAAAATGCAAATAAATTTTATAAAATCATTTTAACTTGTTTTATAAATTTTATTACAGTTTTCATCTTCTTACTTTAACAGTCAAAGCATACACTTTGAATATTTAGATACAATATTTAATTAGCTTTCTAACGATGTAGGTCATCGTTGACTGCAGATCGATTTCGATTGAAATAACACAAATCATCAACTTGTTTGGTCAAAGCCCCAATATCAGCCTCACTTTTCTACATGCCCCTGATACAAATTACAGCGAATCCTAAATTAATTATTACATCAAAGCTACTTTCATTTAACGATTACAACTTCATTATGATCGCGGCGTATGTATATAGGTTCCTCGGTATCATCAATGAGAGACAGGTCGACATTCTCTCCGAATGGAGGTAGGTCGTCGAATTGATTGTAGTCTTCCTCGTCGATGACATCCTCAACACCGACAATCTTTCTTTTTCCTTATAGAACCACATGGCGTTCTCCTTGTTAATTGGGTCTGTGTCCTTTACATAGAAGACTTGAGTAACATCTTTAGCAAGCACAAATAGTTGTTCTCTGTATCCGACGAGTTTGAGGTTGACGGTAGTCATACTGTACTTGTCGGTATTCACTCCACCTGGGAGACTGACCCATTGGCACCGGAACAGGGGTCCTTCAATTGTTCTCTACATTGAAGCTCCCAAATCTCCACTATGAATCCATAGTAGGTCTCCCTGTTGCCACCGCGGTCGTAGGCATCAATACGGACACCGCTATTTTAGTTAGTGCTCTTGTTATCTTGTGCTCTTGTATAAAATGTATAGCCGTTAATGTCGTATGCTTTGAATGTATGAATCGTAGTTGACGGCCCAATAGCTAGCATTTCGAACAGTGCATCATATGTATCTTTATCCATCATGTGTCTACGTAACCAACTGATGAAATTATCTCTGTGAGCTCTTGCAATCAAATTGTCTGACTTTGTTGGATTTGTGGACCGTAGCATTTGCACGTGGTTATTGACATACAGGTCCACTACAGTTGCTTGTTGCAAACTGTGAAATGTGCTTGGGTGAATGAAACATAATCATTGGAATGAACTGTATTATGACCTAGCGTCCCTTTCCCCTTAAGCCTTCCCTCATGGTGAGATACAGGCTTACCAATTGTTTTCAGATCCATGTAGTTGACGGTGAACTCAACGACCTCCTCCGTTCCCCAGCCTTGGGCCTTGCAACCTTTCGGCCGACCTCGGTTACGAACATATTTCTTCAGAACTGACATGAACCTTTCGAAAGGATACATCTGATGCAGAAATATAGAGCCAAGGTACTTTATCTCATGCACGATGTGAACAATGAGATGGGGCATTATGTCAAAAAATGATGGAGGGTCAATACTCTCAAGCTGGCATATAGTATGGACCACATCTTCCTGCAGCTTTGTTAGTTTGCAGGAAGATGTGGTCCATACTATGGTATTCTGTGAAGTTGCGTTGAAATATGAACACAACTTTATGATCGGGTCTCGGACCTTATCCGACAGAATACCTCTAATTGCAACAACAAGCAACTGTATCATCATCATGTGAAAATCATGGGACTTCATGCCAACTAACTTCAAAGTTTTCATATTCACTAATCTCTTTACGCTGGAGGAGTAACCGATCGGAACTTTGATTCCATGCAAGCAATTGCATAGGCTCATCTTCTCTTCCTTGCACAGGGTGTAACAAGCCTATGAAGTTCGTTTGCTCCGTTGCCTAGGATTTTAGGATACAGAATTTTTCTTAGCTTCATATCTTCAAGTCCAACCGTGCATTGAGTGTATCTTTTGTTTTGCCAGATATGTCCAGTAAGGTACCAATCAAGCTGTCAAACACATTCTTCTCCACATGCATGACGTCGATCGCGTGTCGGACCATCAAGTGCTTCCAATAAGGTATGTTCCAAAAAATTGATCTCTTTTCAAACATAGGATCGAGTTTTTCAGCTGGGAATTTTGTATTGCCTTTCCCCTTTCCAAGGACAACTCTAAGATTCTTTACCATCTTATATACATGCTCCCCAGTGTGAACCTTCAAAGCTCGACGAGTCTCCACTGTCCTGTCAAAAGCTCTTTTATTCCTACGGTACGGGTGATCCAGGCGCAGAAACCTATGGTGACCCATACAGACTATTTTCTTACAGTTCTTCAGGCACAGCCTCCCTGTTTCATCCAAGCACCATACACATCCATTGTAGCCTTTTAAAGTCTTTCTTGATAGGTTAGCAAGAGTAGACCAATCTCAGATCATTACGAACAGCATTGCGCGTAGGTTGAAATGCTCGCGTTTATATTCATCCCACACTCGTATGCCATCTGTCTATAGTACAAGGAGATTATCAAGCAATGGTTGGAGATACACATCGATATCGTTGACAGGTTGATTCGGGCCACTGATCAACAAAGGTATCATAAGGAACGTCTGCTTCATTCACAGCCAAGATGGAAGGTTATAGATACAGAGAGTCATAGGCCAAGTGCCATGACTATTACTCATGTTGCTGAAAGAATTCATCCCATCCGTACTCAACCCGAACCTTATATTCCTCACTTCAGCATTGAATTCCTTGTATTTTGTATCGAAGTTCCTCCATTGCATTCCATCAGCAGGGTGTCTAAACTTTTCGTCTTTCTTGCGCCCTTCGGTGCGCTATCTCATCAACTCGGTATTCGCTTTGTTGGCAAACAATCGTTTCAGACGGGAGATTATAGGGAAATACTAAACCATCTTAACGGGGTTTTTTTATCCTTACTCTTCTCACCTACGTCATCACTATCGATATTGTCAACATTGCGCTTGTACCGTGATGCACCGCAAACGCAACACACTTCCAAGTTTGCATCCCCATTGTGAAACAACATGCAGTCATTTCGACATGCATGTATTTTCTCCACTTCCAACCCTAATAGACAGATAATCTGTTTGACGTGGTACGTGTTTTTAGGCAACTCATTGCCCTTTGGAAGCAAGTCCCTCAAGAATCGTAATAACTCGTTGAAACCCTTATCAGACCAACCATTGCTAGACTTCATTTGCAGCAATATCAGCACAACATGCAATTTGTTGTGCACTTCCTTACAGCCCGGGAACACCGGTGTTTTAATGTCCTCCATCATGTGCTGGAACTTTTCGTGTTGCCTATCACTGGTGAAGTCTCCCTACGTATTGCACAACACTTCGTGAAGGTCGCCATCATCGTTGCCCACAAAAGTATCTTCGAATGTCGACATATCAATGTCTTCGTCAACCGCCATATCGTTGCCTCTATCTTCCTCGACTTTGGGCTGCTCTTCATGCACAAACTCCTCATGTTCACCGTGCACAGTCCAGCGGATATAGCCAGGCTTGAAACCCCTGCGAAGCAAGTGTGCATGGATCTGCTCTATGCCTGAGAACTGCTTCTCATTCTTGCAATCAACGCACGAACAACATATATAGTGATCATCACTCTTGTTTTTTGGCTTTTTTATGCCGCGGAAGCCCTCAAAAAAGCATTCATGCCATGAAAGAACTCTTGACCACGACGGTCAGACTTGTACATCCATGTCCGGTCCATCTGCAAATTTATGATTATCTTTACGTTTTAGCAATCAATAAAAAACCAATGGAATGATAACCATACAATATTTCAAAATACACATCTAATTTATTGAATTACCTCGCATCTTGTTTGCTCCATGTTAGATGGCCCATCACCTTCCGGCACTTGGTCTCGGTCGGAGGACCCACCTTCTAAATATTGCCGTGTCCGCTTGCGATTAGCGGGTGGATTTGCCATCCCTACAACACAATATTCATATTCAATATGTTGATCTATTTAGAGAAAAATTATCTTTTTACTAAATCACTACTAATTCACAATATTCATATTCAATATGTCAAAGCACACAAGTTGCATAGTCACTAAAGCTTCATCTCTTCTCTCTTCCAGCCATCTTTCACAAAGTCACAAATAAGCAGCTCAACACTTGTATCTCCTCCACAATTATGTAATTAAAGCAAGATATATATACTCCCAATCCCAATCCCAAGATATCATGCATGCAAGATCTGGCTTTAAGGTAGAGATATGAATGAATTAGTGTACGTGTGTGGTGTATCTCGATCAGTATGTTTTTGGCTTCCATCGCAATCCCAATACATATATGCATCTCAAATCATTTGAGCTTTCCATGAAGGAAAATCTCCAATTATATTATTTATTGCAAAATTCCAGTTTGATAGCGCGCAAGAGAACAAAAGAATATATCAGTAATATATGTTAAAGTAGGTAGCAAGTTAGCTAGTTACATCTAGTGCTGCCGCGTCATATCATTCAGAGTGACCATGAACATGAATATGACACTAAGTTTCTTGTTTGGCTTTTCTTTTTTAGAGGTGGTCAAGCTCAGCGATAACGAGTGGTATTTCTTCAGTTTTCGTGACCTAAAATACGCGACGGGTTCACGCACGAACCGAGCAACAAAGCATGGCTACTAGAAGGGGCCGGACCGGCAAGGACAAGGTGATCCATGGCTACTGGAATGGCCGAACCAGCAGGTGATCACAAATTTCTCCACACAAATGGCGTGCTTTTGATCAAGGCATATATTTCCAAGTTCAGATGAGCTGCAGCTTGCCTCTTTTCCATCTCCTTGCCGAGCTCGCCGGCCCATCCATTCATTCACTCTGGTCGAGCTCGCTGACGACGAGGCGGCACGACGGTGCATGACGTCGAGGGCGGCTGCGCCGGCTTCGGGCCGAGGGGAAAAAGAGGCGCGTGAAAGGAAGAGGATGACCCTGCGAAGCTCACCGTGTGCTTGGTGGGTGCGAAGACATGATGGTGAGAGGACTCAACGGAGAGGGGCGCAAAAGGTTGCCGCGAAGAGCTCGGGGAAGAGTCGGCGCGAAGAGCTTGGGGAAGAGTAAGATGCTTTATATAGACAGTCGACTTATTAGTGCCATCTCATGATATGAACCGGTACTGATACTCATTATCAGTGCTGGTTCATAGTTATCAACCGGTACTGAAGTATCAATGTTGGTTTGTTCAAAAACCAGCACTGATACTAAGTATCAGTGTCGGTTCAACCCGGCTCGATTGTTGATCGAGCACGGGAAGTTATGAACCGGCACTGATACTTCATCAGTGACAGTTCTTTTATAACCGGCACTGATGGAGCGGCACGGATGACTGTTTCTATTGTAGTGTTGGTTGCCTTTTTAGCTGTCTAATAATAATTCCATAATTTCTTAATTTGTGTATGAAATAAATGGATATTATGAGTTTCATGTTAACGACAACTCAGTACAATAGAGTTAGGATAGTCTCGTAATCCTAAGATTTAACTTATGAGACCATTATTTCATAAAACAATAATCTCTTTCTCTCACCTCTCTTTTTTTTTCTGCACATCATCTAAAACCTTACATGACATATTACATAAGATAATCTATGAAACAACTGATATGTACCATTATACTTGTCCTTATATACGTTGCACCTTTTCCTGCTTGATTGGAGGACAACAGAGAAAGGATAGGTTGAAACAACTTGCACGTCACCATCGACAGTTGTTTTAACCCACTTAATTCTAATATTTGAATACTAATATCTTCACAACTAAATTTCAAACATCTAACTCCTCCGTCCTTATCATGCCCATGAGCCTTGGCGTGACTAAATGGGCTGTTATGCCCATGGGCGTGACTAAAGGGGTTATTATTAGAATCTAAAAATACAGTTGGAGAGGGGCTAATATTAAAACATTAGTATTAAATAGGTTAAAATATTAAAATAAGGTTAAAGCATGTTCAGCTTTTAGATGCGTCCTAAAAAAATTCTGTTTCGCCACTCAAGCGCATTTGTCACCTGCATGTGATGTAGAATATATACCGCGCCGCTTTCTGTGTGGGAAGAGCATCGTTTCAGCCAAGTTAGCTAGCTATTACAATCAAAACTACTCTTTTCGTTTCGTAATAACTGTTCACGTTCACTATTACATATAAATCAAGAATATTAAAATTGAGTAAAAAAAATTAGTGAGATGACCATGCTACTCCTAATAAATATAAAGATGAGAACAAGTAACTCATTAGTGTTGGAGTAAATACATGTATGCACTCAAGGGTATGTACTCAAGAGTATAGTAGAAAAATAGACTATAAAATATCTTTAGTTATCGCAATGAATAAATAATTTAAGATAGATACTACTAAAATTATAGATAAATATTACAAAATGGATGGAGTAGTGTCGACGCAATCAGATTCGCTAGCTCCCCCGGCCCGTGCATGGTGAGTCCGTCGATCGATCGTCGGCTCCAGTGTCGGCAGATTAAAGCGTGGGATGGCGAGTTGGAGCATGAGAATCGCTGTTGCGAATGCGACGCCGGCCGGTCGCTCTTGTCTGCATACGCTTTTCCATGGCAAGTGTCCATTCTCCCTTATTATACCTACAGGTCTCTCTGCTGGTTTTCCATTTGGTGAAGTGTGCGTTCAGTACGTAGTGTTCACTTATCTGCGTGTGCACTTGGTCAACCAGGCAGGACAAACATATTCTCTTTTATTTCAACAACAGTAACACAGAGATATGTAGAAGTCATCATTCCATCTACCGTTCTCTTAATATTGCAATATAGTATATTGTCATCCTTAATCCTGTGGATGCTAATAAAAATATATAAGCCTAAAAAAAGAAGATGAGTTGTGTTATCGATCTAGGCATGCATGAGACGGCGTGCGCCCGCGCAGAAGCTGTCGGCACCATCGATCGTGCCGCGCGCTGCCCATTGCCGCCCCGTCCGGCCAGATCCCGCGATCGAGACCATGGATGGTTAGGTCACTTGCGCGGCGGAGTGGAGATCTACTACTACCATACTCCACTAGAGAGAGATATGGGCAGCTTGGCATGATTAATTGCTGGATTAAACAAACATTAATTGGGATTTGGGGGACATGCAGGCAAGATTCAGGTTTCGGGTGGGCGAGAGTCCACTTGGAGACTGTGGAATACAACAACAAGGCCAGGGTTGAATCGTTGGAAGCTCAGCGCGCAGGTCACAGCTAAGGTAGTACATAGAATCGAGATCGATGATTAGAGGAGGTGAATAAGTGTTTTAATAAAAATTTTGATGGCTTTTTCCTATATTCACCCAACACACTTAAAAATGAATCTCAACAAAACTCAACAAACACAACGGAAACTTAATGTTGAAAATACTGTTCATCCAGAAGTTCCGGTGCAATCCAGAAGTTCCGGGTATCCCAAAGCTCCGGATGAACTCTAGCTTGCGGTTCTCTGTTACAATTTAAAACTTCAATCTGAAAGTTCCTGATTGAACTGGGAGTTCCGACCAGAACAGAATCACGATTCAAAAATTCAAAATCCAAACTTGAAAATCCAATTAACGGTGAGTCTCATTATACCAATCCATAACTCATCCTCACACAAAGCTTGTATCTTGAGAAGAAACACCCAAATATCAAAAAGATGAACACTGAGTGAAGAAAATCTCCAAATTGATAGATAAAAGATAAGAGAATTCAATATCCAATTTTATATGTTTATATGTGATTTTTATACTTCTACCAACAAGAAAACCCACTCCAACAAGGTGAAATTTTTTAGCTTATGCACAAAAATAAAAATCGCAACCGAAGGACGAAAAACTTGCAAACTTGCAAGGAAACCAATGGAGAAAAACTAGACAGAGATGAATTCAAGCACAAGAGTAAACATAACTTTTATTACTAACCGAAGTTCGCCCTATTTTATACGAAGTACAAAGATTTTTTCTTATAAAACTCTAACCTAATACATATGATAAGCACTTCTCTTTCTCTCTTCTAAAATCATAGCACAAAGCTCTCATATAAATAATTCAAGATGCTCAAGTGGATGGTTTACCCTCTGATATAGCTCTACCCCTTTATTTATAGGCATTGTGAGCTTCCTTATATGTCAATTTTTTTATTATTTTTAAAATACATCTCTCTTATAGTTCACTCCTATCTACCACCGAAGATATTTTGGTCAATTTTCTCCTCCATTCATCAGATGACCATGACGTCTTCATGACTTAGTTTTATCTTGACGCAAGCTTCGCGATGATGCCATGTGCATTTCCACCTTTTCCACAGTTTTGAGGTCAAACAAGGAAACCCCTTGCACGCTTCTCCAAGCGTGACTCATTGTCACTTGCTTGACCTAAAGCAAGCTTCCTGATGTCGACACATGTACTCCGTCTTGCGATATTGACCTTCAATAAGTCTGTTCCGCTCCCGATCTCTCGTGCCACCTTGTCACTTGCACCGGCATTCTTTTTACTTGACTTTGTCAACACACTATCTCTATCCATCTTCCATACTTTACTTGACCTCCACATGTACAGCTAGGATCACCCTTGACCCCACCCGCCCTCCTTGATCATCAGTCACCAAGAACCCCGCTTAGCCCCGATCATCTCACCATCATCCGCCAAATTGCATCCATTACCTATACATCATAAGACAAGCAAACATATTTTTTCAATTCCAACTCAAGTTAGTCCAAAATCAAATTTTCAGTTGAAATCACATTCCCAAGAAGAATTGTGAACACAGAACAAACAGACTTCATCCAGGGTACCGAAAGTTCTGGTACATGGAAGTTCTGGCTTCAATCCAGACAGGGGCTATTGGCTTCGGTTTTCCCGTGAAACCCGAAGTTCTGGGTCTAGACTGGAAGTTCTGGGTTCATACAACCAAAACTAAACAGCAGAAATTCTGGTGATACAAAAACTCTGAACGTCGGATAATTACCCGAAAGTTTCAAGTTCAGACCGGAAGTTCTGGATTCACCAGAATCAGCACATCAAAGCTTAAGTATAACCAAAGATCATCAAATCAAATTAATTAATATCAATATTAATCAGTCATTATAAGTAAATTAAGACATATTTCAACTTGATTTCTCGTGATGGATACTATATATCATGTGTAGTACTAATATGATTACTCTATGCGTTCAATTATATTGACTTGACTAATAATCTATGTGCTTCTCTCAGCTCTTGGCCGGCTTGATTAGTTTCTGATCTTATTGGTAGGCTCTGGTACCTCTAATTGCAGGTCAGAACAAGGATAATTAGTATTCGACCTGCAAGTGTTGGCAGACAGTGAGCCGCCCAATAATCGCCGCCCAGTTAATAGTGGCAACAGGAAACAGGTTAACAACAACTACATACAGGTTAATAACTGTAAACGCGTACATACGCCGTGGTTACTTCTGAAAATTGTTCCGCAAGATCCGGATATAAATACGTACCACGCATATACATCCTTGTAAATTCTACAACCGTGAATGTATTTGTCTAAACTGAATGCACGAGGAAACATCAAGTTTTTTTTTTTTTTGCAAATTAACTATGGACACGGTTTACGCATGTACGTGCATGCTAAAGCTCATCCGTCCGTACACTCTAATTAGGAATACACTTAGTTAGGAGCATTCCTAATCGGGCCACCTAATCAGGCAACCCACGCATAGGAGTGCACCCGCGCCCGTGAGCCAACGGCAACGTGAGATCCCGGGCCCACTTCTACTTGACTACATACTTAAATTTGTTAAAATAAACTACAGATCTGAAACAAGCCTAAAAAAAACATGATATATCATCTCTACTATTATGTAAATAGCTACATGTTGCAAGTTTTGATCCTAGTACTATGCATCTCATATCAACATGATAATATGTGTTCCCTAAAACATAACACAGGAATTTGACAAGAAATTTAAAATAGCTACTGCACAATTTTTTTACCAGATAGATTTTGCAGTAAAAATCCACACATATTGTACACATGAGCATATAGGTGCACAGATCACAAGCATGGCCACAATAGTGTAGCTGATAAAATTCTGCACAATTGCTTCATCCCACGTGAACAGACTCTGATTTCTCCAGAATGTATGCACATTGAGAAATGAACTGACCATTTGAGTACCTGGAGTGCAAAAATAGAAAAAAAAGAGTATTAACAGTTAACTTTGCAATACATTGATAATTTTACATTCTTTTACACATTTTTTTGCAAATTTATGCTTATCAATTTACAAATCATTACTTCTTTGAATAGTTAAGTTACCTATTTGATCACTAGATTTGCCCGACGATAGCACATAAAAAAGATATCAAACACTGAAATTTGTGTTTATCAGTTTACAAATTTTTGCTTCTTTAAATAGTTATGTTGCGAAATTATATCACTAGATTTGTGTGACAGTGAGCAAATTTGTGCTTATCGGTTCACAAAAATTTTCTTCTCTCCATTCTTTGGCAGTCCCTGAGCTGACTCTGCTATAAAACTCACCCTCCCTCTTCTAGGAATGACAAGTTAGCTAGATCGAGCATCAAAGTTACTTATCAACCACTTGAGATTAGCTGGCAATGTATTGGTCCCTATACTAAGCAACCGTCCAAATCTAACTTTTTGTTTTAACTATCTCACCATGTGGATGTATCATTCGTTTTTAGAATTTAACCAAACTTGTTGGATAAGCTCTATTTCTGGTACACTGAATGCAAAATACAGCAGTAAAAAACTAAAACGCAGATAATAATATTCTACAATTTAACTGCATAATGACAGCAGAAAACAACATGCACTTATATATTACTCCCAAAAATTTATCGTCACACAAATCATAGTAACTAAACACAAGCACAATGTTAACAGAGTTTAGGTGCACTACTTTTGGAGAACTAAAAAACCTACATAAAAGAATAAGTAAAAATGCATATTGATTTTGACCAAAATACTTCAATATTTCGTAAAAATTGCTTTTTTGCATATATACATAAAGGTGTCTCTCTGACTTCAATATTACACAGGGGTGCAAAAAAATAATATCATTTAGTACATATCTAACTGCATGAATTTCATCCAAAAAAACAGTGCATATGCAAAAAAGAAGATAGTTGCACATACCCCACTCTTCCCATAATGCTTGCTGTGTGACATAGATGCAACATCTTTTTTTTTACCAACATCCTTTTTTTACCTAGCCATTACCTAAACCTAATAGATAAAAAAACACAATTGAAAAATATTATCAAAAACATGGGAAGCGCAAAAAGATGCTTATTATATACTGCATGACCAATATATACATATCAGGGAGAAAATGCAAAAAAAAAAAACATATGACAATTGTTCAAAAAATAAAACAAATTAAATGCAAAAAATTGAAATGCCTCACATTAATTGAAATTCCATCTCCATCAATAAAGAAGTGCTTATGCATAAATATAAAAATGCTTCATTAGCCAGTTTAGAAAATTAATAGGATCAACGATGAAAATTGCCTAAACTTAAGCATGTGAAAGGTATCTCTATTCTATTTTATAGCGTAAATTGCATGAACATAAGCATCAATACTAGCAGTAAATTATCCTTAAAAATACAAAATATCTTTCATCATCACAAGTACAAATATTGGATAGCAGGATCAACGTGGATCAAGTACCTAAACGAGAAAGGTAAAACATGACTGATAAATGATGAAAAATCACTTGATTCCACAACACATATTTACTGGAAGGGGAAAACATCAAGTCATCATCAAGTACTAACACAGAAATTGCAGTCATCTACCACCACATTGATCATCAGAATAAAAATCAGAGCGATATGCTGACCCAAGTGAGTTTGATTAAACATTACTACTATAAGAGCAAGAAGTCATGTGCATCAATTTTGGCTGAATCAAAACACTAAACACATCAAACCCTACTACACTCTTTGCTGGATAATATTTAGCAGTTCGCCATCACATATGCCAGCACACAAAAACTGACATATATGCATTTTATCATCACCATGATAAAAAGAAAAACTAGAATAGTTCATCTGTTAATATTGTGTTGACATCAAGCTACTACAATAACTGGTAAACCTAGATGGAAAACACATTGTTGCGCATCATAATTATAAACAGAAAAGGTGAGCTACAATATTGCACGTCAAAATGTAGCTGAAGGGGATAAAGTAGTTCATCACAGAACACATAGCATTCATGCATAGATTATTGCACATCAATCTGGCACTAACACTGTGGATCCATCTATAGTAACCATGCACATTGTGAGCAACATGTAAGATCAGGATGCTTACCGGTGAATATTAGGTGTAGACTGTTCTTTCACCCCAAACATTGGACCCACGATCCCCATTGTAGATAGGTGTAAATCCTAATCAAGTTGCAGCAAGCACAAAAATTAAAAAAGTGCACGTTGTGAGCGATTAAAAGACCCAATTAGATGAACATACAAGAAATCATAGAGAAAATAAAAAAATTCAAGATACACTAACCTCTGTGGTGACCCTCCGCTTTTGCCTCTACATCCAAAATCACTCCCTTCAGATCGAGCTAGATCTCATGAGCTACTAGATCAAATAAAAACACATACCACATCAAAATGGATTTGAGCGCAGGGACGGAATCGAGTCGAAAACAAACCCAACGTGGCTCACCTTCCTAATGACCCTCCCCTCATCTGGTTTCCTCTTCCACTCTAATAAAACCAAAACCAGACACCCTAATCAATCGATTGGAGAGAAGCGAACGAAATCGGTCAATCAATTTGGTAGAGGGGAACGAAACCGGCGACACGCTCAAGCCACAGAGAGAGAGAGATGAACAGGCAAAGTTCCTGAGTCCCTCCCTACCTCATGAACTTCTTCGCGGGTATGTGTTTGACGTGTGGGCCCGATGTGAAGAAAGGATAATGGGTACAAGCATAACCGGTGCAAAAAGATTAAAAACCAGAACTTAGCGTGTGAAGGCAACCGTGAACCACGTGCCACTGGTCCTAGCTGCTGGCTTTCATATGCGTATGCATTGAGCACAATCTCAACGCAACAACGAACCGACATCCCGCCGGAATGGAGATATACCAACTGATCCACCAAGGTTCATTCATGATCTATTGATCACTCATCAAGCCATGCATTTGTGAATTCGTACTCTATGTAGTACGTGCGGCCCACTCGCGCGGCGCCGGGGGGCTCACACCGCGATAACCGACCGATCAACCTCCAGCCGGACCGGCCGGGCTGTCGTCGGCACATGGCGGCACATGACCTAGCCACCCTTCATCACCACTTGCATCAAGCCTTTCCTCTCCTCTCCTCTCCTCTCCCGTCTCTACCGGCCGGCTCCGTCCCATGGAAGATTTGGGCAATCTCCGAGCCAGTATTCTATGACCTCAGTCCACACATGGCTGCATGCACAAACAAAAGCACTACTCACCTCATGATTAACTAGCTCGGTAGAAGGTCTCTGACCACTCTGCAGATTAAGCAAGTGCATGCCATCATTGGCAATCAACACAGCTCCTAACCTTAATCAATATGCATGCAATATTCCTCAGTTTGGTCGTTGGCCACTTTTTTAACAGAAAAAACGCAGTTCCCAGCATAAGTTATGTTACTCTCAGATGCATGGGCAGCATGGTACAATAAGTTTATGTGTGTTGCTATAGGTAGGGTTTCCATCTCTCTCAGTCATGTGGCCTTGTTGCCGATTGGCGATGCAGTGAAATGGCCCACACGCACCCCTTGGTCTGTTATGGGTCAGCTTTCTGGTGAACCATGATCCCTACCTCTTTAGTCTTCACACACACCAATTGGAGCTTTCAAGCTCTTCACATTAATTGGGATATCGATAGATGATATGGTGAGAGCTGATTATGCATGACTTGCTCTAATCATGCATTGTCACACTAGACTGCATAAATATATAGTAGATCAGGGCATGTGCATGGTCCTACAGAAATCATGCATGTGTCCAACAGCTCACGCGCGCCAACCGCCCCCACCAAAAATAACTACCAACGGCCAATACCTACCGGTATATGCTTCGGTTGTCTATACCGCCCATACATGCAGATACGGGTCCGGCCAGTACGTGTGCCCAGCCTACGTGAAACATGGATGCTTTATGCAACTGTCGTGTCTGACCTTTGCACGCGTGCATCGCAGATGGTCGACGACGTACTGCTCATATCATGCATTTGGTCTCCTGTTAATTCGATTTTATGAATGTAGTTTTTTTAGGAATATAAATTATTTACATCCATTTTGTATGATCAGGCCAGTAAATTCCGAGTGAGATGTGCATTACCAATTGAGACGTTTCAGGAGCGCTACTCCACCCGGATCGATCGGGACAAGGACCATGATGAACTTGACCACTGACAAATGGGCGTGCATAGGGCACACATATCTGCAGGCAGTTCATAGCTAGGGTACGTCGACCCACTGCTTTGCATGCAAGTTGATGTACCGCTATCTAATGGAGTAGTACCACGCTAGGGCAGCACTTACTTACACATCAATACCACTGCAACAAGTTGACAGATCTACGTACATATATACCATGACAATTTATAGGGGCTATATATATAGTTCATGGAGGCCGGTATCTCAGTATATGCTGCTCCATACAGAGACATGAACACATGCATGAGCGCAACTGTACGTGCACTATCTTGTTGCAGGAGCAAAGGCCCATGACTCCATGAGGCTGTAGCCTTATTCATGTGTAGTGTGTACAGGAGTACGTACCTTTGCATTCTTTAAGACCAGTCTAGTTTACAGGAGTACGTACCTGTCTCTTGTGTGGGCCTTGCGGTACGTACTAGCTAGTTTGGACCCAAGAAATGCAACAAACAAACCAAGTGGCTCGCACCAACAGGCGACCTGAGCAGGCATCCCTGCGAATGCTCATGTGGCCAAGGCAAGGGGGTACCGGAGTGCTGAAACGAATCAATGGGCCGGCCAGCTTTTAGTCGTCGAATGTTACAGGAGATAGGTATAGCACTTGGGAAATTAAATAGTGAGGGCTGAAGCTTTGAGCATCTTCCAATGATCACTTAATGTTTGGTGAAGAGAGACCGGGAGATAGATCAACGTAGGAGATGGGGATAGAAGTTTAGTGAGAAATTAAGTTGAAATATGTCTCGGGTTACTTGTGATGAGTGATTGATATTGATATTTATTTAGTTTGATGATCTTCAGTTTTGTATGAGCTTTGATGTGATCTGAATTGGGATTTCATTTGAGCATATTAATTATAGACTAACTGGAATTGAAATTAGAGATATGCATTTTCTTATCTCATGGTGTACATGTGATAGATGCAATTTGGCGGTCAACGAAGGGATGATCGGGACTAAACAGAGTGCTTGGTGCTGGATGATCAAGAAGGCCGGGCGGAGTCAAGAGTGATTTTAGCTGAACACGTGTAGGTCAAGCAAAGCATTGAAAGCGGATGGAGACAATGTGTTGACAAAATCAAGCGAAGGGGATGCCGGTGCAAGTGAAAGGGCGGCCAGAGGGATCAGGAGCGGGAGAGACTTGCCGGCGGTCATGATCGCATGACGGAGTACACACGTCGACATCGAAGCTCTTGCTTAAGGTGTAAGTAAGACGACGAGTCATGCTTTGTGAAGTGTGCAGGCGGTTTCGCGGTATGGCCTCAAAATCGTGGAAGGACTGGAGGAGTATGTGGCACCATCGCGAAGCTTGCATCGAGGCGAAGCTAAGTTGTGAAGGCGCTGCAGCCGTCCGATAAATGAAGAAGAAAATAGACCAAAATACCCTCGATGGTAGGTATGAGTGTACTACAAGAGAGGGGTATTTTCAGAAAGAGCTAGGCAATTTAGGGGTCAAGTTTCCTAACCTATAAATAGAGGGGTAGGGCTATGAGAGAGTTTAAATCAGCCACTTGAGCCCCTTTGTGCCACTCATTTGAGAGTTTAGAGCTAGAGTTTTAAGGAGAGAAGGATGTGTGCTTAGCCTATATAATAGGTGAGAGTTTTGAGAGATAAATCTTTGTAATTCGCCCAAAATATGGCTGATCTCTTTGAGTAATGAAGTTTATATTTTTACATATGCTTGAATTCTCCTCCTTCTAGTTTCCCTCTATTGGTTCCCTTGCAAGTTTGTAAGTTTTTCGGTTTTTTGTTTTGATTTTCGTTTTGGTTTTGTGGGCTGAAATTTCAGCATCTTATGAGGTCATTTTTCTAGTTGCTAGAGGTATAAAATTCGCATACACATGTTTATGTGATGGGTCTTGAATTCCTTTGCCTCTAGACAATCACTTGGAGAGTTTCGTTGCTTGGTGTTCATCTTTTCTTGTTTCGTTGCAAGTTGTAATCTTTCGAGTGCCAAGACATATGGATTGATTTTAAATTAAACCTATGGTTCATATATCATCCGTAGAGTCGTATTGCCTCGATTTTCTCTTGTTAAAACTTCTCTCTATTTTTGCTTCTATTTGAGTTTTGAGGTGCGTTGGGTGATCCAAATAGGAAAAGACCATCGATTTCGCAAAAAATTTGTTGAGGCGTCTATTCACCCCCCTCTAAAAGCTAATATTGTTCCTACAATTGGTATCAGAGCTGGTTTGATCACTAGTTGACCTTAACCGGCTTTGTGATCCGTAGGTGACATGGAGAAAAGTGGGAAGATATCGCGGTTTGGTGACTGTGATTTTTCGTACTGAAAGGTGCACCTAAAGGCTTATCTCTTAAGCCAAGGAAGTGCATTTGGGAGGTAGTTGATTCTAACTATGAGATCCCTATTGCTCGCACGACTCAAGTTCAAATCAAACAGTATGAGGCCAATAACAAGGCTAGAAATATTTTTTTTCCACAAGCCTGAGTCGAAATGAGTTTGACAGGGTTCAGCACCTCCATACTGCCCGAGATATCTGGACTACTCTGAGTGTCTTTCATGAAGGCACTAATCGGATTAAGATCAAACGCCAAAGCACATACAACCAATAATATCAAATATTTTTGCAAGGCCCTGGAGAGTCTTTGGATGCCATGTTTGTTCACTTTGATGGAATTATTAGCAATCGATCAACTGGTGTTTTGCCCTATTCTAACCACGAGAGAGCGATCAAGCTTCTATATGTTCTGGATCGTAGCATATGGGAAGTGAAGATCTCGAGCATTAAAGAGTCATCAAGTCATAACACGTTAACTTGTGATGAACTCTTCAGCAAGCTTAAGTCCACCGAGATAGCCAATGCAGCTCAGATTGGTCTCGAAAACCCCCTATCTCAGAACATAGCTTTGGTTTCCGAACCTAGCGGTGGAAACCAGTCTGGAGTTGATGTTTCTTGTGCTAACACTTTATCTGGTGGATTTGCTTTATCTTCCTTTGTCTCTATCACAGAGGAGTAGGTGGATGTGCTTGATGATGAGGATATTGCACTGATTGTGAAGAAATTCACCCGCTTCTACAACAACCGTCGGGACCGGAGGAGGGGTAGTTCCCGTCCCTGCTTTGAGTGTGGTGACACCACCCACTTCAAGGTGGACTGCCCCAAGGTCAAGAAGAAGGAAGACCGTGAACACGACTACAACAAGCACAAGAAGAAGAATAAGAAGCCTTTCTTCAAGAAGAACTGCGACAAGATGGCTAAGAAGGCGGCCAAGGAGGCTTCTAGGGCATTCGTGGCAGCTCTCAGTGACATCGACACCTCTTCAAGCAAGGAGGAGAGCTTAGAGGAGGATGAACCGCAAGTGAAGAGCAAGAAGAAGGCCAAGGACCTCACCGACCTCTGCTTAATGGCGGACGACAACAACGACAGTGATCCCGAGCTTGATCCCTCCGAGGTATTACCTTCCTACGACTAGCTTTCCATCCAAGTCGATACCTTGAATGATGCTCTCGTTAGCCAGGATAGGTTACTTAAGAAAGCTGTGCGTGAGTTGAAAGATCTTAGGCCTAAGTATGAGTCTGTTTCTTCTAAGCTTGCATTGCTTAGGTCTAGGCGTGATGATGAGGAGTGTGAGAGTTGATTGGTGGTTATGACAGAACTTGCAGAGCTTCAGGCTTCGCATGCTCAAGTTGCATATCGACTTGAGACTGCTGAGACGAAGCTCTATGAGGAGGAGTCTAGATCCACTCTCTTAGGCGCTTGTATGAATTGTCCTTTGCTTGCAAAGGATGTCGAACTGAAAGCAGTGTGCATCAAGGAGTTGGAATCTAGATTGGATAGTACTGGGAGTTCGAAGGATGTGCAGCCAAACTGTCCACCTACATCATCTTTCAGGACAAACTCAGCTGCGTTAGAGGGCAAGTTGAGAAGCTTTTAGCCGAGAATGAGTATCTCCTTTCTCTAGTGGAGAAATGCTCACAAAGCAAGGGCAAAATGAATTTGATCTTGACGAAGACCAAGATGTGTGCCGATAAGGCGGATTTGGCTCTTGTGTTGGGTTTTGAGAGGGTGGCTTACAATGGGTAGAGTAAGACTATTTTCACCACATCTACTACCCTAGAAGCTGAGAAATCTAAAATTAATGCCACACCACAACTCAACAAGAAGAAACCCACACCACAACCTACCAAGAAAAAGCCTGCACCACAACCCAAGAGATCTTCACAGTCTCATATGATAGCCCCTGTGAGATAGCCTAGAGTGACTGACAGTCGAGTTCCCGAGAGACGCTACCACTACACCTACTGCCAGAGAGAGGGTCACTTGGTTGGGTTTTGCTTTCGTCGCAGGAGGGATGAGCGGCGTGAGTGGGAGTGGAGTACTCGGGACATATTCCGCCCCTCTGTTGGTGTACATGAGTCTTTTCCTCGCTCCTACCCACGAGTTTCTAGCGCTTTTCAGTCACTTCCTAGAGGTGGTTCCTAGTGTGGATTTTACCATGACTCATATGGTTTTGATCCATGTGTAAGAGGCTTTGAGTTCCAGCGCTTTGGCGGATCATATTTTTCTCTTTGTGGTTCTTGCCCCCAGTGTACTAGTGTTGATTTGCATGTAGATGCTTTTACTGCTTCAGGGCGGATGACCCAGTACTGGATTCCTAAAACGTTTTTTACTAACCCTAGTACTGAGCCATCCACCTACTACTCTTCTTACGTGTAGGTGGCAGGCGGAGGCCTGGAGAACAAGCGGCTCATTGACTTCGGTTGTTTACGCCATTTGACCGGAGATACATCGTGGTTCTCCAGCCTCACCCTGACGAAGCGGCACGAGTACATCACTTTCGGGGATGATCAGAAAGGAAGGGTGAATGAGAGTTTTACTCTTAAGGATGTGGTTTTGGTGGAGCATCTAGGATACAATTTGCTTTTTTATCTCAGTTGTTAGATGAGGACTTGGAAGTGCGTTTCAAACACGATGCTTCTTGAGTTCTTGATTCTTCAGGCGCTTTGATTTGCCGAATTTCCAGAGTTGGGAGAGTCCTTTGGTTCTTCTCGTTGTTTTATTGTTCAACCTTCTTCTGAGGTTTGGATGTGGTACAAGAGACTATGGCATATGAGCTTTGACTTGCTTACTTGTTTGAGTGCACTAGGCTTGATCCGAGGATTGCCTAAGCTCAAGTTTGAGAAGAACCTCGTTTGTGCACCTTGTCGGCATGGCAAGATGATTGTTGCCTCTCACCCACCAGTCAATCTGGTGATGATTGAACAATCGGGAGAACTTCTCCATATGGACACTGTTGGTCCTTCCCGAGTTCGTTCGACGGGTGGGAAGTGGTATGTACTTGTAATTGTTGATGATTTCTCTTGCTACTCTTGCGTTTTCTTTCTTGTGAGCAAGGATAAAGCATTTTCACACTTTCGGAGCTTGGCTTTGAGTTTTTTCAAAGAACTCCCTAGTGCGTTGAAAATAATTTGCAGTTGTTATGTCATCGAATTTAAGAACTATCTCTTTGATGCTTTCTGTCTTGAGAATGGTATTGAGCATCAATTTTCTGCCCCACGCGTTCCTTAGCAGAATGACGTGGTTGAGAGGAAGAATTGCACTTTGGTGGAAATGACTAGGACTATGCTCAATGAGCATAGGACTCCTAGGAAATTTGACTTCTTATGAGTTGAATTTTGGGAGGAAGCCGAAGGTTTCGTATTTGAGAGTTTTTTAGGTGTCGGTGCTTCATCCTAAAACGTGGCAATCTTAACAAGTTCGAGTCGCGTTCTTCCGATGATATTTTCTTGGGGTATTCTTTTTATGGTCATTCTTACAGGGTCTTTAATTTTGACACTAACACTATCATGGAGTCCTGTGATGTGACCTTTGATGAATCAATTCCTTGTGCTAGCCCTTTCTTTGAGTGTGCAGGTGATCCTGAGATGAGTGAATGAATTTTTGTAGACAATGACCTTCCATGTTTCGGGGATGACAAGGATGATCCACTACTTCCTACTACTACACTCGCTCTCGAGCTAGTTCCTTCCTCCTCGACACTGGTAGAGGGTCTTGCGGCCTCTACTTCTACTTCAGCTGCTTTCGAGCCTGTGCCATCAATGTTTGAGGAGGAGGTCAACTCGCGTGAAGCCCCTCAACACATTTAGCAGCGACACCCCCCACAACTGATGATCAACAACCTTGGTGAGAGGGTAACGAGGTCCAAATCTATTTCTCATGCTCATTTCACTATTTTGCATTTATTGCTTCTTTTGAACCTCATGATGTTAGACATGCTTTATCTGATTCGAGTTGGATCAATGCCACGTATGAAGAGCTTGAAAAGTTTGAGAGAAACCAAGTTTGGGTCCTAGTAGAGCCACCCCCAAATGTTCACACCATATGCACCAAATGGATTTTTTAAAACAAACAGGGGGAGGATGGGTCTGTAGTAAGAAACAAGGCTAGACTAGTAGCTTATGGTTTCACTCAGGTAAAGGGGATAGACTTTGGAAAGACCTTTGCACCAGTAGCTAGGCTAGAAGCTATTAAGATCCTCCTTGTATTTGCGGCATCCCGAGGTTTTATGTTGTATTAAATGGATGTCAAAACTGTTTTCCTAAGTGGATTCATAGAGGAAGAAGTCTGTTAGGGGTCGTTGTTAAGGACCCCCTATGGCCCCATGGCTCAGCTAGCCTATGCCCAGGGAGCCATACATCCCGAAGCCTCTATCTCCCGGAGCCATGCCTCCCGAAGCCTCCATCTCCCAGAGCCATGCCTCCCGAAGCCTCCCTCTCCAGGAGCCATTCCTCCTGAAGCCTCCATCTTTCAAAGCCATGCCTCCCCCAGAGCCCCCATCTCTGGGGCTTGGGCAGGCCTCCCAAAGGCTACTGGGTGAGTCATCAAGCCTCAAGAAAGATCGGCCAGAAGGGGAATGCCAGTCATCTTTTGCTTGTAAGGAAGTGACAGGCATTAAATACCTAGGTTAGTGAACGCCGTCCTGACACCCCAGTACATTGGAGGTTATCCTGACACCCCTAACAGCGCCGCACCGGGTTGCAATTGGCGACCGGCTCACCCCTCAGGGTGCAGGCACCATAATAGTTACTATAGTAGATATTTATTCTCTATGCAGGGTAAAAAGTAGTTATCCGGGATAAGACCCAATAATTTGATCAGGTCCTAGATATTTGTACATTGTGATAACTTGTACACTAAGCTACGTACCACCCTATAAATAGGGGGTCGTGGTCATCCGGGGGAAGAGGAGGTCACAAGGAGAACGCTCAAGGCAACACATAGGACATAGAGGTGCCCAAGCGCTAAACCACGATGTGATACCCCCCCACACCGATCTATTTTTCTACTATCAATACATTTGTGGTGTTCCTTCCTCTCAAACCTCGTCTCCAAGCTTGAGTCTCCTCCTTAAAAGAAACTATCGCCGTACTTGCTAGGGCAAGACAAACTCTTGCTCCAACAGTGGCGCCGTTCATGGGGACTCGAATACAGAAGTGCTAAGAGAGGTAGGATGCCACCCAAGAAGAAGACCACCAAGGCCGCAGCAACGGTGGCTAAGCCCCCGTCACACCCATGCGACAATCCGGGCGACTAAACACAGGTCGTGTCGATGATGGCCCCTCAACTGGGGGAAAGAGGGCCTTACGACCACAGTCGACCCAGCCATGACCATAGTTGCGGTCGATACAGAAGGGCCCTCTACCCCAAAGACCCAGCAGCAAGGCGAGGCCCCTGCTGTGCACCTAGGGGCTGCGGCCGGCGCCACCGCAGTAAACACCATTCCAGCCGAGCGTCAATCACGCTTCGCGGCACTGTTGACCCATATGAAGGAACTGCAAATGGCCCTGTGTGTCGAGCAGCAAGCTACCCGCATGATCACCGCCGCCCCTGTGATGACCGGCGTTATTCTGACCCAAACCCTACGGGCAGATGAACTCTTCGACACCAGGACCCTACCCGTTTGGCCTCCGGAGCCTCGGGGCCGGCATCGCGAGGATCCCCTGCAAGACTACGACTCTCCCCTGTAGGCTGACCTGCAGGCTACGCCCTTCCTGGAGGGCTTTCAGACCCCAAAGAAACCTAAGTTAAAGGGCGATTCAGACCCCAATGAGTTCATCCGTTCCTACACCCTCACCATAGAGGCTAGTGGGGGCGGACTGGCCACCATGGCTAAATGCTTCCCTATCGCCTTAGAAGGGGCAGCCATACGCTAGTTCTTGGCATTGGTCCCTGGCGCCATTCACGTGTGGTCCTAACTTAAAGACCTCTTCCGCAGCAATTTTCAGGGAACCTTCGTCGAGCCAGTAATCTTCAGAAGCCTGTTCACTATCAGGTAGGAGACGGACAAAATCCAACGGGATTACTTCCAAAGGTTCTCCCAGACCAAGGCCCAGATTAGGGGCATATCGAACTCTTCGGTCACCGGTGCCGCAACCCAGGGCTTGGCCGAAGGCCCCCTATACGATCGGCTGAACCGGCGTCCCATACGCACAGTGGAAGTCCTCATGAGCAAGTTTGAGGAATATACACGGGCAGAGGAGGAAAAACTCCACCGAAGGCGCTCGCGAGCTACCGAGACTTCCTGTGTCAACCCCGAGAAGTCACACTCACAGGCGGGATCGTCACACGCCCCCTCCCTACCAGGAAAAAGGGGCTTTGAGGAGGCTCATACCTCCGGGTCCAAAGGGGGTGGCAGCGACAATGCCAAAACATCAACAACATCAGCCCAAGCCACGGGGTTGCAAACCAAAACCATCCCAGGGGATGTGGCCGAGGATGCCCCGGAGGCCTCTCGGAGCAAAGCCGTGCTCCGAATCAGTGTTCCGAGGAGGAATCCTGGTGCACTCTACATGGTGTAGGACGAGGATATAACAATGATGACTGCCGGACCCTCACCACCTTCCGAGAAGAGTACCTCGGGAGGCAGGCAGCCTTCGCCACGACTAAGGGGGCCAGCAAGGAACGATCAGAGAATCGCAGGCCACCGACCGGCCGGTGAGTCGACCATCTAGCCTTGCAGAACCCTCCACAGTTGGCCCTACCTTCTCCACCCTAATCATCCGCAAAGAGGTACAACGACAAAGGGACACGGAGCAAATAGATCATCCTCGCTATAACCGGCGGAGGGAGCTCTGTCTGCACTTCGAAACGGTAACGATGAGACTACACACACAGGTTGCACCACATCGGAGCAACCAGCATCCATCGGTAGGCCCCCGAATGGGCCGATGCACCCGTGACATTCACCATCGACGATTCCAAAGCGGTAAAATTTCCCCACTCCGATGCCCTAGTCATCTCAGCCAACATCGCCAAAGTCGAGGTCCGGAGAATACTGATTGACGGGGGCAGCTCAGCGGACCTCCTCTTCATACATGCCTTCGACCAACTCCGAATCCCATGAAGCCAGGTTTCACCAAGCCACAAATCCCTCCAAGGATTCAATGGGCCCCCTCGATGCCCTGGGACAGATAGAACTCCCGATCACCTTCGGCGAGGGCCCCGTAGCACGGACCGAAGTAATCACATTTGACATTGTGGACGTACCTTACGCCTACAACGCCATTCTGGGACGAGGAACTCTGAACAGATTTGGAGTTGTACCCCATCGTAATTACCTCTGCTAGAAAATGCCCAGACCTTAGGGGCTAATAACCATCCATGGCGACCAAGACCTGGCTAGGCGCATCAAGTACAGGCACCCTGCTCCGCTCCCCGTCCGCCACATCCACACCGTGACCAAGGAGGGCTCCGAGGACCTGCCATCGGTGCATCCCGGGCACCGCTGCGCTACAAGGACACAACCGGAGGGGGACATAAAGTGTGTCCCCGTGCATCCAGACCAACCCGACCGGACCTTCCAAATAAGGGTGGACCTCACCTTCGGGCAGGAAGCCCAGCTTTTGATCATCCTACAGGGTAACCTCGACACCTTCGCATGGTCCCCGCAGGATCTCCTGGGAGTCAACCACTCCATTATCGAACACTCTCTTCAGGTTGACCTGAAGGCTAGGCACGTATGCAGGGGCTTCGCAAGCTGTCCCCAGAGCGGGGACAGTGTTATCCGAGAGGTCATCCACTCCGATTGGCTCTCCAACACCGTCCTGGTCAAGAAACACAGTGGAAACTGGCGTATGTGCATCGATTTCACATTGTTGGACAAAGTATGCTCTCGAGATCCGTACCCCCTTCCTCGCATTGACCAGCTAGTGGATTCCACCGCTGGCTGCAAGTGACTAAGTTTCCTGGACGCCTACTCTAGTACCACCAGGTGTTGATGGCGATGGAGGATGAGATCAAGACCAGCTTCATTACCCCCTTTGCAGTATACTGCTATGTCCGGATGCCCTTCGGTCTTCAGATTGCTGGGGCCACCTTCTCTCGCCTAGTGCACAAGGTACTACAGCAACAACTGAGCCGCAATGTCGAAGCCTATGTAGAAGATATTGTGGTATAAAGCCGGATCGAAACCAACAACATTGCCAACCAACAAGAAACATTTGATAGCCTCCGGGCTATAGGCGTGCGGCTGAACCCGGAGAAGTGTGTATTCTGCGCTAAGGCTGGAAAGATGCTGGGATATCTAGTCTCCCGAAGAGGCATCGAGGCCAATATGGGCAAGATTCGTGCCATCACAGAAATGTTACCTCCCACTAATCCAAAGGAAGTACAATGCTTGGTCGGCTGCCTCGCAGCCCTCAGCCGCTTCCTCACCAAATCGACCGAGCACAGCCTCCCCTTCTTTAAAACAGTGAGGGGCTCCGAACCATTCAACTGGACTTTGGCGTGCCAGGCTGCATTCAAGGCCATCAAGGCCCACCTTTCTCACTTAAAAATACTTGTGATGCCCCTCCCTAGCGAAGGGCTGATCTTATACTTGGTCGTCTCTGCCTCTGTTGTCAGTGCCGCCCTGGTAATGTAGGAGAAAAGTGATAGCCACTCTACCCAAAAGGTTGTATACTATGTCTCGGAGGCCTTAGCCGGAGCTAAGACATGCTACACCAAGCTCAAAAAGATAGCATACGCCTTACTGATGGCCTCATGCAAGCTCCAGCACTACTTCCTCACCCACGACATCACTGTTCCAACCTCTTACTCACTTGGTGACATGTTTCGCAACTGGGAGGCGACGGGACGCATCGGCAAATGAACAGTAGAACTAGCCCCCTTCGTGGTAAGGTTTGTGGCCCGCACTGCCATCAAATCCCAAATCTTGGCAGACCTCATCACCGAATGGACTCCGGCGCCCGTCGAACCCACCGCTACCCCTCCCCAAGACATCTGGACTACCTACACTGACGAAGCTTATGGCTCCATGGGAGCCGGAGCCGGTGCGATCCTCATCTCCCCCACAGTCCAGCAAGTCCAATTCGCTGCTCGCCTGGATTTCAAGACGACCAACAACATAGCCGAATACAAAGCTATCCTCTTAGGCCTCCGGAAGGCCCGAGCCTTGGGAGCAGCCAGAGTCATCATTCGGACCGACTCCCAGATCATCGCCGGCCACGTCAACAAGTGCTTCCAAGCTCGATATCCGGACATGACAAGATACCTCGAAGCCATCCGCAAGGCCGAAGCACACTTCCACGGTATATCAATACGGAGCATACCACGAACGGACAACAGCGAGGCAGATGCCCAAGCAAAAGCTACCGCCACGGGCAAAGACCCACCATTGGGCGCCTTGCTCGAAACTCTACACTAGTCGGCTGCTAAAACCCTTAATGAGATGGCCGCCACCAACCTCCCCATCGAAACCACTAACTGGAGAGCTCCCCTCATATCCTTGCTCACAAGAACAGAAGAGACAAAAGACTCGATCGCGCTCTGCTGCATTCAGCATTGCGCTAGGGGCTACCATCTAATAGAAGGCGCCCTTTACAAGACTGGTGTCTGCGCTCCCCTCCTTTGTTGCATTACCAGACAAAAAGGGACCAACCTCCTCCGGGAGATACATGAAGGCCTTTGCGGCAATCATTTAGCGCCTCGCGCCCTAGCTGGCAAGGCAATTCGCCAGGGGCTCCATTGGCCTACAATCATGTCTGATATAGAAGACCTTGTTCGCACCTGCCAAGGATGCCAGTGGGCGGGACGCCGATGACACCGGCCCCTGGCTCCCCTACATCCAATCGCTCATCTCTGGCCCCTAGTTCATTGGGGCATGGACCTCATCGGACCATTCCCCCGTGCCAAAGGTAACCTTCAGCAAGCGGTGGTAGCATTGGAATACTTCTCCCAATGGGTCAAGGCCGAGCCACTCACGGCGATCACATCGAAGAATGTCCAGAAATTCTTCTGGAAGAACATAATTTGCCACTTCGGCGTCCCACGATAGCTCACATTCGACAACAGCATGCAATTTGCCTCCGGGCCTTTCAGACAATTCTGCGATGACCTCGGCATCGAATTATGCTTTGCCGCAGTTCGACTTCCTCAGTCCAACGGGGCTGCCAAATGGGTCAACAGCAACATCCTCTCCGGCTTAAATCGTCGACTCGTCGGCCTAGCTCGAGGCCTATGGGTCAAAGAGCTTCCTAAGGTTTTATGGTCCATCCGCACCACTGTCACACGAGCCACCAGGTTCACCCCCTTCCACCTCCTATATGGCGATGAGGCCATGACCCCCACCAAGATCAAGGGATGCTCACTCAGAGTACAACTTCCAAAAACTACTAGAGAAATAGAGCTCTCCCTCAATCTCACCGAAGGCACACGGCTCCATGCCGTCCAGAATCTCGATCATTACATCAAGAAAACCAAAGTCTGGTACGATCCTAAGGTTGCGCCACGAAGCTTCAAGCCCGGCGACCTAGTACTTTGATGTGCCCTAGCTCCGAGAAAACTACGCAATAAATAGGATGCCCCGTACTTGGTCCTCAGGTTTAACAGGCCCGGATCCTACCGCCTGGCTGATACAGAAGGGACCCCTCTTGAACACAGTTGGAACGTGGAGACCCTCCGCAAATACTATGTATAGACAACCCCAGCCTCAGTCCTCTCCAAAAATCCCGAGTAATAAAAAAAACTATAGGTTTACACACCCACAAATAGCCACCAAACCTAGAGGTGTTACCTTCCAAAAGAAAAAGAAAAAGAAAAAGCCCTTACCTCACACAAAACCTATGAAGACCCTCCGGAATCTTGAAGGCACTGCCTCCGTGCCGGAGAGGTAAAAACCTCCAGCATCTTGAAGGCACCGCCTCAGTGCTGGAGAAGTATATCCCTCCGCCATCTTTAAGGCCTAGCTGACCTACGTGACGGAGAGGCAAAGATCGCTCCAGCATCTTGAAGGCTTATCCTCCATGCTAGACAGGCATATATCCCTCCGTCATCTTTAAGGTCTAGCTAACCTACGTGGTAGAGAGGCAAAGATCGCTCCGGCATCTTGAAGGCATCTTGGTAGGACAGGTATAAGACCCTCCGTCATCTTTAAGTCCTGGCTGACCTATGTGGTGGAGGGATAACCTCCCCGGCATCTTGAAGGCCTAGCCTCCGTGCCAAAAAGGATTCATACAAAGTAAGGATCCTCCGGCACCTTGAAGACTAAAAGTCTCCATGCCAAAATCATTTGACCCCTCCGATATCTTGAAGGCCTAGCCTCCGTATTACAAGGCGTCGCACATTGAAACATTATTAAACGATAGGTTCTTCCCTACTCACACACAACGCAATGCACTACCCCTCGGATCTTGCACTCCGCGGCCGCTAACAGCCACAGAATGCGAAGGGGCTGGGATAGAGGGCAAAGGCGAAGCGTTGATTCGATAACGAATCATCTATACAACAAATTATAAATGCCAAAAAACAAAGCCAACACAGACGCAAGTTTATCCATACATGACATACAAAGAGTTTGCATTCAGCTAACCACTGTACATCGAATCTATGCCTAGCAAATTTGCTAGCCTATTACACCTCCCTGAAGTACTACGGGAGGACAAGGGCGCTTGACTGCCACACCTCCTAGAGATACCACGGGACCTGTAGAATTGACCCTAGTAACTGTGCATAGGGGGTCGACGTGAATCCCCTCCACGGAGGGAGCTGCTACCTAAAAGGAAGCCCCCTTGGCCTCGGGAAGACGAAGGATCCGCTGGGAAGGGATACGAGTCGAAGGTCGAGAAATCCAACTCTCCCCCTACTTTTCCAGCGGGGACTCCGCAGCCTGTACCTCCTCCACCTTCACCTCGGCCAGAATAGGCTCAAGGATTTCCGAAGCCACCCTTCCGTAAGAATCTCGGGTGAGGACAAGGCATCGAAAGAAGCGTGAGCCAACAACCTTCCGGGCTGCTCGGGCTGCACACCAGTCATCCTTTACAACAAAATAGACATCTGGAGCAGACACAAGGGGGCCCTCCAGCTCGATCTTGACCAAGACATCGGCGGCCACCTTTGGATCCACACGCCCCTTGAAATCGTGGGGCATAACGAAACGACTCCGCCGCTGGATGGATGGAGTAGCCCCAGACGCTCTGGACGCACTTGATCCCTCCCTGAAGGCACCATCCCAGATACGAGCAAGGCTCCCTTCGGCTTCGTGCCGCCGTACCAATATACATAGATCAGACTCCAGTTAGCCTCAAAGGAACGAACATTCCGGAACAACACGGGTGAACCACAAGAAGACAGACATGGTTCTATTAGATAAGGAAAAGACCAAGTACATGAAGCGGAAGGGGGTAAACAACATACTAAGACTTTGACCCTCTTCGGAAAGAAAAGAAAGCAAAAAATAGACAGCCTACGATAGAGCTACACCTTCAGCGCATCCACACGCGAAGACCGCTCCCACGGAGCAACGACGCGAAGCGAAGGGCCTTCAGAGTAGCTAACTACTGGCACTCTGAGCGCAGTGCCACCTCCGATGCCTGAGCCTGCTTCCGATCTCGCTGCACCTCACCCACTGCAGCCCGAAGGATCTCAACATCACCTTCAGCTGACATACGGGCTGCGTTGGTTGCATTGGCGAACTCCCTCACCTCCCGCAGATCTTCAGCAGCCTTCCACGCCTCAACCTCAGCGCGCTACCACTTCAAAGCCTCCTCTCGCCGGAGACCCTCATGATCATGGAGCGCCGCCTCCCCCTGAAGGTGACCCTCCGAAGACTCCACCTGCTTCTGTGCCTCCTCCAGTACCCTTGTCAAAATTACTTGCTACGAGGCACAACAAAAGAAGAAAAAGGACCAGATGAGCTACTCAGAACCCGACACTGGACTCGGCAAATCATGACTCAAACTACTAACCTGCAGGGCCACCGCTACCAGACGCGTCTCTACTTCCCCCAAAGGATGCTGGGCCAACGATTGCTTGACCTCTCCACTCCGGAGAAGGGAGGAAGTCGCAACAAAGGCCCTTGATGCCTCCGAGTGCAGCGCGAAGTCATCCAAAGTAAAGACCCCGAGGCCAGGGCCCCCCTTAGCCGCCGCGAAGGGAGCCCCCGTGGAGGGCACAATGCCCCCAGCACTGGCCGCCAGGGCCAAGTCACCAGCCGGCTTGGGGCTCCGCGGAAACAAGGCTGTGTCCCCCGAGGTCTTCAGGGGCACATCCGGAGGAGTCCCCGACCCCTGTCGAGGCTCTGAAGCCTCTAGGGAGGGAGTCGAAAACACATCCACCTCGATGGTCGCTGCAAGATACCAAGAAACACAGGTCAAGATCCTGGTGCACGACCAAAACATGATATAGCTAATGAAGCAACAACGCCTCACCAAGTCCCTCAAAACCCCTCATAGAAGGGCCCGTAACGTCCTCGACGTTCGACCCAGCAAACCCAAAATCGTATTCCATGGAGGCCACGCTTCCTCTCCAGCTCTGGCCATGGCCGGCAATATCCGGAGAGACCAAGTCCTTCCCCCGGTCACCACCACCGAGCTGACCCTCACCTCCAAACAGATTGCCCGGGCTCCCGACCCGCCTCTGACGCTTCCTGCGGACCAGCGTCACCTCAAACAACTCAGCCGTCAAGCCGCTATGAGAACCTTTGGAAACAGAAGGCCATCGGGCCCGGAGTGGCCTTGCGTGGATCACGGGAGCGGCGCGTGCTCATTTCCTAGCAGCCTTAGGCTCCGGCGGATCCCGCCACGCCGGAGCCTCCACTCCAAGAAAAAAGCAGATGCGGTTGTACCGTTCCCAGCTCTGTGCCATAGCCACCCGCCGCTCCCTCTCTGTGTGAGTAGGTGGGCCCAGGATCGTCACCGCGATCTCCACTGCACGCTCTAGCAGAAGGCAGCTCTCTGAAAGAAAAAGGAGGCTCACATCCGTGGGTTAAAAACTAGACAAACAAAGAGGACTCACCAGAGCTGACGAGGGGGGGGGGGGCAGAGTACACCTTCGGCCACTCTTCCACACCTTCCTCGAAGGCGCGGTCCCAGCCCATTTGAAGGGGCCGAATGCGCAACATGGTGAACTCCTCCATGAGGTCACGCATGCTCATCTTCTCAGCCACCCTTTGAAGAAGGGCCAGTCACGAAGCAAACTGGTCGTGCGTGATCCCTATCTCCGGCTCGGGGACATACGCAATATCTTGGTTTGTGGAGCAAAGGGGGATGCGAAGTCTACGTCGTAGTAAAACCATCACTGCAACTAGCCGGTATACCACCAACCATTAATAGCCTTCACCGGGAAGGCATCGCGGTATTGCTTCCGTATCTGGAAATTAACACTGTCGAAACTCAGGGGCCTCTTTGTCCCATCACCCATGGTCATCTTCGGCTAGTGCCGGTGTATCAAGTAAAGGGGTACCTCGGCTAACAGGCCCCACAAAGGGTGCAAACAGCCAGGAAACATCTCCTAAAACGCTAATCTATCGATGAGTTACCACGACCAGTATAAGGCCACCAGCGACCAATCTCGCTACACCTTCACACAAACCCAAGACCAACTCCCCTGGTCATGGGACTGGATTGGACGCAACCCATCCGAAGCGCCTTTATTGGACACTCGCCCAAACACTTCTCTTCACTAGGCACCGGCTCCGACGGATAAGGTCGTGGGCGGTGCAGGGGGGCGTTGTCCCATCCTGTAGCATTAAAGGCTACGGAGTGAGACTCTACCGGCCGGTGATGGCATAGAGGCAAGTGGATGGTGACGGCGTAGAGGCAAGTGGAAGGGAACAACGCAGAGGCAAGTGGAAGGGAACAACGCAGAGGCAAGTGGACGGGGATGTCACGGAGAGGCAAGTGGACGGGGACAGTGCAGAAGGGCATCATTCCATCCCGTTGCATTAAATGCAGCAAGATAAGGCTCTACGGGCTAAGCAAAGACAGCGCACGGTAGCACAATATACAATGCCGTTAGAGCAAGTTGGCATGCCTGATACTCCGTAATGATGAGTTGAGTTAGATATTAGAATGAGCAGAGGTCATCTGTGTAGGGCCCGCATGTAAGTTCTCCCTCTCCCTACTATATAAAGGGACGAGGATCCTGTCTGTAACCAAGGGAGATTAATTCTGGCAAACTGCTAGAACACCGTCTGTATCCCAATAAGATCTACGATAACACAAACACAGGACGTAAGGTTGTTATCCTCCAGGAGACCCAAACCTGTATAAACCCTGGTGTCCCTGACTCCATCATGTACACACAGACACACTCAGTCCCTGAAATACTGTTCACACACCCACTGTTCAACATACCCCAGAATCACCGTTAGGGATTTACCCTTGACAGCTGGCTGCTGGTGAAGTAGAGGGCCGCAAAGAAATCCGCCCTCCCTTCACACCCCTCCGCCCGCATGGCCCACTCGAAGGTGGCCAGGCGGACGATGGTGTTAGCATGGAGCTGTGGAAGCTCCAGTAGTAGTGGCGAAGCACCTCCTCGAGTAGCGGCACTGACAAAAATCCCAGGCCTACTTCGAAGAAAGCCTCGAACACCACGACCTCGTGGGCTAGAGGCTCCAGAACCTCCTCATCCAACGGGGACCAAGCGACGGCCCTCGAGGGAATATTCCCTTCCCTAACCATCCGATCAAGCTCCTCGTCATTGATGGCAGACATTCCCAGCATGGTGGTCTGCTGGGGATGACTTCTGTTGACGTGGCGGAGCTCCACCCCTGGCGACGGCCCCATAGGCAACGAAGGAACTGGCGCCACCTGAGGGCCCCCCACCGTGGCCGCACCGGTGGCTTCACTCGCCGCCTGAGTTCCAGCTCCGCCCGGGACACTCAAGCTAGCCATACGGATCGCAGGAGGATAGCGAAGGGCACTGGATGGCATGAAAGAAAGAAGAACAACAACCAATAGACGCATGCGCAAAGCAAGAATAACCGGAGGCAAAGGGAAAACGAGAATGAGGCGCATGCGAAATGGCCGCTCAGGGCAATTCCCCTCCTTATAAAGGTAAGGGAGAGATTACCTCCCATGGGAAAGTGGGTGCATGCCTTGTCCGTTCACCTGCCAGGCCACGATCATGGGGGAGCATAACCGCCCCCGCAACCCCCCAACCACAAGACACCATGAGTCCCACGTTCACCTGATAGGACGTAATCATGTCTTTCTTCACAGGGCGCATTCAATGCCCCTTATCACCAACGTCATCAAACGGATAGTCCAGATCAAGCGGATCAAATCCTCCAAGACAAGCCAAGCGATACTAGGGACCATGAGCCATCAACAGCAAAGCCAGGGACCGCCGAAGGCCTTGCTCCGAAAGAACTGCGGGCCCGATCGCTCCGCTGGCTGCCCTTGCGAGGGGCTATCATCTGGGGTTGTTGTTAAGGACCCCCGACGGCCCCATGGCTCAGCTAGCCCATGCCCAGAGAGCCATACCTCCTGAAGCCTCCGTCTCCTAGAGCCATACCTCTCGAAGCCTCCATCTCCCGGAGCCATACCTCCTGAAGCCTCCCTCTGCCAGAGCCATGCCTCTCGAAGCCTCAATCTTCCAGAGCCATGCCTCCCGAAGCCTCCATCTCCTAGAGACATGCCTCTCGAAGCCTCCATCTCCTGGAGCCATGTCTCCCCCAGAGCCTCCATCTCTGGGGCTTGGGCAGGCTTCCCATAGGCTATAGGGTGAGTCATCAAGCCTAAAAAAAGATCAGCCAGAAGGGGAACGTCGGTCATCCTTTGCCTGCAAGAAAGTGACCAGTATTAAATACCTTAGTTAGTGGACGCCACCCTGACACCACAGTACAATGAAGGTTATCCTAACACCCCTGACAGCGCGGTGCCGGACCGCAATTGGCAACCGGCTCACCCCTCAGGGTGCAGGCACCACAATAGTTACTATGGTAGATATTTATCCTCTATGCAGGGTAAAAATAGTTATTCAGGATAAGGTCCAGTAATTCGGTCAGGTCCCAGATATCTGTACATCGTGATAACTTCTACACTAAGCTACGTACCTGAAGGGGAACGGGCAAGCTATGCTAGCCTAAAACAAAATTTTCTACCGCATTCACCCAGGAAATCATGCTAGTAGGAAATCAAAGATCGTTACTGCTTGACGCGCAGTGCAGCGGAAGAAGAGTTGGAGTAGACTGATCCAACGTCGTGCGCGTCGAGCAGCTTCTCGATCAAATCCGTGACCAGCCCTGCGCAGGTGGTCACGCTCCTCGACCAACTCCGAGCAGGTGGTCGTGCTCATGGACCAACTCCGAGAAGGTGGTCGTGCTCCTCGACCAACTCCCATTCGACTCGCCGAGAAGATTAGCGCCGCAATAAGAGCAACGCCTCTACGGTATCCACACGTACTGGGCAGAAATGCCGAGCGCCGATGTGCTAGCACTGCATGCACGACTAGGGTTCTGGGAGATTGTGTGGAAGGTTGCGGCTAGGGTTTCAGAGTGGCTCAACCATCGCACGCCCTATCCATGCCTCTGCTTATATAGAGTTCACCAATGGGCTCCCACGTTGGAAGCCCTTTAGGACTCTAACATCTCATGGATCACAATCCAATCAAAACCCATATATAAATCTAATTCGCATGGTTTGTTCCAACCCATTAAGTTTGTGACATGTTAGGTTCATGTACAAACGGCTACGACTCAAAAACCCTTTCCAAACCGAAATCGATAGCGGTCCCTAGCAGGACATGTTGACTCCCGAGTATACATAAAAGATCATATTGACTGAACCTTGGTATACACATGCACCGATCCATTCGCCTCATGATACCAGTCGAGATCAAAGCGAGATACGTACCACCCTTGTGATAGTCCGACCATTCACTCGATCAAATAGTTGGTTCATCATGATTAACTGTTTAATCATATTAGCATGGCCATGCACTTTCTCAATCCAACTACCTCGAGTGGCCCAGAGATATCTCTCCCGTTATCAAGGAGGGGCAAATTCCATCTTGATCGCTCATACCCTACGACATGTTTCATGACAAACCCAAAAACTACCATTATGACTACCTAGTTATGGAATAGCGTTTGACATCCTCAAAGTATGTCACTACATATTCTGGGAATCAATGACGATCTCAGGTCTAAGGATAATGCAGGTACACCATTTGAGATAACAACTGATGGCACATCATAAATAACAATCTCAGCAGTATCTCAAGGTGGGTCTATCTAACATCATGTTCTCTAACATAAATGTCCACATTACCGACATGGTATCTCTATACCTATGATCCATAAAATGTGATCATCAATCAATACATGTGCTGGTCATATGTATCATCACAATGATATACGACCAGGGATAGACTAAGAATAACATCATGATATAAATAAATAGTTTCATGAACAAGTCACATACTTGCCAATCAATGTAAATAATAGTCATTCTTGGAATAACATATTATTTGGTAGTATATGAACATAGACATGTGATACAATCATCTCTATAATTGCCTCTAGGGCATATCACCTTCAGTACCACCCTATAAATCGGGGGTCGTGGTCATCCGTGGGAAGATGAGGTCACAAAGAGAACGCTCAATGCAACACACAGGAAACAAAGGTGCCCAAGCTCTAAACCACACTATGAAACTCCCCCAGACCGGTCCATTTTTTTTACTATCAAGACGTTTGTGGTGTTCCTTCCTCTCAAACTTCATCTCCAAGCTTGAGTCTCTTCCTTAGAAGAAACTCTCGCCGTACTTGCTGGGGCAGGACGAACACTTGCTCCAACAAGGTCTATGTCAAGCAACCCCCAAGCTTTGTATGGGCTTAATCAGGCATCTAGGGCTTGGTATGATAGGCTTAGGTCTTTCTTGTTAGGGCATGTGTATGTGATGGGGTCAGCTGATAAAACTTTGTTCAATCTCAAGCATGACAATGATTTCTTACTTGTTCAGATTTATGTGGATGATATCATTTTTGGTTCCTCTTCTCATGCACTTGTGGTCAAGTTTGCAAAAACTATGAGCAGGGAGTTAGAGATATCGATGATGGATGAGCTCAACTTCTTTCTTGGGCTACAGATCAAGCAATGCAAGTAAGGTACATTCGTCCATCAGACGAAGTACACCAAGGATTTGCTAAAGAAGTTCAACATGAGCGATGCAAAGCCATTGGAGACACCGATGGCTACCTCGACCGTGCTTGATTCGGATGAAGATGGCGAGGAGGTGGACCAGAGGGAGTGCAGGAGCATGATTGGCTCCCTCCTGTACCTGATGATCAAAAGACCTGACATCCACTTCGCTGTCTACTTATGTGCTCGTTTCCAGGCTTCACCGAGGACATCTCACCGCCAAGCGGTGAAACGCATTCTGAGGTAACTCAAGCACACTCTCGAGTATGGCCTTTGGTTTTTTGCATCCTCTTCGCTTTCTCTTCATGGATTTTTGGATACGGATTTTGCTGGTTGTAGAATTGACAAGAAGAGTACCTCTGGTACTTATCATTTCTTGGGTACTTCTCTTATGTGTTGGTCTTCTCGTAAGTAGTCTAGCGTTGCGCAGTCTACTACTGAAGCTGAAAATGTAGCTGCTGCTAGCTGTTGCTCATAGATTTTGTGGATGGTTGCTACCTTGAGGGATTTTGTGTTAGATTTCAGTAGTGTACCACTTTTGTGTGACAACACCAGTGCCATAAGCTTAGCCAATAACCCAGTTCAACACTTCAGAACCAAACACATAGATGTGAGATTCCACTTTCTGAGAGGCTACAATGAGAAGGGAGACATTGAGTTGAGCTACATAGATACTCAACACCAGCTAGCCAACATCTTTACCAAACCTCTAGATGCAATAAGATTTGCCTTTTTAAGGGGAGAGTTTAGTGTGTGCCATCCCTATGGCATTGTGTGAGGGGAATTGCCTTAGTACATACTCTATCTTACTTTTGTTGCATTTGTATTACATAGCATTTTTGTAAGATAATTATGTTAGCAAGCTTCACATATATGTTCTTTGCACTTTCTTGTACTAGTTGTGAATTTATATTAAGTGTAGTGGCTGTATAACAATTTGTGCAAGCTTAGGCTCTTATTGAAACATGGCATGAAATTTGTTGAGCAAGTTTATCTTTTCTAAGAATGAACTTGAAATGTGGACATAATCTCTTGCCACCCTTGAGTGTTTGCTTTAGTTTGATCAGTGCTTAAATTAGGACTAGTTCCGTGAAAAACTTGTGCTAGGCCACTTTGTTCAGTTCAACGGTTTAGGGGTCTTTGACCTTTGTCTATGTAAATGTTTAGCTCATGATTAACCATTGGGAGAGCATGTGCTCTTTTGTGTTTTAAAGGCACAACTTATTTTGGCTTTGTGAAAAATTGCATATCTTGAATCCTATGTTGAGTTAATAAAATGGATGATCAAATTTTGAGCTAAAATTGAATCCAATACGGTGGCTTAAGGTGGTTTGCCAAAGAAGTGAACCCATGGTTTCTTAAAACTCACTTGAGGATAGTTAAATGATCAAATAAGAAAGTTAACTTGTGCTTTTTAATGTGCTAAGAATATTATTTTTTATGTTGTCAAACTAAGGCTTGGATTATAAGTGGGTGTTTGTATAGCCTGTCGGGTTGAACTTGGTTGCCTAGTTTGAACTTGACATAGCACTAGTTTCTCTAATTTTTGCACTGATCATGAACTGTGGATGCTTTTATGATGACATATTTTAGATAATTGAACAGCATGATCAAAACTTGCTCACTCCCGGTGCTTGTGACATAAACTCACTTCAAGACTTTGTGTGCCTTTAAGTTATATTGTTTACTACTCCTAGTGCTTTGACATATCTAGTCCTTACAAGTTCTTTTTGATCTATATGTAAAGATTTGTAGGCTAGTATTTCATTTGCACATCTTTTGCATAGTCTTGTATCCTTAATGTTTACATTGCCAAAGGGGGAGAAAATATGCCCAAAGATATTATGCACATATATTCAACAAAGGGGGAGAAAATTGCATTTATCTAGAAATGAAAGAAAAAATGGAATATGTGCAATCATCAAGGAGGAGCATGTGTTCTTGGGTTTTTGAGTTTTTCTTGCTCTTTTGAGGTTTTTGGCTCGTCTTTGCCTCTCTTAGGACTTTTGCAACCTTTCTTATACCAAGCGACATATTTTACTCTTTCTCGAGTTTTTGGTCACTTGGATGAAATTATCTTAATTTCTTCAAACCAAAATCTTTGTGCTTTGAGGGTTGTAAATGCACTCATCATGGGGGAGATTGAGAAACCAAGTTGAAATATGTCTTGGTTTACTTGTGATGAGTGATTGACATTGATATTTATTTGGCTTGATGATCTTCGGTTTTGCATGAGCTTTGATGTGATTTGAATTGATTTGGGATTTCATTTGAGCATATTGATTATGGACTAACTGGAATTGGAGTTGGAGATATGTGTTTGCTTGTCTCGTGGTGTGTATGTGATGGATGCAACTTGGCGGTCGATGACGGGATGATCGGGGCCAAGCAGAGTGCTTGGTGCCAGACGATCAAGGAGGCCAGGTGGAGTCAAGAGTGATTCTAACCGAACACGTGGAGGTCAAGCAAAGCATGGAAGGCGCATGGAGACGACGTGTTGACAAAGTCAAGCGAAGGGGATGCTGGTGCAAGTGACAAGACGGCCCGAGGCATCGGGAGCGGGAGAGACCTGCTGGTGGTCAGGATCGCATGACGGAATACATGCATCGACATTGAAGCGCTTGCTTAAGGTGTAAACAAGGCAGCGAGTCACACTTTGAGAAGTGTGCAGACGGTTTCGTTGTTTGGCCTTAAAACCATGGGAGGACTGGAGGGGTATGTGGCACCATCGCGAAGCTTGCATCGATGCGAAGCTAAGTCGTGAAGGCACCACGGGCGTTCGATGAATAGAGAAGAAAATGAACCAAAATACTCTCGGTGGTAGGTAGGAGTGTACTATAAGAAATAGGTATTTTGGGAAAAACTAAGAAACTTAGGGATCGAATTTTCTAGGCCTATAAATAGATAGGTAGAGCTATGAGAGAGTTTGAACCAACCACTTGAGCCCCCTTGTGCCACCTATTTGAGAGCTTAGAGATAGGGTTTTATAGGAGAGAAGAATGAGTGCTTAGCCTATGTAATAGGTGAGAGTTTTGAGAGATAAATCTTTGAAATTCGCTTAAAATAGGGCTGATCTTTTTGAGTAATGAAGTCTATATTCTAGATATATAGAATAGAAGAATCTCGATTTGTCAAGTCTCATGATCGTATCAAGATCTATATTTTTGTATATGCTTGAATTCCTCTTCTTCTAGTTTTTCTCTATTGGTTCCCTTGCAAGTTTGCAAGTTTTTCGGTTTCCAGTTTTGATTTTTTGTAAGGTCATTCTTCTTGTTGCTAGAGTCATTAAATTCGCATATATACGCTTATATGATAGGGTCTTGAATTCCCCAACTTCTAGACAATTATTTGGAGAGTTTTGTTACTCGGTGTTCATCTTTTTTATTTCTTTGCAAGTCGTAATATTTCGAGTACTAAGACACATGGATTGATCTTAAATGGAACCTATAGTTCATATACCATACATGGAGTCATGTTGCCTCAATTTTCTCTTGTTAAAATTTCTCTCTATTTTTGCTTCCGTTTGAGTTTTGAGGTGCGTTGGGTGATCCAAATAGGAGAAAGCCACCGATTTCGCAAGAAATTTGTAGAGACGTCTATTCAACCCCTCTAGTCGCCAATCTCGTTCCTACATTTAATTCTCCATGTAATCCAATTAATCCTTTAATGAAGAAGCATATATTATGTATCTATATAAGTTCATACTTCAACGACACCGCTAGATTGAGCTAGACAAGAATGAAGTTACATGCACCAATCAACTCACTCAAAACTCAAACTTAACAAACATGCTACGTTGGTTGGTCGATCCAACAATGCTGTAGTAAAGAGAAGTTGAAACCTCCAATCGAGTACATGGCTGGACGTACATTTAGTGTGAGGACCGACATAGGATGGACGTCCTCTGAACTAACGTGCATGCATGCATGGACAAAAAGGTGCAACTGCAGCATGGAGCAGATGGGCCAACATATATGGGACTATATGGACGCTAGCGCGTGCATCGTACGTAGACAATGCATACATGCAGGCGAACCGGCCGGCCGGGTCAGCTACATGGCTAAATGCCGTGGCACACGTACACGTGATATTGCTCAACCACTTACCAAGTCAGATCAACATCGACATGTCCTGCTGTCATGCATCGATCACATAGTGCCATGGTGCTATGCATGCTCCAGGCCGGATGCTTGCAAGTTGCGTGGGCACGTCACATGATTTCGGAAGCTACTCTAGAAGCTAGTCATGTACAGTGTACATCATTACACCACAGACTGTTAATTTGTAACCAGATAGTTTTGGATCTGTAATTTTTTTTCGTCAACGATATGGTTATGACTTATGAGCTTATCAGGATGAGTCCATGGACATGTGTAAGCTCCAATTAAGAGTCAGTTTGAGCTTCTAGGTCGCTCCCGAATCCAAGACATGTATCCATGCATGGACCTCCATTGGTGTTGCACATTGTGCCTCGGTGTGTGTTCATTGCTGCTAGTTGCCATGCTCCCCCCACCTCACCCGCCAACTCCTCTCAAGCGACTCTCCTACCACCAAATTCGCCCCACCTCACCCGCCAACTCCTCTCAAACGACTCTCCTACCATCAGATTTGTTACTGTTCTGGGCCTCCTTCTATGCCTGACAGCCTCTAGAACCCTTAAACATACCCCGTACCCCGAACCCCCCCCCCCACTAACATTTTGCGTATGTGCACATGGTCACTGCAAAAACCTAGCGAGTCATCCAGAATAGGCATGCCATGTGGTGCTCCACACTGAATCAGGGACTAAGTTGAGCCCAAAGGAGAAGTTGGAGGATTGAAGTGGCCGGATTGAAAACCGAGGGATGAAATTGAGCCTCGCAGCAAAGATGAGGGATGAAATGGCTATTTCCCTAAAAAATGATTTAGAGCGACCTCAGACTGGTTTGTACCCGAACTGGGCAGCGGAGCCCTCAAAGTCCACGCATGGGGTTGAACCTTGCTATCTTGCTCCTCCAAGTAGGTTTGGCCACAAGCCTCCATTTCAAAAACACGCTTTCTAGAGTTCAAACTCGACCATGTGAACGTGATGACACTGGCGAGAGGAGGGGGTGAGAGGGAGGCTAGGGTGGTGACTGAACCGGCGGTAGGCTACGGCGTGGTGGTGCGACGAGGCACCGGCACGGTGGACGGCAGGCGGGCAATGGACGGCGGGGGAAAAATGGAGTGGTTAGAGTCGTAGTAGGCTGTAGGTACGGATCCGGCGATAGGTTACCACCGGAGATGATGGGATAAGGGGCAGGGAGCGAGGTGCCCTATCGCTGTGAAGGAGAGAGCGTGAGTTGCCGGAGAAAGAAGAAAAGAGGATGACCGCGTGATGGAGATCTAAGGTCCCTGCTTCATCGCCTGAACAGACTGGAAAATCCAGGTGCTTGAAGAATAGCACCCCTTTTTAAAACGCATGCATGTGGTGGCACTCTATTCACCTGCTGAGTCCATGCTAGCCATATTTATTCTCTGTTGCACTTTGGCACTCGCCACGTTTCTATTGGCGCATCTGCTCCTGCCCAATTTCTTCAATCATTTTGCATAACCCCGCCCGCCTTGCTGCCTGATCTATAGCATATTCTTTCTAGCTGCTGATCATGGTCTGTTTCTATTTAGTGGCCAGGATCGTTATCAGGTCATTGCTGTTGATCGATCATGTTTGGAGTTGATCAGAAATAGTGCTCTGCACTTCTGGAGGATGCACGTCACTACCATATAATCAGTAAAAGTAAACAGTGTGTCACACGATCTTTTAGGATATGTCACTGATAAAATATTCTTATATAGTTGCTAAGACAGATGTGTCTGTAACAAGACAACCGTCTATGTATGACTAAAATTATAGACGATTTTTATAAATTCGTCTGTTTCTGTTATATAATAAACATAGACAACGTTTAGAAAAACACGTCTACGATATTATCATAGATAGTTTCTTGTAAGATCCATTTGTATTTATACGATAGACACAGATGGATTTTATAAAAACTTGTCTATATTTAAAGACTTACGAATGCTTTCAAATTTGACCGCTCGTCTCTTCTGACTCTTTGGCTTCCCACACACACAACCCGCTCATCTCTCCAATCACTTTTAGCTTCACACACAAGCAATCCACTCGCCTCCCCCAATATAAAGCGAATAGAAGTTTTCTTCTTCCTCATATCCTAGTGTTCATATTTTCCATTGTACTGAGAAGCATCATCCTCATTCACCATCAGCGTTGAAGAAGCGAGATCTCGGCGGGGGTCAAATCCCTTTCACTGCAATGAGGTGAGTATCATATGGTTCCCATCGCGATTTAGTTAGGGTTTGTTAGGTTTTAATTGCTTCGATTTGTGTAACTGATGGTAAAGCCTTGTTTTTATCATAGATCTGCAATGGCGCAGTTCACGGCAATCAGGACATGATAGGATGGGGTTGCTCCTATGGTGGCTTCGACGGTGTGGATGCTTGGCATCGACTTCAGTTAAGTGGACATCGTCTTCTTCGTTGCTATGAAGGTCCCCTTCGTGGATCCTGTGCATGTTGTGAACCACGTTCTCCATTCTGTTCTTCTGAATGAAAATTTTTTCATCGATGTTCATCACAATAGAAACATTTTCGTCAATTGCAAAAGAGGATTGGACGCACATTTCTTGTTGAACCATGACTGGTGGTTTGGTAGCAACACAGGGCTCATGCATGAGCTAGTCAGGCCTGATCCAGATGACCGCGAGTTTCTCATTGAATGATGCTTGGATTGATGTTGTACTAAAATGTAGGAGGCTGAGCGAAATGATGTCTATCATTTCGTCTTTTTGAAAGACGATATCGATCGACCCAAGTTTGTCGATCACTTCTGGAAGACGACGTCACCATGATATCAATCATTTCATCTTTTTGGAAGACGGCATCGATCAGCCAATGATGTATAGCTATGAATTATGTTGAGCTAGTTAGGTCTATGTGTTCTGAACATTGTGTGATATGCATTTGTATTATGTTCTTAACCTTTATGATATGTAAATGCTTGTGTTTTATGTTATGAACAATGTGTGATCGATATTCTGAATAATGTTTCAATATATTATTTAATTTGTGAATCTGTATGAACGAGATTGACGACTAAAGAGGAGGTGAATAGACGCCTCAATAAATTTCTTGCGAAATTGATGACTTTCTCCTATTTGGATCACCTAACACACCTCAAAACTCAAGCGAAAGCAAAAATCGAGAGAAGTTTTAACAAGAGAAATTCGATGCAACATGATTCCACGAATGATATATGAACCATAGGTTCTATTTAAGATCAATAAATGTATGTTAGCACTTGAAAGATCACAACTAGCAAATAAACAAGAAAAAATAAACACCAAGCAACAAAATTTAATAAGTTGATTGTCTAAAAGTAAGTGAATTCAAAACCCCATCACATAAGCATGTGTATGCGAATTTTATGCCTCTGGCAATAAGAAAAATAACCTCACAAGGTGCTAAAATTTTAGCACAAAAACAAAAATCAAAATCAAAACCGGAAAGGAAAACTTGCACACAAAGCAAGGGAACCAAGAGAGGAAAACTAGAATGAGGGGACTTCAAGCATATGAAATAAAATAAACTTCATTACTCAAAGATATCAGCCTTATTTTAGATGGATTACAAAGATTTTTCTCTCAAAACTCTCACATATTACATAGGCTAAACATCCATCATCTTCTCCACTAAAACCCTAACAAAATGCTCTTATATGGGTGGCACAATGGGCTTAAATGGCTGGTTCAACCTCTTTCATAGCTCTACCCTCTATTTATAGGCCTAGGAAATATGATCCTCAAGTTTCCTAACTTTTTCTCAAATTACACTTCTCTTGTAGTACACTTCTACCTATCATCAAGGGTATTTTAGTCTATTTTCTTCTCCATTCATCGGACGGTTGTGACACCTTTACAACTTAGCTTCGTGTCGACGTAAGCTTCGCGATGGTGCCACATACTCCTCCAGTCCTCCCACGGTTTTGAGGCCAAACCGCGAAACCCTATCATACTTCTCAAAGCTTGACTAGCCGCCACTTGCTTTCAACTAAAGCTAGCGCTCCGATGATAGCGCATGTCCTCTGTCTTGCGATCTTGATCACCGGCAAGCCTCTCCCGCTCCCGATCCCTCGGGCCGCCTTGTCACTTGCACTAGGATCCCCTTCGCTCTTTGTCGACACGCCATATTCATCCTCTGTTTAATGCTTTGCTTGACCTTTATATGTACAGCTTGGATCACCATTGACTCCGTCCGGCCCTCCTTGATCATCTAGCACCAAGCACCTGCTTAGCCCTTATCACACGCCGTCGACCGCCAAGTTGCATCCGTCACCTACACACCTTGAAACAAGCAAACACATTTCTACACACTCTAAAACATCTCCAGCTTAGCATAAAATCAAAAACTTCAACTCAAAGCACATTCTACAGAAAACGTGAACACCGAATATTCTGGTGTGTTCTGCTCCTAAACACCGGACCATCCGGTGAGTGTAACACTATCTGTTCTAGGAAAACTTTGCTCTATGCAAGAAAAGGTCCGGTGAAAGTTTCTGATGATCTTATGTTCATCACCGGATAATCTGGTGTGTGCCAATCTACCGATCCACCCTTCTACAAACTCTCCACAACAAAAGATCCGATGCATTCTCCATTGTTCATAATCTCAGCACCGTACTATCCGACGTACATAATCAAACCTGGCGCCAAAAATCTCCTCTCTACAGAAAATACTCCGTCACTCTTAAAATCCATCACAGGACCATCTGATGTTTACTTTCATTTCTGCTTCAGCACTGAAAATGCTCTGGTGATACCCTCCGGTGTAGCCACCACATTCACCGGACCTTCCGGTGTATTGACCTTCAATTTCGTCCAAAAAATTGCTCTCTATAAGAAATAGTCCGGAGAGTACACATTGCCCACACCGGAACTTTCAGTGAACACCGGAACATCCGATGTGTAATTTTTCTATGTACATAGAAGAATTCATCAATTTCAAACACCGCCAACTCGGGTTAGACATGAACAAGATCAAACATCCACAAACACATTCTAACCAGGTTCAAGACACATCAACTACTGTCAATGCCTTATCACATGCAAACCAAGACACTTCTTCACTTGGTTTCTCAGAATCATAAAGTGTGTATGTCATGCCATGAGGGTGGCCAGGAAGCAAAATTTGTTTATAGGGGAAAAGGTCACATAGACGGTTTTTAAAAAACTCTGCCTGTGACAACTAACACATACATATTTTAACAAAAATCATGTGTGATTCTAACTACTCGCATACAAGTTTCAATAAAATCCGTCTGTAATATTATATATGGTTCTGAAACCATCTATAATAATATCGATATCACATATAATTTTACAGAGACAAAATCTATAATCCTATATTATATAATTTTGCCATGATGAAGTCCCATGATTGTCATGTGATGATGACGTCACTGCTTGTGGTAGCAATTAGGAACATCCTCCCAATGAAGGTTCACGAGGCTATCCTGAGCCTCTGCTTTTTCTTCAATGCAATTGAACAAAAGGTGCTCGATCCAGACTCGCTGGAGGAGCTAGAAAGAAGACACTTTGAGACTCTATGTATTCTTGAGGTGTATTTCTCACCATCATTTTTCGATATCATAGTACATCTCACTGCTCACCTCGTGAAGCAGATACACTATCTGGGTCCCGTGTTCCTGCATCACATGTTTCTATACGAGAGATATATGGGCATTCTCAAGTCGTACGTAAGGAATCGAGCCTTTCTTGAGGGATGCGTCGTGCAGGGTTACACGACAGAGGAGGCATTGGAGTGGTCTGTTAATTACATTGACCCAAATAACCCAATTGACGTGCCTAAGTCTTGCCATGAGAGGAGGCTCGCAGGTGTGGGAGTTCTAGGGAAGATGGCAATAACTCCTGATTTGAAGACTTATGACCAAGCTCATTCCCTCGTGCTGCAACAAATGAGCGAAGTGTGCCGATATGTCGATGAGCACAAGTAGATACTGCTTGAAGAGAATCCAGGGCAGACTGAAGCTTGGGTTGCGAGGCAACATATGCGAAGGTTTACGACTTGGTTCCAAGATCGAATCAGACAATCGAGTACTCCTACAAGTGCTCTGATAAAAAAACTAGCATCAGGCCCTATATACATAATTATGACATATCAAGGGTACGATATAAACGGATACACATTTTACACGGTTGCCCAAGCTGCGAAGAGCATATACCAGAACAGTGGTGTCCGTATAGAAGCTTATGACAATGATATGCAGAGGGGCACATACTATGGTTAAATAGAGGAGATCTGGGAGTTGAACTACTTGGGATTTAAGGTAGCCCTGTTTCGGTGCCGTTGGATATGTGGGGTAAAGGGCATCACTAATGACGAGTATGGGTTAACTAGCGTTGATCTCAAACATGTCAGATACAAGTCTGAACCCTTCGTACTCGCTAAAGATGTTCGCCAAGTCTTTTATGTGACTGACACAACAAAGGAGAAACGTCATATGGTTCTCGCTGGGAAAAGACTCATCGTCGGAGTTACAAACGTCGTTGATGAGGAGGAGTTCAATCAATTCAATGAAATTTCCCCTTTTGCTACTGCAGTTGTGCCACGCCTTTCGCCGATCGAGGAAACTCCATACATCCGCCCTGACCATAACGAAGGGATCCATGTCAAGAAAGCATGAAAACAGTGAATTTGAATTTCAGTGTGAAATTTGTAATATTTATGACAAATTTGTAATATTAATGACAAATTTGTAATATTAATGTCAAATTTGTAATATTAATGGTAAATTTGACTTTTAAGTTATTTGAATTGTTAATGTTAATGTCAAATTTGAATTTTAAGTTTCAAGTTATTTGAATTTGTAATATTAATGTTAAATTTGAATTTTTAATATTAATGTCAAATTTGAATTTTTACTTACAATAAGTGACGGGTGACATTTATAATCGTCACGTATCACTTATATGTACAGGCCGAGTCGAAGTAAAAGGCGACGGGTGATATTAATAACCCGTCACCTTTTACTGGAAATAAGTGACGGATGACATTTATAAACCGTCACCTATCACTTATATGTACAGGTCGAGTCAAAATAAACGATGACAGGTGATATTAATAACCCGTCACCCTTTACTTACAATAAGTGACGGGTGACATTTATAACCCGTCACCTATCACTTATATGTATAGGCCGAGTCGAAGTAAAAAGTGACGGGTGATATTAATAACCCGTCACCTTTTATTTACAATAAGTGACGGGTGATACTTATAGGTGACGGGTAATATTATCACCCGTCACCTATGACTTGTTTGTATATAACCCTAGCTAGTCCCCGCGCGCGCAGTCTCGTTTTGCCTAAGTCTTTTTGCCTACGCAAGCTAGGGTTCCCCGTCGCCATCACCCTCCACCCGCTGCCACGAGCCGTCACCCTCCACCCTTCACCATCGACCCGTCTCCCCGTCACCGCCGCCACCCCGTCGCCCCCTCGCCCGTCGCCCTGTCGCTCCATGTACTTCTCCCTCCTTCCCCCTTTCTTTGAATTTTTTGAATTGTAGGATGGGTCAAACATTAGAAGAATCCCAAAGCATGTTCCCCCACAACTGTCACCTGGCATCTGCACTTAACTAATATCTTGCATTTTTTCTTTTTGAGATTACATAAATTTCTTAATTTCTTCAGAACACAAATATCGACTACATAAGAAGTGTATTTCAGTATGTTATGTACATATACTGTATTACGAAGACAAGGACACAAATATTCGGAGGCAAGGCCATCGAATATCCAAAACTGACTTACCAGATATACATGGCGAAACGTTATGGCACCTGGTCGATCCTTTGGCTGGCAACCATTAGTTAAGCTTGAATTGACCTAGTAATTTTTTTTAGACAAAGCCGGGAGATCTTTATTCATTATTTACATGCATGTTTACAAAGCATGGGGATCAAGAAACCAAACATGGCGACCACTTTCTAGGGGACATGCATACTTTGCTAAATTGTGAGCATCAATGTTTGTCTCCCAGTCTTTCATGGCGTATCTCCAGTTTCTCGAACTGACGCCGTTGGGCCTCAATCTCTGTAATCACCGCACAAGAACTTGCATCTGCTATGATCTATTAAGTTGTTCACTACCTCCAGACAGTTGATCTGAGGCCACCATAATTCTTGTTGCGTTGATCGATCCAATATCCAGAGCTTGAATTGGCTTGTTATATGTTCGCATCGTTAGCCCACCTCCCAAACACCCTTCGTTCTCCTCTCGCAAACCTAGAAGTTTTTTAACATATGTGCACATGATCTAGTGTTAATGTTAACAGTAGCCATATGATACTACTTTGTGGAGTCAAGAGAGGAAAATAATGATCTAATTATTTTAAAAAGAGAGAGAGAACAATGACTTAAAATACTTTATTAATTAATCTCAAAAGGAAAAATTCACCCCCCCCCCCCATTTTTTGGCTCAAAATTAAGAAGAAAACAATAGGAGTGTCAAACATTAGAAATTATTAAGTAAAGAAGGCTTTGATTCACAACATGCCTCATGGTTGGGTTGGACCTTGGTCACCTTGGTTGCTTTCATTTTTCTTTCATTTTAGGCACGAGTACTAATTTCTTAAATACATGGAAACTTTTATTCAACGGGTTGAGGATGTGCGGTTGACTTCACACGTATCTATATTCTATAGTTTTGCTAAGTACTATTTTGTGCACAACCATCGGGATAGTTCGACTAGTAGATTTAAGAAAATCATTAACCTTGATTCCTTTTCTTTCCTCTAAGAAACCATGGGGAAGAAGAGGACTGTCACCCCTAAGAAACAAAAAGCACAGAGGATGCTAGCACTAGAGGCTGCCCCAGCAAAAGATGGGGCGGATAGGAGCCCAAGCCCGCACCCGACGTCCTCCTTCAGCAGCAGTGAAAGCCAATATCACAGCCCGAGCCCTATCCCGTCACCGAATCGGGAGAGCCGACGTCGGGCAAGTAACGAAGAATACAATCCCGCTGAAGAGGTATTGATACGAGTGAGTCATTACATTTTATACTTGTTGAATGGAGGAATATTCTTTGTTTATGTCAACTCCCCTTTTTTTCTCTCTAGATGGCGGCAACACAGTCTCCAAGCCAGACAGCTGGTAGTGTTGCACGAGCCCAAAAGATAAGGACACAAACACAGTGGCCGACGAACAAGGTTGCCATCACAGGAATCGATGCTGATGGGCTGCCTACGGATGAAAAGGCCCTGAAAAGGTTCCGGAGGGTCGCATGGCTCATTGCTTGGGAGAGGGTGCCGATAACGACTAAGTTCAATGACCTCAGTGACGAAGCGAAGAGGGACTTGTTCAATAATATCATCATGGAGTATCTGGAGTACCCTGGAAATATGAGCGAGCATCAAAAGAACGCCGTGGTCAATGCAGTAATGAAAGCGATCGCGAAACTTCACCGAAGCTTTAAGAGAAAGCTTGTGAATCGGTACTTAGCAAAAGGGGTGGCACCCTATGAGAGTTACAAACACTTGAAACTGGAAGATTGGGATACTTTTGTGCAGATGAAGAGCTCAGAGCAGTTCAAGAAGGAGAGTGAGAAGAAGAAGCAGCTTCGGGCTAAGAACAAGCATGACCACAGGACCGGCACAGCCGGTTACGTTGGGAAAAGGGCAAAATGGCAGGTAGAGGACGAGAAATTAGCCAGAGAAGGCCGCGAGAATCCTTGGAATCAATTCCCGGGACGATCACAATCATATTTGCGTGCAAAGGGTGAGCTGTCCGATAGCGGGGAAATCACATTCAGAAACAGCGAAATCCAGGCAGTCGTAGAAAAAGTCAAAGAAAAGGCAGCCGAAGCCAGCCAAGGTTCTTTCACCGGGGTCAGGGAAAGTGATGTTCTTACATCGGTAATGGAAAACCCAGAGCACCCAGGTCGAGTGCGAGGTGTATCAAGGTCCCAAGGCTGGAAATACGGCTTTCCCAAAGACATCGGGATGTACAAGAAGAGGAAGAGGTCGGATGCAGTGGATGTGGATGCATTGACACGGGACATCACCCAGAAAGTTTACTCAAGCATTATGGGGCAGCTTGCAGCAAAGGGAATAGAGATTTCCATGCCACATGATTTTAGCCCCGGAGCTGCAGGGAAGAGTAGCTGCACCTCCAGGGAGGTCGAGCAACAAGTAGCTACTACCGAGATTGAGCCAGATACAATCAACCTGCTAGGAGGGCCCACGTCATGTAGCCTTGTAATCAGGCTTGGCGGATATCACATCGAGGTTGCAAGGGGCCAGGTGCTTCTAAGCGTCTGTATCTTACATACGGTCTCGATACGTGCAGGCTATGCCGTGGTTATGATGGATTTGGTACATAGCAATGCAACTGATCACGTGTTGGAGGTCCCCCCCCAATGAGGAAGTCATAACTCTTGGTGAAGCTCTTCATCAACGGATCCAGTGGAAGAGAGACGACATCGTGGTTTCCAGTGCATCCCAGTCTGGACGAGCTCCAAGTGCACCGCCGCCGTGCCGGTCACCTCCTGAGAAGGCAGCTTCACTGCCTTCTCCTCCTCCAGAGAAGCTGGCTTCACCGCACTCTCCTCCGCATCCGACAACCTCGCTTCCAGACCCAATACCGTCTCCCCTAGAGAGCCAAAAAAAAGAAGGAAAAGGAGGTCGAGAAGAAAGACTCTAAGAAGCCCCTACTAGAGATGTCGAAGGCCATTGTACCGACGAAGTCGAAGTCCATTGTACCGGTGAAGAAGTCCACGGACATTGCACCAGTGTGGACTCAGGCCAACACGAAAATTCAAATATGGGAAGCCCTTGATGACGGTAGATGAGCTAGCAAGGGCGGGAAAAGCATGTATCAACCTGCATAATTACTACATACATGCTTATAGAGACATCAATGATCAATCCATAGTCCTACAGTACAAACGACAACACTTCTTAAGTGATCAAGTTGGCTACTTCATTGTGGGTTTCAATGACTTATACGACATCTTTAACCTTGATGGCCTAGACGTATCGTTATTATGGGTCTTCACATTGTAAGTCCCTTGATACTAGATATTCATTAATTAATATCATTAAGACTTGAATCTAACTATGTCCTTATCTGTAGACACTTGATGAAAGAAACAAGGAAGAACAAGGATCCCGTCGCATTTCTTGACCCTGAGGCCATTACAATATCGGTCATCCAACTTCACCCCGACTATGCTACAAATCATGTGGCCAAGGCAATGCAACAATACTCAAAAGTGAAGTACCTGATGGGCGCCCACAACACCGGTGGCCATTGGATCTTACTTAACATTTGCCTCGAATGGGACTTGGTGTTTGTCGGTGTATCAAGAACCGGGGGTCCCTGAGTCCCGAGGTCAGGCCAGCCATCCGCCACATGGCGCCATCCCGCGAGGTCCCTCCCGCGGGGTGAGGAAAGTTCAAGTCCCAGGAGAAGGTGCTCGGGGCCACAGTCATTGGTCCCCGGGCACCCCAGTTCCCCGATGATCCGCGGAGTCTAAGTACCGGGAAGAAAAGTGCTCGGGCCGGTGCCTGGTCACCCCCGAGCACCCTAGTCCCCCGATGACCAAAAGAGCTAAAGTTCCGGGAGAGAGTGCCCGGGGCTGCGGGCAGTAGCCCCCGAGCACTCGGTTCCCCGAGGTTCCACGCAAAGAGTGCTCGGGGTTGCACGTGGCGGCCCCCGAGCATTCGGTTCCCTGAAGGATCGTGCAAGAGTGCTCGGGGAGGTGAACAGTACCCCCGAGCACCCGATACCCCAAAGACAAAGATAGGCATTCCCGGGAGAGAGTGCCCGGGTAGGTGAACAGTACCCCCGAGCACTCGGTTCCCTGACGACCCAGAAAGGCCCCCGAGGGGCCCACCGATGAGGTGTCCACCAGTCAGAGGTCCGAGGCCGCATTTAATGAGCGTGCGTGGCCTGACACATCCAACTGCTCCCGCCGCAGCGTCAGTTCCTGCCATGCTTTGGCAGAGGGGCGTGGGGCTATTAATTGCACTGGTCCCGTCCCGTATCACCCGTATCATTGCAAGGATCGCGTTCCGTCTGCCGCCTTGCTGTGGCAGCGGAACAAGACAGGGCGGGCACGCCGGGTTGCTCTGCGGCTGCCCGGTGGGCCCTCTCCAAGGCGCCCGTTGCCAGGGCGTTCACAGTGATAGGTGACCGGGCGGGCGGCGTTTTTCCTCCCTCCGGTCACTTCGCCCAGAAGAAATGATGACGCCTTTCCCGAGGATGGCGTCTTGGAACTTGTGCCCTCCTCCTTCCCGTTCGGGGCATGTCGTAGCCGGCGAGTGCTTAAAGGAGCCGGTGGCACAGAGGAGCAAAAAGATAGAAAAAAGGACCAACGAAAAGAGAGCAGGCTGAATCAGTAGAGAGGACGGAGAACCCGAACAAGAGCCACAAGCATCCAAGCATCAAGGACCGAACCATAGACGAACACAAAGCACAAGACCAGAGCGTAGTTCCAGCGAAAGAAGAGGGAGCCTCAAGCTCTTAGTTAGATCATATTTCTTGTAACCAGCAACATCCTTGAGGGATCTCCCTCAGGACAATTATTGCATCCATACAGGAGTAGGGTATTACGCCCCCGTGCAGCCCGAACCTGTCTAAACTCCTGTGCATTTACTTCTTTTTGCACTAGGTCATCATCCCCCACCACCGGCCGTTGCATTTACTCTCATTCATTTCTCCGACGAACTTATTCAGGATCATCCCCCCGGCCGAATCTCTAAAAATGGGTCTCTCGGGATCCCTGCGACAGGAGTTAATCCTCCGACAGTGTTCTACGTTGACTCATCAAGACCAACATCTGCAAAAGGCAAACTTAGGTCGCATGATTATAGCGTTGTAAAACAACTCCTTGACACGTAAGTTCTGCCTGTTTTAGTTCACATATTAAACTTTTCTAACATTCAAAGGCTCCATAATCAATCCCTCTTTATGCAGGGCTTTCGACAAGTACCTTCGAGCTCAACCTGACTACGACGCAAAAGCTGGTCGTAGGCTGACACACAAGACCAGGTACGTGGTAAATGCTACCAAACAAATTACCAAATATTCTTTGTTGCTATTTTTTTTCTCTTTTCATCTAACAGTAAAGTTTCTTTCCAGCAGTGTCACCAACAACCACCAGGCAACACCTGTGGATTCTATGTTGCGTGTAACATGCTCCTCACGCTCCGAGCAAAGAATATCAAAATCCCCCGATGTAAGTTCAATACAAGATTATTCATAACTAATTTTGGTAATTAGTTTAATTCCATGATAACATGACATTGGTTACGTGTTAAATTATGCAGCAATACAAGTGTATGTTTCTCGACGTCGGTGCACTCCCGGATATTCGACAATGAATCACTGAGTTCATGGTGTCTGACATTATCAGCCCACAGAGCGAGTTCCACTATAGAAGCCTTAAGTTGTGAAGTTTTAAGTAATTATGAGTTGATCGGAACTTTGTAACATTTGTGATTCTATAATTAATACATTTGAACTTTGTAATATTTGCAATTCTGTGATGAAGCGAGTACTCTTACAAGTGTGTTTGTCAATATGTATTTGGATGCGTTGCTATTGTTTGCAGGGAGAAAACGGCTGCCAAATCCTGACTACATTTCAGGATGCAGCCAGGAAACAACCCATTCCTACCGAGCAAGAGAAACATAAGTGACGGGTAAAATATCTACCCGTCACTTATGTTCTTTAGTAGTGACGGGCACTTATGTCCTTCTCCCAGTACATGGGTGAAAGACATAAGTGACGAGTAACATAGCTACCCGTCACTTATAAAGAACATAAGTGACGGGTGTAGAAGTTACCTATCACCTATAAATTTCTTCCCAGCACATGGGAGACAGTGATAGGAATTCATAAGTGACGGGTAACTTAGTTACCCGTCACTTATATATAATAAGTGACGGGTGAAGAGCTTATCCATCACCTATAAATTTCTCCCCAACACATGGGAGACGGTCATAAGTGACGGGTAACAGTTATTACCCATCACCTTTGTGCATCATCGGTGACGGATCCGTACCCGTCACCAATGACTGGTCATCAGTGACGTGTTCAGAGTGACAAGTACAGTACCCGTCACCCATTAATGTTATCACCCGTCACCCATATTCTTTTTCATGTTGATACTATCTCATCGATAATTTTACGGTAAGCTTGCAAGAATGCATTCCATCTGTCGATTCCTCAATGGGACTGGCTGTGGGTTCGCATCTTATAGGATCTTGCAAGCCAGAGTGGGACACGGTGATGATGAGATCAACTACCTATGCGCAATGCAGAGATCAACAGAGATGGTCTGTGCTCCCCACAAGAAATGGTGTGTCATATATAGGGTCATGGATTCATGGTCATGTACACGTTATGTTGCACTTCTTTTGGCATGGATTGGAGGGAAGAGAAAAAAAGGCGAAAAAACTCACACTCAGTTGTTGCACCTGAATGCACATTGCATATCAATCCGTACGCCTGTTTCACCACTAAACACATTGCATGTCACCTGCATGCATGTGATGTAGTATATAGTATATACTGCATGCCGCTTTGTTATAGCTAGCTAGGTGGCTGTGCGGGAAGAGCATATCGATCGTTTCAGCTCAGCTGGAGGTACGTCGCTATCACTACCAGCAAGCTAGTGGCGACGCGAGATCAGATTCGCTCCCCGGTAACTCTTGGGTGCATGCTGCACTCAATCGATCGATATCGTCGTCGGCTCGTGTCGGCAGATTAAAGATCGTCGTCGGCTCGTGTCGGCAGCTAGCTCTAGGTCTCTGCTGGATCTCCATTTGGCGAAGTGTGTGTTCGGTGTTCGCTACTTATGGCAGGTGATGATAATGGGGAAAGAAAAGAGCGAGATGAAAATAACGGCACTCGCGATCACGATGCATGTCTGGTTTCAGTGCTCACTTATCAGCGCTGCATATGCACCTGCATTGCTCCACCAGCATGGAGAAAATATTCTCTATTATTTCTCAACAGTAACACAAAGATAGTACACATCAAGGTCACTTATTACAGTTTTACTATATCTCAGTCAGATCTTAAAAATCCCTCGGTAACCAAAGTTTCAACACTATTTGTTGGATTAAGGGGTTTAGGGTTATAGTTAGGAATTAACTTACTCCGGTAGGCTTAGAGGGATCATCAAGGAGGTCCTCCCATTGGCGGAGGTGGCGGGTGGTGGGCTGGACAACGGGGGTGCTACCTACCGCGGTGGCAGAGGACTATCGGTGGGCGGAGATGGTTGGTGGCAGTGTCGATTTGCAGTAGTTAGTGATGACAGTGGTCCAGGGTGACATCTCCGGTGGCGGTGGTGCTGACAGAGCTGGACAGGGTGGCCCTGGAGGTGGCCGTGAACGTCACCCGAGTCAAAGAAGAATGTGTGCACCGATGAGAGAGGAGGGAGTAGGCACATCAGAGAGTGAGGAGGAGCGCTAACGGGGTCTTGCTAGTGTGGTTAGGTTCGGCAGATAGTGGTCCAACGGGATGGGGATCAATTGCACCGGGGTCGGGGCAGGTCGAGTGAAAATGAGAAGAGAGAGAGAGGGGTGTGGGTGAGAATATAAAAGGGAGTAAATCTGGGTGGGTAGGATCTCGATCCAACGGTGTAGAAAAGTAACTGAAGAATATAAAATATATCAGGCAACTGACATGGAGACAGACCCATAAAATTATAACATATACTATTGTCTCTCAATCTTACAAGTTGACATCCTTAATCTTATGGCTAGAGAAAACATGCCTCAAGGAAAAGAGGAGGGAATAATGCAGTCTCAAATCTATCCCTTTTTTTAACGATAAAGCTAAATCATACTCGAGCATTTCAGGCACCGTCCTCACTCGATTTTTCATCCACCCGATCTGCACCCAGATCTACGCTGAAGTAGGCTTCTCCAACTCTGGCAAGGTCCCTGACGAGGTTAGGGTTCAGGTTCGAGGGTTAGGGTCAAAGTTCATCGGAATACGGCGGGCTTAGAGGAATGCCTGATAGGCTAGCTTGGTAGTGCTAGCTGTTGGTGGGTGGGGAGGTGGCCTACTAGTGGACACGGTTAGTCTGGGAACGATGACAACGACCATGGATGAGATGGCGGGGTGTGATGGCAATGAGACTACAGTGTTGAGGTAGGGTCTCGTAGGAGGGCTGCGCCAAGCGCTGCATGGCGTTTGCTTTGGTGATACCGTACCCTGCCACAGCATGGTGGTGGCACGTGTGTGTGTTTGTGGGGGAGGGGGGATGTTGGGCTTCAAAGGAAGAGCAGGACACAGTGCCGTCGGGAGGAGGGAAAAACCGTGTGCTGTTAGATCACCCAATCCAACGACCACAAAATTGAACGCTGGTTCTCGAGTGTCTAGTAGACAGATCCCTTTTTTGTGGGTGTGACTTCTCCTTAATTGATTAAAAATACACAAATTCCAGTCACCTTCCTCTATTTTTTTGGATGCAGATCCGATATGCTCCATATTGTCCCCACCATTCCCATCACATCACCATAATCCTAGCCGCCCTAAGCCCCTAACCATATCCCGGCCGTACCGTACCTCTCCCGCCTCCCATTGGCTTGCCATTACCGTTCTCTGTGTCAGTGACAACCTCCTGTCGCCGCTAGCTACCCCATGAGATACGGCTACCGGCGTTGTGGGCGGCGCACCACCTTGCCTTCGGCGCTCAATCGGTGGATCCGCCGAATCTTCCTACCCCACCGATGTCCTCTTGGAGAAGCATGCCGTCAACCTTCAATATTGTCAGACTGTCGACCTTCACCGCATCCCTCCAAGCTCCTCCCACTGTCGGGCTGCCACAGCCCTCTCAGTGAAACCCGAGCGGCACCGGGGTGGATAGGAGGAAGACGAACAGTAGCCGAACGAGCAAGAATGTCACGAGGTACGATCAACGGTGAAGCTCGTTGACTGAGATTTCATCTAATTTCAGGCGAGTGAGATCTAGACTTTTCCCTTTTTTTTATCTAAAACCAGTAAGGTGACACCTATTAATAGCGTAGTTAGTCTCAATTTAATATTTTATCAAAGTAAACTTTAATTAAAAATTAATATCTTTAGTTTTTTAAGAATGTTAGCGTCATTTAGTTACAAAACACATAAAAATAGAATAAGATATAAAAATTATGTTAGTGGAACAAAAAATTACTTATACATGTATTGGTTTGATTTGTATATGTCTTGATCAATTGTCAAAATTATAGGTTAAATATAGGCAGTCCAAATAAAATCAGAATAGATTTGCTTTGCCTGTGTATTATGTCTTACCTTGTCTATTTGATGCGACGATCTTAAACTACATGGTGCTTCTTAATCTACTCCCTTCGTATCAAAATAGATAACGTTTTAGTAAGAATTTTGAATTTTTCATTATTTTTATTAGCAATTTTAGCTATTTATTTATTGTATTTTGCATCAACTCTTTTTTAGTATTTGATTTTTTTTCTAATACTATATTTGATGTAGATCTTTCTTTTTTTCCTATCCTAACTCTAATTTCAATTATTTTTTATTTTATTTTATTTGAACTCTTTATTATGATATTTTGTTTCCCAAATCGTATGGAAGTCGAACTGCCAATTTTACATAATTTTTAATTTCGAATTTATCTATTTATTAATCGTATTTGTTATAGATTTTTTAATTAGACTATTAGATGTTTATAACAATAAATGATCTATATCATTTTCTTTTTTTCTTCTTTTAACACTTAAATAATAATATAATAGATAAAGAAGGGGTACCACAGTAGCAGTTTAGCACCGGGCTGGAGGCATGTTATTAATACTAGCATAATCTAGAACCAACTAGGCATAAGTATGTGTGAGACCACTAGCGCGTATTTGCATTGGCATATATGCATCAGACCGCGTGCGCGCGGCCTCTTGATCGGACGCTCGGCGCCACGACGGATCGTGCCGCCCAGACCGCGTGTTGCCGCCCACCGCCGCCGGCCCGTCCGACGCGGCTGGCCGGCCGGATCGCGAGGCGGTCGTTGGCGCCCTATCCGAGCCTTGGACTGTCTTGGTCGTCACATGCGCGGCTGAGTGTGGACGACGACTACTAGTAGTAGTATATGGAGCTAGTAGTATATGGATCAGCAGCACAGCAACTTGGACCGATTAACTGCAGTCTTAAACAAACGTTAATCGGGATTTGGGGGACACGCATGCCAGATTCAGTGGACCCGGATTCTCTGTCTTAATTGCGATTAATGCAGAGAATCACTGTATGAACAGTATAACGAGTCAACAGCTACAGTAGCCTGCATTAATTAATCGATATTGCTGTGGTAAATACTGGAGCAACAGCGGTGCGGTACACTGTAGAACCACAATTTACTGTTCACAGGTTACTGTAGCGGCAGATCTGGACTCTCATTTTTTATCGGACGGTGCACGTTCGGCTTAATGTAGAGGGTTGTAGCCTCTCTACGTTGACTTCTCCAATGCAGAGGATCTCAGTACGATTCAGGTATATGCCCGGGTCTGCGGGTCCCCTTGGAAACAGTGGACTACAGTGGGAGAGGTGTTGAATTGAAAATTCCGATAGAAACAATTTGCAACTGTGGGCAGCGCAGGTCACAGTTAAGGTAGGTACTATCATAGTATCATGTGTGATCAAATTATTACTATATGCGTTCATTTCACTTCACCAATATTCTATGTGCTCCGTCCTCTTGGCTGGACGATTAGTCTCTGATCTTTTTCTTGAGATCGATTAGTCTCTGCTCTTATTGGTACTCCAATATAGTTAACTCTGGTCGATCCCTTGTTCATCAGAAACAAGAAAAATCAGTAATCTGCATGTGTAGAGTAAAGAGACAGACGGTCAGCGCCGTCCAATAATAGCCGCCTGGTTAATTTCTAGTGGCTAATAACAACGGCTGTCAACATGCAAATTAACAACAATTGGGTACAGGCTAAATGTAAACGCATGCATACGTACGCCATGGCTACCTCTGGAGATCCTGGATCTACCGATAGATCCGGATATATATATATATGTACGTACCACGCATATACATCGATGTGATTGCATATCCATGTAAATTCTACAACTGTGAATTTCTGAATGCATGAGTGAACATCAAGTATTAATGATCTGTACCATCCATTTAGCGTGGCTGTTCATGTGTCTGTACGATCTCTATCTCTAGCATGCATCCAAATGAACAATATCCACACCAATTCTGGTCGCCGTATAACCAATCGAGATATCGGATCAAAGAGATGCTTTGAGAGAGCACCAACCGAATTAAGCTGCTAGGCACTAGCACAATGTCAACGCCACAATTGACGAACCGACATTACGCCGGTATGGAGATATATATACCAACTGACCAAAAGCTCATATATATTTTGTTCATGATCCATTCATCCAGCCATATGCGCTGCTTGCATGCACGAATTCATACTCTATGAACGTGGGGCCCTCGCGAGCCGGGCACACACTACGATAACCGACCGGTCAACCTCCGGCCGGGAGTCGCCGCCGGCCGGCACATGGCGGCACATGACCTAGCCACCCATCATCACACCACTTGCATCGATCATGCCCCTCCTCTCCTCCCCCATCTCTACCGGCGCCGTCCCAAGATTTGGGTATCTCCGAGCCAGTATTCTATGACCTCAGTACGTCGATCCACATGGCTGCACAAACAAATAAATGCACTCAGCTCATGATCAACCACTCATGGCTAGCAGTCTGCTATACAAGGACTCTGACTCTGCTGCAAATTAAACAATGGTTCGCCATCATTGGTAGTCAACATACACCTCCTACTTATACAATCAAAGATTCCTCGCTTTGGCTGGGGGACATTTTTCTACGAGAAAGGAATTGTAGTTCGCACCAGCATAAGTTATGTTATTCATCAGATGCATGGACAGCATGGTACAAGCAGGAAGTAATCAAATGTGTGATGCTATTGGTAGGGTTTCTCGATCTCTCACTACTCATGTGCTCTTGTTGCCAATTTGCAACGCAGCAGCTCGTGAAATGGCCCACGCACTCCTTGGTTTGTTATGGGCCGTCGGCTTCCTCACGAACCATGATCCCTAGCTACTCTCTTACACTGATTAGGATATCGATCGATATGATACTGTGGTGAGAGCTGATTATGGCCTGCTCTAATCATGCAGTCACACTGCACGACTTTGTAGATAGCATGTGGTACGTCCTACAGAAATCATGCATGCCCAACAGGCTGGCATGACATTTCGGTGGCCCGAGATGAAACAAAAAAATGGAGGCCCCATTAAATATAAACTTTAAAATATTTATATATCAATTGTAAAGATAATATTTTGAGCATTAAAAAAATTGTTACCTCTAACAGTGATACATTAAAAAATCAAAATTATAACATATATAGACTATTAAGGAAAGCACTTTACCTATAGAGATCATCTGAAACAATTTCTTCTAATATTTACAGAAATGAAATTACTAATGATGGTATCAATATCAATCTCATCCATCAAAGTCTCAGATCATTAGATATCCATATGAAAAACTAGTTGTTCATCAACACCAGCAGATAAATTAAAAATATATGCTCATGATCACTCACATTGTTATCATCCCTATTGATGTTAATATGTTCTTCTGTAGGACATTGGTCTTCTGAATTTCTATTAGGTTGTTCCTCCACAATAACTATCGTCAACTCATTCGGGTTCCTTAAACTGCTCGTATTACTCTTAAAAAATTTGTCAATGGATCCATTCTATGATTCTATCAACTCATCTACTCATTTCCTTTTTTTCCTTTTTTCGCTGCCAAATGTATGCTTTCTAGAAGACATGATTCAAGGACATGCTGAAATTTTTAAAAAAATTACATAAGCGGTTGAAATACTAAAATGATCACCAATTAGACAACTAAGACGAGTTATTATCTCACTGATTAGGCCAAGTCACCATCTCACCGATGACCGATTAGGCCAAGTATGGCAAATTGTTGTCTCACTGATGTCACCAATTACCAATTAGATGACTAAGATGATCCACCGTCTCACCGCTGAAAATTGAAACAATTTAACAATTCAGAAGCATGCATCAGGATGGACGGCGAGGAGGAAGAAGGATAGAGAATTGATATCAGGCTCACCACAACACCACCACGGTCGGACGGTCCATGGTAGGTGGTCCACGCCGTCCGACAGTGCAAGCGCGAGGGCATGCTCGCGCCTTCCTGACATGGTCACAGCATCACGCCGTCACGGGGAGTAGCCGAGGCACGGCATCGTCGCACTGAGCGAGCAGTGGAAGAGTCACGCCGCCTGCCGCAAGACACCCACTCACCTAGACCTACCTGATCCAAGGTGTTCGGGTGTCCCAGCCCTAGACTCCCAGCACACCAAGCCTGATCCAAAGGCCGAGGCTGCAAAGTTGTCAATAGCATTTGGGCTAGAATGTATTTGGACTCTGTGGCATGTCCATCATGCCAAGCCCAACGAAAATCCTACTTGTGTTGGCCAGTCCTCAGGCCATGTCTCATCTGACGAGTTCAGCATAGGGTCAGCACAAAACACAATATACATATAGGGCCCCCTAGGTTTTGGGGGCCCAGGATGACCACCCTACTCACCCCCCCCCCCCCAAGGGCTAGCCCTAATGCCCAACACCGCATGCATCCTAACAAACCGCTCCCCCCACCAGAACTAACCACCAACGACCAATACCTACCATATGCATGCAAGCCCAGTAGGGTATATACGCTTGTGAAAGTACATCTAGGTCCCCTATGTGGGTTTTGGCTAATTGATGATAAATGATTAAGGGACTAATGGGTTTGCTAAAGTTATGAATAGGTTTTAAGTCCCTTTGGATAAGTTAAGAGACGTTGGCGTCCCTCAAAAAGAAAAGAGAAGCGGCATATAGTTACTCAATATGCCTTAATTCATTTTATTTTAAATTTGAGTTCAAGATAGCCATACTATCAAGATGGATGCGTGTTAATTATCTTGAAGGTGTCTCAGGGCTCAAAGTATCCTTTTAGAACCAAAAGTTGAGAAACACAATCACCCACGGACATCGGGAAAAAAACTTTTGTTGTCTGAGCCCGGAATCTCTGGGTTAGCCCGGATACTCTGGACTCTGATCAGTAGGTTGGGGTCTCCGGGTGAGACTCCAGCAGAGAGTCTTGGTTTGATCTTGAGAGCTTAACCCGGAGTCTCCGGGTTAGCCCGGATACTCCGGAGTCTGGTATGTGGCCGGAGTCACCGGGTCAGTACAAAATGCACAATTACAGCTAGTTTTTGAAGTGGGCTATAAATACCCCTCACCCCCTCCTTCATTTGCTACTAAACCACTTGTGGACGAAATCATTTAGAGCCTTTCAATAGCCCTCCTAACTCCTCTAGAGCTTTTATTTTTGCAATATTTGGAGATTAGGGTTTGGGAAGTGAGATTGAGTGCTAGAGAGCTAAAATCCATTTTTGAGCACTTGAGGTCATCGCTAAGTTTTTGATTCGCGTTCTTTACTCTTGGAGCTTTGAGTTCCTAGATGGCAAGACATTCATCCGGAGAGCACCCAAGCTTCTGGAGTGCCTCAGGAAGTTTGTATTACGCATTGATTTGAGTAAGAACACTAGCTTGATCTTTGTGATCGCTTGGGTGAGGAAAGGGTTAAGAGAGACCCGGCTCTTTGTGAGCTCCGCAACGGAAATGTATGCACTTCTTTGTGAGGTGGTCGAACTTCAGGAACAAATCCTTATCTACTTTACTTTATTGCACATTCACTGGTTCTAGTTGATTTTTGGGGATTTTTTCGATCTTGCTTGTGTGCGTGTGACTACAGGTTATTGGTGATAAGGTATTTAGGCTTCTCTTAGAACATGTGGTAACTTATATACTCATTTAGATTTGCTCAAAATTTCATAAGTTTTGATTTCCTGTTTTATCCGAATTATCCGGGTAAGCCCGGAGTATCCGGGTTCTGTATAACCCGGAGTATCCGGATTCAGTAATCAACTGCGAAGTTTTAAATTTCAGAAAACACCTATTCACCCACCTCTAGGTGACATCACGTACATTTCAATTGGTATCAGAGCCTAACCTCCTACAAAGCTTCACCGCTTGGAGGATTTAAAGATGTTGGCATCGGGGGAGAAGAGCCCGAAGAGTCCAAAGGGTGAAATTTTGGGTGATGGCTCAAGGAGGCCCATCGATTCGAGCGATGCTTCAACAACAATTGGCTCCAAAGATAGAAGGGAGTCGAAGTTGGTTTTGATTATAGTAAATTAAATTCTCCTTCTAACAACTTCATCTTCATACCTTTCGGGCGTGCGCCGTTCTTTGATGGCATACATTACGCCGCTTGGAGGCACAAGATAAAGATGCATCTAATCTCGCTCCATCTGAGCATTTGGAAGATTGTGTGTGTAGATCTCGATATTCCGACGGAAGACATCGAACTCACATCATAACAAGAACAAGCATTCATCGAAATGCTCAAGCTACAAATGTTCTTCTTAGTGCCTTTAGCCCCGAGAAATTCAACAAAGTGGATGAGTTTGAGGAAGCTAAAGCAATATGGGATACACTCCAAGTCTCACATGAAGGCACCACAAATGTGAGGGAATCAAAAATTGAGTTGCTTTAAGGCAAGTTGGGAAGATTTGTGATGGAGGATGATGAAACACCCAAGCTATGTATTATTGTATGATGGTGCTAGTGAATAAAAATTAGAGGGCTTGGAAGTGAAGTGCTTGATGATCATAAGGTGGTGAGGAGATTGCTTAGAGATTTTGCACCAAGAAACCCCACCTTAGTCACACACTCATATGAGAGAGAAGAGATTATAAGAGGCTCACACCAAGTGATGTACTTGGGAGGATTCTTGCGCATGAGCTTATGAAGGAGGAAGCAAATGAAGTCAAAAATCTTGTCAAGCAAAGCTTCACCTCCAAGAACAAAGAAGTTGCATTCAAAGCAAGCAAGATCAAGTAAATTGAAGAATCAAGCTCAAGTGAAGATGAGAACTCAAATGATGAAGAAATAACCTTTTTTGTAAGAAAATTCAAGAAATTGATGAAGAAGGGTGACTATAGCAAGTACAAGAGAGATATGCCAAGAAAAGAACGTCCAAGAGGGTTTGCTATGAGTGTGGTGAAGTTGGCCACTTCATTACCAATTGTGCGAACAAGAAGTAGAGCAAGGACAAGGATAAGAAGAAGGACATGCCTTTTAAGAAGGATAAATATAAGACCCACCAGAAGAAGTACTCGGGTCAAGCTCACATTGGAGAGGAGTGGGATTCCAACTTCGACTCCGACTTTGATGATGAAGGAGTCGCCACCATTGCTATCCGCACCTCTACATCAACAAATTCACTTTTTGGTGACATGAGCGACGATGAGACTCACAAGTGTCTTATGGTGAAAGGGCGCAAGGTAAAATTATAACCCAAACTCCTAGTTAGTGATAGTGGTAGTAAAAACATGCTTAAAGGTTTAAGTAAAAATATCATGTCTAAAATGAAAGAGCTAGTGGAAATAATAAAGAGTCACGAGAAAACAATAGAGAGTCACAAGGAGACCCTTTAGAAGCAAGAGGACTTGCTCATCCTTGAAAAGAAGAGAAACCTTGAACTCAAGGAGATCCTTGCTAAAGAAAAGGAGAAAGTTGAGAAATTGACTAAAGATCTTAATTTGGTCAATGCCTTAATTACTAGTCTTGAGAGTAGTAATTCGACACTTCAAGAGAAATTTTCATGTTTGGAGAAAACTCATAAAACTCTTGAAATGCAAATTGATACCCTCTAGAATAGCACTCCTACTTGTAATGATGCAACCTTACTCTATAATGCTTTTACTAGCAATGGTTGTTCTCGTTGTTACAATATTGATATAAATGCTTATGCCACTAATATTGAATCTTTACAAGCCTTACAAAAAGAAAAATAAGAGGCTAAATGTCTTGGTTAAGTATGAGTGCATCAAAACATATAAATCCAAAGATGCACTATACAAGACCATTGGGCCAAAGATAACAAGCAAAAGAGAGGGTTTAGCTTTTGTGAGGAACCGTCCAAATAGTATTCTAATTAATCATCAGGAGGATCATTATTCATAATCACAACCTCGACGATTAACCAGAATACCATTCCGGTAGTCCCGGCACGTGTTTTGTGCCCAGGATCGGAACACATGCCTTCCAACTCAAATATCACAACACAGTTTAATAGAGAGCAAATAATTAAACTGGATTACCATTATTAAACAAGCAACTGCTTCCACAATTTACAACAAAAGAGGAACAACAACAACTATGCAGCGGAAGAAAACCTATACAACAAAAGAGTATGGAGCCGTATGCCCTTAGGCTCCATACCAAAAGCGCCGGAGTTCGGAGTAGAAGGTGCTACTCCTGCCCGCCACCCTGATCGGCAGGCACAAAGTAGCCGAACACCGCCTCTTCCTCGCCAACCTGCGGACCTGAAAACAACTTAAGGGCAGCATCCCTTAGTACGAAGGTACTAGCAAGACTTACACAGTATGAGTATATATATTCTCGACTCCAAGGATCATGCTTTTAAAGCTGTAGCAAGGATTAAGACATGTTTAAGTTCATTAAGCGGTAAGCAACCTAGACTCTAAGTGTAAGCAACTGACTTAACCACCCACCGACTCAAACCCTGCCAACCAACTGATCAGAACAGATATATGAACACCAAGTGTATAAAAGCAAACCATTCCCACCAAACCACCAACCACATACCGACCAAACCAACCCAATCCAACCATGCCACAACCCACATCGAAACTCTACGACCAAAACATGGTCGCTCGGTGGAGATAAGCGATAGCGATGCTCATGACCGAGAGCGCGGCAGTTCGAACTGATTATACACCCTGCAGGGGGATACTCCTGGACCCACACGACACAGGGACCATACGGCTTGTGCCACCCGCTAAGATGCGCACAAGGGGGTACCCGTGACAACCTTTCCCAACCAGGCCCAACCATGTGGATCAACCATAGCTCGGCGAGACGGTATTAGAACTACTCCTCGAGCAAACTAATACCGCTAAAAGCCCGGACTCAAACCGGACTCACACCGTCTATGACGAGGCCCACATGACCACGTCTGCGAAGGTAATCGGCTCGCCTACCATTATATCAGCATGTGGTGAGTAAGGTATGTGCTAAAGCCGACTACACCGATGATCGGTGCTTAACCGGTGCAAGCGGTCTACGGTGTCCGGGTTCCCTCCCCGAACTGCCTGAGGACTCCTCGTGAGCAGATGACACCCCTAACACCGCCCACACCTCGTCTCAACTCACCACTCACCAAACCGACTCATCATCAACACAACCATAAGTGTGAACAAGTAATAAGTCCTAGGCTCGCGACAACGGTGGACGCCGTCGTCGACTTCTACCGGAAAGCCTAAGTACCACTAAGCATAGCGAACTAAAATTAGACCGCGACGACACCACTAGGCTCCAATGGAATAACTCATGACACGTGACCGAAATGGAAGAATGCATAGGCATAGGTTCTACCCAACTCGGAACCCGACACATGCAATGTATACATAAGCGTAGATAACATATTAAATTTTCAAGTAGACACGGTGCAATATGATAGATGCTTGCCTTGCTGCCCTAGCTGCTGCTCACAGCTACCCGAGTCACGATCACCACTGCGGGAACCTCCGGGTACAGCCTCGTTCGCCGGGTCGAAGTTCCCTAAAAGAATAATCGCGTGCAATGATGAGTATGAAAGCCATGCAACAACGGAGGTGACATGCATTATGCCTTGCGCTTAAAACATCAAATATTTCCTAATTGCAATTAGCGTTAACCATTTAAACATTTCCTGAAATACTTTAAAGCATAAACCAAAGCTTAAACCAAACTGGAAAGTTAATTATGCTTAACATGAGGGTGTATATTTTTACTGATCAGGAAACAATTTAGCAAGATTCACAAAATTGGATTCATCGATTTTGGAGCTACCAAGATTTAATTATGAATTATCAAAGCTTAAACATGCTTCATTTATTCAATAATTCCCAGAACACATTTCATGGCTGCTGGTATTTTTAACATGTAGATAATGATCATATAAGCCTAACAAAACTGGTTTCATGAATTTTGGAGTTATATACATTTTTCTACGCATTATACAAGCTATCAGCCGATTTACCAATTAAACAAATATCCAATTTCGCATTTTCCGATTTTTCTCTAATATTCAAATGGGCCCACGCCTTTTTCTACCGACACCGGCCCAGCCCCAGCTACTGACCGGTGGGGCCGGCTCCCTTGACCGAAGTCAAAATCGGCCATGGCAGCTGCGCGCGCGCCACTGGAGGACGGCCAGCGGCTCTTGCGGTGGCTGCCGGCGGCGAGCGGCAGCCTGCACGGCTTGGCTGAGGGCAAAAACGGCATTAGCGCGAGCACGCGATCACAGTGGGGGCACACGTCGACGCCGGCGACGGCCGGAGCACGGCGAGCGGCGGCGAGGGCAAAACTAGCACGGCGGCGGCACGGCTTTGACACGCCGACGGCGAACGGCGACGCAATAAGCCCGGCCGAGCACACCAATACGTTCTATGTGAGCGCGTAGAGCTAACGGCTCGCTTCCCGACCGACGATCTCGATGGCGGCCCGACCGGCGGCGTGCGTGGGGAGGCGGCGGCGATTCAACCACCGCGGAACACCGCGCCGGCGACGGGACAGAGAGAAAACGGCGCGCGCATAAGGTGTACAGGAGCACGGGGAAGCTCACCGTGCAGTCGGTTGGGCCGGAGAAGTGAGGACATGGCGGGTCGACGGAGGACGGCGGAGCTCGGCTGCCGCCGTTGGAGAAGAAGGCGCGGACGGCTTCAATCCTTGCGGGAAACAACCGGGGAAGGAGGGGAAACGGCGGAGGAGGGCTTTGGCGACCTCCCTCTGTGCTCTACCTTGCTCGGGCTCGGCGGAAAACACCGGCGGCGCGGTGATTTGGCCGGCGGCCAGTGCGTGTGCTCTGCGCTTTGATTTCCAGCCGCGCGAGAGAAGGAGCAGAGAGAGAGAGAGAAGAGGGCGGGGAGGGGAAGATAAGGACACGGCGCTGTGCTCGGCTTCCGGCAACGTGGCCTGGCCACCGAAGTCAAGATTTGCGGCGCCGCCTTGCTCTGTGAGAGCGGGAGAAGGGGAAGCAGAGGCTGCCTGAGCGAAGGGGATGACAGGTGGGGCCGATGAACAGTGACCGCCAGGCAAAAATATCTTCACTACTTTGGTTATCAAGGTGGAGGCCTTACTGTGGTCTAAAAATTGTGGAACAAATTTTGTTGGCTTCTATAAATCATGAACAATCCATTTTACCTTGTTTGACCCAAAAAGCTTGCACCAAATTCAAATGAAAATTCTCCAAAGAGGCAAGCTTTTCTAACTTGTGTTAATTTTTATGCCTTTAAAATAATTCCCAAAAATTTGGGAAAATTCATTGATATTCTCCTCTAGGCACCTACTAATTTCTAAAATTGTTTCCAACCCTATGTTGTATAGAAATATGGTGAGTTGCTTAACAACGCATCAACTAATATTGATTTTTACAATTTATTTAATTAAAAATTGCATGCCTAAAATTACTCAAAACCAAGCAAATAATGCTAATGACATCCATTAGCACTTAATTATATGTTTTGGAAATTCTGGGCCATGACAGCTTTGATATGTATACAGGCAAGCTAAGTGAGCATGTAATGATCAATGGCAATGAGTGCCTCAAGTTCATCAAGGGAGGCAAGAAAGATGATCACATCGCTCAAGCAAAGCAACACAAGGGCCATGCTCCACAATCTACCTTTTATTCTTCTTATGTGCTTAAGAGAAATCATCATAGTAAAGTGGTTGCTCTTTATGTTGGTGCCCGCACAAAGGATTGTGTTGTGAAAAGGAATGTGTCGGTATCAAAAGTGCTTGTGACTAATATGAAAGGACCCAAACAAATTTGGGTACCTAAAACAAAGGCTTAAAATTATTTTGTAGGCATACTCCTCCGGTGGATCAAATTGGGTGCTTGATAGCGGTTGCACAAATCATATGACTGGAGAAAAGAGTATGTTCTCATCATTTGAATAGGATGGAGGACCACATGAAAATATTATTTTTGGTGATGATGGAAAATGAGAGGTAATTGGTATAGGTAAAATTGCTATTTCCAATTATCATTCTATTTCAAATATTTTGCTAGTTAAATCTCTTTGTTATAATTTGTTGTTTGTATCACAACTTTGTGAAATTGGCTACAATTGTCTTTTTACTAATGAGTGTGTGACCGTCTCTAGAACGGATGATGCCTCAATAGCTTTCACCCTAGGTTGGGTAAACTTTATCTTGTTGATTTTTCAACGGATGAAATGAGGTCTAAAACTTGCTTGATTGCTAAGTCTAGCATGGGTTGGCTATGGCATCGCCGACTAGCCTATGTTGGTATGAGGAATTTGTCTAAACTTCTAAAGGGGAGCACATCCTAGAACTAACAAATATTTCCTTTGAGAAAGATAGAATTTGTAGTGCTTGTCAAGCGGAAAAGCAAATTGGAACTCCTCACCCCGCCAAGAATGTAATGACAATCACAAGGGCATTGGAACTCCTTCACGTGGATTTATTTGGACCAATTGCCTACATAATCATTGGTGGTAACAAATATGGTTTGGTTGTTGGTGGTGATTATTCTCGTTTCACTTTGGTATTCTTTTTGCATGATAAGAGTGAAACACAAGCCATATTCAATAAATTCGTGAGAAGAGCTCAAAACAAATTTGATGTGAAGATTAAGAGGGCAAGAAGCGACAATGAAAGTGAATTCAAGAATACATAAGTTGAAGAATTCCTTGATGAAGAAAGGATCAAGTATGAGTTCTCGGCACCTTACTCACCTCAGCAAAATAGGGTCGGGAGGAAGAATAATACTCTCATAGAGTTGGCAAGGATAATGCTTGATGAGTACAAGATCTCGGATCAATTTTAGACGGAGGCCGTCAACACTACATACCATGCCATCAACCGGCTATACCTTCACAAGATTTTGAAGAAGACTGCCTACGTGCTTCTAACCGGTAACAAGCCTAACGTATCCTACTTTAGAGTCTTTGGTAGCAAATACTTTATTCTAAATAAAAAGGCCAAAAGTTCCAAATTTGCTCCTAAAGTAGATAAAGGCTTTATGCTTGGTTATGGATCAAATGCCTACACCTACCGTGTCTTCAATAAAACCTCCGGTTGTGTTGAAATCACGCGTGACATAATATTTAATGAATCTAACGGCTCCCAAGTAGAGCAAGTTGATCCTAATATTTTAGGTGATGAAGAAATTTCAAGCGAAGCAATCAAGAAGATGACAATTGGTGAAATCAAGTCTCAAGAACCCCAAGAGCAACAAATGGATAATAATAATCAAGCTCAACTATCTTCATCAACTCAAGTGGAGCCATCAGCATCAACTCAAGATCAAGATCAAGTTAGTGATGACTCTAATAAGTTTCTTGATAATGATGAAGTGGAAGATATACAATCTCAATCCCAAGTACCACATCCAAGAGTTCATCAAAATATCCAAAGCGATCATCTGGTGGATACATCCTTAGTGATATACAAAAGGGGGTAACTACTCGTTCTAAAATTGCAAATTTTTGTGAATATTACTCTTTTGTTTCCTCTTTGGAACCATTGAAAGTAAAAGAAGCACTTGATGATCCGGATTGAGTGATGGTTATGCAAGAAGAGCTCAACAACTTCAAGAGAAATGAAGTATAGTCATTAGTGAAAAGACCCAATCAAAACATGATTGGCACCAAATGGGTCTTTCACAACAAGCAAGATGAGAACGGGATCGTGACAAGAAACAAGGTAAGGTTGGTTGCTCAAGGCTTCACATAAATCGAATGTTTGGATTTTAGTGAGACTTATGCTCCTGTAGCTAGGCTTGAGTCTATTCAAATATTACTTGCCTATGCTACTCACCATGATTTCAAGTTATATCAAATGGACCAATCTCTGAATTAGTGTATTTGGAGTAACCACCCCGATTTGAGGATCTCATGTATCCTCATCATGTTTATAAATTCCATAAGGCGCTCTACGAGCTTAAGCAAGCACCTAGAGCATGGTATGAATATCTTAGGGATTTTCTTATCAAAAAAGGTTTTGAAATAGGCAAAGCCGGTTATACTCTCTTCACTAAGAATATTGATAATGATTTATTTGTTTGCCAAATATATGTTGATGATATTATATTTGGTTCTACTAACAAAAGCTTTTGTGAAGAATTTAGTAGGATCATGACCAAGAGATTTGAGATGTCAATGATGGGAGAGTTAAAGTTCTTCTTAGGATTTCAAATCAAACAATTAAAGGAAGGGACTTTAATATGTCAAACCAAGTGTATCAAAGACATGCTCAAAAAGTTTGATATGGAGAATGCCAAACCCATCAAGACTCCTATGCAAGCTAATGGACATCTTGATCTCAATGAAGATGGCAAGGTGTGGATCAAAAGATATATCACTTCATGATTGGTTATTTACTTTACCTTTGTTCATCTAGGCCCAATATTATGCTTAGTGTGTGCATGTGTGCAAGATTTCAAGCCGCTCCAAAAGAGTGCCACTTAATGACCGTTAAGAGAATTCTTAGATATTTGGTTCATACCCCTCACCTTGGCTTATGGTATCCTAAAGGTTCATCCTTTGACAATTTCGGCTATTCAGATTCCGATTATACCGGTTGTAATGTGGATAGAAAGAGTACCTCATGGACTTGTCAATTCTTGGGTAGGTTCTTTGTGTGTTGGTTTTCAAAGAAACAAAATTTCATAGCCCTATCCACCGCCGAAGCTGAGTATATTTCCACGGACGCTTGTTGTGCTCAACTTCTTTGGATGACATAAACCTTAAGAGATTATGGCTACAACATGACCAAAGTCCTACTTTTTTGTGACAATGAGAGTGCCATCAAAATAGCCAACAATCCCGTGCAACACTCAAGAACCAAGCACATAGACATCCGTCACCATTACCCGAGAGATCACTCAAACAAAGGTGATATCGATATTCGCCATGTGAGAACCGAAAAACAACTAGCCGATATCCTCACAAAGCCACTAGATGAGCAAATGTTTTGCGAGTTGAGAAATGAGCTAAATATCCTCGACTCTCGCAACATAGCTTGATATGTTGCATGCAATTGACTGTTCTAGTTTTATAGTTTTGGTGGCTAGAATTTTGCAAAAATCTCTTTGTTTGCTATTATAAAAAATTATTTGATTCTTTGATCTTTTGATCATATCTTGCTACTTGTGATCATAGTTATGTACTGTTGTTTGTTGGCTGATCAAAAGTAGCAAAAAGATCTTATATGTCCAACAATCCTTCTCCCGAAATCCCTCATCGAATCTCAGCTCAAAATTCTATCTCTGTCGAGTTCTAGTAACTGGAGTGTCCGAATTCTGGACATCCTCTGTGATCTGTTGGTTCTATTGAGTTGATAGAACCCGGAGTCTCCGGATCACCCAGGCTTATTTATCTCCCCGAGCAGTTCCCCTCTCATTCTAGCTCTCCAATTTCTCTTTCACCCCTATCACCGTGGAAAGGTCCCTTGGGCGATCTCAAGTTTTCACCAAGAGTTTTGGGAGTTCTTCATCAAGTCAACTTCATCCCTAGGCCGGATACTCCGGCTCTCCCTCTGGATCAACCATCAGTGCATTGTTTGCCTTAAAAAGGTATCTCAAGAACAATTCACCCGATCTCTCAATGCTTTTATTTAGAGTCAGATTTCTTTAGTAGATATGTTCCATATCCTTCCTAGAAACACATACTCCACGGTTTTTGCAATGCTATGGTTGAATCTCTCAAACCCTAACATGTTGCCCCGGAGTCGGGCTACCCGGAGTATCTGTGTTGGCCCGGATACTCCGAGTTGTCCAATTTCTGCCAGTCAGTTTGTTTATCAATTCCTTCGCGTGCAATTCTTCTCACGTCTCAAATATCCCCTTCTTGTGTATCTCAGGACTTGTTGAGATGGGACGAGACAAGGGTAATGCTTATCAAAGGAGAATAAAAGTAAAGTTTGATCCGCAAGCTCAACCTCCTCCATGGCAAACAGAGGGCAGCGGCAGTAACAATGGCAGTGGCAGTGGGCATGGTCGCTCTCGCACGATCGTTCAGAAGGTGCCAGCTTCATCAGCAGGCATTCAAATTCATGAGACAATTCCAACAACAAATGCACCTCGTGGCAGAATGAAGATGCAAGCAATGAGAGGAAGAGGAAGGGGTGCAACGGAAGATAGAGAAAAAGGAAAAGATGTGCCTTCTGGGTCTTGGGCTCAAGGGCAAGAAGAGAGTGAAGAAGAGGAAAGTCTTATGTTGGATCCTTTGAAGCTTCACCGGCCTCTTAGGATACATACAACAAATGATATGCCCAAACTCGTTGTGAACTACATGAAAAGGGCAAGCAAAGTAAAGAAGGAAAGATATGAGGATCCGTTTGAATATGTGAAGAATGTCGTTGATCACCGCTTTTGGAGTGATTTCCAAGCGGATTTTTATGAAACTGTGATCCTTACTAAGAAAAAGCTGATAACTCCTATGCAATGGATTTATTGGGATTACATGGCTAGCAAGGATGATCCCACATTCAATGAAGTCATCTTAGCTTGTGAGCACAAGAGGATCAAATACACCTTGGGTCTTAAGTATGACTGGAGTGAGGAGGTGATTACTTAATTTTATGCAACACTCTGGTATGATCATGAGAAAAATCAATCTATGTTTTGGACAATCAAGGGAGAGAAATATGAAATTTCATATCGAGCTTTTGCTCATGTGTTTGGATTTGATGTCCGCGATACACAAGAGACAAAGATTCACAATGAGAATCAACTCTAGACAGAATATATGGATTTTATGTATTCAGATCATGGAAAAGTAATCCATATCATGGTTACCGGCATGCGGCCATTTTACAAGTGCTTAAACTCCTTATTTCATCTCACTTTGGCTCTAAAAGTGGAGACGATACAACAGTTCAAGGAATATCAAGAAACCTTCTCACTAGGATGTCAAATGAGGGAGAGCCTTTAGTGTGATAGACTTCATTTGGGAAGAGATCCATACCGCATCACACACTCTTAGCCAAAGTTGTCCATATGCCCCTAACATCATGTATATGATTGAGAGGGGGTTACAAAGAAAAGTTTTTTTTAAGGAAATGAAGCATGAGCCGTATAGAATGAGATTGGTGAGCACTAAATCATCTACACCTCTACCTTCATCTCCTCCTTCAGCCTAGTGCTCATAGGCTAGCTCTAAAGCGTATGTCTTCCTCATGTGGCTCTCTGTCTTTCATAAAAAAAGCTCTCAAAGCAATATTCAAGGTGTGCACTCACAATGCTATTAAGATCAAAGAGCACAAAGACAAGACAAATTTAAGGTTGAGGAAGATAGAAGAGCGGCAAAAAGCTATTTATGCTAATTTGAGGATTGAGTCTCCTTGCTCTCCAATTGCCTCCGAAGAAGAAGTGAGTGAGCTAGAAAAGTTCGAGAATCCATGGGCATGGTATGATGAAGCCCAAACAGCTACAGCGAGAACTTCACATGCACAAGATGATGATGAGGAGACCGAAGAAGAGAATTTGGGAGGAGCCGAGGAAAGTTCTCCGGACAACGATGACAATGGCAACGGCTCCGATGATGATGGAGATTAGGACTCCGAAGGAGGCAGCGACTAGATCATCTCAGTTGCTTCTCTTTCTTTTTGGTGCTTGATGCCAAAGGGGGAAAGAATGCATATCTTCTCCTGCTGTCTATCTTTTCCGCTCCAACCCGGAGTCTCCGGGTTGACCCGGAGTCTCCGGGTTATGAACTTTGTCCCATCTTGTTTATCTATTCGAATCTTTATCGTTTCCGTTGGACATTAAGATATATGTAATTATTTGTGATGAACTATGTGTGGTGGGCTAGTCGTTGAATTTATATTTGTAAGATAATTTTTGTGTTAGTGTGATAACGTGAGATGTTTAATATGTAATGTTTGTTTCTCTCTTTCTTATGTTTTGTGATATATCTTGTCTTATTCATCATATGCTATCATGTTCACTCACACTTGCACCCCATGGATGCTAAGATATAGGGGGAGCTCTCACAAAATTTCTTTAAATATGTGCATTTGATCTAAAATTTCAATTTCAATCAATGCACACATTTAGGGGGAGCTCACCATATATCTTAAAATTCAAAACTCTTTAATTCTATTATCTCTTGTAAGCTTTAATCGTGTTGTCATCAATCACCAAAAAGTGGAGATTGAAAGTGCATCTAGGTCGCTTATGTGGGTTTTGGCTAATTGATGACAAACGATTAAGGGACTAATGGATTTGCTGAAGTTATGAACATGTTTTAAGTCACTTTGGATAAGTTAAGAGATGTTGGCACCCCTCAAAAAGAAAAGAGAAGTGGCATGTAGTTACTCAATATGCCTTAATTCATTTTATTTTGAATTTGAGTTAAGGATAGCCGTACTATCAAGAGGGATGAATGTTAATGGTCTTGAAGGTGTCTCAGTGCTCAAATTATCCTTTTAAAACCGAAAATGGAGAGACACAATCATCCACGGACACCAGGAAAAGGGCTTTTGTTGTCTGAGCATGGAGTCTCCGGGTTAGCCCGGATACTCCAAACTCTGATCAGTAGGTCGGAGTCTCCGGGTGAGACTCCGGCAGAGAGTCTCGGTTTGAGTTTGAGAGCTCAACCCGGAGTCTCTAGGTTAGCTCGGATACTCCGGAGTTTGGTATGTGGTCGGAGTCTCCAGGTGAAACTCTGAGCCAGAGTCTCGGGTAGGCTTTAAGTGCTTAATCAGGAGTCTCCGGGTTAACCTGGATACTCTAGGTTCTGGTATTTTCAGACCCTCCGGGGAGGCTCCGGATAATAGTTCTCTATGTGTGCCTATGTGTTACCTGGAGTTTCTGGGTGAATCTGGATACTCCGGGTCAGTACAAAATGCATAGTAACGGCTAGTTTTTTAAGTGGGCTATAAATACGTCTCACCCCCTCCTTCATTTGCTGCTGAACCACTCGTGGACAAATTCATTCAAAGCCATTCAATAGCCCTCCTACTCCTCTAGAGCTTTGATTTTTTCAAGATTTGGAGATTAGGGTTTGGAAAGTAAGATTGAGTGATAAAGAGCTAAAATCCATTCTTGAGCACTTGAGATCATCGCCAAGCTTTTAATTTGCATTCTTCACTCTTGGAGCTTTGAGTTCCTAGACAGCAATGCGTTCACCCGGAGAGCACCCGAGCTTGTGGAGTGCCTCGGGAAGTTTGTACTACCTATTGATTTGAGTAAGAACCCTAATTTGATCTTTGTGGTCGCTTGTACTACCTATTAATTTGAGTAAGAACCCTAATTTGATCTTTATGACCGCCGCCCCCTCGTCCTCTTCTCCCGGACCTCCTCCCCTCGCGTGTCCTCCCTTCCCCACGGCTTCTCTCCATCTCCGCCTGTCCGCAGAAAATCCTGACCCCTACCCTGCGATGCAGGCCTAGGCGAGCCCCTCCATTGACCTACCACTGGCAGCGCTTCCATCGCCGGTGAAGGCGCCATCCCCGCACCGCCCTACGTTGGCCTCCCTTCAGCTTGAGTCCCCCGGCATCCGCCGCTGGTGAAGGCGTCGGCCTCGTACCACCCTACGTTGGCCTCCCTCCAACCTGAGTCCCCTTGCGTCTTCTTCAGCCTGGCCATCATAGGTAGAAAAAGGGTTTGGCACCTCATAGAGGACTAGCAAGGGGTGGCTCGGGAGCGTGAGCGACTACTGTGTGCGCCACTATGTTTGCCCAGTGGTGGTGGTGCATTTCCCTGATGACGGTGTGACAGAGGGTAGGGAGGCTGGTGGGCGTAAGTTTCGGGTTCGCGATGGGTGTCGGGTCCCTGTCGGGACCGGGGCCAGAGGTCATTTTACATTCGGTAACAATTTCAGAGCCGAGCCGGGTTTGATATCTTGGGTTTCGAATCGAGTGTGTTCTCGCTCTACCCAGTCTCGACCCGACCCGTTGCCACCCTTATCCTCTGACATTTGCACGCATGCATGACACATGATCTACGGATACACATATATAAATATACGAACACAGGTAGGTTTAATCATGGGATGTCACTTGCTTTGATGTCCAGTTTATTTTATGCTGATCAGTTCTGTGATGTGCAATAATATCAAGGGCTACATTTGAGGACAAGGACGAGCAACCCGGATCGATCGGGACAAGGACGAGCATGATGAATTAGACCACTAACAAATGGGTGTGCATGGCATGGACATACACACATGTCTGCATGTAGTTGGCCCAGCAGGGCGCTTGCTATTGGGCACGTCGACCTCATTGTTGCTTGCATGTATGCAAGTTGCAAGTATGCGTACGTGCAAGTTGATGTACTGGCCACTCGTATCACTATGTAATGGAGTACTACACTGTGGCATCATGCACTCACATACACATCGAACAAAGAAATAAATGTACTAGCTTAGTGTTTCACACTTTCACTAGTGCAACAAATTGACAGACTCACAGACCTTACTGTAAGTTGTACAGTATAAAGCAGTATTGTATGCATTGCATGTATTGTTGTGGGATCCTATCGGAGGACCAACATAGGATGGGCGTCCACCTGTAAAAAGATGCATGGAGCTGTGGATGGACATGATTTTTATATCTTTAAACTAAATATTTTGAAAGGTGGTGGCGGGCAAAGTTTTGAAAAATCGGATTTTAGTTAAAACTTCAAGTATTTAAAACTAGAAGTAGTATAAATATATGGATATTATTATAATTAGCTAAAATTTATGGATTCCTTTGTAATTATTTTCACGTAATTTGCATTGGAGTACGTTAAAATTAATGTGTGAATATACTTGAGTGAGAAAAGTAGTATATCAAGTGCACTTATGTGGTACATCATAGATAGGAGTATGTATTTCTAAGAGTGCGGACTAGTTTCCTATATATATAGTTGGGCCAACATTACGTAAGAAACTATCAAAGTAGACATGTTATTACTGATGGTCAACTAGAACCCGTCATTAATGTACAATTAGTGATGGGTCTAATGACGATCCGTCACTAATGTGTGACCCGTGCCGGGACCCGGTCAAAACCCGTTATTAATGAGATGTTATTAGTGACGGCGAGAAAATGATCCGTTATTAAATATAGTAGTGATGAGTCACTAAAAGCCCATCACTAATGAGGTAGCGCATGGGTGGTATGCATGTTCCAGGCCGGATGCTTGCAACAAGTTGCATGGACACATCACATGATTTTGGAAGTTATATGCTGTAGAAGCTTGCACGACGTACATGCATGCATGTACGAGGATCAGTCCATGGGCAATGCATGGATCGCGCTTGTGCGAGCTCCACGTTACAGTCAGTTAATTATATTATTAAGCTTCTACATCTCTCTAGAACCCACTGCATGCATGGATGGATGGACCGTGTCTCGGTTTCGTTCCCTCTTGATGCATACATACGTAGTATAGCTAGGCCCGGGCTTGGCGACCGACCAGTGTAGTGGATCGAGACGCTGCTCAGCCACTCTCGTGTTCAAGAGCTACGGGCTCGGTTGGGCCACATAAACCGGCGTTCCATGATACACAGTTGGGCTGGACCGCCCTATCTCTTCAGGCTTTTCGACGGAGTTTTTTTATTTTTATATTTTTACATTAAAAATTTAAATAAATAGGTTTCACAGGGTAATATTTGTAAAACTAGTCGCCTGCCGCCCTCTGAAATAGCTGCAGCCCTCTCAAAGAGCGGTAAGGACTTCTAATTGCCTCCTGAGAGGGTGGCAAGGGGCCTACCCGCCCTCTCAAGGGGGTTAGGTTCCTTACCGCCCTCTCAAGAGGCGGGTAGGCCATTTTTTAAAAAAATATTGCAAAATGTTGCTCAATATTCGAAATTGATATGTTGCAAAATCTAAAATTAAAATGGTTAAAAAGTGGCCAATACGGTATGATGGGGAAGCGATATTTTAGAGTAGTTTACGTATTGTTAGGAGAATACAAAATCAATATTTGTGAACAAATTATATACGTGAAGCACTCGCAGCTTATTATGCGGCAATGAGGTTACGAACAGCGACAAACATAAGATTATACATATGGTGGAAAACATTAATGAGACTGTAACCACGACGATACGACGAAAAAAAGGTGACATGTACGGTTCGTACAAAGACCTACTTAATAGTACGCCGCTCCTAATCATAACATGCCTTATGGAGTGAAAACATGTCGGGATATATTAGGTACTCTCTACTGAGTGCACCTAGGATATTTGCCCTCTTCCACTTCCTTGCCCTCTCAGCTTTGCGGGCATGAGCCGCGGTATGGTCCTGCGTTGCCTTCCCCATGCGCTCTTCTTCCTGTCGCTTTAGGCGTAGTTCCTCTTGCTGTTGCTCGTACTCCCGACGTGCGTAAGCTTCCCTCCTCCACCGCATGGTCATGTCGACCCGCCGCTTCTGGTCTTCATTTTGCTCAATGTCGAGCCATTCAATAAAGTCATAGGTAGGTGGAAAAGACTGGACAAATAGAATAAGATGAGAGATTAGTAAAACAGTGTGTAAAATCGGGAAAGATGTGGGTGATCTTTGTTGCTATACCGGTGGATACTCATACGATCCATATTGAGGCTTGTCGTATTGGTAGTTGGCACACATGAAGAAGCGTAGCCCATAGGTGTAGGAGATGTCCTGGGACTTGCGAAGCATACAACGGTCACCATAGAAGCATATCGGTGGTTCGACCCCATGGGGGATGAAAATCCCATAATATTTCTTGGATGAGTTTGGTGGAGCTGAGGAAAACATTGCAGTTGAGAGAACTGAGAAATGAGTGGTGTATCCATGTATAAAGGTGGGGTTATTTATGGTATGGGAAGGCAAGAGCATTGGATTCCCTCTTAAAGAAAGGAGCGAATGGAAGGGCTTAGAGGGGGGCAGGAGCATTGGATTCCCTCTTGAAGAATGGAAAAGTTGTGGCATTGATGCTGGATAGAGATTCCATGTGTCAAGGTACATGTGTTATCATTTAATTTTTGGTAAAAACTGTCCCGTGTTGTCACTTCTTATCTATAGCCTGCGCAAGGACAAATGTGTTGTCCTTTCATGGTTAAAATTGAGTGGTGCAGTCAATTCGTGTCGACGGATTACGCCAGGACAGAAGTGATGCCGTTTAATGGATAAAGTTTAGTTGTCTGGTCACTTCGTGACTAAAGTTAGACTCCCGACAGAGTTTTCGAGTAGTCACTTCGTGTATAAGTGGCTTTGTAAGAAATATTTTTCTAGGTCTGTTGTGAACGGTTCATATATAGCTAAGGATGATAGAAAATAGCGTGTGGTCACGTTGGATTAAGAAATGCAACTAGCATGCAGTTACATTGGAATAAGAAATGCAGTTACGACAAGGTAAGTGGATCATAGAGATTACAGGCGTCCGAATATGTAAGAATAGATCGCGAATCAAATATACATATGTAAGTTACAAAAACAAATGTACAATCATACTACTGTCTTCCCCGCTAACGTCGGTCGTTCCCACCATCATGGTCCCGGTGCCACTGCCGCTGGTTGGCCCTCACATGGGCCCTAGAGTAGGTCAGGGCGTCGGGTGCACCAACCTGCCTGGTAGGCCTAGTAGAGATCACCGATGTTAAGGCCTCCTCCTGGGTGTGCTGTGTTCGAAGTGGAGCATTGGGTAGCTGGGACTACTGGAGGACGTCGTAGTCTGGTGTGCCCCCAAAGAAGTCTCTCACAAGGTCGAACAGGGGGTCTGGCCCAGGCTCATCCTCCTGGCTCGGGTATAAAGACTGCGAAGGTTCCGCCGGCGTCCATGTGTACTGGCTGGAGGGGCCTACAAACAGATGAATGTATTAGATACGGAAAATGTGGAAATGAAAGTATTTGTATAAAATGCACTATTGTACCTGTGTGGTATGCAGGTGCAGCAGCAGATGGCCAGGCGTGCGTGCTGTAGTAGGGGTCGAACGCTGGTGGTGAGATCGGTCGAGGTGTAGCTGAAGACGGCCCAGCCTCATCACCGAAGTAACCTATGGACAATATTAGATATACTATTGAATATATTAAATATGGCAATGTAGTGTCTCCTAGTACCTGAATGGCCTGCGAGTGGTGAGGGTGTCCGCACTAGGCTCGGTCTAGGTGGCAGCATCGAGACGTGTGTAGGTGCACCTAATATTTATTTCAAATTAATGCACCAGTAAACAAATGAATATCTTTAAATGCCGTGCATATGAAGTATCCATACCTACGGGGTTCAAGCCTGTAGATCGTGGCACAGGGGGCTATGTGGGTACCGACACCGGTGGACGACGGTGCACATCAGACCTTCTGGATGACTCTACGTGGACCCCACTCGACCTGGGAGGCGCTCCTGCGACGTCTGCGGTGGACCGGCAAGAGGTAAGCTTCAGGGCCCGCGAGGTCTTATCGAAAACCCGCTTGACAAACCCCGCTACATCCGCCGCACTGAGGTGCACACCTTGCCTGAGACGGTTCATGGTTCCAGTTGCATCCCTATGGATATCATAAATGATATCAGCCTGTGGAAACAAACAAGAAATAAAAAATTCAGTTTATAGTTGTTCTTACGCGAGTACATGGTACTGAAATGAGATGTAAATTACACATAGCGCTAATGCAGCGTCCTACTCCCAATGGCACGGGTAGGTCTCCGTAGTCGACGCGACGTGGGGCCGGACATCCTCAGGGGTGAAGGTGACCCGTGTACGTGTACGTGGCACATACCACTGTAGATACTCCTCGAAGCTCCGCTCGTCGAATGGACGCGCCTCCTCCATGACATCCAGAAGGACTTGAGCCCATGCTGAGACATATGAGGCCAAGTGATCTGCCCAGAGGTTGCCACCCGACTGTCCCTTTCGTGTATATCTGCAAGTGAACCACATTAAATAGACTAACAATAAGACGAATGTTACGAATTATTTACTTGATTATAGTTACCTATAGATGTGCACTGGAACGGTGCGAATGTGGACGAGGGGGAAAGCCTGGTAGCGCCCGAACTGCTGCATGACGCGGTACGGTGAGTACTCCTCGATGAAGATGTCGACAAGAAGCGGTGTCTTCGTAAGCCAGTACTCCTCGTCATGGGTGTACAACGGAGACAGGCCCAAACCCGCACGGCCTTGGATGGCCAAGTAGCTGTACGGTGTCCATACCACGTTGTCAGGATGAAGCTGGTCGAACTATGACCGAAAAAGCTCATACGCGCTGTGGGCCTGCTCATGCGCCCAGTGTGCCTGTGTGAGAAACATAGTCAGAATTCAGAACAAAAACATATGAGAATCATAGTCAAAATCCATAACAAAAACATGTGACAATTAAAGCATTCAAAAATTAAGTACGTACCAGGCATCGACACCACAGCGAGGTCATGGTGGGCGCGTCCTCCTCAGGCTCGCCGTACCATTTCTCAGGGTACGAGGAGCGGTCCACAACTGGCCGGCCTATGGCGAACCACTCGTAAGACCACAATTGCAGTAGTAGTGGGCACCCAGCAAAAGTGGCAAGTGGCTCCTTCTTCGTGCACGCATCGCACAACGCCCGATATGTTACAGCAAGGATAGCAGATGCCCAACTGAACTGTGATACCTCATCACCTTCCACATCCGCTATCAACCTCGCGTACGGAACAAGGGTCCTCGACACCAGTGGCCCTGGCCGCTGGTGAACATAACCTAGTCAAACAACCAAAGCAGGTAGGCCTCCAAATGCCTCGACACCGAGTACACGTCGGCCTACGGGTGCATGTATGCAAGCTACAAGTATGGCAAGTGATAATAATAAAAATATCTAGATACTCGAAAAGTAAATGAGAAGTTTCATTGGAAGGTACCTGAAACTGTAGGATCTACTTCTTCGTGGGCTCTCGTGGATCGGACAAGAACTCAGGCACGTAGGGGGGTGCGTTGTCTGTCCGCTGAACCGGGCCGAAGCGCTGATGCATGACGTTCATCCAGTCAGCATCCATGTCGATGACTCCTACGGTAGCTCCTGCGCAAGGTAAGCCTAACAGGTAGGCTACGTCCTACAAGGTCAGAGTCATCTCGTCGCAGGGGAGGTGGAAAGTATGTGTCTCAGGTCTCATTGGTCAACCAGGGCTGCTATCAGCGAGTGGTCAAAATAAAATCGTCTCGCTGTTGCCTCGGGGTTCTCCGTCGCTCGGGCCTCCACCAAACGACAAAGCGGTAGGAGTCCTGATGCTGCCAACCTGCACCATTGAAAATATAAATAAACTGGGGGATGCAATACATAAATGAATCGGCACATTCGTATATAAATAGCGACATACCGATGCTTCCACCGATCGTGGATCGTAAGTAGCTCTCCAGGGCCACGTGATCGGAATACCCCTAACTCCGTCTGGTGCACGACGGACAAGAAGCTGCGGTGTCTCTTGTCCACTGCAGGGTCAAGAAGCTCGGGGGTCGGATGGTGCGTCATATCTGCATTAAAACCACATGTACATTAGTATATTGCAACATGTAGACAAGAAGAATATATATTGAATCGAAATTTACATTGCAACTATATATACATGAATAATACATACAATATGTTATATGAAAATATATACATAGTTACGTGAACAGAATTGTATATTACATACACCAACGAGAAGTAACATGAATATATTGTGATATATACTTACAAATATAAGGTTAAAATGCAACAGAGAGAACTAAGGAAATTACCGTACAAATATAACAGCAAGGTATGCTAAATACATTCACACTACACCACGGTCATGTACTTACCTACACAACAGGTGCATTTTTAGGACAATACTTGTACGTGTGACCTATTTCATTGCACTGGCTGCATCGCTTGACCCTTGGACCCGCCTCGGATTCATCCATATCGTTGCGAATCCGGCGATTTTGTCGATGTCCCGGTGCGTTCTTCATCTTTTCCAAATTAGGCACATAGATTCGTGAAGCGCCTGGATTACTTGTAAATGTATCAACAATGTCGTAACTATACAGCTCATGATTCCAGGTGTTCAGTATCTGATCCTTAATGAAGTACTTTGAAACATATTACCTGGAAAGCATATTGTGCTCCTCACACGCAGCTATGACGTGTGTACAAGGCATGTGAAGCAATTGTGGCTTCTGGCACGTGCAAATGCATGTCTCACTCCTAAGCACGCACTCTTGCACATGCCGCTCACGTCTTTCACCCCTACGACCCTTATCCCGGCACATGACACTGAACCTGTGCTCCACAGTCCCCTCTTGATTAGTGTGATGCATGTGTGCCTTCATTATGGCCTTCTCCATATACTCACATAGCATCCATCCATAAAGCATACAATTATCTTCCATTACCTTGGAAGCAGTTACGTACCGATCAATGAAGTATTTGCAAGTCTCATGCAAAATACCTCCTACAATTTCAACGAGTGGGAAGGACCTCATACCTCGCATGGCCCAGTTATAAACCTCAGCAAGATTTATTGTCATTATCCCATACCTTGCCCTGCCATTGTCGTACAACAAAGCCCATTTTTCATTTGGCTCATTACGTATCTACTATTAAAAGTTCCTAATAGCTGACCTGAACTCCTTACTATCTGAGGAGTATCTGTTGGGAGAGGTCCAAGAGCTATCGGTTCATCACCTGTGGCTGCTACCTCAGCTGTCTGTTTCATAGTTAGTTCGTCTAGTCATGCCTGTAGGGCATTGAACTTTCTTTGCTGGTTTTGACTGCACAATTTCTTGAAAAACTTCATCAAGTCTTTGTTTTTGAACTTTCTTTGTTTTGATGGTTGCCATGAATGCAGAGAAAGCACGCTGCAATACTTGTTTCCCGCTGTACTCTACATCATTCGAGGGGTAATGCTTGATGTCATAGTAACTTTCTGGGTTTCTTCCACAGATTGTGGCTAATTGACGAGGTAGGTGATATAAATCTTCATATGTTCTGAACCTTATCTTAATAGCATTCTGTTTTGCCTTCTATGCCTTCGCATAGTTTATTGTATACTGGAACCTTTGCTCAATAGCATGGATTATTGATCGTGGCTCATACTTTAAGTTGTCCACAATCTTCCCATACATAACATTGCCAGTAAAAGCAGATGACAGGTTCCGATGGGCAAACTCTATTTCCTCAATATGACAATTATGCTTCCTGACTATTGAGCACTGCCAGTAGTCTACCTATTTTCCCCTGAATGCGTGCACCCGCCAAGGACATTCAGACACCAAACATTTCACATTGTACTACCTTTTACTCGACTTAACAACCTTGAACTGTCTCCGAAGAGACAACGACTAGAATTTAACTGCATCAATAACAGACTCCTTTGTAGGGTACATAGCACCCTGAGACACCTCGTTCTCATGATACTCTCACGGTGTCCAATCAGCCTCACTAACCGTCAGCTTTGAAAATTTCTGATTCCTCCATTCTGCAGGAACATGAGCATTTCCCTCCTCGTCGGATGAATCCTCATCGGCAACGGCTTCCTCCAGCTCTTGATCCTCCAACTCCATATCTTGAATTATGCTAGGGATGTGCTCCCCCTCATCGGCTACACCCATCAATTGCATATCAAGAATATCCCCAATATTTTGCCTGGCCCCGACATTTACCGGGTCTAATTCATCTACCATTGTGTGACTTGGTCCCGGTACTGCTTCCGCAGAGTTTATTTCTGTTGGATCATTCTGGTATGCCTCAGCTAACAAAATCAGAGGGAGCCCACGTTCACATGATATATCTACATACTACCTCCAAGTAGATATCGTATCGATTGGGACGAGCTCGCTAAAGTAGCCCTGACTAGCAAGGCTGAGGATAGCTCTCAGCTTAAGATCATGTTGCTACAGATCCAGTTGAAAATACCGCATCAGCCACTTGCACACACCCACAATGGTCCTCTCATTAGCTTTACTAAGACCCTTAATGACATAACAAAACCCAGATAGATCTACACCGTTAGGACCATAACTAATTTGACCCTCACCATAATATATCTGAAAATATAATTTATCTGCCATCCCTGTAAACATCCGTAAATATAACCAATGTTAAGACCCGCAAACTATATTTCTGATTATCGAAACTAAAAAAATTACCGACACCGATTACTGCCTAACAATATATTCTTCAATAATATCCCTAAACAAACTAACCTACAATTATTACTCTGTACAACCTAGATATTCGAAACTACCATACTAAAAATACTACTATATATTTAATGCCTATCCTACCGTAATTAATATTGACAATATACTATTAAATACAACATTTTCTAAACTCTAAACCCTATGTCATACCGCTAAACCCTAGATCATACAGTACTAAACCGTAGGTCATACAATGCTAAACCCAGGTCATACAGTGCTACTTTACTTACTAACAACAATATGATTATAAAAGAAATTACCGAAAAATACTCTTCAAATCCGCCGATCGAAAACAGTAGGGCTTCGCCGTGCTCTCTTCCTCTCCTCTCATCTCCTCTTATCTACTTTTCTCTTTTTTGGAATAAAATGAGAATTTTTCCTCATTTTCACCGTTTATATAGAGAAAGGAGGAGGGGGGGCCTGCCTCCTTACCGTCCTCTGACAGGGCAGTAAAGGGGGGCGGGCGCGCGGGTTGCCCTTACTCGCCCTCTGAGAGGGCGGTTAGGCCCCTTACCACCCTCTCAGGGGGCGGTTAGTCCACCCACCCTTTTATAGGGCGGTAAGGATTCCAAACCGCCCTCTGAGAGGGCTACAGCCCATTCAGGAGGCGGCAGACGTCTAGTTTTACAAATATTGCCCCGAGAAATCTATTTATTTAAATTTTTAATAAAAAATTATTAAAAAAATCTATTTTTGACGAGCACTTTGGCCCAAACAAAGATTGCCAAAGGCTGCGCCCACCAACGCCCAAGCCTCGACCTTTTTATTTTATATATTTTAAATCTGAAAATTGTAAATACATTCCTCCGTTTTTAAATTTTGAAAAATTATGTGTAGATAATGCTATCATCTAGCTCTTCAAAACTTTTCAAATAAAAATATGACTTGTAAAATGAGAAAAAAGATAAAAATTCAAGAATGTTGAAATTTGTTTTTTTTCCTCATGGTACATGTAATTGTTTTCGTTGAATTTTTTTTAGAACAATAGATTTTAGTATTCTCTACACTATAATTTTTTTAAAAACTATTTATGACCATTTTAGTAGTGTTTTAAATTTTGAGAGTATTGGAATATTGTATTTTTAATAGCATGTTGACATTCTAACATACAGTAGTGTATAGAATTGCAAAATTTAAAAATAAACACATATATTTGCAATTTTTAGATAAAAAATATAAAAACAAAAATTTCCCGAGCCTCCTCCCACACCCGTGCGCATCTTAGACCCTTTTTGCTTCAACTTCTGCTAACTGGACCAAACATTCCATTTTTAAAAAGAACTTCTAAGAAGTAGAATGTGGCAAAAATTATCATTATTATTAGAAGTTAGAAGCCGATTAAAAGAGCTTTTTAGTTTTAAGAATTATGTTACAAACGGTATTACATATATTATAGTTTTTTATAAATAACTTTTCAACAACAGCTTTTGGGTCACGCCTCCTGGACCTAGTTCACCACCATCTCGCGCTGAGCCCTAGCCCGAGTGCCTAGCACGGTTCACCTTACCGATCGGAGTTCAGTTACCGAGCTCCAGCGGTAACCGAAAATTTGCGGTTACCGTAGTAACCGGTCAAAAATTCAAAAAAATTCGGACAAATTTTATTTGACAAAATTTGAAATTTGGAAAAAAAATCGTGATTTTAGCCGTTCGGTAACTGGTCAGTTTGGACTGGTTTCCGAGCAGTTTTTACGATTTATCGAGCGGTTTTCTCGAATTTTCCGTATTATCGGTAACTGCTCGGTTTTCTCGATAACGACTCGGTTTTCTCGATTTATCGAGCGGTTTTCTTGATTTTTTAGTGGAGTTCCAAAAAAAACCCAAAAGTTATCTCAATCTTGTAAAATCAATAACTAATTCATCTGAGCTTCAAATCAAGTGAAATAAATTTTGTTGGTTTCCTTGTAACATGATCTACATGATAAAAGTATTTATACTCATAAAAAAGTTCAAATTTTTTTGTGAGAAATTGTATTTATTAAACCAAGTTAAATACATAGTTTACTCTTTGGTAATCCAAAAATCATAAAACTAATTTTGTTAGTCTTCTTACATGATCCTATGTCTTTTAAAAATACATGAACTCATGAATTATGTCGGAGGGTGAACTCCTGTCGCAGGGATCCCGAGAGACCCCTTTTTAGAGATTCGGCCGGGGGGATGATCCTAGAAAAGTTTGCACGGGAAATGAGCGGAAAAGGAAATAAATGCGATGGCTTGCGGGGACACCGGGTTTTTGGACAGGTTCGGGCCGCGCGGAGGCGTAACACCCTACTCCTGTGTGAGTGTTATCTCTGGTTCTCGAAGGAGAACTCTTTTACAAAAGAGTCGAAGGCTCTTATGTTCTAGCTAGCTGGTCTCTTGATCGTCTTGCGATCGGGGCTGTTCTTTCCTTGTTCTCTTTTTCTGTCTTCGTCTATCCGTCGTTCGTCTCTCTCTAGCGTCCTCCTTCCTTTCCTTTTATAGATGCGCCGACCTCGACATATCCTGAATGGGAAAGAGGGGATGCCAATGCCCAGGTGCCACGGAGAAAGGCCTAATCATCTCATTTTGGCGAAGTGACAGGGGCGGTGGAGGAAGGCGGCGCGCATTCGACCACTAGCCGCTGTGGAAGCATCGGGGTGCCATAAAAGAAAGGCCCACCGGACAGCCTCAGAGGTGCCCGGTGCGCCCACTCTGTCTTGTTCTCCTGCCAGGGCAGGGTGGCAGGCCGAGTGCTTCGATTCTGGTAACGTTATCCCGAGGTGCGCAAGTGGAAACGGGACGGGACCCGTGCATTTAATGAACCCACGCCCCCCAGCCTGGGCATGGCCGGGTCTGACACTGGGGCGTGGGCAGCCGAGAATGTCAGGATGTCAGAATGCCAGGCCACGCGCGCCTATTAAATGCGGCATCGGGCCCTTGACTGGATGACACTCTGGCGACGGGGCCCTTTGAGTCTTTGAACGATCTTGCGCGAACCTTCTGGGGACCGAGTCCCCGGGGGCTGCCACGTGCAGCCCCGAGCACTATCTCCCGAGCATCTTGGGGGGACCTTCGGGGCACCGGGTCCTCGGGGGCTGCCACGTGCAGCCCCGAGCACTCTCTCCCGAGGACTTCAGTGAGACCTTCGGGGCACCGAGTCCTCGCGGGCTGCCACGTGCAGCCCCGAGCACCCTCTCCCGAGCACTTTAGAGGGACCTTCGGGGCACCGAGTCCTCGGGGGCTGCCACGCGCAGCCCCGAGCACCCTCTCCCGAGTACTTGAGTGAGACCTTCGGGGCACCGAGTCCTCGCGGGCTGCCACGTGCAGCCCCGAGCACCCTCTCCCGAGTCTCTGCTTTTACCTTGCAGGGTGGTGATATGTGGTGGGCGGCCGGTTTGGCCTCGGGACTTAGGGACCCCTGGTTCTAAATACACCGACAGTAGCCCCCGGGCCCGTTTGGCAGCCGATGGGACAGAGACTGCGAATGGGCCCTTCGTCGTGACCGAGGTCAAGGCGGGCCGAATGCCACGCGGCAAGCTTTCCGGAGGTGGCCCCTGCGGTTTCTAGACATCAAGCAGACCCCAACGGGCAAATGAGTGGACGCGTGTCCATACAACTTCCGAGGGGTGTGATAATCATATGGGCGGCCCGTGCGGTTGCCGCGCAGATCGAGGAAAATACGCCTGGCAAAAACGCTGACATCGCGCGATCGGCGGGAGATTCGCCTGTCAGTTGCGCCGATCGAGGCGACACTTCGCCGAGCGAACCGTCGGGGCGGCAGTTTTTGAATTTTGAGATATAAAAAGGGGGGAAGGATCGGTCCGTTCCCTTTTTTCACGCTCCCTCGCACTCGCGCTTCTGCTTCCTTCGTGCTTCTACTTTTCTCTCTCCTTCCACCGAAAACCACCCTCTTCTCCGACGAGATGTCGAAGGTTGGAGGGGGACGCCGGGATCGGGCTCCGATCAGCGTTTTGCCGGAGTCTCGCCTGAGGAATGAGGAGGCGGCGGACAAAATTAGGAAGCTGCTGGTGCCGGAGGGTCAGGAAGGCGCTGTGGTGGTGAAGCCGGCAACTCTGACGCCGGCGACGACCGTTCCCGGACGAACGGTCCTCTTCACCTCCTTCGTGGCGGCGGGGCTGGTGCCGCCGTTCTCCGCATTCTTCATGCAAGTGCTGGAGACTTACGGCATCCAGATGGCGCACCTGAGCCCCAACTCCGTCGTGGCGCTGGCGGTCTTCGCCCATCTCTGCGAAATGTTCGTGGGGGTGGTGCCGTCGGCGACGCTGCTTCGCCATTTCTTCGTCCTTCGACCGGTGGGGAAGAAGAGGGGGCACTCCACGGCGGATGTTGCGGGGTGCTGCAACCTTCGGCTTCGGGAAGGCCTGGGGGACCAATATATCCCCCAGGTGGTGCGCAGCAAGTGGGAGGAGTGGCGACGGGACTGGTTCTTCGTCGACACCGACCCCCACGAGCGGCTCGAACTGCCAGAGAAGGCGGCGGAACCTCGGCGATCGACGTGGGAGGCGCCGCCGCCAGAAGATGCGAGGCTAAAGCCGGTGCTGGAGCGCATCCTGGAGCTGCGCGAGTCCGGGCTAACCTCCGTTATGGTGGTCGCGGACTTCCTGCGACGTCGACTGGCGCCCTTGCGGGAGCGGGCCCGGCCAAGCTGGTTCTACACCGGGCCGGAGGACATCACCAGGACCCAGATCGGCGCGAGCTGGGATCTGGGGCAGGCGGAGCTGCGAGGGATGATCCGAGTGATCACCGGGTCGGAGGACATGAGCCGGGCGGAGCTTCCGTGGCCGGAGATGGCGCTCTGCGCCAATCCCGACCGGGTGGCTATCCTGAAGCGGCTGCCGGAGTTCGACGCCCAAGGGCCCGTGGACCGGCCAAGAAGCCGGAGTCCCGAGGCCTCCGAACTCCCCGGGCTGGAAGATCTCCTGGGCGAGGAGGGCGTTGGCAGCGCGGCGCAGGCCGGCGACGGGGCTGCCGCAACCAGCAGCCGCCGCGCCGGAGAAGAGGCTGCCCCCGAAGCTGCCGCGGAGTCGACGCCGGGAGACCGGGGAAAAAGACCCCGGAATTTGATCCTGCCGCCGGAGTCTCCGCCGTCGCCGACGGCAGCGGCGGCGTTCCCGGTACTGGAGCCGCGCCTGGTGCGGATGGGGCCCGCGCCGACGCCTGCGACCACGCCGGCGACCTGCACGGCGGAGTCCGAGACTCGGGCGGCGGCACCCGAGGCCCGTGCTGTGGCCCAGCCGAGCCCCCAGCGAAAGAGGCGGCGGGAGGGGTCCGGACCGACGTCACCGGACCCGGACGTCCGGCTCCCAGCGGCCAAGTGGCGATATCGGTGAGTTATTTCTCTTGCTTTCCCATGGGTATCTTCGGCCCGAACTAAGTTTTGACTCTTTTACTTGTCTCCCGTAGGCCGGCCGCAGCCGTTGCGGCGTCGGAGAAGGAGCAGGCGCCAAGGGCGGAGCCGAACCTGCCCGCTGCGCCAGCGCAGGCAAGTGTAGGAACGGCGGAGGCGCCGATTGACGTGGAGGCGTCAATCGACGGGGCGGCTGTGGGGAGAGAGGTAGTGGCGGCGACTACGGAAACGGCGCCGGCGGAGCCTACCCCGGGCGCGGAGAGCCCGGGGCGGAGAACAGTGGAGGCGGATACCTCGTCGGGACCGGTGGCCAAGGCGGCTGATGCAGGAGCGCAGCCGCCGTCCGAGGCCTTGGTTCCGGAGGAGCCTACCCCGGCCAGTCAGAGCCCGGGGCGGATGGCGGCGCAGGGCCCGGCGGAGAGCTTGGCCCCCCTGGAGGGATCCGGCGGAGAAGCCCGGGAGCCCTCGGCGCTCGCGGTGCCCGGCCGGCCTACCGATCCCTTCTCGGCCGCCATTGAAGGCGTCCGAGCTGCCGTCGAGCAGTTGGGCGCGGCGGTGGATGCCAAGGAGGGGGAGCTCGAAGCCGAGCGCGCCCGCCTGGCACTGGAGAGGGCGCAGCTGGCCGGCGCCCGAGAGGAGGCCCGTGCGGCAACCGTGCGGGAGCAAAAACTCCTTGATGACATCCGCGCGGGAGCCGCGCGGGAACTTGAAGACGCCGCCCGCCTGGCCGAGGCGTCGAGGCGGCAGGCTGCCGATGCCCTTGCCAGGATGGGGCAGGCGCAGGTGAGGGAGGCGGCAGTCACGGCCCGGGAGCGGCTTGCAGAGGAGCGGCAGGCCGAGCTGGCCCGCCGAGAGGGTGCGGTCGAGAAGACGCGCGCCGACCTCCAGCGCTGGGAAGACGACCTCCAGAGGATCAGAGGAGAAATCAAGCGCTGGGAAGAGGACGTCTCCATCCGGGAAGTGGACAACGCGCTGTCAGCGTCTGACCTCGGAGCCCGGGAGGACTCGGTGGTCCAGCAGGAGGAGGCGCTGGCCCGGCGGGAGAGTGAGCTGAGTCGCCGGGAAGGCGAGCTGAGTCGCCGGGAAGGCGAGGCAGCTGCCGCGGCGGCCGCCGCGGCTACCAGGGCGGAAGAGAACGCGAAACACGAGGCGGAACTGACCGCCCGTGAACAGGCCCTGTCCGAGGTGGTGGCCAAGGCGAAGCAGGATGCTGCCCCTGCCGCAGCCGGCGGTTCTTCTGGTCCGGCCGGGGACCAGGGACTTGAGGCACAGCTGCGGGTCGCCAAGGAGAAGCTCGAGGCGGCCTTCGTCTCGCGGGTTAACCTGGTGCAGATGCTGGAGGATATACTCCGGCGGATGCGACGGGCCATGGAGAAAGGCGGCCTTGGGCGGCTTGTCGGCGACACGAAGGGCGACGGCCCCGCACGGCAAGTGCTGGAGCTGCAGCAAGTCTGCGAGCGCCTCGAGACCCTGCCCTGGGCAGTCCAGGAGCTCGCTGCCCGGGAGGGACGTGGCCTGGCTCATGCCGTGGCTGAGCATGTCCTGGCCTGCTACCGAAGCAGGGACCCGAACTTCCCGCTGGAGCCGGCGCGGGAGGGAGTGGTCGAGGCTGAGGAGGAGGCCGCCCGGGCAGCGGTTAGTAGTACCGCCTCTGCGGTGGCGGCCGGCTTCAGGCGGGAGGTGCCACCACCGCCAGCCCCCGAGGACGACTCAGAAGACTCAGCCGACGCCTCTGCCGCAGACTAGGCCGGCGGCGCCCTTATCTTTTTTGTTGCAGATGTAGGAGTGAACCTTTAGAAAAAGCTTTGTCCAGGTCTTGTGAATATAATGGCAGCTTTTCCTTGGGCTCGCAACTTCAATTTCTTTTGTATGCTTGAGGTTTCTTTCCGGCGCTCTGTCTGGAAGTCCCGAGGAGTACTCAGTCGGGCCGCTCCCGACCTTTCCATCCCCGAAAAACGAAGTAGTTGTGGTCGCCGGTGTTGGCGCAGCCAGCCTTCGAGCTCTCGCGAGTCCGTACTGCCTAGCTTAAGAAACAAAGACACAGACTCCCTGCCCGGGAGATAGAACGGCCCTGCCCGGAACACGCCGTGCCCAGTGAACACCTTTTCACTTTGCGACCACTCAGCCGGTAGAAGGGAGACGCGTGCGAGCGAGAATGTGACCAAGAGTCCTCGCGGTTCGGTGGTGCCCGGGCTCAAAAAAGGGCCGGACCGAGTACTGACAGCCTGCCCCCAAGGCCTGAGCTCCGGACTACTCGAGCAGCTCGAGTGATAGGATTACCCAGGGCACCTGAGGACTCGGTAGTGCTCGGGGTCCTTAAGAGCGGACCGACCACCACGACCACCACGAAGGGCTTCGGTCGAACGTTATCGCACGCACGGTACTTCTTTCTACGAACCGCTCTGTCGTTCTAGAAAAAGGCCGACACGCGGCAGGGTTTGTTCACGGGCCAGGAGACCACCTCACCGAGCAGATTAAAGTGCGAGAGCCCCCGAGAATGACTCGGGAACATAAAGTTACTGAAAGCAGATTTGTTTGAATATAACCACTCACCGGGCAGCCGTCGGCCTTCCGGCCAGCCGACCCAGAAGGGGTTGATTCCGAGCCCGGGGGCCCGGGAACTTGATCCTTTCAACGGAGCGCCCGACCGCCCATGGGCATACGAGGCTCCTAGGGTCGGGTGATCCCGACCACCCAAGCCTAGGCGGTAGGACCACCCGAAGAACCCTGGGGGCCGACCAGAGACCGGGGCATTGAAGCCCTCGCGGCCGAGCTGCTTGTGATTGCTGTCCTGTGACTTGATAGAGAAAATGTAGAATTTCTTTGTCTGGTGCGCTTTGTTAGTGCGGTACTTGCCTTAGACTGCTCTTGTTTTTTCGACCCGAGACCTCTCGAATACCCGAACCGGAAGACAAGGGCGGACAGAGGCATAACCTAGAGGTCCTATGGTTCGGTGGCACCCGGGTATGACAGGCCAGACCGAGCACCGACAGCTCGCTCCGGGGGCCTGAGCTCCGGCCTACTCGAGCAGCTCGAGTGATGGGATTACTCAGAGCGCCCCGAAACTCGGTTAGTGCCCGGGAGCCCGTCACGACACCGAACACCACAGCCTACCACGTCGGACGTAAGTCAGCGGCGACTGCTCGCATGTATACCGATTGGGATTCTTTTATCAATGGGAAAAAACGAGAGAGCGAACTTTTTCTCGCACAACCGAGCACCTCACCAGACAGGTTAAACATAGGGAATCCAGAGAAATAATTTGCCATAGTGATTGCTTTATTAAAATACTGAATGTACGATATTTACAAGGTTGGGCGACAGCGATTTACCATACGGGGCGAAGCCTCCAGATTGCTCGGGCGAGGAGAAGCCCCCGGCCTTATCAACCTGAACCGCGAGCTTGACCATCTACGGGTAGAAGCGTCGGAGATGCTCGATGTTCCACGGATTCGGGAGTGGCTGCCCCTCCTCCGTTGCCAACCTGAAAGAACCTGCCCGGGGGACCGCGATCACGGTGAACGGACCTTCCCACACAGGGGACAACTTATTCATTCCTTCGCGCGACTGGATGCGCCGGAGAACTAGGTCCCCCACCTCGAAAGACCGGGCCCGGACGTGACGCAGATGATAACGGCGCAAACTCTGCTGGTACCGAGCCGCCCGGACAGCAGAACGCCGCCGGCGCTCTTCCAGGTAGTCTACGTCGTCGCGCCTTTGATGCTCCTGCTCACCCTCAGAGTACGCGTGCACTCGGGGGGAGCCTAGAGTAAGCTCGGAGGGGAGGACCGCCTCGGCGCCGTAGACGAGGAAGAAAGGAGTTTCCCCGGTGGCGCGGCTTGGCGTAGTCCGGTTGGCCCATAGCACGGCCGGCAGCTCATCTACCCATCCCTTCCCGTGCTTAGCGAGCACGTCATAGGTCCGGGTCTTGAGGCCCTTTAGTATCTCCGCGTTGGCACGCTCGACCTGCCCGTTACTCCGAGGATGAGCGACGGAAGCGAAGCAAAGTTTGATGCCAAGATCCTCGCAATAGTCCCCGAACAAGGCACTAGTGAACTGGGTGCCGTTGTCGGTGATGATCCGATTGGGGACGCCAAATCGACCAGTGATGCCGCGGATAAACTGGAGCGCCGTGCCTTTGGTCACCTTGACGACCGGGACTGCCTCCGGCCATTTGGTGAATTTGTCGATAGCGACATATAGGTACGCATAGCCCCCGATTGCTCGGGGGAATGGACCCAAAATGTCCAAACCCCAGACCGCGAAAGGCCATGACAGGGGAATGGTATGGAGAGCCTGAGCTGGCTGGTGAACCTGCTTTGCATGGAACTGGCATGCCCTGCAGCGCCGAACCAGCTCGGAAGCATCCTGGAGAGCTGTGGGCCAGTAGAAACCTTGCCGGAAGGCTTTCCCGACCAGCGTGCGGAACGATGAATGGCCACCGCACTCGCCCTCGTGGATCTCAGCGAGAAGATCGCCGCCTTCTGCCCGAGAGATGCATTTCAGGAGAACACCTCCTGCGCTACGTCGGTAGAGATCCCCGTCTACAATGGCATAGCGTTTGGACTGCCGAGCAACCCTTTCGGCAGTCGCCTCATCCTCGGGTAGGAACCTTTCTTTCAAGTACCCTCGGATGTCAGACATCCACGAGGCATCTTGAGAACATTCGGCGAGCACAGCGCACTCGCCGGACGGCGGCGGCCTGACGGGGCTTCCCACTGAGGGCACCGCCGGGGTCCCCTGAATTGAGTTCGAGGTTTCCCCTTCACCCTGTTCGGCAGGCAGGATGGAAGGCCGTGTGAGTCTTTCTTCAAAGACTCCGGCAGGGACGCGCGCACGTGATGAGGCCAGGCGAGATAGCTCGTCGGCCGAAGCGTTGTCGCGGCGAGGGATATGCCGCAATTCAAGGCCATCGAAGCGTTTCTCGAGCTTCCTGACCGCGACCACGTACGCCGTCATTTGAGGATCCGTGCACTGGTACTCCTTGGAGACCTGGTTGACGACCAGCTGGGAGTCCCCCTTGACCAGGAGGCGACGAATCCCGAGCCCCACCGCAGCCCGGAGGCCGGCGATGAGACCTTCATACTCCGCCATGTTGTTGGATGCGCGGAAATGCAACTGTACGACGTACCGGAGCTCTTCACCCGTTGGGGAGGTGAGAACCACTCCGGCCCCTGCGCCTTTCAGCGAGAGGGAGCCGTCGAAGTGCATGACCCAGTACCCGGGCATGTCGCGCCCGGGATAGGCAGAAAACTCTTCTGGGTCGACGCAGGGGATGGGGGTCCACTCTGCCAAGAAGTCGGAGAGCGCCTGGCTTTTAATTGCCTGGCGACTAACGAAGTGTAGATCGAACTCCGCCAGCTCTACTGCCCATTTGACAACGCGCCCGGTGCCCTCCCGATTTCGGAGAATGGGTCCCAGGGGATAAGTGGTAACCACTGAGACTTTGTGCGCCTGGAAGTAGTGGCGCAGCTTCCGGGAGGCGACGAGCACGGCATAGAGCAGCTTCTGAGCCTGAGGATACCTTGTCTTGGCTTCCCGGAGGACCTCGCTGACGAAGTACACCGGTCGCTGTGCCCGGCGGGCCCGGACGGTGGCCCCGCCCGGGGGGCTGCTACAGCCCCCAGGGGCGACGGCATGGTCGGGGTTGGCCGGGCATTCGAGCTCGATTCCTTGGCTAGGAAGAGCAGCGTGCTCGGGCTCGACCCCTAGCTCCGGGGGAGCCACGAGGACAGGTGAGTGGTCGGGGGCCTCTGGGAGCTGGGACCCAGCATCCGGCCCTGAACACTCGTCTCGCTCCACCACCAATACTACGCTCACAACCTGAGGAGTGGCCGAAACGTAAAGTAGCAGGGGCTCACCTTGAGAAGGAGCCACCAAAACGGGCGGCGAGGTGAGGTATTTCTTTAAGTCGCGGAAGGCCTGCTCGGCCTCCGGCGTCCAGTCGAAATGACCGGATCTCTTCAGAAGCTTGAAGAGGGGGAGCCCCCGTTCCCCGAGCTTGGAGATGAAGCGCCCGAGGGCGGCCATGCAGCCGGCGAGGCGCTGGACCTCCTTGAGTCGAGCCGGGGGTCGCATCTGCTCGATGGCCCGGATCTTCTCCGGATTGACCTCGATTCCTCGGCCAGAGACCAAGAAACCAAGGAGCTTGCCCGCCGGGACCCCGAAGACACATTTCTCCGGGTTGAGCTTGAGGCGGGTAGAGCGGAGACTGTCGAAAGTCTCGGCAAGGTCCTCGAGCAGGGTGGCGCGGTCTCGGGTTTTGACCACGAGATCGTCGATGTAGGCCTCGACGTTGCGGCCGACCTGCGAGTTAAGTGTGATTCGAATGGCGCGCTGGAAGGATGATCCAGCGTTGCGCAGGCCGAAGGGCATTGACATGTAGCAATAAGTCCCCACCGGGGTAGTAAAAGCAGTTTTTTCCTCGTCCCCTATGGCCATGCGAATCTGGTGATACCCAGAATTCGCGTCTAGGAAGCACAAAAGATCACATCCCGCAGTTGAATCTATGATTTGATCAATGCGAGGTAAAGGGAAAGGATCTTTTGGACAAGCCTTGTTAAGGTCGGTGTAGTCCACGCACATGCGGAGCTTGCCGTTGGCCTTCGGGACGACGACTGGATTTGCTAACCAGTCGGGGTGGAGGACTTCTCGGATAAATCCGGCGTCGAGGAGCTTGCGGACTTGCTCGCGGATGAACTCCTGGCGCTCTGGCGCCTGCCGCCGGACCTTCTGCTTCACCGGGCGAGCGTCCGGACGCACGGCCAAGTGATGCTCGATCACCTCCCTAGGGATCCCGGGCATATCGGACGGTTGCCAGGCAAACACGTCCGCGTTAGCCCGGAGGAAGGCGACGAGCGCGCTTTCCTATTTGCTGCCCAGGTCGCTGCCGATACGGACAACCTGGGCAGCGTCTTCGCCCACCTTGACCTCCTTCGTTGGAACGGAAGTGTCGGCGGCGAGTCGGGGTCTGGATGTAGAGGGTCCCGGGCCCCCTGAAGAGCCACCAGCCTCGGCTTGCGCTGAGACTAAGGCCATATAGGTTTGTTCGGCGCAGGAGACAGCGCCACCGGAGTCAGCGGTTACGGAGATAGAGCCTGCGGGGCCGGGCATCTTAACCGTAAGGTATGCATAATGCACGGCCATCATGAACTTGGCAAGCGCCGGACGCCCGAGGATGGCGTTGTAGGGGAGAGGGAGCTCTGCGACATCGAAGAGGACGCTCTCCGTACGAAAGTTGTCCCGGCTTCCGAACGTGACAGGCAACTCAACCTGCCCGAGGGGCAGGGAGTGCCCGGGCGTTACTCCACAGAAGGGGAGCGACGGCTTCAGGCGTCGGGAAGGCACTTGCAGCTTCTCAAAGGCCTCTTTGGAGAGGAGGTTGAGACCGGCGCCGCCGTCGACCAGCACTCTGCCGATTTTAACATTGCAGACAGTGGGAGACACGACCAGAGGCAGTCGCCCCACAGCTGCAGTACTGACGGGGTGGTCGGCCATGCTGAACGTGATCGGAGCATCCGACCACCTCAGGGGTCTTGCGGCCTCCTCGCTCGGGGTTGCCGAGCACACTTCGCGCCGCATGACTTTGATGCCACGGCGCGAGCAGGGTGTGTAGGCGCCTCCGTTGATGAAGGCAACCGTATGCTCGGGCTCCTGGAAGCCGAGCTCGGTATTGTCGGGGATGACCTCGGTATTGCCTCCCCCGCGGGATTCGTCGCGCTCCCTCTGGCGCTGCTCTACGAGTCCCTTGACCGTACGGCACTCCGTGAGATCGTGCCATCTGGTCTGGTGTATGGGACACCATTTACCTGGCTCAGGCCCCGCGGGAGCGGGGACCCTCGCTGGAATAGGGGGCCGACCAGGGGCCGGGGCTCTTGCTGGAGCTGATGCCCTAACCGGCGCTGGGGCCCTCGCGGGCGCCGAGGCCCTAGGAGGAGCCCGAGCAGGAGTCCTGACGGGGCGCCGATCGGCTTCGGGCCGACGCTCTTGTCGGCGATCGGGCTCTTGCTGCCTTCCACGAGCGGGGGCTTGAGCTGGCTCAACAGGAGCAGCCTCGCGCTTCCTCCTCTTTTTCTTTTCCCGCCTATCAGAGCGGGAAGAACTTGGTCGATCGGAAGTGGGGCGAGGAGCATGCCATGCCCTGGCCTCCGCCGCTTTGGCGCACTTATCGGCCAGTGCGAAAAGTTCCGCAGGGGTCTCGATCTCGTGCGTGCCTAGCTTCTCGAGCATCCGCTCATCGCGTACGCCCTGCCGAAAGGCAACAATAACAGCATGGGGGGCCACTCGCGGAATAGTGTTGCGAACCTGGCTGAAACGCTGTATGAATCGACGCAGCGTCTCCCCTTCCTGCTGTTGGACGGCGTGGAGGTCGCACTCCAGCCCGGGACGCGCGAACGTACCCTGAAAGTTGGCCACAAATTGGTGGCACAAGTCGTCCCAGGAGCTGATAGATCCTGGGGGTAAGTTCATAAGCCAGGAGCGGGCGGAACCCCTCAAGGCAACATGAAAGTAATTTACCATCACCTTTTCGCTGCCTCCGGCCGCTTGGACGGCCGTCGTGTAGATCTGGAGGAACTCGACGGGGTCGATGGACCCGTCGTACTTCTCTGGCAGCTCGGGGCGGAACTTGGAAGGCCACCTCACCCGGCGGAGCTCGGCAGTGAAGGCGCGGCAACCGGTGCCGTACCTCGCAGCACGAGCGGGGGTTCTTGGTGGAGAGGAACGGCGAGCCGGGGATCCTCGCTGGTCGTGGGCCGGGAGAGAGGAAGCCTGGTCCTCTGCCCCAACCCCCTGCCGGGTCTCCCGCTGACGCTCGAGAGTGACCCGGGCATCTTCGTGGCCCCTGCGCTCGTCGAGGCGCAAGCGGAGGTCCCGGGCCTCCGACACGTCCTGGGGGATGACGCTCCGCCTGGAGACCCCACGGCCCGTGCGGGTGTTGCCCGCTGAGGAGCCGACTCTGGCGGCACCGCGCTGAAAAGTGGCGCGAGGACTCTCGACCTGCACCTGGCGGCGAGCGGTGCCGACCAACGCGGCGATGTCTTGCATCCACCGGCCTTCCGGAGTGTTTGGCGTGGCCTGAATGGGAGGGTGCCTGAGGAGGGCTTGCGCTGCAAGCAAGGCGCTCCCTGGGCTGGCCTCACTAAAAGCGAGCCTGCGCCGGGGCGGCGCCCGACGTGATCCAGAGGCGGGCCTAGCGGCCGGGGCCCTGACCATCTGCTGGGGGTCAGAGAGCACGCCGGCAGCGGCGGCGCTGATGGGCCCAGCGCCCTGATCCCCTTGGGCGGGAAAAACCTCTTGGCCGTGGGGCGGCGTTCCGTTACTGGAAGTGGAGCCGGAACACTGGAGACGATGCCCACCGGCCATCTTTTCCTGTGGAGAAAAAAGGGAAACAAACAATCTAGGGATATTCCCCCCTACCTGGCGCGCCAGCTGTCGGAGGGTGAACTCCTGTCGCAGGGATCCCGAGAGACCCCTTTTTAGAGATTCGGCCGGGGGGATGATCCTAGAAAAGTTTGCACGGGAAATGAGCGGAAAAGGAAATAAATGCGATGGCTTGCGGGGACACCGGGTTTTTGGACAGGTTCGGGCCGCGCGGAGGCGTAACACCCTACTCCTGTGTGAGTGTTATCTCTGGTTCTCGAAGGAGAACTCTTTTACAAAAGAGTCGAAGGCTCTTATGTTCTAGCTAGCTGGTCTCTTGATCGTCTTGCGATCGGGGCTGTTCTTTCCTTGTTCTCTTTTTCTGTCTTCGTCTATCCGTCGTTCGTCTCTCTCTAGCGTCCTCCTTCCTTTCCTTTTATAGATGCGCCGACCTCGACATATCCTGAATGGGAAAGAGGGGATGCCAATGCCCAGGTGCCACGGAGAAAGGCCTAATCATCTCATTTTGGCGAAGTGACAGGGGCGGTGGAGGAAGGCGGCGCGCATTCGACCACTAGCCGCTGTGGAAGCATCGGGGTGCCATAAAAGAAAGGCCCACCGGACAGCCTCAGAGGTGCCCGGTGCGCCCACTCTGTCTTGTTCTCCTGCCAGGGCAGGGTGGCAGGCCGAGTGCTTCGATTCTGGTAACGTTATCCCGAGGTGCGCAAGTGGAAACGGGACGGGACCCGTGCATTTAATGAACCCACGCCCCCCAGCCTGGGCATGGCCGGGTCTGACACTGGGGCGTGGGCAGCCGAGAATGTCAGGATGTCAGAATGCCAGGCCACGCGCGCCTATTAAATGCGGCATCGGGCCCTTGACTGGATGACACTCTGGCGACGGGGCCCTTTGAGTCTTTGAACGATCTTGCGCGAACCTTCTGGGGACCGAGTCCCCGGGGGCTGCCACGTGCAGCCCCGAGCACTATCTCCCGAGCATCTTGGGGGGACCTTCGGGGCACCGGGTCCTCGGGGGCTGCCACGTGCAGCCCCGAGCACTCTCTCCCGAGGACTTCAGTGAGACCTTCGGGGCACCGAGTCCTCGCGGGCTGCCACGTGCAGCCCCGAGCACCCTCTCCCGAGCACTTTAGAGGGACCTTCGGGGCACCGAGTCCTCGGGGGCTGCCACGCGCAGCCCCGAGCACCCTCTCCCGAGTACTTGAGTGAGACCTTCGGGGCACCGAGTCCTCGCGGGCTGCCACGTGCAGCCCCGAGCACCCTCTCCCGAGTCTCTGCTTTTACCTTGCAGGGTGGTGATATGTGGTGGGCGGCCGGTTTGGCCTCGGGACTTAGGGACCCCTGGTTCTAAATACACCGACAAATTAGCTATTGTAACATACATGATTGTGTAAATATGTTGCGACTAGATTAATTCATAACTGACCCATCATACCTCAAAAATTAGTGAAACCACTTTTATTAGTTTATTTATACTATGATTTACGTAGAAAAAATAATAGTAGACATGAAAAAGTTAATTACAATACTGTTTCTTAACATATTCACTTTATGTTTGTGAACTTTGTAAAAATCATAGAGAAATTAATAAAACTCTAAATAAAGTGAAATTAATTTTAAAGATCATTTTAAGATACGTTTTACACAAGAAAAATATGTGTTTGCATGTTAAATTTTTCCTTAACATGAGTTAATAATTGAGCCGCAAGTTTTAATTTTTTTATTTTTTCAAACTTCCTCCCTATAGAATATAATGCTAATGATATTATTTTTTGAATTTTTTTATCAGAAGATCTTAGAATTGTGTCTAGTTTTTTTAATATTTTTTTAAAATTTTTTAAATTTAAATTTGATTATTATTCGGTTTCTGAAACCGAATCGGATCAGAAGATCGGTTATGTGATTTTTTTTTTTAACCTGGTGCCCGGCCGATTGCCACCCGATCGCTAGCTCGCTCGTCCGCCTCCGCCTCTCACTTTTGTCTCGCGTGCCCAAACCCCAACCAAACCCTCGCGCCGCGGCGATGGATCTACGCCGGCCGTCGCGCTCCTCGTCGAGCGGCGTGGAGCCCAAGATCCGCCAGGTCGGCTTCTTCACCCCGGACGCCTCGGCCCCCTCCGAGCCCCCTGCCGCCGCCGCCGGCCCCTACGCCGCTGCTTCTGCTGCGGCTCCGCCGCCGGCGGGCGCGACCGCGGTGTCGCCGCCGGCGTCCGACCTCTCCCCGGGCCGGCTCTCCCCCGTCATGATCCCTCCCCCGCGCCACGCCGATCACCTCGCCCCGGGCTCACCCTCCCCTGCGGCGGCCGACTTCGTCCTCGCCACCTCGGCGCCGGTGACTTCGTCCACCCGCTTCGACGCCGCGTCTGGGATTGGTGACGACGACGCGTGGTCCCGCGCGCCTTCTGCCGCGGAGCTAGGTAATTTTCTGCCTTCGTTTATCCGGTTATGAACTGATGCGATTGCCATTACCATGGAGTGAGACAGCGGTCCTGGTATCAAACGTACTTTGGGGAAAAATTGGATAACTTGGCAAAAAGGAGGAACAGTTTCTGATATCATGATTTCTTCTTTTTTTCTGAAAAATTAGAGGAGCTTGTCATTTACCTTATCAACAGGAACTTGCATGACCAAGTCACCAGTGCTTGAAGCTAATCAAGCACGTAACGTAACTTAAAAAAGTTCAGTGAAATTGCGTGCTCTCCGTTTATTGTTTTCAACTCTACAATGTGTACAATGTTTGATGAACTGCCATTAATGTTCACATAAATACTCTGTTTAGCTTTCAGATATAGTCTTATTACAGACGTCAATACTTGACATACTTTTGAAAAAATATTTCAAGGAGGAATATCAACAGGAAGATGCATGACCATTTTTTGTTCTTCTCATCTTTCTAGTCTTGCATATCCTCTGAATCAGGAGGAACTTAGAAGACCACTTTCTTCTTCTCTTCATCTTTCTGTTGTTACGTAGCCTCTGCTGTTGGAAGGAAATTAGAAAACCACTTTGTTTGCTAAGAATAAACTTTCTTGGCAACAGGGAAAAATAGCTGGATATAATACGTTGATAGGAACAAGTCCATCCATCCTTAACTCCACACTGTTTATTTTACACCATCCAAATATCAGTACCACTGTACCTATTGAAGCTGTTTTTAATTTGACGTTGCTGGCTGCACTGTCACCTGTCACTCTTTCACTCTGAATCTCCAGGATATGTCAAAATGGATTAAAAAAACATCCCACACTTCTCCCTCCCCCCCCCCCCCCCTTCTCTCTCTCTCTCTCAAGCGTGGAGGCGTAGCAGTGTTGAGCTGGTGGTTGACAGCAAGCCTGACCCAAGCAGGTCTTGGGTATGCAAAGAAGAGAGACAGAGTGGAGGGAGCAAGTGAAGAAGAAAGATGTGCTTTTTTATTTGCTGACCTAGCCATTGAAGCCGAGTGTGGGATGTAACTGTAAGATGCCACATCATTGGAAAACTGTTGTGGTTTAGGATAAAGTGTTATTTGCACCTGTTTGATATGAAAATCAGGCAGTTTTATAATAGAGGGGGTGAAATTTTGACCTTGGTGATAGGTTTATTTTTCTAATGTTTATTTTGGCGTAATATCTATTAAATTTGCTGAGAAAATTGCTTTGTTCCTTTTATTTATATTTGCACATAAAATTTGTTTCAGGAGAAAACAAGCATAGTTTGGCTGAAATACAGAATGAAGGCACTCCAGCTTCCATTCCACAAAAGCAGAAGACTTCGAAAGCAGAGAGGCGTGCAATTCAGGAGGCTCAACGTGCTGCTAAAGCTGCTGCGAAGGAGGCAGGTAAGTATCTTGTTAATAGCTTTTGTGTAGTGCTGCTTGAATCACACAAAGCTTCTCAACCCTTTCGACTGTTTCTTTTTGGGTTTCCTGGCCTGGGGTTTGGCAATGAAGGATGTGCTTATGTATAAGTTCAACTTTGTTATGATTATCTTGCACGTTTATATTGCAGCCATAGCTTCTATGTTCCAAGCATGACTGCTGCGTTACTTTGCACTTGCAGGTTCTGTGGCTGGTCCTGCAATGTCCAAGCAAGCAAAGTCAGCAAAAACTGCTCAGAAGAAAGACTTGCCCCAGGCTGCAAGTACAGTTGCTTCCGAGAAGAAGGTTACTGAACGTCTTCCAGAAAGAGAAAGAAAGAAGGATGTTCCTCACCCCCGGATGCAATTTGACGATGTACATAAGGTGGAGAAAGCAAAAAAGCGTGCGGTTGTCAACCAATCAGAAGCTCGAAACAGAGTTGAACTGTTTAGGCATTTGCCTCAGTACGTGCATGGCACTCAGCTTCCTGATCTCGAGTCAAAATTCTTTCAACTTGAACCAATGCATCCTTCTGTGTACAAGGTAATTGTTATGCATTTAGTCTACCAAATATGTATCCGCACACGTAGTCCTGATCTCAAGTAGGATTAATTGATGATCTGTTATTCGCCCACCTAAAATCTTCATGCATTTGGAGTAGGACTAAGGTGTTAGAAGCTAAGAAGATGCAACATTTTGTTCACAATGGACACAATTTTTTTTGAGATATGTAAAATAACATTTGACAATCCCGGTGACCTTCAGTAATGACCACCACTCTAGCCAGATTGATTTTGTCCTTGCAAGAAGAGAGGATAGATATGCTTGCTTAGATTGCAAGGTGATACTTGGAGAGTGTGTTGTACCTCAACATAAGCTTGTGGTGATGGACTTTCGCTTTCGCATACATGTTCGACGGGACAAGAGTGCCAAAATCGCAAGAACGAAGTGGTATAAGCTCAAAGGAGAGGCGGCACAAAATTTTAGGGAGAGACAGGGATCGACCAAACCTGACATGTGAGGAGTTTGTAAAGAGAGACTTGAAGAAATGGAATATCCCCAAAGAAACATCCATAGATAGAAGCGTATAGAAGTTAGCAATTCACATACTAGAACCATAACTTATGCATCAGTCTCTTTATACCGTTATTACTTTTATTTCGTTACTATTACTAGTACCTTTATTATCATTATTGTTTTTACATAATCTTTTTAGTTGGATCTTGTGGGTTTCATCTCTAGCCTACCCCAACTTGCTTGGGACAAAGGCGTCTGCTGCTGTTGTTGTATATGTAAAATAACATTTGGTTATTGTTGATCCCCCTCTTCACCAGTTTCATTCTTTTTGTTGCATTACATGTTAGTTTTGAAATATGCGAACACTAATTTTGGAACTCTACATACGTGAGGATATGAATTGTAGATCATGCATGAAATAATCTTCTGCTATCTTATTACTTCAAAGGATGAATTACCATGCTTTTCATGTCCCTAGGAATTTGGAGCTATTTGGCCACTGACCGAAACTAGGCAACACTCAATTTGTGTTTTGTTGACCGAGCTGAAATGCAAATTTTCTACATTTTGGTGTATCTACACCTAAGTTGGGTTTGTGTACTTATACACTCCATTTTTTTCTCTCAAAAAGTTCATAATTGTACATCATGTTAAACTCAAAATATATGTGCACCTGACAATAACTATGCATAAATATGGTCATATGTGGCACTGTACAAAAAAGACAAGATAGGCCTTCTTTGCATAATAGATAGGTTTTATCTGTTGTTTTTTGTATGGTGCACATATGAACATTTTTTCACAAGTTTTTCCGGCAGGTGCACATATTTTAACCTGATCTACATGTATCATATTTTTTAGAATTTTTGAAGCGCACAATTGCCCAAACCTAACTTTGGTGTAGATACACTCAAGTGTAGAAGTACATGTCCCGACCGAACAGCCCATCTGCTTTATGCTTATTTTCAAATTCTAGCAAATTTGTTTCATGAGATCACTGAAGCACTTCACCGTTACCACTACCAACTGCAACTTTGTCTAAGCCATTGTGTTGCAAATGTTTAACGGTGTATAGTGATGCCTGTTTATTGTTTACTGGGTTTTAAGCTGGTCATAAGATACCATCTAGGCCAGGCAAACTAGGCTGTAGCCTTGCAAACCCAATTCAGTTTTTATTATTGATTGCTTGGATGTTTTTCTGAGAAGTAAAGAAAGTAGCTAATAAGAATTAGATGAATTGATTATTGTCAATTTTGGTTGAGTCTGAATGACTCATCTAGGCTTCACTACATTTCAGGTTGGGCTCCAATATCTGTCCGGTGAAGTATCTGGTGGCAATGGTCGTTGCATTGCAATGCTTCTTGCATTCAGAGAGGCGATAAAAGATTACACTACACCTCCAAACAAAACTCTCAGCAGAGATCTTACTGCAAAAATAAGTAGTTATGTGTCATTTCTTATCGAGTGCAGGCCTCTTTCAATTAGCATGGGCAATACTATTAGGTTTTTGAAGAACAGGATTGCCAAGCTACCACATACATTGTTGGAGTCTGAAGCCAAAGCCAGTCTTCAGTCTGATATCGATCGTTTTATAAATGAGAAGATAGTTCTTGCAGATAAGGCTATTGTCAGTCATGCCATCTCAAAAGTCAGAGACAATGATGTCTTGTTGACATATGGATCATCATCAGTTGTTGAAATGATTTTGGATTATGCTCATGAACTTGGGAGGAAGTTCCGTGTTATAATTGTAGATTCTCGTCCAAAGCTTGAGGGACAGGGATTACTGCACAGATTAGTGGCGAAGGGCATCAACTGTACATATACACATATAAATGCCATCTCATACATCATGCATGAAGTTACAAGAGTCTTCTTGGGTGCCTCCTCAATATTATCAAATGGAACAGTTTATTCTCGAGTTGGGACAGCATCTGTGGCTATGGTTGCACATGCTTTTGGAATCCCTGTTCTCGTATGTTGCGAGGCATACAAATTTCATGAGAGGGTGCAGCTTGATTCTATATGCGCTAATGAGCTCGGTATGCATATTTTATTGTTTATGCATTGCAAGTATATGTTTGAGATCATGCATAAGAACTATGTAACCTGAGTTTTCTTACTCAGGTGATCCAGATGTCATTTTGAAAGTTCCTGGGAAGGCAGATTTGGGCCATCTAAAGAACTGGGCAGACAATGCAAATCTCCAACTGCTAAATCTTGCGTATGTTTCTAAATTCCATATATTCACCATTTCTTACTTCTGGTAATACTCAAATAAATTTGTGCATCTGATAGGTACGATGCCACCCCTTCTGATTATGTGTCGATGGTCATAACGGATTATGGAATGGTAAGATATTTTCTTATGCTTTTCGTGATAATGTCTTCCAATGTATTTTTAGGATATGCATGTTGAAAACATCTTTTCATTTTTTTCCATATATATCAGTGTTACCTGGACACTCATGTTCAATTTTTTTTGCGGAATCGGAGACCCCGAATCTGAGTTGGATTCCGACACCTGTGTCGGATTCCGAGTTGTATTTCGTGTGTCTAAATTTTCTTTGCCGAATTGGACACCTGAATCCAAGTCGAATTCCGACACCCGTGTCCGTGTCTAGGTAACACTGGTGTTGGAACGATGTACAGCTACAGTGCCAAAGAGGTTCATTCCAGGCAAAGAGAGTGTGGAGGTGGGAGGATTCTCCCCTACCCATATAGGTGTGGGGGAGAGGTGAAATTTCCTCTCCAACCCTTGGTGGAGGTGGTGTGTTAAGCTTGTGGCTCTACTCGCTCATCCGCTTCGACATAGTGGTTCCCCTGCTTTTGCAAAAAATACAGTACGTGGAAGGATATATAGCTGGTTCGAGACCTGTGCGCGTTAATGCTCCCGAAGGCCCCTGCGCGAAGGGTTAGCTCTTGAGCGAAGCCCTAGGCTGCTGATTCCGAAGCCCAGGCGCCAAGGGTTAGCCCTTGTGCAAAGGCCCAAGCCACCGCGTGGAGCCGCTCACCCCGCGAAGGCTCACGAGCGGTGACGAGGCCTTCCAGTTCGAAGACCCATGCTCTTGGGCGAAGGCTGTGTGTCCGAAGGCCTATGCGCGGAGGCAAAGCCCAGCGAAGGCCCAAGCGCCAGGTGAAGGCTATGTGTCCGAAGGCCCATGTGCGATTGCCAGAAGCCTGGCAAAGGCTTACGCGCGGAGACGAGGCCCGAGGAAGGTCCACGCGAGGGCAATACTCTTTGTTCGAAGGCCTACAAGCGCGGTGCCCGGCAAAGGCTCACTTGCTCTCTGGAACCGGAACCCCACGGATGGTGCCAACTGTTCGAACGATGTCCAGCTACAGTACCAAAGAGGTTCATTCCAGGTAAAGAGAGAGAGTGGAGGTGGGAGGAATCTCCCATACCCATGACCCCTTGGGTCCTTTATATAGGTGTGGGGGAGAGGTGAAATTTCCTCTCCAACTCTTGGTGGGCTACAAATATTACAAGGTAGCCATTGAACCTTAATATGGGTTGTCTTTCTAGTGGGTCTCTTTGTAGGCCTGGGCCTTTTCCCCAACAACTGGTATATATGCATCTAGACATCTAGTTACTGAATTCCAGGTGTTAACAACAGAAGCCATGGGTTTTATAAGTGAATCAATTCAACCGTGTAAACAGTTTGATCTGCTTCAATTGGTTCTTGGTAGGGAGACACAGTTCTGTATAGATAGGTCGCATTTAGATTAACCATTAATTTAGGCTGTCCAACGTCTTTGTACATAGTGACAGTGTTGTCTGTCATGCAATTCTGGCACTTGTACAGATTTCATGGAAGCAGCTGGAAACTAAAGTAGAAAAAGGGTCCTCTGAACTTTCATACCAACTAGTATTTGAGGTTTGGACAAGGTTAACTGATTGTGTTTTCTAGCATCGAACTGATCTGCTGGGAAGATTAGGAAATGCAACTGCAAAGTCCAAATATTTACACACTTCTCATGTTCCTTATACGCTTGTTCTTCCTGCAATTTGGGAATCTTTTGCCTCACGCACATTATTTTGTTGTCTGCTTGTTTAAATAGCACATATATGGGCTTCTTTAGTTTTATAGTCAACTTTGTTTCCTTAAAAATCGAATCTTTCATGTCACACTGATTTGACCTTACAATCTGTTATATGCTTCTATTACCCTGACCTAATTTATTGTCTTCTGCGGTTATACATTTATGCCTTTTTTATGCCAATTTTGTTCAGGGGTTTACAAATATTTAATATGGCATGTCTGTTATCCGGTCAATTGAATTGATGAGGTTGATTTGCTGTTGCAGCTTCCGCCCACCAGTGTACCAGTCATTGTGAGAGAGTACCGCAAGGAGAAGCTGTGGATATAGGCACACTGCCGTATGATAGCATTTTTGGTGACTATTGCTGCCTAACTGCGACGTGTTGATGTTTTGCACTATCAGCCTCAGAGGTTGTTTAATTGGTCTTAATTGTTTTGTTTACTAGAAATGGTTCAGCCAGTTTTGCGATCACTTGTATGACTTGTTAACTCCATGAAGAACTTTTTAAAGATTCAACTTAAATCGAACTGAATTCTAATGACTGCGATCTAACTCCTCCAAACTGTGCACAAGTGTTCATGGCTTAGCTCCTGATGAAGAGCTCGGGTTGAGCTCATACCAAGTTGTCGTTGCTAAAACACCTCACCCAATTCATCACCACCAGTTCATTGCTACCCTCAATTCATCACCACCAGTTCATTCCTGCCAGCTCACCCTAGCCCCGTAAGGTTTCACATTGTTGACCTAGGGAAGCTAAAACAAAGCATACGACTTGCCTTGAATGTACTGGAATTTTCTGCCAGTAATGACATGTTCAGACCATAGCATTCAGCATAATATAGCCTAGCTACAGGGCAAAATGAACAAACAGAAAGCTTTTTTTTTGGCAGCAACGATATAACTCGACAAGGCGAAGACAGTCATCCTATTGGCATATGTGCTCGACAGCAGCCACGATCTGGGCAGGCTGCACAACGGTCGCATCCTCCAGGGTTGCAGCGTATGGCGTCGGCACATCCTGTGAGGACAAGCACATGATGGGGGCATCAAGGTAGTCCCAGAAGTTGTCAATGATGGCCGATCTCAGGCTGGCGCCAATCCCACCAGTGCGCATGCACTCCTCCACAATCAGCACACGGTGGGTCTTCTTGATGGAGTTGCCAATCGTGTGCAGATCAAATGGCTTCAACGACCTGATGTCAATGACCTCAGGATCGTACCCTATGTTCACTAACGTCTTTGCAGCCTGCATCACATGGTACCTCATACGCGAATATGTGAGGATAGTCACATGCTCGCCAGGCCGCACCATCTCAGCCTCCTCCAAGCATAGCACATATTCCTCGTCAGGAATTTTCTCCTTCAAGTTGTACAGAAGGACGTGCTCAAACAGCACCACAGGGTTCTCACTCCTGATGGCAGCTTTCATTAGACCTTTAGCATTGTAAGGAGTAGAGCAGGCAACCATTTGCAGGCCAGGGATTGACTGGAAATATGACTCCAGCCGCTGTGAGTGCTCTGCTCCAAGCTGACGACCAACACCACCAGGGCCTCGGATCACAATTGGGATTTTAAACTGTCCGCCAGAAGTGTAATGAAGCATGCCACAATTGTTTGAGATCTGGTTGTAAGCAAGGAGAAGGAAGCCCATGTTCATGCCTTCAACAACAGGCCTCAGCCCTTTCATTGCTGCTCCAACTCCCATGCCAGTAAATGAGTTCTCAGCAATAGGGGTATCAAGGACTCGAAGGTCTCCAAACATCTCAGCCAAACCTTTTGTCACCTTGTAAGAACCACCATAATGACCAACATCCTCACCAAACACACATACTGTTGGATCCACTTTCATCTCTTCTATCAAGGCCTCGCGAAGAGCCTCAAACAGCAAAACCTCATGACTGAAAGAAAAGGTAGATAAATTAAGAATTTGCAGTCGAGCACAAAAGAACTCATATTTATCAAAGATCAAATGCAGTCAACAATAAGTTGAACTGTCAGACTTACATACTTTCAGTTCAATGAATAGATGTAATTGAAAGACAAAAACTTGATTTGCAGGGGATATCATCATTATGAACGGGGTAGCCAAATATTATTCTGGTTTAGAACATACTGCTAACTCTGCATGCTGATGTGTGCTGAATGTGTATTGTACTTTGATATATCTCAGAACAGGTTAAATAATTTCATGCAATGAGCAAACTGTAGGCTACGAGTTAAGAACTAAATCACAAAAATCCTTCCATGGACTCCAGTCTCCCACTGCTTACAAGTTTCACTATGGCTGGCACCTATAAATTTGGGCCTGAGATGGTAAATCTTTCTCCTAACTTGGGGAACTCAGTAGTCAACAATATACAAATGTTTGTACGGACTTCTGACACAAAATTTAGTGTGTATAGCTTTAACTCTTAACGATTGGGCTGGTTCTAACCTCGACCTAAGGCAAGACCTAAAGTTATCAACTGAGATAGTGAGATTATAACTTGGCTGAGCAGGGGTTAATCCCTTCTCTAAAAAAAGATATAACTTGGCTTGTACCATTTTCCATCCCCCTTGCCATTAGCACAACCAAGCAAAGCAAAAATTTAACCATACATCCACAAAAGCTATAGAACCAACTGAGCAGGGACCGGCAGTCCTATCAGCATCCACTAGCAACTAAATGCACCATCTGTTACAATGAAGGATGCACACTGGAGTAACTCACTTCTAGTAATGATACACGCAAAGCCACTTCTAGATGGTTAACTCGTATCTGAGACAACTACCAACTCATTGACAATGGCTCTATGGCGATCCCACATAAATAAGGGGTTGCCACGTTTGATACCAAAAGTTAACCATCTAGAACTTGTATCCCTCTCCCAAGGCCTCATGTCACTCAAACAGATGGATTGTTGATGCAGCCAATGAAGAACGCATGGTAGCCACCAAATGAGGATTGTCCACATGCAAATCACCATGGGCTGTATGTCTCACACAGAGGTGACATGACTCCAGAGTATGACAGATTCTGGGGAACTTTGAACTAATTTAACAGCCATATATCATGTATTGCAGAATGAAAGCAACTAATTGCCACGTAAATGCTAAATGACTAGATCTACTGGATCCTGGAGAAATTAGTATATTATATGGTTAAATGGGTAGATTACGATCTGTTCTGACTATTGCAAGAATCTTGTACCGTTTGCATAGGAAAGGCATAAAGGAAAGTACTAATAACTTAAGATCTCCACAGAACATTCTGATGATTTTCTACGGTGCCTAGCTCTGGCGACTTCGATACCCCACTGATTGCCCAGGTGGGCCTATCAACATGTGTGGTTATTTGTACTGGTTAATTTCAAGAAGAGATTACGTGGACTGGGAGCAGAGGAAACAAGTAATAGAAAATCTACAAGAAGGAATAGTTGGTTATAGATGATTGACCAAAAATATAAAAACAAGTGCAACATCACTCCATTTGTCCTGCGTATATTAGACGCAGCTTCTTTTGTCAGGGGGGACGTTCACATATAAAACAACTACGTCGTGGTAACCACACCTAACGCACAAAACTACACAGCTCGGCGACTACGAATCAAGTCCAAACTGGTGCATGGCAATTGCCTATCAGTCAATCACCACAGGTGAGAAGGCGTACTACAACCTACAAAATTCCATATCACCTCACGTAAACTGAGTGCTGGTTTTGTGTGGATCGTGAAGCATCAATGAACTTAGGATACAGTTACACATCAGTATATCAAGGTAAATTTGCTACATTCAGTTTTTACCCGTCGGACTTGGAGGCTGCCGCGCTCGAGGGCGCATCCGCCTTCGCCTGCACAACAAAACACACGCAACAAAACAGAGTAGTTCAGTACACCAGCAGAGGCCAGCGCGCGCCACAGGCAAGGTAAGAAACTGAGTTCAGCGCAGGGGCACGCAACCGCAACCGCCGCACGTGCCACAAGCCTGCCGCGTCCTGCCCGCGCCGCCACCGCCGTCGCCACGCGCGCGCTCCTCGAAGCTGCAGCAGAGAGCACACAGAGCGTAAGCACAAACTCATCGGGAGATCCAACGCGGATCCTGCGCGCGGGAGTGCGCACCCGTGGTGGATCTGGGGCCGGAGCAGGGGGCGGCGGCCGGTGCCGCGGCGTGCAGCGAGGATGCGGCTGCCATTGGGAGGGTCGGTGCTTGGGATCTCGGAGCGGAGAAACGGTGTTGGTGGCGGTGGGGTTTGGGTTCCTATAAGGAGAAGGGGAGGTGGGGTTTGGTTGGGGCGTTGGGGCGTAGGCGTTGGTGGTGGATGAACGGAGGCGGCGGCGGCGGAGAGAACGAGGTGTGTGTGGGGCGGAAGGGACGAGGACAGGGAAGAGGCGGGGGGAGAGACCGGTGATCCGTAGGATTCAATTTAAACGGTCGAATACTCCATAATAGTTCAATCAGAAATTAGGCTCCATTCGGAAATCGGAACATTGTAAGTCCCTCAGATTCTATGGCCAACACCACATACTGAACTTCTCTAAATTTATATAAAACTACTACTCACGGAGGCTTTTAGACTCGAGACCCAACGCCATCTGCAACGGAGCTTAGGGCTCTTGGGAACGCAGCAGTGAAAAAAACGTAAGAATAGAAAAAAATATAGGAATAGAATATGATAGCAGGTGAAAATAGAGAATTAAATGTTAGAATATATGAGCTTAGCTTGTTATATGTGTATAATTCAAAATAAATTTTAAAGGTCTACTCATGTTAGGGAAGTGTGGTTTTTTAGTTCCACGTTGCTAGTGGATGTGAATGAATGCTAATTTAAAAGAGTTTCTCTCCTTCAATTATTTATCATGTGTGAAAAAGCATGCACACGCTCGCTCACAGAGGGTCCGTTAAAATCGGGTTTGTTGCTTACATAGCTCTAGCTTTATTATTTCGTTTCATTCTTTTTGTTATGTGAACAAAAGGATAAATATATGAAAATCGTGTCGGTTAAGACTCTGATCGTGGCGGCGTAACCGACTCCGGTTGTGATGTGTTTTAACCACGCGACTCTCCCTCTATATATATCTGACAGCCGCCGTACAAAAGATAGACGCGAGTTGCAAACACGCAATTAGGGTATTACTAATTTCTCTCTTTTGCACCATCGCAAGTAGTTTACTCCATCCTGCTACACCGACATGCACCGACGAACGGGAGAGCAGGTCTTCGAAACCGTCGCCCTTGGTATCCTGCATCGAGAGAAGGTAAATAAGATTTTTGGAAAGCGCTCATCGCGACTGCTCATGATCTGCTTCCTCTACATCATCGTGATCTACTTCGACTACTTCGTCTTTATTATCGCCTATTGGATTGACATCACGGTGACCTCTGCATCGACTACTTCATCTTTGTTATCATCTACTGCATCGTGCATCGACATCACAAAGGCGTCTGCATCTCACACTGCCATCTGGTACGTACGCAAATCCTACTCGAACATCTAGTCGAGTACTGCTGATCGAGTACCTAGTAAAATATCTTATCGAGGACATACTCTAGTCGAGGTTTGTTGGGACTTATCGAATCCTACTCGAGGCTAGTCAAATTTAATCAGAGCTAGTCGGAACATAATTGATATTGATTTTTTTCATCTGTTCTTGTTTATGCTATATTAGGAATTAAATTAATTTTGAAAGTGATATTATTCCTAATATTTTAAAAACTTTATTGTAGACACTTTGATTTAACGATGGCTGGTTTTATCGATACACTGAGACTGGATAAGTTTACCGGTGTGCACTTTAAGAGATGACAGATCAAAGCCACTATGTAGCTTACGGCTATGAACTGCTACTAAGTTGCATTTGGCAGGTCTGAAAGAACTCTTTCCTCTGATGAGAAGAAAAAGTTTGAGAAAACCAACACTCTTTATAGGATATGTTCTTAGCGCTCTTACTGGTTATCATTATGATATATACATGCACATAAAAAACGCAAATGAGTCGTGAGACGGTGAGAGAGTGCTCGGATACAACAACGTAAGCATTTGCTCTGGTCCGAAGAGAGAATGATAATGAGAGAAAATCGAAATACATGCGGATGTATTGCCTTTTTTTTACGGTTATAATATAACACATAAAAAATAAACCCTTACAACATGACTATATATTTTATCATTTTAAAGTGGCAAAAATGCAAAGGAGATAACATACGTCGGTGTATTTACCAAAATAGACAACAGACCGGCGTATTTGCAAATCTAGCACCTGTATTCAGCACTCAAAATTCGAAAAGTTAATTTTGGAACCTGAAACACCGAAAAAAGACTGGTCCGACCGTATTCGGCATCTCAGGTGCCGAAAATGATAAATAGTATCGTATTCGGTACCTCAAGTGCCGAAAATGATGAATAGTACCGTATTCGGCACCTCAGGTGCTGGATACGACCTGTGTCGTGCGCTGCGCGAGAAGCTAATCTTAATTCATGATTTTTTAGTAAAAAAATAGTCTAAAAATTCTAAACGTTTTCATGAGAAAATTAGAGATCACTAGCAACCCATTTTAATTGGTTTGATCCAAAAATCCTAACCCAATATTTAATTAAAATTCTCCAAATAAGCCAACTTTTATAAATTCTAGTAATATTTAATGCCTCAAATAAATTCTCAAAAATCTAGAAAATTCACTAATATTCTTCTCATGTGATGTACTAATTTATAAAAAAAATTCAACCCTATGTTATTCGGTGAAAAAGTGAATTTCTTTGTAATGCTCTATTTATATGCAATTTTATCATTTTATGTGATATTCTCTTCTTAATTCAATTTGAATAAAAATAATTTAACATGCACAAAACCTTGGTTCTCATATTAATATTAAGCTTTTGTAATGCCCCATTTATATGTATTTTTATCATTTCATATTAATATTAAACCTTGTTTGAAAGAATTCTACAAGGTAATTTTGTAGTGAATTAACGTTGGGATGATACAAATTCTAATTTATCGAACATTAATAGTTGTGAAAAACAATTATCATATAACCCGGCATATATATTACATACGCTGATAAACCTTACATTTGATATGAGTTTTTTCGTCGGTGTGTAAATAGACACTAACCATAAAGAGATGACGACAACAAATATTAGCATGTACGGTACGCCTAACGACTAACTTAATAGCGTGCCGCTGCTATACCTAACATACCTTAGAGAATGAAAATAGACCGGGTTACAAACGATGGTCTCTACTGAGTGCACCTGGGATATTTGCCCTTCCTCAGAGCATCGGGACCCGAAGCCTTAGCACTACGGACCCTCTCCCGCTTCCTTTCCCTCTCATCCTCGCGAGCTTCAGCCGCGGCGTGCTCCTCTGTTGCATTCTTTATGCGCTCCTCCTCCTGACACTTAAGTCTTAATTCCTCATGCTGTTGCTCGTACTCCCGGTGTTCGTACGCTTCCCTCCTCCACCGCATGCTTATTTGGACCCACTGCCTTTGGTCGTCATTTTGGCGACAAACAAATGTTCGTGCCAACAAGGATGATGATGAGTTGGGCTATGAACCTCGCATCAATGGCGTGGCTCACATTCCTAATAGCCTCTTCGTTGCATGTATGTGGATGTGTCTACTGATCACAAAATAGTTCTCGTATTTCGGCTTATGTGCTCGTACGAAGTAAGGACAAATTGAGTGTTTGAAACACCTGACCTCATACTTGTGGTCCCTTTTTGTCATTACAGCATAATTGCTAATAAAGTGAATGACCTCCCCCTGTTACAAAATTGTTGTCCGACCTGGATGTCCCTATTATGGTATCCCTAGTTAGATAAGATGTTATATTTAACGACGGCACAATCCAGCAAACCAGCACCACGAAAGTACTGAATCGCTGGTACCGGGTCATCATTGTCAGCATCTTCTTCATCCCCGCTACCACCGGCTTTATCATCCATGCATCCTGCATCTATATCAGAATAGCCCACTCTAGCTCCATCTCTACTGGAATTGCTCTCCCCGACATGCCCTCCATCCTCTTTATGCATCACCTGTTGGTCTGATCCTTTCACATTACTCACTGCATCACCATGCAACAGTCATGGCATTATGTTTACGTACACCCACATATCAAAGTTCTACTCCAATGTCTTGCATGAGTACAAAGCCCATATGTTGTTCCTTCTCATCTCGAACAACATATAGACAATGACCAAACTGTTTGAAATAACTTGTGGCCACACACCTTTTAGGACAATAGTATGACATTACTAATTTACACGTAAAAGGCTCATAATATGTGATTTCAAGTCATCTAGGTCATTATGTACCTCAACCGAACTCTCTATGTGCTGACAGTTTTTAATTGTTACGAGTCTCCCGTGCAAAACTGCGTGACATTCTCCATAATAAATATGGAAACTCATAATGTATCTAGTAAACAAAGGCACATCTAATAAAATTACTACTTATATGTTTGCAAGATACACATGCTAAATATGTAAGTAATTAACTATGCTAATTAAATCATCATTATTGAATTAAAATGAAATAATTAATATTCAATATTGAATTAAAATATTATTTAAATTAACATGAAAGTTACATTGAGCAAATATTTAATCTCATTATAAATTGACACTGCACTATTAACTTATTCATAGACTTTTTTTTTTACTGAGTGAGCTGAGTTGAGGTGCCCGAGTTTTTTTGACTAATCAATTTTGCGCTAATTACTATTATACAATCTACTAACCTAAGCAAATAATTACTATTACATAACAACATGCTAATTACTATTATACAAATTCACGCTAATTACTATTATACTACCTAAGCAAATAATCAGATTCATATAATCAAACTAAGCAAATAATTGAACAAATATAATTGCCAGGTTAAACACTCTAATTACTATTATTGCTGCAATTACTAATTAAAAACATAATTTAAGTACTTATTGTATCTCGCGCTGCTGCTCCTCCTCGCCTCGAGCTGATTCTCCTCTCCCCGCGCTGATGCTACTTCTCACCTCGCGCTGCTTCTCCTCTCCTCTCTATGCGCTGCGCTGCTGCTTCTGCTCTCCTCTCCTCCTTTGCGCTTTTGCTCTCCTCTCACACTGCAGCTCATGCATGCACATCAGCTCTTATTTTATAGCGAAGAGTGGAGACAAAAAGTAACAGCGACATGACACGATTTGACCGGGCGTTGAAAGCAGGGATAACAGCATATGCGCCGAAAGCATGCACATCAGCTCTTATTTTATAGCGAAGAGTGGAGACAAAAAGTAACAGCGACATGACACGATTTGACCGGGCGTTGAAAGCAGGGATAACAGCATATGCGCCGAAAGCAGATAGGTCGTATTCGGCACCTGAGGTGCTAAATATGGCACTATTGCATATAAATACAGGAAATATTCAGCACCTTATGTGTCGAATATGGCACTGTTGCTCATATTCGGCACCTGGGCCCATGTTTTCCAAAATTTAAGTATCAAATATGAGTGCTAGATTTATAAATCTGCCGATATATTTTCTCTTTTAGTAAATACGGTTACATATATTATCTATTTTTTTATTTTTATTTTTTAAAGTATATATTGTCTCATTTAGTTAATAAATGAGTCGCACGTTTTTCTTTTTTTCAAACTTCCTCTCCATAAAATATAATGCAAAGGATATTATTTTTGAAAAACAATTCATATAAGGTCTTAGAATTGTCTTTGATTTTTTTAGAATTTTTTTATGATTTTTTTTAATTTTTAGGGGTTTTTACAACAAAGTCAAATTTTTAAGGATTTTTTTTAATAAAATAACTTATAGAAAAATCAAAATTCATGTGACTTTTAAGGAGTTTTTTTTATTTATTCCAAAAGTAAACCCTTATAACACGACTATATATCTTATCATTTTAAAGTGGACACGGATTCTCTAACATATTAGATGACTATTGTATGTCGGTTGGTATATAAGTTCAGACCCTATGTATCGGTGACCGTGCAGAGTACCATACAAGACGTGAGAGGATCCGTACTGACTACTATTTCAGCAGGTGATTCCAAGGCGAATGGATCCTCCAGTGAGCTACATATATAAGGTTCATTTAATTCAATTTTGGGGCCAATGCGCCGGGCTAAGCGACGGCAAAAAGTTGTACTGACATGTCACTTCTGGTCTTTCTTACACTGTTAATGCTCTACGGTTTGCACTTTAGGTGATACTTCCGACAAAATGTATAGCTATGCACGTGCTGGGTAAAAAATATCATTAGTTGTTTCTCATCTTCTCAATCTTAGGTGGTAATGACATGTCAGTTTGATCCTCACACTATCGACGAAATTTTTAGCCATGCAAGCGTCGTACTGAGTCGCAAACATTGTCGCTCTGCTTCGCATCTCTTGGCTGCCATCAAATCTAATCCTCCGACTCCCCTCTGAACCCTTTGTCCTACACAAAACTATCTCATATTTGTGTTGTCAGGCTGCTGTTCTCTTTTCTACAACGACGAACTTGAAGATAGCTAACTCCAAGATAATTCTTACCATACAGGCAAATCCGTTATCATAAGTGATGGCAAAAATATTGATTTCTGGAAGGATAGTTGGTGTGAACAGTCTCCTCATAAGTGCATGTTTCCTTAGATGCGCCAAGTTTGCAATTAGCAAACACCAGTGTCCCTTTTTGGCCAGAAGGGCATGTGCTATGCTTATTCTCTCTTTTTTTAAATACCGGGCGGGATTCCACAAAGAAGAACTCAAACAGTTGTTATTTGTTGGTGCGGAGGTCCTCCAACCCTCATCACCATCCCTGGCCGTAGCAAATTAGCCATTGCTTGTAGCACAGCCGCTTCTGAGTCGAGGTGGATTATTCCGTAGCTGCGAATAGGACTCATTTGAAAGAATCATTCAGAAGTGTTTTGCCCTAACCAATCCTGTGTGCCACTTAGAGTACTTTGTTTTGTTTTATGGTGTCTAAACCTTCGCTAAGTTCACTACGTGAAAAATACGAAGTTCACTACGTAAAAAATAAACAAAGTAGATATAAAAAGTGACAGGTCGTAATATGATGCGTCACTTATGATAATAGTGACGAGTTGTAGTTATGATAGTTATAGGTGATGGGTCACGGTTATGATTCACCACTGACGAGTCATTCTAACTAGTTATTAGTAATATGTCAATTTATAACTTATTATTAATGACAAATCCATCAGTGACGGGTCGTTTTAGACCAACCATTAGTGACGTGTGACATGTCACTAATGACAGTATTCTTCTTTTTTTTCTCGTGTTGTACCAATGACTTCATTGGTGACGGGTTAGTAGCGTCACCAATGACTTATGACATCAATATTTTTTATTATTTTTTTATTTTTCTCTTATTTTTTCTCACCTTAGCAACACCAGAATAGAAACTATTGTATATTTCTGTTGTGCTTTGATGCAAGGGATGACAGTTATGGACATAAACATGTGTTCCAAAAATAGTGCAGAAACTTTAGAGGGCGAGAACTCAATCTTCCAAGCCGAATTTAGCCTAAAAAAATTTCCAAAACCGACATAGTCGTAAGCAATGGATGTAACTTTTTCTGTAAATGTTCGTAAAGTAAAAAAAAAATCGAATGATCCACTCATTAGTAATGGGTCGTCCTATGCCAGTCATGTTCGTAAAGTCATCAGTGACAGTCGTTCTAAACCAGTCATTAGAGACGAGTCAAGTTGTGACCCGTCACTAATGATAAGGTTATCAGTGACGGGGCGTCCTAGGCCAGTCATTAGTGACGAGTCATAACTTGACCCATCATAAATAATCCACTCGTTAGTGACGGGTCGTCCTATGCCAATCATTATTGATGGATCAACTTAATCATTATTGATGGATCAACTTGTAATCCATCACTAATGACTAACTTCAGTCACTAATGATAGTTCGCAAATATTTTTATTTTTATTTTATTTTTCTCTTACTTTTTCTCACCTCAGCAGCACTAGAAAAGGAATCATTGTACATTTCTACTCAAGTTTGATATAAGGTGTGACAGCTATGGACACAAACGCACATTCCAAAAACGATGCAGAAACTTTCGAGGGTGACAACTTAATCTTTCAAGCTGGTTTTTGCCTCAAAAAATTATCCGAACCCGACAAAGTAGGGTAGAAATAGATGTAACTTTTTTGGATATCTGTAGAGTCAAAAAAAACATCAAAATCGGAATCCATATGCAAAAGTTATGCTCGTTTTACCGAATGCACTCCGGATCACCTATCAAATTATAACCCTCGACGAAATTTTCCAAAATTAGTCATTAGTGACAGGTCATGGTTATGATGCGTCACTGATAACTTTCGGTAAAGAAGGTTAGAAGGATGAAATATCCAGTTTCTATCATAACTACATGATAGCAGATGTGGTAAGTTGGCTACACACACGAGGAGGAGGTCACGGGTTCGATTCCCATAGAATGCTAACTTGAAAACAATGTGAAAAAAGCGTGGTTTGTGAGGCATATGTGATGGGCTTGCGTTGGGATGGCTCAGGTGAAAAAAATATTTTTTTAACTTTTTTTTTGTCAAAAAATACAAAAATATTCATCGGTCATTAGTAACGGATCAAGATTACAACACATCACTAATGTTCAGTCAATAGTAACGGGTTACGGTTATGACCCGTCACTAATAACCTTATTAGTGACGGACCATCACCCTTTACTAATGACCTATCATTAATGACACGATAAGAGTAACGAGTACAGAACCTATCACTAATACCAATTATCATCCGTCACTAATAATTTTTTTTCACGTAGTGTGTTACACCATATGAAATGTTTTCTACTATATCCTAACCATCTAGTGGTTTAGAACATAACTTTAAATGTTCACTGTGAACTGCAGTACTATAAACTTTTAAAGAGTACGTTATTGTATCTAATCTAAGCTCCAGAATATAGGCATGAAATCAAATTCTCTCCATTTTAATTTGGGAAATTTGTCTATAGGGCACTAAAAGAGTGTTGTTTGGTCTTCAACACATCACACTTGTCGATTTTACCTGCCAGACACTAAAAAATATGACTTAGTCTATAGGACACCACAGTGAATAAAATATTCATTTTCAGCTAATGAGGAGAGAGAATAGTTTGAAAATGACACAAATACCCTTGTTCGTTGATGTCATAGCAGGGGCGAAGCCGGAGGGGAGGCTCTCGGCGGCGGCTCAGAATCGAGCGGCGCAGTGGAGAGAGGGTCGGGCGGCGGTCCTGCCCTGCCCGACGTGTCCATCACAAGTCGCCGCAGGTCCTCGCTGCGCCATTATTGTTGTTCTCAGCCCCGACGGAAAATGCCGCTGCGACAATTGGTTATTCTTGCATCCGGTGAAGTTATTTCCCCTCTCTTTCCGGCATCTCCACTACCTCACCCACCTTTTGCCCCACTTGATTGCAGCAGGACAATAGGCATCTTGTCCGGTGCCAATGCGCATGCAACGTCGCCGGCCCTCTCCGTCGTCTCATCGATTCGCGGTGTCTCTGGCCAATTTCCCCTTGCATACAACCGTTTGGGTCCACCGCCGCCCAACCTCCTTGACGCCGCTGCATCAGATTCGCCGCCTTCCCGAGCTCCACAGTGACCCACTGATGTTGACGTCGTTGCCCTCTTCTCGTGTGCCTGCCCCAGCGAGCTTGCGCCATGAAGACCTTACAACCAGCGCGCACGAAGCGAGGGTGGGGAAAGCTGGCCAGGGCGGAGGGATCTCCGGCGGTGGCTTGATGCACGAGCGACGGGCGGAAGGACGTGCGGGCGCGGTCGGGACAATGTGCGTGCAGGCGGCAGAGGGTGTGGGCTAGCGGCGCGGCGCGTGCAGCACACTCGGCGGCAGCGCGCATGCGAGCGGCAGCGTAGGTGAAGCAGCGGCGCGGTGGCAGCTGCGCGCGGAAATGGCGCGTGCGAGCGGTAGCTTGCACCGTGGCGGGTTTAGCTTAGCGCCGGGTGGGTTGGCGCGCATGAGCAGCATGGCCAGGCAGGATGGCGCGGGCGACAATGACTTTTCACTCACCTTATGAATATTTTATTCGTTGCGGTGTCTTGTAGACCAAGCCACGTTTTCGTAGTGTCTGACAGGAAAAATCGATGAGTTTGGTATGTTGGAGACCAAACAACACTCTTTTAGTGCCCTGCAGACAAATTTCCCTTTTAATTTAGGTGCCACAATAATGCATGTCCTCAGTATATTAAAGAATATTTAGTTATAAAAGTTCTCTTTGTTGCAAACTCCTCTGAAAGCGTGAGTATATGTTATGACATCTCATAAAGATTATTAAAAAGAAGCATCCAAAAAGCACCATATCGTCTACAAACTTCCCAACCATTTCATGTGAAGTCCATGGAATATATTTTTCTTACTTCTCAAAATCTTTCCTTACCATGAAATTCCAAGTGTCCCATCCCCAAAAAATTATTTTAACAAAAAAAAAATCTAGAATACTATTAAGACAAAAGCAATGCATACTTATCAGACTATACTCTAAATTGCAAGAGTATAAATAGAATTATCTAAAGTTTGATACTTTTAGTAGATGCTTTTAGAGAAAAGATATTTATGTGAAAGAAAGTTGAGATATTGCTAACATGCAGGGACTAAAGTATGCTACATATACAGGGGTGAGTGACACTTATGTAGGCAAAGAATAGGCTATTACAATGCACGTAGAGGTTTAAGATACTAGTTGTTTCTAGACATAAGCACTAATAAGAACATCCTAGTACTTCTATTTCACTATTGTGTTCCTAGAATTTTCTACTCATTCTTTGCAAAACAAATTATATTCACAAGTTATTTCACAAGAATGTACACATGCAAAAACCAGTATACCAGTATGCCAAGTGCCACCTACAAGCATCTTCTATCAGTAAAATGCACAATTAGTTCCAAGAATGACCTGGCTCGCGTGTTATTCCAACTCAATCTGAGACAAATGTCCTAATGAACAAAACTACCCTAGTCCTATCTAAGGAAGTCCAAACTTGAGTTACGAAATCAAATCTAACTTAAGCTTAGTCGACTTGTAGATTCCTATGAAAACAAGAACCAGCTGAAATGTTGGTACTACGTAGTATATGTGTAATGGATCTTGAATCATCCTTTTGTTTTAAACCGCTTTTAACACAGTTACAATTGGCAGTAGCTGAGATGGCACGGTGGGTTGGTACGGTATTACCCGCCGGACTTGCAGCTCACCGTGACCTGTAAATCCGCCATCCCCGGCACGCCAGAAACACATGTGCCACAAGCCCGTGCCTCAGCAACGCGCACGCTGCTCAAATCAGGAAGGTGTGTTTGATTGAGTGAATCAGAGATGTCATTTTAGTATTAAAGGTGTTTGTTTGAATGGATAGATGAATAGAGTGGTCAGCAACATGAAATATATCCTAAGGATGCTGAAAGGGAGATCGAGCAAAACGGTCGGACCGAGCTATCTAGGTTTAAGCTCGTTGTATGTACTGTGTTCAGGTTTCTCATTTAACTCTCGATTTTATTTTAAGTATCAAAGTAGTCTAAAAATTCTAAATATTTTTAGAATCAAATTAAAGCTTATTAGCAACCTACTTTAATTAGTTTGATAAAAAAACTGAACCAATAATTAATTAGAATTCTTAAAAAAAACCTTACTTTTATAATTTTTAGTAATTTTTAATGTCTCAAATAAATTCCTAAAAATTAGAAAAAAAAACACCAATATTCTTCTCATGTGATGCACTAATTTATAAAAATATTTTTAACCCTATATTATTTGGTGAAAAAATGAATTTCTTTGTAATGCTCTATTTATATGCATTTTTACTATTTTATGCAATATTCTTTTTAAATTTAATTTGAATTCAAATAAATTCAAACATACATAAATTCATCCAAATGCTGCATAATCAAGGGGTAATTTACCAAAATATCATCATAACCAACTCAGTTCATCCAATCCATCAAACTATACAGAAAACCGACTCATCGTATCCACTCTAATACCATCAACCAAATAGAAAATCGACTTATTCCATTCATTTTAACTAAAAAAATGAATAATCACATCTTAAAAAATAAAGATAATCCTATCCTATCTAACCTTATCTTCTAACCAAACTCACTGAAAAGGCTAGCCTCGCTTGCACTAACCGTAACTGTAGCGATTCCGGGGCCTGTAGATTCCAAGCGCCGGGGACGAGTGGCAACGAGGTGATCGAGGTTGGGGCTACGAACTTAGGTTTGGACCAGAGAGCGGAGAAGAGGAGGTGTTGTTGGGTGTTGTGTTACGAGTAGATGGTGTGTTCGGTGGAATGTAGGTGGTAGTGTCGGCGACGAGGAGGAGCGAAGGGACAATGAGGAAACGGAGAGGAGATCGAAGATTATTGTAGAGATCCGTCACCTATTATCTATTAGCTGTGATAGTTAAATACCTGATCCCAATCTGAAGCGACATAAGTGATGGGTTGTGTATCTGTTTACTTTGTTCATTTTTCACGTAGTGATTGTAGAGAAAGGCAGCGGGAGTAGGGTTTATGCTTCCTATTTTTGGGAAAATCAATACATGACTTTAAAGATGGCTCGAATTTACTTTTTTTTTACAGAGAGGCTTAAATTTATTTTGAGCGCGCTTGACGGTAGACACATCAACACAAATGAACTTTGAAGAATAAACATAAGAATACATATGTCGCTTTTTGGTTTGTATGGATGGTCTCTAAGCCCAAGAGCAAATATATTGACACACGTCAATCATCTTATAGATCATTTTGTGTAACGTTACTTAGGATTTTAGTGATGTGAAGAGAGAGTGGAGTGAGAGAGAATGTCGTTGTTTCATGAAATAATAGTCTCTTAGGCTAAAATTTAAAACTGTGAGAATACACCTGCCATACTCTATAAGTTATCATTGCCATACAATTTATAATATTAATTTGTTGCATACATAAGTTAAGAAATTATAAAATTATTAAAATATTCATTAAATCGGCTCAAGATTATATCTAAATGTATGAGGTGAGCTGTAAGACTGCACCGAGGGCTGAGGGTGTCAACATGGAACCCACCCACCCACTGGCTCGCCAGCTGATGCATTTCGCTGCCTCAGCCTGCCGCACTGAGGAGGGTGAGCTCTGAGCTCTCGTGCACTCGCTCGTGGGCGCCCCCGCGTGACGCGCCTTTCGAAACCTCAGCGCCTGCCAAGGCGAGACGTGGAGATAGAGCCAGCCCTGCCTACCCATACCCGATTGCCACCCACCATCACTGTACTGTACCCCTGCGGCGCAGTTGCAAGCAATGTTCACCGTGCGCCCGACTAATAATCCAAGCCTATCCTGCCCGTCGATGCTTTTCATATAAATCACATCTTTGACTAGACTAGACGAAAGAGAACGAGTGTGCGTGAGTGGAAAGTGGAGCTTGTACAGTGCCCGATGTCCTTGCATGCGGTACTGGAGCGCCACAGTCTGCTCGGTCGGATCTCTGCATGCGCCAGGGCCCAGGTCTCGCTGCAACAACTGCACGTACGGGTCAGGACGAGGGTAAAATCCGAAAATACATAACATACGACGCAGTCTTTACTCAAAATAGATAATATCGTATTTATAAACATAGCATTTATATTTAGTATCTCGTTTATAAAAAATTCGATTTTACTATACAAGTCATAAAAAAAGTAGACCCAATAATTTTTGGCACCGAGATGCTAAATACGGCACTGTACACTATATTTGTCACCTCATATGTTAAAATAAACTGTATTTGACGTCTGAAGTACCGAATAAGATATATAATACCGTATAAATACCGAGTACTAGCCACTGCGGTGGGATGTACGAGACGAAGGATGCACGGCTGCGTGCGCGAAGAAAGCTAGAAGGCTGTTGTACGTTTACATTTATATATTTTTATTTAATTCTTATTTTATTTGAGAGTATAAAAATAGTTTAAAAATTCTAAATGTTTTTACGAGCAAATTAGAATTCACTAGCAACCCGTTTTAATTAGTTTGATCATAAAAATCTGAGCAAATATTTAATTAAAATGCTCTAAATAAACCTATTTTATATATTCTAGCAATTTTTAATGCCTCAAATAATTTCTTAAAATCTAAAAAAAATCACTAATATTCTTCTCATATGATGTAATAATTTATAAAAATATTTTCAAGCCTAGGTTATTTGGTGAAAAAGTAAGTACTTTGTAATGCTCTATTTATATGTATTTTATCATTTCATATGATATTCTCTTTTTAATTTAATTTGAATAAAAATAAATTCAAACATGTACATAACCTATAATAAAGGGGTAAGTTCACCAACAAATTATCATAACCAACTCAACATTATCATTGTATACACAAAGCAAGTGTATAATATATAATAGAATGCTTAATAGATGCATGACAAGAAGCTCAGTTATTGTGTTGTTTAATCAATTAGTTGTGTTTTCTTTGTCGTTGCTTGCTGATTGTAATACAGTTCTTGAACCTCTCAGATTAACATTAATTCTCTTTTTGCTGTTCTATTTGCTTCATTTCTTTATTGATTCTTTTTTCTTGCTTTGAGAGATGGCATCATCATTTGCATGCTCCTTATTTGATTATTTAAATTTTAGATATATCATTTGCCATATTTAATTGATAAATATTAAACTTATCATATTACTATCTTTTTTGAAAACATAAATGTAAATATATATTTGCAATTTATAGATTCTATATTTCGAAGTGTTTTACTTTTCCATCTTAGTAGCAGTTATCAATCTATCATGCATATATGATTCAATCTGAGCATAATATTTAACAATTTGCCTACAAAATAGCAGTAATTTATAGTGATCAAGGAGACAAATGTACATTATATTTACAAATTTTAGGCTAGCATAGTTCCTAACTCTTAAAAAAAATATATATATAAGGCTAGAAAAGTGTATAAGGGTGCGTTTAGTCGGTGGGATTGTATAAGCTGAGTTGATTAGGATGATTTGTTATTAACTTACCCCTTGATTATACGTTTTATGCATGTTTGAATTTATTTTTATTCAAATTGAATTAAAAAGAGAATATCACATAAAATGATAAAAATGCAATAAATAGAGCATTACAAAGGAACTTATTTTTTCACCAAATAACTTAGGATTAAAAATATTTTTATAAATTAGTACATCATATGAGAAGAATATTAGTGAATTTTTCTATATTTTTGAGAATTTTTTGAGTACTAAAAATTGCTAGAATTTATAAAAATATGTTTATTTAGAGAATTTTAATTAAATATTAGCTCGGATTTTTTAAATTAAACCAATTAAAACATGCTGCTAGTGAACTCTAATTTTCTTATAAATTTTTTTAAAATTTTTAAACTATTTTTATACTTTCAAATAAAATAAAAAATTAAATAAAAATATATAAACACACACTTACAAGAGCTACTAGCTTTCTTCGCGCATGTAACCATGCGTCCTCGGTCCCATACATCCTGCCACCACTGCCAATGAGTATTTAACATCTAACATGTCGAATATAATACTATACACTGTATTTAGCACAGAATATAGTCCGTTTTCGATATTTGGTGTGCTGAATACGGTATATAGTGACGTATTCGGTTATACACCGTATTTGATATCTCAAATGCTAAAAATTACCAGGCTCATCTTTTTTCGGTGCCTCGCGTACCGAAATTAGGTTTTCGGTAAACGAGATGTCAAATACACATACTAAATTTACAAATACGCAAATATATTATCTATTTTGATCAATATAGTACTATATGTTATCTATTTTTTAATTTTTGCCGTCAGCACGACGACCAGTACCGCAACTGTTTGTATCGACGACCAGTACCGCAACTGTTTGTATCTTACCAGGATACGTAGCATAAAAGCCAGCCCGACGTTGCCGTCTCGCACGAACATGCATCGACGGCATTGCCGGACGCGATTTGTGACACCCGCACACTCGGGTGCGTGACAAGTACTCGCACGATTAAGAGACCGGTCTGTACCATATCTCACGTTCTACACGTTACACTAGCGCCTGTTTGATACGCACTAGTTTGAGATTTCGTACATAATTCAGAGACAAACAATATATTAGGCGCCGGAAAAACTCCACACTTTGCTTAAAATATGTGGGACAAAATATGGCTACGACCAAAACAGGCTCAATTTGGACGTTTTCCTAAGCCAACCCTAAACTTGCTTGCATCTAACCTGTTTTCCTGGCAAAAATTCAAAAATAGTCGATTGACGTCTCCGTATTTATTAAAATAGACAACATATCAGTGTATTTGCAAATCTATCATCTGTATTCAGCATCTCAAATATCAAAAAATCGATTCTGGTACGTGAGGTACTGAAAACTCCTGTATTCGACACCTAAGGTCGAATACGGCATTGTTCACCATATTCGACACCTTAGCTGCCGAATACAGGCCGGCCCTGCTCATGTCATATCGTGTCACTACTTTTGGTGCGCTCGTTCATGTTATTTCGCTTTTGTCGATTTTCTAACCCACAAGCTATTGTCCCCGTGTTAATTAGCTAGCCCATGCGTTGTCGTGTTTTGCTATAAAATGAGAGCGGGCTGGTAAGGAGCTACAGGGCAACCAGAGAGGAGACGAGCAGCGCGAGCAATGGAGGAGAGGAGAGGAAAATTAGCAATACAGCGTGTGGAGAGGAGAAGCAGCGCGAGGAGAGGAGTAGCAGTAGCATGAGGTGAGGAGAATCATCTCAAGATGAGGAGTAGTAGCGTGAGTTACAGTAAATACTTAAATTATAATACTTGCAGTAATAATAATAATTAGAGTACGTAAATTGTTTAATCCGTCCAATTATATTTGTATAATTATTTGCTTAGTTTCATTATATAAATTTGATTATTTGCTTAGTTAGTGTAATAGTAATTAGCGTGAATTTATATAATAGTAATTATTTGCTTAGTAAGAGTAAGTGATTGTATAATAGTAATTAGTATGAATTTAATTAGTCAGTGTAGTTAGATTATTTAATTAGTTTAATAATATGATAGCATATTGGTGAAACTTTGTGCTAGTGGTGGCCAGTGCATACATACTCTCTATATGTGTAAGTAGTGTGTCAGTGTAATGAGAGGAAAGAGAGAAAAAGAAAGGAAAAATAAAGAGTGAAAGATATAAAAAAAATTATAGAAAGATTCAAAGAACTTAAGTTGGACAGAAAGATTTGATAAAAATCACAATATATAAAAAAAATTATCAAATTGATTTTTTAATTAATAGTGGTGTACGCCTATTTAATTAGTATTTTAATTCAATCTATTAAAATAGTGGTAGTATAAAAACTTCTACCCTTAGTTAAAGAAAAAAAGCAACCATGAAGTCAAATAGAACATGTTTTTAGTGTCTTCTACTCACTATAGACTAGTCCCTTTCTCTCTTCAGCTCACTCAGTATAAAGAAAGTTATGAATAGGTTAATAGTGTATTGTCAAATGTGAGCACTGAAATTTTGCTAGAACTATAGACATAATAGTATTGACCGTAAAAAGGAGATAATCACCTGGGTTAAAGGCGACATGCTGGTGCTTCTGATTTTTGAAAGAGTAAATGTGGTGTAAAGGAGTCTAACAAAACTAGCTTTCAAAATAGTTTTGAAGTTAATTTATAATGAGATTGAATATTTGATCAATATAACTTTCATGTTAGTTTAATTAATATTTAATTAAATATTAATTATTAATTATTTCATTTGAATTCAATATTGATGATCTAATTAGTATTGTTAATTACTTAAATATTTAGTAGTGTTAACTTGGCCATGAAAGTGCAAACTTTACAAATAATCTGATCATGACATGAGAACATGCCCTAATGAAAGTAAACTATCAGGTCACTATGGAACTATAGTGTATTAGAGTTATTGTATTGTAGTTTGTTGTTTGAAGTTATTCGCAGTCATAATTTATATTCTAAATTGTTATTCACTTATTATTTGTACTATTTACTTTGTAATATATCATTTGGTATTGGCATCACATACGATGTTTTTTTATTGAACCATGAAGTTTGTTATTCACCTATTTATTGGACCATGAAGCTTATAATATATTCTAATTTGTTATTCATATACTTATTGAACCATGAAGCTTGTAATATATTCTAATTTTTTATTTACCTACTTATTGAACTATGTAGCTTAAAATCATTGTCATGGCTTATGGTGATCTTCCCGAGCTTCTTTAGCAGCGGTACAACGAGAAGCATAGGGGACGAATGATTTTCATAGGGCAGTAGGTACCATGATTATATGTGCCTTTTAATTGTCACGATAATTTGCTACTAACTCAGTACATGTATTAGATACCTTTTGCAATTGGTTCTGTTACGAGTCCGGAGTGTCCACACGATTAAAGAGTTAGACCATCGATTTTATGAGACACTCGCATGGGCAGGGCTACTACATTTTGCTCTCATGATAGCTAGAGCTCCCATGGTGGACGGTGGTAGGACACCTCTCCTGCCAATTGAGGAGCCACTGCTCACAGGTCTCGTCAACTGGTGGCATCCTGAGACGCACACGTTCCACTTTTCTTTAGGTGAGATGGCCATAACATTGAGTGATGTGACCATACTAACCGGGCTGTCAATCAAGGGAGGCCTATTAGTAGTTTCACGACCAGCAAAGGAGCAGTGAAAAGGTTATGTTGAGGACGGGTAATTATTTGTTGTGTAATGCATTTCAAATATTGTAGTGATATTCAAGTTTCATTGACTCTTTGCATCTTGTAGGTTTGGTGTGTAATATGACAAGAAGGATGTTATCCTCTCCATGTCCTGAATTCATGGGCTGTCACAGTTCGGTCTATACCCACCGGATACGAACGAGGCTACAGTTTTATAGTACTATGAGGTGTACTTGTACATCCTGTTGAGAGACATCATATTCTGCAACACGGCATGTGATTATGTCGTCCCCCATATTGTATGGTTAGCGAGTCAGCTCGCGTCACATCTTTATGAGCAGACATCTTACAGTTGGGAATCTATTATGCCGGCTCCCACGTATAGAGGATTGTGTAATGCAACCCAGCGATCAAAAAAGAAGGGATCAGTTATAGGCTGCCTATAACTCTTATAGCTATGAAGCTAGGAGTACCTCCCGGTTTACCGGCCTTGAGTGCTCAAGAGCTAATATCCAGTCCCCATCTCCAATGGCATTGCAGATGATATGAGGTCTACGATAGGGTATATGTGGATATATGCCAGGTTGAGATGGAGTCAGCAGCAAGACTATGGTAGCTAATCCTAGGTGATCAGTGATTTAGACGTCCTTAGCGTCGATCTCGTGGAGTGGGATCCATGGTGTATGGCACGAGTGGTCGAAATTACGGCCGGAGGGCTAATCGCATCATATTGTTGGCGTGACTTGGACTTATGGATGACCAAATTCTTCTTGTTGTAAATGAACAACATAGAAGCATATTCTCCTAAACGTGTACAGAGGCAATTCGGGTACCAATAGGTGGTGTCAGTACCTCCCCCACGAGACGCCGGTCGGGCGCACAAGTAAGTATATTATTGTAGGTAGTATTAGTACCTTTAGTGATCCATGTTAATAGATTATAATTGTTTCTGACACATACAAGAGGAGTGCATAGGGGGTGGAGACATGCGGACTGGGCATCCGTGAATACCGAGCACCTACAAAGGTGGACAGAGTCAGCCATGATGGATGTCATCGTTCCTGTTGGACAATACGACGACACCACGTACTGGGAGTACCTTTTGTGGTACCGTTCGGGCACGCATGCCACCTTACTTAGCGAACTTGTAGAGTCGGGCCTCAGACTCTTCCTTTAGGATCGTGCTCGCCTTCTTCATGTTGTGGTAATTGATGCGGTACTTATAACAATTTTTATTCGTTAAACCCTTGTACTAATAACAAGGCCCTCATCTTATACAGACTGAAGAGGCGTACGAGATGCATACGCAGGCAGAGCAAGCTTGTGGGGAAGCAAACGGGCCATCAACACAGAGGGATTGGAACCCTCTCCGCGGCTACATAAGGATGAGAGGATCCCGCTTCCTGTCTACTATACGTGGTCTAAGTAGTTGTGCCCGTGTTAGAGGGAGTATGACCTACCAACCATGGACCCGTCCTATGGCTCCCACAGCACGCACTCATCTAGTGCCCTTGATGAACCCATTTAGGCACAGTCGCGAGAGGCACCTTTTGCTTTGGACCATCGCGAGGAGTGCACACAGACTCATGCGCTCGAGCAGTATACATTGGGTTCACAGGCCCCACAATGGCCACAACCTTCTCAGTCTACGCTGACACCTTTGCCTACAACATCGACTCATCACGAGGATGTCATCGATTGCACGTAGCAGACGCCTAACTGGAGCGGCACGCATGATTTTGACTGGGCTGCTACAATGTAGGCTGCCACAATGTAGGCCGCCAGCTTCACCAAGCTCCTCAGCGCACATTATCCCCAATATCCTGATGCACCTGGGGGTTCACAGTGGTACTAGCAAGGCAAGCCTTCAGAACACGTTTTAGGGGCGTCCACACTGCCGCATGAGGATCCTTCTTCATGGTACATGCATGGCAGAGTTAGTGGGCAGGGGTCAGCGCATGCCACTGGTATGAGAGCCACACATCCACCAGACGCATACACTCCCGGGGATTGCGTGCGGCGTCATCGTCGTTGAGTCGCTAGTGCAGTTTTTCGGTGCACTTGTACTTGTTAATGACACATGTATTATTTACTTTATTGTCGTAGTCATTCCTATTATGTATTATTCATTGTATTGTTAATTTAATTATTTTTAATTTATGTAATGTTTATTAAATAAGTATAGCACATAATTTATGTAATATTTGTCAAATAATTATGATATTTAAAACTTGTTTATTTTTTCTTAAATAATTAGAGATTCGTGCTTTGGTACAGAGCCATAACGTTGCAGTGAAGGATCATTAAATCTATGACAAGACCTTTGAGTACAAACTTTCTATGGACTCCTACAACGATCCATATAACACTTAATGCTTCGTTGCAGTTTGTGCATGAAGGGAAGGATGATCCCTTCAAGGAGAGCAACCTAATCCAAGTCGTGACCAAACTGCATGCAATACCCTTTTATTCTGCGTTAACTGCTCCGCTCCAACATATAACCACCGAGAACCTTAGTACCCTCTTGCACGAGCAGCATCAAACGTATCTCAAGGTGTGCGAACTGGCTGACCATCCTTCTGTTTTAGGTTTCTCTATGAGGCAAAGAACGATAATGATGTTGCTAGACCAATATGCATCCCACATTTAGGTTCGTAATTTTCTATGTGTCCATCCTACTTATCTTTTTTCCATTGATTTGAATGCTCCTCTTTTGCGTTAGACGTTCCCGGAAGACACACAATTGATCAACAAAGACATTATAAAGTTCTTGGCGATGTATATGCTCTTCGGTGGGGGTGTCATGCCTGATTCACGTAGAAGACGACGATGGTTAGTAAACCTAAGAGGTACAGGGGCACCCTCTACTACTCATCCAGAAAATGACGAGGGCGATGAGGATAATTATTTCATACCCCTAATGCCTTGACGTTCAGCAGCAATACAGGTGAAGGTTCAATGATCCCTGCAAGAGGACATTCACGCAACATATCAAGATAGCATACAACCGATAAGGAAATATGACTTGCTACTACTGTGATAGCTCAAGATGACGATGACGACGATGATTTCATGCCACAACAATCCCTCCCTTCGAGGCCTCCATCTCTGGAGGAAATTGATAACCCTGAAAATGATGGTGGATTTGTTGTTACCCATCCTTACAACTTCCCATTAACACATCGGAGACGACAACCATCTTACCCTAATAGCATTAGCTGGCGTAGCTGGCATTCTTCCGCTAATTTGCGTCGCCACTTTTCTCTGTCATCTTGAGATGATCTAAGTATTCAACATGTATGCACTATAGACTATGCAAATAGCAGGTATAACTATTTATTTTGTTTACGAACTAGTTATGAACTATTTGTCTAATTAATGTGATGGTAAGTTTATAATATAATACCCAAGCGCAATTCTTTCCAACATATGAAAGCTATTTGTGAACTCAAACTTAAGACATGCCAATGTATCACCAGTACCTCGGGGACTAACATTAATTTCAACTCTAAAATCAACAATGTAATTATATGAACCGTTCAACCTCGGGCTGTGCTTGCATTAGGTTGAATGCTTAAAGCTAGCTTTAACTTTGGATTAAGATCAAATGGATAGATGTTACTTCTACACCCACTCAAAATCAACAGTTTTCATAGGGAATGCTTTGATAGGATTCTATACCTCTATACAGAGGCAACAATAACTCATTGCTAAACTTTTGCAGAATGAAATGATCACACCAAGTAACAGCTTTCACAAGGAATCTCTGACAAGCATCCATGTCACAACTTTTTTAACTTTCACAGGGAATCCTATGCTCCAACCCCCAGTCAAGCCCATGAACCAGCCCCCAGCCACCATAAATAACCCCACCCTCATCTATGGATAGACCATTCATTCCTTTCAACCAAGTAGCTTAAATAATCCTAATTAATGCAAATAAGTGGAGGATTCATTAAATTGTTCTCAACTACAATATCTTCCTTAGCTCCACCAATACCACCCAAGAAACATTAGGGGATTTTCATCCCCTAGGGTGTCGAACCGCTGATGTGCTTCTGTGGCGACCCTTGTAGGCTTCGTGAGCCTCGGAACCTCTCCTACACCAATGGTCTACGCTTCTTCATGTGTGCCAACTACTAGTACGGCAAGCCTCGACATAGATCGTACGAGTACCCATCGATATAGCGATGTATATCACTAATGTGACACTTTTCGTACGATTTCATGCACTGTCTTACTAATCTACCCTCTTATTTTATTTGTCTAGTTTCTTCCACCTATCTATGACTTCATGAAATAGCTGGACATGGAGCAAAATGCGTACCAGAAGCGGTGGGTCTACACGAGCATATGATGGAGGAGGAAAGCGTACGAACGCCAGGAGTACAAGCAACAAGAGGAGGGACTACGACTCAAGCGTCAGGAGAAGGAGCATATGAGGAAGACAACCAAGGAGCGCGCCGCAGCTGAGGCACGCTAAGCAGAGAGGGAAAAGAAGCGGGAGAGGGCCCATCGTGCTAAAACAGAGAGCCCCGATGCCATGCGAAAGGACAAATATCATAAGTGCACTCAATAGAGAGCATCTATTTTAACCTAGTCTATTTTTATTCCCTAAAGCATGTTTGGTTTAGTAGCAGTATGCTATTAAGTTAGTCTTTAGACGTACCATATATATCAACATTTGTTGTCGTCATATTATGGTTGGGATCCATTCATGCATCAATGAAAAACCCCATATCACATGTAATATTTATCAGCGTATGTAACGTTTATATTGGGTTATATGATAATCGTACTTCACAACTATTATTGTTCGACAAATTAGATTTGGTATCATCTCGACGTTACTTTTTTAAAAAGTTACCTGTACAAATATATTAAATGAATAATAAAATGTCGATAAAATTACGTTGAAACAAATTTACACACACTCACTCATCTAGTTCATTTCTTTATATATCCACCGTGTCCTGATAAAACTAAATTGTGCTACTGCACTCTATTCAGCCCTATTATCAGCAGTAGATATTACACTCTATACAGAAAGACGATATGAAATGACACACATTCACTTATCAGGTTCATTTCTTTATTTATTCACTTGTGTCCTAATAAAACAAAGTTGTGCTACTGTATTCTATTGAGCCCTGAAATGACACACGATAAGACACGACATGAGGAACGAAGCAGAGTTTATCTATATTTGGCACATGAGATGTCGAATACGGCACTGTTCACCGTATTCGACACCTGCACCTGAGGTATCAAATATGGTTAACAATGCCGTATTCAGCACCTCAGGTGCGAATACAAGAGTTTTTGGTATCTTAGATATCATAATTGATTTTTGATATTTGAGATACCGAATTCAGATGCTAAATTTACAAATACATTAATATATTATTTATTTTAATAAATATGGTAATATTTGTTGAGTATTTTTTTAGATTTTAGCCGTTTTCTTAACTTGCTTGCATGATCTGCATCTACTTGTTGATGCCTCTGCTATCGTACTACTAATACTATGCGTCTGCGCCAAAGTACGAGACACAGACACAGGCGCCACAGTGCACGTACCCAGCCGGCGTTTGCGCCATGTCTTTTCCCCCACATTTAATCCAACTGAACACGACCACCTGATCATGAGTCCCGCCATAAACATGCAAACTCTCATCTTGATCTATCGCTGCCGCACACGCTCACCACTAACCCTGATCACGTATTGACCCCACCGCCATGCCGTTTCGCTCTCTGCGCATTGAGCCCGACGTGGTCCCTCTGATTTTATCAGAGTCGCGTACATGCATTATCTTGTCCACACATCTTTCGTCGTTTTGTGCAGTTCAGCCACTCGCCGTTGTTCTCGGAGTTGATGACATAGTGTGCCAGTCGATCAGCGTTTCATGACAAAAATAAAACAAAATAAAGCACGAGAGAGAGAGAGAGTTCGTGCCTCTCTAGTCATATCATAGTAGTACCTCATAAAGCTAGACCGGATGGCCTATCTCCCTGCCTCGTTTCACTATACCCCACTAAGGGTAGCAAGTACATGCACCAATGGCGTCCTCTGTCTTCTCAATGTCCATCTCCCTTGTCCTCCTGCTCCAAGCCGCGGCCGTGCCCACCGCGCAGCTGGGCGCCGGGGACGCGCCAGCGCCGGAGCTGCCAAGGTCTGAGCTGGCGGCCATCTTCCGTGTGATGGCCGACCTCCTCGGGGACCCGACGTGGCCGCAGCTCCACCCGCGGCCCTGCACTGACACGCCGTGGCCGGGCCTCCAGTGCGAGCTCGCGCCCGACGACGCGCGCCGCCTCCGCGCCACGCGGCTCCACTTCGGGCCCGACGTCTCCACCCCGCCCTGCAGGCCCGGGGCCAGGCTCGACGCCGCCTCGCTGCGCGGCCTGCCCCATCTCAAGACGCTCTCCCTGTTCGGGTGCTTCGCCACCGGCGGCCAGGACCAGGCCGTCGAACTGCCGCCGGCGCTGTTCGCGAACGCGTCGTCCCTCGAGCAGATCGTGCTCAAGTCCAACCCTGGGCTGACTGGCCCGATACCTGCGACGTTGAGCAGCCAGCGGAGCTTGCGGGTGCTCAGCCTGTCGCAGAACGGCTTCCACGGCGGGATCCCGAGGGAGCTCGGCGGCCTCGCAGCGTTGCAGCAGCTCGACCTCAGCTACAACAACATCACCGGCGAGGTACGTATATGTGCGCGAAATGGACATGCATTACCTCAAACGAAATGTCGCTACGCGTTATGTAATCATTTTTGTTGCAGATACCTGAGGAGATTGGAGGGATGGCGAGCCTGACCATCCTGGACCTGAGCTGGAACCGAATCGACGGTGGCGTGCCGGCGACGCTGGGGAAGCTGCAGAAGCTGCAGAAGGCAGACCTGAGCTACAACCGGCTCGGCAGCAGCGTGCCGCCGGAGGTCGGGTCGCTGCGGGAGCTGGTGTTCCTTGACTTGAGCCACAACGGGCTCGCGGGCCCACTGCCAGCCTCCCTAGCCAGGCTGGGCAAGCTGCAGTACCTGCTGCTGCAGGACAACCCCCTCGGCACGGCGGTGCCGGCGGTGGTCGGGTCGCTTCGTCGGTTGCAGGTGCTGGGCCTATCCGGGTGCAATCTGACGGGGCCGATCCCGCGGGGAGCGTTCTTCGCGGCGCTGGACAGCCTGACGGCGCTGTCTCTGGACAGGAATCGGCTGGACGGGCCGATCCCGGCGAGCCTGGCCGCGCTGCCGCACCTGGGGCAGCTGAACCTAAGCCAGAACCGGCTGGCGGGGGAGATCGCGCTGCCGGGGGAGTTCGTGGCGCGGCTCGGCAGGCGGCTCGACGTGCGGGGCAACGACGAGCTGTGCCTCGGCAGGGGGCTGCAGGGGAGCGGCTACCTCGGGGCGCCGCCCTGCGTGGATGGCGACGCGTCGCCGGCGCGGGCGGTGGGATCAGGTGCTGCGGCGGCCGGCGTTGGGATGGCGTGTCACCTTCTTGTAGTGTTGCTTCTGGGGTTCCGGTTGTGATGTGGTGTTAACTCTGGACGGGGATGCGGGTTTTCTTGGCAAGTAGGAGTGGTTGACCGTTTCCCGTCGTCTTCCCGCCAATCCTAGTCGCGACGTCTCCGTGCGTACCTGCCCGCGCGCCGTCGTGCACTCTTGCTCGCGGGGCGACCTTTGCCTTGCCGCCTCAACCACCGGTGAGGGCAACGGCTCCTTTCCTGCCGTCCTCCAAGCCAGAGTTCCTCTGATCTCTACTTGGATGTTGGGATCTTGAATTGAATTTTTAGGAACTTTTGAAGCTGAAAGCTTGAATTTCCGAGGTGATCGAGAGTGATTTTTCTGAATTGGAAGTTTTAGTCATGAAATGCAACTGCGACGATAGCAAAGATATGATATCCGACACGAATCAATACAACCAATGGCTAGGCCGTAGCGACTACGTAGCTACAAATAATAAGTAGGATTAAAGGCACTTCAATTTAGAGCAAGAATTCTCTCGTTAATACAGGGGAAAAAAATATAATAACCCCTACTTATTTTAGCGGGGTTATATTACAACATTATTGATGAAATATAGAAACCATATATCTATTATTGTAACTCTATAACAATTTCAGAACATTGTGATAGAGGGTTATATTACTTCGACATATTTCAATTGAGATCAAGTTCGTTCGTGCCTGTTATTGAAGACTATTAATTTGGATTAAGTATTGTCAATTCAAAATTCTCTGCTAGCTGTCTTAAACTCTTGTGATTGGAAAGGATCCGAATGTCAAAACAATTTTGACATTAACAACGAATTTTTTAGGTTTTCCACTTGAGATGCTTAGAAGTTTCTTCATTTAGCACGTAGGGGCGGCAATGTCCATGGCGATGCTCCTTGATTGATTATGTCTAGAAACATTAAATGTTGGAGTGGGTAATGCAGTGGGAATGAGCTCTAGTTGGCTCCAAGCCATGACTATGAGTGACCGTAGGAAAAGGGAAGAGAACGACAAGAAGAACAAAAAAAACACAAAAGGACAAAGCACAATTGGTCGCACACTAACCAGACCAGATGTGGATACTATGCGACATAAACTAATGATCCGCTTCGACTAATCCGTTGTCTATATGGTCCCATATTGAAGGAACACTGCTAAGTATCCACACATACTATATAGCAACCAGGCTCGGCTTGCTGGAAAAAGAAAAAAACCTCAACTGTAGTTAACAAAATTAACCTTTTTCTAGTGTTCCAGGTTTTCAAAACAAAACTAAGGCGGCAATATTAATTGCATGACAGCTAAAATGAACATAGAAATTTCAAGTAGATTGGTTTATTTTTCTAGGATCAGAAATTTCAAGTTGAAATGGGAAGCATATAAACCCCTGCTCCCCCTCTCGCTCTCTTCAGTCTCCGCTTCCGAACCATCCCTCCGCTCCACCTCCTCCTCGCCGCCGCCACCGTCTCCATCCCTCCACCGCAGCTACCCACATTCCTCCGAATCGACCCTCTCGTCGCAGTACAACACAGTAAAACCGCCGCCTCTCCACTCCCAGGCCGTAGCCGCAGGCCCCTAGCCCCAATGGCGGTGGCCTCGTTGCCCGCCGCGGCCCTGGCGGCCGCCACACCGCGCGTGGGATCCGCTGGCCCCGGATCCGCAGCCTGAGGTAGGAATAGCACGCTCGAGTCTTGCCTGCTACTGGATTCGATCTGATTTACGGGCATTGTGTTATCCGCAGCGGTGAGGGGAGCGTGCGCGTTGCTGCCGGTGGGGGTGGGTGGCCACGTCGGGTGCGGCGCGGCGCGGGCCGGCAGCGTGTGCCTCCACTGCGGTTGTGTGCCCTGTTCTGCTTTTCATTCGAACTTGTATCTACAGGTTCGCTGAACTCTGTTTCCGTATGCAGGGTAAGGTGGATTTTCAGAGCACGGCGGCCTACAAGTCCGGGCGGTAAGGCAGTAAGATTTTAACACGCATTTCTTCGCTGCGCTTTAAGTGGTTAGCGATGCTTCATTATCCATACACAACCAAGAAATCAATTGGTTATTGCTCTGAGAGGAACCAACGCAATCGACTCGACTCGGCTTAGGTTAGATTTGATTTTAGTAACTTCAGTTCGTACTTTATTAGGATTAGTGTAGTTTTTGCCACTTAGGACTTATTGATCTCAGATATGAGTTGGAAGCAGGGAGGAGTATGCAAGCTGCAATATTCTGGAACAAAGGGATTTAACTGAAAGCAGATGCTTGTAGGTGGTGTTTAGCTGATCCAAAGCCTTTGCGGAAGTAGGTTTAAGTGTAGCTTGGGTTTGGTTGTGTTAAAGGGGAAGGGGATTCATGGTGCATGCATGGCAAGTACTTATCTCAGTTAGTGACCAAGGTCCTGCTTGCCTCAGCTCAGGTCAAGCAACTGTTGTCAAGATATAAAGCTATAGACACGAAGTTCTGTATTCAAAGATTTGTATCATGTGATCTACGAGGTTTCAATGTACAAGTACGAATGAGATAGAGATTGTCCCCATCCGTTCATCTCAAACTCCAAATAGTGAACTTGTAATATGTGCGCGGGCTACTGAGTCTATGGACATGATGATAAGCCAGAACTTTTGGTAGGTAGCTAGCCATAGCATGAACTAGAGACTGACTGACTGAGCGTGGAGAATCCTAATAGAGTTATATGGGATGAGACAAACATGGGGATATTGTTTCTTTCTAACGATTAGTTTGGGAAAAACGTTGTGCAAGGAAAACTTCCAAGGGTAGATGCAAAATGATGACCAGAAAAGCAGGTAGGACAATGAATTTGGCCTGAATGGGTCGATATTAAGTTTGCTTCTTTCTAGCTTAGACCTTGGGTTATGACAGAATGAGTAAGTGATAACATTTTTAGAGCAAGTAACTTGATTGTGTGAATGTTTATGTGCTCTTGATTCCTTTTTCCGTATGATCTGATTAAGCATTTTTTTTTTATATCTAGATGACTAGATCTAAAATTTTCGAAGGTGACAATAGGTAATGATGTCACCTTCTCGACATAGTACCTTGACTTACTTATGTAAATTTCTGATCATGCCTTTTTGTTAGACACATACTCTGAGTACTGGATAAGGCTATTGTCATGCCAAACTTGTGCTCATAGTTTTAAATCTGTTAAGACAACAATTGATCAGAAGTATCTAGTTCTTTTGATAAACCATGATCTGGAAATATGGTGCTTCATTCTGTGATATTAAGGAGAAAATACTGTCAGATTGCCTTTTATTTTTTTAATTATAACATTTGATATCAGTATAACTTTTGCGAAAGTTCAGATAAGGGAATACCATAGTATATTAGAATAAATTTATGCAGTTTGCCCCTGGCAACTTCCATTTCTTCAGGAAACTTCATCTGAGTTCGGTTAAGGTGTTGAGGACATGTGAATTTCTCTTACGAAGGTAGAGATGACATGTCATAACGTAAAAACTAGAAACTAATTATGTTACGGCAATTTGTTGCATTGATAACTGGATTTCCCTTCAAGTGTTTATCACCCCCTTATTAACAATTTGGGGCCTCCTGCATTCACTTTGATTTAAAGAGTACAGGATATCCTCTCATGTCAAGTTATCAACATTGTCTGAATGTGCATATAATTCATTAGCTACTTCATAACTGTCCCAAATCTACTCCAGTTTGGTAATTTTTTATTGCTTTGCTATTTGCTAGTGATGAATGTCTTTCAATTATAAAGACACGAAACTGCACTGCAAAATCCAGTGAGTCGTGCTCCCAAAGAGAAGCCCCTGGGCTGTTCTTTTGCCTTCACCATCTCCCTAATTACACGAATTGTTCATTGAATATACATGACATAGCTAACACTACATCTCTACTCCCTCCTCTCGCTCTCCTTGCAAATCCACAATATCTTAGGCCTTATCAGTCGTAACATATTGTTACAGTGCAGAGTATGGCTTCCGAGATTCAGCTCTTGTCCTCCTTCATTGCCATTACAGCTTTTGCCTCGCTCCTTCGCCCTTGTTCAGCCATTGAGTTCCATCGTGAGCTCTACAGCTGGTCCACTGGCATTGCCACGTGGTACGGTGATGCTAATGGCGCCGGAAGCGAAGGTAATAGTTGTATAAAATATCTGTGCATCTCAACAGTCACCATATAAGCTCCGTTCAAACTGGCGTGTAGCTTGAATAGCTAATCTCTGATGCATGCATGTCTCAATTACACGCTTTGTAGGTGGTGCATGTGGGTACCGGTATGCTGTCGACCAACCACCGTTCTCTTCCTTGATTGCCGCGGGCAGCCCTTTCATCTACGACTCTGGCAAGGGATGCGGCTCTTGCTACCAGGTGTGTATCTTTGTTATTGAGGCCGCATGAATGCACCCAGCCATTTGACATTTGGAATTGTTGATTCATCAGGTGGTATGCTCTGGCAGTGAAGCTTGCTCTGGTTACCCGGTGACTGTCGTCATTACCGACCAGGGCCCTGGCGGAGGCCCATGCCTGAGCCAGGCAGGCGACGGCACGTGCCTGAACGAGGGAGCCCACTTCGACATGAGCGGAACTGCGTTTGGCGCCATGGCAAAGCCGGGCATGGCCGATCAGCTCCGCGCTGCTGGCCTCCTCCAAATCCAGTACACCCGGTACGCCATTCATTCATGGACAAAGGGCATGCTGCACTAACATGGCTGCTTGCAATGAACTGTCCAATGCCCCTCACTAATTTTAGTTGCATTTTGTTTCGACGCATATACGCATATCCAGTGTGCAGTGTGAATGGCCTGGAGTAGACGTAACCTTCTCTGTTGACTCCGGCTCGAATCCGAACTACCTGGCTGTGCTCATCGAGTTCGAGGACAGCGACAGCGATCTCTCGTCTGTTGACATTATGCAGACTGGTGCTGGCGCGACGGGGCAGTGGGTGCCGATGCAGCAGTCGTGGGGTGCGGTGTGGAGGCTCGATTCCGGGTCCGCTCTCCATGGCCCGTTCAACATCCGCCTGACGTTCAACTCAGGTAGGGTTCTAGTCGCCAGCAACGCCATACCTGCTGGGTGGAACGCCGGCGTGGCATACCGGTCAGGTGGCGTGGCGGTGACGAGGGCCAGGCCCAGAGGTGGTGGCTGCCGGGGCTACAAGGCTGCCGGAACATTGAGGGGATTGGTGTATCACCTTGTCCTGTTGTTTGTGGTTTTGGAGTTGTGAATTCTGATGCAATGCAGCTTTGGTGGTTTTGAGGTTGCGAATTAGGGCTACCCGGATTGATTTAGCTGTGTATTTTCTTGTAGCTGAGGTTTGAGGATAAATTACTCGTAGTGTTGTAGACATTTTTGTTGTCATCGAGTTAGCAATATCTTAGTATTACTAATTAGATGCTCCTTTAAGAGCCTCCATGTCAATCCTCATGATCTGCGCTAGAGCAACAGAAATTCTCAAAAAAAAAAAAAAACATCCGACCATTGATTTATTAGACTTTAATCATCATTGATACAATAGGCATTAGATCTAATATATTTCTAAATTACTAACCTTTGCCATTGTAAAAATTTAACCTAAAGTCTCCTTAATATGTGTTTCTAAATTACTCATCTTTGCCATTACAAAAAAATAACCAAAAGTATACCACTACTTGTTTCTAAATTACTCAACTCTGTCATTATGAAAAATCTAACCAAAAGAACCAAAATATTTACTTCTTAATTACTCATACATACCATTATAACATAATTAATCCAAAGTGTTGCCATCTTGCAAAGTTCCATATGCTTTTCATCTAAATATTAATTTAGATTTCTCTCTTAGTTACCCTATGGAGTCCGGAGACAAATAAAAAAGAAAGGAAATATAATACCATAGATAGCCACACACATATTGACAAATACCATGAATGTGAGGAAAAAACAAGAAAAATATATTTCCGCAAGATTCAGATTCAAATGAAGATACTAAGGAAATGTGGTCAATATACACACATCAATCACATCTATATTCTAAATCATAGGTATTTTATAAAGTTCTATTATCCATATATTTTCTAAATATATTTCTAACTGTGCAGGCACAAGGGTTAACGGACTAGTGGAAACTAATCAGGCTGGACAATTTTCCTTCCATGTAAATATTTACGTTTCATGAAACTGACTGCGTTGGTTAAGCCACTAACTCTGTTCATAAGATAATGCAGAGATATTTCTGATTCTTTCTTCCCCTTATTTTCATAGGCATTTGCTCTGGAGCGAAGGTTCACTAGGTTATGACAATATTGAGTTGACATTTGCAGATTTCAAGTCGAGAGTTACAGATTATAGATTGAAAGTTTAGTCTTTGAACATTTTGAAATACAAACTGGGAATTCAAATTCATGCGGAAAGATGGAATTTGATAGTTTTGAAAGCCAAGTTAGATAGTTTGATACTTGAAAGTTTCGTCAGCTGTAAAGTGTTTACCAACGTTCATTACATAGAACCTCCCTTTCTTCCTTTCGAGGCGATTAAATCACTACCAGTCCCTTCTACCTACTTTTTATTACCATGTGTGAGAAAATTCCTTTTCTGGCAGAATAACTGGCGTGAGGAATAATGCTGGCTTTTCCTTCCTCTTGATCTTAACCTTGCTCTTGATCCTGCCCTGGCCAATCCATCCTAGATATTAGCCATGCTCCAGCAAGCAAGAAGTGGAAAAGAAAGGAAGATGGATGAGCACATCTTGACCTTGATTTGACCACAAATGTAGCAGGTCAATATGAAGTCCTACCTCTGTATGTAATGCTCATGAGATTTCCAATCTGTTTTCCGCCTTGGTTTGCTGAACTCATAAGATTGAAAAAATTGGGGAAGTGCCACTTTAAGTGGGTACTCGGTTTAAAAGGTAAAAGTGAACTTTTCGCTCACCGTGGCATTATTGAAGAATTCCTGAGCTGAGAGGTAATTTTTTTTTTTGTTTTAGGCTAGGGTAGCCTGTCCGTTCTCCAACAGTGGTATCAGAGTCATCTTGCGTAGTTTTTGATCTGGATCGGTCACATATAAGAGATATGTGGTAGAAATAGATTTGATCTATTCTATTCTTGTGATCGGTTCATGTGATGGATCGGTCGATGCACGTTTTAGTATTAATAGGATCGGATGAGGTGCGAGTCGATGAAACCATATGACCACAAGATTAGCTTGATCTTCCACTTAGCCACGCGTGCGACTTGCTCCTACCGGATGGAATCACCATCGGGGCTAACAGCGCACGCAATTTCATGGTTGGAAGAACAACAGGTCGAGGTTGTATGTGTTGTCGTCGTTTCTTGAAAACCTCATGTGATGATCAATATGATTGATCTAGTGGAAATTAAGGCATTGTGAATGACCCAGAATCGGCTTGATAAGATCAATCTAATGAGATTTTTATAGCGATTTCATAGCGGGACCACCGTGATGTCCGAGCCTAGGGATTTTAAAGATAACATGTTCACGTCGTGACATTAGAATTCGATTATACCCTTAACTCGTTTTTGCAGAGAATGTTGTGACTGGTATGACCTTGTTATGTATGTGATGCATGTGTGTAATTTTCATGGTTTGCGTGTCATGGTTAATTGCAGCCCAAGGCTGTCATGTTATTGTATAATAGCCTGCGTGCCAACTTATGATATTTCTTTATCTCATATAATTTGTCTAGTGCTATTAGGTGTAGTAGACTAGCACATATTCATGGAGACTCGAAGCATGATGACTCGAAAGACGGGAACCGTGGCAATGGAGATCACCATGTGAAGAGGTCATACTATGTCATAGTTAATATGATTGCCTGTGATATTTTTATGTTCCTATCATACTATTCTTTCATGTTTTATATGTGGTGAATATGATTACCATGATAGAATAGCTTTCCTTAGAAAAATTAAGGGTAATTGATGCCTTTTCAATAGCTGCATCTACATAGGTTTTGATTATTGTGTGGTAGATCTGCCAAAGCAGGGTGCCATCATTTATCTTAACCAGTTAGGGTGGATGTCGGACATCTACACGCATATTGTTGGTTTACTTAACAAGCTATCAAAACGATTTTGGGCTTGGGGCATGGTGTTGGGTGCCAGGGCATTCGATGCCACCCAACAAACAAGAGTCACATAAAGATGTGATTAGCAATGTGTTGCTTACCTAGGTCACTTAGGTTTCTAGCAGTGATGCCAAAGCTCACTAAAACTTAGTTGAATATGGATCTTGTTCCATTGTATTGCGTTTGAGGAAAACAGTTTTAAAACATACAGTGGGAGTATCTTCTGATAAATTGTTTATTGGAGGATACACACAAACATAGTGTTGAAGCGTTGCATATATTTTATTGTAGATTTTGGAAGTAGTTCCACTTACAATTACGGATTAAATTGTGATGATTGATATGAAATTGAACTCACTTAATGATGCAAAGGATGTGTTCTAGAAGTTCTTATCCTGATGAACTAGCTCAAAGGTGATATCTTGTAACTCATGGAGTTTATGAGAAACATTGTGATTGCCACCTTATGACCACAGTCTCACATTGAATATGACTTCAATATGATTGAAGGGCATATTGCATTATGTAGAACTGAGGTTAGCCAAAAGATACTTGATCGTGAAAGCCTCACTTGTTTACAAGTGTAGAAAGTGGGGCATTGGATGCCAAGTATAGCACTAAAAGGGTTGTGAACATGTCATGATAGTTCAAAGGGAAACCGAGGATTCTTGGAAGATCTCGAGAAAAGGAAGTGTGACTTCTAGCCCTAGATACCAATGATATAGACTTGGATCTTACCATTTTCTCTTATAACTATTGGGTAGTTGATATTAGAATCAAACTAGAGTTTTTGGCAAGAGGTGAAGTTGATATGTGCATCGGCAATATAGCAAATGGTTGTTGTTGACCGATTGGCACAGTAGCTTCGTTATTATCCTCGGAGTTTTGAATGGAATAATTGTTATTCCGATCTTAACTTGACTATGACTATAAAATCTGCTTTAGAAGTAGAGGATTGTGGACAAATGTTGTTTAGCTTTTTAGCAACTTGGTCTAGTCATGATCCATTGGTGAATGGATTTTGAGGATATGTGAGTCTATAACATTGATTAGCCCTATTTTTATTTGGCTAAAAGTGGTTCTTGCTACAAATCTAAGTCCTTTGAAAAGTTCAAGGAGTTTCAGAATGAGATACAAGATCATACGGGCAAGATAATTATATTTTAGCTATTGGATCATGGAGTTGAATACTTGAGCCATGATATGATGGTCATCTAAAGCAATGTGGAAGTGTTTCACAGTTGACTCTGCATGACATGCCATGAAATGGGTGTCTAAACGGACAAACCGTACTTTGTTGGACATTGTTTTGGTGTGTGATGAGCCAATCTGATCTTCCATTATCTTTCTGGGGTATGCTCTAGAAATTGTTGTTTTCACGTTAAAGGATTTCCACCTATGTTTATGGAGGAGATGTCATATGAGATATGGACTGGGAAGTATCCCGTGTTATCTTTCCTTAAGATCTGGGGTTGTGAGGCCTATGTAAAACGTACGACGTCTAATAAGATCACTCCAAAAATAGATAAATGCTTCTTGTGGGGTATCCTCGGGAAGAAGGCAAAATGTTTGTGGTCCGAAATAGTGTTCTTCTAGAAAAGAGTTTCTGTTGAAGAAATTCAGTGGGAGCACGATACAACTCGAAGCAATTCGGGAAACTTCGGAAAGTGTTTCAGCTCCTATTGAACCTCTATAGATTTTACAAGATGTTGTAAGAACCCGTTGTTGAGACACTAGCCCATGGTAGTCGTAAAAGGCATGTCACACACTTGAAAGGTTCATGTGCGCTATGACATATTGTTGTTGGACAATGATGAGTCTAAGACTGATATGAAAGCGATGGTGGGACCAGACTCTAAGAGATGGCTTGAGATCTGGATTAGAATCCATGCGAGAAAATCAAGTTTGGAACTTGGTCGATCCACCCAATGGTGTAAAAACATATTGAGCGTAAATGGGTTTGAAGGAAAATGGGTAGACGCTGAAGGAAATGTTCGTGTCTGCATAACCAGATTGGTGGTGAGAAATTTCATGGTAATTCAAAGTGTTGATTATGATGAAACATATTTCCCGTCGCATGCTAAAAGTCTACCGAGATCATCCTAGTGATTGCTGCATATTGTGATATGGCAAATGGACATCAAAACGGCTTTCCTCTATGGAAATCTAAGTTAAGGCTTGTATGTGATACATCCAAATGGTTTTGATGATCCTAAAAATGCTAGGAAGCTATACAAGCTTTGATAGTCCATCTGTGGATTGAGGCAAGCATATCAGAGTTGGAATTTTCACTTTGAAGAGGTGGTAAAAGGAGTTTGACTCTATCAAGAATGAGTAAGAACCTTGTGTTTACGACAAGCCTAGTGGGAGCATATTTTTTCTAATATTATAAATATGTATGATATATTATTGATTGGGAATAACAATCCTATGCATTAAGTTTCTCAAATCTTCATTGGAAATGGTTTCAAGATAAAATTGTGGGAATAGGGCATAAAGATCTATATTGATAGATCAAATGAGGCCTATATTGACAAGGTATTGAAAAAGGTTCAATATGCATGATTCCAAGAATGGTTTCATGCCAATGTCATATTGTGTTAGTTTTTGCGAGACTCAGTGTGTTGTGACACTTGATGAGCAGGAAAATTTAGATATCAATCACAAGTCTTGTTGATGGTCATCAGGAAAAATCATCCTCTAGTACTAGAGAAGAACGAGGATGTGACCATAGTTTTTGAATAAAAGGAAAAAGGGTCATTGTAAATGATTACATCGATGCTAGATTCGAACAAAGGAACCATGGTGTGAAATCTGGTTATATGTAAATAATGGAACGGTGAGCTAAAAATGTCCTATGCAAGAAATGTTGCCCACTATACAACAATTGCTAAGTACATCACATCTTTTGAAGTCGCAATTGAAATTGCTTGGATCAGAAAATTGGTTTCTGAGTTATGTGTGGTTTGCAATGTGTTCAGTCCAATGGATCTCTATTGTCAATAGTAGACATATTGCTCGAGCACTGGGAGCATTGGTATCACCATAATTTCGAGCATGTACTTTGGCATGCATACATCATTTCGAATTGAATGAAGAAGTGATGTAAATATATGCAATGGGTATTGGATGCCTATCGGAGTGGATCCGTTAGCTTGTCTTATCTTACAGGCTGAAAGAAGGTGCACTATCGAGCAATAGGTATTGAATGCCTATGTGATTGGCTCTAGTGCAAGAAGGAAAGTTTTGGTGATATGCCGAAAAGGCGATCATGGAGATGATTGTATCGCTTCTATGTTTGTGTTGTCTTGAGTAATTTGCTACTCTATTCCTTGAATGACCATTATAGATATTGATCAGCAAGTGCGTGACTTGCTCATGATACTCATTGTTTGATATCATTCTAAATGGTCCCTGGTTTCATATCATCATGAGGAACAATGATGATTCACAAACTAGCACGTGTATTGATTGATAATCATGTTTCATGGATCATATATATGGAGATATCAAATCAATAATGCGGACACATGTTAGTGAACATGGTGTTGGACAGACCCACCTCGAGATACTGCTGGGATAGTTAAGTGAAGTGCCATCAGTTATAGTCTCGAATGGTGTACCTGCAGAATCTTTAGACCTGAGATCGGCATTGATTCCCAGAATGTGTAGTAACACACTTAGGGGCTTCCAAACGCTGCTCCATAACTGGGTAGTTATAAAGGTTATTTTCGGATATGTTATAAAGCATGTCATGGGGTGTGAGCGGTTAAGATGGAATTTTCCCCTCCTACTTAATGGGAGAGATATCTCTGGGCCCCTCGAGGTAGTTGGATTGTGAAAGTGCATGGCCATGCCAATATGATTAAGAGTTAATCATGATGAATCCACTACTTGATTGAGTGAATGGTCGAGCTATCACAAGGGTGGCACGAATCTCGCCTTGATCTTGACTGATATCATGTGGCAAAGGGATTGGTGCATGAGTATATCAAGGTTCAGCCGATATGATCTTTATGTGTGCTTAGGAGTCAATATGTGCTGCTAGGTACCGCTATTAACTTGCAATTCGGAAATAGTTTCCGGGTAGCTGCAGTTTACACATGAACCTAACGGGTCACACACTTAAGGGGATGGAATTTAAAACTTCCATGAATTGACTCTAGTGCAAGTGGGAGATTGGTGATATGCCGTAGAGGCGATCACATATGTGGATTGGATCTGCGAGTGGGATTTATATGATTAAAGGTCCATTACGGTTTAGAGTCATAATGGGTTCTAATGTGATTAAAGGTCCATTAGCGTACTCTATATAAGAGGAGGAGGAGCCGTGGACGTAAGAGTTGATCCCACCACAAAACCCTGGCCGCCACCTCTTCCTGAACTCCCTGCGAATCCCTAGCCGGGCGCGCGGTGCTAGCACATCGGTGTACAGTGTTCCATCCCTATACGTGTGGATACCGTAGAGATGCTGCTGCTATTGTGGCGTTAATCTTCTTGGCGTGAAGATCGCAACGCTGTACATGCTCTGTGGTCGATAAGGTGATCGACTACTTCCTCTTCGTGATCAGGGAAGTGATCAAGGCCTCCCGTCGTGGTCGCTACTTCCTCTACGTGGTCGAGGATCACACATCGAACACTCGGAGTTGGTCACAGGCTGCTCAAAGCTGGTCGAGGATTAGTCGGCGTTGGTCGAGGAGCATGAACACCTGCTCGGAGATGGTCGAGGAGCACGACCACCTGCTCGGAGCTGGTTGAGGAACTGATAGAGAAGTTGTTTGAGGAGTTTGACGCGCATGACGTTGGATCGATCTACTCCAATTCTTCTTCCGCTGCACTGCGCGTCAAGCGGTAATGATCTATGATCTCCTACTAGCATAATTTCCTGAGTGAATGCGGTAGCCTGCCCGTCCCCCAACAGAGACATCACTGCCGGCTCATATAACCAGCTAGTAGTTATGAACCTTATCACTACCGGTTCATAAGCCACGATGAGTGATTCTTCCCGCATGGCTTATGAATCAGCAGTGATGATCCTTATCACTATCGGTTCATAAACCACGATGACTAATTCTTCTCGCGTGGCTTATGAACCAGCAGTGATGCCTCATCACTGTCGGCCCATTAGGAGCCGGCGGTGATGGGCTGGCATAAAAGGCTAGTTCTGTAGTAGTGTCTTAAGGTTGAAGTTAAGGTTAAGAGATAAGACTCTCTTTTTATTCCTTTTTGACTAATCTCATCTTCCCTTCTTGTTATTCCCTTGCCGATAATCTCTTATGTAGTAGCAAGAAGCCTGAAAGTGCTCAAGGAACACAAGATCCACCAATCGCACCACCACTAACCGCCGCCACCTCCTCGTCTACCACCAGAACATGAGTTCTTCCTGACCTGGTGATAGTGGTGAGGGAAACGAAGATGATGATCCAAGACCCAGAGATGGTTCCTGATGCTGGTGTGGTTGCTAATCTAGCGGACCCTTCCTCTAGTTCTCCAACTACATAGCGGGAGGTCATCGCATCAAGCCATGCAGATGGTCGCGAGCTACCAAGCTGGCCAAAAATTGTTGATAAATTTGTCAAGGCTCCTGAGCCTACCCTTGAAGGGGATGATGCTTCAGATGTCATCGAGGAGGCTTTACCTTACATAGAAATCTTTAACCAAAATGAATGTACTTTAGATGTTTTGTGACGTGTTTGTTTTTTTAGGTCATCATAAACCGCGTAGCTTCCCTAAAGAAGTTGCACATTAGATGTGCCTACCTTGCAGCTAAGGCCTCAGACTTCTCTACTAGCGTGCTTCAATGACTACGTCAAGAGCTGGCAGAAAAGAAGGACAAGGTTGCTAGCCTCAAGAAGGAGATCACCAACAATGACACAACATACACACTCGAGTTGGAAACTATAAGAGTGTCTCTAATTAGTAAGTTCTTGACTATATCCTACATCAGATATCTTCTCAAGAGGCTTATCTATTCATGTTGAGATTTCTTTTCTCTCAGCCCTCACCAGGGAGAGCAAGGAGCTATCTACCACTGTGAGAGTGCATCAAGAGGAGGCCACAGAGGCTAAAGTCGAAGTCGCAAAATTCTGTTTGGTCATACACATAATGTTTAAGTTGTTCAATGATGCAATGGGATTGATGAAGCAGCAAGTTGATCCTCCTCTTGAGTTCACTCCATAAGGGTACAACTACTGGCTCGAGCAGCTTGGCGAGAAGCTCAAAAACCTTCTTTCTACCTTTTATGAGTAGAGCATCAAGTAGATGAAGGACTTGTCACTTGAGTGTGTGTCTTCTGTGCTTGGGTGTATCCAGAGCCACTTTTCGGAGGTCAATCTCTCTCTTATAAAGGGTGAATTTAATATTGGAGAGACCGCTGCCCAAAAGATGATCCATGAATGGTAGCCGCTAGAAGCTGCATATATAGATGACATTGAATTTCAAGAAAACATTTGACATACCTTGTTGTAATATGTTGTCCAAACTCTTCTTTTGATTTTTCTTGAATTATGCTCATCTCCTTAATAGACTTAGGGAAAATAGTTGATCAAGGCCAAAATAAGAGATAATTAACTAGCCCTTGAGAAAGAAACAAAAATCAGATGCATGCAAGGAAACAATACTTATTATCATGAGACAATTCTTAAAATGTTCGATCTTTTAGTAAAGAAGAAACTCTAACATGTAGCTCTCAAGTACTCGAATAGGTTGTGTACCATCATCTTCAAGCGTTACAGACATGGGATGCTTGTGTGTTGTTTGAGTATCCAAATTTAACCATGTACTAAGTACTCGAGAACTTTTATGCCAATGTTCTTTTACCTCAAAATCAACCAACAATTTTTCAAGAAAAAAATTTACTGAAAGCATATATTACTTCTTCCCTAGCATCCGACTGTCTACTCAAGAAAAACTCAAGTAGGCTATCTAAACCAAGAAACAACATCAAAATAGATGTAGCCCCTGATTATCTCATTGAGATGGAAGCTTGAAGAGGCGGTCAAAGCCAAAATACCGGTAGCCCCTACTGTGCGCTTGAAGATAGCTTAAGTGGACAATCAAAGTCAAAATGGTGTACAAATGTATATAAATTTGTATATTACAGAGTCAAAATGGTGTACAAATGTACATAAATTTATAAAGTACAGAGTCAAAATGGTGTAGCCCCTGGCTGTTTACTCGGATAGTAGCTTCGAGTAGTCAGCTCGAGTTAAATCGCTCAGAGTATAAATATGGCACATCACATTACAAAGAAAAAAATTTCTGACTAGCCCTTGGTTATATTTAGGATGAGATTCTGAAACATCAAGTATATGGAACTCGGATAACCACAACATTGAATTCATAACGAGGCCATAGCCAGGAAATGTTAAATGTACTCAAAGTTTTTGACAACCATATATATTATATTAACTCTGAAGGAGTACCTAATACAACGACTCGATACTTATGCGTAGAACTTACAAAGTTGATTGATGTTACAGGAGTTGTGGATGACTTCTCCGTATTGCCAACCTGACCGATCCTGGACGAGTGACTTTGACAACTCTGTAGGGGTCCTCCCATTTGGGGATAGCTTGTTAAGCCCAACCTTATTTTGTATTTTCATCAGAATTAAATCTCCAATGGCGAGTTGTTGATCCTAAACATTATGATTGTAATATCAGTGAAATGCTTGCTGGTTTTTGGCAACTTGTACCAAGGCACAACCTCTTCTTTCATCAAGAATCGATATCGTCCATCATACGATGTTCATGCTCCTCTTCTAAAAAAGCCTATACTCGGGGAGATCCTAAACTTATCTCTAGGGGAAGGACTGCTTCGGCCTCATATGCTAGAAAGAAAGGTGTCTCACTCGTTGTCCTGCTAGAAGTGGTGCGTACAACTGATAATATTATGGGTAACTCTTCGACCCATCTACTAGATTTCTTATGTAGTCGTTGGTAGACCTGAGTCTTAATGCCTTGTAGTACTATCCCATTGGCACTTTTGATTTGGCCATTGCTTTCTAGATGAGCTACAAAAGCAAAGCATATCTTGGTCCCTAGCTCTTCATAGTAATCCTGAAATTTTTGTGTTGTAAACTGAGTGTTATTTTCTGTGATAATTTGATTTGGAATCCCAAATCAAGTCACTACATTTTGTATAAGGAAGTTTTTGGTAGCACCTGCATTGATCACCAACAGAGGTGTGAAACCTCCAAACACTTTTGGGAAGCCCTAGGAGATCCAGACCTCACGTAGCAAAAGGCCAAGACAAAGAGATGGTTTGAAGTGCCTGAGCTGGTTGGTGAATTTGTTGGCCATGAAATTGGCATTGGATGCACTTCTTGACCATTTTGCTCGCATCATGGAGGGATGTGACCAGTAGAACCCTTGACTGAAAGCTTTTCTGACTAGAGTTCAGAAGGAAGCATGAGCACCACAGATTCCTCCATCTATTTCAACGAGTACATTTTTACATTTCTACTGAGTGATAAACTTCATCAAGACTCCACTAGCGCCTCATCGATACAAGTTGCCTTCCACTAGGATGGACATTCTAGCTAGCTTTACGGGAAATTCTTTCTGAGTCGGCACCCTCCTCGTGAATGACTCGATCCTAAAGATAAGCCTGGATGTGATCCATTCATGAATCTTCATATTCAAGTGATGCTATCGCATCTAAAAAGTCAGACAATTCCTCTTGTGTCCTCCCATTATCTGAGTTAGCCACAAAGCTATCCCTAAATGGGAGGGTCCTTACACAATTGTGGAGGTCACCCGTCCAGAATAGATCAGGTTAGCAATGGAGAATGCCGAAGTCATTCACAACTCCTAGAATATTGACTAGTTTTGTAAATTCTACGTATAAGTATAGAGTCGTTATATCAATGTAACTCCATCTGAGTTAATATAATATATATAGTTATCCAAAAGTTCAAGCATTGTTCACATTTTTCAGCCAGGCCCTGTTACAATTTAGTTGAGATTATCCAAGTACCACATACTTGACGTTCCACAATCTCATCCTGAATATAGTCGAGGAATAGTCAGAAAATTTGCTCCATAATGCGATAAGCCATGTTTAATATATGATATTATTTTAACTCAAAGCAATTTAATTCGGACTGTCTACTTGAGTTTTTTTTCTCAAGTAAACAGTCGAGGGCTACCTATTTGACTATGTATTTTATCATTTTACATTATTTTGACTCTGACTGCCCTCTTAGTTTTCTTCCAGTGAACAGTTAAGAGCTAGTACTATTTTGACTTCAACAGTCTCTTCGTGTTTCCATCTCAATGAGATGGTCGGGGGGCTACATCTATTCTGGTGCTATTCTTTGGTTTTGACTGTCTACTGGAGCTCCCTCCCGAGTAAACAGTTAGGGGCTAGGGAAGAGATAGCATTATTTTTGGTTTTTTTCTTGACGAGTTAGTTGGTTTTGACATAAAGGAATTTTGGCATTAAGCTGTTGGGTACTTAATGCATAGTTAATCCAGATACACGAGCAACACGTGGACATCTGTTGTCTGTAACTCTTGAAGACGAAGGTACAAGACCTGTCCGAGTACTTGAGAGTTACACGCTACAATATAATGTCCTCTTCACTGAAATATCAAAAGCATGTTTATCGAGAATCATATCAGAATAACAAGTATTATTTCGCATGCATATAGTTTTCGGATCTTACCTAAGGGCTAGTCAATAATCTTTTATGTTGGCTTTGATTACTCATTTTCCCTAAGTTTATTTAGGAGACGAACATAGTCAAGGGAAATAAAAGGAGATTCCAGCGAACATATTACAATAAGGCATGTCAAATATTACTATGTAAAAAACAGAAAAAGATACAAAATTAGTAAAAAATTTAGTAAAAGTCGTAACATCATCCGTCATCTGATGATAATAGTGATATAATATAGTTGTGATCCGTTACTAATGATGAATCATTAGTAACAGAACATCCTAAGCCAGTTATCAGTAGCGGATCAAGTTATGATTCGAAACTAATGATGGCTTTTCAGTGACGGGTCATCCTAGATCAGTCATTGGTGACGGATCAAGTTGTAACCCGTCACTAATGACGGTATTTTTCTTTTATTTTTCTCGTGCAGTACTAATGACTTCATTAGTGACGGGTCACTGTTATGATCCGTCACCAATAATTTATAGATGAAATAGGAGAAAAGCCTGAAAGCCTAATCTTGATGAGAATTGAAATGTGACAAATGAGCATTTAATTACAATAAAATATAAATATATTTGAGCCAATCATAATCAACAAGTTGCTAAATTCAAGTTTGTGAAATGTAATAATTTATCCACACATAAACAGTATCAATAACATAACAAAAGAAAAGAGGGAAAAATTTGTGATGGTAGAGATGCATTATTAGATCTTTTGGTGTCTTTATGTGATTGCTCATGAAAACTGCCTGAGGAAAGAAATACATATTTCAATACAGCAGGAGTATTTAACAACTTCAAAGTAAATAGTTTTAACTTCAACAGAATCACACAAGGCTTTTTAGAGAAAATAGCCAGCCAAGTTGTTCTATACTCACTAATGACCAATATAATTCAAATATATATTTTTTATTTTTCTCTTATTTTTTCACCTTAGCAGCATTAGAATAGGAACCATTGTACAAACACATGTTTCAAAAACGGAGCAAAAACTTCAGGGGATGAGAACTCAATCTTCTAAGCCGAATTCACCCTCAAAAAATTACTGAACCCAATGAAGTGAGGATGAAATGGATGTAACTTTTTCTGTAAGATGTCCGTAGAGTAAAAAAAAAATATCGAAATCAGAGTCCATATGCAAAAGTTATACCCGTTTTACCGAAAGCACTCTGAGTCACCTATCAAATTACGATCATTTAGATGAGATATTCAGAAATTCATAAAATATTTATACAAATTTAGATGAAGAAAAAATTTATATGTACATTATAGTCGACAAAATTTAACAAAATCAGTCGTTAGTAACGGATCAAGATTACGATCCGTCACTAAAGTTCGGTCATTAGTGACGGATCATGGTTCTGACCCATCACTAATCAGTCATAGGTGACCTGTTATGACCCATCACCTATGACCTTCGGCAAAGAAGCTTAAAAGTATAAAGTCTCCGATGTCTATTACAACTACGTGATATGTGAGGTGGTAATAGAGCTATGAGTGTAGGGCTGGACGAAAAGCTCGAAGCTCGCGAGCTAGTTTAGCTCGTGTCTGGCTCGACTCGGCTCGTTCAAAAATCTAACAAGCCGAGCCAGAGTTTTAGCTCGTTTAGATAACGAGCCAGCTCGCGAGCTAAACGAGCTAGAGCCATCGTTTGCATCATATGCTCCCTTTCACTATGGTCATCAGTTTACTCATTGGTCATTCATCTTCGATGGAGAGACTCCTCCCAAACCTACTTAGCTTTCTATTGGTCAGCTCCATGTTACGATGCAGCTCTTATCTTTTTTTCTTCTCTCATCGATCATTCCTTCAGGCTTTGCATGTATAGACAGATATGTGAGGAACATTGTTTCATATATTTTTTTGAGGAATATTTTGTTCTAGTAGCAGAACATATATAGGTGAATCTGTCTGCTATTTTTCTACATGTAGGTTTGAAAAATATTTAGGAAAGATTCAGCTTGCAGTAATTATACATCTGATTAAACTATGTAAAGAAGTATTATACTTGTAGATATCATTGCTATTGTTGTACGATTTTATCGATGCATTTTTAGTGGATGTTTATATTCTTTTATTATAGTAATAAGCTACTCTCTTAAAAAAACAGTAACGAGCTGCTCGTGAGCCAAATGAATTGAGCCGAGCTATCTTTTCTGCTCGTTATATTAAACGAGCCAAACGAGCCGAGCCCAAATGAGTCGAGCTGGCTCGTTATCTAGCCCTATACACTTGCGAGGCGAAGTCGCTAGTTTGAGGCCCACATAACACATATTGAAAAATAGTTTAAAAAATAGTGTGGCTTATGGGCATATGCGATGGACCCTGCGTTGGCATGACTTGAGTGAAGAAAATATTTTTAATTTTTTTGTGTCCAAAAAATAGTTCATCGGTCATAAGTGATAGATCACTGTTACGACCTGTCATATATGTTTAGTCATTAGTGACGGGTCACGGTAATAACCCGTCATCTATAGTTTTATAAGTATTGGGTCGTAACCAGTTACTAATAACGACTCATCAGTGACATATTCAGAGTAATAGATATGAGACCCATCACTAATACGAATTATCACGCCAACGGGACTCCTTTCTACTCTTTTCTCACATTGTGTGTTTTCTTCGAATTCTATATTATCTATGTACGTGGTTGCTGGCGGCTAGCACTCTTAGATCATCTTCCGGGCTCCAACCTCTCCAATATTAAATTCATCCTTGATGAGGGAGAGATTGACCTCCGGGAAATAACTCTAGATACAACCAAGCACAGAAGCGACACATTCGAGAGCCGAGTCCTTAATTTGCCTGATGCCCTGATGCTCTTCTCACGAAGAGTAGAAAGGAGATTCTTTAGCTTTCCACGAGTCGGAAGCTATACCCTTCAGAAGTGAATTCAACAAGAGTGTCGATTTGCTACTTCATCAGTCCCATCGCGTCATTGAACAACTTTGCGGTTTTGGCTTTTACCTCTGTGGCTTCCTCTGAGCATTTATCATAGCGGCTGTCAGGATCTTGTTCTCCATGGTAAGAGCTGGGAAGAAAGAATAACACCTAACCTATGTGAGCAAGTTTCTTGAGAGGATGCCCACACTTGGATCTAGTTAAGAACTTACCGACTAGGCACTCGTTTGTTGTCGTCAACTTGAGTGCATATGTTATGTCTTGTTGGTGTTTTTCCTCTTGAGGCTCGCTACATTATTCTTTTCTTTCGTCAACTCTTGTGTAGTCGTTGATGCTCGCTGACGAAAAGATCCAAGGTTCTAACCTCAAGGTGTATGAATAACACGCTACCCGAGCAACATGTTTTTTGCCTCACCTTCACAGAACCACACGCTGTGATAGATAATCATCGAACCTTCAATTCCTAATAGAAAAACAAGCACAATCTTAATTGAAATGTCATATTTCTGTCTATGTTTGTTGCACCTAATCATAGAAAGGAAGAGTATGAGATCCTCACTATAGGAGTATAACATATCTAATATTAGTTCAGAATTTTGAGTCTATGGTTTATATAGGTCTCATAGGCCAAAAAAAAAACCTCTTTAAACAACTTGGACTCTATTTGCCGTCAGTTTAACATGGAAATTATTGTGCAACTGAAAGGAAACAGAGGCGGGGACTAGATCCGTTTCGTGGGCTAGCAAATTTGCTTTCCAATGAGTACTCGTATGCCTAAAATGTACTCCGTACATGAGAGATATTGGGTTTGTCTGGCTTTGACGTGGCGAATCTGAATCAACTTTAAACTTTCTTATCTTCAATCTCCGTATTTTGGACGACTTGAATTCATGAATAACTGGAAAAGGAAGTCTTTTAAACATATAAAAAGTCATGATATAGTTGGATATCATCTTGAAGTGCTTTCTAAACCACGGACTCCCCATGTTCGGCTATCTTCGTGTGTCACCCTGACAGTCTGTGCACCTTCCAATGAAAGAGCCATTTCTCTTAGTAGAAAGCTTCGAATCGCAAGTAATTTGATTCGTAGTAAGTAGACTTGATACTCTTTTCAAATATCAACTTGTAGGCTTTGGAACCTTCTGTATACTCTATCGAATACATGTTGATAGAATACGTTTTTCCTTCATTAACTCACTCCTAGCTCATAACTTCATAAACTTGATGGACATAACTGCAGTGCATGCCAATTGAAAACATGACAGATCTCCATTTGAGTCAGCGGCGAAGCTAGCGTCAGAGGGAGGGGGGTGCACGACTCTTTACTGTTCATCGGAGCTACAGTAATTTACTGTTCATCAAAGCTAATTTTAGTAGTATTTTTGAATAGGAGGGGGGGGTGCATATGCACCCACACCTCTCAACCTAGCTTCGCCCCTGATTTGAGTTACCTTCCCTATTCTCTCTTGTCGAAAAGGTGCATAGTTACTGCTAACCCTCATCACTAGGCATCCCTCTAAGGCCAGCGAACTGCACTGGCGAACCCGAAGCAACCTCCCCCAACCCCAACCCATCAGCGAGTTCCAAAATTGATGTCGACTTAGAGGAACCGCGATTTCAATGGACTAGAATCTTATATAAAATGCTCTTCGTTCTTCTAGGCCTCATCGACGGGTGAGGCAAGCACACCTAAAACCTTTGGAATCGACGGCATGGTACAGTACTATGGTTGTCGCCTGGCATGCATGCAAGACAGGAATCATAGTATAATTACCGAATATAGTTAGTTGCAGCTTGCATGCTGTCTATTTGATTGAGCGGAAGTAAATTTTATAGGATACTATTCAGAAAGATCCTCGTGAGATCTTATCTATATCATCTATTCCGTAATCTAATAACTATAATGAAGAGGAGAGAGAGTCTTTCGTAAAACTATGTCTTATAGGATTTACTTCCTGATTGAGCTTACCTCCATTATCTGCACGACGGTGCTAGGATGTGATGGATTGACGCACGTTATCGGCCCGGGGTTATTCAAAACTTCTAGCCGTCCCACATGTCAGAGGCACACGCAGCATAGAATTCACTACCGGAGACGGCTTCTTTGCCGAGTATCCCAGACTTTGCCGTGTGCTTTTTATCGGGCACTCGGCAAAGAGGCCATTTGCCGAGTGCCAGAGAGAAAGAACTCGGCAAACATCTGGCACTCGGCAAAGAGGCTCTTTGCCGAGTGCCACAGATAAAGAACTCGGCAAAGAGGAAATTTGCCGAGTGTCATTTTTTGACACTCGACAAACCCTATTTTTTCACTTTTGAGCAAGTTCGTGGAGGCTATTTGGCGAGTGCCAGAGAAAAAGAACTCGGCAAAGAGGCTCCTTTGCCGAGTGTCATTTTTTGACACTCGGCAAACCCTAATTGTTTTTTCACTTTTGACCTCCAAACTTTTTCTGCAGTCCTCATACAATACCTGGTACTCCATGTTCCAATGTGGCACATTTCTCGGACTTTTTCTATATTTCTTTAATTTATTTCAATTAATTGAATTTTCTTGGATAATTCAAATTATAACTGCTAGTCATTCGAATAATGAAAAAAAATGAATGGAAAAATGATATTCATGTTATTTAGTATAATGTGAGGCCGTATCCAGGAACAGACCACAAATTGCGAACATCTTGTTCACGAAACATGACCACGAACTTGCGGGCGAGTTGTTTTTAAATTGTATAAAAAGCAAACGAAGTCCGAAAATCATGAAACTTGTCAAGATGTAATGATATCATATGTGGAGGCTGTGATAAAAATTTGAGAAGGTTTTGCACAAGTTGTCACGTACGATGCTTGTAACCGTTGCAAACCGAAGAAGTTTATCCAGGTTTCTTCGGAGATTCTTCGGTTTGCAAGCATCGTACGTGACAACTTGCGTAAAACCTTCTCAAATTTTTATCACAGCCTCCACATATGATATCATTACATCTTGACAAGTTTCATGATTTTCGGACTTCGTTTGCTTTTTATACAATTTAAAAACAACTCGCCCGCAAGTTCGTGGTCATATTTCGTGAACAAGATGTTCGCAATTTGTGGTCTGTTCCTGGATACGGCCTCACATTATACTAAATAACATGAATATCATTTTTCCATTCATTTTTTTTCATTATTCGAATGACTAGCAGTTATAATTTGAATTATCCAAGAAAATTCAATTAATTGAAATAAATTAAAGAAATATAGAAAAAGTCCGAGAAATGTGCCACATTGGAACATGGAGTACCAGGTATTGTATGAGGACTGCAGAAAAAGTTTGGAGGTCAAAAGTGAAAAAACAATTAAGGTTTGCCGAGTGTCAAAAAATGACACTCGGCAAAGATCCTCTTTGCCGAGTGCTAGGACGTCTGGCACTCGGCAAAGAATTTCAATTTTTTTTTAAAAACCCCCTCTTTGCCGAGGGCCAGATCGGGGGCACTCGGCAAAGATTTTTAAATTTTTTTAAAGAAAACCCCTCTTTGCTGAGTGCCAGATCGGGGGCACTTGGCAAAGGGGGGATTTAACCCCCGGCCGGCCCACGCACCGCACACACGCAAAACCTCCTCGCCGCCGCCCGCGCCCGCGCCAGCAGCCCCCGCCCCCGCGCCCGCGCCGCCCCCGCGCCCGCGCCGGCCGCGCCCGCGCCCGCCCGCGCCCGCCCGCGCCCGCGCCGGCCTTGCCCGCCCGCGCCCGCGCCCGCCCGCGCCGGCCGCGGCCGCGCCCGCGCCAGCCGCCCCCGGGCCAGCGCCGCCGGAGCAGGAGGAGAAAGAGAGGAGGAGGAGGAGAGGAGGAAGAAGGAGGAAGAGAAGGAGGAGGAGGAAGAAGGAGAAAGGAGGAAGAAGAAGGAGGAGGAGGAGGAGGAGGAGAAAGAGAGGAGGAGGAGGAGAGGAGGAAGAAGGAGGAAGAGGAGGAAGAAGGAGGAAGAAGGAAGAAGGAGGAAGAAGAAGGAGGAGGAGGAGGAGGCGCCTCAGCCGCCGTTGCCACGTCCCCGACGCCTTGTCCACCGGCGCCCTGACCCCTTCACCACCGCTGCCCTACGACGCCCACTAGGTATGCCATTCGTCGTCGTCGTCGTAGTATTACTAGTAGTTGCGGTATTTGTAGTGATGGTATTACTTGTGCATGTCGGCCATCGTGCCGTTGGTTTTCTTGCAGGTTTTGGAAACCTCACCGTGCAGGGGAGGTGCTGCCAAAATTTTGTATTGACAGTTTTATGTTTCTTTTTTTGCAGAGAAGAGCCAGTTGGAGCGGCACCGGAGTACCTCGGCGACCCCGATCGCCTTCCTTGCCGCTGCGGGTCTGCCTGCACCGCGTCGCCTCGCCACTGCACCGACCCGCCACGGCCCCGCTAGCCTGACTCCACCGCCACCCTAGGTATAACCCCTCTTTCCGTATCATGGTCGTAGATCACGTAACCCAGTTAGGCGTCTCCCGTTCGAAAGAGATACGGTTGGAAATATGCAGATATTTCCATATCTAAAACCGTATCTGTTTCGAATTGTCCACGTTTTTTGGACAGCCCGCGGATGCGTAGGTGGGGTTAGTTTCCATGGTCTGCTCCGATCCGAGACAGAGTTTCGGCATCATCTCCCTGTTGTTCTCCGGATACACACTCTCCCTAGCAGGACGTGTATTTGGAGAACAGCGGGGAGGTGCTGCCGAAATTCTGTCTCGAATAGGAGTAGAGCATGGAAACTAACCTCATCTACGGATCCTCGCGTGGGATTAGGACCTATCCTCACCTATTAGATAGTAGGAACGTCGTGTAGATGCAATTGATGTTTATATTACTCGCCGCTATATATGTTAGAGGATGGAGGACCATGAGTGGATGTACACGGGCCGCGCAAGTCAGGGTCAGGTCAGCAATGAATGGATTGACAAGACCGATGCTTTCTTGGAACGGGCATTTGGCGTGGCTGCTAAAGGAGCGAGTAAAATTTGCTGTCCCTGCAGCAAATGTGCAAACAGGAAAAGACAAACGAAGAAGGTCATGGGGGAACATCTTTGGAAGAATGGATTTACGGCGGACTATACCCGGTGGGTCTACCATGGTGAAGCTGATCGTATGAGAGAGGAGGTGGTGAGACCACGCGTCGAGGATTATGATGCTGATGCCGGGGTAGCAAACATGTTAAATGACTATCACGAGGCACAGTTCGCTGAAGGACGTACGGAGGAGGAGCCAGAGGCAACCGCAAAGGCGTTCTACGACATGTTTGCCGCGGCACAGAAACCCCTTCACAGTCAGACAAAGGTTTCTCAACTGGATGCCATTGGACGCATAATGGCTTTAAAGTCCCAGTATAGCCTGAGTCGAGACGCCTTCGATGGTATGTTGACAGTTATTGGCAGCCTGCTTCCGGAGGGTCACCTTCTGCCAAAGAGCATGCACGAGTCACAGAAACTCCTTCGTGCACTTAAGATGCCGTATGAGCAGATACATGCTTGCCCGAAGGGGTGCGTCCTATTTAGGAAAGAATACGTGGAAGCAAAGTACTGTCCAAAGTGTAAATCATCTAGGTTCCTGGAGGTAGATTCTGGTGATGGCCAGAAGAGGCAGCTTGACATTCCCGTGACAATCCTACGGCACCTTCCGTTCATACCGAGGATCCAACGGCTATACATGACCGAGGAATCCGCGAAACAGATGACATGGCACAAAAATGGCAAACGATACAATCCTGACAGGATGGTACATGCATCCGATGGTGAAGCATGGACCCACTTTGATGGCATTCATCATGAGAAAGCTAAAGAGGCTCGTAATGTACGTGTTGCGTTGGCAACAGATGGGTTCAATCCTTATGGAATGATGGCTGCCCCATACACATGTTGGCCCGTGTTCGTTATCCCCCTCAATCTCCCCCCCCCCCGGCATATGCTTTCAACGACAGAACGTATTCTTGTCGTTGATAATTCCTGGACACCCGGGGAATAATATGGGTGTGTTCATGGAGCCAGTGATTGATGAATTGGTCCGTGCTTGGGAGGAAGGGGTATGGACATACGACCGAGCTACAAAGAAAAACTTCAAAATGCATGTTTGGTACCACTACTCCCTGCATGACTTCCTGGCGTATGGGATATTCTGCGCCTGGTGTGTTCACGGGAAGTTCCCATGCCCAGTATGCAAGGAAGGTCTGAGGTTCATTTGTATCCTGCTTGAGCTTGCAGGGCCAGAGGGATGCGTCTATGTGTGCCGAGTTGAGACAGGTTGCCGATGGCTTTGCCTATAGGGTCAGGTCATTTTCTGGTTATGACGTGAATGGATATCGCTTTCGCACAACAAGCTACGAGCAGAGTCGGCCCAATCGAAGAACCACAAGTTCCGGAGTTTTTACGCCCGGCGTTGATGAGGTCGAGTATTATGGAAGAATTGAAGAAATATACGAACTCAAGTTTCATGGTTCCAAACCTTTTAATCCCGTCATATTTAAATGCCATTGGTTTGATCCTGAAGTAACGAGACGGACATATTGTAATCTTGGGCTAGTCGAAATTCGACAGGATTCCGTCTTACCAGGAGACGATGTCTATATTGTGGCCCAACAGGCCACGCAAGTTTATTATCTCCCATATGCGTGTCAAACCATAAGGCATCTTAAGGGTTGGGATATTGTGCACAGGGTATCGCCACACGGTAAAGTGCCTGTCCCAAATGATGAAGATTACAACTTAGACCCAAACACATATGACGGAGAGTTCTTTCAAGAAGAGGGACTAGAGGGGAGGTTTGAGATAGACTTAACCGAAGCGATCGGAATGGAAGTAGACAATGAAACGGTTATTGAAGAGGACGTTGGAGATGAGGTGCAAAATGTGAAGGACTTACAAATGCTTGAGCGATTACATTTAGACAATGACAATGGCAACATTGCTCATTCGGATAGTGTTGATTATTTCGACATGATTGATAGTGATGATGAGACTTATGATCCAGCTAATCCCGATCATGAAGATTATTTCTAATACATGTAATACTATGTTATTTTGTAATTACGTTTTGTTTATTTTGCATCTCTTTCTAAGTACTTCTTGTTTATCTGTGCTTATTGGTTTACTCTTTTTAATTGCAGGTGATTGAACAAAGATGGTGGGCGGTGGGATGAGGAAGCTAACGTCCTTGTACCGAAGGACAAGGAGGAGCAGCTGCAGGAGGGAGTCGTCGCCTGCCGCCCCGTCGCGTGAGGAGGAGGAGGAGGAGCAGGTGCCCCAGGAGGACGCCGAGGCGCAGGAGGACGCGCAGGAGGAGGCGCAGGAGGACGCGCAGGAGGAGGCGCTGGAGGACGCGCTGGAGGAGGCGACAGCAGGGGGTTCCGCTTCCTCTAGTTTGTCGAGCGTCTACTTGCGAGGTCCCGCGAGCCTCCCTCAGCGACCGATACCTCGTGAGAGACGCCCGCTGATTCGACCCGAGGGGGAAAAGTAAGTAACTTTAGATGTTATCACTACTTTATATGATATGTTGAATATCAAAATAGAAATTGGACGATTGTTAATCACTTGGGCAGGAACTGGACGATTGTGGCGAGTGGAGGTGCTCACACACGCCAAGTCAATGGCATCCTCGGTCTTCTGTGCAAGGAGCACTTCCCTGGCCTGGTTGAGTACACCGGAGTGACGGGGCCGGCCTACTCGTTTGACCACTACGCCGCCGCCCCCGATGCTGCAGATCGGGCCCGCAGGGTATTCAACAACAAGGCGGAGCGGGTGAAGCAAGAGCTGTGGGTAAGTCTTCCTCGCACTACATTGCTCAATACATCGTATTTATTGGACATTCTTGAAATAATGAATGGATACCTCGTGTTTGTATGCAGGATTTCTTTAGATGCCAGGACGGACATGAGGCCAGGGCGGATGCGGTGGCTACCAAATGCTGCAAAAAACTCGTCGTGGACATGCATTACGAGGCGCGCATCCAGGCTGTCGTAACTTACCACGGGACCGTCGTTGGAACGAAGGTCACCAAAAGGGACGCAAGAACCATGACGCTGACCCGGGACCAGTACCTGCAGGTAAATACAGAACATTAATACTGATTCCTTTTGAGATTAAGTAGGCTTAATTTCATCTTCTGATATGTCATGTACTTGATGGCCTGTAGATGATTCCTTATTGGTGCGCCGCGCATCCCCAGTGCTGGGAACAGATGGTGGACAAGTGGTGCTCACGCGAGTGGGAGGAGACGCACAACTTGTGCCGGGAGCGGCGTTTGATGATGCCAGGTGTAGCACACCATCAAGGCAGCCGCAACCTCAGTGGATACGCACAAACATGGGTACGCGAATTCATTTATTTATTCTAACGCTCAATTCTGCATGATTTCTAATCATCTTGCTGTTTTTCTCGCAGTCGGCGTCACATGGTGGCCAGCCTTGCTCCATCTTCAAGGCATTTGCTATGGCCCACAAGGGCAAGGCGACGTCCGACGTCGACTACAACCCGGAGGACGGGCCCGAGGCGTACAGCAATGCGACCGTCCACAACCGCCTTAGTGAGTACACATCGATGTCAAGGGAGGTCCATGGGCCAGAGTACGATCCGAGCACCGAGGACCTTGATGGAGAAGTCGTCATGAGGGTGGGAGGAGGCAAGAAGCATGGGCGATACTGGATTGGCGACGGCGTAATCGACTCGGCCGCTACTCCCAGTCTCTCCCAGATTCGAGCAAGCAGCACGAGCACGAGCCCGGCCATACGACCTCGGAAGGACACTTCACACCACCGGGTGGAGGCACTCGAGGTTATTCCTGGTTTATTCGTCGTTCATTGGTTTTTTCATACCTTTCCTTTGCATTATTGTAACATTAGGGTGAATATATTGTAGGCCCAGCTGGAACAAGAGAGGAGGATACGGGAGCAAATGCAGGCGACGATGGAGAGGGTGGAGGCCGAGCGGGAGGCCGAGCAGCGGAGGATGGTGGAGATTCTTCAGTACATGCAAAGTATTGGCGCCGCTACTGGTGTAGCTCCGCCACCTTCGCTATTCGCTCCACCTCCACCTCCTCACTATTCTACTCCTGTGAGTATAAATGTTTTAGTTTGTATGTTCATGCTTACGGTCAAACCTAGTGGAGTATGAAAGTTTTATTCATGTATGGTATATATTTATCTTGTCTCACACATGCAATCTCTTCTCCTTTGTGCAGAATCAATCGGCGGCATCGAACGATCCTCATGCTTCAGCGAATCCTTCACCAAATCAGTTTCATTGACCATCTTGGTGATGATACTTGTGGTTGTTAATGGTACTTCTATTTGCAATTATGGTTGTAGATGATGGAGCACTTGGATTACTTGTGAACTTATTTGTGATATATTGTGAGACATGTGATGTTTGTGATATATATGTGGTGTTGCTGATATATATGTGCTGTTGATGATATATATGTGATGTTGGTGATGTTTGTTATATATATATATATATATATATATCTGTTTGTTTGGATGGGATGTCAAAAACAAATAAAAAGGCTGTTTTCAGCCACTTTGCCGAGTGCAATGGCCATGACACTCGGCAAAGTGACAACATGCTTTGCCGAGAGCCACGGTCCAGGCACTCGGCAAAGATGGCCTGTTTGCCGAGTGTCCTCCAGGTGGCACTCGGCACAGACGCCACCTTTGCCGAGTGTTTGATTCACTGGCGCTCGGCAAAGAGGAAGACTTTGCCGAGTGTCAGATTAGCACTCGGCAAAGCCTTTGCCGAGTGCCCGATAAAGTGCACTCGGCAAAGAGATCTTTGCCGATAAATTTTTTACCGAGCACCCTTTGCCGAGTGTAGCACTCGGCAAAGCCTTTGCCGAGTGTATATCGTCCTTTGCCGAGTGCCTGAGGCACTCGGCAAAGAAGCTGTCTCCGGTAGTGATTTCAGCATAGCCATAGCTAACCTAGAAGCACAGGGCCCGGTCCCATCGAGCAAGGCTAGCTGCAGAAAGCGAAGCTCCCCTGGTTTTAGAGGGGAAAGCGAACAAATCGTCAACGACGCAACCGAAGACATGCATGGTGAGATCGACGAGACCAATCAGCTCATCCCAGGGAACACACAGAAACGCCAAGAAAAGAGACATCACTTCCAAGGAAGAACTGGTCACCAATGAAATATATACGTACCCCTCTGATACTATATATAGCACCAAATCAAGAAGCCAAGGCAAGCACCCAATTAGCTCGCTAGCATCTGATTAAGTAGCAAGGTAGCAAGAAGCTTTCAAGGGAGGCAATGGAAGGAGACAAGAAGGCGAACGGCAGCGGCCGCGGCGTGGTGCTCCTCAACTGTTTCGTGAGCCCGTTCGGTAACCGCATCCGGATTGCGCTGGCGCGCAAGGGCGTGGCGTATGAGGAGAAGTCCGAGAACCTTGCGGCCAAGAGCCCTCTGCTGCTGTCCTCCAACCCTGTGCACGCCACGGTCCCCGTCCTCATCGTCGACGGCAAGGCCGTGTGCGAGTCCCTCGTCATCATCGAGTTCATCGAGGAGGCCTTCGCCGGCGTCGACGAGGCGCTGCTCCCTTCTGACCCCTACGCCCGCGGCCACGCTCGCTTCTGGGCCTCATACATCGACACCAAGGTCCACCGATCGATCACTACGACTCACTTAATTGTTCAGTATGCACGTCACCTTAATTTGACTTGAACGTGCATACATGCATGCACCATGGATGCAGCTGCCTGCGTGCGCGCTGCGGGTGTGGCAGTCGCCAAAGGGCGCGCCGGCGGCGGTGGAGGGGAAGAAGGACATGGTGGCCGTGCTGAAGACGCTGGAGGCGGGTTTGGGCGGGAAACCCTACTTCGGCGGGGAGGCGCTCGGGTACGTGGACGTGGCGCTGGTGCCGTTCGCGCCGTGGTTCCTCACGTACGAGCGGCTCGGCGGGTTCAGCGTCGCCGCGGAGTGCCCCGCCCTCGCGGCGTGGGCGGCGCGCTGCGTCAGGGAGAACGAGTGCGTCGCCAAGTCGCTGCCGGAGGCCGAGAGCGTTTACCAGTTCGTCTGCGGCATGAGGAGGCACTTCGGCCTCGACTAGGCAGTTCGTCGCGGCCGGCGAGAGCTGGCTGAAAAGCCTGTAAATAAGGAGAACTGATATCAGTTGGCGCCAGTACGTCTCGGTTTTAATTTGCACGTACTACGCGTGCATGATTGTGCACGTTATCAATTTGCGTACGTATCTTGGATGCACGGTCCATGATTTTCGTCACCACTTTTCGTTGCTAGCTTGGCTATGTTATGCATGTCGTTTGATGCACTTGTATTGTATTTGGAGTTTCGATATGCATTTCTGCTGTATTTTTCTTCGATGGCCTGTTTTGTGGTGGTTGATAGTAAATGATATTTCATCGGTTTTTAGTAGAAACTCACACACGTCACCTACACGCGTGCACCGCGTTCGCCTAAAATCCTCAAACGCGAACGGGTGGGGGCTCGCCACAACGACCCCACCAACTAAGCTTGCTTCGCAATGATTTTTCATCGTTGCTGCGCCCGTATAGACACCAACGATCGATGTACTAACTTCGTGCTTATCGAGCCGAAACAGTGTTTTAGAGATTTTGCTTGTTGTTTTATGTACATTTTATATTGGTGCTGCTGTGTGCACGGGTGTCCTCTCTCTCATGTAACAGTAAATCGATAGGAATTGCTATTCATAGCTCATATGAGTTTCCAAGAAAATAATAATTTGCTGCGTTCGCTATTCTTTATTAGTGCCTGGGTTCGGTTTGTGATTGTCCCCGTTTCAGATTCCTCTTTTCTGTGCAACTCATTTTTGTTAATTAGAATTACTTTATGCAATCATTTGATCAGTGTTATTGAATCTGGACAAAGAAAATAGTCAAGATTCTACTATATGTATAATCAGGATAAATCATATACACATAATGACATCATAGATGAATAATTATAGCAAAATATCTATTAATTTCATGAATTATTCAAGTCTTACAAAAGAACGTTAAGGGTCAAAATAGAAAACTACAACGAAAACTAGATAAATCTTCAATTGCTCCTTGGTGATTCTACAAGCAATCGATTGAAAACACCTGATCATAGAATATAACACCATCCTCGATGTACTCTGCATAGTCTTCTTCAAATAAGTATGGGTACATGTCGTACTCTGCAAGTTATGGTAGAAATAATACATTATGAAAGCTTAATTAATTCCATAACGGCATAATATAGACATGTTTGCATAAATACAATATTTATTTAGAAACAACTTTGAAAGAAATAAGTTAAAAACATGAATACTAAAATAACATCAACAGGCTAAGGCTCCCACCACCTTGCATTATCCAGGATTCTAACTACCCAACTATATCAAAGAGGTCCAACCACCCAACCATGGTTCCCACCACCAAGATTTGCCAAAATAGATCCAACATCCAAATACTAATCATATGTGGCACTTCACGCTAATCTTGACCGTGAGCACGACTGATTAATCATTTTACACTCTGTAGAGATTGTACACTTTACCCACAAGTCATGATCAACTCATCCATCCGTACCTTACACACTTTCTATGGTATGCACTGAAAGATCACTACAAGGCCGTTATGAATCGAAGCATCTTTCAACATGTGTTTGCCGCTAAGATTTCACCGTTGTAGAAGTACACCCTCCACTCTAGAAGCCCCCTCTTGCGCCTATCACCCTTCCCTCCCTGTACTCTCATTTGGCCTACACTATGTTGAAAGCATTGCAACTTAATAAGCTAGGTCGCGCTCATAACTTATCTCATAGTTGTATTGTAAAGCATGGTCCGACCGCACCATAAATCAGCCCTTAACTAATTTGAGCAAAACTACCACAAACCCCGCTCTCATGCAACCTGCACCAATCTCAACCATCCACTAGCTCTCCTGCTACTCAATTCCTTCCTCAAAGTCTTAATCTTGAAGTCTCATAAACTCTTTGGAAACATTAGTGTCTACTCATGATTATGCAAATAAAACGAATTTGAATAAACACCAAAATACAAATAAAAACCTAAATTCACAAATTTAACATAATAGGATAGATTATGAATTTAGATTAATTATGGCGAAAGAATGACTCAATCTGAAGCTAAAACGAAGGAGAACGAGCTTCCAGAAGATTAAATCAGGATAAAAAGGAAAAGAGGATGGGATATTCCCATGGATATTCCCCTGGAATATTCTTTTCGATTTTCTGAAATTATTTGCTGAAGTAAATTCTGACTATGATATTAGCATGATAGCATGACATAATTACAACATCAGTGGAGAAAGAAAATAAAGAAAAATAGAGGAAAGGCTGACTAGGCAGGTTTAGCTGGCGTGGTGTTGACGTGGATTGCTGACGCAACACTGACAAGGATTTTGTAGTGGTGGCTAGGATCAAAATGAAAGGGTATATTCAATCTAATCTCAGCTGTCGATTTAGATCGAGCGGCTGGGGTGTACTCTGAATGGTTCTTACTCGTCGACGGTGGCTTGGGCAGTGGCGGTGGCAGGGACGCAGCAGAGGGTCACCGACGAGTGATCGGAATGGTGCTAAGATGCTCAGAACACGACGATGAGCGGCGAATAAGAGAGAAGAGGTCACGAAGAACTCAACGGAGGTGTTTTCGTGTGTGGAGATGGTTTGTAAGAGATTGATGACGGCGAGAGGCAGCGGCAGTGCTTGGTGGCTATCGAATAAGCGGGTTTGGTGGCCGGTTGTCAACGAGGAGCGGCGGAGAAGTATCCTCGTGAGCTCGTGGAGCCTAAGGGCTAGCCAGTGGAGGCAAAGATGACTCGGCGGTGAAGATGCAGTATGATGGAGCTCCTCACCGAAGTTGAAAGGGGGGGGGGGGGGAGGGCTCTCAGGTGGCGCTCGGCTAGTGGAGAGGGGATGAGGAGGCGAGTCCGGGTGGGGTGAAGGTCTACGGTGCCAAAGGGGGTGCTTTTTATAGGGGAAGGGGCCTTGGAGGTGGGGCTAGGGTTTGGCCGGCGAGCGGCAGTTGGTGAGCTTAAATCCGATCCAATCCTGTCATTTAAATGTGTTTGGTTGGGGATAGAAGTCGATTTGTGCATGGAGGAGAAGAGTGAATCGCAACAGACTTGTTTAGGATGTTGGATAGGGACGAGAGCCATTGTGGAGGCAGATTGTGCGGCAACCGGCTTGCGGAGTTCGAGCTACGACGGAGGGGATTGATGGGGGTGGGAGATGACATGCGGGGTCGGGCTGTCTGTGAGAAAGTGGGAGCGAGGTGGCGAGCACGCACACATGGGCTTGGCCCAGAAGGAAGGGAAGAGAGGAGGGTGAGGTAGAGATGGGCTCGGCCCATCAGAGGAGAGAGGGAAAGCGCAAAGCGATCGGGCCAGGCCTAGGTGGAAGAGGAGATGAGTGAGGGCTGAGAAAGGAAAAAGAAAAAAGAGGGAGAGGATGGGCTCAGCCCATATGGAGATGGGAGGAGAGTCCGAGAAAGATAGAAAGAGATAGAAGGGAAATGGGTTGTGCCTAGAAGGAGATTGGGTTTTGGCCCAATGGTCTTTTCCGGGGTTTGCTTTGATTGGGATTTATAAAAAAAAAATAGAGGAAAGAGAAACAAACTCAAATAAAATAGCATTTGCACTCAAATAATTCTTAGAAATTTTTAATATGCCCTAGAAAACATATGAAACCTAACAAAATCATATTTAGCTTATTAAAATCATTTGATATTTCATAATTAATCATCGCTCATAGTTAATTGTTGTAAAAAGTTTCAAATTTTTAGGAAATTACAAATTTGTTAATATTAAGTATTGACATTCACTACAGTAGAACACACCATCAGTGGTGGTTTAAAATCGCATCAATGAACCGTCATTGATTATTCGGCACAGAAACTAACCATCGATGCCGATTCGAGCCACGAATCGGTCGAGATGGGTGGACTGGGAGCAAAAAAACGAAACGAGCTGGCTCAAAATCAAGCCAGCTTGGCTGCTGGTACCGCTATTGTTGCTAGCCTCTGCCTCCTCCTCATGCTTGTCGCCCTAGCCATTAGGGCGGCGGGCGTGAGGAGGAGGCGGAGGCGAGCGGCGGGCGTGAGGCGGAGGCGGAGAAGGAGACCAGCGCGTGAGGAGGAGGCGAAGGCGAGCGGCGGGCGTGAGGCGGAGGCGGAGAAGGAGACCAGCGGCAGAGGAGGAGGCGTACAGGATGTTGCAAGAGACATGCATGCGCGCTAGCAAGATGTCTTGATGTCAGCATCATGCACATATACTAGCCAGAGTATCTCAACGGCGGCAAACACAAGACCAACTGGAATACAACAGAGGCTGTTGTCGCGTATTCGACCGCTGCACTCGACGCCATCGCCACGTGCTCGAGGCTATCATCGCCAAGTGCTCAAGGCCGCCGCCGCCGCGGCTCCCGCCTTCCCGACGCATATTTGGCCACCGCGCTCGCTGTCGTCGTCGCACGCTCGAGGCCCCGCGCACTCCATTGCCACCTCCACACTTGCTCGGCCTCTGCCGCCTCATCGCTGCAGCACACAGTCGCTCGGCTGCCGCACCGCTGCTCCACGGCGCAGCACCCGCTCGGCCTTGGCCACCTTACCGCTCGGGCGCCAACCGCTCTGCCGCATGAGATCTAGGGGCGTGGAGCAGCGGTGTAGCAGCTCATGGCATTGGAGAGAGAGAAACTAAGAGAGAGATGGAGGAGAGGAGGAAAATTGGAAGAGATAAGATAGAGAGAGGAGGGGATCGATAAGGCATGGATAGAGCCCCTATGGCTATACATGTGCCTGTGGCTCCCGTGAAGAGATATTATGGTAGAGAGAGAGGTGGACTCGAGCCAGACGGGCAAAAACTAGAATCCATAAATGTTTCGGATCCGGGACATGCATCACTGCCGGTTCTATTAAAAATCAATAGTGATAACTTTTATTACTAGCGGTTTTTATGTTTTGTTACAAACCGGCAGTGATACTATCAGTGTCGGTTTTGACTGAATCGGCACTTATAAATTGATACTTATGGCTAGTTCTATAGTAGTGATTCCAAAGTATGAAATTTTAGGGTGTTACATGTATTGGATTCTGATTCCTAAAAGAGTTTATGAGAGAAGGTGGGAGCGGTTTCAGGTGACGAACATCATTTTGGGTTATTCTGATTTATAGATTATGTTAGTATAAAAGCGAGAAGCGGTTCCCTTGGTTTCTTGCAGGAATAAAAACTTAATTGTCTGTTAGGAAGAGTTTTTCCGATTTCTAGACAGAAACGGGATCCTAAATGAGCAATTTCGTATTTGTAAGGTATGGTTGGAGATAGTTGGAGTGGCGGATCCAGCGCTCTGATTTGAGCGCTAGAAACTCAAGTACTCAAACAGAGTTGTGGGCCAAGATCTGTGAACTTTAGGCCCAAAAACCAAACTGTAACTATCCTGGTAACACATTGCTATCTATTTAAGTGCAATAGTTAAGAAAAAACCTATATGGCTCACGCTAATCCATGAAAATAGGCACCCAAGCATTTTTGGCAGGTTTTTATTATTATGTTTGTAAATTTGGCAGGTTTTTGTTTCCTTCCTAATTCCGCCATTGTAATTCGTGCCCAAAACATTTTTTTTAGAGTTCAAGGGCCAGAGCCCCGGTCTCACTTGCATAGCAATGGACAACATCGTTTACAGCATAGTTTGTAAAGTATACAGCTGTACTGAAAAACAAAACTGAACAACTAGTAATAAATGATGTTATTCTGAGCGGAATGATACCAGGAATTTAGCTGAGTATTGATAGAAATTAAACTCATCTTAAACATGATTAGCCCTAAAAACAGATACATCTTAAGCGGAAGCGTGAACGCATACCTGAATTCGGTGATGCCATCCTTTGTTAATCAGTGAAGTTGAAGAGCGTGAGCGTGTCGGTGAGATGGTCACGGCGTGGACGACGTAGCTCGGTGAAGTCACGACGGCGGCCTTCGCTCCGCTGCCGCGCCCTAATATGATCGGCAGATCGTATGTATGTTTGGGAGACGCTAAACCTCACGAGATCGATGTCACCGTGAGGTGCCGGTTCCCCCTCATTTATATATATGCACAGCACGGAACGGGACCGCAACCATATATGGTTGGTTGCGCCACCGATCACGACACAAGGTGGGAACGGGACTCCCCTTTAGTCGGACGTCAGTTAGGATCTATTAGGAGTGGGGGCCCGAGATCATATCCAACATTCTCCCCCTTGATCGTAAGGCTATCATCATAAGCCCACTCAATGAAATGGTACACCAAGGCAAAAGATTACAGTGGCAAATTTAAATACCACTGAAACCCATAAACCTATAGTATATCACTCCATCTTGAAATGGAAATTTGTTATTCCTAATGGGAGTTGGTTTGCATTATGGTCCTCTTATCTAGAATCATAGGCTTTCCAATAACCCCATGCCGACAACATGATCACGAAAAATATGGGGTGGTAAGCCTTTAGTGAGCGGATCCGCAAGCATTGACTTAGTACTTATATGCTTGACACTTATTGTTTGATCCTGGATTCTATCTTTCACAACATGATACTTAATATCGATGTGTTTGGCAGCACCACTCGACTTGTTGTTACTCGTACAGAAAACTGTGGGTTGATTGTCGCAGTATAACATAAGTGGTTTTGAAATACTGTCGACCACTCTTAATCTCGGGATAAAGTTCTTTAGCCATACAGCCTGCCCGGTAGCCTCATAAAATGCCACAAACTCAACTTGTATCGTTGAAGATGCTGTAAGTGTCTGTTTGGAGCTTTTTCACGAGATAGCTCCTCCAGCGAGGGTGAAGATATAACCTGACATGAATTTCTTAGTGTCTACACACCCTGCAAAGTCTGCATTCGAATAACCAACGACTTCAATGTTATCGGATTCTCTAAATACGAGCATGTAGTTTTTAGTGCCTTGCAAATAGCGAAGGACTTTCTTAACGGCTTTTCAGTGGTCCGATCCTGGATTTGACTGATATCTGCCAAGCATCCCGATCACGAAAGCTAAGTCAGGGCGTGTACATACTTGAGCATACATAATGCTTCCGACAGCTGAAGTATAAGGAACCGACTTCATTTGATCAATTTCATATTGGTTCCTTGGACATTGAAATGTCCCAAACTTATCACCCTTAACAATAGGAGCAGGCGTGGTAGAGCACTTTTGCATATTGTATTTCTTCAGTACTCTATTAATGTATGTCTTTTGAGACAAATCTAATACTTCTTTGGACCGATCTCGATGAATTTCAATACCAAGAACATAAGAGGCTTCACTGAGATCCTTCATATCGAAATTAGAGGAAAGAAATCTCTTGGTCTCAAACAGCATATCCTTATCATTGCTAGCCAATAAGATATCATCCACATAAAGAATTAAGATGGTGAATTTTCCCCATTTAAACTTTACATAAATGCAGTTATCAACTTCATTTTCTTTAAAGCCAAAATTTCTAATGACTTTATCAAACTTGAGATACCACTGCCTAGACGCTTGCTTTAGACCATATATCGATTTCTTAAGGCGACATCCCAAATGTTCCTTGCCTTTCATGACAAAACCTTCCAGCTGAGCCATGTAAACATTTTCTTCGAAGTCACCATTAAGGAATGCCGTCTTTGCATCCATCTGATGCAGCTCTAAATCATAATGTGCTGTAAGCGCCATAATTATTCTGAAGGAATCTTTACTTGATACAGGAGAAAAAGTTTCATTATAGTCGATCCCTTCTTTTTGCGAGAAGCCTTTAGCTACGAGCCTTGCTTTAAACCTTTCGATGTTCCCCTTATTGTCGTGTTTGGTTTTGTAGACCCATTTACAACCTACTGTTTTGGCTCCGTCAGGAATTTCTACTAGGTCCCATACATCATTATTGCTCATAGACTTTAGTTCATCCTTCATGGCATTAAGCCACTTAGGTGAATGCTTACTCATCATGGCCTCTTTATATGAGTTGGGATCTTCTGCCTTCCCTATGTCATTAACATCCTCATTCATGTAAACAATGTAATCGTTCGAGATGGCAGGTCTCCTCTCACGCTGTGATCTCCTGATCGGTTCATTATGCACTGCAGGACCAGAACTGGGTACTGCAGGGGACTGCTGAGGCTCATCGTTAGATGTATCGTTAGGAATTTCAGAGATCTCAACAGGGGTGCACTGAAGTTAGTTTCTACTGAAGGTGCAATCACCTGGGGTACAGGGATGTAGGGCTCTTGGATCAGCGGTGTAGGAACATAAACCCGCTTTTCTTCAAGATCAACTTCCCTCTGCTCCAAGATCCCGTTCTCAAGAAACACAGTGTGTCTTGTTTTTACGAACTTAGTGATCCTATCTGGACAGTAAAAGCGATACCCCTTTGATCTTTCAGATACCCGATAATGTGACAACTAACTGTCTTAGGATCTAATTTCCCAATATGTGGATTAAATACTTTAGCTTCAGCTGCACAGCCCCACACGCGTAAATACTTTAAAGAGGGTTTTCTCCCAGTCCATAATTCATAAGGTGTTTTTGGAACTGATTTACTGGGAACCCAATTAAGAATGTGTGCGACTGTCTTAAGTGCCTCCATCCACAGTCCAACTAGTAAACTAGAATAGCTGAGCATACTTCGCACCATGTCCATAAGCGTGCGGTTGCATCGCTCAGCTACCCCATTTTGCTGAGGTTCACTAGGTGTAGAATATTGGGCTACTATGCTATTTTCCTGAAGGAATCTGGCAAAAGGACTAGGGATTTGCCTATATGGGGCATGCCTCCCATAATATTCTCCCCCGCGATCCGATCTCACTACTTTAATCTTCAGGTTGTCCTGATTTTCTACTTCAGCCTTAAATATCTTAAATTTGTCGAGAGACTCAGATCGATCTTTAATGGGGTAGATATAGCCATAACGGGAGAAATCATCAGTGAAGGTAATGAAAGAATCAAAACCGTCAACTGATGTCACAGGAAAAGGACCACATATGTCCATGTGAATTAATTCTAATAATCCTGTGCTCTGAGTGGCCCCTTTCTTTATTTGTTTAACGTATTTTCCTTTAATGCAATCTATGCAGTGGTCAGAGTCCGAGTAGTCTAAGGGTTGAAGAATCTCTTCCTTAATGAGATGCTCCATTCTGCCTCTCAAAATGTGGCCTAGATGACAATGCCACAGTTTTGAAGAAGTCTCATAACTGTACTTCTCTTTCTCTTATGGCTTACATCATAGATATTCATCGTCACAGAGGATTCATTAAGAGAAAGCATATAAAGTTTGTTTTGTCGGATGACAAGACCAATAATATCTGAATTAAATTTAAGAATGCACTTATTATCTCCAAAATTACAATAAAAACTATCATCATCTAACATCAAAACTGAAATGAGATTTCTCCTCATGGAAGGAACATAATCTACATTATTCTGTCTAAGAGTGAAGCCGCTATCAAGAACTAATGGAAGGGATCTGACAGCTTGAACTTCAGCTTCCTTCCCATTGGCCACTCTAAGACTTCGATCCCCCTTTTCTAATGTTCTCACGATAAGGAATCCCTGTAAGGAGTTGGTAACGTGCATAGTGGCATCTGAGTCAATTCACCATGAATTAAGGGAAAAATCAGCATAAAGAGACTTATCAATGAATGTTATTAAATCATTACCCTTCTTTGCGAGTCACTTCAGGAAACCAACACAGTCCTTTTGGTAGTGGTCCTTTTTGTGGCAGAAGTGGCATCCGTCATCCTTAGATTCTTGAGAGGCAGAAGCAGAAGGAGCAGGTGCCTTGGGCGCTCTCTGTGCTGCCTTGTCGTGTTTAGCGAAGAAATGCAACTTCTTCTTAGACTTGAAATCCCCTTGAAATTTTCTTTTATTGTTGGGGCTGCTAACTTGATTCACAAAGTCTTTCTTTTCAGCCCTTACCCTTTCTTCCTCTTGGACGCACATCGCGATCAAGTTGCTCATTCTCCACTTCTCTTTCTGAGTGTTGTAATTTATCTTAAAAGAAGTAAACTTAGGAGGGAGAGAGGTTATAGTGAAGTGGACAAGGAAACCCTCAGAGATTTCCATGTCCATGCCCTTGAGTTCGGCAGCCATGTCTGTCATCATCATGATGTGTTCTCTTATGCCACCGAACCCATAATTATACTTAGTGTTGAGGAGTTTCTGAATCAGTGTACTGGCGTAAACCTTGGAGGTGCCTTTGAATTGCTCCTCCATAGATGCCAAGTACGACTTAGCTTTTTCTGAGTTTGGGATCGCTCCGCTTATAGCATCTGATATCGAGTTCCTCATTATCATAAGAGACATGCGGTTGAACCGCTCCTACTTCTCAGAAAGTGCATCATAAGTTTTCTTTAATTCATCATAATTTCCCACGCCAATGGTGGGAGCACTGGGAGCGTTAACCCTGAATGCATAGTCAAGGTCCAAAACACCAAGGACAACAGTCACCTTAGCTTTCTAGTCGGGAAAATTATTCCCCGTAAGTTGCTCTATGCAGTCAATTGTGGCGGCAACAGAGGAAGCGTTAAGAGTTGGAGAGAAGAATTGGGCCAGATTATAAAATGTATCATAAAGAAATAAATTTGCACGAAAATAACCCTACGTTGGTCTGATTAAAATCATGCAAAAAAACTAAAACTCTAATCCGCATCACCGTTGGGCAGAAAACGGAAAAGAATTTAAACTATCACATAAAATGGTGCATAATCACAGTCAACTTTGATCAGAAAGTAATCATGAACCCACATAAAATTGAGCGCAAAATTCTCTGGAAAAAATCTTCTCGTTGGTTCCAATTTTGTCCCGAGAATTAATCATAATTTTTGTGCACTAATCATTATCAATTTTGGGCCATAATCCAGTGCATAAAAGAATAAAATCATTAGATTATCACTGAGAAATCTGAAAAATAAAAAAGCCCAAAAACTTAAAGGAAATTGGCTCAAAAGGCCTTATTAGCCCATCGGCCCACATCCATGCGCACGGCCCACAGCACCGGGAACCCAAGACATTGGGCTTGCGGCCCAGAAACCAGCGCGTGGCCCATCTCCTTGCGCGCGCGCCGGCCCGGCCGAGCGCTCTCGGCCCAGTCATCGCGCTCGGCCCTCTTTGCCTCGGATTTTTCCAGCCGTCCATCACGATCCGACGGCTGACCGATGAAATCGCCCGGGATAAAAACGCCGTCGGTCAAAACCCTAACCCTAAAAACATTTCCTCCATCTCCTCTCCGTTTTCTCCGCGCGGCTCGAGAGAGAGAGCGGCGGCTCGTGAGTACGCCGGCGACGGGAAGCTGCCGGCCAAAAGGGGGGAGAGAGCGAGTGACGGCGGCAAACCACGGCCACCGGTCGCCGGAGAGAGAAGAGGGCAGGGGTGCTACTGTGGGCCTACCTGTCGGAGCGTGCGTGCGACCGAGATCGTGCGCGCCTCCGTCGGTTGGTTTGTGGTGGCACCCGGGGGGGGGAGCGCGTGGCGAGAAGAGCTGTGCCCCGTCCCGCAGCGGAGACGAGGAAGGCCGGATGAACCGCGCGTGCAAGAGGACGGGAGATCCCGCCAGAGAAGAAACACTCTGACGGGCATGATAGTGACGGAAGACGCTGGGATCCGTAAGACCCACCCCCTTTATTTCTTTCTCTAGGGTTCTGAAAAAGGGGGCTTAGGGTTCGGGATTTGGGGAATTTTGGGGTTTAGGGGTTCTGATTTGGGGGGAATTGGGGATTTCTTAGGGTTTTAATTAATCTCCCCGATTCCCCTCCTTCTTATTACTTTCTTGAACACCATTTCCCCAACCCGAGCCTAAATGATCCTATTCCGAGTAGAATCTCCTCAAAACTTGCCAACCCGTGCCACACAAACACACATATATGAATAAACATGACTAAAACATGATTAATTGGCTCTAATCTGAGGCATAATACACTAATTTACATTAATCCGGGTCTAATTGAGACTAATTATCACCTAAACATGCTCAATTAACATTGATCCGAAACATAAACAGCCTAAAACATGAATATGAGCATTGATCCGAGCCTAATTCATCTTAAAGATTCATAATTTAAAGCTAATTGATTTAAACCGAAAATAATTAGGCTTGTTTGATCATAAAGTGACATCAACCGAACACAATCTAATCTAATTAAGATCTAATAGGGTCTGATTAGGGCTAAGGGCGGCTCTGATGCCATTGATAGAATTAAGCTCATCTTACACATGATTAGCCCTAAAGACAGACACATCTTAAGCGGAAGCGTGAACGCATACCTGAATTTGGTGATGCCATCCTTTGTTAATCAGTGAAGTTTAAGCGGAAGCGTGAGCGTGTCGGTGTAGATGGTCGCGGCGTGGACGACATAGCTCGGTGAAGTCACGACGGCGGCCTTCACTCCATTGCCGCCCTAATAGGATCAACAGATCGTATGTATGTTTAGGAGACGCTAAACCTCACGAGATCGATGTCACTGTGAGGTGCCGACTTCCCTTCATTTATATATATGCACAGCACGGAACGAGACCGCAACCATACATGGTTGGTTGCGCCATCGATCACGATGCAAGGTGGGAACGGGACTTTCCTTTAATCAGACGTTAGTAAGGATCTATTAGGAATAGGTACAAGATCATATACAACAAGTATAGCACTACGACCAGCGCATGGTATCCTCTAAACCCCGGTGCGAAATGGCACGGCACCGAAACGGCGCCGTGGAGTGACGTGCGGAAACAAAAGGAGCACGCGCGGACGCCGACGAGCGCGAGAGTGTCCCGCACGGCTCTTCACTCTTCAGCCGCTCGCTCGTTTGGGTTGCTTGCGCCGACTGGTTTGCCGCGGGCGCCGAGGCTGACGGATCAGCTGCGCTTCCGTCCGTGAACTCCATTCCGTGCCATAAAACAGGTGCACGAGTCCCGACGCCGAAGGCAATTAAGATCAGCTGCGCTGCGCGCCCCAGCAAGCAACCGACCGACCGGTACCGTGAATCTGTGCGATTTGGGCGTGCGCGCGAGGGAGGGGTGTGGACATGGCGGCGAGGCTGGCGCGGCGTGGCGCGGGGCTCGCGGCGGCCCTGGCGCAGCGGCGCGGGATGTGCTCGGCCTCGGCGCCCGCGGCGGCGCTGTCCTCCGAGGAGCTCATGCGGATGGAGCGGGACTGCAGCGCTCACAAGTACGCCGCTCCACGACACTCGCTGTCTCTTCCCCCTTCCTTCGTCCGCGCTCGCCGCGTGCTTGTCGAAATGACTCTGTGGTTCCGTCCCTGGTGCGATCATGCGTCGGATCGCGTAGCACTAGCACAGGTTTCGTCGCTTGCCCTGCCTTCGGTTCTTTCCGCCGAAACGTCGCCCTTCCGTTTGGGGGTTTGACTATCTTTACAATCTTACTGTTCGTCGTGATTTTTTTTAATCTTGATACAGTCCTGTAGATCCGCAGCTCCTTGAATTGAGCTTGTAGAAACGTTTTTTTTTTTTGGACAGATTGTTGCATGTGTGGACAGTGGGCTCATCAGGGAGGTTATTTGTTGCTAATAACTCACCGTTGTCTGTTGGAGACTGACACCTATCTATGTATCCATAGCACCGTGGCCGTAATTAACAGACGTCGCCTTTGTCTGAAGTGGCTTCATCTTTTCTTATGCATATCGAATGGAGTGATCAATTTAGTTAGCATTCGATTTGAATGTACAAATTGCCAAATATTTGTTTCATTTGATTTGTGGGAAGTTCGTTATGAGGTTCCACACTTCTATGGCAACTGCAAGCATTCGATTTCAGTTACTGTACTCTCAACATTTCACTACCTGCAGCTACCATCCAATTCCCATGGTCTTTTCCAAAGGAGAAGGTTCACATATACTGGACCCTGAAGGCAACAAATACATTGATTTTCTCTCTGCTTATTCTGCAGTCAATCAGGTAGCGCTCTTAGCTGGGAACTACTGCTTTTTTACTTCATTTATGTAAATGTAGTATGCCAGTATTCCACAACCCTATGACTGAATACTATTTGTCTCAGCATAGATTGGAAGGCAGAAATGTTTAGCTGTCATATATATTGTTTGGACAAGCTTATTTTAGTGTACAGAAATGATGTAGGTTTTGCCATTCCTTGCAGGGTCATTGCCATCCGAAAGTCCTGAGAGCTCTGATAGAACAGGCGGAAAGGCTTACACTCAGTTCCAGAGCTTTCTACAATGATAAATTCCCAATCTTTGCTGAATATCTGACAAGCATGTTTGGGTATGAAATGATGTTGCCAATGAATACTGGAGCTGAAGGAGTTGAAACCGCTATCAAGTTGGCAAGGAAATGGGGTTATGAGAAGAAAAAGATACCGAAGAATGAGGTATGACTTCTCAAAAGAAAGGAGGCATGTTTAAATTCAATACTGGTATGCAGTTTTTCCATACCGGGATTTGCTTGTGCTCCCATAGAGTTCTGACTTATGCGTAAAAGGTCTGATGAGATGTCTAGAGGAGGTTGCATTTGTTGTTGATAACATATCTTGGTGATTACAGATGTACTGATCCCCGGTAATCCTTTCTATATTATAATTGTTGATTTGAATTGTTCTGTTTCTGCTCATACTATTTGGCTATCAAAAAATCACATATTAGTGTCATATCATTATGTCAAAAAAATAGAAGAGCAAAAGAATCTTTTGAAGTTTATACTGTTTTCATCTTATTTTCAATTGAGTGCTTTGATATACAGTATATTTTTCTAGAAATTTTATGAGTTTGTATATGTCTTGCGAAATGCATCATCTAGTATCTTCATAAATTGGAGAGTTACTCATACCTAATTTTCCAAAAATGTTTACTGTTTTGCAGGCTTTGCTTGTCTCTTGCTGTGGATGTTTCCATGGCCGGACACTCGGGGTCATTTCCATGAGCTGTGACAATGATGCAACTCGTGGTTTTGGTCCTTTGGTCCCTGGCCATCTCAAAGTTGATTTTGGAGATATTGATGGGTTGAAGAAAATTTTCCAAGGTTGTTGCTTTGTTTAATTGTGGCAAATGTATGTTACTTTCACTCTTGTATGTGTATTTGCAAGTTGACATCCACTATTTGGTTCAGAACATAGGTTGTTGCTTTATTTAATTGTGGCAAATGTATGTTACTTTCACTCTTGTATGTGTATTTGCAAGTTGACATCCACTATTTGGTTCAGAGCATGGAGATCGGATATGCGGTTTTCTGTTTGAACCTATCCAAGGAGAAGCTGGGGTACGTATTCTAAAAGCTCTGTATCTTATGTTGTGATCAATTATATCTATACTGTGAGAAATTGATTGCTTCCTAGCAACCGTCACAAGCTAAGTTAGATATCCACTTATACCTATATGCAACAAAGGAATGAGCATTTTTTCCAGGTTATATGCAACCAAGAATATGACTAACATTGGTAGACAGAGGCTTGACATAATACCCAGTTTTGCTCTTGATATTCCTTAGATGGTAGCGTTAAACACATCTGTAATAGGATGATTAGATATTGAGGGGATCCTTCAACCCCCTTGCTTCTTAGTTGTAATTGCACATGATAATTTCCAACCATTAATGCTCAATCACTCGCCATGTCCCCAATCCGAGTTCATGTTTTCTGTTAAATATAAGCTTACACTTTTGAAGTTGCCTCCTGAAACCTGTATCAATCTTCTGATTAAAAGCTTAAGACTACGGGTACATGCCAGCTGGGATATCACATTTTCAGTTTCACTACTATTGTACTCTTTTCTTCACCTGGTTTGGATTATTCTCATGAATGTTTGATTTTTCCTTCATGTTCTCAGTTTCATTATTATTTGTGTTCTTATACCTTCATATAGGTAGTAATCCCACCAGATGGCTATTTGAAAGCTGTAAGAGACTTGTGTTCTGAGCACAACATTCTGATGATTGCTGATGAGATCCAAACAGGCATAGCTAGAACTGGGAAAATGTTGGCATGTGATTGGGAAGACATACGGCCTGATATGGTGGTAAGTTTCTTTTGCTCTAACCCTTGTGTATCACCTATACTTGTTAAACAAGTATCTGTCAGTGATGTTCTCATTTTCCTTCAAAATATGCAACTGCGTTTAGTTTTGATTAAGTATACCATCTCTACAGATTCTAGGAAAAGCTCTTGGTGCTGGAATCGTTCCAGTCAGTGCAGTTCTTGCAGACAAGGACATTATGTTGTGTATCAAACCAGGAGAACACGGAAGGTGTGACCAGATCTCATTTCCCCCCTTCTTTTTGGTCCCTATCAAAATGTTAAATGGCAAATCAATTCAATATAATGGTTGCAACGGCTATAATCTTCGTTTTGCTTTTATATAATGGTTCCTTAAAGTGTTATAATTGACCACTGGCAGTACGTTTGGTGGGAATCCATTGGCTAGTGCTGTGGCAGTTGCATCACTGAAAGTCGTCAAAGATGAAGGTCTTGTTGAAAGGTGCATTTCTTATAAGAAATTCTAGTGATTTGCCAGATTATCTGTTAATGAAAGATCCAGTTTGATCATCTTTTCTTCTGAACCATTTTCTGAATTGCAGGGCTGCAAAGTTAGGTCAGGAGTTCAGGGATCAGTTACAAAAGGTCCAGCAGAAATTTCCTCAAATTATAAGGGAAGTGCGTGGGAGGGGTTTGCTGAATGCAGTGGACTTAAACAACGATGCGCTATCTCCTGCCTCTGCATATGATATCTGCATCAAGTTGAAGGAGAGAGGCATTCTAGCAAAACCCACACATGATACTATAATCCGATTAGCCCCTCCCCTTTCAATCAGGTATAGCTCTTTGCCAATGTATCGTCATACCTCGTGCTTGAGTTGTTCATATGGTTGCATTTACTAGTAGGATCTTATGTCTGGAATTGTAATGATATATAAATGGTATGTTTTTCAGTCCCGAGGAACTTGCAGAAGCATCAAAGGCGCTGAGTGATGTCCTGGAGCGTGACTTGCCACAGATGCAGAAGCAGATCAAGAAGCCAGAATCTGAGGCAGAAAAACCAACCTGTGACAGATGCGGCCGAGACTTGTACGGATGAGTGATCCTCCGAGAAGAGATAGCCGCATTTTCATAGGCACCCATTTCCCCTAAAAGGAATAACAGACCAGGGGATTCTCGCTATTTTTAGCTCTCCTCCGCATCTTGTTGAATTGTATATTCAGGGAATGTGCTATTGTTACCTTGATTTACCCAAAATAAGTGGGGTAGCATTCACCTATAGCTCCTCCAAACCTATAACAAAAAAAATGCAGAGGACCCTCTAGGTGGCACTTGCCACCTCTGGCCAGGTCAACCAGACTCCCTACATTTAGGCAGAGCCTTCAGGAAATAAGTACATTTATAGAACATCTTAATCTTGCTGTGTCATCCTTATCCTTTTCCCTGTCGAACTTATCCTCTGACAGAATAAAAAAGCTACCTAAATCTTATCATCAGTTCATCACCATCGTTCTTCCACGAATCACATCAAAGATTTTTGTTTTTGAAGCTAACAGATCGTGCATGGATCTTGCTGACCATGGACACTCATGAGGTCCAGCCGCCGACGCCTCCGCCGCCGCGCGCCGTCGTCCGGTCTCGGCCGTCGAGCTCGAGCAGCAGCGGCAGCAGCGGCGGCGTGGAGTACACGAGCCTCCGCGACGTGCTGGCCGAGCCCGGGCCATGCAGCGGCGGCGGCAGCTGCGGCGACGTGATCGACTTCGACACGTCCAACATCAACATCCGCAACCAGCTGCTGAAGCACGCCGCGTCGGCGTACCTCCAGTCCGCCATCGTCGTCGCGCCGCGGGAACGCGGGTGCCTGAGCAGGCTGTGGCGGAGGCTGCTGCAGCGCCGCCGTTGCCGCATCCTGCTGCGGCCGTGCGGCTGCGCGTGGCCGGGTTGCGGCGCCGGGGACCCCGCGCACCGCTGCGCCGCGTCCCTGGCTGCCTCGGCGCGCCGCCTCGCCGCCTTCCTCTCCCGTTGCGTCGCTTGCATGTGGACGTAGCGCATCGTGCACATGGATTCGTGGAACACGCGCGCGTTGCCAACATGCCATGGATTGCACGTAGCATGCTGGTTTGATACTTGACAATATATAATTAATTACACCAACGGATTATTGGATTGATGGAGGAGAACAAATCAAGTGAGTTCAAGAGAAGATGTCTGCCGTTTGCTGTGTGTGATCATTGATTAGGACTGATTAACATCAAAGAAGAAAATAAATTAGGACTCATTCCCGCCCCCGGGTCGGCACCACCAATGGCAATAAACAAACCGAGCCAACCAAGAGGATAAGAAATATGTTATGAGCTGATTTGTATTGCAAAGTAGATGGTGAACAAATGATTTAAACTTGTTATTTTTCATTGATGATTGTTTACAAATATATACATGTGGATGAGGCATCCGTTCAAGGAGACTTCCCTTCCAAACGAACACCTATTCGATCAATCAACCGTCGGGAGCAACTGCTTGACGGTTAGTCAAAGATCACTTAATTTCTAACACTCCCCTTTGATCGATGCCGGTCCATATACATATATATTTCATCTTGAAAGCTCTTCCAAAAATCTTGTGAAAAAAAATATGAGGAGAGTAATAGTGATATGTTGTTAAAACTCTTTTAAAACCTAGTGAGAAAATAAGGATAAAATGATACAGTATATATTGATTATTATCTCTTTGTTAACTCATATGAGAAAACCTTATAAAAGGAAAAACCATAAGTGAGTTTAGATAATAATAGATATGTCTTGTATACCTCTTTTGAAAACCTCAGTAAGAAAAATAAGAGATATGACATATGATTTTGTGTAGATATTGCCTCATTAAAAATCTTTTATGAGAAACTTTATAGGTAAAACTCATAAAGAGAAAATAGTATAATATGATGTATGAATAGGTTAAACTCGGGAGGAGACTCCCCTGATACATACAAATCTCAAAGTCGTCGCATACCAATACCATAAATATATTTTTGGAATATTGAAGTTGCTAAGGACTTTGTGAATAAATCTGCGAGGTTATCACAAGATTTAATTTGCAAGATATTTATCTCCCTACTTTGTTATAATTCATGAGGATAAAATGATTTAGGGGTAATATGCTTAGTGATATTGCTCTTTATGTAACATATTTGCATCTGAGCAACACAAGCAGCTGTGATTCAATGGAACCAATACCATATGACATTTATATGTGGTTGATCATTCTACGAAGCCACATGTATTCACGTGATGCCTCATATAATATAATTATTTCAAAATAATTGGTGGATGTAGCCACTAGAGTCTGTTTAGAAGACTTCCATGAAATGGTTGTCCCATCATATAGGAACACGAAGCCTGTCTATGATCTAGCGTTGTGGGGATCTTATAAGTAGCCAGCATCAGTGTATTCAATTATATTTGAATCTTGGTTTCTTTTGAAATTGAAAGAATGGACCAAGATCTTTGGTGTCTTGGAGATATCGAAAGATATTCTTGACTCCCGCCCAATAACGTTTATTGGAGCAATGCTATGTCTAACTAGTAAGTTCACTGCAAATGTGATATCAAGCCTGGTGCAATTTGCAAGATAAATAAGCACTCCAATGGTATTGAGATATGGAACCTCGGGTCCCAGTATCTCTTCTCTATCTTCCTGTAGTCTAAATGGTTCTTTCTCCATCTCTAGAGATCGAACAACCATAGGGGTTTTAGATGGATATGATTTGTCTATATTGAATTTCTCCAATATTTTCTGGATATAGGCTGCTTAGTGTACCATAATTCTCGACGGAAGGTGCTCGAGTTGTAGGCCTAAGTAAAATTTGGTTTTACCTAAATCCTTCATCTCAAATTCCGTCTTTAGATGATCTTGTGCTTCATCGATATCTTGTGCGTTGTCAATGATGTTTAGATCATCAACATATATAGAGATAATACAAAATCCCGTTGAGGATTTCTTGATGAACACGCATGGGCAATCATCATTGTTGGAGTAGCCTTTCTGCAAAAGGAACTTACTAAGTCGGTTGTACCACATTCGTCCAAACTGTTTTAAGCCATATAGTAACTTATTAAGCTTTACACAATATATATTGCGATTTGCGTTTGGATTCGAAATTTGGATTCCATCGGGAACCTTCATGTATATGTCCGAATCAAGTGACCCATATAGATATGCCATCACTATATCTATCAATTGTATAGGTAGATGATTTTGGACTGTCAATGAGATAAGATATCGAAATGTGATTCCACTCATGCCTAGAGAATAGGTTTCAAATCAATATCGGGTCTCTGCATGAACCCTTGTGCTACAAGCCTTACTTTGTATCTCACCACATCATTGTTCTCATTCCGTTTCCAGATGAAAACCCATTTGAATCCCATAGGGAAGATATTTAGAGATATAGGTATTACTTTTGTGAATACCTCTCTTTTTGTGAGCGAGGCTATCTCTACTTGTATTGCATCCTTCCATTGAGTCAAATCCGAGCATTGCTTACACTCTACCATGGTCTTGAGATTTGGATCATTTTGGAGGTTGTTTGCAATCGTAGTGGAGAAGTATGTGTCGATAATTGTAGTCTTTCGGTCATATGATTCTCCAGAATCTAGATAGTTGGTGGAAATCTCTTGTACCCTTGGTGACTGTTTGTGATTTTCTAGTATGATTGAGTCGGGGTATTCTGATATCCCAGCATCTTTAATTGAGAGCACTATTGAGCTAGGTTATAGATGTCACCCATCCACTAGTTGTATACTACCCATTGAGTATCTGTCAACTTGAGGTTGACTTGTACTTACTATTTCAGAGGGTTTCTTCCTCTATTTCCTTTTGCGCTTGCAAGAAGTTGTATCCTCCTTTGTGGCTGTACTTCTCTCCCTCTTATTTTGAACAGGGAGTTGAGTGGTTTTTATTGGTAACTCCATGCTTTTTGGCATATTTTTGGCAGGATTATAGAATTTTGTGACACCTTTGTAGTCAGTAAATACATTTGGTAGTTTATTTGCAATATGTGGAAAATTGATGATTTTCTGAACTTTGAGTTCAGATTCTTGAGTAACGTGGATCTGAGGTGGAAATACCTTGGATATTCCAATTGATTTCTTAGCATTCTTTCTGGTACTTGAAATCTCCCCTTAATACCGGGAAATGGTCCTCATTCAATATACAGTCAGTATACCGGGCCATGAATACATCCCCTATGAGGGGCTCAAGGTATTTAATGATCGATGGAGATTGATACCCCATGTAGATCCCTAATTTCCTGTGTGGGCCCATGGATGTACACTGCTGTGGTGAGATTGGTACGTATGTAGTGCAACCGAATCTACGCAGATGAGAAATACTTGGTGGATTTCCACGTAATAATTATAGAGGGGAAGTACTATGATATGCAGTAGGTCACAATTGAATTAAGTCAGCATCGTGTAAAACTGCATGACCCTAACATGAAGTTGGTAAATTGCAATTCTGTAATAAAAGCCGTGTAACGAGCTTAATTCTTTTTATAAGGGATTATGCCAAATCATTTTAAGTATGGATATATGGGACATAATGCTGAACTTGAATTGTTAGGGCCATACAATAGTCATTAAAGGCATGTGAGGAGAATTCTGTAGCATTGTCCATTTGAATTGATTGAATTCGATGTTCAGGATAATGTGCTCATAATTTAATAATTTGAGCTATTATTTTTTGCAAATGCATGGTTTCATGTGGACAAGAGACACACGTGAAACCATCGTGTAGATGCATCTATTAGAACCATGAAATACCTGAATGGTCCAGTTAATGGTTGGATATGACCACATATATCGCCTTGAATATGTTCAATGAATTTGAGTGGTTCTGCTTGAATTTTAAGGTGAGATGGCCTTTAAAATTAGCTTCCTTGTGGCACATACAGTGCACATAAAAATCTAAAGAATGAGGGAATTTAGCATCACTTAAATCATGATCAATAGAATTGCTGATAATTTTTCACATCATCCCTATACCGGGATGACCAAGGCGATCATACCAAGTTTGGAATGCATTGACATTCTAAAAAATTACCTTGTACACAACATTTGCTACGAGTTTGATGTATGTCTAATACAATCTGGACAATAAAGAGCGAATTTTCTCAAGTATTTGTTTGTCATATCCGTTGTTTTTCGTTAAGAGGAGACATTCCTCTCTGTTATCATCATGGGTTTCAATATGGAAATCATTCTGACGGATATCTCTATTATATAGTAAGGTACGAGTTGAATCAGAATATAATAAAGCATTCTCGATTATAACTTGAGTGCCCATAGGAAGAGTAATTATGGCACGACTAGAGCCAACAATCATTGCATCGCGTCCAACGTTTGTCAAAATATTTTCTTGTCACTTAGTAAGAGTTTGAAAATATTTTGTTTCCCTAAATATAGAATTTGTGATGCAATTGTTTACAAGACACATTTCCTCCTCCATCGGATTGACTCCCATAGAAATCTATATATAGAATTGAAGAATTTAATATAATTTTTTTTTACCAGATATATAGAATACATACAAACTTTATTTAGTATCATAAGTGCTGATACAATATTGTGACATACAATACATAATGATGATAACTTATTATTACAACAACTAATAGACCTAGATAACATAGTATCTTCAGAATTGAGAGACTAAATAAGGTCTCTAAACATGTCATGCGAAGCAAATTTGACGATCAAGTTTTCCGTGCTGAAGAGTCTGGTTGTTACTTGGTTCTTGTGAAACTTGTTGTGAACAACTAGCCTCCTTGCAGTGTCAGTTTGAAGATTGAACTGTGCTTCATATCTTTATCCTTGAGCAGGTTGGTTACGTCCCACAGATTGTAAGTAGAGATCAATTAAATATCTCGGGGTTCGACATTTCTTAGTAGTATACTTTTGACATCCACACTTGCGACAAACATTAGATTTGACAAATTTGGGTTTATATATGACTTTCCCCTTTTTCGGTGCACGTGGCTTCTACTTCTTGTTTCGTCTGCATTTACCTTTAAAGTTCGTTGGTTTGCTTCTAGAAGAGTCATCAAACTTATTGTTATTCTAGGCATTAGAATATACTTCGGATAAAGGAGCAGTGCCTATTGGACACTGATGATGATTCCTAAGAAGGAGTTCATCATGTTTTTCGGCCTAAAGTGATACATGTATCAAGTTAGAATAAACTTGGTATTCTCTTGCACGATATTGTTGTTATAAGATTCTATCAACGGAAAGCATAGTAGATAAAATTTTCTCTATCTTTTATGCTTCAATAGGCTCTTTTTCGCAACACAACTTAGAACATATTTTATGAACATCATAATTCTAATATCCGACAGATCTAAAATCCTAGAGTCGGAGATGTGTCCATTCATGACTTGCATCAGGTAGAATGACTACCTTTTGTTGTTCATATCTTGTTTTGAGAGCTAGCCACAATGTTCTCGGATTTTCTTCCATCAGATACTCAGATTTGAGATCCGGATAGATATGGTGCATTATTATGCATAATGCACCATATTTAACTTGATGTATAAGCTGTGGATCTCCCTTTTGAGGAGGTTGGAGTGCCGCTACCATTCCGCAGGATGCAAGGCTGACATTAACGTCCATTGCTCATGTTGGGTAGTTGTGACCATCGAGTGCAAGTATATCAAATTTTTTGTTGGTCATCTTGACCTACATGGATTTAAACCATAGATTTGATTAATTTACTATTGGTAAATTAAAAATTATCATGGTATTGTTGTAATAATGATGCAAAATATGTAAAACCAAGTTGAGACTTGAATTACATAGTGTATACCTCAAATTATGTAGCTAAAACATTGAAGATAATCACCAAATATTGTGTTATGCTAAGTATAATATTTGGAAGTGCACATTGAAGGTAGTCATTTTATCAAATGACAAAATATAGATCTTATAGAAATGGTGGATAATCTGTAAATATGTAGTAGATTCATATCACTATTATCTTGCGTTTCTCAAATATTAAATTGAGGTAATCACTTAATTTGATTTTGCATTGTAATTCTGCTTGAATTAAGCACTTTTGGGCATAAAAGCTCTTTGGGCTAATTAAGGTGAGTTAAAATATGATCTTGCAAGAAAAATGAATTTCAATTGCAAAATTAAAGTGGTCGTAAATATAATTGCATGTTATAGGGATTGCGTGAAGCAAACACATTGAACAATGCATAATATTCCAGAAAAATAGGATCTTGAATGTTAAATTACAATAGTAAACAATACTGAATGTAATTATAGTAAACATTGAGGGCCTAAATATGAAAAGTACTTAATACACTGTACTAGTAGTTGGACCACCTTGCAATTTGTGAGAAACTTAGGGAGAGTTTTGCAAAATGGCCTATGTCTCTTGTTCTTGAGTTGGCGCATGGGGCGAAGCGACCTGGGCCGAAGCCCGAACGGCCTTTTGGCCCGTGCGGCCGGGCGCGGGAAGGATCAGGCTAGCTCAACTTGAGCCTGGGCCTTGGCGGCCTTTCGGTTGGCCCAGGCGAGAGCTCATGCGGTGGCTGATAAAAGGGGCAACGGCCGGCGGTTAGGCATAGGGATTCCCCAACCCTGGTCAACACGCTCGTACGCGTCGTTGCCATCATGCCACTTTGCCACAGTATATGCTCTGCCGCCACCACGCCTCCGTGCTTTAGAGCAGGGTGTACTCCAATGACAAGGGGGAGAGGTAGCCCAACGTGCCACCATTTGAGGCCTCGAAGAGAAGGCCCGTGGCCGCCAAGGGTAAGTTGGGATGATAGTTCGCCGTTGCAGTGGTGAAGCGACGGAGGACACGGCTAGCCGGAGTAGAGGGTGTCATCGAGGTCCCTTCGCCTGCGGGCATGGTGAGGATGGGGCCTGCACCACGTAGAGGAGAGGAGCCATCTGAGGTGGATCCAGCCTCTAGGTCGTTGAAGAAGGGGTTAACCCACGACGAGCCGCCATAGTGCTACTTGGGTTAACCGAGAGTGTCGGCATGACTTCGCGGGTTCACCACTGCTAAATTAGCACACTCCAGGCGTCGTTAGAGCGGTCGACGCAGGTGTCGGGGAAGGGAGCATCGATTCGGCATCGACGTGGACGTCAACCTCCATTGGCGGTGGGGAAGCTGACTGGGTCGTTGGCGTGTACATGAACGACGAAGCAATGCATGTGATAGTAGGCATGGACTCGTGCACGTGGAGGGGCATCATCACGAAGCATAGTCGAGATTAGAGGTGGATGGTTTGGGCTGGCGTGGTGCCTCACCAATGATGGAAGGTGAGGCATGCACAGGTCATGACCACCACGTCTGTGGGAGTGGCGGCCACGGTGGTTGTGATCCACAGGAGCGTGGTGGTGACACCAACCATCATTCCAACGAAGACCATGGCGAGGATGGCCTGCCTGGTGCAAGACATGAAGAAGAATGACGGCAATCAAAGATAAGTTCATCCTTGCCATTTCTCACCTTCTGTGATCGATGGAGGCTTTCGTGCCTCCTGTTCTTGTGGTAATCACCCAGTGGAGATTCACGTGGCTAATAACGTGTTATGAGTTGATTTGGATTGCAAATTAGATAGTGAACAAATGATTCGAACTCGTTATCTTTTATTGATGATTGTTTACAAATATATACATGTTGATGAGGTGTCCATTCGAGGAGACATCCCTCCCAAACGGACACCTATTCGATCAATCAAACGTCAGGAGCAACTGCCCGACGGTTAGATGGAGATCACTTAATTTCTAACAAAATCATCAGGCCAAGACCGCTCCAACAAACCAGAACCAGAATCTCTCTCCCCGCTTCCAACCCAAAATTGTAACATCCGGGATGCCACACAAGCCCGCAATGTCACTAAACAACCATACAAGCGTGTCAAATGAAAAAAATTCAGCGGCACCTTTCTAGAAATAGGGGCAACAAACAACATATACATATAAATAAAAATTATGAAGGTAAAACAACATACTCACTGACCACAACTACAACATTCATCCACCATGCTAACGATGCAAGTTTACTAATGAATGATATTGGGGTTTTGACCATTAATAGCATTACAACATGTATGTGATGACAAGGCATATGATGAAAGGTGAACAAGGTGCTACTACTCCCATCCTGCATGCTCGCTTTCTAAAAGACCTCCTGGGAAGAAAAATTACAAGGGTGAGATTCAAAAGTAAGCGAACTATTTTAACAAGCTATTTTAAACCACAATTTATTAAACATCAGTTTAATACTTTAACAATATAGAGAGTATTAACATGAACTTAGCAATTTCATCATAAAGCAATTAAAGAGCTACTCCTCCCTATGTAAACATAAAGTGATAATAATAAACTTAAAACTTCATCATGATATACGTAAAGAACTACTCATCTCATATGACATAATATGTTCCTCATAAATAAATTTAAGCTTTAAAAAATAAAATACATAGGACACATGAGAGTCTCTTCATCTAAGGTATTATGAACAACATAAAAGGTTAATATGTAATAATGAAGGGTAGCTCAAAAGGATCAACCACATATAACAACGTACTATCTGCAAGAAGTAATGTTACTTAAATAACTGCATGTGATCCATCTCAAACAATCCACTGTAAAATATCATTGCGTTGCAAAATGGAGTATATGGATGCTATGCAAAACAACATATAGAAACCACATCATTTCCAATAACCATAATTTAAACAACACTACATATTGACACAAAAGAGTCACACATACTTCAATAAGCTTTATATAGCAATAAAGTCAATACAACATTATGCGTATAGATGCAATGACATGCTCCTCCACCTCATACCCAATGAGGTAAGAGGGTACATCATACTACGATAATGTAGGATGTTGTACCAGTACGGTTATAGTTATATATGACATTAACTTCTATGGAAATGTCATGCTTATGATATGCTTCACAGGACAATGCATAATTCACATATGGATAAAAATCCATCATTCTCATGGATATGAAACATATAGAAAAAAACTTCCCAAGTCATAAACTTCAATTAAACACAAACCACAATGCTACCATCAACATAGCAACTTATTCCATATTAAACATGCTTACAACATCAAGTTTGTTATTGTTTTTGGATTAATGTGATTTTCCAACTCTACTTCAACACCTCACAAATTCATAGTATGACTACATTCCATAATAAACCCATAAGCCACTAGTCAACCACAATTTTATCCTCATGTATTCTAGCCATAGAAAAGTATAAAGCATGGATATGATAAGTAAGACCAAAGCTAACAATTAAACAATAATGCCACTTTATGAAACTTCACCATCCAAATAATCAATATGAGTTACATTATCTTCATGAATACAATAAAAGTAAATCATAACAAAAGTAATCTTCATGTGCATATGCCATAACTATAGGGAAAAAAAATGCATGACATGCTTCATATTTGAATTATGAAACACCCACCATCTAAACTGCAATGCCATCATAGAGTCAATAAACATATAAGCATCATACTCAAGCACTCAACCATGCTAAAGTATAAGGCAACACTCCCTCACCATACTAACATCTTCAATTCATAATCAGCTATCTTAACATGCTTAAAATAAAAGTTAAATCCATTTTTCTCATTAGTAAACATAATGATATGTGATTCATTTTTAAAGTATAGGTAGTAAAATAACAAGTAAAGTTGTAGGGACACTGCTATGTTTACTTGCCTTTAGCGATGATGAAGGCAAACATTAAATGTGTCCCGGAGTGGAATCGTCTGTTCGCAAATCACCACTCAACACAAAACATCAATACAACATTCATAACCGAAAGGTAAAGCGCTGCTATGTCCAAAACCCGATGAGTCCCTCTCAAACTGCCAATCTGACTCTCACCTCACTGCAACAACGCTGATTGTGTTTTTCGTATATTTTTATCCACTAAATAGACCACAATAAAATATAACATTTTGAAATCTACATAAAGAAGGCTATAACTTTCGCGCACCACAATTTTATTCTATGGTTAAAAGGGCATAAATCGCAATGGAAAATAGAGGACAAAAATTTGCCTCTGAGTTATGACAGACAAATTCTAAAGACCACCACCGACAGCACACTACTACAAAAATTATAAATTTTACAGGAAGCTAGATTAAAAAAATTATCTACAACTTTTGTTAATATTAGAAAATTCATAAAATTAGCTAAAGACTCTGAATCTGCACACGAATAGAAACTAAATCATGAACCCATCTCTACTACATAGCAGATTTTTAAACTTTTTGGAAAAAATTATAGAAACTAGATCTCTCAGTCTTCTACAACTTTTTTATTTATATGTTCTACAGGGAAAATATTCTTGGTCACTTGAATCACTAAAACAAGGGCAATGTCTGATCAAACTGTGCACAAAATACCGATTACACGCAAATCGATGGTTTTCCCCTAGATGATCCACCTCTAACGACAAGCCAAACACCTAAGATCATCTGAAAAAGAGAGGAAATATGGGGATTCAATACCGAGGTCGTCCATGCAAGAATTCCTTTCCTTCTTCTTCTTCTTTTCTTCTTCCCCTTCCTTCCCTTCTCCTTCCTTCTTTTCTCCTTTTCTTTTTGTGTTCGGTATTGTAGCATGAGGCTACTGTAGCATGTGATAGTGTAGCATGATAGCAGTAGGGGGCGGTGGCCAGGTGTGGGAGGGAGAGGGAGAAAACCAACCCTAGGGGAAAAGAGGTCAGTTTGGATCTTAGGCTTATAAAGTGGGGTGACACCCTGTGCCCAGGTTAGGTCCAAGAGGGGGGAAATGGTTGGTTGCTATCCAAAGCTAACTAAAATATTATTTTTTTATGTTTAAATATTTTACCAAGATATATTCACTTACCGCGGTTCACCAGAAAAAATGGAAAAACGAAAAGACAACCTAAAAAATGACTTTTCGACTTCTAAAGCATTACAAAACTCCTAACGAAACCAATAAAAATCATCGTTCCAGTAATGGACCCTGACCCAGGGGCCACGTCCGTGACTAGCATCGATATGGTGTCTTCACTATCGTTGATCTTCGTGGGCATGGGTGTGTCATCTAGTTGTTCATGCTGTCGTGCGCCATATGCTCCACGGCCCTCTCCCTACCGCCGGACCGGAACCCCAACTACAGGCATGCCACTGTGCAGTGGTCAACCACCCTGCCTTGATCGACCTCCCTATTTTCATGTAAATCTGTTTCTTTCGTGACTTTCATTTTATCTCACTTAGCAACAGTTCTTGCAAACATTAGCCTTTGAATTGGTGTGGATGAAATCTCAAGGTCCAGGTTTTTGACGTGTCAGACCAACCAACCCAAGTCAAAAAGAGCATCAGAATCTCTTCAAATACACTGTTCTGTAATCAGTAGTGCATTTGGGCCTTTTGGGTATCATAGCTTAATGATCTCTCCTAGTGTCCTTAAACATTGCTGTCTTATGCTGCAAATATAGTTACTTTTTTGGAAACTTTAACAATACCTACAAGGAGCCTATTTATATTCCACAGGATGCTCAGATGGATGAACTTGTTCAAGAAGAAGACCCTCTGGTAGAAGCCCATGATGGAGGCCAAGATAATGTGGAAGTTAATGTTGGGCTGCATATGGAAGCCCAAGATCCTGGTCTTGGACACAATATGCAAGTAGGTTTCATGCAGTACAGTGAAATTTTTGTGTCAAATCCTAGATTTGTAGCTTTTTTCCACTTCAGGGAGGCCTTGAGGATGTTAGTAGGCCAAAGTACAATGTTGATATTTATAGACTCTAGGCTAAACACTTTTCCCCGGTGGGGAATCCTGAATTGACAGTTGAAATTCCTTTAGATTGATCCTAAAAAGCTTCTTCCTTCCAAAGCTTGGAATACCATCATTTCCATGGCTGATCAGTCAACATTGCTTAGCTTTATGATTCCATCTCTATGCACCAAGGAATGTCTTCCCACATGTGTTCATATGCAGGGAAGTAAGGGCAAAACTGTGATTTCTGCTTGTGATGGCCTAGAATCAGTCATGTGTACTCCTATTAAGCAAATATGTCTCCATGATGGTACTTCCTCTAGCACAAGTGTTGTTCATGTTAAGAAGAGGAAATTAAAGAAAGTTGCAATGGTAGAGACTAAAGTAAGGCGCAATCTAAGACTCCAAAACCAAAATAAGGGTTTCAAGAGAAATACTTGTGGTGACAGGAATTGTTTTGCTTGCACCATAGAGCCACCAGTGCTCTCTCCTAAAGTCATAAAAAATCTAGAAGAATATTTCTGCAAGATGGTGCCTAGTGTGCTATCAGATGAGGCCCTGTCTGAAAAGAAGATCAAGGGAGTTGTAGGTGATGGTACAGAGAGTGTAAAGAAGATGAGGATCGACAAGGCCAAAACCACCAAGAATCCTTCCAATGAAGATACAACCTTAAAGAAGTCCAAGTAGTTTAGTGTGGGGCATTATTGCTTAGTGCTACAAATTAACTTTTGCTGGAGAAGTGCTTCTTTAGGGATTCTTCTCCCAGTATTACAGTTTCTAGTTTTAGTGCCAGTTTATCAAACCTTTTTTGTCTTTACTAGTATTGTTTGTGGCTACAAATTCTCCCTTTTGGTTCTTCTATCCCTTGCTCTTCTCCACTATTTTAGCTTTATGTGGTGTAGTGGCTTTGAAATTTGGTCTTATTTCAACATTTGTTGTTTCCTTTGTCCTCATATGTTGTGCATATGGGTAATAGCTCTCATGCCTTTGGTTTTCGGATCTACAATCAAATAATTCAACTAGAGAGTGGATGATTCCATGCTGGAATATCAGAGGTATCAATGCTGAAAATAAATGGAATGCAGTGAGAAGTAAGATTAAGGAATCTAGTTGTGACATTGTGTGCATTCAAGAGACCAAAAGAGAACATATTGATATAGTTTACATTAAGAAATTTTTCCCTCCTTAGTTTGATTCTTTTGGGTTTCTTCCTTCTATGGGTACGTCTGGTGGGAGCCTTGTAGTATGGAAAGGATCTAGATTCCAGGGCAATATAGTTTTCCAAAATGATTAGGCACGGTCTATTGAATTTACATCACTACTGTCAGGTGATCATTGGTTTTTGACAAATATCTATGCTCCATGTACAATAGAAGGAAAATATGAGTTCTTGACTGGTTTAGAAATGTTGAAATGCCTGATGACGTTGATTGGCTGATCTTGGGGGATTTTAACTTAATTAGGTCACATGAGAACAGGAAAAAGGAGGATGGGGATGTTAATGAAATGTTTGCCTTCAATGAGGCCATTACTAATCTTGGTGTTGTTGAACTTCCCTTGAAAGGTCAGACTTTCACTTGGACTAATAAGCAGCAAAATCTCTTGCTTGTCTGGTTGGATTGGTTCTTCACCTCTGCCTCTTGGACTATTCGTTATCCTGGCACTAAGGTTACCACCTTGTCTAGGGATACTTAGATAATGTTCCGTGTGTTGTCTCCATTGTTACAAAAATTCTAAGGCCTAAAGTTTTTCGCTTTGAGAATTATTAGATGGAGCATGCTGATTTTCATAGTGTCCTACAACATGCTTGGTCTCTTCCTACTCGACACACGGATCTAGCCAAGAGACTTGTCACAAAATTCAAGAATCTCATAAGAGTTTTGTCACACCCGGTTTTAAGACCAAAACCAGATGTAAACTATATGTATGCCAGGATCAGTTATTCATACATATAGCGACTTCATTAGTGTAACAGACACAGTGTTTCTTATTACAACGCTAAATTATTACAAAATGATCACACACGGGTCTAAAGAAAAGAACACGGAAAAAAAAAGAACGGCGCAGCTCCAAGCCAACAGGCAGCCGACCGAGAGTTCCACAAGCTTAGAACTCGGCATCATCCTCGGGGAAGTCGTCCTCAGGAAATTCTTCAAAGGTTTCACCTTCTGAAACAGCAAGCGTGAGTATTTCCAATACTCAACAAGTGGGGGAAAACATTTAATTTGATATGGTGGCTTGAAACAAGGCTTCCTATTCTCTAGGGTTTCATTTGCATAAAAGCCAATTTTTAGCCCTGAACTATGGAAAACAAATTTTTATTTTAACCGGGAAAAATGTACCAAAGATTTTTCTTTAACCTCTGGGAATTCAACCCAATTCCCAAAGATTTTCTTTAACCTCCAGGAATTCAACCCGATTCCCAAACCAAGTGAAACACCCACCCGACTAATCATGCGAGGGTCCATGCTGCTCATAACCGTGAGCACAGCTGAATATTCAGTTTGACACTCTGCAGAGTTTGCACACTTTACCCACGAGTCGTGATCTTCTCTGTTGCCGGCACCTGAAGGTACCTTACACACTTCCGGGGTGTGCGCCAAGAGATCACTACGAGGCTTTTCCAAAGAGTCTCCCAGTTATGCACTTGCCCACTGAGGTTTCACCGCCGTACATAAGTGGAGTAACCCTCCACCCCAGAAACCCCCTCTTGTGCCGGGTAGAATTGGGAAGTAACCCTTCCTTATCTACACATCCGATTGGCTCATACAACACTGGGAGAATATCTAGTTACTAGGCCAAGCCGTACCATATTGATCTCGTGATTGCTCTGTTTGCCATGGATGTTCGCTCCACAAACCGGTCCTTAAAATGGTCTGGACAAGACCTCCAATAACCCCATAAGGGTATACTACCAAACAACCAATCATGCTGGGAAAAGTAGCCCTTTCTTGCCCAAAACCCCAATTATCTTTGTTGTTAACTCCCTTAACAACATTAGTTTCTATGATATTCTTCCTATATCAATTTTTAGTTCATAACTCAAGATTCATCACCTACACGCTACATGTTCATCTAAAGCATGGCTAAGCATAAACATGATGATCTTGTATGGATAAAGTATCTATATCTAACACTAGTATTTGCTATACTACCCATTTTTGTAAAACAGCATGCATATTTTGACAAAGACTAGCTTTATGTAAAAACTGGGTTTGCAACATGGTCAAGACACTTGCCTTCGTCGAAGTGTTGCACAGGTCCTTCAAAATCTTCCTCTTGAAAGTTGCCGAACTCCTGGACTGAACCGTCTACACGAGCACACAATCTAACATAAGAACAGTACACCAAACATTCCTAAAACTAGATGAAAACCCTATAAACAGATTCTACGCGACGCTACAATCGTTTGAGCGCGAAAATCATCTAAATCGGAGCTACGAATAAAAAGTTATGATTATTTGAAGTTCCAAGGGTGTTTCTGCAAAATTTCCTTATTATCAGAGAAAATCTGAATTGTTTTTATACTGGAAATTGGATTTATGACGTCATAAAGTGAAACAGATTTATTCCTCAAAACAAAATCGTATGGAAAAGGTCTACGGGACCATGGACCACGGCCTGGAAGGCCGGTCCATGCCTACGGTGCACCGGATTCAAAAGGGGTTTGCACCAAATAATCTGGGCCGTTGGATCTGTTGGTGATATGCCCTAGAGGCGATTGAGTTTGCGGATTGGATCTGCTAATGGGCTTTAATATTGATTAAAGGACCATTAGGGTTTAGAGTCATAATGGGCTTTAATGTTGATTAAAGGCCCATTAGCGTGCTCTATATAAGAATAGGCAGGGGCCAAGGCGCATTGAGTTTTTCAGAAACCCTAGCCGCCTCCTATTTCCGAACTCCCTTCGAAACCCTAGCCGGGCGCGCGGTGCTAGCACACCGGCGCACGGCGATTCCATCCTTGTACGTGTGGATACCGTAGAGGCGCTGCTACTATTGCAGTGCTGATCTACTCGGGACGTACTCGTGAGTACTCGGAAGGTGCTCGGGACGTGCTCGGGACGAGGTTGACGATCGACTACTTGACGCGCATGACGTTGGATTGGTCTGCTCCAACTCTTCTTCCGCTGCACTGCTCGTCAAGTGGTAACAATTCATGATCCCCTACTCGCATGGCTTCCTGGTTGAACGCGGTAGAGAAAAATTATTTTGTGCTAGCGTAGCCTACCCGCAACCCTTCAGTGGTATCAGAGCCATCCTGCTTAGTTTTCGATCTGGATCAGTCACATATAGAAGATATGTGATAGAAATAGATTAGATCTATTGTTTTTGATCAGTTCATATGATGGATTGATCAATGCACGGTTGGTGAATTAGAGATCGGATGAGATGCCAGTCGATGAAACCACATAGCCAAAAAGATTAGCTCGATCTCCCACCTGTTTTTGCGTGCGACTTGCCCCTACCGGCTGGAATCACCATCGGGGCTAACTGCGTGCATCGCGACATGGTCGGGAGAACAGCAGATCGAGGTCGTGTGTGCTGTCATCGTTTCTGGAAAAACCTCACGCGATGATCAATGGGATTGATCTAATGGAAATTGAGGCATTATGAATGACTCGGAATTGGCTCGATACGATCGATCCGATGAGATTTTCATAGCGATTTCATAGATGCGATCTATGTATTTCCGAGAGGTTTTCAGGGCGCTGCCCTGAAACCCGCGGGGGGCGGCTCCCCCCGCCCGCTGACCGGTCAGCGGGACCGCCGTTGTGTACACGCATAGATTGTTGTAATAACATGATCCCATCACGACATTAGAATTCGATTCTACGCTTAACTCGTTTTTGCAGAGAATGTTGTGACTGGTATGGCCTTGTGATATGTGATGCATGTGTGTAATTTCTCATGGCCTGCGAGTCATGGTTAATTGCAGCCCAAGGCTGTCATGTTATTGTATAACGGCCTGCGTGTCGACTTGTGATGCTTCTTCTCATGTAATTTATCTAGTGCTATTAGGTGTAATAGACTAGTACAAGATCATGGAGATTTGAAGCATGATGACCCGGAGGACAGGAACCGTGGCGATGGAGATCACCATGTGAAGGGGCCATACTATGTCACAGTTAATATGATTGCCTGTGATGTTTTTATGTTCCTGTCATACTATTCTTTCATGTTTTATATGTGGTGGATATGATTTTCATGATAGATTAGTTTCCCTCAGAAAAATCAAGAGTAATTGATGCCCTTCCAATAGCTGCACCTACAAAGGTTTTGATCATTGTGTGGTAGGTCTGCCAAAGCAGGGTGCCATCATTTATCTTAACCAGTTAGAGTGGATGTCGGACATCCACACGCATAGTATTGGTTTACTTGATAAAGCTATCAAAACGGTTTTGGGCTTTGGGGCATGGTGTTGGGCGCCGGGGCATTCGATGCCACCCAACAAACAAGAGTCACATATGGATGTGATTAGCAAGGCGTTGCTTACCTATGTCACTAAGTTTCTAGCAGTGATACCAAAGCTCACTAGAACTTAGTTGAATATGAATCTTGATCCTCTATATGTTGTTAGAGGGAAAACACATATAGTGGAGTATCTTTTATTAAATTGTTTAATAGAAGATTCACATAGGTATAGTGCTGAACCTGCATTTTCTGTTGTAGATCATGGCACCGGCCGCTAGTAACACTTCCAGTTTTAATTTGCGATCGATTCTTGAAAAAGAGAAGCTTTCTGGAACAAACTTTATTGATTGGTATAGAAATCTGAGAATTGTTCTCAAACAAGAGACAAAGGAATATGTTCTAGATGTCCCCTATCCTGATGAACCAGCTGATAATGCTCCTGCCGCGGATCGGAGGGCTTATGAGAAGCACACCAATGATTCACTGGATGTTAGCTGCCTCATGCTTGCCTGTATGTCCTCTGAGCTTCAGAAGCAATATGAGAACAGGGATGCCCATGATATGATTGTGGGACTCCGAGGCATGTTTGAGAACCAAGCTCGGGTCGAGAGGTACAACACCTCAAAGTCCTTGTTTGCGTGCAGGTTAACAGAAGGCAGTCCAGTCAGTCCTCATGTGATCAAAATGATTGGTTACATTGAAAGCCTGGAAAAACTTGGTTTTCCCCTTAGCCCTGAGTTGGCTACGGATGTAATTCTCCAGTCGCTCCCTGCGAGCTTTGAGCCGTTCATTTTGAACTTTCATATGAACAGCATGGAGAAAAGCATGGCTGAATTGCATGGGATGCTAAAAACTGCTGAGGAAAGCATTAAGAAGAGCTCTAGTCATGTGATGATGGTTCAAAAGGATAGCAAGAAGAGAAAGCGCAAGGACAAGGCTAAAACTTCGGATGAGATCTCGAGTTCTAAGCCTAAACCTGTTGGAAAGCCCAAGGCTAGCCCTGCCGCTTCTGACACTTGCCACCACTGCCATAAGACTGGTCATTGGTGGAGGAACTGCAAATTATACTTGGAAGAACTCAAAAAGAAGAAGGGAAGTAAGACTTCCTCTTCAGGTATAAATGTTATTGAAATTAATCTTGCTACTCGTCCTGATGATTTATGGGTATTTGATACCGGATCAATGATTCATACTTGCAAATCGTTGCAGGGACTGAAAAGGACTAGGAAGTGTGCAAGAGGCGAACTAGATGCTCGCGTCGGCAATGGTGCAAAAGTTGCTGCGTTGGCCGTTGGCGTTTACTCCTTATCGCTACCCTCAGGATTAGTTTTGGAATTAAATAATTGTTATTATATTCCTGCCTTGGGCAAAAACATTATCTCTTCTTCATGTTTGGAAGAAGACGGTTATGAATTCATAATAAAGAACAAGTGTTGTTCGATATTTTTGAATGGTATGCTCTATGGTAATTGTCCATTAGTAAATGGATTATATATATTGGATCTTGAGGATATAACTATCTATAACATTGATACAAAGAAGCCTCGGCTTAATGATTTGAATCCCACTTTTGTTTGGCATTGTCGATTAGGTCATATAAATGAGAAGCGTATGCAGAAGCTCCATAAAGATGGTCTTCTACATTCATTTGATTTCGAATCATTTGATACATGCGAGTCTTGTTTACTTGGCAAGATGACTAAGACGCCTTTCACTGGTCGAAGTGAGAGGACAAATGAATTATTGGCCCTAGTACATACAGATGTATGTGGACCGATGAGTTCTACAGCTAGAGGTGGTTTTCAGTATTTCATTACTTTCACCGATGACTTTAGTAGATATGGTTACATCTACCAAATGAGGCACAAGTCTGAATCCTTTGAAAAGTTCAAGGAGTTCCAGAATGAAGTACAAAATCATATAGGCAAGACAATTAAATTTCTGCGATCAGATCGTGGAGGTGAATATTTGAGCCATGAATTTGGTGATCATCTAAGGCAATGTGGAATCGTTCCACAATTGACTCCACCGGGTACGCCACAATGGAATGGGGTGTCCGAGCGGAGGAACCGAACTCTGTTAGACATGGTCCGGTCGATGATGAGCCAATCTGATCTTCCATTGTCCTTCTGGGGATACGCTCTAGAAACTGCTGCTTTCACGTTAAACAGGGTTCCATCTAAGGCTGTAGAGAGGACACCATATGAGATATGGACCGGGAAGCGTCCCGGATTGTCTTTCCTTAAGATATGGGGTTGTGAGGCTTATGTAAAACGTTTGTCGTCTGATAAGCTCACTCCCAAATCTGATAAATGCTTCTTTGTAGGGTATCCTAGGGAAACCAAAGGATATTATTTCTATAACCGGGAAGAAGGCAAAGTGTTTGTCGCCCGGAATGGTGTCTTTCTTGAGAAAGAGTTTCTCGCGAAGAGAGTTAGTGGGAGCACGGTGCAACTCGAAGAAATTCGGGAACCACTTGAAAGTGTTTCAACTCCTATTGAACCACAACTCGGTATGCAAGATGTTGCAGAACCTGTTGTCGAGACACCAGCCCCACGTCGGTCGGAAAGGTTCAGTCGTGCACCCGAGCGGTTTATGTTCCTAACCACGGGGCAGCGCGACATATTATTGTTGGACAATGATGAACCTAAGACTTACTCGGAAGCAATGGTGGGACCAGACTCCGAAAAATGGCTTGGAGCCATGAGATCCGAGTTAGAATCCATGAGAGAAAACCAAGTTTGGAACTTGGTCGATCCACCTGATGGTGTGAAAACTATCGAGTGTAAATGGGTTTTTAAGAAAAAGATAGACGTTGATGGAAATGTTCACATCTATAAGGCACGATTGGTGGCGAAAGGTTTTAGGCAAATTCAAGGTGTTGATTATGATGAAACGTTTTTGCCCGTCGCAATGCTAAAGTCTATTCGGATTCTCCTAGCAATTGCTGCATATTTCGACTATGAGATATGGCAAATGGATGTCAAAACGGCTTTCCTTAATGGAAACCTAAGTGAGGATGTGTACATGACACAGCCTGAAGGTTTTGTCAATCCGAAAAATGCTGGGAAGATTTGCAAGCTGCAAAAGTCCATCTATGGACTAAAGCAAGCTTCTCGGAGTTGGAATCTTCGTTTTGATGAAGTGATCAAAGGGTTTGGTTTCATCAAGAATGAAGAAGAGCCTTGTGTTTACAAAAGGACTAGTGGGAGCGCACTTGTGTTTCTGGTCTTATATGTGGATGACATATTATTGATCGGAAATAATATTCCAATGCTCGATGCTGTCAAATCTTCATTGCAAAAGAGTTTTTCAATGAAAGATTTAGGAGAGGCAGCATACATATTGGGCATAAAGATCTATAGAGATAGGTCGAAAAGACTAATCGGATTAAGCCAGAGCACGTACATTGACAAGGTATTGAATCGGTTAAATATGCAAGATTCCAAGAAAGGTTTCTTGCCAATGTCACATGGCATCACTCTCAGCAAGAATCAATGTCCTAAGACATCTGATGAGCTCGAGAGGATGAGTGCGATCCCGTATGCTTCTGCTATCGGGTCCATCATGTATGCTATATTTTGTACATGCCCAGATGTCTCCTATGCTCTAAGTGTTACGAGCAGATATCAATCGAACCCAGGTGAATGTCACTGGGCTATAGTAAAGAGTATCCTCAAGTACATGAGAAGAACTAAGGATATGTTCCTAGTCTATGGAGGTGAGGAGGAGCTCGTTGTAAATGGTTACACCGATGCTAGCTTCCAAACCGACAAGGACGACTCGAGATCGCAGTCTGGTTTTGTGTTTTGCCTTAATGGAGGTGCAGTGAGTTGGAAGAGTTCCAAGCAAGAAACGGTTGCTGATTCCACGACGGAGGCCGAGTATATCGCAGCTTCGGAAGCTGCAAAAGAGGTTGTTTGGATCAGAAAATTTGTTTCTGAGTTGGGTGTGGTCCCTAGTGCGTCCAGTCCAATGGACCTCTATTGTGACAATAGTGGTGCCATTGCACAAGCCAAGGAGCCTAGGTCGCACCAGAAGTCCAAGCACATACTTCGGCGCTATCACCTCATTCGAGAGATTATTGATAGAGGTGATGTAAAGATATGCAAGGTGCACACGGATTCGAATATTGCTGATCCGTTGACGAAGCCTCTCCCACAGCCCAAGCATGAGACACACTTGAGCTCTATGGGTATTAGATACTTGCGGGATAGACTGTAGTGCATGTGAGAGAATGTGTTCTGTCTATGCTAATGTACTTTTGGATAATTGTTATCTGGTTCCATGAATAATTATCATTTACATTGATCAGCAAGTATGTGACTTGTTTGTGAAACTCTTTGTTTTTATGATGTTATTCTAAATAGTCCCTAATCTCATATCATTATGTGGGACAATAATGATTTATAGATTAGCACATTTGACTGAATGATGATCATGTTTCACGGATCATAGATATGGAGATATCAATCAGTAATGTGGACACATGTTAGAGAACATGATGTTGGATAGACCCACCCTGAGATACTGCAGGGATTGTTATTTTTAATGTGCCATCAGTTGTTATCTCAAATGGTGTACCTACAGAATCCTTTGACCTGAGATCATCATTGATTCCAGAATGTGTAGTAACACACTTAGGGGCTTCCAAATGCTATTCCGTAACTGGGTAGTTATAAAGGTTGCTTTCGGGTATGTTATGAAACATGTCGTGGGATGTGAGTGATCAAGATGGAATTTACCCCTCCTAAATAACGGGAGAGATATCTCTGGGCCCCTCGAGGTAGTTGGATTGGAAAGTGCATGGCCATGCCAATGTGATTAAAGAGTTAATCATGGTGAATCCACTTTTTGATCGAGTGAATGGTCGAGCTATCACAAGGGTGGCACGAATCTCGCCTTGAGCTTGACTGGTATCGTGTGGTAAAGGGATTGGTGCATGAGTATATCAAGGTTCAGCCGATATGATCTTTGTGTGCATTCGGGAGTCAATATGTCCTGCTAGCTACCGCTATTGACTTGCAATTCGGAAAAGGGTTTCCGGATAGCGGCCGTTTACACATGAACCTAACGGGTCACACACTTAAGGGGATGGAATATAAAACTTGTACTGACTCTAGTGCAAGTGGGAGATTGTTGGTGATATGCCCTAGAGGCGATTGAGTTTGCGGATTGGATCTGCTAATGGGCTTTAATATTGATTAAAGGACCATTAGGGTTTAGAGTCATAATGGGCTTTAATGTTGATTAAAGGCCCATTAGCGTGCTCTATATAAGAATAGGCAGGGGCCAAGGCGCATTGAGTTTTTCAGAAACCCTAGCCGCCTCCTATTCCTGAACTCCCTTCGAAACCCTAGCCGGGCGCGCGGTGCTAGCACACCGGCGCACGGCGATTCCATCCTTGTACGTGTGGATACCGTAGAGGCGCTGCTACTATTGCAGTGCTGATCTACTCGGGACGTACTCACGAGTACTCGGAAGGTGCTCGGGACGTGCTCGGGACGAGGTTGACGATCGACTACTTGACGCGCACGACGTTGGATTGGTCTGCTCCAACTCTTCTTCCGCTGCACTGCTCGTCAAGTGGTAACGATTCATGATCCCCTACTCGCATGGCTTCCTGGTTGAACGCGGTAGAGAAAATTTATTTTGTGCTAGCGTAGCCTACCCGCAACCCTTCAGGATCTTGATCGGGCGGCCAAGGTTGAAGGGGACTTGGCTGGCGGCACAGGGACGCGCGGGCGGCAACCGGCGGCGGCGAGGATCGCCGGACCTTCACCGGAATGGCGCAAACGAGCACGGACCTCGGCGGGGAATGGCGCAAAAGATAGAGGAGGCAAAGGGGAGTCTTACAATGGGCTTCTTGCCGGCGGAGAGGATCCGAAGGTGGCCGGCGGTGAAGAACGGCGGTCGACGACCTCGGAGCTCGGTGCGATGGCGTTCCGGTGACGGGGAGAAGCCGAGGAATCGTCAGGAGACTTCACCGAGGGCCCTGCGACGTCCAAGAGCAAGAGCCAGGGTCAAAAGAGGGCTCAGACAAGAAGAACAAGGGTGGCAGTGAGCTCTCACCGGCGGCGAAGAAGAAGACCGGTGTCGAGGTTGATTCCGTGCGGGAGAGAAAGAGGAGATGGGTGGACGGGGTGCTCGAAAGGATGGAGAACTTGGTGGCACGGATTTTATAGAAGGGAAGGGCGAGAGAGAGAGCTGCATGGCCGGCCGAACCTTCAATGCCGGAGCTACACCGTGCGGCTGGAAATGGCATCGGGCGGCCGTTTCACAAAATTGATGAGGGGGAAAAGGAGGGGAAGAGCATGCGCATGCGACGGTTTGGCGCTCGGGTGGAGAGACGAGCGGGGCAGCTCCAATTGAAACGGCGGCGGCGGCGGCGTTAATTGGGCAAGCGGGCGGACGGAGGTGGGAGAAGGGGAGCCGATCAGGCGGCGGCTCGGCTCGCGGCTCGGTGGGTCCCACACGGCAGCGAGAGCGGGGGCGACGGGCCGGCTGGAGTGGTCGGCTCGGCGGGCACTCGGCGGACTTGGGCTGGCGCGGGGAGAGAGGCCGGCCCACGCGGGAGGGGAAAGGAGGGAGGGGAGGAAGGTAAAATGGGCCGGAAAAAAGAAATCGGCCCAAGCGCATTTTCTTAATTTCCAAAACCTTTTCCATTAGAATTTTCAACATAATTTCAAATGAGGTTTTAAAGCGGCTAAATCTAGCGAAATTTGGCAAACTTTTTCCACCCAATAAAACCTTATTATATCTACAACGGCATGAATGCATTCAAACAATTATCCTAGGCCAAATCAATTTTAGAAATTAATTTCCTATTGAGCTAAGTTGCAACACTAGATTAAATTTCTAGAAAAATTTTAAATTATTGCAAAAAAATTGAATTTTGGGTGTTACAAGTTTTTAGAGCCTGGCACAGCCAACTTACTAATCTTGCTTCCACCATTGCAAATACCAAAAGTATTATCCTTTTGCTTGTCATGATGGAAGAGGTTAGAGACATTTCATTACAAGAATGGAATTTTAGAGATCTCTTGCAGCAACACTTGACAGCCTTGCTTAAACAACATTTATTGGAAGCAACGTGGTACCATTAATTGGGCAAAATTTGGTGATGGTTGCACTAAGTTCTTCCATGCCAATGCAACCATTAAGCACATGATAAATTCCATCACCTCTTTGAAGAATGACATGAATTAATCGATGTTTGATCATGAAGGCAAGGCTACTCTGCTTTGGGAGGCTTACAAGGAGAGACTAGGTAAGTAAGATTTCCAACGCATGTACTTTAATCTAGATTCTCTTTTAGTGGCAAAGGAAAATCTGGATTGGTTGGAGGGTCCTTTTACTAAAGATGAAATTAATAAGGTCATTTCAGCACTTCCTTCAGATAAATCTCCTGGTCCAGATGGATTTAATGGGGACTTCATTAAAAATTGTTGGTCAGTGATTGTTCAGGATTTTTATGATCTTTGTTAAGCTTTTTATGAAGGGAATATTTATCTGCAGAGCATTAATGGCTCTTATATTACCCTAGTAGCAAAAAAGGATTTCCCTGAATTAGTTGGAGATTTCAGACCTACTTCTCTGCTCAATTCTTGCATCAAGTTAATTACCAAGCTGATGGCAGATAGACTACACATGGTTATCATGAAGACCATCCATCATAATCAGTATGGCTTTATAAAATCAAGATCCATTCAGGACTGTCTTACTTGGTCTTTTGAATATCTACATCTCTGTCATAAGTAAAAGAAAGAAATCATTATACTTAAGTTGGATTTTGAAAAGGCTTTCGATAAGATTGAACATACGGTGATCATTGACATTTTAAGGCACAAAGATCTGGGTGAAAGATGGATCTCTTGGGTTCAAGGAATTTTGGGTCTGGTACCTCAGATGTATTACTTAATGGAGTGTCTGGTAAGGTTTTCCATTGCCGAAGAGGAGTGAGACAAGGGGATCCTCTATCACCTCCCCTCTTTGTTCTAGCTGTAGATCTCCTTCACTCAATTCTTAACAGAGCCAAGGATCAAGGTTACTAAATCCAGCTTTGCCATCAGGTGCTGGCCTGGATTTTCTAGTAGTTCAATATGTTGATGATACTTTACTCATAATGGAGGCCAGTTCGAGATTGTTGTTTGTGCTCAAGGCTCTTCTCAATTCTTTTGCGGACTCAACTGGCCTTACAGTGAACTATAGCAATTCTATCACTGTTCCGATCAATGTGTCTCCCGATAAAATGGCACACATTTCAAGCACATTCCATTGTCAAGTAGGATCTCTGCCATTGACCTACTTGGGATTGCCTCTTGGTCTAACAAAGCATAGAATTGAGAAGTTCTTGCCTTTAGTACAAATGATAGAAAGGAGACTTCTCAATACATCTATCTATCTAGGTCAGGCAGAGAAATTGAAAATGGTTAATTCCATACTCTCCTCATTGCCCACTCTCTATATGTGCACTTTAAAACTTCCAGCGACAGTAATTAAATAGATTGATAGCTATAGAAAGCACTACCTTTGGAGTGGTTCGGATATGACTTCTAAGAAACCACATCTGACCAGTTGGAAAATGGTATGCATGCCAAAATTAGAAGGTGGACTTGGCGTGATCAAATTAACCACTCAAAATGACGCCTTGTTACTCAAAACTTTGCATAAATTTTTTAACAGGACAGATCTCCCTTGGGTCAGTCTCCTTTGGCAAAACTATTACAGTCAGGGCTAGCTCTAGGAGTCACAAAGAAGGGATCCTTCTGGTGGAGAGACATCAACTAATGGACATGTACAAAAGCATTGCAATAGCTTGCATTGGTGATGGAAAATCATTTTTTCTTTCACATGACATGTGTTCTGGGATCTTACCAGTTTATCAATGGCCAGAATTGTTTTCCTTCTCATTGAGACCTCAAATCACTTGGCATGATGCTCGTAGACTCCCTAATCTGTCCTAGATTTTTTAGCTTCCCTTGTCTATACCAGCTTATTAGCAACATCAAGAACTGGAAGAGCTGCTTCCTAAACAAAACTTAACTGATGCCCCTGATGTATGGACATATATATGGGGCTCTTCTCTTTTTTCTCCCTCCAAAGCTTACAACATGTCGCATATGGGAACGATCATTGTTGCAGTTGGTTTTAGCATTTTCCGTGCTTACAACATGTCGCATATGGGAACGATAAGTCGATTACCCTTGTAGCTGTGGATTTTTGGCGTGCGGGTCGATGGTGTCAGGCATGAGACCGGTTGGGGTATCTAATTTGCTTCGGGAGTAGTTCTAGCCCCGCACCTATCGGTGCATGATCAAACGGTTGGGGTTTATTGGAAAATGTTTATATGAGTACCCCCTTGTACGAACCTGTGTGGTCATGCAAGCCATTTGGTTCTCAAGTCATGTAGGTAAAGGAGTACCCCTTGCAGGGTGTAAAAATATTTTAAAATACTGCGCTCTCAGTCATAAGCATGCTTCTGTCCATTTGCAGTAGTCATATAGTTACGAATGTGGATTGAGGTGGTTGATGAGTTGAGATGCTGTTTTATAGATTTTATTCCTATGGTTCCTTTTACTTTATGTTCAGTTGATGTTTATGAGCTAGTTTGTTACTTTGGTCAAATATCGATGCTCACACATGTTTATGTCAAATTCGCTTTCGTATATGAAATTTACTTAACCATGTGGCCTTTTCTTGCTAATATCAAAATGCATGATATTTGGAGTCAGGATATTTGTAAGTGCTTATTATGGATTAAGTCTTGCGAGTACCTTCGTACTCACGCTGCTTTTCAGGTGTTACCGTCGAGGAGGAGTTGGTCTTTGGCTACTTCACGTCTGGCGAGGGTGGTGGGCATGAATAAGTAACTACTCGGTGATCGCGCTTTTGAGGTGAAGCCTGAGGGCATATGGTTTCACCCACCTTTTGTGATCTATAGCTTTTGTTTTCGCTGCGTAGTTTCTCTTTTGGCTAGGAGTTCATCAGTTTTAGTATCCTCCTAGATCTCTTTTGCTATAAATTGTTAAACTTATAAATACTTAAGAACTTGTAATATAATTTAATTACTCGCTCTTTATTAAGCTTGGTTATGATTGTTTATATTGGTAAGGTATGTGTTCCGATCTTGGGCACAAAACACGTGTCGGGACTACCGGGATAGTATTCTAATTAATCGTTGAAGTTGTGATTAAATAAATAATCAACTTAATGATTAATTAGAATACTGTTTGAACGGTTCCTCATATGATCTTGCAAAGAACTTGGCTTGGAGTCATCTTGCTCATGTCGTGGTTGTCGTAGATGATGGAGACAATTAGCTTGTACTTCAAAAGAAAAACTTAAAGTATTCTTCTCACCACTTGAGCATCCTCAATTTGCATCAAACTTAGCCTATTGATCTTATTGATAAGAATAGTCAAACATAAGTACATGTCATTAGCATTTTTATAAGCAAATTGTTTGAAGTTATTGAGCTTGGAGACTAGCACATGATATTTTTCATTGCGCACATCCTTTGTGCCTTCATGTATTTTAATAAGACTAGTCCAAATATCATGTGCATTTGTGAGAAAATAAACAGGATTAAATACATCAACATATAAAGATGATAAAAGGATACTCTTTATCGATGCATCTAAATATCTTTCTTTGTTTGTGAGGTGTTGCCTCATCCCTTCCTCAGTGACTCTCCAAACATCTAACCCCTTAGCTTGAAGAAAATAAGTCATTAGAATTTTCCATCAGAGAAAAATAGTATCATCGAAATATGGAGCACTATGGGTATCTATCCCAACCCAGGGTGTCACAATTCTAGAATGTTAAGCCTATCAAGAGCACGAGACTCTGATACCAATTGTGAGAAACGATGACGTCCTAAGAGGGGGTAAATTAGGACACTTAGAAACTAATGGCTCCAAAAACTTCACAAGATAAAACTATATCAATTTCTATCTAAATGTGCTCTAGGTTTATGTAGTGTGTCTACTCTACCATTCAAGAGGATTATAACCTACTCTAGCAAGGTAAATTGGAAGTATGTAAATGCTGAAACATAGATAAAGTAGAGATACAAATTCTGCATAAGGGATTTTTATCCTGTGGTATAGGTGGCACACAAGCACCTCTAGTCCACGTTGGAGCTCCACAAAGGATATACTCATGGTCGCTAAGTCTCTTCCGGTCACGGCTCTTGAGCTACCAAGTCACCAAGATAAAGCCTCAAGCACGATGAGCCACCAAGCCACCAAGGCGAGGTCTTACCACTAACCTCTCATCCGGTCACTTGTACATTGTCTTCACTTTGGAGCTTTAGTCACGAAGACAATGGCCTTTGTGTTCCCTCACAATCTTCTTACCATTGCTTCACACCAAGTCAGAGGGTCAACAAGTTACCAGTGAGTCACCAAGACTCCAAGGCACCGGCGTACCTCTCGGTACACTGTTGGATCACTCTTTGATCTATTCTCTAGGTTGCAGCATATAGCAACACTTATCTCTAGGCCTATAAGCACTAATCACTCTCTAATATTGTGCTTAATCACCTTGAATGATCACTTTTAGCACTTTGATGGCTTGAATGTCTTCTCAAGTGTATATGAGGTTATCTGAACTCCACAACCTTCAAATGACCGAGTGGGTGGGTATTTATAGCCTCAAACTTGTTAACTAGTCGTTGCTCCAATGGCTCAACTTTACTGGAACATCAGATAATCCAGTGTAGACAGTTTGTACAAGCACTCGAATATCCGATGTGTACAACCTTAGAAACTAGCTGTTAAAACCCCACTTAGAACCACTATGAACACCGGACATTCTGATATAACTGCAACTCTATCACCAGACTATCCGGTGTGTTGTCTTGACCCAACCGAGTCAATTCTCTTCTTCTTTACAAAAAAAAATACTCGGTGTGTTCAACTCAAAGCGTCAAACCTTCCAGTATGTTGATCTTCAACTCTCTTGAAAAAATCCAATGTTCTGTTAAATGCTCTGTTGTTCTTACTCTTCTAACACCAGACCATCCGGTGAGGTAATCATCACCCTCTGTTAGAAATACTCCAGTGTGTTCATCGGGGCATCACCGGACCTTCCGGTGAGTGCAACTTCATTGAACTCCACTGACAGAATACTCTTGCGTTGCCAAAGCTTTTATCATCGGATCATCCGGTGAGTTCAACAACCTCTGGATAAAATTCTCTAGTGAGTGCAAACTCCTTTGCACCGGACTATCCGGTGAAAACAATGTCTCTAGGACTTCTCCAAGTCAATCAAACTTTGTTCCAGTTGCGACGACTTCTTCATGTATTGCATCCATGAGACCTACTAATATATATTTTTGATAAACATGTTAGTTTCAATGACTATGTCATCACTAATTATCAAAATCACAATCATAACATAATAAGGTTATTTTCGCTACAACCTGCTTACCTCGTGTGTCTTCTCTCGCCAAGTATGGTTCAACATCCTCAACCGGGTGGGTCTTCCTTTGATTTCACCACAACTGTCAGATGATTGTTTCAGCGAGCGGTGGTGACGAGCCGCTAACATGGTGTCCAAGGAGCGCAAGAGGGGTCTCAACTCGCTTCTATTCCTTGCAGCTTGAATGATTTGAAAACATCACAATGGATGCATGTTTGAGGATGCAAGGCCGGATGTGTGAAGGTTGCAAGATGACATCTGGGATGAGGCAGGCCTTTGGGTCTAGGTGGGTGCAAAGGGCTTGTCAAAGCTATTATTGTAGTTTCTTTTGTGCTTCCCCATATTGATAGTGCTTGGGTGTGCTTAGTGTACTAGACCGTGTGGTCCTTTTCTTTCTTCGGTTTTTGTGTTCTTTTTTTTTTTTCCTTTTGGCGCTATACGGACCTTTTGTTTTGATGTTCTCTCTTCTTAATATAATGACAGACAGTTCTCCTGTTGATTTGAGAAAAAAAAATTGATGTTCATGCAACTCTATGAAGTTTTAGAACTCAATAAAGTTCTATATATGTTTTAGAACTTTTGTTTTTATGGGACAGTGATGAAGTTTTTTTGTTATCTGAATTTTATAATATCTGGTGTCTATTTGTCATAGTCTGACATGCACTTCATGGTTTTCTGGAAGATACAGATGACAATCTCTGCTTTTGTGAGGCAACACTGATGAAGAATTTTGTTTTTTTTTTTAGATTTGTATCATGGTATGCCTTTTTTCTGAGCCAAACGCTGATATAAGAGTTTTATGTACGCATGAAGTGAACTTGCACCGACAAAGGTTGGAACCTACAGGCCGTATGTTTAAATGACTGACATGCAAAGTAGATTTTTCTTCGTTCGGTTCTGCACGGACATAGAAACGAAGTACTGCAGTGCCTGTGCTTTGCTCTGCGCCCACCTCCTCCGCTGACCAACCTCTTCTACAGCTCTTCTAAGCCTGGCAGCCATAGAACTCCCCCACCTCAAAAACATAGAAACCATAAACCTCACCGACTGCGTGGAAGAACGCCATCCGATCAAAATCAACAAATTAGGCGCGTGAAGAATAGGAGACGCGATGTAATTAACGTTTTCTCAGCGGCTGGCCTAAACTCTTGCACAAATATAGACGTGATTGTTGCCCGTGAACTAAGAGGACCATGCATCATGCATGAGCAAACAAATGCATTGAAGTCCGCTTGGGTTGCTCGTGAGTCGTCATCCAGAGAGCCAGCGGCCGAACATGTGAACAGGTCGACACGGCGCATGGGACAGGAAGGCTGGCAGTGGCAGGCAGGCGCGCCCTCCGCCGCCCGGCCGGCAAACAACGTGGCAGCGACCACCCGCCGAGAAAAGCTGCCGGCCGGGGCCATGAGTTACTGGTGACCGTTCTCTCTCCTGCGAGGCTGGCTGGCTACCCGATCCGTCCGTCACAGTGACCACCCGGCCTAGATACCGGCAGAGATACCGTGCCTCAAAAGCGTGCACCGGAGTGACCTTTCCATACATACATGCATCCATCCGTCCATCCATCGTCTGAAGCAGCTAAACAGAACAGAGCCTCGATTGTTAGAAATAATGTGGTCGATGGCAACAAGTTAATTCATAATTTAATACATAGCATAACTTAATTACAAAATTAAGGTGTGATTAATGACTAATTAGCAATTAAGCCTTTGATTGAGGGGCTAAACGTAAAACAGTTAGATTATCGCTATATAAAGAGAGGGTTGGCCTTCTAATTACTAATCATGTCTCTCTCCGAAACCAATCTGGAGAGCGCTTTTGACTGATCCGGAGGCCGAGCAAAGGATCATATGACTACAGGAGATTTTGGTGTACTAATCAAAGGGCATCTTCATCAACCGATGGATAGCATCTCTTAATCCAGGTTGTAGGATCGAGATAGGTGATTAGAAAAAGTGAATAGATATCTTATAAATTTTTTTACGAAATAGATGATCTATTTCTTGTTCATCTAACGTATCTCAAAAAGAAATAACCATAAAGAGTAACGCAGCAGAAATTCAGACTCAATCCGGAAGTTCCGATTCAAAAACCAAATTTGAAAATCCAACAAAAGGTAGGTCTCATAATAGAAAATGAACCCTAGGTTCTATAGCAAATCAATCTATGACTCAACCCCGTACAAAAATTAGATTTTTAGAGAAACACCAAAAACTCAAGGAGATGATCATCAGGTGAAGAAAACATACAAGTTGATGGATTAGAGGCAAATGAATTTAATACCTAATTGTATATTTTTATACGTGAATTTTGTGTCTCTAGCAACTAGAAGATTAACTCCAACAAAATGAAAAAACTCAACTCAAGCACGAAAATGAAAATCATAACCGAGATCGAAAACTTGCAAAAAAAATAAGGGAACTAATAGAGGGAAACTAGAAGGAGAATTCAAACATATGAAAAAATATAAACTTCATTACTCAAAGAGTTCAGCCTTATTTTAGATAAATTACAAAGATTTTTCTCACAAAACGCACACCTATTACATAGGCTAAGCACTCATCCTTCCTCTCATCTAAAACTCTAGCACTAGGCTCTCAAATGGGTGGCACAAAAGGACTCAAGTGGCTAGTTCAAACTCTCTCTTAGCCCTCTATTTATAGACATGAGAAACTTGATCGCTAAGTTTCCGAGCTTGTTACCAAAATATTCCTCTCTTGTAGTACACTCATACCTACCATCGATGGTATTTTGGTTCATTTCTTGTTCCATCCATCGAACGGCCGCGGCGCCTTCACGACTTACCTTCGCCTCGACACAAGCTTTACGATGGTACCACATACTTCTTTAATCCTCCCACAGTTTTGAGGCACAACAGTGAAACTCTCTTCACGCTTCTCAAAGCGTGACTCATCACTTGCTTACACCTTAAGCAAGCGCTCTGATATCGACACATGTACTCCATCTTGCGATTATAACCGCTGGCAAGTCTCTCCGCTTCCGACCTCTCGGGCCATCTTGTCACTTATACCGGCATCCCTTTCGCTTGACTTTGTTAACACGATGTCTTTATTCTCCATTTAATGCTTTGTTTGACCTATATGTGTACAGCTAGGATCACACTTGACTCCGTTCGGCTTCTTTGATCGTCTGGCATCAAGCACCCATTTAGCCCTGATCACCCGTCATCGATCGCCAAGTTATATCCATCACATACACATCATGAGACAAGCAAACACATTTCTCTTACTCCAACTCTAATTAGTCCATAATTAAAATACTCAAATCAAGCTTAAACAATCCAAAACTTAACAAACTAAATTGACAATCTTATCAATCACTCATCACATATAAACTAAGCACATTTCAATATAGTTTCTCACATGTTCTAATCCTAATTCCCACACTAATTAGCGCATTGATCATGTGAATAGTAAAGTTCCTACACCTACAATTAAGTTGTAGTTTTAACATCCATCCCCTTGCATGCACGCACGCATGCACCACGTGACCGGCCATCTTATCCTCTTGCAGGTGGGACCGGCCTGCGTAGATTAGATGCCTTTTGCATGGCACCAAAATTCCGTGAATCTGCAGGCCATGTACTGTACCTGTACGTACTCCGTTGCGACTCTATGATTGGTGCTGAATGGGTACAACGCAAGTGCCCATGCATGTTACAAATAGTGTTGAGGGATGTTCTTGGTAGGCATGGATTGCCTGTCATGCCAGATGAATGTCTGTTTTCTCAAGGGGGGAAAAGAAAATTTGTGTTTTTTCCGAAAATCTAAATAGAGAAGCCTCTCTATCTATTTAGTCCTATTTTTTTCCTTTTGTTGCTGCTGATACCTCCTGAAGTAAGACCATGGCGCTTCTTCGAAATGGGGATTTTCTTTTTAAGATATCCTTCAAGTTTTTTCATTTTCTTACAAAATGTGTGTGGAGTTCTTGCGTTGCAGACGGGGTTTTGCCGTGAAGAAACAATTTTAATTTGTTCATGGGGATAGGGGACAGGTTTAAGCTACGAAAAGAAATACCAGGTCATCTATGGCAGTCCGAGCTTGCAATGCTTTTCATTACCATGTCTTCAATATGTGTCGTGTTTTTATGTTTAGATAGAAACCATCAAACCTTGAAGAGCTTCTAAAATCAGGGAATCGATCATCAGTGGTCAGGGTTTAAGCTAGATATTTGTGAAATTGTTCTGCTATGTATGCATATGGAGCTCTGTGGAGTTTTAGTTTTTCTTCTCAAAGTTCAAAATCGTTTTGTTTTCTAGAATATATTGAGGGGACGTCTATCCCCTCAGTCTCATTTTTTTCAAAAGATCCTTATATTTTCTTCGGAATAGTATTTAGTCAGCCTTGAGAACAAACTTTACCCCTGGTAGTGCAAGAGACTATAGAGACAAAGGCACGTTAAAAGATCTTTTTATTTCATATGGCACGTTAATTTGAATGAGTTGTATTTCTTTTGCAATTTTTAGGATTCATTTGAATCTCATCTGAACACCCTCCCTTAAGGATAATTCTTTCATCCAACATGGCTGATCGGAAAAGGATGGTTCTGCTGTGCTGGTTGCCAGCTTCGTATCCATCTCTAAAGGAGAGGCTATTTTTTCAGAGGAAAAGAGAGGTTCGTAAGAGGCCATTTGGTCCATGAATGTGTATTCCTTATTGATTTTCCATACAAGTGAGCTGTGAGCAGTCCCACAAGTTTGTTCAGTGAGTGTACTCAATACTGGAAGATCTATTTTTCTAGATTTAAAGTAAGAGTGTTCATAGCCGGCGCTTGGTCGGGACTTGTAATTGCAAGCGTAACGGATTTGTAATATGCCGGGTAATTATTTGAGTAATCCATGCCAGCTTGGGTGTTTAGAATGCATTAAGGAATCTGACCACAAAAGACTTTCTGGGGATGTTCTTCGGATATATCACAAAAAAGGAGACTCACCTGATTAATTTCCCAAAGCGTATATGGTGTAGTTTTTGTTGAAGTAATTGACGAAGCTGCCTAACCTTAACCAGCTAGGGTATCCTTATCTTCATTTTGTTCAGTGCGAAACATTAATCACATCTGAACATTTCCCTTTGACGAGCTAGTTTAAGAGGCTAATTAAGTTCACTCCACATGTCATGTGTTAGATTAATCTTAGGTTAAATGATAAAAAAAGGCTACGATCGAATTCTAATCCAAAATAACAGAAATTATTATTAGCTCATAGTCCTGAACCAAAATAACGGAGATTATTGTTCTTGACACTCTGAACTCGATGCATGTCAGGTTGTTCCAAATCGTTTTCCCTTGCTCTTCCCTTACCCATCTATTGCTGGTTCACTAACGAACACAACTGCCCATGCAGAAAAAAGAAACACTACTGCCTCTGCTTGTGCTTGCAAAAGAGAAGAGACCTCAAAAAGAGGAGGGAAATTGTATGAGGACGGGTCCTTCGTGGAGACCCTCGTCGCTGCTCGACACGTGTCTGCTCGCGCGCGCGCCGTCCGATCGTAGCGTGAACAATGCGGATTGAGGTCTCACGCGGATTACCTAAGAGCGGCGGCGTAGAACCGCCACCTCCATATCACGGTGACAGCTCAACTGGGATCCCGATGTCCATCACTATAATACTGAACTGAACTCTCAACCCTAATTGAACCCAAGTTACTGAATCACAAGTAGCTAGCCAGACAAATCCAGCGCAGCATGCTGCATACCCTGCCGCCCAGTCCTTGTTAATTTGCTCCAGGGCACAGGAGCACCGGTAGATTGCTGCACTGTCTTTTTTTTTTAATCCAAGAACGCGTTTTAACGCCAGCTAATTACGCAGTCCTCGATGCTGTAATTAATCTAGCTCTGTCATCTCATCATCATGGTATCATGCCGACATGTGCTGTTCAACTATGAATTGGCGCGCGCGGTAATTAAAAATAGATTGATTCATTAGTAATTAACAGTGTTGTACAGCAGTGCTAATGGAGTAGAGTAATTAGCTAGTCAACACAGGCATCTAGCTGGTTAGTCCGTGTCTTCACTTTTGATCGATCGACAGCAAAAATTCTAGCTTGATTTGGGCGCGCTGAACGAACGGGCGTCAGAAGTGATCGAACAGCTGCTGCACGTCGGCGGCGTTGTCGCACTGGTGCAGCGCGGCCGCCGGCGGTACGACGGGCGGCGCCGACGACCGCAGCAGCGCGAAGTTGAGGCCCTTGAAAAACGCGTGCGCCTTCACGTCGGCGGCGCCGCGCCGCGACCCGAGACGCGAGCGCGGGTCCTTGTCCAGGAGCCGCGTGATCAGGTCGCGTGCCGCGGCGTCCCCACCCCCGTGCGGCGCGGCGGGGAACTCGAGCGGGCGGCGCACGATGTTGCGGAGCGTGGCATCGTTGGTTTCGCCCACGAACGGTGTGCGCCCGTAGATCAGCTCGTAGAGGAACACGCCGTACGCCCACCAGTCCACGGCCGCGCCGTGCCCGCCGCCGCGCGCCACCTCGGGCGCCACGTACTCGTGGGTGCCCACAAAGGAGTTCGACTTCGCGTCCACCGGCTCCGCCACGAACTGCGGCCGAGGCGCCCTCGGCGCGGCCCGGCGCTTCCACCTCCTCAGCCGAAGGAGCTGCAGCTCTGGGATGGGGAGGCAGGTCGGTGCTGGTGCCTCGTCGTCGGCCCCGTTCCTCGCGTCCTCGAGCGCCGGCGACGTCGTTGACTCGAGCGACAGGTCGAAGTCGGTGAGCATGATGTGGCCGTCGGCTCGTATGAGCACGTTCTCCGGCTTGAGGTCGCGGTACACGATGCCCATCATGTGCAGGTACTCGAGCGCCAGGAGCACTTCGGCGGCGTAGAACCGAGCGGAGGCGAGCAGGAACCGGCGCCCGGGCATTCGGTGCCGGAGGGAGTGGAGGTCGCCTCCAGGGCAGAACTCCATGACGACGCATGAGAAGTCCGTGCCCGCGTCGAAATCCGCGAACATGGTGGGCAGGAATGGGTGGTCGAGCCGGCGCAGGACGCGCTTCTCGGCTGCCGCGCGGCCCAGTTTACCCTTCTTGGCGAGCGCGCGCCGGTCCACCACCTTCATGGCGTACGCGCACGACGCGGAACCACCGTCGGGCTGGCTGTTCTCGAGGCGGCAGAGGTAGACGGTGCCGATGTCCCCCGCGCCGACGCGGCGGAGGAGCGTGAAGTCCCGCGGGCCAAGCGGCGCCGCGGCGCCCCGGCCCCGGATGGGCGCCCAGGCCACATCGCTCGCGCGGTGCGGGCGCGGCGGGGACGACGACGGCGTCGCGGCCGACGACGAATCGAGGGAGAACGTCGACGAGCGGTCTGCCTGGCTGCTGCCCGCGCTGCTGCTCGCGGAGCTGACGCTGGAGGCCGCGGCGTCGAGGTAGGGCGACGACGGCGGCTCTAGCATGGCGGAGGCTTTGTTTGGAGGCTTGGGCGGGGGTGACGAAGACGCGGTGGGGGAGGAGGCCGGAGCGGCCATTAAATAGCGGGGCGCGGTTGCTTGCGTTGGATCGATAGATCTCGCGACTCGGTTTTTCTAACGGAGCTTTGCGCGTTCGGCGAAGGTGGTTGTAGGCAGCTTGGAGAGGTGGTGGGCGTTTTTATAGCGCGGGAGAGAGGAGAGGAGCTCGCGCCGGAGGGAGGGAGGCAGTGAGCAGCCTGAAGGGTCCAGGCCTGTGGGAATCCGGTGTCCACCTCCTTTCTTTGATAATGTCAGTGCTCCTTCGCCAACCTCCAAAAAAAAAAAAGATCCAGGGCTGTGGCCATGTGGATACGCCACGTTGTAGGCGACACATCAACTATATGTGGCGACACTTACACAGAATGTTCTTGTAGAATTGCAAACTCTTACATGACAAAATGGTTAGTGTGTACAGCTAGCCCGGCAGGGTTGCCCTAGACTCGATGTTGGCGTAGCGATGTGCACTAATTTTAGAGTTTGTGCATATTCAATATACTCTATTTAAACAAGTCGATACATGGGATAGATTTTATTTCTCCGTAAGGTTGTGTATGTATTAGCGCGATATATATATATATATATATATATATATATATAAAGTGGTTTCGACTTCGACGTAGTCTGCCCTTGCTCACGGTGTACGAATCTCAGTGTAGATCCATCGCGCTTGTCCATATGTGCACCTGACCTTATGGACAGGATTTGCTTTACCGTTGTACCGTACGGTCGCAGCACTACTCGTAGCACATGCATAGCATGTCACTCGAAAGAGGACGTGCCAGCTCGCGTAAAGCGTAGTGCACGAACACGGTCTCACTGCTAGGTGCACATGCTGTGTGTAACATGAAGGACGCGTGGTCTGGTTTGTCAGAGTGATTAGTCACTCTTCTTGTGACTCTCAAGCTTCACCTTGACCCTTAATATATCAATCAGCAGCAGCGTAATCCTTGTTAGGAAAAGTCAGGACAGCATAATAATCCGATCCAATGTGTGGTCTTTACTCTTTATTAGGCTTTACTTAAAGTGAAGCCATGGCATGGCGCAACGGCGGGGTGCCGGCCGGCTTCGCTGCTCTGGGTTGCCGCGGCTGGGAGCTGCCGAGATCGAGCTGCTCGTTGATGGAAAAGCCACGTTTTCTGGGTGACCTGCGCACGATCCGTTCGATACAAACTTTGATGATGAAGATTAAAAGCAGTGTTTTGTGAAAGTATATTTTACTAAACTAACTATTAAAGTTTTTAAATTTATAATTTAAAAGTTTTTTACAATTCAACTTTTTATAATTCTACTATCTGTAAACTGTTTTTTAAAATTTATAGCTAAAACAAATAGATTCATAAAAACGGTATATCCTCCTTCATGTTGTGTGCTTATCTTAGGATATGCAGGAGCTAGAATTATTTTATTTTATTATCAAAATATAAGAATCCTCCTTCATATGTAACGAACAGAGGTGGAAGCACGAAGTCACAATTCCTCCCATGACAATATATACAAGTCCTGGGAGAAAACAAAAGGTTTACGAATTCACGACCAAATCGCCGAGGAAGATTTGTAATCATGACCGAGTGTGATATGGCTTAGTTAGTGCGTTTCTTGTGATGAGTTTGACTGTTCAAATCTGAGGACGACAAAATTGAAGCCCGCAAAGATCGACCGCAAATGAAACGGAGGGTCCAGACTTAATCAAATCCACCAGCACATCATCTGCATGGCATGCACAACGTACCCCGGGAATTCCGTGCCATGCAAAGCCATCGATTCTCCGGCAGGGTCAGCAACAGCCACAGTCACGAGATATATGCCGAGCGATGCCAAGCGAGCGGGCGTCGCATCGCATCGACCTCGCGCGGCCCCATCGATCCCTCGCCGGATCCACAGACGAAATCCGACACCACCCAGTCCGTCCCATCCATGCGAGGTGCAACGCGAACAGCCGATCGATCCAGCGGGAGCTAGCGGGCGGAATCTCGCGGCGGCCAGCCCGCCCGCGCGCGCGCGCCTGCCGGCCGGCCGGCCTGTGCGGTGCGGGGAGGAGAATAAAGACGGGACGGGAGGCCGTTGGAGCGAGTGGTGCCGGGATAAGCCGCGGCAGGGGGGGCAGAGCATCGGTTCCGTCTGTCCCCAGCTGATGTGCTTGTGTGTCGTCCGCGCGGCCGCCGACGCCGACGTGGGAGGCAGCAAACAAGCGCATCTGAGGCGTCACATATCCGCGCTTCGTCTAGAAATAAGTAGAGCCTCATAGCCCGTGTCCACACCGGGTGTCCTGTAGTAGTCGTGTTTTGTTGAAATTAGTCAGACCACTGAGATCTTATTCACGCGTTGGACATTCTATCAGTATATGAAAGTAAAAAAATATATATATTTTGTAATGGGTATGCAAGTTGTGTGGCTCTAATGAACTAGTTATTATAACTGCCTTTATGATATTATCCTCAAGATTAGTGACTATTAGCCTTGTACCATTACATAGTCCTATACTTTGATTTATATTTTGTGAAAGCATAATAAGAGTCCCAATTTTTATTTTTAAACGATGTGTTGCAAAATTGTTAGCATTTAATGTGTTTAGATATTCAATTTAATTTTGGATCTGGTATTTCGACTAAGATAAACTTATCTATTAGTTTATTGGTGATTTCAATATTATTTTTAGATAGTCATACTAAAATATGAATATGAGGTAGATCTTGTTTTTACAACTCCATTAAATATAAGATTGCACATACTGGACTAAATACTATATCAGATTTTATATCATTTAATAGTTCTTTTAATTTCATATGGAAAATACAATATCTTAGGCCATCTAATGTTTGCAATATCTTAGGACATCTAAGATTACATGTAAAAGTTATGAATAAATTAGGTGGACCATAAACTGGACATATAACAATACCATCGTGATAGTTTTGTATCATGTAATGTTTGGAATCAGTGTGGCTTGATGGTAATATTACTTTTTTTCTCTATTTTATTGCCATATGTCAAGTCATTTTCTATAGCATCAGCAATACTTATAAATATTATACTCTTAATTTATCTTGATTCTTAACAATAAATTATATTCTATCTTGATCTATACATGCTCGAGCATGGATTATTGCTTGTTTTGATAGTCGGCCATAGAATTATATTGATCTTTTCTGTAATGTATGTGATATCTAAAGTAATCTTGTATAGTTACCGTATTTCATTTTTGGATCGTATATTTGTCTCGATCATAATAATACATACCAAGTTGATATCCTCTTTCGCTTATATGGAAATAATAAAGGATATTGCAAAGTCATAAATGCAAGGTGCAATATCGAAACTTCCCTCAGGCCTTCATCTCGACTTCATACTATGATGTCATGCTACCACTTTGGCGCACCAATATGACCCGTCACTGGTGCAGTATATTACAAGCCTATAAGTATAAGAGATAAATGGACCTAATATCAGTAGTGCTACTCTAGAATCTAACAATCTTGTGAATCACATATGAGGTGCCATATCAAGAGTTCTCTCTTCTTCGATAATACTGTGATCAGATAACTTGTATAAGTTTGTTTCAGCAATGGGCCTTCCACTTGAGAGCTTTAACGGGAGACACGGCAACGGCCATCTCCATGAGGGATAGATCCAGAGCCCAAACAACCTTTGGAACAATTGTGTTCTTTGCCCAAAAAATAATAACTTCAGTACAAAATTAAGAATTAGTTTTAAATTTACACAATTGTAATAGAAAATGAAATAATAAAAATGCACCAAACCGGTAGAAATAAACAAAGTACTATTGTGATATCAGCACTTTACCCCCTCCCCCCCCCCCCCCCCTTTGTGCTTGTTTTATCATCACAAGTGTCTGCAATATACTCTAAGACGACTCTAATAGGTCTCTTCGGAGACATCCGATAAAACGACTATGATAGTAATTGACAATCGGTTGAGGTGAACACAATCAGCAGGCCACATGAAAAGAGCAAGTGAGGAAGAGAAAATCACCATCCATCGTCAAGATGAGTCTCACATTTAACTACAGGAATGCAGAGCGTTAGCTATACGAACAATGAGAGCAACTCTTATGATTGAAATATTCCAATCGTTTTGATGAAATTGTTAGCAATCTTCGATCAATTGATGTTTTGCCCTATTCTGACCATAACTTAGAGTCTTGGTGACAAATCTTGAAGAGAAGGTTGATGATATGAGCTCTACAAAAGATGATATTGAAATTTTAAACATGATTCTTAAGTCAAAATTGGAGGAAAAACACGCTGTGATGCCATTGTTGCTCCGAAATCATGGTCACGAGTTGACAAATTTAAAAGAACAGAACAAGGACCTCACTCAAAAACTTGCTGAACAAAGTTTGAAGGGAGAAGAGTTCAAGAACTTGTCTTTCCATTTGAGAGAGCTAAAAGGAAAGGCTGAAGTTGGAAGGAAAGAGAAAGAGGGATCAATATTTGCCATGAAAGATTCCCTGAGAATCGCCTTTATTATGGAGCAGTATGAATCGAAGGCTCAAGAGCTGAAAGGTCAAGTATTTGTGTCTAAATGTGAAATTTGAATTGATGAAGTAATATTGTTTTGTTCACCTTGACCATAAGTACAAAGTGAAAATAGAAAACGCAAGTAAATATATGCCAAGACTAATGCATAGTCACAATCGCTGAAAAGATTTGAAGAAAGCACAAGTTTTTTTGGTGTTTATTCTCCTGTTGTTGCATAGCTATAGATCGATGAGGAAATCAATATAACAACTACATGGGCAGATCGAGATTCGACTAGAGCTGCAGTAATTGACGAAAGAGGAAGGAAGAGATTGTGCTCGCCGCTTATACAGCCGAGGACACCCACGGCGACGCCCCCCAGTAGAAGAGGGCCGCGGCGGCACGGTAGATGCGAGACACCACATCCGAGAGGGTGACGGCGAAGCTCCCAGCGTGATTGGTGTCAGGATTGACGCATCTCGATTTCGTACTATGATGTCGATGGCCGGGTTTGGGATCACCAGTCGGAGATGAGAGAGAAAAGGGGTAGCACAGAGGAGGAGGTGGACTCACCGAGGGGCATGGAGATGGAGTCTGGGTACGGCGACGACGTCTTGTGGGAGTGTCAGCCGCTCAAGAGTAGACGGCGGGGAGCTGTTGCGCGCGATGCTTCAGGATTCTTGTGCAACGAAGGAGACGGGAGCACGGGAGATGGGGGAAAAGCTCGAATCGTCGAAAGCTCCAGAGCACCAGGCACACGAGCCACGCATCTACCATGGCAGATCCGATCGTCCAGTGCAGCGATCCGACGATCTTTGAATTCTTGCTTACGTAGCGCAACCAGGGTTGAGAGAATGGACGGCAAATACTAGTAATAGATTAGAATCAGTGGCGGAGCCAGCATAAAAATGTGGTCATGTGAGTGTAAAATACGAAAATGTTCAGCTAAGGGCACTTTGTGCGAATTTCACCAAATTTGAACTACTTCCTAGAGCAATGATGAGTGTGACACTGGATGCTGGTGAGACTGATGAGAGTTTGCAAGACCAAGGCTATGCTTACAAACATTTTACAATGAAACAAAGACCTACAAACTTAGACCATCTTCAACCATATTCTCTTCATTTCGTTCCCTTCCCGATTCCCCTTCTCGTTCACATTCTCTTTATTTTCTCTCATCTCCAACAGCTTTCCTTCGAAGGGATTCGTGAAAGAAAAAGAGAGAGAATCCCGTCCTGAAGGGAATGACTTTGTGAATCCCTTCGTAACGGGAACCGTGAAGGAAAATCGTTGGAGCGCTGAAGGGAACGAAAATCCCTTCGTGAAGAGATTTTGGTCCCTGACGAGAATTCCTTAGAGATGATCTTAGGATCGATGAAGTATGCTGAAATATTGTAATTATTTACTTGGCTGTTGTAAGCGTTTTCTTCTCATAGTCGCATGCTCCTTACAAATTGTACAGTGCTTTGTCAGTTGTAAGCGGTTGTTTCATGTTTCCTTTATAATAAAACGCGCAGTAAGGGTCTCCCCTGCTGTATTTCCTTTTTAAAAAATACTACATTGTATGCATCAAATAATGTAGAGGCTGGAACCATTTTCCATTATTAAAAAAGGAACTTAGGATGAAGTCTGGTGAGGGATATATCGCTAACAAGGATCCTGAGCATTTTTCTCCCTTCAAAACAAAAAAGGATCCTGAGCATTTTTCTGCAAGTTTAAATACAAAGTTGTTATTATGGGAAGCGCATATTTTCCTTTTAACGAAGTGCATGGCTTTGTGAGGTCACTTTCCTGTTGCGCTCACCTTTTGTTCTGCTGACCGACCAATTAAGTGGCATATTCCAGGGTTAGTGGATCTTAATCCGAGCTACTATTACGCCATGCATCAAATTGCACGATCTGCTGCTGCTCGCAAGTTCCAGGCTCCTGCATGTATATGCGTGCTTGAGAGAGTGGATACTGCATTCTCTGAATTAGTTTTCAAAGATTGACACATATATAGAGCCTGGCAAATTAGTGAAGTGGACTTCTGATATCCAAGAGTGTGTTCTTCGAAACACGGGAAAGATACTGCAAAAGAGGAACTAAAGTGCGATGAAGGCAAAGCAATCCAAACTTTTTGTATCGTCTCCACTAGAAAATTAAACAAGAGGATGGTGAGGTCGCAAAGAGCCATTAGCCTCTAACTCCCTGTTGACTAGGGATCATATTATATGTGGAGAGAGAGAGAGAGCACTTATTCACTTCACCAATCTTTGCAAGGCAGCCATAAGAGGGTCCATAATTTAAAAATACCAGTACACCCTCGGCTCCAATTTGTCGGCCCAAATGCCAACCAAAAGTACACCAAAGCAGTGGCAACTAGTCACCAGATGATTTCTCCCAAGTTGCTTCGTGCCAAAGATATGATCTACTGATCTAGCGTGACATGCATGCATGTCCTTCTCTGGACATTGCATCCCATATCCTTTGCCCTTTATTTGTCAAAGTTTTCAGTTCTACTTGTCAATCAACTGTGGTGCATATCAAACTTTGGATCCATCTCCATTTTCCTTTTGACTGCTTTCATGGAAAGGAAAAAAAAATTGGAATAAATTTTGCTAGAAAAGAAAAGGTCCACATGATCCACACTCCAAGGCACAGATGCATCATCCAGTCACTCTGCACAGGAATCAGAGAACATCTATAACTAATTGTTATGGTCCAATTATTTGTGGGCATTGAGGGCCCACGGTTCAGTGGTTCGAGGGGCAACGAATTATGCACACTGGCTCCTGCCTAATGGACCCCTGTCTGTCCCTTTAATGTAACGTTTTGACATTAGAACAGATTATTTTTTTTAACAAAAAAGAAAAAGAAAAAAGGTAGAAGAAGCTCAGATTCTGAACACAATGACAAGAGAAATGGTCCTCACTGAAGAAGCTTATTAATAAGATTAGAGCTGTTAATTCAGAGGTAAAACCGTCAGTTTAGCTACTGAAGACAATCATAAGCTTATCATTTGTTACTGCAAGTCAAGGAGTTAATCTGAATGCGCAGGAAACGAGATGCCCTTGATCTCTGAACAAGTGTCCAAGCGGGCCTGCTGCCCTGATGCCTGGAGCTGCATGCATCACTACTGTCCTGTCTCCCTCTCCATGGATCTCCGAGACCAAGTTGCCTAGCTTCTCTGACAAGTTTTCTTGTCTCTCTAAAAAGTTATCTACCCTCTCGTGAGAGAAGATCCCGACAAGCTTCAATGACACAACACATAAAGAAGCAGCTGATCTCTGATCAGGCACGCATCACGCAGTAACTTCGAATTGCTAAGATAGACTGAGAGGTGTCTGATCACTATAGGTGACTCAGGGTAGTTTAGTGGTCGTAGATAGTAGTTAGATTTTATTAATGTAATATTTAGAGAGAAGAAAAATAGATAGGTAGAGATAAAGTTAATGTGGAGATGAATCTTACTCACGAGAAGAGAAATCTTGAAGAGACGGCTCTTAAAAGAGAGAAAATAAAAAATAGCTTTAAGTATTATGATGTATGATAAATAATGAATAAAATCTTTTAAGAAATATAGTGAGAGAAATAAAAAATAGCAGTCGGAGATAAACATTAGAGCAGCCCTCGTGAGTCGCAGCAGCAGCTACAGGTGGATCACATGCGATCTTGCTTTGCCATGGTCCTTAGGCGCCATTCTAGCCAGGCACGATGACTCATAACAGTGTAAATTTAAGCGCTAAACAATTAACTAAACAAACCCATGATGCATATGGAACGGAACGGCTTCTCTCCTAAGACAGGTAAAGCTGGAGATCGATCATAGAGAGAGAATATAGAGAGGAGAGAGAGAGAGAGGCAGACAAGGTCGCCAATATTCGCGCTACCTTGGTAGGGTGACAACCGTGCAGGGGCAGATGCCCTTCGTATGATGGATCACCTACGAGCCCTACAGCCATCACTTATATCTAAGCGGAATCATGTGAATCTTAAGCCAGATTGTCTCGGCCATTGGTTTCTCTCTCCTCTTTTTTATCATTAGGAGGCTGGCTATTTTATTAGTTGGGGATTAAGAGGACGAGTGGCCAGCTAATGGCATGATCACATGGCTGACACAAAGCATGGAAGATTTGAGGGCAATGTCATGGTGGTTGCTGCTGAAGATTTGAGGACTGAGGAGCATTCTTACATGCAACAAGGATTGTGCTAAAGATGCACACAATGTTTCACGCGCCACTGCGATGCTATGTTAAAGAAGCTGACAATGTATGGAGTATCCATACTTGCAAGTAAAAGGATGGTGACGCTCTACAGAAGATGAATTATGATATTTAATTAGTTTTAAAAAAATTATAAGATAAATATATATCAATTTGTATCTAAATATGTTCTACATTCATCTAGCGTGTCTACTCTACCGTTCAAAAGTTTGCAACCTATAAACAATTCTAACAAACTACTCTATAAAGGTAAACGTGCAAGGATAAATTGCAAGAAGTAAATGCAGAAATATAAAAATGACAGAAAGAGCAAACTCTTGCACAAGAGATTTTTATCTTATAGTATCGATGATATAAACGTCACCTCTAGTTCACATTGGAGCAGCCACCTAAGCAATAACTCTCAGATAGCACCCGGTCATAACCATTAAGCCACCAAAGCCTCAAGTGGGTAGAGTCACCAAGCCATCAAGGCAAAGTCTCATCATATGCCTCTCTTCTGATCACTTGTCGTCATCTTCACTTTAAAGCTTGAGCCACCAAGACAAGGGTCTCTGCGTCCCCGTAGAAGAGTCTTGCCGTCACTCCACACTAAACCAGAGGGTCAACAAGCATGAGCCACCAAGGCTCACGGTGTCGGCTAGTCACCAAGAATCTAAGGTGCCAACGTACCACTTGGTACATTGTAGGATCACTCTTTGATCCCTTCTCTAGGTAGCAACACCTAGCAATAACTCTTTCTATGCCTATTAGCACTAATCACTCTCTAATATTATGCTTAATTTCCTTAGATGATCACTTTTAGCATTTTGATGGTTCAGATGTCTTCTCAAGTGTCTATGAGCTTCTCTGGACTCCAGCCCCCTCAAATGGCCAAGTAGAGGGTATATATAGCCTCAACGCCGAGAACTAGCTATTGCTCCAATGGCTCTATTTTGTTGTATACACACAGAAAGTCCAGCGTACACAACATTATAAGCGTCGGACCATCCGGCGTGTACTCCCTATAACCTAGGCGTTGGAACTCTACTTTCTTTCTTATGAACGCCGGAAGGTCCGGCGTGATGTCCTCTTTGAACACTGAAACATCCTACATGAATACGATAACAACCGAGCCATTTTGCAACACTTTTGGAAAATGGTCCGGCGTGTTTATTTTGGTGAACGTTGGAATATCTGGCATGTATTAGATCTCATTTGGAAGCTCTCTGAAAAAACAAACTGCCGAAAACTTCTCGTGAACGTCAGACCATTCGGCGTGTTCATTTTGTGAATGCCAAATTATCCTCTACTCTTCAAATTGTACACGTCGAAATATCCACTGTGTATATTTCAGTCGACTAGCAATTCGTATTTCAGCCATAACATTCCGCTCCGAACTTCGATTTTGATGATCTTGGACTCTATAGAAAGCTTGTGAAGAGCTCTACATTATTGTATAGAAATTCATCCCATTTGATCACATCAAAATTCATGGACAAGTTTAATTCATTCCTCTCCTTGTCCCGGCTTCGGTGACTTCTCTTTTGTTGCATCCATGAGATCCGCTAAAATATAAACTTGACAAACTTGTTAGTCACATTGACTACGTTGTCATTAATCACCAAAATCATATACATGTTCGCTACAATCTTCCCTTTTTTGATTATTAATGACAACACAACCAAAGCAAGAGACAAATACTAAAATATACCGATTGAAAGCCAAATGCAAAAGGTACAAGACCTTACCTACTTGCTTGGATGCATGGTAAGAACAAATAATTATAGAAATTGTAAGGGAAAAAACTCATCTTTGTCATACCTTGTTCTTACCTTTATTTTTTCTCCCTTTTGTTGTGGCCGCTATGGAGACAATTCTCCCGCTATTGCCATTATCTCTCTTGATTGACTCATGCAAGAGCTCATTCTTCTTCCTCTTTGTCAACTTTGGCATCCCTAAATATTTTGCTTTCTTGCTTCTCCCCTAGGTATGTCATCTTGCAACTTTCATCTTGTTTTGGTCATCAAAATTCTCTTCTTTTGTCAACCATCTTAAAAAGGCTACAAACACATATTGAACTGAAGAGAAAATATTAGAACACTTAGGAGAGATCTTTATGAACTATGATCCAATAAGATTATACCACTTGTAGGAATCCAAATAAAATGGTTATGTGGATACCAATTGAAATGAAAAGAATATGGATCACAATTAATGAAAATCATATAATATAGTCTAAACTCCCCCTATATGTGTACATACATATGATGAGAGTAAAATATATGCACAATTAGATAATAAGTTGAGATAGGAAGTTTATGTCATATTATGCATGGAGATAACTTAAATGATCAAATGAATTGACAATGGTACCAATAGACAAATAAACATTGCATACCTCCGGGAATATGTAGATTACTCCATGATCTACAAAAGATATCACTTGAAACACATGTTAATCTCAAAATCATAACCCATAGGATATGCCTCCTCTTAAATATGTGCATACAAGTGTTAAATACTTGTGAGAGACATGCACTTATCATTGATAACAATATGGAATTTATCCTATATATTGGACTCATGGCATATAAACAATATCAATTGAAGAAATATGTCATGTAAAAAATCTACAACTAATAAACCATATAGATTGCTCATAGGTTAGAGAGAAACATAAGCAACCTGTCATATAATAAATCTATACTAGGCATCACAATAGATCGTCATATGCACATTAGAGAGAAACACAAGCAACCTGTCATATAATAAATCTATACTAGGCATCGCAATAGATTGTCATATGCGCATGCAATCCTAGACAAGACAAAGGTACTAGATGCAAAACAAAATACATGAATAAAAATTCTAGCTAACATTACCTCTTTTACCTTTAGATGGGGGATTTGGGTATATGATGATCAAGATCTTTAACAATGTGCCTAATCTTGTATACTTGACTTCTTTGTTTGAACCTTCACTTTATCTTGTGAGTCAAGTCTCCAAATCCTCTTAGTCGAACCGTGGACTTCAAATCTTCTTTAGAACCTAAACCGATTGAAGTCACTTCATGTTGGTGATGACTTTCTTAGCCCCCCAAATAGGTTGGTTCCACCTTCAATCTTTTTTTCTTAACCATATGTGCAACCACTTTGCCACTGTCCTTCTTCCTGAACTTATAGTGATTGTTCTTGGTCTTGATCTTATAGTTGAGTTTGGTGTAGATATTGGAGATCTTGTTTGAGAGATTCATCATATTTTTCTTCTACTTGGTCTCCTTCTTGACTTGCTTACATTAGAAGGATTTATGGCCTTCTTGGTGGCACTTGAAATATGTCAAGGTGGACCCCTCCATAAGCTTGTTCACCATGTTATCACGATTATCTTGAGGATGTTGGACATAACTCTTGCCCTTTAACCTTGCCAAGTACTTCTTGAGCTTCTCCACTTCTTACTTGAGCTCATCATTTTCTTATGTAATGAGTTATGGTATTACAACAAAATTCTCAATACATGTCTCATTGCAAAGGGGTGAGCTAGACGTATCAATTAAATCATCAGAAGAAATAGAAATATCTACCTTAGGATTGAAATTAAGGAGGCATATCCTATGGGTTATGATTTTGAGATTCAATGCCCTCAAATTTTTCATTAAGCTCTTCATTCTCCTTATTTAGCCATTCAAATTTGCTCAATAATTATTTATAATTAGACCCAAAGGTAGCATAAATTTCATTAAGGGTATTGAATTTCTTTAGTTCTTTAGATTATTTCTTTAAGTCCCTTTGTTGTTGATTGATCAAATCAAGGAGTTTTCCTTAGGAGGATGAATTCTCATCGAATTCATCATCACTTATATCGTTTTTCATAACTTTAGCTATAAGACACTTGTGTGATGATGACTTGCGTGATGACGACATTGAGGAAGAGCTTCTCTTGTAGGAGTGGGTGGTGAAGCTCTTATCACTTGAGATTGAATCTTCATCTTCACTCACCCATCTTTCTATAATTGCAAATGCTTTGCCTCTTCCTCTTGTCTTCTTCTTGTACTTAGTCTTCTTCTTGTACTTAGTCTTCTTCTCCTTCTTGATATGATCGATTGTGTTGACCAAGTTCTTTATGGAGATTGGATGATTAATCTTGGCGTTTATCCTCTTGAGGTTCTTCTCCCCTTGCAAGATAAGCTTGACGACCTTAGGATCCATCTCTTCATCACTTGAGGTGTTTTGCTCATCTTTTTCATCGCTCTCTTCATCTTCATCACCATAATATTTGCTTGAGCTTATCTCTTGCTCTTGCCTCCTTATCTTTGCCTTCATATATGGGCAATGAACTTGCTTGCTTGTGAGGGTAAAGTTCTTGACGTCGAATGAGAAAGAAGGTTTAACCCATATGTTCATAATCATCTCATGGGCAGTGATCTTACTAAGTACTTAGCTTAGAGTCATCTTCTTAATGTCGTTATTATCGTAGATGATGAAGACTTTGAAAGAAGAGTTTGAAGTATTCTTCTCACCTATTGATCGTCTCCAATTGGCGTCAAAACTAGCCTATTGATCTTATTGACAAGAATATTCAAATATGAGTATATGTCATTAGCACTTTCATTGGTAAATTGTTTAATGTTATTAAGTTGAGATACTAACACATGATATTTCTTTATTCCGCATATCCTTTGTATCTTCATGTATTTCAATGAGACTAGTTCAAATATCATGAGTATTGGTGAGAGAATATACTCAATTCGATGCATTAATGCTGGCGAGTCACCAAGATTCTAAGATACTAGCGTACCACTTGTTATAATGTAGGATTATTCCTTGATCTCTTCTCTAGACAGCAACAACTCTCTTTATACCTATTAGCACTAATCACTCTCTAATCTTGTGCTGAACTACTTTGGATAATCACTTTTAGTGGTGACTTAGATGTCTTCTCAAATGTTTATGAACTTCCCTGGACTCCAACCCTCTCAAATGACCGAGTGAGGGGTATATAGCCTCAACCCTGCGAACTAGCCATTGCTTCAACGGCTCAAATTTGTTGTATACACCGAAAAATCCGGTGTGAACAACATTATAAGCGTCAAACCATCCGGCATGTACTCTTTACGAACTATTCATTGGAATTCCACTTTCTTTCTTGTGACCGATGGAATATCCTACGTGCATACGATGCCAACCAAACCATTTTGCAACCCCTTTGTAAAAATGGTCCGGCTTGTTTATTTTTTGAACTCATTTAGAAGCTCTCTAAAAAACAAACTACTAAAAACTTCTTGTGAATGCTGGATCATCCGGCGTGTTCATTTTTGTGAATGCCGGATTATCCTCTGCTCTTCAAATTGTACATGCCAGAATATCTGTCGTATATATTTTCAGTCAACTAGCAATTCGCATTTCGGGTATAACTTTCCGCTCTAAATTTCGATTTTGAAGATCTTCAACTCTATGGAAAATTTGTGAAGAGCTCTACATGATTGTATAGATATTCATCTCATTTTATCACATCAAAATTCATAAAACAAGTTTAATTTATTCATCTTTTTGTACCGACTTCGGTGACTTCTCTTTTATTGCATGCATAAGATCTACTAAAATATATACTTGACAAATATATTAGTCTCATTAATTATATTATTATTAATCATAAAAATCATGTTCACTACAGAAAAAGGCTTGGAAGCACGCCGATGGAGACTCACACCGTCACACGCTCATACACTCGAAGTTGATCTGGCATTCTGGCATTGAGACTAGGCACAAGAATGGCAACAGGGACCTTGCCCTTGCGGTAACAAGATCAACTAGAGCAACAGTACAAGGCCCACCCAGCTCAAAGATATAACAACAGCGGCACAATTAGTCTATAATTCGTGCCATGAGAGTACGAAGAATACCAGGATAATTCGATTATTGCACGCAAGTGATACACAGGATGTCACTACTTAGGATGCACTTGGTAGGGTTCCGATTTTTTCTAGAAACGTTTCGGTTCTAAATTCTTGCTAAAAACGTTTCTCTGATGATTCATCTCTAAAAACTGTTTGCCTAGCTTGCAAGATTCGGTTTCTTGAAAGAGATTATGGTGATGATTAACCATTTCGCCCTTATTCTAATTGGTTTTTTTTTTTGTTTTAGTGAGTATTGCATAGTTACAGTAATTTTAATATGCAGAGCATGTCAATACAGAGTCAACAAATTTTGTTTCATAATATTTAGAGTTATATTCTTTTCACTACGTATTTTAAAATGTTTCAGCCAATTTAGTGTATAATAATTTTATTACGAACTAGGGGCACACCTTGCAAGAAGAGAGGATAAGGCAGAGAGAAGGGCTCGGGCGAGAGAGAAAGAGGGGAGGCGACACGGATGACGCTCGGACGTAGGCGACACCGGCAAACAACAGGGCAACTCGAGCGTGGCCAGCGCCGTGGGCGACCGACCATGGATGCCACCCCGCAGAAGGTCGAGCAATATATATGGCACGCTGGCCAATGACTGACGACACAACGACGACTAAAACGAGTACCAACAACAGCCACGTGACTAGGGGTTCCGTTTGAGACGTAGCTCAACAACGGCGATGGCTAAAAGGTGGCCAGCGGAGCTCGAACGGGCATGAGGGGCAAACTCGGCAAGAAACAGAAGAAACAGCCTCCAGCCTCCGAACCATTTCACTGATTCGATGGACCATTTCGAGGGTTTCGATGGTCACCGTTTGGATGTCGTTTCTCTTGAATCGGCTGTAAATCAGAACCACTCCGACCATCCAAACGGGGCCTTTGCCTTTTATGTTGTACAGTCACATTGTGGCTTGACAAGAGGCCACCCAGGTCTGTCCGAGTTTGAATCACAGGATCATACATGGCACTACTGAATAATTGCTAATGGAGTTAAGCTGAAACGATGAGAAAATAATTTATAGATCCGTACGAAGAGTTCAAGCTACCCAAGGAACAATATACATATGGTATTCCATCATAACGTGTATCTTGTTTCGTCTGGAGCAGCTTAGTATAGAACTTTCCATCTGTAGTAACTGCATTTACAAAAAGAAGAAAAAAAACAATAGAAGATTAGGCAGATGATACAAGCAAACAAGAACTCTATGTTCTGTCAGGAGATACACATTCATATTACAATTTTTCTTGAGCATTCTTTACTAAATTTATTGCACTGTATTTGATTAATGTAAGAGACTGAAACAACTCTTTTAAAAGCCTGAAAGATGAGAAGCGATTGCAAAGAAGTTTTGAAGATGAAGACAGTCAATTACAAAATTCGGGAAGTCTGAAGCAAGGATCACACTACACAAGAATTGCCCCTTTGTATTTTGCACTGTATAATCCATTTATTTCCAATTCAACGTCCATGATTCTAACTTCACTATCTGGATTTTTTTTTTTTGGTCCATATATATCCAAAATGAAGAATCAGATCGTTTTTATTAGAATAGAGCAAGCATGTGCTTCTGTAATCAATCTAAGCCAAAGCATTCAGCGTGTCGCACGAAGCCAACTGAACCCGCACTCCAATCCCAACCTTTGACCAGAATGGAAAAAACCAAGGCTGACTGATTTCAGAAACCATCCAATACATGTACAAAAATTCTAGTCTGTTTACACCAAGTTATGATCATTCAAGTGATTATGACAATGTCCACAAAATAACTTAAAAAACTATTACTTCCAAGTTGTCGAGAGGTCAAAACTGAAACTAGAACCAACATATGTGTGACAATAAGTAAATTTCCGTGCCTAAAAACTTTGTCTGACACAAATTAAAATAAACAGTGCATTTATCAAGATTACCATAATAGATGCAGCAACACAAAATCATATGAAGTCAATCAGGATTTCATAAATATTTTCAAGCGGGCAGAAAAGTCAGGTGATCTTAGCTCCAAGGTGAAAAGACTCGATAAAAAGGATTTATTTGTACTTATGTGCTCACAAGGCATAACTTCACTACGGGTAAAAAAAATGTACATGAATCCAATTGTGTAACAAGATACCCAAGTCATGCACTCATGCTGTCATGCATCCATCATCATGTACAGCAAGTGACTAAGCACACACAATTCAATCAAACAACAACAGAGGATAAGAGTACATGAAGCACATACCTCTGCCAGAAGTGGTATTGAAAAAATTTCAGAGCCACTCATTAACAGCATACAACATGGAGTGAACTAACACAGAAAGTCGGAAACATATGTCATATCTGGCAATTGATGAAGTCCATAGCACATTTCACTGATTTTTGTGCTTTTGTGCTGTCATGAACCAATAAGGAATGTTAACAACAAAAATATTATATTAGGACATATATAGTGACAATTATGAAATATTGATTAAATGGTACAGTACTTTTCTTTTGGTTCTGGACATTTGCCAAATTTCCAACTCCCTCTTGCTTCCTCTTCTGAAATAATTCATGGAAATGTTAGAGCATAGGAATCTTCGACTCAGTCCTGCAGTCCTGCTTGTACCATAAAAAAACATAGGATAGACGGGTTAACCTTCTCGTGTTTCTTGGAATGATCACCTCCCGAATCATGATTCCCACTCTTATCTTTTTTCTTTTCTTTGTCTTTATCCTTATCTTTCTCTTTATCTTTACTCCGATCTTTATGGCGATGTTTGTGCTTCTTTTGCTCCTTCTCTTTGTCCCTGTCTTTCTCTTTGTGTTTCTTATGCTTCCTTACTTTGTCCTTGGACTTGATCTTTGGTTTTCCAGATATAGTTGGTGTACCTTTTTCAGCCTGTTTTGAGTGCAGAAATATTCCAGTGACTAGAAAGAATTATTAATACAATTAAAGACAAAAAAAGTTCTGACAGAATATATCTTACCGAAGGCAAATCAACTGGTGCCATTTCTCGCAGCTGAAATGCTTGTCCTAGTGTTTCCATGTCAAAGGGTTGAATGTAAGCAGTCTTCTCACTTCGGTATGAGTTCTGAAAGAGTTGATCTAGTTCCATCCCTTCTCCTTTACGAATTTCTGTGTCGCCCACAACATTGTTAAGATAATTTGTATCTGAAATCGCCAATGGCAAAGGTTTCTTGCAAAAGAAACTATGATGGTTCAGCAGCTTGTAGCGGCTAATTAAGTCAACAGCACCACTAAGCTCCTGAGGACCTGAAATACCAAATGAATCATGGTGGATCAATATTTATTCTGGCCAATAGCATTTGCGATCGCAATGAATTACAAAGGTTCATAAGGGTCAAGACTGATATAGACTGAGAACCTCTGAACATACTCAGTCCAGCTGCAACAGTTAACAGTTGTTGCATACGGAAAAATGAAGGCAATGCATACCATAACCAAAAAAAATACTTAAATGAAAAATGGGTACATTTGACCTAGAAAGTAAAGGAGTCAAACAAGCAAGCAATGGCGCACTGCTTTACTGCATAAAACCTTCAATATCATTCTAGGCATAGTCAAAAAAAAGTTGATCATGTTGAAGTCAAAAGTTAAGGAAAGTTTCACATGGCATCGCTTCATTACTTTTTCCTCAGATTAGAACATTCAGATCAAATAAAATATATAATCAACACTAATATAGAGTGATAAATAACAGCAAAAGCATGAACCTAGCACGACCTAACATAATATCACCTTAGCAAGAGCACAGTCACTGGAACATTTGCAAAGAGGCATGCTTATCAAAAAGCCTAGTGAGTCAAACTTAATGAGAAACAGTTAAGCTTCATGCCTTAATCATAATTCATAAATCAAAATCACCATAAGTCCATATGTTTCTTTTATTCATTTACGTATATACCTATCAAAGTGTTTAAACAAAATTCCGTTGTTTGGGTCTTTGGGAGATCTATCTAACATTCTAAAATGCTACAAATGGCCTGGAACTCTGGATTACGTATTTTTCCTTTCTTAGTAAAAACAGAAGATGAATTAAAATAGCAACCAAAAAGCTTACCTCTCCCAAACTTGCCATCAGAACCCATTTGATTAGAGCTTGACATATTGGCAACGCATGTCCACCTAAATTTTGAAACAACAAAAACTTGTAGATGAGTGATTGAGCATACAAAAATTAAATTAACTGGTTATATTCCAATAATGTAATAGAGGCTGAAGATAACTAATACACACAGAAATTATATTATCATCATTATAAAATTATAATGTTGGGAAAAGTTTTTCTTTCCATATTTCTACATGTATAGTTAAGGGCATATTAGATATATAGAGGTAAATATTAATGATCTCGAGATCTGCTACACCAACTAATTCATGATTCATCTGGCAGAATGAAGTAACATTCTCCAACCATGTCACTAGAGAACTGATCTACTAACATGTCATATGAGATTTAGTGTCCATACTAAATATTTGAAGTCCTGCACAGACTAGTACTACGTTATGCGCAAACTTGATGCCTGATGGCCACAAATTATTTCCTTTTCGAACATTTGGAAACGTAATTGTAATAATTACCTAAGATTTAGCAGGTGAAGATAGAGGGGTGCACATCCAGTGAAAAATCACTAGCAATTGCAAACGTGCGAAAATGAGGCCTGTAAGTACAAAAGATTCTCAAAAATCTTCAAGAGATAGGGAAGAACATGCTCTATATACATAGGACAGTTCAAAAGTAAACTCAGTTGCTTCTGAAAGAATAAACAAAAAGAGAAATACTTAGTGAACAATGTGCATTTACTATTCACTGGGTATTTGCCTTTTCTTCATAATAACTCAAATCATGTTGAGTTTGATCTTGAAATTTTGTGGAAATATAGAACATTTCACGATCTCTAGCAATTAATGACAATTTTCTTTAAAAAAAAATCTAAACCACATATTAAAGCATTTCCAAATATTTAGTGCATTTTTTACCGGATATGCACCCAAGATAGAAAGAAAATAGAAGTTAACAGTTCAGAATATAGGCAAATAGAACCCTTGTTAGATCTAGGCAACATTGACTACGTGATGAAATGTAATAGAACAAAACGTCATCAATGCATACTTAATAGAACAAAACGTCATCAATGCATACTATGATCAAGGGTTCAGTTAATTGCTCAGCAAAAACTCAGTATTTCTTCCATCCAGAAACTAAATGATACCGCATAACCTCGTGGATAACTATATTTCAAGTTTAACACTTCAACTTATGCATCATAAAGATTGCATGCACACCTGTTTTTAGTAAAAAAAATATCCGAGCATGAGCATTTTATTTCATTTTTGAATTTTTTTACATCTGAACTTGCAACACTTATGTAGAAAAAAACAGAGGAAGCATTTAATAAAAAATCCATCTGCTCGTATGCCTCTTAAATGCAGTTATTTAAGCAACTTTGTGAAAAACCGTAAGAAAATTAGAATGGATCCGTAGAAACAGGTTAAGGCAATTCATATCAGGTGTTCAACAAATTTAGTGAACAAATTAGAATAATTCAAAGGCAGTATCAGATCTAGCTATTATATATTTGCAATAAAAAATGAGAACAATTTGTGAACAATTTTGTTGCAAGAAAATTTTAGAAAAGCAAATTGATTCAAACTCGCAAGTAGTTTTGTATACTTTTAGGAGCAAAATAGATGTGTGTGCCAGAAAACTAAAGCATGCACGTGCAGTTTTTAGATTTTACCCATAAAGAATGGTACGCAGCAAAAACTGAGCACCAGAATTTGGCTACAATTCTGCTTTCACAGTGCGGTTTGCCATCCAACTTTGTTCAAGTGCCATGTCCAGCAAAAAATGTATACTTCAAATTGTAAAATAGTACACCGTAGAGAAAAAAGACAAGCAGAGGCACCCACCGTCACTCTTATATGCACAAATTTAACCTGGGGCATGGGATTCAGTTCAACCCCCGAAATTTTTAGGAAATACACTGCACCGGCTTATAAGGTAGGCTATGTTGATCTCGCGAGCTGAAGAACAAGAACCTACCCTAACTACGGATTAATTGGATTGGTACGGCACTACGCAGCACACACATCTACAGCTAAATGATTGGGGAGAAAGAAAGATTCAAATTTGACTGCGCAGTCCCAGCAGGGAAAAGGTCCTAGGACAATCGGTCGAAGCAAGCTTAGGCTACTTGCCAACAAAACAAAAAATCGATCTGAGGCCGGATGGATCTTCCACTCCAGGCGAGTCCAGTACCAGTAGAGGGCCGGGAAGAGGAGGAAGAGGGGGTCCCTCTCGACGAGGGAAGGCTTCGGCGGAAGGAGGCCCACCTGGTTTGCTGTGTACCGTCGCCTGAGATGAGGTCGCCGGCGATGAAGCACAGCAAATTGCGGCGGCGGTGGTGAGGGAGACGGATAGGAGTGTAGGAAAGGAATCCTCCTCCAGACCTTGACTACTCGGGAGCCGAGGTCCCCTCAATTTTGCAGCTTTCCAGTATTGCCCCTGGATCCACGACAAGGTAAATGTAGTTAGGGTAGCTCCAGTGTTGGCGAAAAAAATAAATGCACGCACCCAATAATTATCTAATCTCTAATATACTACTCTCTCGTCATAAATATTTGCCACTTTTGATTTTTATAGTAACCGTTATTTTTTATTAAAAATAGTTATAATATATAATAAAAAATATAATATTATAAAAATATTTTTTAAAATAAATATATACATATGATTTTTATGTTTTTAAACTAATATCATAAAAGCTAATGACAATCAAAGATTTAAAATTTTGATTAAACCACACGTATTTATGACTATAAATATTTTTCAAGATAAATTTATACATGTGATTTTTATATTTTTAAACTAAATATTTTGAAAGGTATTAATAATTAAATATTTAAAAGTTTGACTGGACCATAAGTAATATATTAGATCTGAACTCACATGTTATCGATACAATAATAATATATAAGGAATATGGCTAAGTTCTTTAGTAAATTATAAAATCTCTTTTTTGGTGCTAGACCATTGCTACACGGAGAGGTTGTGTGCTGGATAAAAAGGTTTGAAAGAGATGTTAAATTTAGCACATGGTGCTTTGAATAAACAAATCTTGTCTGGGGAGAGCGAAACGGGGATGAGCGAGGAAAATGATTTTTTTTATTTAAATCATGGTTGGTCTCACCTCGATTTGCTATATGTTGGAGTTTTTTTTCCTAACTAGCACTTCGCTTAAGTAACCTATCCAGCGGCGGATTCAATCGGGGGGCTACGAGTCTACGACAGCTTGAGTCCCCTACTCCAGAATACTTTTCAAGCTTCTTCTTCTATAATTTGTTGGTATAAAAGAAAAGGAAGAGGAAAAAAATGAAGGATAAGAGGAAAAAAAGAAGAAGAAGAAGTTAAGTCTTCTTAAAATTTGATTCTAATCCACCACTAGTTCATCTTAATATATTGGATGGTGCTATACACTGTGATGGTACCAGGGTAATGCTAATCAAAAGATTATTAAAATTAAAATTCACAGCGTCCGGTTTGTGTACTTCGTACTCTGTTTGGCGCTGCGAGACTTCTTTCGATCAATTCCTTTTGCTTGGCACGCGTCCGAAGGTTAATACCGATCCTTCTGACACGCATCCAACGTTAGATTTAGACCAACAAGTTGTCAGAGTCTAATACCGATCGATTACCAGGCGTTTCCCCCCTCATTTTCTCTCGTAAAGCCCCTGGTCAGATTGTTACAGTAGGGACCGATGTACTGCAGCAAATGTGAAACGCTTGGCGATGTCCGTTGACTACATACACATTTGAGAGTGTCCCCCCATCTAAAGACACCAAAGAGAACAATGTCTTGTTGTAAATTTTACCTTGAAATTTAAATATTTTAACGGCACACGTCAATAATCGATGTGTACGTATTTTGAAATCCGTAAGCCGACAACAGCAACGCTGTAGCCTGTAGACTATCGAATTTTTATGTATTTTTTAAATAAATTTTTGCAACCATATGTGTCTATTTTAAAAGTTACAAATCTAGACTCCTATTATTCATGGAATGGTGACAAATGCATGTCTTCCTTTCCACAGGTGACAAGTTTAAAATAAAAAAAATATTGCGGTCCAATCCTCTACACTACATAATTTTTTTTCAAAATTTTTCATGACTAATTCGATAGTGTTTCGAATTTTAGAGAATTGGAATGTAACATTTTTTATTTTTAAGTTTTTCGTACTTGTAACAGATGATAGCAGTCTACGTTTGCAATTTTTTAAAATAAACATGTATATTTGCAATTTTTATTAAAAAAATATAAGAAAATGTTCGTAGACTACTAGATAGGCTCGACCCACACTACCCACTCAGCAACGCGCATCCACGGCACGAGCCCATGTCGTAAACTCGCGTGCGCTCCGTCGGCCGGTGGCCCGCGCCGCACGATGGCAAACGGCCGAACGCCACCATTGGGCTCCGGCATACAGCACCAGCCCTTCTGGCCTGGTGAGCTTCCCCTGCAAACCCTAGGCTCTCTCCCTTCCCGCGCCGCCGAAATGGGAAGAGATGCCTGCGTTCTTGCTTGCACCGTAGTAGAAAGCCCGTGCGACGATGTTCTTGTTACTATCTTCATTATTTTTCCTTGTTGATTTCATGAGCTGGTCTTGTTTGAGTTCTTTCAATGGCGGTGAAGTGGGGAATCTCGATCCACCGGTGAAATGCCATGTGGTATCCGGTGCTTGGTCTTGCTTCCATGGCCTCGCGTCTCGACAATTTTTGCTTACAAAACAAATCTGTCACCAACTTTCGTCCAGCCAAGCATAATCTGTTCACTGCCCTAGGACTCGTTTGGATTTTAAGATATGAAAAGTGGAAGAAAGAAATAAGCACGTAAAATTTAATCCTAACCTTCTACTCATTTTCAATTTTTTATCCTAACTCTTCATTCATTTTCCTTTCACTGTCACACCTCTCTTTTCTCGGTTGCCAAACGAGACTTTGATTTTTTTTGTCACTCTTTATTTTTTTATTTTTTTTGAGACGTCTTTTGGTCACTCTTGAATTCTTGATAGACTGGATAGAGACCTGAGACAATTTCATTTCAAAAAAAACAATACCCAATATTGCCATCATGAGTTCTCCACTTCCATCCATACCATCAACTTTTCAGTTTTCTTTCATGCATGCCACCGACCGTCACCTTCGGCGCTAAAGCCGTTTGTCAGGTGCGAAATTGACCATCTTGTTCGTCCCCTCTACCTCACCTCAGCCAGCATTTATAAAACCGTTTGGGACATAAAAATTGAGACTCGACGGTAACCGAAAAATCGCAGTTATTGTGATAATCGCTCGAAATTTGGTGAGAATTCATTTAAAATTCACTCGGTAAAATTTGAAATTCGATGAGAATTCAGACTGAATTGACCGAACGGTAACCGCTCAGTTTGCACCGGTTATTAAGCGGTTTTGCCGATTTATCGAACGCATTTTCCGCATCGTCGTTAACCGCTCGGTTTTAGCGATTTATCAAGCGGTTTTCTTGAATTTCAGTAAAGTTCAAAAAAAAAAGATTTAACAATAACAAATTCATCTGAGTTTAAAATCAAGTAAAAAAAATTTGTTGGTTTTTTTTAACATGATCTACATGATAAAAGTATTTATACTAAAAAAAGTTGAATATTTTCTATGAAAAAATTTATTTGCTAAACCAAGTTAAATGAATAGTTTACTCTTTGCTAATCCAAAAATCATTAAACCAATTTTGTTAGTCTTCTTACATGATCCTATATCTTTTAAAAATACATGAACTCATGAATTAGTTATTGTAGTATGTATGATTGTGTAAATGTGTTACGACTAGATTAATTTATAACTTACCCATCACATCTTCAAAATTAGTGAAATCATTTTTATTAGTTTACTTATACTATGCTTTAGGTAGGAAAAATAATAATAGACATGAAAAAGTTAATTACAGTGTTGTTTATTAATATATTCATTTTATACTTGTGAACTTTGTAAAAATCATAAAAAAAATTAATAAAACTCTAAATGGAGTGAAACCAATTTTAAAGATTCTCTTAAAATACGGAAAAAAAAATATGTGTTTGTATGTTAAGTTTTCCCTTAACATGCTTCAGTTTTTTTTTTCAAACTTCCTTTCTATAGAATATGATGCAAATGATATTATTTTTGAAAGTTTTTTCACAGAACGTCTTAGAATTGTCTCTAGTTTTTTTAGGATTTTTTAATTTTTATGATTTTTTAATTCAAATTTGAAAATTATTCATATTTGAAAACCGAAAATGAGCGATAAAATCAGTAACCGTGATTTTTGAGTGCTAACCGTCGTATTTTGAAACACTAACCTCAGCTCGCCTGTGTTCATTCCAGCCATCGGCGATCAGGCCGCCTACCGCCGTTCAAGGTCGCGAGCCACCCTCTTGGATCCTTGCCGCCACCGAGGACCACGAGACTGCAACTCTGTTTGGTCAGATCGAGTTTGCCCCCTCCGCGTCGTGCGTCCCTTCGCTGCCTTGCGTGTTCACAGTTTCACCCGTGGCCTCGTTCGTCTACTGGCTATTGCTGCTAGTTGCTCCTTGTCTAACGGAGGCCATGGTCCCTGAGAAGATTTGAAGCTAAAAGAGAAAAGAATAAAGCAAGCTCTAAACGAGAAGGGAAATCACAATCAGAGTTAATTGATTACGAGAGTACATCCCATATTTGGGAATCAAATCAGAAAACGAAGAAAACAGAGAAGAGAAACGAATGTAATCGAATTAGTTTTACTCTAGTGCTATGCTCCACCTGTTTCGCGTCAGCCTTCTGTGGAACCTCCACCGTGCCCATGGCACCGGCAAGTTCTACTGCGAGGGCTTCTCCGCCGAGCACAGATGGTCAAATGGGAACAGAGGTGGTCAAATGGGTCACTTGACCGGTTTGGCACGGCACGGTTACGGTACGGTCCGAACGGCTCGGCTACAACACGACCTGTTGGTCACGTGCCGTGCCAGGTCGGTCTGTGCACAATTGCGATCTGGTGGCACGGCGCCACGGGCGGTCCAACAGCACAGGAGCGGCTCGTCGGCACAACCGGCCCGATAAAATAAAAAATAGCTACAAAATTAAATATATATATATATATAATAGATTAAAAATAAGATAAAAATAGCTAAAAAATTAAAAAAATATATATTGAAAATAGAAAATAGCCGTGCGTACAATGTCATGCCTCGGGCCGGTCCTGTAGACATAGCTCATTTGAGCATCTTTACTGCTGAACACTGCCTTCGTCGGCTCATCAATGAAGATCCAGTCAGGTCGGAAGGGTATTATGGGTAAAGTAGAAGATAAGGAACCACACAGTGGAGGAAAGAGAGGAGCAAATCGTCAAATTTGACGATTCTGATAAAAACAACGGCTCTAACGATTCACTAAGTCTATCTTTAATAGATATTTTAAAAATACGTCTCATATAATAGTATTATATTATCCGCTAACGTTATTATAATACTCTATTTTTTCATCTCTAAAAACTATTCTATTTTCTATCTTACGTTACTCTTGCTCTCCTTTAAACTCGCAGTAATCCTCTATAAACAGTGATAGAGATAGTACTCCATATATGAGATATACCCCCTCCCACCTCTATCACTATAGCACCAAATAGAGAAGCAGCTGGAGTGCTCATCCATCTGGCACAAATAGTGAAATGATGGCGAGATGACCTAACGCATGCTCACCACATCCAACTAGCGTGAGAGGGCTCGCCATCTCCGATTCCAGAACGAAACAATGATTGTGGATCAACAGCTCTAATTTTCCTTTCCATCTTTTCTATTTAAAACAGTAATCTTCTATTGCTCTAAAATTCTAGAAAGTTTTATATATATTTTATAATTCATGTACAACCTATTTTAATTAGATTCACCAAAAATCCTATGTAGAATTTAAACTAAAATTCTCTAAAAAAAAACTATTTTTATAACTTCTAACAATTGTTAGGATATCAAATAAATTCCCAAAAATCTAAGAAAAATCACTAATATTCTTGTTATATGATGGAATAATTTTTAAAATTATTTTCATTCCTAGCTTATATGGTGAAAAGTGAGTTCCTTTGTAATGTTCTATTATATTTATTTTTATCATTTCATGTGATATTCTTCTTTTAATTCAATTTGAATTCAAATAAAATTCAAACATATACAAAATTTAGTCATTGAAAATATTTTTTATTATAGGATACTAATAAAATATAAATGAGTGAAATTTAGTGAGTGAGATTTAAAAAATCGGTTGGAGCGCGTAGAGAAATAGAGAGGAATCTTTTGAAAAGGCTTTCTATATGAATATATAGGAAGTGAGATTTAAGGAGTCGGTTGGAGATGCTCTAATGATTGATGGTATGGATGAAAGGATTTTGAAATGGTTGTGGTATGGATGGAAGGGGGACAAAGTGATGGTATTATTAGATATCATTCTTGATTTGATGGTATGAATGAAATTTTCTAAAAAAAATCTGTAGTTTTTTTTTTAAGAAACGGGATGACTTTATTCAATCAGTAACAAACTCAGTACAACCAGAAACCTGAAAATTACACAGCAAAATGCACAAAAGTCCTGATCAGCAATACCCTAAAGCTTCTCTAAATGCCATAGCCAAGCTGGATCGGAGGAGCCAATGTCGATACGTCCACCACCGACGAGGTAGGGCCATTGAAGACCAATAAACTTTTTTGCGCCACCAATAGTAGCATAAAGCGCTATTAGAACGCTAAACGAACCAGGCGATCCCGTCAGATAGGGTAGGATACCCTTCCCCTTTTGAAGAAAGTAGAGACAATGACACCACCGAAAACCAACATGGCAAGCTAGTAGGTCGGAGAAAAAAATAAAAGAACCTCCTAAATTCCTCCTCGATGGAAAAATCAAGTAGGAACAAAAAGCACCAGTAGTTCTATCCCTAAATCCACCGGATGAAACTACAAACTAACCTAACAACTAGACTAGAAAGTAATTAAACTACTAACTACAGTAGTATTGACCACCAGGGGACCGAGCCACCCTCCTCCACCGAGGTGGGCAAGCCGTCAGGGCAAGGGGGGCGGTTGAACGCCGATCGCCTCGGTGTCGCCTTCGTATGGCTTTTGCTCGGGAGCTTTCCAGAACTTGGAGTACAAAAAACAACTAGGTGGATTGGCACACCTACGTGTGTTCGTTTTTTTCACAGAATATGACAAAAAGAAGTCTAAAAAATTATGTTCACCAATTTTAAGCATCTCAATATTTATTTATAAATTTATTAATATTTAAGACATTCATTTAATTATAAAAAATATTATTTTTATGCATGCACATAATTTTAATAGGTAGAAGACAGTAATACGAACCTAACAAAATTTATTTCATATTTTTTTGAGTTTTAGATATTTTTCTGTGCTTTTTGGATTATTTCAACCGATTTATCAATATAACTATTATACCTTTCACTATTTTTTTGGAATTTCCAAAAAATTATATTATACATGTAAATATAAAATATTTATTTATGAATTTATTAATATTTAAGACATTCATTTAATTATGAGGAAAACAATATTATTTTTATGCATGCACATAATTTTAATAGGTAAACGACAGTAATACGAACATAAAAAAAATTGTTTCATATTTTTTTGAGTTTTAGATATTTTTCTGTGCATTTTATATTATTTCAACCGATTTATCAACATAAATATTATACCTTCGCTATTTTTCTGGAATTTCCAAAAAACTATATTATACATGTAAATATATAGATACGTACATACATACACATATGCATACATATATATATATCCGTATCTATATATACACACATACGTAGAATCCACGTAAACAATAGTTTGGGGTAAACAGTAGCTACAATACTTGTATTGATTTGCAGTTAGACATAAGTAGATTTAGGCCGAGCTCAAAAAAGCCCGAGCTCAAAATTGACCGGGCAGTATGGCCCAAAAAGAAACAGGTCCAATAGTCTTATTGGGCTTATACTAGGAACAAGTTTTCGGCCCGAAACAAGGATTTTTGCTGGCGCTGTTCATGTGGTCGAGAAGTGCGTTCGGTGCTGTGACTTGTACTGCTCCATTCTCCAACATAATTTTACCTAGAATGCATTTTAGTCAACCTTCTAACACTTTCACCGAAAAAAAAAACATTTACTCGAATTTGGATTGTGAATATTGGCGAATTTACTGAAAAGCACTACGCCATCATATTTTGAGTGAAATTTCATTGTTTGTCACTGAAATTTTCTTCATTCCCTGAGCTGACACTTGAAATTTTGCTCGCGAGTGGGCCGTTGAAATTTCAACTCCTTGCCCCTATAATGAACTATCGTGAGGTCCGAGATAGGATCCTTGCATATTACTCCCTCAAATCATTAAGCTATATTCTTTGGTCATAAGCATGGATCGAAAAAGGCAGACCATTGATTTTTGTCCTAATATGTTCACAAAACCTTGTAAGAGTATAGTACCGTGGAAGCCTTTTTTGAGACAAAAATGAACGCATCTGATCTTTCATATCGTTAGCCAAAAAGATTTTATGCATAAATGAACTATGTGAAGAAAGGATTTGAGAAATATCAATCTTTTAAGGCCAATACTTGGTTACGGAGTTGTGATGTGCGGAATTTATATTGGCTCTACCAAGATGCTCCTCACCAACCGTTCATCCACATCTGGGAATGCATACTATATTACTATAGCACGTACTTTTAGAATTTACATGCTATAGTAATATAGGAGTAGTATGCAATTATGCATACCTATTTTTAGTAAAAATATTGTCTGATGTCTTTACCCTTTCTATTTTTGGTAATTAGGCATTCAGGAGACAAAGCAGGGATGTCACACGGAGAAGCGACGCAGGTTGCAAGACACGCCCCATACGGCATGGAAAGATCATATGCTCTTCCCTTATTCACCTAAATTTATAAAAGTAATTATGTTAAATGTATAGGCAAATTGGACTAGATTGTGAAAGCAAAATATAAAACATGTAAAGACAAATCAGATGCATTTGTTCCTTAAATAAAAATCAGAGCTATATGTATTATTTCTTTTAACAAAATCGGTTTGTTTCTGATTTTACCTGAGCAAATCAAATCGGAGAGAAAAATATCATAAGCAAGTTGGTAACAATTAGAGGTAAATATTTGCATATCCGCAAGTAAAATCATACGAACCTAAAAAGCAACTTCAACAAATTTCACAAGCAAAAAATAGGAGAAATTTGCACAAAAATATGATGATTTTGGAGAAGCAAAATAGGAATAAAAAGAAGTAACTTTAGATATTTTATCGGCAAAGTAGTACAAAAATCAAAAGCAATTTGGAAGGAGGTGTTCTTGAGGTGGTCGGGGGAGCTCTCGAAGGAGTACTTCCTCGCCAACGAAAGGATCATCTTGTCGGCGATGATGAAGTAGGCCATCCTGGCAACTGCAGGCATTACAAGTTACATGAATACGCATCAATAATGTTTATGAAGGTTTATGAATCGCGAGTGCTTCGATCTGAAATTGTTTGAGCATGCATGCGAGGAAGCAGGGATGGGAAGAAGTAATAGATAGAGCACACACACGCACTTGTGGAGATGATGAGGGCCTGGCCGGTGGGGTTGATGTTCGCCTTCGCCCATGGCAGCAGCCGCACGCTCGCCAACCCAACAAGAAGAGCAAATTAAACGATAAGGTATAGGTCTACTCGGTATCACGATGTATCGTGAAGTAAAAACGGATGAACTCACGGTGGAAATCATGGAGACGATGGTTGCCATAGCCGCAACCTTGCTTAGATCCGATGACAAGGAGCTCGATTTTGTGCAGAGGTTCTTAGACATGACAAAGAGGAGCTCAATCTAGGCAACAAGAGGTCGCCCTCAGTTCGACAGCATGGATCATGTGATAACTCCTCATACGGATGCCATGGGGGAGCCACCTGTTGTGCTGGTGGTTTGGATCAGGAATGGGAGGTCAGGAGGATTGAACGGAGGAGAAATGGAAAGTAATTTGTGGGACCCACTAGATGTAGGATATAGAGTTATGAGGCGGACGCTCAGCGCGACGTGGGGGTAGAGACATTAACATATGCACATTAGAAAACTAGTCTTTACTAAAAATAATAGTTGTTTGATTCGTCCAAATATTCTAGCTTTGCCCAACCATCTAGGTGGCCTTAGCGAGGATTTCCTCGCCAGCACATGAGAGCTAGATTGCCTCTCCAGATTGCCTCTTTTGTTGAGCCTAGCGAGAAGACGACCATAAAATCGCACGCGGCAGACAAATGGAGCCAAAAAACGAGCTTTGGGGCGGTGGAAAAATTCCAAATTGGGTGCTACAGGGCAAACAGAGTTAGCGGAATGAGTACATGGCGGTTGGCTTCCGGATCCCATATATAAGGTATGCGGCGGAACGAGCACAACTACGACAGATCTGCTCGGGTACTAGCGCGACAAGCCTCTAAATCAGGTGCCGGTGGGTGGGGATGGTGGAAATCGGGCACTAGTTGTCATAAAATTGCTTCCCTTACTTTGCTTCTCCGTGTCAGACGAGATGAGGGAGCAAGGTAAAGCTAGCTTTAGAGAAGGATGCCCAATTGCTGCGTCCATTCAACAATCATAATCATCATAAGCCTACAAAAGATAGAAGCTCATCCATAGTCTTTCTTTCAAGCTTTTTCAACGCAAGTCTTTCAAGTGACTTTACAAGTTTCCCCCATCAACCTATATGCTAGTCCAAAATATACAGCAAGGCAACATCAATACCTCATAGCGTGATTGTTTCAACAATGCATTCTATTTACAAAAGGTTGAGCCAGAGGAAAAGCCAATAACTAATTAATGTTAATAAAAACTTTTAAATAGTCATGTTAACTAATTAATGTCCAGATATTCTGAGATTTTTTTCTATTTTCCAACAAAAAACTTGTAAAGTGAAATGATTTTGTTAGCTCCACATAACCATATTTGCTTACCATGTGGAATTAGTCTAATGTCTCTTACTAGGACAACTTGACCTACTCCCAACCTGCCCTCACAAAAAAGCATCATATTTACCCTTTGACAAAGCTAAATGAATTGAAATGGGGTCAACAACCCAGAAGGAAAATAAAAAGGGTCGAGACGACTCGATTGCCTCACCAACAACTAGGGTCGGATGTGCCTATATGGCAAGCATGCGCTGCTAACATTAGCAACAAACAAATTTAGATAGGAAAACGACAAGCTTCTCCTTCCTTTGTCTCTATCAACCTCCCACAGCTAAACACCACGCTTCCACCACCGGCATCATTAGCGTCCAAAGGCAAGGCCCGTCTGCCCCTCTTCAACCTCCCGCTCTGACTCTAGCATCGCCACACTCCTCCACCACTACTAGCACTCAAAAAAGAACTTTTGACCAAATCGAGAAAACTTTCCAATTGAATTAGAAAAACTTTCAGATCCATTCGATATGGCTTTCAATTCATAAATTTTCAATCTGATGCAAACAAATAGGAAATTTTTTTGACAAATAGGAAAAAATTTAAACAGATGCAAACAAAAACGTTCAATTCCAAAACTTCTGAATCAAATTGAAAAAACTTTCTAGGGTTAAAAAGTCTAGGATTACTAGCATGTGGTGTCACAGTAGTGGCATGCCGGAAACTAGCGTGGTGCAACAACGGTCTCCAGCGTGACGTGGCGGTGACCTCCTCCAACGGTGGTGCTGCCCCCAAATAAGTGTTTCACGGTCATAAAAAATCGAGAGAGAGAGAGAGAGAGAGAGAGAGAGAGAGAGAGAGAGAGAGAGAGAGAGAGAGAGAGAGAAGCAGTACGGTGACCCTTGGCTCGGCTAGTTGCTTTCGATTTGTTTTTCAGTCTAACAATTCTGACTAAGGTTCGATGCTCCTTTATCCTCTACATATGCAAACAAACAACCGAGAGACATAGCAACCTCGCTATAACCTTAGTAGGCAACTTTCCCCCCACAATTATGAGGTTGGGACACTTCTTGCATCGCTTTCTCTTTGAGATCACTTGACATTGTCTCCTCTCCCATGCCACATCGTTGCCTAGGGCATTGGAGAGGGCGGCAGTGGCTAGCCAACTGGGGATGGCGATGATCTTTCTATACATAGACAACAACGACATACTCGAGAGGTGATGGCACCGACGCCGATAATCTTTCGATAGGGTCTATGTCATGGATGACCTGAAGGAGACCAAGAGGTGTGTGCATCGGGATTCAAGTTCATCTACGATAAGAATTGATAGTGTTTAATTGATATATGTGGGAATCTGCCTTGATGTGTTGATTTGCCGCTTAATCCTAATAAGGAATTTTGCCGTTTACCTAAAACAATTTTACAAGAGATAGCTTTCTTATACATAAAAAGTTACAGCGGGAGACCACTTACAAGTGGAAAAGATTACAAATAGGGTCCGGGAGTGTCAGACATAAATCTCTACAATATAAAGCACGAGTTGGTTTCTACGTCACCCTCTTCGCCCCCCTCCCCCCTCAATTAAAAACCATGCTGGCCCGCTCCAAATTTATGTCTAATAAAAATGAGAAAACCCAAAAAAATCCACATTGTCCAAAAACTTTGTTCACGCAGGGTCGTGTCCTAGCCGTGTTGCCCGAAAAATTCGTTTGCGTGGGGGTCACGTCCTGGAGGGATTCTCACGAGGGGGCATGCCCTACCGCCTGAGCGGGATTCTCGCAGGATCTGACCTCCCCCAATCATGCGGCCCCGTCATTAGCCGGATCCCTCATGCCCTTTCCTTTTCTCCCCTCCCCTAATCCATCATGCTCCATAGGAACTCACTTGCCTCCTATGTTGCCTAAAGCCGTAATGACAAACACCGCCTCCCGGTCCTCCCGCGTGCCCCCGCCTCCATCGTCTAACGCCACAACAACGAATGACCAAGCCCTTTGATCCAGGAGGTGAGCGTGGAGGGGGAGCCATGAAAGGGCGAGGGCGATGTCTACTCAGACATGAACGTCGTCAGCTCCGTCGGCATCATCATGGCCAATAACCAACTCATCTCATCCTCCGGGTGCTCCTTCACCTTCGGTATCATGCACCTCCTCCTCTCGTTTCCCCTCCTCGTGGAATGCAGATATGGATCTGCCGCTGCTTTTGGTCATGGGGATTTCATTGATCTGATTAGGCATTTGTTTGTTTTTCTCTTTGTGAACATGTGCAACCATCACGCTGCTCGTTGGGTGGATCTCCAACACCACTGGCTACTCCATCTCTAAGCACATCGTGGGGACAGAGGAACCAGAGGAGGTGGCTCCCACCGTGGCCATCCACGGTGAGGGTTGTCATCATCACACGGATTCTCATTGCCAAATGCATCTACACGTCTCCCTCCATCGAATCACGCCACCTCACCATCTAATGCATCTAGACGAAATTGACGCATTGATTTATTCTCCTTTTGTCGGTAAGGAAGTCATATCTTGCTTGGATGGATTGTTGTATGGGTTAATTTTGTTGCGGTGGGATAGATTTTTATGCATATTCAATTTGTTGTGATTTGTTTATTGCTTGGTGTGGTGGATTGTTTTTCATTTCTTTTTTAGGGGTTGTTTCAAGGGATGAGGGGTGCTTCAACGGAGTCACCCTGACTCAAACTAGTGCTATTGTGCAGGCTTGGCTGCTCCTCAATCCTTACTGTGCGATAGTGGGAGTTAAGCATCTGTAAGAGATCACCATAATGGTTCAGTTTACACATATGTTTTGTTGATTTAGGCCTCACATGTGAGCTTCGCCGCCGCCAAGCATTTTAGAAGAGAGGCTATATGTAGGCTTACAACTTTCAGTTAAGCTCATCAAGATCTCCTTGGCTAGAGCCATGACCGCTATTTGTTGGATTTTGGGTTGCAAGGTATAGTGGTTACTTCTTGGATGAGCCGTATGTGTTATGGATTTTGAGATGTCTTTTGCGTACCTCAGCCACCATCAAATATATTTATGTTTTTTTTTGTTATGACATCTTGTTTTACTAATAGTATAAATAAATCAGCTAGAGAAACATGACATCTGTGAGGGGCATGAATGTCAGGATTATACATGCTTGTCTGATTGATTAAACTAGTAAAAATAGATTTTTCTGGCAGTTAACTGATAGAATGCTTATCAAAAATAGTTTTGTGACAGTTGAACTAGAGAGTTAAATGTATATACCTTAGGGGTAAGATTTAGGGTAGAATCTTGCCACCTACCTGCCTAAACATGTTAATATTCGTGTGTACCACATGCCATCGGTGCAACAGTGCTGAGATTTTAGTGCACTCTTGTCATCAGGTGCAACAGTGGTGAGATTCAGGAACTATTTGAACTTACAATAGCATCTATATTTTAAACATTGCAATAATGGCATCTTACTAATGCAGCATGTGTTCTTTTGATAATTATAAGTGCACATTAGTTAAAGAGATAATTTCTCATATGTCACTGGATAAAATCTAAATATCTGATATGTCACTATCAGTGACTGAGCAGGGCCGGTTCTGAGATTTCAGTGGCCCGGGACGAAACTAAAAATGAGGCCCCATTAAACATAAATATTAAAATATTTATATATCAATTACAAAGATAGTATTTTGGGTAGAGTTCACGAGCATTTACGATAAGTTTGAACAACCTGAAATGCGTCCGTTATAGTAAGCTGGAACAAAATTATCGTAAATGCTCGCGGGAACAAAATTGTGAGGGATCGGAGTACATGTACGTATGCTTGCATTAATGCATGCTAGCTAGGTAGAGATACTCACATGCCTATATACAACTTGCTACGTGCCGCTCCAGATACTCATCGGTACATGCAACAGGTAGCTTGCAACAATAGTAGCTTTGGATCTATCTGCTCGCATGTGCCAGCACTACAGTACAAGCGCTGGACCCATTGACACTACAGTACAAGCGCTGGACCCATTGATTGTCGGAGTGAGCGAAGATCTTTTCATATTTCAAACTTGTGATCTCAGTAAGGGTCGGATCCATTTGAGGTGAAGTAGAAACTATAGAGGAGAAAAACCAGCAACAAAAACTCATATGACAATGACTGACGCATGTCTTCAATCGAAGTTGCGGGCATGCGAGACACCTTGGAGTCGTGGTCCCACGAAATGCAAGAAATTGGATTATGTGGACGGAAAAAAACATGAAATAGGAAAACAACCAAATAAGCTAGGCAGACAGGTTACTTGATTTTTTATGGACCAGAGGAACCATTCACTTACGTCCTACCATGTGGACTGCTCGGATTACCTGCTACTTTAGACCTAATTCTATCTGTTGTCGTACTGTTAGGCATGCATACTATGCACAGATACACGAGAAGTGGCCCCTCGGTTTTGAGGGTCTAGGGCGGCCGCCCTGCTCGACCTCCTTAGGCTCGACTCTGTAACTGAGGTGGATCCCACGTATCATAGACACACAAATGATATATTAGAGATTTATGAGTTTTTACGGTAGCATATAAGAAAATGAAACATCTTAATAGTTGATACAAACTTACATATATATATGCACTACGATCTTTTTATTAATGACTTGTTTCATATAAAAAAACTAGCATAGGTGTCGTGTGCAAAATTATGCATGTCAAATTTATACGTGTGGCAGAAACCTGAAATGGCAAAACATGATTATTTCAGGCTAGGGGCTAGGGCTGTTGTCAGGCAAAAAAAAATCCGGCGTCGCGCGCCTGCGGCCCGGCCGAACCAGAGCTCCAGCCTCCTTCCACCGTGCCCTCCTTGTCGTTCTCCTCCTTCTCTTGCCCCCTCTACTGGTATTCGATTGGCGTGGACGCCGTCGAGCTCCGGACTCGGGATTGATTTTCGTCTACTGGTAAGGGGCCCTAACCTGCTTTGATGGATTTTTCTAAAAGAGTCGATGGGTTCTTTCTGCGAGGTTGTTGGACTGCCGTGAGCAATCAAATCCAAATCGTACTCTGCCTCCATGAGTTATTAGCGGATTTCTTCGCTGCATGGCGGAGTGCTACTAATCCAATCCATTCGTTCATTCAATTCCATGGCCCTGGTTTGGTTCGATTAGGCTCTGCGCAAGACCAGTCGATCCCATTTGACGCCCAGGATTTTGGATCCGAGGTGTGGCTGACGTTTATTTTCCAAAGAAATTGGGGTTCAATTGAAGCCCATACTCCACGCGAAGTCCCACCCTGGATCTGGTAGAGATAATAGCCCTTGGCCTGTGCTAAGTTTGATATTTAGTTTGATGTGGCTTATGCTGAATATGTATCCAAGCTAGCAGTTTTAGATGAAACTGCAAAAGCAACCATCATGCATGATTTCTCTTTGGTATTTTCATTGTGACTTGGGTCTGCGCGCGCACTGCGCTGTGTTAAGGATGGTTTCTCTGCATGATATTTAGCCTTTTGATAAATAAATTGTGTCATTATTGTGTTGCAATTTTTCCTGCTTCCTTGGTTTTATGAAGTGTAAAGTGCTAAAGTCCTTTACTCTGGAACAATATTCCGTTAGTTTCTCCATAGGGAAAAAAATGTTGCAATGCCTCTATAGGTATCAAGTATCAGTGCCCACTGTCCATCATTTCTCCTTTTGTTTCAGCGCCCCCCTTTCACATGTTGGTTTGATCAAATCTTGACAGAATCTAGGACACTGATTAAACATGGTTTGGTGATACTGGTGTGCTTGGCAGGACCATTCATGTTGGCACTTAGTGACTCCAGTTCATGGTCGTACTCAGACTAGTCATTTAAATGCCCTGAACCGCATTTCCATTTTTGATGATTAATGAACCACATCTTCTGCTTTCATAATTTATTGAGCCTGTTACAACAGCCACCTAACAAAAGCTTGAGCTACTAGGAAGAAATGGATTTTCATGCGTATTTCAGAAATAATAAGATTTGTTTGAGAATACTGTTATGGTGTTTCAGGTAATAACAGGCACGGTGAAGCTATTTCCCGCTTCATGAAATGTCCCCATGTTGTTATTTCCTTTATTACTTATGTTATACTTCTCCTTTTTTGCAAGTATTATGTCATACTTTTTTCCCCATTTACATGACACTTTTGTCAGCACCAACATGGGAATGTGTTGATATTCCTCTGGGTTTGTGATGCAATTGACATGAAAATGGAATTTCTCAGGTACAATGCTCACTGGGAGACGGTTGGACCTGCCAGTTGCCACTTTTTTCATTTTTTAGCTCAATTTAGTTCTGAGGAACAAGTAGTTTTGAAGTTACCTTGCAAGCCCTAATTTGCAGCTTTGTTTAGTCACATGGCATAAGCCATTGTTGAGTAACTTGAGTTTGGTATTGGTACAATTTTAACTTGTATGTATGTATACTATAACGGATATGATAGACTGTATGTAATGTGGGCAGTGATGAGATACAATACAACAAATGTTTTCTTAATAATTTCTAGGTTTATACAGAATTTTCGTGTTACCTCGTACTTTGCCCCTGTTATTTGGTATATTCAAGTAATAGTATGAAACGGATTTGTTGCTTTAGCCAAGTATGGCTGGACGTTGTACATATGAAAAGAATCATTCATTTCTGTCAAGTGTTTTCTGCACATGTTGTATTTTTTTGTCAAAATATTCTTATATTGGGGAGATTTTTAGTATATTTAAAGCTTGCAATGGGAAGTGACCAAATGTAATTCAGCACTGGTCACATTCCTTGCAGCTGTTTGTTTTGTCAACATTTAGAATGTTCTAATGGATTGAATTCATGTTAGAAGGTGCACCGTCGTGTTAGTATTGTATTGGACAGAGGAGATTAGGCCTAAGGATGGGGGCTCCAAAACAGAGGTGGACTTCCGAGGAAGAGGCTGCTCTTAGAGCTGGAATAGCAAGGCATGGAGTTGGAAAATGGCGCACAATATTGAAAGATCCAGAATTTAGTTCCATCTTGTGCTATCGCTCAAATGTTGACCTAAAGGTTAGAATTGTTCGCTTCATTCCACTTACCTAAGGTTCTTTTAGTGGAGGGCATTCCAAATTTTCTATTCCTTGGAATTATGAGTCTTTCGTAAATGTCCACATGTTTTCTTTTGAACCAAGTAAATGTCCACATGTCATCTTCAATTTTAATGTGCATCCCCTCTTTTCCGCTAATTACTATTTAGGACAAGTGGCGCAATATGAATGTAGTTGTCAGTGCATCGGGTTCCCGTGACAAGGGAAAGACTGCTGTGAAGAAAACCCGATCTACTCCTAAGAATAATGATCACACCATGCCAATAAGCACAGTTACTTCTGATATTGACGATGATGTTATTGATGAAAAGCCTATAGCATCAGTGTCTAGTGAAGCAGGGAATACATCAAATCCAAAGAAATCTCACTCAAGGTAATTATATATGTATAAGTCTAATGCACAAATCTGCCACTTAGCTCTTTTTTCTCTTTGTGCTATCAATAGAAAACTCGATATTTTGGACACTCCACTTAGTTAATGGCTTCCCTGCAGGCTAGACAATATTATAATGGAGGCTATAAAGAACTTGAATGAGCCTACGGGGTCACACAGAACTACTATTGCTAATTACATAGAGGTATGCTTCCTCCTTTTGTTTTTGTTCCTTTCTAATACCAGAGCTATATGTTTCATTGTATGCCTACATATGAACGTTCCTATTGTTGCGTCTTTTTTAAAGGATAAGGTCAAACACTACTGTCTCTTTGTTTATCTACTTTTATTGTTAATGTCCATTTTCCCTCTTTTTGTATATGTTTGTGTTTGGTCACCTAAAGAGCTCACATAGCAGACAGCTTGTCATATATGGATTCAATGTTTTGATTTCGATACAATGTATCAAAAAACAGATTAGGCAGTGCCACCCAGCCGCCGTGACTTTTCCCAAATCGGCAGGCTGCACGTCTAGCAACCCACCTGTATCTGTTTGAAGGCTCACTGCGCCTGAACACGTATGCAAAATAGTAAACACAGTTTCATACCAGAAACAAAACTACACTACACCTAACCTGATTGTATTGCAACAAAATGAGCTATTACAGACATCAACTAGTAGAATCCCATAATTAGGCAAGTCTGGTCACATAAGATTTCCTGTCTCCTTTTGTGCAAGAACTGCAACCTAATTTGTGTTCACCCTCTTCCATTACGAAAGGCAAGCTGTTGCATTGTCTTCTTGCAGAGTTCTGGTGTCATGAAATTACCATGTTTACACTTGCTTACTTGCAAGTTCTTGTTGAAATGCGTCATGAGAGATTGCTACATGTACAATCAGTTTCTTACCCTGGTTTTGTGTAGGAGCAATATTGGCCACCTAGTGATTTTGATCACTTATTGTCTGCAAAACTGAAGGACTTAGCCACCAGTGGGAAATTGATAAAGGTATGCTTTGCGAGAAATAAAGCTAGTTCAAAGTTGAAATTACTAGGTCATACCAAGTGGGTACATTCAATTAACTACACGAAGTAGTGTAGTAGTTAAGTATAACCTTAGCATAAAACCTTCAGAAGCCTAGTTTTTATTCAACTGGAACAGTTGACATGCCATATTTGTAAAAATTGAGTATATGAAGGTTTCCCGAGATATGTATGATAAAGAATATGCATGTGTGCTGAAAGGTGCATCAACTTGTTCAGGCATGCACCATACTCTATTCTTAGTCCATTACTATAATGCTGTGCATACACATGCTTGTCAGTATCAGCAATCACTTTTGCACACTAGTTTATTGTTCAATTTCATGTAGAATCCTTGTCGAACTGCAGGTATGCTATTTTGGTTGTACTTAGCGAAATGCCATTTTTTCTGCATTATTGGATTTGGGCTCTTTGGCGTCCATGACTTCTCTTAAATGTTTTTTTCCTCAAACGCAATCTCTTAAATGTTTAATGTTTTTATTTCGAGCTAATCAGAAGGTGCATAGTTCTGCAAATTTTGTGGGCTAGCAAAGCATCTTAAACCATGAAAATGGGCTATTTGTTATCTTGGCACTAGACATATAGTTACCCATGCGAAGAATCCAGAACATTTCAGCATGTGACCCTATGGAAGATTGCAGGTGAATCGTAAGTACAGGATAGCGCCTAGTTCACCGTACTCAGAGGGTCGAAGCCCCAAAATGCTGCTGTTGGAAGATGTGCAAAGAGAGCCCTTCAAAGTAGGGAGTGATGATAGTAAAACCCTTACAAGATCTCAAGTTGATGCTGAATTGGCACGTATGACAACCATGACTGCTGAAGAAGCTGCAGCAGCTGCCGCTCGTGCAGTTGCAGAGGCAGAGGCTATCATGGCAGAAGCTGAAGCAGCAGCGAGAGAAGCAGAGGTTGCAGAAGCTGATGCCCAAGCTGCACAAGCCTTTGCTGAAGCAGCATTTTTGACATTGAGGAACAGAAATGCTACAAAATTGGTAATAGCTCTAGTCCGTGTATCCTTTAGTTATATGTTGTCCTTTCGCATGTAGAACGATGTTCTATAATCCCTTCTGCAACTGATTGGTTACTAAAAGGATCCCGCAATGAGCAAGTTTTTATAAATCCATTGACTTGTTCATTGAAGATCATGATTTCCAAAGGCACTTATGCCAAGGTATGGAAAAAAGCATTCACTTTAACATATTTTCTCATTTTTCTTCCACTAAATCATGCCTGTTATTTCAGAATAATACTCCCTCCAGTCATAAATACTGGTTGTTTTTGGCAAATGTTCGTTCAAATTTTTTAAATTTTGACTAACAATAGCTTTCAAAATATTTAGTTTGGAAACCTTAAAATCATGTGTAGATTTGTCTTGAAAAATGCTTTCATAAAATCATAAAATCATGATTTTATAAATATATTCTAATAAAAAATAGTGATCAAAGCTATGCATTGAAGACCGTGTCTTATTCAAAACGACATGTACTTATGACCGGAGGGAGTATTTGGAAAACAAAATAAAGGATCTTAGACTAATGGGTTATCTCGAGTTTGCCAGAAGCAAGCAAAAAGTCAACCTGTTTTTGACAAGTTGCAAGTTAAGATCTCTTTCCAACTCGGTAAACAGTTGGGGTCTCAAAACACCATTTGCATAGTGCTTGTTGCCTATCAACATTTCATCATGTGATGAATTGATGAAACAGTACTATGTTTCATCTCAATACAGTGACACTCTTGTATATATTGTTTGTTTTTCATTCCTCACGTATAGAAAGCATGGTAGGTACAATTGCATCCCAATTTGCTTTATTTACAGAATGAGTCTTTTGCTTCGATCCGTGTGAACTTCTCAATTCAAAGTCTACAAAATTTGAGCATGTGATCCGTAATGGACAGCTGTCCTGTCTCACAAACAAGAAGATAAGAGCTGACCCAAATATGCACTACCTCAACATCAAGCTACCATTAAAAAAGGAAAAAGAAAAATATAACGTTTGATCCACTTATGCACCTAGGTTTGGATCTTAATCCTATTTGTGGAACATCTTTTCTCACGTGAGCTCCTCTACAGATAAAACGGAACAGCAGTATTTATTTACTTTTACTTATTGGGAAAGCTATGATCTAACGAATAAGAAAGAAATAGCCAATGTGATTTGCTGCTCCATCAAATTCTGATGCCTTCGTTTTCATTTGCAGATGGCCCAAGCTTGATGCTACCTGGAGCTGTTCCGGTCCAGGTCCAGCGTTGCCACAGATGCCAGCTACTACCTATGTACATGTTTACTGTTGTTACTGTTGTTCAACTAAACGTAGCTGTCCCGGTAGTTGTATCAACTTATGTTACCCATGTGAGCCCCAGGGCACCAGCAACAACAACAGCAGCTTTGTGTTTCCCCTTGCAACACCATTTTCACAACTCAGTGGCATGTCCTGGCCCCTCCATTGTCTTGAACATGCCAATCTCTTTGTCAATGTCAAACTGTCAATTGTTCGTCGACGCTTTTGCATGAGCGTATTGCCTTATGAACAGCATTTGCATGGCTGCACTGTCTGCCAACAGCCAGACAGGGCGCCGAAACAACGGTCCAATGAGATGATCCTTGCATATCCTCCCCTCATTAACCTGATGTTCATGGTGCGGTGGTGGAGCCAAGTAGCCAACCATCCCATCCAAGTGAGGTTCATTTGCCTTGCAGGTGGTAGATCCATACAGGCTGGAACGGGGATCATCCATCCCATCTTCCATGTTTCTTTCAGCTGGGCGTAATAGCAGTGGGCACACTTTTTCTGTGGTCTGGGACAGCTTTGCATGACAGTGTCTACTTGGCATGTGATGACCCTCTTTCTGGTACCAAATGATCGCCGTGGAAAAGTAGAGTTTCCATTTCGTGCAGCCGTTCTTTGGAACAGAATTTGTATGTTCCATCCATCCAGGTGATCTCCCCTATCTTTCTTGTGGTCGGTTCTTTGTGTCGTAATGCTGTGAAACTGTCCCGCCTCGTAATCTCGTATGCATGGCTTCTAGTGGCACATACTAGTTTAGGAGACCGTTCTGCTGACTGCGACAGGACTATGCGGAATTTGGCATGTATGATCGTCCAATGACTTGTATAGGAAACACTCTCTCTCACTCGCATGAAAGTTTCATATCTCAGTCACCAAAAACTACATATTGTTTAGCAAGGAGTTACAACCACAAATGTGTAATTTTAGTAGAAAACAAGTGTGATTTTAAACTGCTTGTGGAAATAACATATGTGAGTTGTTGGACGTTGATCTAATGGATGGGAGAAAGTTACTGAGAGTAATATTGTTTTCAGTCTGCTCTATATATTCAGATTGTGCTGTATATAATGCGCCTTCGAATTTTAGGTGTACTGAAAGTTGTCAGGATCATGCTCCAAACCATAGCATTTCAGGACCCAATCCTGACAGGATGCTACCACGATTAACCTGGATCTTACGGTCTTTAGATTGAAAAGTTTCGTGGTATATAACTCGACTAAGATGAAAGCAAACGAGGATCTGATTTTGGAGACACGGCTGATGCTACTCGTAGTTAGGAGTGGTAAATCCTGAAAGTGCAATGTCAGGAGCGACGAGTCACGAATGTTTTGTCACGGAAAGCACGCTATGTTCCCAGGCTTAGAGTTTACACAGGCGAGTCTCGGAGTTCACGAACCAATTGGCGCGCACTTGGACCTCTCTTCTACGAGTGCACTGCTCAGCGCGGTGGACCGTGTCCATGCACGCTCCGGAGCAGCCGTAGTACGATGCCGCGCGCGCCGACGACGAGGCGGCATGGGAACGCGGTGGCGCCTGGTTCGTCGGCGCCGCGCGCGAGTCGTCGTCCGCGTGGACTAAACGGCAAGCAAGCGTCCTTGCTCTCCGTTCCGCTGCAGGAGAAGCTAGGTGACCTTCTGGCGCGCGCCCTTATGCATGGCAGCCTCGGCTAGTGGGTTTATTTGTTTCAACCTCTAATTATGTCTTTCAGTTTTCAATTCAAAGCTAAAATAAATAGATAATTTTTTATCATAGCTTTTTACAATCCGCTTGTTGGATTGTGAGAATGTAATAAACTAGTTTTCCTTAGTTTTTCACATATTGTGAAAATCTATTTTACTAAATTAGTCATCAAAGTTTTTTTAAATATATAATTAAAAGCTTTCTATAATTTAATATTTTATAATTCACAATTTATCCACTACTTTTTAAAATCTCTAGTTAAAATAAATAGCAGCCAAGCCAGCGCTGACCCTGAGCATGTGCGCGCGCGGCGGCCAACGGCATCTGCACGCACAAGAAAGAGCGCGGCGACGGCCACGTACGCCGGCCTACGCTAGGGCGCACGGACTGGTGGTGGTAGCGCGCGCCATGCATGGAGAACAAACATTTTGGTGTGCTCATGGCCTTGATCTGCTCTTGGGAACGTTGAAACTGAGCTCGGGTAGTCATCAATACTACTCCCACGTACTATGCATAATCGGAAATGGCATCTCGAGTATGGATGAGGCCTAGAATGATCTAGGAAGGTTGAGTCAGAAATTAAGTTTAAATTATTTGTGATGGTGATTGATAAAATTATTGTTTTGGTTTGATGATTTTTAGTTTGTATAAGAGTGTCTATGTTGTGTAATTGTGATCATGTCTTATCTAAGTTGGGGAGAAAATTATGTTGAAATTTTTATATCTGATTTCAGAAAAATTGTACATATCGGAAGTTCCGATGTGCACACCAGAAGTTTCGGTCCTCACTGGAAGGTCCGGTGTTAGGTTTTTATACATGTTAGATAATTTCTTACAGAGAAGAAATTTTTGGGGAAAATGGAACTTTAAATACCGGAAGTTCCAGTGATAACATCGAACCATTTCTTACAGAGAAGAATTTTTCGGAAGGTTCTATGCTGTATTGATAATCGAAAGTTCCAGTGTTAACACCGAAAGTTTCGGTGAAGAGCACAAACAACATAAGAGGTTACACACATCAATGTTCCAATCTGCAAACCGGAACATCCAGTGTTCACGATTTTTGTGGGTTGTATTGACAACTAAAGATTCTTGAGTTGGATTAATTGAAGATGGTTTGGAGATATATGTTTGCTTGTCTTATTGTGTGTAGATGATGGATACAACTTAACGGTCGACGGTGGAATCGGGGCTAAGTGGGATGCTAGGTGCCAGACGATCAAAGATGTCGAGCGAAGTTAAGGGTAATCCCAACAATACACGTAGAGGTCAAGCAAAGCATAGGAGATGGATGAAATCGACGTGTTGATGAAGTCAAGCGAAAGGAAGGCTGGTGCAAGTGATAAGACGGTCCGAGAGATCATAAACGGGAGAGACTTGCTAACTATTAAGATCGCAAGACAGGGTCCATGTGGTATCATCGTGAAACTTACATCGAGTCGAAACTAAGTCGTGAAGGCATCTCAGCCGTTCGACAGACGGAGCAAAAAATGAATCAAAATGCCCTGGTGATAGATACGAGGCTATTGCAAACAAGAGGTATTTTGGTAACAATGAAACTTGGTATCAAGGGAACTCCCAAGGCTTATAAATAGAGGGGTATGGATGTAGGGACAGAGTGAGTCAGTCATTAGATAGTTGTGTGGTTGAGTTTTTTGAGAGGGAGAGAGGAAAGCTTAGCATTTGTAATAGGTGAGAGTTTTTTATGAGAAAAATACTTTGTAATGTGTTTAAAATAGGGATGACCTCTTGAAAAAATGAAGTGCATATTTCCTCTGATGCTTGTGTTCATCTCCTTCTAGTCTTCTTCTATTGAATCCGTTGCTTTGTTGTAAGTTTTTTCTTTTTGGATGATATTTTCATTTTGGTTTTTAGGCTAAATTTTTTCTACTTAGAAAAGTTATTCTTCTTATTTCTAGAGGCATAAAATTTATATATATATATATATATATATATGTATACAAGTGAGTCTTGAATCCCTGGTCTTCATATCATTGATTTGGAAAAAAAATTACGGGTGATCTTTTCCTTACTTTAAAGTTTTTTTCTCTTAAGTTACTATCTTTTGTAGCAATAACATGTGAGATGAGTTTTAATGGAATCTAAGGTTCATATAGATCAACGAGAGCCATGTGTTTTTGTGAATATTTTCTTAGCAGCATGATTATCTCCAGTTTTACTTCTGCTATTGGTTTTTTAAGTGCGTTGGGTGATAATATGAGAAGGACACCCGCTTCAAAAGAAATTAATAATGTGCCAATTCACTACTCTATTTATCATTCTCGATTGACTGTGTTGCCAAAGGTGGATGAATAGGTGAGGGGTTATTTTGCAAATATTCCCATCTCTCTACAGTATGATATCTCACTGTTTTAATGGTACAAAACATGTGTCTTTGTATTCTTTGTGATTAATTGTTCAATTAGTTTACGATGATTTGTTGAATAAGTGCTACTATGAAATCGATCTGCTTGCACCCATCTTGCTACTTGTAGGTTGTTGTACAAGTGGTTAATTTGCTCATTTTCGGCTACAAACAGAAACTACCTACGACACCACCGTACCCATCCTCTGCATTTTACAAACACCTGCCATTTACCTTGTGTAGCCAATTCGGTACTACAAGACTACCTGAATGTGAATTTTCAGAAAAGGCTTCTGTACCAGCATGATGATTATTTCCAATCTTTACCTGTTTATTGAAGGTCCAATGGTTTTACTGTCAGAAAGGAAACGACAAATGTCACCAGCTCCACTAAAAAAGCAGGTGTACAAATGTTAACGGGTCCCCTCTCCTCTAAAAAATGGATTACGGAGGAACAGTAGCTCACCTCATGCATAGGTGGATCCAAAGGTAGTCAGTAAACCGTAGATTCATGACACAACTATAAAAAAGTGTCTTTATTGCCAGATTTAAAGTAGCTTTTATTATCGGTTGTGAAGTTGGTAGCGAGCAAATGTCGGGTAAAATTTTCAGTCACAAGTGATAATACGTCATCACTGTCAGCTGAAACCTTCAACCAACAGTGATAGTCAATGTCTGAATTAACATTTTTTCCTTGAAAAAGCAAAAAAAAATTGCCTGACTAGGCACCCCTACGCGGCGCAGTCGCAAGTCACAAGAGATACGCACGTGTACAGTTCGTGACATTTAATTAATTAGCTCACTCGATACGTTCTTACCATCTTACCGTAGAAGTGCTTGTGATAACAATAGAATATGCGATCCTTTTAATCTCTTCTGTCTGAAACTTCAGACAATTATTTAGACATCTAAATGATTTAAAATGAAAAATTTTCTAAATGAAGTTGTAGATCTTATCGAGTGATATAATTTTCGTATAAAGTTTGTCCTCATCCGTCTTTGTATGAAAAAATTATATTTTTTTAAGATAAGCTATTATCTATTATCATTGTCATTTTATAATACAGATCGGTAGTAATGCGCATTATTACTGTCAGTTGGCAACACAGACTAGCAGTGATATTTAACAAACTATCACTGTCGATTCGTAGCTAGAACCGACAGTGATAGTCAAGTTTTATTGCAGTTTCATTTCGAATATACTTTTAGTGCCGGTCTTTGATAAGAACCGATAGTAATAAGCCGTCATATAAAGTATATTATGTAGTAGTGGGACTACTCGTATTTTGGCAAAAGAAAAAATCTAACTATGGAGCCCAAAGGTCCACACCCATTACAAATGAGAAGAAGAAAAAAGTCCACAGCCTTCTTGTTGACGTAAAAACGTGGCACGCCAACACATTAAGCACATCATATGCAATATCCGACGAGCAGCACACAGGATGCCTTGGTCGTGGCGCTACGTCGTCGGACCTTCGTCATCACCCACACTCGGGAGGGACCCTATCGAAGTGCGGGTGACCTACGGCTCGTCCTTGGTTGTTGAGATCAAGAACATGAAGCAATATAGATGGGAAAATAGAACTGGACTATAGGAGCTAGACAAAAGACGGAAGATAATGCAAATTATGTTTGATCGATTGGTTGATGTCCTCTATCGGTCATGACCTTTTCATATTTAAAGGGCAACAGATCTTAACCGTAAAAGATCAGGACTTCTAATTCAAACCGAACAAAATTTACATATATTATTCGGCTATACCTACCTGATCTCCAAACTTTCTAAAAAAATATATATGTTTCCTATTTGAACACGTAAAACTCACATATATCTACCGAATACGCTTTAATGTAGTTCGGCATTCTTAGATTCGATCAACTCTTCCATCTATCCGGAGACCAACTGCAGTAACAAACCATAATCACTGATCGTCTAATCATTGGTCATAAACATTGATCGTGTTCACTGCTTTGAAATCATTGTTCACTGGTCAGAGGTTGCTGTTCACTGGTCAGTAATCACCGTTCACTAGTCGGAAGTACTGTTCACTAATCGAGCACTATTTGCCTGATCGGTCACTGTTCATCTGATCGCGGTAATGTTCATCTGATCGTAGTACTGTTTATCTGATCACGATATTATTTATTTGATCATCTATTAAACTAATCGTCACTGTAATAACCACTATAGATACTAAATCTTGTCATCAACACTTCTCTAACACTCGTCCATCTCCCTTTGGCGGCAGCGGGCATGCGCGTACACAGCGGCACAGGCGAGCATGCGCTGACCCGCGCGACCGGAGTGCGTGCGACGAGCGACGGTACAAGCTTGAGGTGCTCTTCGCCAGTGTGTGCTTTGTGTGCAGCGACACGATCGAGTGGGGGGAGGTGCCCGTGTTGCCTTCCGTCACGACCGAGGACCAACCGGCCGCGCTCGCCACGGGAGGCTAAGCTAGGCCTGCGCGGCAGTAGCGGGCGCCCGGCGGCACCCCTCGGCGCCCTTCTCCAGGATGTTGCCGATGTCCTCCCAGGACATGCCTTGACCTTGGTGAGCAATATGTACCTTCTCGTCCAACACACTAAGTAAAATCTGCCTTTTATTACCTTTTCGCGATGAAAATTCTACACTATTGCGCAAACCTGAGTGTATTGAGTGCATAATTTATCCGATGTTGGCGGGGGATTACAATTTGAAGGTTAGACCTTGATGTAGATGGGAATCGCCTTTCGGGAACTGAACTACTGAATTGAGGTGCTCGATCACCAAGTTCTACGATCAGTTAGCCTTTTCAGCGAGTAACTCTTTCAATTTGTATGCCCGTGTTTTCCAAAATGCCTTTTCAAGAGTCACTACCCATGCTTCGTCAGGATCAAAACAAAGTTTGGCTTCAAGCCTACAGTCGCTCATACATGCTGCCCCGATCCCAGCAAGAAACATAACAGTGCCTGGAAAAATTGCACTTGAAAACCCATGTTACCTGTAGCTGAGTGATTTTGTACACGCCTGAGTTTTACATCCAAAATCAGAAAGGTACAACCTTGGGCAGAAAGTTTTTTCCGTCAGAAAATTTGATCATGCAAGTTGTTGTTTTCCGGGGTCGATGACTTGATGCTATTGTTTTTATTTGACTTAGTTGTACTTGTGAATTACAAATATAGAGTTGTTAATACATGAAGACAAATGACGATATTGCAATGGTAGAATTACAAAGACATGACTTAGTTTTACTTGGACTATTTATATCTTAGTTTTCACAAATTTTAAACTTATTTTATGAATTTATGACACTGAGAACACTTAATATATTTATATTTTACTTTTAACAAATTTTAAAGACGTATATTGGATTCGAAAATTTAGAATATCCAGATACACCCTACGATGAAACTCTGCTCCGCCACTGGCATCATGTACCATCTCAACCATACATGCTGATATGTTTAATACACCATCCACATGGGCATAGGTAGTACCGATCAAACTGACAATTAGTAGAGTAATATCTTAGATTAAACAACGCAACGTACTTAACATGGATGAAAGAAATTGTTTATTGCTATTGGGAAATGACATCTTTGCCCCTTAAAAAATATAAGACCATCTCTAACCATATTCCCTTCATTTCGTTCCCTTCCCGATTCCCTTCCCTATTCTCATTCCCTTTATTTTCTCCCATCTACAACCGCTTCCTTTCGAGGGGAATCACGAAGGGAAATGAGAGAAAATTCCGTCCTGAAGGGAGAAATCCCGTCGTGAAGGGAACTATGAAGGGAAACTGTTGGAGCGTTGAAGGAAACGAAAATCCCTTCACGACGAGATTTTCGTTCTCGAAGGGAAACCGTTAAGCGTAACCTAAGGCTGTCTCCAGCAGTCACTACCCGCCCGCAATCGATCTCGAGTGGTAAGGTGGGGTGTGAATCAATGTAGCACTTGGAAAAACTGGAGCTCCCTCAACCCTATAGTAAGAAGATGAATGTGGACTCAAACGAAGGAGAAGAGTAATAAAGTATAGAAAATAGAGTAGCTGATGAAGATGAAAAAATTGTTGATACTATAATAGTATTAGGGGATGCTGTAATAGTATTATAGGGAATAAATTTTTAGAGTATCTGCTAGAGATAGTCTAACCCTACAAACAAGTTGTTGTATACTCTTTGATAGCGGTGAAAACAGGCCAGATTTTCCGTCCGCTCGATTGTGCGAATTGTTTTAAATGCAATCGGATATCAGATACTAGATATCCGACAAAAATCTCGGATATCGAATCGGATCTTGAATTCAGATGTAAGGAGACAGGTATCCGTTGAATATCGAATATCTATGAATAAAATCGGATTATTCAAAGATTATCCAATAACTATATAAGCATATCTTTCAGAGCTTATAACTTTTTTATATGGGGTTTAATAAAGATGGTTTTTATATAAAAATTGTAGCTCTCGATGAGATTTACAAGTTTATAGTTGATACTTTTCCATTTGAAGTAATTAATATATTCAAATAATTAATAAAAGCTTTAGCAAGCATATTAGGCACTCATAAGTTCTTTGATTTCGCTCTAACGTAACTCCTTTCGTAGAAGTATATTGCTAATTTACTTATTGGATCTATAATATAATTAAGTTTTTAGATATGTGGAATAGTTGAATAATTATAACATATACGATATATGTGTTTGTTTTTACTCAATATCTGAATAGATATTTGTGATTGACGTTGTCTGCATCTGGCTCATCACATATTTGATCCGTATCGATCTGTATTCGTGACTGAGAATCCAACACCATCCGTGATCGGCTCTGATTCTGATAAAAAAAATATAAGATAGAATATAAGATCAGCAATATCCGTCTATACCCAATCTGATTACACCCATACTCTGCACCTTTCACCATTAGTTTTATTCTACTTCTAAATCAGTAAATGTTACTAAGACTATAATTATTTGTTGTAAAACCTAATAAACCGTCTCATGTGATCAATATAATTATTTTTCTTAAGTCCACTTTTTTGTTAGAAAAAAATGACTACATACCTTAATCTTGGACGTCATCTGTTTTGGAACAGGGGCATAATACAATTATAGACAATACTCTTTGTTCCTCGGTCAAATTTTACCAATAAAATGTTTTTTAGAACTAGAATTTTAAACAAGATGTGGTCACACTAGTGAAATATGTATGGTTTTATTAGCTAGCCATATTAATTTAGCAAACATACAAATTCGTTTGAAGACTCTAAGAAACATGGAAGCTAATGGAGTGTACTTGGCCTTAGCTTGGAAAACAAAATAGCTTTTGTAAATTGATCAAAGGGAGGGATATAAGTAGGTAAGCTCCACAAGAAATGCAGAACCCATATATAGAAAAGAGTCCGAACAAATCTATTCTTGCTTCTCTATTTATATCTCACAGCTTGCCTACAAGTATCACTGTTGACGAAGCGGATATGTGGTGACATTCTATTTTTATTTTTGCTCTTCGAAGAAAGGGAAAGAACAAGACAACTATATGCGGGAATAGGTTCAGAAATTGAAATATCAACCTACACAAGTCTCTAAAAGCAACAGAAACTTAGCACCTCTTTCCAAAAACCGGAAATATTTATCCAACTCTTTGGTGAAATAAACTGTTATGAGATATTGAGATTTACCCGAGAGGCTGAGACTCGTGCGTCAAGCCATAGAAAAGAAATGCAGTGGAAGGGTGAATCCAGAACAAGAAGCACTTTCCAGTAGATAGAGATCTACTGTAGTAATATACAGAAACCGACGTGTAGGATCAGGCTCAGTGTCAATAACCCTAGAGGATCCGTGTCCCCTTTCCAGCCTCTTTGTCTCGACATGGATGGCTACAGTGATCTAGATAGGATCACTTTTCAAACGACAGATCGAAAACGAACGGCTCAAACCAGTGCTACAGCAGTGGTGATACAGTAAAAAGCTGGCACACTAAAACGGAATACCGCAGATACGCTACAGCAGTGGTGATACACTACAAACGCTGGCGTAGTAAAACGAAATACTGCAGCTATCTTGCTACAGTGTTACTGCAAAGCGTATTCACATTCTCATAAACCTGTATTACCTCTTAGACCATCCTAACCGATTTTAATCAAAGCTAAATTCTTTTACGGAGGGATTTTTATTCCCTTCAGCATTTAACGATTTTTCTTCATGATTTTCGTCACAAAAGAATTTTTAAGATTATTTTTTTAAATAAGATTTTTTCTACTTTTCTTTTACAAATATTTTTAAGAAAAACTATCGAAGATGAAAAAAATGAAATGAATAAGAAAAAAAGAGAAATCAGAAAGGAACTAAATAAAAAAAATATAATTAAATAATCTTACAGCACAGTGCCACTGCAGAAGATCCGTATCCTCTGGTGTACTACCGGAACGTTGGAACCGTTTGTTTACTCGATAGCATAAACAAAAGCTGCCGAGACGTACTGGCTGCGCCCTCGAAGTCGAATCTCTCTGTGCGCGCGGCCCCAGATTTCCAGAACTTTTAATGCCCCTCAATTACTCCACCCCGGCTGCACTCCACCCATGCAGCCACGCATCACATGTTCTCATCTGCCGTGTGGAGTTTCCGTGAGGAAATCTACTATTCTTTCTCTAATTTTCTCGCTCAGCAGAGGTATCCCTATCCCTATTTTTTCAAGCGCTTTTCCTTTTCTTTTCTGTCCTAAATGAGTAATTAATTGCTCTTATTCATCCTCCATGCCTATGATCCCTCCCTTGCGTCCTCGTCGCAACGTCTCTCCTTCGCCGCTTTATATGGCACGAAGAGATGCATGCGATGCAGTGACCATTGATTCCTCTGCTCTCGTCTTCTTCCGTTACTGCTTATCATTGACCTGATTCTTTTGCAGCTTATCATTGACCTGATTCTTTGGTTTTTCTTGGTTAGTCCCAACGGTTTCTCTTTGGGGACTAAAATCTCGTTGTGAAAGGATTTTTTTTCCTTTCAGCGTTCCAACGGTTTTCTTTCACGATTCTTTTCACGATGGGATTCCCAGAGTCATTCTCTTCAGGACGAGATTATCTCTTCTTTCCCTTCGCGATTCTTCTTGAAGAGAGAACTGTTGGAGATGAGAGAAAATAAAGGGAATAGAAACGGAGAAAGAATCAGAAAGAAAATGAAATGAAAGGAATACGATTGAAGATGATCTTAGATGGAACATTTGGTACATTGCTTTTACCTAAAAAATCCAAATATTTGGCTTTTTTTTTAAAAACCAAAACATTTCTTATAAAAACAAAGCAGTAGCTCCAACTGTTCATCCTTTTCTCCCTCACTCTTTCTCAGTGGTGAACTTAGAACTACCAAGCAAGAGCGATCCCTCTTATTTCTTCTCTTCCTTTTCTCTTCTTCATCTTCTATGCCAAATTGAAGGGGAGGGGCTTCGGGGGCTCCCAGGTGCGTCTGGTGGTATTTTATACTGATATACTCAGATCTCGATATGATCGGAGGCAAATGCTAGAGGCATCACATAATGGAGACCTCCTAAAGAGAATTGCGAAGGAAGAGGTGGCAGCTAACGAGTTGGTCTATGACTCAAGGAGGAGTTGTGATGGCATGGTTATGATTCAGGCTGGAGGATGAGGGCCACGACTCGACATTAGGGGAATCGAAGGAGATGATAGTCTAAGCGTCGCTCTCATGAGAGGCTGGGTCACTTACTCAAGCCTTCGACGCATATAGGCTATGATATTGTTTAGGTCATATTGGCTGCCGACTTAGGACTTGAAGATATATAAGGAAGGTTAGGGCTCGTTTGGTAGAGCTCTCTAACCTCCTGATTCTGTGGTGGAAGTGATTCTGTGGTAGAAGTAGATTCTGTGATGAAAGTGATTCTGTTTGTGAAATCGTTAAGTATATTAGTGGTGGAAGTGATTCCTAGGAGAAGATTGTGTTGAAATTGAGGAAAATCAGTCGGGAATTCTCTCTGATTCTATTGCAGAATCGATTCTACGGCAGAGCGTTTAGTAGCGCTCACACCGATTCTGGGGCAGAATCAACTCCCAAAACTCTACCAAACAACCCTTAAACTAATTCAGATTTGATAGACTAGTAAAATCAAATAAAAATTGTAATACTCGTTAACTAGAGAGGCTCATGAGCCCAGGCTAGAGCTTGGTCGTTTTGAGATCGAGCTGAGATTAAATAGAATGAAAAACTAGACTAGCTTCGGAGCTTTGAGTTTTTTTAACAGCCCTATTTACACCCGCACGCAAAGAGGCACGAGAGGCCGAGAGGGTGAGGTGAAGAGTTGAAGACAGAATAGAAACTGCCCCCTGCACAGCACTGTGTGCGGCATTAACTGCCTGCATTGGTGGTTTCTTGGGGTAGGTTGGATTAGGTTGGTGACCAGAAGGGGTTTGCTGCGCTGAGCTCTTTTGGTAGAGAGAGAGAGAGAGAGCTTGGAGGCTTCGAGCGCAGTGATGGCTTGAGCTCTGGAGCTGGTGGTGCTTGTGGCCTTGTGCAGCTTGTGCTTGAGGTTCTTGCGTCCTCCGCTTCCTACTCAGGTGCTTCCCGCTGAGGCTGCGAGTGCGAGAGGAGATAGCTGCCGGGATGGCGTCCATGAAGCTTGGCTCAAAGCCTGACGCCTTCAAAAGGCAAGGGAAGGCATGGTAAGTTCTTGCCTTTTCCCCTCAGTTCTTTCCTAACCATCTCAAGTTTCCTAGCTTCGATTTCTCTGCGGTATGTACGTTTGTGTAATTGTGTGTGGTTATTCTTGGCTGGCCGGGATAAAGAATTGGGCTTGGCTGCCTTGTTTCTTCGATTCTCTTGTTACCTGCTCATGTTCGAACGGAGAGGGAAATTGTGTGTGTGTGTGGGGGGGGGGGGGGGAGGGGGGAGTTGTGGGTGGGTTTCTGTTCGAAAAATTGGTGTGAAATTCGTAGAGTTTTGACTGAAAAATGTCACGATTCACGAGTCAACTAGTTTCACCGGACTGCACGACGTCTTCGCTGTATATTCGGTGCGCTCCTTCCGAGATGTATTTCTTGCGTTCAAAACCTACCTGATTGTTTCAGACTGCGAGGACAGTTTTGAGGCCTTGCGTTCAGTTCTTTTGTTTGCATCCAGAGTTGTCTGTGTTTTAATTGTGGTACCCGTTGTAAACAATTGGGCTTGCTTGTCTTGTTTCCATTGTTCTTTAGCTCGCCCAAGCATGGAAGAAGAAGAAATTTAGGAGCAAGATGTATCGACTTTTCGTTTTGGTGGCGGGCTACGGATTTTTAGGTTTATTTTTAAATTTGTGGAGTACAAGAGCTCTGTCTGAGGGCCTGTTTGGATTTTGGATAGGGGAACTGGGATCCAAATCCCTGGGTTTTAGTTCAAATTTCAACTGCATCCCGAAATTCGAATTCCTAGAGCAATGCACCCTGTGCAAACAAGCCCTGAAAGCGTCACAATTCAGAATTCAAAGTTTGGCTGGACTGTGGGCTCCTCCAATGGTGCATTACTTTCATTTGTTCAGTTTGTTTATGGGCCACTTATAACAATTTGCAACTTCAGTACCTTGGATGAGCACAGCTCTTTTATTTACATTTGTTGTCTTGAGTAGCGTGATGTTGTTCTTTACAGCCACAAGAAAATGGGTTAACACATTTTGGTGTTTGCAATATCCTGCATGAGTGCCTCATTGCGCATACTAAATGCATTGAAGCATGGTGGGCGTAGTTAATCGCTTATTCTATCACCAGAAATTTTAGTTAATTAGAGTTGACTGATTCTGCGATTAGTTTTATGGGGAGAGTCTCATGGATTCACATCACATTGGCTGGCAGTGAGATGTTGTTCCTCATAATGGAGGAAGATGTAACCATCATGGAATTATTAAGGCAGTAGCATAATTAGATTTCAATTGGAAAGTCAAAATTCCAAACTCATCAATCCCATTCCAGTCCGTTAAATATTTTGATTTGCTTGTGCTTAGACAGATAGTCATGATTTTTGTGTACACCATACACGAAAAGTTTCAGCACGTATATTTTTCATTTCTTTTTGGTGAAATTGTGTATTGTAAATTTATCTAAACTTTGACAGTTCTTCTACTTGAAACTCCTAGGTTCTGCACAACAGGACTTCCCAGCGATGTTACTGTTGAGGTTGGGGATATCTCTTTCCATCTTCATAAGGTATTGTCATTTTCTTGTGGATATCTATAAGCTATTAAGTATGCCCCTCCCCATAAATGAATCTTAGAACTGAAGCTGTTTAGAACTTAACTTTACAATTTGTTTCAGTCAAGAGCTCTGAAAAGCCGTTCAAAATACACAGGGGACCATCAAAATTTATGTAACGTGCGAGAGTTCTCCATCCAAATCCTGTTGGGGCGATAAACAGTTCATTGATTTAAAGTCTAACTCTCACCATATTATCTTTGGACTCCTGTATTTTTTTGGGTAATTAGCTTCTAGTGGTATTTCATTTTTATGAAAGAATGCGATGAAAGTTGTAAATTTTTTTACTATGCAACCTATACTTGTTGTTTTTGAACTCCCTTAGCTCATATGCCTTGACTTAACCTTTCTATAGGCTGACTGTTTCTATCGCTGATGTCTATCTCCTTGCAGTTCCCTTTACTTTCAAAAAGTGCCTTTCTCGAATGTTTGATCAAAGAGAGTTCAGACCGAGAAGAATGTATCATCAAACTAAATGATATTCCTGGGGGTTCCAAGTCATTTGAGCTAGTTGCAAGGTTCTGCTATGGAGTGAAAATAGAACTTTCTCCCACAAATGTTGTCTACCTACGTTGTGCCTCTGAGCATCTACAAATGACTGAAGAAGTAGCCGAGGACAACTTGATTGCACAGTCAGAAATGTTCCTTAACCAAGTGGTCCTCCTTAACTGGAAAGATTCTTTGACAGCATTGGAAACATGTGATGACCTCCTTCCTCATGCTGAAAACCTTCAGATTGTGAAGAGATGCATTGAGTCGTTAGCATCAAAAGCTAATACTGATCCAAACCTCTTTGGATGGCCGATAAGGGAACATGGCATCATGCAAAGCCCTGGTGGCAGTGTACTGTGGAATGGGATCAGCACGGGTGCAAGGCCCAGGAACTTCAGTGCAGACTGGTGGTATGAGGATGCTTCGTCATTGAGTTTCCCCATGTACAAGAGGTTAATTTCCACTATGGAGTCTCGAGGCATTAGACCTGAGATAATTGCTGGTTCTTTGGCATACTATGCCAAGAAGTATCTCCCAGGACTCAATAGGCGTCATAGCATGGGAACAGTGCCTCTTACTGCTACTCTATCTGAGGTTGAACAAAAAAACTTGCTTGAGGAGATCGATCAACTATTGCCGGTTCAGAAGGGTTTAGCATCTACAAAAGTTTTACTTGGTCTCCTTCGCACAGCCATGATTCTAAAGGCCAGCCCCACATGCATTTCCAACTTAGAGAAACGGATCGGCATGCAACTAGACCAGGTCACTCTGGAGGATCTATTGCTGCCAAATTTTTCCTACACCATGGAAACTCTGTATAATGTTGAGTGTGTTCACAGGATTCTTGATCACTTTTTGGCAATGGACCAGGCTAATGGCGCTGCCTCACCATGCCTGGATGATGTGATGGCGTCCCCTTCCTTGACACCAATCACTACTGTTGCTAAGTTAATTGATGGCTACCTTGCCGAGATTGCACCAGATATCAATTTGAAGCTTCCTAAATTCCAAGCTCTTGCATCTGCTGTGCCTGAGTATGCCCGGCCATTGGATGATGGACTTTATCGTGCAATCGATATATACTTGAAGGTGCATTTTATTTCCTACTGTACTTTCACTGATTGTTATTGCAGTGCTTTGATCTTCATTTACAAGAACAATCTCACTTTTTGTCTTTGCTGCTTTGGAAACTGAAAATTAGACAGAATCTCTACTACTTAAAAAGTCAGTAGTGTTCCTTCCTCCCATGTCAGTTTTTCTTCTGCTCTCCTTCCTCCCATGTCAGTTTTTCTTCTGCTCTTAATTCTTCCGCCCATCCCTTTTTCGTCCGCTCAGCCAGCCCATTTTCATCACAAATGCACGGGACACGTCGTCATCGCCCCGCTGTAACCCTATCCTTCCCCGAAGCTTCTCATCCTTCTCCTTGCGGCGGCCGCGAGCGGCGCGGTGAGTCGGCGGCAACTTGCCCCCTGCCCCCCGCCTCCCTCTCCCCCCCTACCGCGACCAGGTGGGATCTGATTGCAATTAGATCCCCATCCGTAGGCCCCTTTTCCGCATCGCCGCCTCCTGGGGAGGGGCGGTCCCGACGACAACGGAGGCGAAGGTTGACGACGTAGGCGAGGACGAGGATGAGGAGGAGGCGACAGAGCCCATACCGGTCGCTCCACACGCGTCTTCATGCCCAAGGCACCGCCCTAAGACTAGGCTAACTCCACCACCAGGGTCCTCCGCTCTGGCAAGCGCCTTGGCGCTGATCGGATCCACTGGGACGCCAAGGATGCCGCTGCCTTCCACATCGACAACGACGACCACAGCCACCAACAGCAGCATGAAAAGGATTCCCCCAAATCGGAACTACCGCCGCTCAATAAGTCAGTCGAGATCGTTTGTAGCAGGAAGTGCCGCCATCGGAAGGACCCCGCCGCCGAGGTCCTCGCTGAGGAAGAGGGCAGGAGGTTTGGGATAGTATACACCAGGAGGAAGGGCAAGCGATCGAAGGTCGACTCTCTCGGGCGGGAGCCGGAGCCGGAGCCGGACGCCCCAGCAGCCTTGCTATTGCGATTCCGTGCTCCTCCTCCTAGGAATTCGCATCAAGGGCCGGCTTCTTGGATGCTCATTTCTCGTCACTGGTGGAAGATTTTGCACCCCACGCTGGGGCAGTGGCGCTTGTCATCCTCGTTGATACATCTTGCTCTGGGAGCTCTCTCCGGCTCCTGGGCCTTCTTCTACCTGTCCTGCGTTGGATGCAGCACAGTCATCAACGGGGAAGGTCCGGAGCCTAGCTTCGATTGTCTCGTCTGTTGACGTTGCCGCTGCATTTGCATCACAAGGGTTGCACTTTGTCAAGCTTCGGCGCCATAGAGCCGTAAGCTTTCTTTCTACAGCCTTCATCTGCCATTTTTTAGTTCCTTGTACAAATTGGTGTAATATTTTGCGCTTCTTCTTGTAGTCTGCATTGTTACACAGGACTTTGGTCCATTGTGGGTGGTGTGTGCTTCATGGAGTCAAGAAATCTCAACCGCTGTTGTCAGTTAATTTCTTGTCGCTTCCTTCGTATTTCCAGAGCTTGCATTCTGGAGTAGATCTTGGTTCCATGTATCTGCCAGCTGTGATTCGGCAGAGCAGGCTGGTGGTTGCAGTATCTGAAGATATGCATCCTAGCACTCCTTTGGATGTGAATCCTGGGTCTCGGTGCACTGGGATTGCCAAACCCACTCCTGACCTGGCCAGCGATGAACCTCGCAGAATGATTGAGGACTACATGCCCCTTGAACAAGTTGCTGGAGTAGTGGTGCATGGTCTGAGATTAAAGAAGCATCAAAGGAAGAGGTCGATGAGGCGTCCCCGAAATGGGTGGCATCCTGCAACATGATTGCCTGACAGTGCAATTGGAAAGAAGCAGAGCAGGGCTCTCACAAAAATAGAAGTGAAATTTCCATCAACTAGGTCGGAACTTCCTGTAGAGCTTGTCCAACCCAAAGCAGCATTAGAAATTTCTCTGGATTTGCTTGAAAGCATGTATGAAAGAGATGTTTCAACTCCTATGGGATCAACAAGAAAGCAAAAGAGGTCTTCTTTGAAGAGTCCTGTTGAGCGCATGAACGAAAAGCTGGCTTTGGCTGAGGTCAGACAGAACATTGATTGTGTTCTTTGCAAAGCGAACCTTTTAATTCTTCAAGCTGATAGGTGCTGGAGGGAAAAGGTGCCGAGTTTTTTTTTTACCTCGGTCAACGATTGCTCATATTATATTGCTTATAATACGATTCTTAGTTTTCCGTTGCAACACACGGGTACTCACCTAGTAATACTAAAATATCTGCATGACTTCTCTGCAATCTTTTTCTACAGCTGTTTAATGCTATATTTTGCCTTGCTCACAGGCACATTCCTGGCTATCAGAAGCTGAAAGGGAGCAGCTCTGTCGTCTGATGGAGTGCCAGAAGCTCTCCCTAGAAGCATGCACTCATGCTGCCCAGAACGAGAGGCTGCCACTGCGCGTCGTGGTACAAGTCCTCTTCTTTGAGCAGCTCCAGCTAAGAACCTCAATTGCTGGCTGCCTGCTCGTCTCTGACAACCTTGAAGGATCTAGGCCCCTGCGAAGTGGCATCGCGATGTCCAGCGAGGCCGGGGGATGGACCACAGCCGTCCGGGAGAACCAGGTCCTGAAAGTCGGCATGGACAACATGAGGACACGCCTGTCAGAGCTCGAGAAAGAGTGCTCGAACATGAGGCAGGAGATTGAGAAGCTGGGGCGCGGCAAGAGCAGCTGGACCTCCCGTGTCCCCCGGAGGTTCAGCCTGAAGATGAAGTCGCATATGTGCAGCGCCCAGGAGGGCTCCGTCAGCGAGCAGCAGAAGAGCATGAGCACGAAGCTCAACAAGCTGCAAGCAAAGGTGTCAAAACAGAAGAAGCAACTCTCGGTGGCCACCTGAAAATCTGAGACTCCATTTACGGCCTCACTTGTAATTTTTAGCCTGGTGTTAATCGCTTTCGCCTCTTTTTCGTGCCTGTAGCTGTTAGGTTGAACATCTGATTTCCAGTGGTTGAGTACCTTAAGGTGAACATTTCAGATGCTTGGATGGTAGTGAGAATGGCAGTGTCGTAGCTAAGGATGAGAACCTGACGCGCTCCCTTGTTTTGGCTGAAATAGTAGTCGTGATCGGTTCATTGCAAGGACACATTCGCTTACTTTGCAACTGTGATCTGTGACATGTCAGTTGTAGCTGCTATATGTTCATGCACTGAGCATTCCTCACTTGAATTGTTTGCCTGTATTGTGAGCTTTAGTGATTAGGCTGTGTGACTTGAACTGGAGATGGGGTGGTCTGATTATTCTGCGTAGACCGTTCAGGTAGTGTCCAGTGTTCTTATCATGACTAGCAAGTACGAGGGTGTGAACTCGAGAAAAAGGAGAGGTAACGGCACTGCACAAGTTCAGCTGGTTGGTTTGACTTGTGAAGCTGGCTCTCGTTATCTGATTTGAAGATGGGAGATGCAAATGGGCATGGAGATTTTAAAGCCTTAGGTTTGACTAAGGTACCATCAAACTGCAAAGGAGGAATCTTTGACCTAACCATGCTGATGCTTCAAGCAAGCAAAAGGACGCATCAAATGGATTCTAGTGGAATATTTTTTGGGTTGACTTCTGCTGGCTTGGCCAATTAGTCATTCTTATGCCGCATAACTGTATGCCTGTATCGTTGGAAGTTGGAGGTGCCGTGCCAACCATAGCTGGAGACTGTGAGATAATACAGTATTACCCCACCGGAGTAGATACGGAAATTACTCTTACCATTTGGTTTCTGGAGGGGGCCTTGATACGTCTGAATCAGGTAACTAAATGGCATTGCTATTCTCTAATTTAATGGAATGTTTCTAACCTTCTCAATACCCGAATTTTCTCTACCTCGACTTCACCCCACGTTGTCCATCTTTGGTGAGCTCCAACCCAGTCTTCTCCATCTCCGGCGTGGTTAGGGTTGATTCGGAGTGGGGATTCGTTCAGTGGAGGATGGTGGGCATAGAGGGAAGCCTTCGGCGGCAGGCTTGCCCGGTGATGGCGACGGTGGGACCGGGGAAGAAGAAAGAAGATAGGGCGTTGAATGTGGAGAGGGAGCTGATCCAACGACTGAAAATTCGGGCACCCGAGTGAGCTGCAGACTAGGCCTAACTATAGCAGAGCTGCACATCTTCAGACGACGCAATACAGAATGCTCGGGAGCCGAACGTGCTGGTGCAGGAAACAGACGTAGCTAGTTGCTATCAAACACGACGAGACGGCTGCAGTCAGCTTGGTCTAAAAGGGTTAATTCGGGTTATATGTTGACCGGAGTCAGAGCAAACCGGTAATATATCGGGGCGCCACGAAAGGGTACATCCTACCTTCAATCATTCGTTTGATCGTCACCAGTCGATACATATTTCAGTTAGTACGTAGAGGACATGATTGATTGCCCACACGAATGGATTCTGAATCGGTGGATACATATAATCTTAAATAGATACGTGTTTGTTGTCTGTATGCATTGTTCCAGACTGTATGAGTAGTTGTAATTGTACGCTCGCAACCTAATTTATGATTCGAGTTTTCCTGCATAACCTGGCCGGACGGATGTAATAGCTTGCACCTGCTCATACAGACGGATCCACTTATCAGTGTCATAAAATTATTTTTATACGAATAACTAATCATAATCTTAGCTCTTGCATATGCTCATATGACATTATATAAAAAAAAAACACTCTTCTTTTTAATACTCTTACATTCACTCGGGTTGCTTCCTCTTAACTTGCATATACGGCTCATACGTGCAACATGACGTAAGAGCAACCAATCACATCAAAAGTGAATGCGGGGATGTCTCGATATGTCCAGTTGGCTTATCTTCTCCATGGTGAAAGTGACATGCACCTTCTCGATCTCGGTCTGTTGGAAGTTCTTAGCTTTTACCAGGTACCCACAGCAAGGAAGAAATTAGGATCTAAATGAAGGGGTGCATTATCATTAAAAACATATAAAATTTAAAAAATACTGTTCATTGCACCTGTTTTTTATAGTAATTTTGAACGAGAGAGGGTGCATGTGCACCTCCAATCATAACGTGGCGTCGCCCTTGACTGACAGTGGGCACATATACATACATAAACAAATCTTGCTGGATTCTTGTTTTCCCCATCAGCTGATTAACATAGAAAAAAGTTTATTTGCTCCCAGATTACAAAGGTTTGCGTCCTCTAATTACGTTTCCACGAAAGGAACTGCGCGTTCGTCTGTACATCACCGTTACCAGCGACTTGTTTATGTTTGTTTCTTCAGAGAATTCATACCTCACGACCGATCGTTCGTGACAAGTGATGGTAAATTCACTAATCAACCAACGCTCGTTGCGTACTCCGACGAGGGACATAGACGTACGCAGTCGATGTTTTGTTCTCACCTGTGCCTTCTGCCATCTGATGTGGATTGGATTGGTTTATGACTTTGTGTTCAGTGTCTAATGTTGTTTTTCACATTAGTATCCGAACGCTATGTTCATATTAGTGACAGATCTATACCCATTATTAATAATATATATCAGTAATAGATCTAGATTCAGACACATCATTAACGACACATATCAATAACGAGTCTGTATCCAGATCCGTCACTAATGATTATACATCAGTGACAGGTCGGATCTAGACTCATTACTGATATGTTTTTAAAAACAAAAAAATAAAATAAAACAGGTTACAAGCAAATATGGATGAGTATCGGTAATTACTAGCTCACAGGTAACAGAGCTATCACATAATTGTTCCAATACAATATATATGTTATATACATACAAGAACCGATCCCTGATTACAGTGTTGTTCACTCCGAGGTTAATCTGTAGATTCACCACTCCATTCATGTGAGTGGTTAAATGAGAAGGAGACACCGAAACAGCATGCAGGTGTACGCGCAATCTTCTCCTTAATCTGCATCTCTCGCATCTCCTCTTTGCGAAGCTGATGATCTCCGAGTCGGGATCTGCACGCCTAGAGCAGTAGGGGAATCAATGAGCAGAGCAGAGCAGTGGGCGGTAGCTTCGTCAGTCCTGTATCACATTGCCGAGTTAAGGAATTCGAAAATGTTTATGCTAGACAAATGAACATGTTCAATGCAATACAATTATTTCCTTGAGAGCTAAATAACATCCTTAATTTCCCTCAAATGATCAAACTGATGAACTAAGAAACTAAACCCACGCATTATTGACCAGCCATTAAAATGAAAAGCAAGATTGAAGCTGACGAGATCAGGGTTCCTTCATCTTACTAAGACTAAACAAAAATGAATATGATCAGGGTTCCTTCATCTTTCAGCTTTTTTTTCTAACATATAAGTTAATTGTATACAATATTGCATTGCATATATATGGTTCAATAGATCAATGAAGGTAGTGGCAAGAATTTAACCATGCACTAATATGACCCATATGCCTCAACTACAAATATCTCTTCTACTTAAAAATAGTAATGCATTTTCATCTTTATGAAACAAATCACAGGACAAACTGACATTTTCAGTTAAGAGGTGGATAATCTCAACTTGCTGTACACCAAGAAATGGTAAATATTTTCATGGAAAAACAAAGGGTAGTATTCTATGATGAGTATAACATAAACTGAATATGTCATACAGCGAGGCCACTGAAAGCAAGGAAATGCTAATGACCATTTTTTTTACCATGAAACTAGAAACCGAAGAGAAAAGCAAACAATATTGGCCATTTAACTAACAAAATGTATGTACCATATGTTGTTTTCATAGCAACAATCATCCAAACAAATATGTGTCTGTGAGCACATGTCCAAAGGCTCCTAGAAAATACAAAGAACATCGCGAGCAGTAAGTACCTTCTAGTAGCTGTAAAAATTTCATTTCAATCACCACATGCCAGTTCACATATAGTTGTAGCTAAAAATCAGCTATAACAAACTGGCAACTTCCAAACTAGAATCAGTACATAAAGAACAAAGACAATATTAATTAGAGCTCTCTTGCCTGGCACTGTTTGAATGAGGGAGATTGATCTAGGAATTTATGAAATTCAGTTCATATTTTAACTAAACCCAAGGGATTTGGATCCAAATACTTCTAGGTTATGCAATCATCTTGATTGTTTCTTGTTCTGAAACATGTAAAACTACATTCCAGAGGTGTCATGGGGGATGATACATCATTTGTCAATTGCTAGCACAGTCACTTCAGTACAATACAAGTCAACCAAATCAATTGACAAAGAGACTCAGTGCAACTGAAGTTAATATATTTTTATTACCAGGCTATAGATTGAAAAAAATGGTCTAGGTTGTGGTACTTTTGTGGCTCAATTGATGCCCAAATCTCAGTGCACTACGTGGCCAACCTTTTGATCCAGATCCGTGAAAAACAAAGGAAAAAAGGGGCTAGGGGTAGGGGTGATAGATTGGATGATTGGAGAGGTCAAATTGGCACACATATCTGGATGTTCATGACCTTCTTGGTGGCCTAGAGCTAACTACCTGCAAAGAATCGCACGAAAAGAGGCTCGAATTGAATCACATCAGGATTCTATCTAGGGAATCAAACTAGGATTCGACAAGAACCATGCCTAGTGAAATCGTCCGTCAATATGGAGTAAAGTAATCAAGCGCGCTAACCTTAGGAGTTCTTCTTCGGGTTCCTCTCCCTGGTCGTCTTGGACTTCACAGCCCGTCGCTCCTTCTGGGGCCAGGCAAGGCCATGCATTGACGTCGCTTCTACCATGGAGGGGCTCCTACATGCATTGTGTGCTCCTCCCACGGCCAGGTGCGGTCGCACCCCCCCCCCCCTCGTTACTCCTTTTGTAGCGGATTGGCAGTCGAAATATGGTCACGTCACGCGTGGGGAAGAAAGGAGCCTGCGGCATGCGTAGGGAAGACGGCGAGGAATGGGGAGGTGACGACGGGAGACCGGCGGGGATGGGCAAAGAGTGGCAGGAGGTGGGGCATTAGCGGCGGGGACGGGGATAGAGCGATAGGTAAACTACCACACTGTCCTACCTTTTACACGATGCATTTGATTTTTTTCCACCCTACCATCCGGTAGAGTGGCAAATTTGTCATTGAGTCCATTGTCATAGATTTAGGAGGACCCATTTGTTATCCTCAGCGAGAAATTATCATTCCGATAGAGTGAAAAAAAATTCAAATATTCCCTTTTATACCAGGCACCCGCCCCCCTTCCCCCTGCCTAGGCCAGCCTAGGATGGAAAGGCCCCCTGGGCTACGCTTATGTTTCTTTTGTCCTCCCATATTCACATTAGTGACAGGTGTTTCTAGGGCCTGTCACTAGTGACTTTAACATTAGTAACAGGTGTTGTTATCACTCGTCAATAATAAGTGATCCCTTTGTAACCTGTCATTAATGACTATGTACTTAGTGACGGGTTGTGAAGTGATTCGTCATTGTTATCATTAGTGGCATGTCATTTTCTCACTTGTCAACTAATGATTTGTCATTAGTGACAGTTCTGAGACCAATCCCAACTTGGTGTCACATTAGTGAGGACCCGCCATTAATAGGATGTCTCATTTGTTAGTTTCTTACGTAGTATGTATTATGTTGGGTCATATGACTAACTAAGAATGAAATTATTGTTGATAAGTCAAAACCAAACTCTTACATGCAGTGACCTTCAAGGGAACTCATTATATTTGATATTGGTCCCTATTGCAAATGGAAGAGACAACGTGTCAAATGAAGTGGGCATGTCCTATCCTCGAGACCATAACAATGGAAATATTCACTAAATATGAGTGAATGTCTAATAATAGACTTTTTGCTTGAAATTTGATTTCCATCATGTTTACTTCCCTGAACTATTCCCATTTACCATTTGTTAGCATTTTATTTACCGTCCACGGCTGAAACTATATAATAATATATGGTTGTGTGTATGCTTAGTGTAAAGACTGATATGCGAACTGCATTAAGAGGTAGAAGGATCCAAACCTGTCTAAATGGACTTATCGGGCTGGACCATCATGGGCCCAACTAGGCATGGCCCAGTTACGGCACGACCTGACATGCCTGCTTAGTTAAGCGGGTCGTGCCGTGCCGACCTGTGTGCTGCGCCCTCGGCTCATGACGCGGTCTGTCAGTCACTGTGTCGCGTCGGGTCGGGCCAGGCACGATTACAACCCAGCAGCACGACGAGCCTGTTGGACACGGTGGAGGCACTGTACACGGTAGGCCCAGCGGGCACGGTGAAGGCCTGGGCGGCCAGGCAGCACTTCAAAAATAGAAAAAATAAATAAAAAATAATAGCTAAAAATTCCAAAAAATATAAAAATAGATAAAAATGAGCTTTATTGATTGGTTGCCTCGTTAAAACCTTTCTACTAGAAAAAAAAGAGTACAACCTTTGCTTCAAAAATTACATGGTTTCTTTAGAAACCTCAAAATTTTGCTTGCAATATTTAATATGCTTCCTCAAGTGTCCCATTCTATTTGTAGAACCGACACCTAATTCATAGATACATATATTACACTTAGCAAATCTTACATGTTCCCCATTAATTTCTCTAATGACCTTTTCAAAATGTTGCCACACCCATGATCATGGACGTGAGTTCTCGACGTCTTGATCCATGAATGGGAATATGTAATTATTTTGTTAAAGTGGACAAGTGGCTTTAGCTAGCAAGTGACTTTGTTCACTGGGAAGGAGTTTGGGATGGTGGCTCCGTGCGTGGCTCATGGCTATTTATAGTCAGGATGAGAGATTGAGAGGTGGGTGGCGGGTCCCGATAATTTTCGAAATAAATAAATAAATATCATGAAAAATAAAAAATTAGAAATTATAGGGACATATAATTAATTCTAAAAATGAGTTTTATTGATAGGTTGCCTTATTAAAAAATCTTTTTAGCAAAAGAAAAAAGAGTACACATAGCTCAGAAAATTAGAAATTACACGTTCTCATCAACTTCTAGATATAAATTTTTGAATGAAACGTCAAGCTTAGTGTTCTCTGTAGTGTGTTGCATTCGTGCTTCAGCTTCTTCCTAGTCTTTTGCTATGGTGAGCATTTTCATCATCTCACTTAACTAGACTTGTTCAACTACTGGGCTGGGCCAGGCTTTAAAAAGTCTGATAGGAAACCCGCAAGCCCGAGCTCGGCCTAAGCCCAACAATAGGCTGGGTTTCTAAGCCTGAGCTTGGCTCAAAACCCACTACATGTTGGGTTAGGTTCGGGGTTTTTTGGGTTTTCCCAAGTCGGGTCGGATTTCTTGGGTTGTTTTGGGCTTCGAGTCCATTTTTGAAGCCCGAGCTCTACCCAAAACCCACTGCGGGCTGGAAGAGTCAAGCTTGAGCCTAGCCTGTGGACTGGTCGAGTCGGGCCAGGTCAGGATATTTCGGGCTAGGTCGGGTCGAGTCGGGTTTGCCAGGCCGAGCTGCTCATGACTAGGCCTACACTTGATAGACTTGTTCTTCTCTCTTCGATTATCCTTTCAGTAAGACCAAAGATAACCTTAGAAGAAATTGTAGATAGGAGAATCGTTAACAAATGCTAACAGTGAAAACATCCTTCCAATATGTTGAAGTTTTCTTATTCATGGATGATAACGTCACTATCGATGAAGGTAGTTAGCTCCCCTTGGATATTAGAATGCTGACACTCGTAGATGATAGCGACAAAGAGTCTGAATTTCTTGATGAAGAACCTCCATCAAATATTTTCCCCATATTATCATCTTCTTACTTTTTATGGGTGCTAGTGGAGGTCGTTATAGGCGAACTTCATTATACTTTGTTTCATATTTACTATAAACTTTGAGTAACTTAGAACAATACTAATATAATAATTAGAATAATCGTGACCAAGAGCATCACCTAGAATTGAGAGAACTCTATAGAAAGCTGTAATTTTAGCACTAGTATCTAAAATAAAGATAAAAGCATATAACAAAGGAATTTCTTTCTAATACTTTAAGAATTTAGATTTCATAGGAACTACACAAGCTCTTAGAAGATTATCATTTTCATAGCTATTTACATGAGTAGCAATTTCAAAAATATTTTGCACTACTAAACAAGATGTTAGTAATAAATTTCTGATCAATTTGCAGTTGAATCATAAAAAAATTCAAAAAACTCTAGTATCCTTTCGGCAACATACCAATGCGCTTCCATGAGTAAAGTATAACCACCAAGCTGATTATAGTGTGCATGAATGAACACACGAAATGTGCTCTTATATAGTACAATATTTTTTAGCATCAAGAAAATAGAGTTCCATCTTAACAGCATATCCACAGCAAACTTATGTGAATGCACACATATCGTAACACAATATTGCCTGTATACTGCAATTCGTTAGTTAGAGGAGTTCACAAAAGATATTCCAGTACAAAAATTATTTAGGTTTGCGACAACCTCTTCAAACCGGATTTTACTATAAGATTGATAATATGATAAGTACAACATTGATGTAACAAGAAAGATTCAGTATATGTACTAAACAACGGAGTAAGAATATCAATTTCTCTAAAGTTTGCACCAGCATTATCTAAAGTGGTAGAAAATACTTTATTTGTGAGACCAAAGTCTTCAACTACTTGAAATATTTTTTCAACAATATTTTCATTAGTATGCACTTTGTCAATCAACCAAAAACCTATTATTATTCTCTTTTCTAGTTCCTAATTATTATTAATAAAATGAGCAATCACACTAAGATAATTCTCTCTAGCTCTACCTGCACATATGTCTGAGATCAAAGCAACTGAAAATATACATGTTTGCTACAACATATATTGTAGTATTTTACTATATCCCTACTAGTTATTTGTTTAGAAATATGTGTGAACCTATAATTACGAGCTTGCTTAATGTAATCTTCAAATGTAACAGATTTACCGATGTTGAGTGATAGATCCCCTCTTGCAATGAAGCGGCATAGCTCTGTTCGAGCATTATCGGAGTCATACTTCCAATGACGAACATAGCCGTCAGAGTTATACTACAGCACTGTCTGCTTCATGGCTGCTCCACTCTTTTGCTTGCAAGTTGTGACGTGCCACTTCAAGTGTCCCGGTCCACGTGAGGGCTTTGTAGATAATTTATTTTTACAAATTTAACGCTTCGCATACCTGACATTTACCCCGTCTTCCTATCTGTAGATCTTTTCGAAGTATTGTCAAACTTCGGAACTAGTGGCTTTTGATCTTTTAGAGCCGGTGCTTGTTGACGTGTGTGCACTTGTAGAGTTTTACTATAGAGGTGTTGCTGGAGGGTTGCCGGGTCTGTCGCCTACAACCCCATTATTAAAGGAGCTGTAGTCCCCTTCGAATCCTTAAAGAAAATAAATCATGATCGATAGATGTATTATCATGATTGTGATCACCGACATCCATAGTTAATATCGAATGGCACTAAAAAATTCAAATATTCGGAGTTAAAAATAATCAAATAAAAAATAAAGAATGAAAGAAACAAGAAAGAACAACGATTAAAAAATCACTAAGATTTCTTCAAGACAGCAAGATGAGAGTGTTGGAATTTCTTGATTTTTTAACAATTCAAACTAATTTTACCAAATTATTACAAATTCTTAGGAACTTTAATACAAGAATGAGAGAAGGAAAAAATAGAGCAAATGTTGTTACTGGTGTAGAATAGAAGAGCATGATGGGTCCTATTTATAGTTGAAAAATAGTGAATTTTGTTTTTTTATTTTTTAGCCAAACGATCACAAAATAGCTACAAGATTCAAAATAAACGAGTTAACAGGTTAAATGGGACAGACGATGCCCATTCAACCCGTTAACCCGGCCAGCCCACCCGTGCCGACTATGCCCTGCCAGGCTGGCCCCACGCTCAACGTCTCTTGGCGGGCCGTGTCGAGTCGGCCGTGCCGAGGCGGGCCACTATCATGCCGTGCCTAGCATGGCAAAGCCGTGCTCGACTCAGCCAGGTTGTGCCGCGCTAGCCTGCCATGTTGCGCGCTCGATATAGGTACGACCCGTGGCTTTATATCGTGCTGACCCAGTCTAACTCGCGTCATACTTAGATCGTATCTATAGTGTTATACCTCAGATCAACTCAGTAGGTACAGTTCATTTGCACAACGCTAGATCTGGGACTATTGTGAGTCTGAACGAGACGATGAGCAGCAATAGGTGTGTTATGGACGGTTGGATGGGCATCCGATGACCGTTGGATGGGCATCCGATGGCTACCACACCCGTTAGGTTTTTTTTTTTTTCAGTTTCCAGGCTACCGATGTTTAGCCGCACTCTTGATTGATAGCTGGACAAATCCTTGAGATTTTCCTCTTGCCATCTCATTGCCAGCATAACCCAACCGCTTTCTCATTACCACTCTTATTTAAACCCCCGACGCGCGTATCACGCCCTTTGACCCACTCCCTCGCATTCACTCTTCATTTCCTCGCCGTCTCGCGAGCTTTCTATAAGCTCACAACGCAAAGCAAAGCAACCAGCACGCCAAGAAGTTGGCAACAACAAATCAAAACCATGGCGGTCGGTGGCGATGCCAACGGCGGCGGCGCGCGGCGGCGCCAGCGCGGGTGCTCGTGCACGATGGCGGACTTCTTCCCGGAGGAGTCGTTCTCGAGCTGGTCAGCGTACCGCCAGGCGCTGCGGAGCACGGGTTCCCGGCTGGCGGACCGGCTGACGTCGCGGTCCCTGGAGTCGACGGAGCTGCACGAGGTGCGCGCCCGGAGCGGCGCCGACATGAAGCGGGACCTCACGTGGTGGGACCTCGTGTGGTTCGGCGTGGGGGCCGTCATCGGCGCCGGCATCTTCGTGCTCACAGGGCAGGAGGCCAGGGACGCCGTCGGCCCCGCCGTCGTCATCTCCTACGTCGTCTCCGGCGTCTCCGCCATGCTCTCCGTCTTCTGCTACACCGAATTCGCCGTCGAGATCCCCGTCGCAGGTAATTACAAAAGCTTATATTTGCACGACGACGACATGATCGAGCACTAGTTGGTTCGTTTCTTTCATTCCCTCAAGATCAAACAGCTTTTAGCTTAAGAAAACTGATATCACAGTATTCATTTGTTGAAGGAGAAGCAGATAAACACCTACTGAGGAAATGGAAAGATTCTTTTGCATCTAAAAAACTGGAAAGATTCTTTTTGTTAATAGGGCTGTCAGTTCTAAATAAGTCCAAACATGGAAATATTCTAATGGAATCCGAAGGTGATGAGATTGTTGAACCATCCCATCTTGGTTCAACCTCATCCCACCAATCGGCACAATTTGTATGAACGACCAGAATACTATTAAATTGAACCAAGAACTGCTGAAGTTGATCTAATAGAAATACATCTAGTGTGTGCCATGCTACTTTTCTCTTGGATGAATACAACATGTCACTGCCAGTACAGTGTGACAGCGTTTACTAGTCGTCTAAGCTATGACTGCTTGTTCGTTTTCAAATGGGATTGGTCAATGGTGACTTGGTGAGTGAGCCACTGTAGAGTTCTTTATCGCTAATGATGTTATCTGGTTGATCAGACTGAGACTCCCTCACATGGACAGATTTGAGAGTGACTCCCTCACATGGTCTCTTTGAATCTTGGAAACCTGACTATGTTATTTTATTGTATTTTATTTTTCTGTTCTGAAAATTAGTATAGCTGTATAAATAATGTAGTGATATATATCTAGTGGTCTCCTTGAGTTGAAGGATATGTAGTTCATACTTCCCCTCAGCAGGTCGGTCTCATAAAATAAATTAAGCAGATTTCACGATTTACTACTAAATAACTTGTCAGGTTTCTTATATATTATCATTGTGTTTATAACATATGGGCTAAGGTCTCACATATCATCCTCACAATGGATAATATATTAGGGATTATGTAGTTATTCGGTAGTATATCGTTGATTTATCCAATAAATTAAGTCATCGGCTTGGTCAAAATTATCTGATTTTTGGTTTTGATTAGATACTGTGTCTCTTGAAGCAGAAAGATCAGACACTAATGTGTTTTATTGACTTGGTAAGAATTCGTCAGTAGTAGCCATGAGGTTTCTGCGGTATGAGTGTACCGATGTGCGTTGCTAGGCATTTCAAACTTCCAATTGGTGTGTTGTTTGGTAACTAAATTGACAAATATCATTAGTACAAATCTTTCTAGCTATCTTGTTGGCTGATTTGGATCTTGTCTAGCCACTTGAGCATGGGATGCATTACTAATTTTATCGCATTGAGAAAAATGGCCAGATGCATGCTTTGACCCGCAGGCTCGAATACTGACCAGTTCCTGACTTTCTGTAGCTTACAGAATGTCCCGTAATTAAGTTTTTCTTTTACGAAGCACAAACTAGCTAGGTTTTCAAATAAGCTATTTTTCATTTAGGATAACATTTTTTCAAATAAGTCAATCACAAATCTTCGGTCAAAACACGTTTGAAATCTTCTTCACTCCAAATCTCGAAATGGATATGAGAACTATGCCTAGCTGAAGTACAACTACAAAATGTTCGACTGCGTTAATACTAATCGCCATATGAAAATCATCATCTACTACATGAAGAGGATTAAACTAGTTTAGAAAGCTTGTGCATCCTTAATATGTAATCCAAAAGAACATGCATCTACCGGGGTCGGATGTGTCCAATGAAACTAGTGCGAATCGGCATTGATTTCTGACCGAAAATGCTAATCATACATGCGTTCGTTGCTGAGCAGGCGGTTCGTTCGCGTACCTGCGCGTGGAGCTCGGGGACTTCATGGCGTTCGTGGCGGCGGGCAACATCCTGCTCGAGTACTGCATCAGCGGTGCGGCGGTGGCGCGCGCGTGGACGTCCTATTTCGCCACGCTGTTGAACCACCGCCCCAACGACTTCCGCATCCACGCGACCTCCCTCTCCGCCGACTACTCCTGGCTCGACCCCATCGCCGTCGTCGTCATCGCGCTCGTCTGCATCTTCGCCGTGGTCAGCACCAAGGGCACCTCCCGCTTCAACTACGTGCTCTCCATCGTCCACATCGCCGTCATCATCTTCATCATCGTCGCCGGGCTCACGAAGGCCGACACCGCCAACATGCACGACTTCATGCCGTTCGGCGTCCGCGGCATCTTCTCGGCGTCGGCCGTGCTCTTCTTCGCCTACATCGGCTTCGACGCCGTCAGCACCATGGCCGAGGAGACCAAGAACCCGGCGCGCGACATCCCCATCGGCCTTGTCGGGGCGATGACGCTCACCACGGCGCTGTACTGCGTGCTCGCCGTCACGCTCTGCCTCATGCAGCCGTACGGCAACATCGACCCGGACGCGCCGTTCTCTGTGGCGTTCGCCGACAGGGGCATGGACTGGGCCAAGTACATCGTCGCCTTCGGCGCGCTCAAGGGGATGACCACCGTGCTGCTCGTCAGCGCCGTCGGACAGGCGCGCTACCTCACGCACATCGCGCGGACGCACATGATGCCGCCGTGGCTCGCACAGGTGCACCCGAGGACGGGGACGCCCGTCAACGCCACGGTCGCCATGCTCGTCGCCACAGCCGTCATCGCCTTCTTCACCAACCTCAACATCCTCTCCAACCTGCTATCCATATCCACGCTCTTCATTTTCATGCTCGTCGCCGTCGCGCTGCTCGTCCGCCGGTACTACGTATCCGGGGAGACCACGGACGCCGACCGGAACAAGCTCGTGGCGTGCATCGCCGCCATCCTCGCGACCTCGGTGGCGATGGCGACGTGTTGGGGAGTGAACGTCAAGGGATGGGTGCCGTACGTGGTCACGATACCCGCGTGGTTCGTGGCGACGGCGTGCCTATGGGCGTTCGTGCCGCAGGCGAGGGCGCCCAAGCTGTGGGGGGTGCCGATGGTGCCGTGGTTGCCGTCAGCGTCCATCGCCATCAACGTCTTCCTGTTGGGCTCCATCGACTCCAAGTCGTTCATGCGGTTCGGGATATGGACGGCCGCGCTGCTCGTCTACTACCTCTTCGTCGGGCTGCACGCGTCCTACGACACGGCCAAGGCGCTTGCAGCCGAGTCCGCCGCTGCCAAGGTGGAGGACGGCGACGGCAAGCCGACGGCGGCCGTCCACAATGGACAGTAATTGAAAGGAGATGCAAACACAATGGACGCCGGCGGGTCGGACCAGGGGGGGGGGGGGCACGCAACGTGTTAAACAGCGTGATTATATATAAATATAAATAATGATACTAGTGTGTAATATTATGAAAAAGAATTATTAGTTGTTGTGTAAGTGTTGATTAGGATGACAATTGTATAATTAAGTTTGTATGAATCTTTAGAGTTGATCAGATTGCCTCTTGTTCTAGTGTAATAGTTTAATTAGAGCTCGAACAGTAGAGATGGTGAATAGGAGTATTTTTTTAATATTATAGTTTTACGGATATTACAGAAATAGTACCGAAGATAAGGAAATTGTAAAAATAATACATGCTCGCCCAACGGTTTGGCGAAAACTTGTTTTTGCCGTACCGTACGGTGAAAACACTATTTTTGTTGTACGGTATGACGAAAATTGCTAACGTGGCGTCGGCGGGAAGCCTGGGGTGCACGGCTGCAGTTTCGAGGCTGCTTTCGTTATACGGTTTGGCAAAAAATAGTTGTCGCCAAACTGTACGGCGAAAAATAACTGTCGCCAAACGGGAGGCCAAAAAATCACGCAGTGTGGACCCTCCCTCTAGCGTGGGCCTGTGAGCCCTATCTCCTACGTCGGAATGGCCGAATTTTTTTTCTTCTGTCAACAAAATATTGTATCACTTTTTTATTTTGCAATTGAACTTATTTCTGAAACGGAATGGAAAAATGTAAAATAAATCATATAATCGCTTGTCTGATAATGGGAGGTACCTGATAGATATTACATGGTAGGCTATAATAGTAGTTGTAAAGCATAAGTAACATAAAACCCGGTACAGGGGTTACATAAGCTGATGAACATTATATATGATATGGGGTTTTTCGTCGTAGCGCGAATAGACCATAACTATAAATAGGTGCCAACAATAAACATTGGCATGTACGATACGCCTAAAGAGTAACCTAATAGCGTGCTGCTGCTAAACCAAACATGCCTTAGGGAATGGAAATAGGCCAGGGTACAATAGATGCTCTATACTGAGTGCTTCTAGGATATTTGCCTTTTCTTTGGGCATCGCCCCCCCTCCGCCTTAGCGCGACGAGCCCTATCTTGCTTGTTTTCCCTCTCTACTTCACTTTCTTGAGCCGCGGTGCGCTCCTTCACGGCGTTCCTGATGTGTTCCTCCTCATGCCGCTTCATCCGTAGTTCATCCTGATGTTGCTCATACTCTCGGCGTTGGTAAGCTTCCCTCCACCACATCTCCATGTCCACCCACCGCTTCTGGTCCTATTTTGCTCTATGTTGAGCCATTGCATGAAGTCGCAGAGAGGTGGAGGAGACTGGACAAAAGAAACAAGAGGAGGGATTAGTAAGAGAGTGCATGAAATGGTATGAAAAGGCCCACATGAGTGATCTATGTCGTTATAACGGTGGATACTTATATGGTTCATGTCAAGGCTTGTCGTACTCGTAGTTCGCACACATGAAGAAGCGTAGGCCATAGGTGTAGGATATGTCTTGGGACTCGCGAAGCCTACAAGGGTCGTCACAGAAGCATATCGGTGGTTCAACCCCTTAGGGGATGAAAATCCCCTAATGTTTCTTGGGTGGGCTTGGTGGAGCTGAGGAAGATATTTCAGTTGAGAGAGCTGAGGAAAGAGTGGTCTATCTATGGATGATGGTCGGGTTATTTATAATGGATGTGGGTTGTTGCATGGATTGAGTTCACGGGCTTGGCTGGGGGTTGAGCATAGGATGCCCTGTGAAACCTGGAAAAGTTGTGGCACAGATGCGTGAGAGAGATTCTCTTTGGTAGCTCCTGCTTGATGTGGTCATTTCATTCTGCAAAAGTTGGGTAAATAGTTATTGTTGCTTCTGCAAGCAAGGCAGGGAATCCAATGAAATCATTGTCCTTAGAAATAACGTGTTGGTAGAATGGTAAATCTCGGCCATTTTATTGAAGAAAGTAAAGTACCTCAAATCAAGGGCCATCATAAGCATTTGTTGCTTGTCTGTGACTACAGTATGTAAGGAAATATGCACTGACTTGTACCCTACTCATACGCTGGCGAGCTCATCAATGTTGCAGTGTGTTGAGGTGACCCCACGCTGTCAACATTTCAGAATGACATAGCCTGTCGCTGCCACCTTTTCAAAGCGATGTGACCATACGGTGCTGAATTCTCAAAGTTGCTAAAGTAGTGCATCAAATGCATGCACTTTCTCCAAATTACATGCCTGCACTTGGCGTATCCTCATCCTCTTGATGGCCCCATCGATCCACCACCTCCACACCCCCATTTAGATGTCCATGGCAGAGATTTCTACGGAAACCACAATGCTCTTCCTTGCTCGTTTTGGCCGCCATGTAGATATGGAGATGATGTTGTAGTCCAGGTTTATGAGCATTTTGGTGACGCAGGCTGTCGCTTTTTCCGTTGTGCACATTTCAAGAGTACAAAGAAATAATACTCACATTATTTCCTATTTTCTCAAAACCATTTATTTATCTCATATTTCATTTTTTCCAGACGGATGATTGTGGGTTTCAGTACTGGATTGACCCACTAATAGATCCACACATTCAAGAATACATCCATCACCTGCACGTCAAGAGAGATCCAGCAACATCAGAAGATGTTATATCCCACCTCGCATGGCAGGTCGGAGGAACAACTGGGAGTAATTAGGATGTGTTCTAGCAGTCGACCGAGGATTTGATAGTGTATTTGATCTGTACTGTGTTGTTCATAATTGAATAAATTGTATCCCCATGTGGTGTTGTCATCACATGGTTCATGCTAGAGCTGCAATTAATGTTAGTCCCCTACCTGCATTGTTGTTTCTAGAATACGTAAGACTTGTTACAAATATGTATCATGAAAGAAACATGTAAGTTACATATGCAATGGTAAAATCCACCATACTAACACAATAGAATACGATAGCAGAATAAGGTAGTAGTATCATAAGATAGTAGCACCAGAGTAACTAAACTACTTCGTAAACTAATAGTCTGAACGAATGAAATGGAAAGCAGAACGAATGACAATTATTAATCATAAAAGCAACACAGACTACTCTTGACCCCTACCCCGACCCCTTCTCTGTGCCCTACCTCTGGCATGCTTGCGCCTACGTGCTGACGCTGGAACGTTGGTCGCGTCCTCCTCCCGAGGATGCTCATAGGCGGAAGGTGTGTACCAATATGGCGTGTGACGCTCACGTCTGGGCAATTGGGGACCATAGATGCCTTCTGTCTCCTACTGCGTAGTCTGAGTGGGAGGTGGTGCATTGTACAACTGTGATAAGGCTAGCACTTCCGAGGCCCATATATAGTCAAAGAATGGGTTCCCACTAGAGTGCGGCGTACCCTCAGAAACCTATGTGGTTGTATCGATGCGGATCAAACCTGCATTTATATCATGCACAAACAATTGAATATTGGCAGAGAATGCGTAATGAATCTAACAATATGGAAAAAAGAGCCGTGACATACCTGGCGTGGGAATACACACTGGCGTGGCAAAACTAGAGTCTCCTGCATGCACAGGATGCGGAGGCTGAGGAGTATCATAGCCATGCCCGATCCATCCAGGGCCTCCTGTGAACTGGGGGTGGCCCATCCAGAGCCTCCTGCAAAGTGGGGGCCGGCCCATCCAGATCCTCCTGTGAACTGGGGGTTGGCCCATCCAGAGCCTCCTGCGAAGTGGGGGGCGGCACATCCAGAATGTCATGTGAACTGGGGGCTGGCCCATCCAGATCCTCCTGCGAAGTGGGGACCAGCCCATCTAGATCCTCCTGTGAACTGGGGTCCGACCCACCAGAGCCTCCTACCTGCATAATTAGTCAAATTGACACCATATGGACCGTTATGCATTTAACCATTTGCATAGAAAACTATAAGATTTCTAGCATAAATGTGCAACAATATTACAAAGAATTTTTTTTTGTACAGAATATTTAATTTTTAATGAAATAAAATATTCTTAGACTAAATAAAATATTCTTATAAAAATAAAATTACCTGATTCAGGGGCGGAGGCTGAGGACTAGCATATTGCTGGTGGACGAAGGTAGAGGAAGGTCGTGGGGGCCGCTGAGTGGGATGCGCGACCGAAGGGTCGCGTACAACAACGTCAGGCTGCCAGCACGATGTGCACTCCATGATACGTCGGGCCTTCGTGGAAAGGCGGGAGAATGCTTCAATGATATCATCGATCGCCGTACCACATGTGCCTTGCTCGCGCAGTCTCGTAGCTGAACTCATCGCCTCCTCGTGAATCTCTCTCGTGACGTCGGACTGCGGTACACGACTAATCATTTGCAATAGTAGTAATGTGAATGCTGAAAGCTATAAGGATTTGAAGATTTCACGTACCGCAACGTGTAGCACAACTCCTGCGTGTCCTGGGTACATGGCAGTAGTGCTAGCAGAGGAACGGCGTGGGGGGTCCACGACACTAAGAAGACATGTGCTAGTTCGTGTACTGTACCACAGCAGGTACTGCTGGTAACTGTAGTTGTCGTAAGGGGCACCAAACTCGATCATGTCCGCAAGAGCATCGCCTCACTGCTGCACCCAGGGCTGCATCCTAATGGTCAAGTCAGCCATGCTCCTTGGTGGTCCCTTAGTCGACAACCTACAATGGAGTGTCAATTAGAGGAAATCAATACACATAGTAAAACGAGGTATGCGACATTACAACTCACGTGTGTATGGAAGCAGGAACACGGTCTCCCAGCGGGACCGGGACCTCCTGATGCCATCCAAACTGGTGCATCACGCGGTGCACGGCATAGTCTTCGATGAATATGTCGAACACCAGTTTTTTACTCGTCAGCCAAAATGCTGAGTCCCTGAAGCACAATTCAGAGATCCCACGGCCAACAGATCGTTGTAGCACGAAGTCGGCAGTGTATGACTCCCAAATGACCATATCAGCCCTCAGGTGGTTGAGCTGCTCAGTTAAAACCTCATACGCTGAATGATCCTGAACTCCTGCCCATTGCGACTGCAAAATTATAGTTCATCTAAGTTAGGTTATCAATGTTATAACACTAAAATTTTTATGGTGCTATGAAGGGCGTACCCATCGGCGTGTCCATAGTGATCTCATCGTAGGCTTGTCGATGTCGTCACCAGCGTACATCTCTGAGGTGTAATGCATAGGCACCACGAGTGGTCGTTCAACCTGAAAGCACTCGAATGACCACAGCTGAAGAAGAAGAGGCATACCCATCAAGTTGGATGCATTGTGTGTCCTCACGCAGGCGTGGCACAACGCGCGGTAGGTGGCGCAAAGAACCGCCAAACCCCAAAACACCTGAGGCACGTCGACGACTGCTGCGTCAGCAATAACACAGACATAGGTTATCCAACGTGCATCCACAGTGTTGCCGTGGCTGGAGGTGAACATCACCTAACTGAACAACCACAACATGTAAGCCTCCAAGTGTCGAGTAACTTGGTACTCCGTGGGATCCTCAGCTATCCTTTCCATCTGCATAATTTGATTGATTGTTATTACCAATAATATATGGAAAAAGGACGTGCAATATGAAACTAGAGAAGCAACGATAAAAATTACTAACTCTGAACTGCTCCAACCACTGCTTCTTAGGGCTATGTTTCTGATGCTCCTCAATGGGCGACACGTTTAGTGGCTCAGGTAGAACTCCCTAAAACCTCTCAAACAAGTCATACTGCCAACCAGCTGGAGTGGCCGAGGGACCGATTGGTTCACAATAAATCGGTAACCCGGTCAGCATGGAGACGTCCTGTAGCATGACTGCCATCTCCTCAAACGACATGTGGAACGTGTGTGTCTCCGGCCTTCATCGGTCCACCAAAGCCAAAATAAGGGAAAGGTCATATGGGAACCGACATGACCGCTCCATCTGGTCTGGCCTTCGTCCTCCTGACCCTCAGCCACCTGATACGGATTCGCGTCTTCATATGTGGTCTGAAGCATCCGTGCAAGCAGAAGAAGTCCTGCACGACCCAACCTGCAAATACATGAGCTAATTAGTTACGACAAATTAAATCATCTGGTAAATTGAACCATCTGTACAAATTAATCCATCTGTATAACCTACCGAACCAGTCCGGCTACAGTCGCCAAGCCATCTTTGGCGCATGAATCCGTAAAACAGGAATACTCGAAGTGTCATGCGAAAATAGACCAACATAAAACACATAATTATTGTAAATTGATAATCACATAATTAATACGTCAACAACATAAACCATACACAAACTACTTTATATGACAGATAGAACATAAATAATACATAAATGAAAACAGTTAATTTTTACATCAAGAACATAAAAATTACACAAATAATACAACTTAGTTTTTACATCAAGAACATAACAGTTACCCAAATAAATAAAGAAAAACATTGTTCCTAAATAGCATATCCGGCAAGGTCCGCCTCAGTCCCGTGTACTGCTTGTCCTCCACGTGCAACTCTCCCACGTCTACTATCGGTAGATGGTCCTGCTCCAGGATCGCCGCGGTTAGAGTGTGGGCATTCCTTTGCCTCGTGACCATACTCATCACACTCACTGCACCTCTTGATAGGGCCACCAACTTCAGCTTCATCCATATCGTTAAGAATACACCTAGTCTGCGGTCGACCACCTTTTCCATGGGGATGTCTAAGTAACATCATAGGGGGCAGACATATTGGCATATCTCTATTGTAAACTGTGAAGTCACCATGCGCACTGAATCCACGGAACTCTCCAGTCCAAGTTAGCACCATATTTTCCTTCAAGTAAAATGGTGACACATATACTGAGCTTCCCACACCCACTTGTGATAATGTAGCCAGCAAACGAGAACATGGGACATGTAAAAGCTTCGATTTGTTGCAGGAGCATTCGCATCATCCATTGAAAACTTGCCCTACATTCACCTCATGAGTGACAATTCGGGTATCACTCCCCACTCCTCCTTTTGATCTCAGGGTTATCTTGATGCGATGTTCATTGACGCCCATGCTATGAACCATATGTTGTACTGCCTTAGTGTTCTTCTTTTGGAGGTACTCCTTCATCCGTTGGGCATACGGTGTATGCATTGTTGTACAGTGACTCACAACAGCAGCATGCCTCTTCTGGTAGTAACCAATAATACCGTACAACATTCCCTCAACGATTGCAACAATAGGGAGTCCACGCAGCCCTCTGATGACCCAATTGTAAACCTCTGCTATATTGGTAGTCATGACGCCATACCTACCAAATAACAACAAAACAAATAGCTATCAAGTTTCAAATATACTAGCTCATACTACACATAATCGATAAAGACGTGACCCAGTAAACAAACCTAGCACCTCCGGTGTCATAGAGTAAGGCCAACTTCTCCTTTGGCTCTGCCTTAATCCAGTGCAAGAAACATTTGATGTTTCTTGCCGACCTTCTTCTCATATTAGGAGGATCAATGCCTTCTCCAAGAGGCGGTAGTGACTCCGGTACAATGTTATCACTAGTAGCTGACTCCTTATTTCTCTCCTACACATACGTCCTTGTTTCCTTATCCAACTCCTTACACAAAGCATCAAACTTGCGACTTTGGTGCCAGGGTTCCTGACCTTCATAATTTCAAGCACGCGGGCTAGGTTGCAATAAGAAGCCTCATATGTACCCCACCGCTTTTCCAAGGCTTTTTGCTTTGGACGCCAAGCCTTTTGATAAGTAATCTCATATTTGAACTGACGTAATATTGATCGTTGGATGAACGAGCATTCCATGTCCCACTTCTGAATAATCTAAATGAACAATTCATTTGCAACTAGTGCAGCAGTAAGGTTGCGGTGCTTTCAACCAATATTTTTTTAGCATACAATTGTGCCGAACCACTCTTGAGGCTACCCAGTGGGTTGAATGCTTCAGCTTGTATGCATGAACATAAAAGCTGCATCCAGGTGTTCTGCACTTGACACTGTACTTTTTTGGGCTTGAGACAGCAACAAATACCTCTCTGTGTGATGTCATTGCACATCGTGTCACTGCATCCTTCATTTTAGACCGATTGGGGAATAACTAATTTAGGTGAACCATACTTGAACCATATTCCCAAGGTGAGTCATGGTTCTCCATAACTTGCATCCTCGCTTTGTCAGGCAAGTTTCATTCTTCTGGGATGACAGTATTAGAGCAGTCATCGTCTTCATTATCCTCATCATCACCATCATCTTCATCTATATTTACAGATTCCAATAAAGCTTCTTCCTCATGAATTACGTTACGGTCCATGTTCTCGAGCTCCACAATGATTTCTTCAATTTCCTCCCCTGTATCAGCCTGACCCTCCTCAACCTCTGCCGCCCACTTATGTACAACAATCTCTGCCTCAGTCGTCTGCATTTGTTCAACTTCCTCTGTCGACACCGCATCCCCACGTGTATCCTCTTCTTCCACTAGAGTTGTTACACTGCTACTATCACCCGCTTCACTTGGACATGGTTCCACCAGTATATTGAACTCAGCTAGACACCGCCTGCACCACTCCAACCATTTCAACCACTTGTTCGTCCGATACTCCGGCTTTAACTCCCAACAAATTGAATTTAACATATGAGTCCATATGCATTGCATCATAACAGAATAAATCTGAGGATCGAACTGAAAGCATTGGGTGAACCATATTTTCATCTCCTTCATTCTTGTACCCTCAGGGTTTGGATGAACCACATTTTCATCTCCTTAAATGGAAAATTGCTCAAATCAACACCTACTGGACCGTTATGGAATTGACCATTTCCATAGAATACTCTAAGATTTATAGAGTTTGACATAATTGTCAGCTAAAAAATATATCAATTAGAAATAAAAATAAATTACATTCATATATTACGACTACCTTAAAATTGACTAACGCAATGGCCATGCTGACCCAGCGTTTTTGTCCTACAATGAAAAGTATTATAGTCTTCGTTGCCTAAAATCTAATCTATATTAGTTTCATAAATCTACATCGAGGATATCATTATTAAGTAAACATATTATTAGCACCAACAAATTTAATATAATTAATCCACAACAACTTAATAATTAATACCATTTAATATTAGGAGTCTTGCGAATTTTTAAAAACATAATGTTCATTGAATTTTAAAATTTTAACATAAATACTTCGGTGCTGCATTGCTCTTTGGATCCTCAATTTATTTTATTGTTTTTTGTTCCAAACCATTAGTTCTAAGTTACAAATAATTCAATAAATACCGTACTTTAGTGTAACGCATAATAATATAATCCTATAATATAATCTTACATACATCATCTTAACTAGAGTACCAATATCTAATTTTTGCACACACATATATTTTATTTTCTTAACCTAATACTAAAATAATGTAATACAAAGATTTCTATCTAAAATAAACATTTACAAAAGCTAAATTATTTTTCTACTCCTAATTCAATCTAAATACGAATAGATTGATAGACATACATCTAGAAATACAATAAAAGAAAAAAATTATCTCAACAATTCTTCCTCCTCCTCTCCTTTTCCTTCCTCCTCCTCCTCCTTCTTCTCCTACCTCTCCATTCTTCCTCCTCCTCCCTTCCTCCTCTCTTCTTGCTCTTTTCTCTTCTCTCTTCTCTTCTCTGCTAGCGTGCTCCTCCCTGCGTGGTCGCACGACCCGCAGAAGCAAATGAGATGGTGCAGCAGCCGTGCGGGTGCAGGGGCGGGGTCATATGGGGGTCCCGAATTTGTCACCGTCCCGTATAGCGAAAATATAGTTTTCATTGTACGGTTTGGAAGCAACTAATTTTTGCTAAACCGTATGGTGAAAACTGCATCGAAACTGCAGTCATGCACCCCAGACTTGCCGCCGATGCCACATCAGCAATTTTTGCCATACCGTACGGTGAAAATAGTGTTTTCGCCGTACGGTACAACAAAAAAATGTTTTCACCGTACGGTAGGGCGAATAGGTATTATTTTTAAAATTTCCTTATTTTTGGTATTATTTCTGTAATATCCGTACATAAAAATAATATTAAAAAATTCTACTTTTTGTCACTGAAATGAATGGGCTCTACGGCGGCCGCAGGTCACGACAGAAAAGCTCGGGAACAAAATCATGCATTAAGGATAGGTTTGTTTTAGTTTTAGATTAGGAGAATCTAGTTTAATATGTAGAATTCGTTAAAACAAATTAACTTGTAGTATGTGATAACCAGTTTTTATATTGCGATCATTTATTTTTTCTTTTACTTTTAAAGCTAAAATTCATAATCAAAATAAAATCAAGAATAGCCTAATAGCCGAAGAAGAAATTTGCAATCATCATGATTCAAATAGGCTATTGAAGTTTTTCTTTTTTACTAGAATTTAGTATTTAATCGTCCATACAACAAGATACCAATAGATTTTCTATCCTCACGGCAGTCTTGGTTTCATTCCTGAATACATAGTTTGTGTGATACAATCGCTTAGGAACACATTTGCTAAGTCAATCTTTAGGGTCTATTTGTTTCAGCTATGAATTATAAAAAATAGTTTATAGGTTGTGGATTATAAAAAATTAGATTGTAAAAGTTGAATTGTAAAAATTGGATTGTACAATTTGCAGAAGTTGATAGAAGGTGGATGACTCGATTGTTATAATCTGAGGACTAAATTATAATTACAAATTGCAATCTACAAGTTAAAAAAAAGACTTTTAGTTGGATAAAAAAATAAGTCCCAGTTATTCCTTTAACAGGATGAACATGTTTCCTAGTTAAATACCTCCATTTGGATTGAAGTTGGACGGACCCCTTTTTGGTTCCGGTGCCTTATAGGTCCTCGATCAATAGCCGGTTCACACAAATTATAATAGAATAAGATCATAATCATACTTTAAATATAGTTTTCATAGCTTAGGATTCCTAACATCCACATCGGACCAGTCAAACAAAAGAGAACTCAAAAGTGGAAATACTATATGCCCAATGCTACATGTAACTTGGCTGTAGACATAGTCTTATTCTTCTATTCTTTATCATCATCATCATGTTCAAAATTCTGCTCTGGCTGTTCTTCTAAATCTACAAGAAAGTATGAGTACAGAAAGTACTCAGAAAGTCATAAGACTACTTCAAAGGATAAATAGATGCTTAAGAGGTTTATCAATGAATCATGCCATAGGGCTTAGTTTTAGCATGAAGCCAAAATTTGAGAGGGTCGAGTTTGCAAAGCATAGTTCGAAACGTTTTGTAAAACCAAATTTAATGTCAATATTAAAGGATGTTGGCACCGGGGTAGATGCAAAATTATGATGTGTAGTATAAAACTACCATATATTAGTATAATATACGTATCCAGATCTCCTAGGTTTTCTGTATTCACGGAGTATATTTCATGCTTGGTAAAGAAGTCTCTAGACTTATGAAAACTGCCTGTAGGTACCAGGCTATCTCACAGATATCGAAGTTTATCTCTAAGGATGTCAGCATCCTCCTCAGAAAGGAGTTCATAAGCCATACGGCAGCCCCTATATATATACGGAGTCAGAGGACCTTACGAAGGACAAGTCCATTGAAGTTCAACAAACAAGCCCCAAGTTTACAGGAGCCCCAAGCCTTCGAGCCTTTTGTAATTGTGATCTACATCGACATCTCACCGAGACTACAAGCCAGGAGCTCTCGACTAGGTTTAGATCTATTTAGGCTAGCCAAGATCCCCCTGTACTACTATCTCGAGGATCAATACAAGACCACATGACATAGGGTTATTATCCTTTGGGAGGCCTGAACCTGTATAAATCTTTGTGTTTGGCATGTGATTCGACTACAGGAAGTATCTCCTACATCCTTCATGTATTCGTAAGATCGGCGGTTCATAAATCGTCGACAATTGGCGCCGTTTGTGGGGAATATGACCAAAGACACTGAATCCTCGACACACGACATGTCACCGACTCTATCTAAGTCTGCACCGAGAATCGACTTCTTGGACAAGGGGTTCTATAACAATTTTACCCTCCCAACCGATAAGGAACCTACGGTTGACCTGTGGATCTCGATGATGACTCCAGCGATGAGGTAAGTTGTTTTATGCATCAATGTGCTAGAGAATATGGCATCGGGCTTAAATCACCTGGTGACCAAGACGATCACGCAAGCGACATACTCTGCAAGTTGGGATCTTCTCTTGTGGCTTCCGACAATATGGATTGTCGAAGTACCTACCCGGAGTCCTCCTCTGATGACAAATCCATAATGGATATGGACTCCTCATCTACTGGAGATTACCCCTAGAAGTGTTCGCCATCGTAGACAGGGGTTCCACACTGTCCTATCATGACGACAATCTCGCAAACACGCGAGACCCCTTTGCCCTAGCTGTGGGAAACAACAACCAACCTCTGTTGATGACAACTACAACGACCTACAACCCCAACAGGATGCAGGATCTCGCGTCTCCTGACCATCAACTAGGAACCATCATTTTAGATCTACAAAAGCTCAGAGGCCCCTCCTTCTGTAGGAGACCCTCCGGCAACCCTCTACTATAGATTTGACTACCGCTGAAGGCAAGGGCAAGATCAACTTCATGACCAACATGCCCAAAGAATCTATGTTTCAGGCCAAGACTCTCATCAAACAGAAGCCACGAATAGCTCTAACTAGATCCTTCTCGCGATGATTCAAATATGAAGAGATGCAACCTTGGAACAAGACAGTCCTGGAAGATAACCGCGCTCCTAACAGCCACAAGGGATCACCGACTAGAAACCATACCATTAACAATATCTACAAAGTCATCGAGGGGTGAAGATGCTTGAGGACCCCCCAGGAGCACAGTGGCGGATCTAGGATTTTTTCATAGGGTAGGCATCTAAATTTTTAATACTATAAATTTGGTAAAGGAGTATAAAATTGCACAAAAGATAATACAAATTCGGTAATTCGGTATAATATTATAAATTCAACAATAAATCACAAATTTATAAAACCGTAATATAAATAGTCTCAACATGACATAAGGTCTTACATAAATAGAAGATTACATCATATTATGATACTATTCTAGATTCTTCACTTTGCGCTTTCGCATGGTCATGAAAGACTTGATTATGTCATCCTCACTTACCTTGGAGAAGATATCCCGCTCGATATATGTCAACCATTCAATAACTCATCACTCATTCTATTTCTCAATTTATCCTTCACTACACCCAATGCCGAAAATACTCTTTCAACACTTGCCGTCGCCACCGGTAGGATCAATACCAACTTAAGAAGCAAATACACTAAGTTATAAATAACATGCTTATTCGTTTCAACAAGCCTAATAGAGAGCTCACCAAGATTGTTTAGGCCTTTGAATCTATCATCTTTCCTCATGTCATCAATGAAGTTATCAAGTTGGAGTTCAAGTCTTATCAGTTCCACACTTGAAAAGTCTTTGGGATAAAACTTGGCAAGCCTAAGGACTTTGTGTGCATCATAAGAATCAAAAGAATTGAAGGGATTCAAGTCTGACATGCAAATTAGCAACTCCATATTTACCTCATCAAACCGATTGTCAAGCTCTTGCCGAATTTGATCAATGACACCAATATATACTTCTCTTCTATAATGATGTAGTTGGTCTTGAGATTGCTCTTCAGCCATAGCCGGAACATGAGATGGTTCTTGTTCTTGAGTTTGAACATGCTTCTCAGCCGTAATTTTCTTTGTCTTTTTTTCATGTTTTCGGAAAAGCGAGGCAATATCTCCTTGCCTTTTCATCTGTGCAAGGTCGTCAGTCGTCACCTGAACCTGATCCATACACGTACACGAATAGCACGGCACAAATCAGCAAAATTCCATGGCATAAAAATTGAAACAGACAAACAGGAAACAACTAGATGGCTGACACTAGCTCACCTGTGAGGAATTAAGGCTGTGACTGCAGGAAGATGTACATGTACTGAATACTGATTGACACGCTTCAGATAAGTCTTTGAGGTCTCAGCCTCTCAGGTCTGACACTCTATGACAGTATGACTTGTCACTTCTAAAAATCTAAGCCCATGCCTCTGTTCGGTTTCCCTCTAACTCTGAGCGTCCGCTGTCCACGTGACCGCGTGCAGCGTCACGGGCGTCTGCATGACTGCGTGGCTGGCGACTCGTGAAGTCCCGTGGACAGCCAGCAGCGACGCAACGTGCCAGCGTCTGGGCGTCCGGCCGTGAGCAGTGGCGCTGGCGTTGACGCGTTGTGGCGTGAGGCGTCCGCAGAGGCCGTGAGGTGTCCCGTCCGGCTGTCCGGCATTCACACTCCGCAGAGCGGCAGAGTCGCAGATGATAATCGCAATCGCCAGATGAGTTCGTGACCGCGTTAGGCGAGGACTACGAGGAGTTGAGGAGGTGAGGAGGCGTCGATTTGGGCTGTTTCCATTTTTTTAACCGGACTAAATATTTTAGAATGGGCTAAATTTTGGGCTGGATCAGGGTAGTCCTGGGCCTACCAGGACCACCCTGTGGGTCCGCCCCTGCAGGAGTAGCCAACTTCTCCTCAGCGACCAAACCGGAGGTCATCCTGACGTTGTTCAAGTAGAAGTCATGACGAGTCTTTGATCCCAGTGGCTAAGGCTCCCGTGGCTACCTGAATCGACCAGGGTGCCATCAATGGGTGCCAGGCTTTCTCTCAAGATCTATTGAGGGTCAACTGGCTAGCTCAATTCCAACTGGGGTCGATCGAGAAGTACAACGAGACCACCAATCGCGTTGATTTTTTCCACATCTACACTAAAGCCATCCAAGAGGCTGGCGGGGATGAAAAGGTGATGGTTATTTACCTCCCCACAGTTCTTGAGGGGTCAGCTAGGACTTGGCTGACCATCCTACCACCAGGGACGATCTAGTCATGGGAGCAGCTCTACGACTTGTTCCGAGCCAACTTCCAAGGCACGTACGTTCGCCCCGGTAAGAAGAACAACATTTTTTGTGTTATTGCAGATGGAGAAGGAAACCTTGCACGAGTTCATCAGACATTTCAGCAATACCCGAAATACCATCCCAAAGATAAACGACTATGATGTCATCCAAGCGTTTACACAAGGGGTCAGGAGCTGATGGTGCATTGAGGACATCGCCAGGAAGGAGTCCAAGACGAACAAGGAACTCATGAAGGTCGTCGACAAGGCAGCCAACGTTGAAGAGATGGTCCTGTTCATCAAGGAAAGGGATCAGGGCATCAAGCGCCCCAACCTGTACTAGTTGATGACCTGATCAAGAGCAAGCACAAAAAGAACCCCAAAGGAGGTAAGGGTATGAAATCTAAAATTGACTAAATTTTGGCAGATCTTCCTAAGAAGCATCCTGGTACATCTCGGGGCAAGGGCTATCAGCCATGCACCGGTGAATGCTCTGGCAAGCCCTGATGCGACTTCCACATGACCTGCACCCACAACCTCCAGCAATGCTGCATCTACCAAAAGCTAGTCAAGGCCTAGATCGACAAGGCTAAGGGGAAGAAGAATTAGGTCGCGACCCAAAGTACGGACTCCAGCTCCAACGACGATGATTCAGACCCGATGTCCTACCAGAATGGGGACATAAATATCGACCACATGTTCGGTGGCTCTGCATCCTGCGAGTCTAAATGTTAGTTCACGACGATGACCCGAGAAGTCCTAACATCTGTCCCCAAGAGTCTCTAGGCCATCAAGTGGTCAAACGTCGAGATCTCTTTTGGCCAAGACGACTTCCCAAGAAACTCTATATGGCTAGGCCACTTCCTAATAGTGGTTGAGCCTACGATAAACAACTGCAAGGTAACCCATGTACTAATCGAAGGAGAAAGTTTCCTAAACATCCTCTTTAGGGGTGCACACGATGCAATACAGATCTCTCAATCTGCCATCAAGCCGGTTACTCAAGCCTTCCATGGTACAGTAACCAGATCTTTGGCCACGCCTATCACCCAGATATCTCTTCCCATCACCTTTGGGAAGCCTGACAACTTATGGACATAGAAGATTATGTTTGTTGTGGTTGATTTTGAGATGATGTACAACACCACCTTATGACGACCAACCTAGCCAAGTTCATGGCTACCGCACACTATGCCTACTAGCGCGTGAAGATTCCAAGACCCAAAGGAGTCATCATCGTCCAAGGATGCCCTAAGGCAGGCCTCTGTTGCGACAAGCGGAGTCTCGATATGGTTGCTTAGCACCAACCTTACAAGGAGACCAAGAACTTAAGGCCTAAGGTGGCCATGAAGTCTCACGACGAAGTCAAAACTGTTTCTCTAGACCCAAAGAAGCCATCCAAGACCGTATGGATTGGCTCTAACCTTGATCCTAAATAGGAACTTGCACTCATCACCTTCCTCCAAGCAAACGCCGACAAATGTGCACGGCATCTGTCCAACATACCTGGTATCCCAAGGGAGGTGATCGAGCACAAATTAGTTATCCAACCCGATGCCAAGCTGGTTAAATAGATGCTTCAACGGTTTGCGCCCGACCGGAAGGAGGCAATTAAGGAGGAAATCGAAGACTCACAAAGGCAGAGTTTATTAAAGAGGTGGATCATTCTGAGTGGCTTGCTAACCCTATCATGGTTAAAAAGTCAAATGGCAAGTGGCACATGTGTGTGGATTTCACTGACCTCAACATAGCCTGCCTGAATGATACCTTCCCTCTACCACAAATAGATCAGATAGTCGACTCCACCCCCAGGTGCGACTATCTAAGATTCCTCTAGGAAAAAACCTCCTTCATAACTTCTTTTGGAGTATTTTGTTATGTAAATATGTCCTTCGGATTAAAAAACATCAACCCCACGTATCAGCGTGGCATGCAAATAACCCTTCACGACCAGATTGGCCAAAACATCGAAGCATATGTTGATGATCTTCTCATCAAATCCAAAAAGAAGGAGATCTTATCTCCGACCTGCAAGAAACCTTCAACGAGTTACACAAGCACCGAGTTATGCTTAACCCCAAGAAGTGTGCATTTGGAGTCGATGCCGGAATGCTACTCAGGTACCTGGTGTCATATTGGGGAATCAAGGTCAATCCTGACAAGATCAAGGCCATCGATGAAATGCAACCCCTAGGTCAGTACATGAAGTTCAAAAACAAACCAGGTACATGACAGCTCTTAATCGTTTCACATCCTGACTCGGAGACCGGGGACTTTCTCCCTTCAAATTATTACATCAACACGATAAGTTTAAATGGTCTGAAGAGGCTAATGAGGCATTCAAGAATTTCAAGAGGTATCTCCCCCCCCCCCTTGCCTGTTAGTCGCTCCCGACCTAAACGAAGAACTCTTTCTTTACATAGCGGCCAGACCACGCGTCGTAAGTGGACTATTGGTGGTGTAGCGAGAAGTGCACAATAATCAAGAGAAGAGCCAGTGACCGGTATAATACATTAGCAATGTACTCCATGGTCCCAAAGAGCACTACCCGCAAGTACAAAAGCTGCAATATACGATACCGATGGTCTCTCGCAAGCTACGACACTATTTTCAGGCTCATAAGATCACCATACCATCAATATTTCCACTCGGAGAGATCCTCCACAACAGAGACGTCATTGGATGAATCGCTAAGTGGGCTGTTGAGCTCGGGAAATTCGATGTTTGCTTCGTACCTCGAACAATGATCAAGTTGCAAGTACTCGCTGACTTCGTCGCCGAATGGAAAGAACTCCATCAACCCCAGGACAACCGTAGTGACATATTCGATGTATGGACTCTCTTATTTGATGGGTCGCTTACGCTCCAAGGCTTGGGGGCTGGGATTATACTCATCTCTCTAACAGGAGAAAGACTGCAATATGCTTTGTAGCTCGACTTTTTGGCCACAAACAACATAGCCGAGTATGAGGTTCTGCTTGCTGGTCTTCAAGTAGCTTCTGCATCCGTTGCCTTCTCATAAAAGGGTATTCACAGTTAGTGGTGAAGCAAGTTAGCAAGGAGTATCAAACCTCAGACAAGATCATGACAGATTACCTCACGAAGGTGAGGAAGCTAGAAAATAAATTCATTAGACTCGAGGTTAGGTACATCCCGAGAAAAGGTATTTGCCTTGTTGATAATCTTGCCTGATTAGCCTCCTCACGATCTCCAGGACAAATCAAGATCTTCATAGAAAGACTCTTGAAGACATCCGTGAAATCATCAGATGACACAGCTGAAGGAGTGGTGGTCTACAAGACCTATAACCAACTCTAGGGCTCGTTAGGAATCGACGCCCCAAAAGGAGTTGCTGGGGAACTCTTAGCTCCGCTCGAGTACGAGTATGCATGGATGGTTCCAATCTATAAGTTTCTTCAAGATCGAGTTGTTCCTGAAGATGATGCACTATTGGAGCAAATATCCCATCGATCCAGGAAGTATACCTTGGTGGACGGTGTCCTCTATCGAAGAGGAGCCCACACAGTACTCATGAGGTGCATACCTTAGAAGTAGGGTAGAGAACTACTCGAAGAAATCCATAGAGGGTGTGCAAATCTCATGCTTCCTTCCGTACCTTGGTCAGAAAGGTATTCATACAATGTTTCTATTGGCCTACGGCTCTCCATGATGCGAGAGAGATGGTAAAAAGTTGTGTCAGCTATCAATTCCATAGCAGACGTGTACACTAGCCCACCTAAACCTACAGACGATCCCCTTGTCGTGACCATTCATGACTTAGTGGCTGGATATTCTATTGCCCTTTCTGGTAGCACACTGGTGATGGTGATATACCCTAGAGACAATCATAGAAATGCTTGTATCATGTCTACGCTTATGTACTTCTGAAAAATGTGTTATTACAAGAATCATTATCATTTACATTAATTAGAAAGTATGTGACCTGTTCATAAAACTCTTTATTTGTAACATGATGTTATTCTAAGTTGATCCCTAGTCACATATCATTGTGATTATTCGTAAGGCTGACATATGTATTGATTGATGATTACATTTGATAGATCATAGGTATAGAGATACCGAATCAATAATATGAACATTTATGTTAGGGAACATGATGTTGGATAGACCCACCTTGAGGTACTACTGGGATTATTATCTATGATGTGCCATTAGTTGTTATCTCAAATGGTGTACCTGTAGGATCCTTACACCTGAGATCGTTATTGATTCCCAAAATATGTAGTGACATACTTTAGGGCTGCCAAACGCTATTCTGTAACTAGGTAGTCATAAAGGTAGTTTTTGGGTTTGACATGAAATAGTTTGTTAGGTGTGAGCGATCAAGATGGAAGTTGGATGACAGGAGAGATGACTCTGGGCCCCTCGAGGTAGTTGGATCGAGAAAGTGTATGACCATGCCAATATATGATTAATGATGAATCCAATACTTGATCGAGTGAATGGTCGAGCTTTCCTAAGGGTGTCACGTATCTTGCCTTAAGTTTGACTGATATCGTGAGGCAAAGAGATCAGTGCATGTGTATATCAATGTTCAGCTGATATGATCTTTGTGTATATTCAGAAGTCAATATGTCATGCTAGGGACCACTATTGATTTTAGTTTAGAAAGGGTTTCGAGTCGTAGCTGTTTGTACATGAACCTAACAGGCCACACACTTAATGGGTTAGAACAAAACATACGGATTAGATTCGTATATGAGTTTGATTGGATTGTGATTCATGAGGAGTTGAGTCCTAAAGGGCTTCCAACATGGGAGCCCATTAGCGAGCTCTATAAAAGGTGAAGCATGGAATGAGGCAAGGTGAGCCACTCCAAAACCCTAGCTGCAACCCTCCACACGATCTCCTAAAAACCCTAGTCATGCGTGTGGTGCTAGCACACAAGTGCACGATGATCATGCATAGTATGTGTGGATATCGTAGAGACGATGCTGCTATTGCGACACTAATCTCCTTGGTGTAAAGATCACGATGCTACTGCTCAGCTGGTCAAGGACTTGTTCAGCTAGTCGACATACCTGCTCGGTGCTGGTCGCAAAGTATGACGCGACCACTTGAAACTGGTCGAGAAACACGACGCGACCACTCAGAACTGGTCGAGAACTCGATGCACTTGCTCAGAGTTGGTCGAGGAGCACGACAACCTGTGCGGAGCTGGTCATGGAGCTGATCAAGGAGCTAGTCGAGGAGAATGATGCGCATGATGTTGGATCGGTCTACTCCAACTCTTCTTCTGTTGTGCTGCATATATAGTGGTAATGATCTATGATCTCCTACTAATATAGTTTCTTGGGTTAATGCGGTAGAATTTTTTTGTTTTAGGCTAGTGTATCCTACATGTTCCCTTACACCAGGGCTTCAAGTTCTTTTTCATCACAATCATTACATTCACCGAGTTTAGTGAACCTGAGCCGGTCGGCATGATCACTTCAGAAGCAGCTAAGAAATTCATCATGAAAAGAGTCATGACAAGGTTCAACATCCCGAGTAGGATCATCACCGATAACAGAATTTAGTTATCAAGTGTGACATTTATTGATTACTGCGAGGGACTAGGCACTACGATCTGCTTTGCGTCAGTAGCTCATCCATAGAGAAATGGACAAGTTGAGTGGGCCTATGGTCTAGTGCTGCAAGGAATAAAGACCCATGTCTTCAACCGCTTATCCTCCTACTCTAAAGCCTGGGTGTCTGAATTACTTAACGTACTATGGGCACTCCGGACAACATCCAATAGAGCGACGAGTGAAATGCCTTTCTTCCTAGTTTACGGAGTTGAAGCCATGCTACCATGTGAATTAAAGATCAAATCTCCTCATGTCGAATTATACGTCGACAAAGATAAAATCTTGAGAAGACATGACGACCTCAACATTCTCGAAGAAAAAAGGTCTCAGGTGCTTATACAATCGGCAAAGTACCAGCAAGATCTTCAGCGCTGCTATGACTAGAACATTCTAAAGAGAACCTTGCAACTTGAGGATTTGGTTCTATGACTCGTTCAGAGCGAGAAAAGTAGCAACAAGACATCCCCGAAGTGGGAGGGTCCTTATACAGTGGTTAAATCCAATCGTCCTGGGTCATATAAGTTAGCAATGGAAGATGATCAAGTCCTTAATAATTCGTGGAATATCGACCAGCTTCGTAAATTCTATATGTAAGTAATTAGTGTATATTTTGTAATAATAGATATCATATTGCTCGAGAAGTTCAATGAATTTTTTTCCACCTTTCCTATTCGACCTTGCAACTCAATGCCTAACAATGAGATAAGCCGTTATTTGGGTCTCTAAACCTACACGCGCACTCAAGGTTACGAAAAGTTCCTCAACGAAGAGCAATATGACTTCTTTTATTGCTTTTTCGTCTTAAACTGTCTATCCAGGAATTCTTCCCAGATAACCAATCAGGGGCTTAATAGATACTCAATACTGAAAGCTAACAATAGCATATTGTGCATGCTCTAAAGAGGATTCTAATGATAAGGGATGGCATTTTAAAGTCGTAGTTATGAGAAGTATTAAAAGGTCTATTATCGAGTCCTCTAGTGCCTGAAAGCTATGATGCTTTTCACTCAAGTCGGACCTAAGACCTAAGATCTGAGACTCCAAAATATGTACCCTAACAAGCGATTGGTGTCTCCTGAACTAATAGAAAGAAGAGGCGATTAAGGCTAAACATGATAAGCTATCATATGCTTTCTGCAACCAACACTCATGGAGTCTCAGGTTCATACACATGCATTTCAGTTGAAAGTAAAAATCCATTAATGAAATTTCAAGTTCTTTTATACAGATAACAGACATGAAAAGGAAACTATACATCCAAAAGAAGTCCTATGTTCTAGCCCGACGCCATGCAGGAAGAGGAAGAAAGAGGAGACCCTAATAGAAGAGCCTACGCCTAAGGTTCCTCCCCCGGAGCAGCTGATGTGGTAGTTGCCTACTCCGCTACCGTCATCGTTTCCGTCGCTTGGGGATGAGGACGAAGTGGAGTCCTTGGCCTCTCCTCCTCCTCCTCCTCTGGGGCCTCCTCCTCCCGTATCTCCTCTTCTAGGAGATCCCAGACCACCTCTTCTTGGCACGTAGATGACGACTCGGTGACCCGAGCTTCGCTGAGCTGCTCGACCTTAGTGGCGGCTGGACCGACAGTTACTACCTTCTCCATCTTATTGTCGTAAGAGGAAATGATGTAGACTTTGATGCAGGAGTTTGACACAGCTGGAGAAGGAGGTGGTGCTAGAGGGGGAGACTTTGGTGATAAGGGCAAAGGCCCTAATGGTTACGAGGGGAAACCTCAAACTTTCATAAAATTACTAGGATTTGGCACGCGCAAATGATATGAGTAGATTCACCATGAAAAATACTTTCATATGATTATATGTTTAATAAATTTCACTAAGAAATGGTTACAAAGAGTAACTTTAAAACATGTGTATTGGAAACCATGTTGATGTCCTAAACGACAAGTAAAAAAGAACGGATGTAGTATTAAACATGGCATTATCCAACAATCAAGTATAGTCTATGTTATGGACCTTATGAGGTTTCATGACATAAATGTAAATCAATATCAAGCTAGGAAAAAATCATGCTAGGTCATAACCACTTGAGCATTTGAAATAATTAGAATAGAGCATGCATATAATAAACTTTTAAAATGGTCAGTTGTGCTGTGGTGATAAAAAAATGGGCCAAATATGATCAAGGAGGTTAGTGCTTGACTTTTCCGAAGTCTTTTTCTAGACCTTCCTCGTAATTTGTGTTCTCGGGCTCCTCCTTGAATGATTCTTTCCCTTTAGCTCCTTCCTCATATTTTTGCTCGTACTCTTGTGTATCTAACCTACGCAGTTTTAATGTCGATGAGCACATAACCAAATAACTCAATTTCAAACTCAAGAGTAACTTCAAAACCGAATGAACTCCAAAGCAAAGAAAGAACACTGAGGTTCAGCAAATTGGTTCAGGCATCAAGTTCTAGTGTGATGGACTCTCCTGTTATGTACTACCATGTGAATCTGAAGTATAAATGTTAGGTGCTGTTATCTATAAAAAAGCAAGATCAAGTTACTATTTTGCACTATTATGTGAATCTAAAGAGGAGACTTGATAAAATCACTAACTATCTTGATGTGATTCTATAGCTCAAAGCGACTACTAGGGTTTTCTATGTGTGTATATGTGTGTCGGTGATACGTCCAAAATACACATCATATTTTCTAGTGATTTTATGAATATTTCTGATAATTATTGCTCAATGAATAATTGATTACATGTGATTTGCATAAAATATGTTTCTTTTTGTTAAACCCGTAGAAAAAAGGGGGAAATTTTGCACAATCCATGTAGATAGATGCGGAGATCTCATGAAAACAAAGCCAACCATACCAGACATGCCTTGATTGAAGTTTCCAGAAGATTTGGAGGATGCAGTATGATCAGTAGTCACTGTATTGGCTGACCGTACTACTCCCTCTTGGTTCAACTCGTCAAACTAAACAACTTTTGTAAAGACAGCGGTGTCAAATGACTTTCAGAGACGGCGTAAAACCATATCCTAGTGGTTATTTAAAAGACGTCATTGATCCATATCAAATGGGCAACCATGAAACCACCACAAGACACCAAAAGGCCACCAAGATAGAAAGAGAGACCTAGTTACCACAATTTTCATCATAGCTTATTCATTTCTACTCCATTAGAAAAAAAAGAGAGATGAAGGAGACCACCGACACAACAGCTCTGTCAGTGACGCGCGTTGTAAAGCTTGTCAGAGTAGAGATTTTGGCAATAGGGACACGTTTAGGGTGCCTCTGAGTGTTCTATGTGACATGGTAAAACAGATGGTGGTGGCATCTTGGTTGGTGATGGGCTAGGGCGGCTCTAGGAGCTCGTCGAAGAGGGTTGTGGCGGAGGTGAAAAAGGGAAACAAACACATAGCTCATTTCCGAGCTGATGTGCTACCCTATGAGCTACTTAGGGGTGCCATGAAGGTGGAGAAGGGCTCACCGAGGCTGGAGAGGTATTGCCGACGGCTAACAACGTGCATAAAGTATGACGGGAGATGGTGCCATGGTGGGTGCATGTGTGTGGGCTTTAGGAAGGTGAGTAGAGAGTCAAGGGAGAGGGAGGAGGCACTGTTGGTGCTTATCGTGGGAATAGGTGGTGGGTTCGGCCATTGTTGGAGGAGATTAGCGATGGCGACAGTTGGAGAGAGAGAAGAACAGAGGAGGTGGATGAGGGAAGGAGAGAGCGCGGTAGAGACGAGAGGCGAGGAGAGGTGGTGGTGCTCACCAAGTGAAGAGGCGAAGGGAGTGGTTGTCTTCGGAGCAGATCGGCGGTGGAGGCTCTCGGTAGATAAAGAGGAGGAGTGAGAGGAGAAGGTGAGCTCACCGGCATCTTTTATAGGCAAGGAAGGCGGTGTGGGGAGGCAACAGTAAGGCATTGTGGGCTCGGCGGAAATATCTTGGGCGCAGAATATATTGGATGAGAGGGAGGGAAGAGATCGAAGGGAGTGTGAGAAGTATGGTCAGCCATGGCGTGAGGTGGACGCAAAAGTGATGGCTCGGTGAGTCTTTAGGCGTCAACTAGACTGGACAACGAGCTCCCAGGCTGGGGTGACGTTGGTGATTGGACAGGACAACATAAGCTCGGAGGGGATGGGTGGCATGAAGTGCCAGGAGGAAGACGACTCCCACACGGGGACGACGCGGAGAGGAGTTTAGACATTGGGCCGAGCGGAGCGTCGCGGTGCGAGAAGAAAAGAAAAGGAGAGGAAAGGGAGTTTTTTTATATTTTTTCTATTAAATATTTAAATAAATAGACTCCTGATGGTAAGATTTGTAGAAATAGGCAACTACCGCCCTCTGAAAGGGCTGCATGATGGCACTGCCACCCCTTACCGCCCTCTCAGAGGGTGGGTGGGGCCCCCGGCACTCTAACCGCCCTCTCAGATGGCGGGTAGGGACTAACCCCGTGCCCGCCACCCTTACCACCCTCTGAGAGGGCGGTTAGCCCCTTTGCTGCCCTCTTAGGGGGGCTTAGGGGTCGGCCCCGCCATGCCTCCCACCCTTACCACCCTCTGAGAGGGCGGTTAGCCCCTTTGCTGCCCTCTTAGGGGGGCTTAGGGGTCGGCCCCGCCCTGCCTTCTCTGCTCTCCACCCCTATATAAACAGTAAAATTGATGGAAAATGCTCATTTTAATTTGGAAAAAAAGAAAGGAATAAGAGAGGAGAGGAGAGGAGAGGAAAGGGAGGCAGTGTGGTTAAGCCCTACTAATTTTGATCTGCGGATTTTGGATCTCGCTTTTCATTAATTTTTTTATACTTATATTTTTATTAGTAATTAAAGTACCACTAGATCTAGGGTTTAGTGATGAGGACATCACTCTTTCGGATACACACACACCGAGTATTCCTCCAACAATAGGTCCATTGACACGAGCTCGTGCACGTCAACTAAATCATGAGGAGAGCTCGTTCCTTAGTGTTCCTTTATATTTTGATGAGGATGGGATGCTACTGAATAATTGTAATGTATTGTTACCTAGGAACACAGGAGAAGAACAGCAAGGGCGCCCAAGCCAAGGTGGAGGTCCAATCCAGTTCGAGTCCGTTTCGGAGTCCAGGACCAGTCTGCACTAAAATCATCGCCCAGGACGCATACGGACTCCGTTTTCAACGTTCTACACATGGTTGGAAAGCTAAGGAGATAAGCTTTCCAACGGAACTGGTCCCATGTTCAAATTATTTCTGAGTCAACAGGAATCATCGAAACAAGGTGACATCTAGAATCTATCAGGGTGTTGCGCCACCATCTTTTGGGCTGTTGGGCCGTGTAACGTGTTGGAGTCCATTAGGGACACGTCCAGGGGTCCTTGGCCGACCCTAGTCTTTTATATACAGTAGCCGCCACCCTAATTAGGGTTGAGTTTTGCTTAGATATTGATCTACACACAGTTGTGAGATTTTCGCTCTTGTTCCGGACCGACTAGGCCGCCGCAAGTGTTTGTGGAACCCCGACTTCGAGTGCTTGAATTCAATTCGCAATATTTCAGATTGCATCTTCTATGTTCTTGCTTGTGTTCTCGGTACGCTTGCAGGGATTGAGCCTTCTTGGCGAGGTCAACCGCGCGACACAGTTGATAACCATCGGAGCTGTGGTGTAGTGATTGCAAGGGAGACAATCTGTTTGGGTCGAAGCCTTTGGATCATCAACGTCGAGTTCTCCACCCACCGACTTATCGCTACCTATCGGAAGATCAGGCCAACATTACTCATCAACTGGTATCAGATTTTCAGGTTGCCCGTTAGGTAATTTCGTTTTCCCCTTTAGATTTGTCTATTTTTCATTACCTAGAGTCCAGAAAAAGCCAAAAAAATTCCGTCAATTTTCGCTGCCCTAGAACCCTTTGTGCCTTTGCAATTTTTGTTTTCAATTGCGCGTTGTTGAGTTTGTGTCCGTGGTCGAGTCTTGTTGCTGGTTTAGAGTCGTGTTCTTAGTTTTTAGTCAACGCTCTGTGCTGTTTTGATCAAACCGCTATCCCATCGCCACCATCCCCACTAACAAGTCGAGCCACCACATTACTCGATTTGCCACCGCGAGCCGCCTTGTGTTACTTTCTGCCACGCCAACCCTAGATAGGTCGCAAGCCGCCTTGTATCAATTGCCCTGCCACCGCTACCATCCTTGTTCATCTCGCGATCCTATTGCTTGCAATACCTTAAAGAGGTCAATTTCTGCAAGAGTTGCTTGAAAAAAAAAACCCTAACTCGACAGGGGTTCAGTAAAACAGCCATAACTTTCTCATACGGACTCGGAATCAGGCAAAAAAAAATTTCACGGACATCTACAGAAAAAGTTACATCCGTTGCTCCCCGGCCTTGCCGGGTTCCGCCGAATTTTTTTCCCAAATTCGGCTCAGAAGATTGAGTATTCGAGCCGCGAAGTTTTCGCATGCTTTTCAGTGAACGTGCTTGATTTTCTGTAGGCCACATCTTGCATCCGTTTGAGCTAAAAATTTCTGTGGTTGTTGCTTGTGTGCTCCTAGTTCAGAAAAAAAAATATCAAAAAAATACGAAAACAAATTTCGTGATTCCTACTAGTGCTAAAAGACAAAAAAGAGGAGCACATAGAGAACACCCAGATAATTGTGCTGTTTGCTGTGTCTTTCTCTGATCATCTATTTTAGCTTTGTTTCAGCTGTTGTGCTAGGACTAGGGACACATGATAGATCAGCAACTGTGATTCATACTTTGGACACTTATTTAGCTTTGCTCTTCTGATTACAATTATTGCTAATCCTTGCTACCATATTGTGCCTTCCAAGCTCCACCTCCTTTGATCCGAACAGGTTCACTCTTGCAATCATCCCACGCTTCCAGACTCGTCTACGGTTGTTCCTCCTTGCTGCGTTGGTAAGAACATTTGTAAGAGCGTGGTAAGACGCTTGAGTGTGTGTGATTCCACCTTCCACAACCTAGTAGTTGATAGGGATAATATTTGTTGTCCTTTGTTTTCTACTAACCATGTCAGGTGATGGCTCTCCGTCGGATTTTAAGGATTGTGTGTCCAAAGAAGAACTCAACAAAGCCTTGCAGGATCATACTAGGCTATTGACAGATATTAGAACAAGCATTGCTAACCTCGTCACGCGAGTCAACGACCTTGAGTTGCGACAGCCACCATAGGATGATGACCATTCACATGATGATGATGATGATACTAATGATGGTGACCAAGAAGATGGTGAGGTTTTCGTTGGGCAAGATGCGCGTGCTGAGCAATGTCCTCATGCTGAACAATTACGTCGTGGCCAACAACAACGTCGTCAAGGTAATAGAGGTAATAATGTTAATCGCAACGGTCGCGATGATCCTTATTCTAAGATTAAGTTTTCAATACCTCCTTTTGATGGTGCATATGATGCTGATGCTTATTTGAATTGGGAAATGACGGTTGATCAAAAGTATAGTTCTCATATGGTTCCTGAAATGCATAGAGTTAGACTAGCCACTTGTGAGTTCACGAATTATGCTATTATTTGGTGGAATGGTCTAGTTTCTAGTGGCTTAGAACCTGAATCATGGCCTAGACTAAAGCGTGCCATGCGCAATAGATTTATTCCTCCTGATTATACACGTGAATTGAAAAAGAAATTGCAGCGCTTAAATCAAGATTCTAAATTTGTGCATGATTACTATCAAGAGCTTCAAATTACTATGCTTCGTTGTAGTATACAAGAGGATGATGAGGATACCATGATTCGTTTTTACTCCGGGTTGAGACGTGAAATTCAGGACCTTGTTGATTATAAAGATTACAATACTACCAATAGGTTGTTCCATTTTGCTATCTTGACAGAAAAAGAACTGCAGGGTCGACAACAGGTGCAGAAATTGCGGAACAATTTTGGGAGTACATCTACTTCACGAGTACCACCGGGACAAGCAACAACATTCCCTTCTACATCTACATGATCTGCTGCCCCCTCCTCCAACACTCGGGCGCGTTCAGCAGGAGCACCACAACCATCACTTGAGGTGAGTAAATCTACTGTTTCGCAGGAGCCAATGCCACGCTCTTCTTCAGGTACAGCTACCACGGGTCGTATAACGGGCATTGTGTGCCGTCGCTGCCAAGGTATTGGCCACGTCATGAAGGATTGCCTAAGCCAGCGAGCATACTCCGCAACAGCAGATGGTGGATATGTTAGTCATAGTGATATCGAGGAAGAATATGCATTTGAAGCTAATCTTGCAGCCGATCATGACATGGATAGTAAGGGGGAGGAGATTAGTGGTACCGCTACCATGGAGAGTTATGCAGCACGCACCTTCATTGTGAAGCGAGTTTTGAGTTCTCAAATGGGGCATGCGGAGCAGCTACAACGCCATAATCTATTCCAGACATTCCTCATTGTCAAAGATGCACGTGTTCGTACCATAATTGATGGCGGGAGTTGCAACAACCTCTTGAGCTCCGATCTTGTGAAGAATCTTTCCTTGCCAACACGTGCACATCCTCATCCGTACTACATTCAGTGGTTCAATAACAGCGGTAAGGTTAAGGTAACACAATCTGCGAGAGTACATTTTTCTATTGGTTCCTACCATGATTATGCTGATTTTGATGTAGTGCCTATGCAAGCATGTTCACTTTTGTTAGGCCGTCCTTGGGAATTTGATACCGATGCTACACACCATGGTAGAAGTAATAAATACTCTCTCATGCACAAGGGAAAGAAAATCTCTTTGCTTCCTTTGACACCTGCTGAAATTGTGCAATGTGATAAAGCTTTAGCTGAAAAAGAAAAGAAAGAACGTGTTTTGGAATTTGAAAATCAGCAAGTAGCTCAATCTGTTTTTCCACCTAAGAAAGAGAAGAACACACCTAGGTGCAAAGGCATTAAGTTAAAGGGTGGTGTTATGCTTGCTACTAAATCTGACCTTGTTGAAATTCAAGATAATGATACTTTGTGCTATGCTTTCGTATGCAAAGAGGTTTTATTTTCAATCGATGATATACCTAGCTCTTTGCCTGCTGCTGTCACTAACCTTTTGCAGGAGTATAAGGATGTCTTTCCAGCTGAGACACCCCCGGGGCTACCACCATTGAGAGGGATAGAGCACACAAAAGATTTGATCCCGGGAGCGACTTTGCCAAATCGCGCTGCATATAGGACCAATCCGGAGGAGACTAAGGAAATTCAGCGACAAGTCCAAGACCTTTTGGATCGTAGGTACGTACGAGAGAGCCTTAGTCCTTGTGCTGTTCCTGTTCTTTTGGTTCCTAAGAAAGATGGTACATGGTGCATGTGTGTTGATTGTAGAGCCATTAATAATATCACAATAAGGTATCGTCACCCTATTCCTAGGCTAGACGACATGCTTGATGAGTTGAGTGGTTCTATTATTTTCACGAAGATTGACTTGCGTAGTGGTTACCACCAAATAAGAATGAAATTGGGAGATGAATGGAAAACTGCTTTCAAAACTAAGTTCGGTCTATATGAGTGGTTAATGATGCCTTTTGGTTTAACTAATGCACCTAGCACTTTCATGAGATTGATGAATGAGGTTTTACGTGCTTTCATAGGAAGATTTGTGGTGGTGTACTTTGATGATATTTTGATCTATTGCAAGTCACATGAAGAACACATTGATCATCTACGTGCTGTTTTTACTGCTTTGAGAGAGGCACGTTTGTTTGCTAACCTTGACAAGTGCACCTTTTGCACGAATAGAGTTGCTTTTCTTGGCTATGTTGTTACTCCACAGGGAATTGAAGTGGATGAAGCTAAAATTGAAGCCATCAAGAGCTGGCCGACCCCTGAGACTATCACACAGGTGCGAAGCTTTCATGGCCTTGCAGGGTTCTATCGGCGTTTTGTGAGGGATTTCAGCACCATTGCTGCCCCACTCAATGAGTTGACAAAGAAGGGCGTTCCATTCCAATGGGGGCCAGCACAAGAACAAGCTTTTAATACGCTGAAAGATAAGCTTACGCATGCACCTCTACTCCAACTTTCGGACTTTGGTAAGACTTTTGAGTTAGAATGTGATGCTAGCGGCATTGGAATTGGAGGAGTGCTACTACAAGGAGGTAAACCCGTTGCTTATTTTAGTGAGAAATTGAATGGACCATCTCTTAATTATTCAACTTATGATAAGGAGTTGTATGCTTTAGTGTGAGTTTTAGAAACATGGCAACATTATCTTTGGCCCAAGGAGTTTATTATTCATTCTGATCATGAAGCTTTGAAACATATTAGAAGCCAAGTCAAACTGAACAAACGTCATGCTAAATGGGTTAAATTTATAGAGTTTTTTTTCCTTATATCATTAAACACAAGAAATGTAAAGATAATGTCATTGCAGATGCGTTATCTAGACGTTATACCATGTTGTCCCAACTCGATCATAAGATTTTTGGTTTAGAAACAATTAAAGGATTATATGCTACTGATTTGGACTTTAAAGATGCTTTCGAACATTGTAAAGAAGGAAGAACTTGGAATAAATATGTGCTGAATGATGGATTACTATACCGTGCTAATAGGCTATGCATCCCAGCTAGCTCTATTCGTCTATTGTTCTTGCAGGAAGCGCATGGAGGTGGTTTGATGGGATATTTTGGAGTGAAGAAGACCGAGGATGTACTGGCTACTCACTTCTTTTGGCCTAAGATGAGGCGCGACGTCGAGCGCTACGTGGCACGCTGCACTACTTGCAATAAAGCTAAGTCTCGCTTGAACCCACATGAACTTTATATGCCTCTTCCTGTTCCTAGTGTGCCTTAGGAGGATATTTCTATGGATTTTGTTTTAGGATTGCCTAGGACCAAGAGGGGGAGGGATAGTATATTTGTCATTGTGGATCGTTTTTCAAAAATGGCACATTTTATACCTTGTCACAAGAGCGATGATGCTACAAACATAGCTGATTTATTTTTTAGGGAAATCATTTGCTTGCATGGAGTGCCTAACACCATTGTTTCGGATCATGATGCAAAATTTTTGATCCACTTTTGGAGGACACTTTGGAATAAACTTGGGACAAAGCTGCTGTTTTCGACGACATGTCACCCTCAAACCGACTGACAAACGGAGGTTGTTAACCGCACATTATCCACCATGTTGCGGGCTGTTTTGAAGAAAAATTTGAGGATGTGGGAAGAGTGTCTACCCCATATTGAGTTCGCTTACAACAGATCAGTTCACTCCACCACCAAGGTAAGTCCGTTTCAGGTAGTGTATGGTTTTAACCCCCGTGCCCCTATTGATTTACTTCCTTTACCAACATCCGAGAAATTGAATTTTGATGCTAAGACACGTGCTGATTTGATTCTGAAAATGCATGAGTTGACTAAGCAAAATATTGAAAAGATGAATGAGAAGTATAGAACTTATGGTAGCCAAGGTCGGAAACATATTACTTTTGAAATTGGTGATCTTGTGTGGTTACATTTGCGCAAAGATAGGTTTCCTGATTTGAGAAAGTCTAAATTGCTGCCTCGAGTTGATGGTCCTTTTAAAATTGTGGAAAAGATTAATGATAATGCGTATAAGCTTGAGTTGCCTGCAGATTATGGGGTTAGTCCCACATTTAACATTTCAGATTTAAAGTCTTACTTGGGAGAAGAAGATGACATTGCGTCGACGATGACTCCAATTCAAGAGGGGGAGGATGATGAGGACATCACTCTTTCAGATACACACACACACACCGAGTATTCCTCCAACAATAGGTCCATTGACACGAGCTCGTGCACGTCAACTAAATCATGAGGTGAGCTCGTTCCTTAGTGTTCCTTTATATTTTGATGAGGATGGGATGCTACTGAATAATTGTGATGTATTATTACTTAGGAACACGGGAGAAGAACAGCAAGGGCGCCCAAGCCAAGGTGGAGGTCCAATCCAGTTCGAGTCCGTTTCGGAGTCCAGGACCAGTCTGCACTAAAATCGTCGCCCAGGACGCATACGGACTCCGTTTTTGACGTTCTACACATGGTTGGAAAGCTAAGGAGATAATATTTCCAACGGAACTGGTCCCATGTCCAAATTCTTTCTGAGTCAACAGGAATCGTCAAAACAAGGCGATGTCCAGAATCTGTCAGGGTGCTGCGCCACCATCTTTTGGGCCGTTGGGCCGTGTAACGTGTTGGAGTCCATTAGGGACTCGTCCAGGGGTCCTTGGCCGACCCTAGTCTTTTATATACAGTAGTCGCCGCTCTAATTAGGGTTGGGTTTTGCTTAGATATTGATCTACACATAGTTGTGAGATTTTCGCTCTTGTTCCGGACCGACTAGGCCGCCGCAAGTGTTTGTGGAACCCCGACTTCGAGTGCTTGAATTCAATTCGCAATATTTCAGATTGCATCTTCTATGTTCTTGCTTGTGTTCTCGGTACGCTTGCAGGGATTGAGCCTTCTTGGCGAGGTCAACCATCGGAGCTGTGGTGTAGTGATTGCAAGGGAGACAATCTGTTCGAGTCGAAGCCTTTGGATCATCAACGTCGAGTTCTCCACCCACCGACTTATCGCTACCTATCGGAAGATCAGGCCAACATTACTCATCATTTAGCGGTATGACAATAATTATATTAGATACGACCTAGGGTTTAGAAATATAGAATATACTGTATTTTGTAGTATATTGTAAATATTAATTACAACATGGTAGGATAGCCATCAGATGCATAGTAGTATTTAGAGTGTGGTAGTTTCTAGTATCTAGATTTTACAGAATAATGATGTAAATAATAATTATAGCTAACTAGAAACTTTATTAAATAGATGGAGGGTTAATTAGTTTAATTTGGTTAGTTTGCATAGGGGCAATATTAAATAAACCTATTGTTAGGGGATCATCGGTGTCGGTAATTTTGTTAGAGTTTCGATAATCAGAAATATAGTTTTTCGGTATTAACATTGGATATATTTTCAGATGTTTCCAGAGATGTCAGATAAATTATTTTCGGATATATTATGGTAAAGGTCAAATTAGTTATGATCCTAGCAGTGTAGATCTCTCTGGGTTTCAGCATATCGTTAAGAGACTTAGTAGAGCCAATGAGAGGACCATAGTGGGCGTGTGCAAGTGGCTGATGCGCCATTTTTCAACTGCATCCCCAGCAACATGAGCTTAATCTGAGAGCTATGCTAAGCCGTGCTAATCAGGGGTACTTTGGGGAGCTCGTCCCGATCAATGCGACATCTACTTGGAGGCAGTATGTAGATATATCATGTGACCATGGTCTCCCTCTTGTGTTGTTAGCTGAGGCGTACTAGAAGGATCCAACAGAGATAGACTCTGCGGAAGCAGTAGATGGAACAAGTCAGACAGTGGTAGATGAAGCAGACCCGACAAAGGTCGGGGACATGCAAGATGTTGGGGATGTGCGTGAGATGCAACCGAGGGGTGTAGCCAATGAGGGGGAGCACATCCCTAGCATAATTGAAGAGATGGAGATGGAGGATCAAGAGTCGGAGGAAGCCATTGCCGATGAGGATTCATCGGACAAGGAGGGTAATGCTCCTGTTCCTGTAGAGTGGAGGAATCAGGAATTTTTGAAGCTAGTGGTCAGTGAGGCTCATTGGACACCGTGAGAATATCATGAGAACAAGGTGTCCCAGAGTGCTATGTACCCTAGAAAGGAGGTTGTTATTGATGCAGTTAAATTCTGGTCGCTATCTCTTTGAAGGCAGTTCAAGGTTGTGAAGTCAAGTAAAAGGGAGTACGACGTCAAGTGTTTGGTGCCTAATTGTCCTTGGCGGGTGAACGCGTTCAGGAGGAAGTGAGTTGACTATTGGGAGTGCTCAATAGTCAGGGAGCATAATTGTCATATTGAGAAAATAGAATTCTTCCACCCGAACCTATCATCTGCTTTTGTTGCTAATGTTATGTATGGGGAGATTGTGGACAACCTGAAGTATGAGCCATGATCAATAATTCGTGCTATTGAGGAAATGTTCCAATATACAATAAACTACGCCAAGGAATGGAGGGCGAAACAGAAGGCAATTGAGATGAGGTTTGGGACATATGAAGATTCATATGACAATCTACCGCGTCAATTAGCCATAATATGTGCAAGAAACCCTGGAAATTACTATGATATCAAGCATTACCCCTCGACTGATGTGAAGTATAGCGGGAAGCGAGTATTGCAGCGTGCTTTCTTTGCATTTGCGGCAACCATCAAAACATTTAGGCATTGTCGACCCATCATTTGCTTGGATGGGACGTTCCTCACTGGGAAGTATAAATGACAGATATTGTCTCCAATTGGGATCGACAGGAATAACCAAGTCCTGCCATTGGGGTTTACCTTCGTGGAGAGTGAGAACGGTGATAGATGGTATTGATTCCTTGAGCGGGTGAAGCATGCTATTGTTCTGGACCGGCCAGTATTTGTTTGATTCATGATAGATATGCAGGGTTGTTGCAGGCTTCGCTGTATATGCAATATGGGAGTGTTCGACAGTGTGTTATAGCAAAGTGGCCCGACTTGAAGAGCAGGTGGTGCATGAGGCATATGTGTGCAAACATTTATAGACAATTCAAAAATAAGGAATTGATGAAGTTTTTCAAGAAATTATGTAGCTAGAACCAGGAGAGTAAGTTCAATGCCCTATGGGAAAGACTAGACGAACTAACCACGAAGTAGACAGCTGAGCTAGAAGCCATAGGTGATGAACCGATTGCTCTTGGACCTCTCCCAACAGATACTCCTCAGATAGTAAGAAGGTCAGGGTTAGCTATCAGGAACTTTTTGTTGTGGATACAAAATGAGCCAAAAGAAAAAATAGGCTTTGATGTACGACATTGGTGGGGCAAGGTATGGGATAATGACAACTAATCTTGCTGAGGTCTACAAATGGGTCATGCGGGGTATGAGGTCCCTCCCACTTGTTGGAACTGTATGAGGTATTATATATGGGATTTGCAGATATTTTATTGATCGCTACGCAGCTGCTTCGAAGGCAATGGAAGATAACCGTATGCTGTATGGATCGATGCTATATGAGTACATGGAGAAGGCCACAAAGAAGGCATATATGCACCGCGCCAATCAGGAGGGAACTGCGGAGCACAGGTTCAGTGTCCTATGCCGTGATGAGGGTCGTAGGGGTGGCAGACCTGAGCGGCATGTGCAAGAGTGCGTGCTTAGGATTGGAACATGCATCTGTACGTGCCAGAAGCCACAATTACTACATAGGCCGTGTACACATGTCATAGCTGCATGTGGGGAGCACAATATGCTTCCCAGGTAATATGTTTCTAAGTACTTTATGAAGGATCATATACTGAACATATGGAACCATGAGCTGTATGGCTACGACATTGTTGATACATTTACAAGTAATCCAGGTTCCTCACGAATCTATGTGCTAGACTTTGAGAGGATGAAGAACACACCAGGACGTCGACAAACTCGGCGGATTCGAAACAATATGGATGAATCCGAGGCGGGTCCAAGGGTGAAGCGATGCAGCAAGTGCAATGAAATAGCTCACACATACAAGTACTGTCCAAAAAATGTACCTGTTGTGTAGGTTGGGTCATGACGGCGGTTAAGTGTGAACGTATTTAGCGTATCTCAAAGTTATGTCTGCAAGGTATTCGCCTTAGTTAGCTACGTTGCATTTGGACCTTACATTTGTACTTGATTGTGTACCTACATGTTGTGATATATTCATGTAACTTTGTGTATGTGTATATTATATGCTGTTCATGTAACTATGCATATATTTTCATGTAACAGACTATTTATATTATTCATGTATATTTAGTTGCAATGCATATTTGGTTTCAATATATATTATTCTTGTCTACATGTTGTAATATATTCATGTATATTTGGTTTCAATGCAGATATGGCGCACCCACCGACCCCTGAGCTTCTTGACCCTGCAGTGGACAAGAAGCACCACAACTTCTTGTCTGCCGTTCAACAGACGAAGTTAGGGGTTTTCCGACCACGTGGTCCTAGGGAACTACTTACGATCGACGATCGTTGGAAGCACCGGTATGTCGCTAATTAGCTATGTACGTGCCAATTTATTTATTTATTACATGCCCCACATTCACTTTTATATTCCCAATGGTGCAAGTTGGCAGCATCTGGACTCCTACCGCTGTGTCGTTTGGTGGAGGCCCAAGCGACAGAGAACCCTGAGGCAGCGGTGAGACTATTCTATTTCGACCGATTGCTGATCGTTGCACTGGTTGACCGATGGAAGCCTGATACCCATACTTTTCACCTCCCCTGCGGCGAGATAGCTCCGACGTTGCAGGACGTAGCCTACCTGTTAGGCTTACCTTGCGCCGAAGCTGCTCACCCTATCGCGTCATGAGGTAGTTTGGACGTTTCTAGGCTTTCCTCCTTGTCAACGTTCGCATGATTCCAAGCGACGTCCACATGTAACTAAAATCAAGTAAATAATCCATAGCATTCGTCTCATTAACAGTCTATTTAATGTGGTTGACTTGCATGTATACACGAAAGGGACAGCCGGGTGGTAACCTCTGGGCAGATCGCTTGGCGCCGTATGTCTCAGCGTGGTCCCATGCCCTTGAGGATGTCGTGGAGGAGGCTCGTCCTTTCGCCGAGCCGAGCTTCGAGGAGTACCTGCGGTGGTACGTCCCGTGTACATGTACACGGGTCACCTACACCCCAGAGATTGTCCGACACCACGTCGCATCAATTACGGAGACCTACACGGGCCATTGGGACGAGGACGCTGCATTAGCAGTATGTGTAATTAACATCTTATTTATTTATCAGATAATCCCATAAGAACGACTATAAACTAAAATTCTATTTCTTGTTTGTTTTAACAGGCTAATATCATTTATGATATCCATAGGGATGCGGCTGGAACCATTGACTGCCTCAAGCAAGAGGTGCAGCTAAGAGCGGCGGATGTAGCGGGGTTTGTCAAGCGGGTTTTTGACAAGATTGCGCAGGCTCTGAAGCTTACCTCTTGCCGATCCACCGCAGACGTCACCGGTGCTCCTACCAGGTCGAGTGGGGTCCACGCAGAGTCATCCAGGAGGTCTGATGTGCAACGCCGTCCACCGGGACCGGCACCCACACGGCCACCTGGACCACGCCCTACATGCCCGGACACAATAGGTATGGATATTTCATATACACGGCAGTTAGAGATATTCTTTTGTTACTGATGCATTAATTTCAAACAAATATTAGGTGCACCTATACACGTCTCGACGCTACCACCTAGACCAAGCCCAGTGCCGACACCCTCACCTCTTGCAGGCCTCTCAGGTAATGGGCGACACTACATTACCTTATTCAATATATTCAATAGTATATCTAATATATTCCGCATGTTACTATAGTGATGAAGCCGGGCCATCTTCAGCTGCACCTCGACCGGTTGCACATCCACCGTTCGGAGCTCCACCGTTCGCACCCTACTATGGCACGCACGCCTGGCCATCTATTGCTGCACTTGCATACCATACAAGTACAATATTGCATTTTATACAAATACTTTTATTTGCACATTTTTCGTATATAATAAATTCATCTGTTCGTAGGCCCTTCAAGTCAGTACACATGGACGACGACGGAACCTTCGCAGTCATCATACCCGAGTCAGGAGGATGAGCCTAGGCTAGACCCCCTGTTCGACCTCGTGAGGGAATTCTTCAGGGCCACACTGGACTATGACGTCTCGCACAGTTCCAGCTACCCAGTGCTCCACTTCGGATACAACACACCCAGAAGGAGGCCTCGACACCTTTGATCCCTACTAGGCCTACCAGGCAAGTTTGCCCACCCGATGCCCTAACCTACTCTAGGAGTCACGTGAGGACAAACCAGCGGCAGCGACTCCAGGACCATGATTGTGGGACCAGCCGATGGCAGTGGGGGAGACAGCAGTAGGATTGTACCTTTGCTTTTGTAACTTACATGTTTGTTTCATGATGCATCTTCGATTAGCGAACTATTTTTACATATTCGGAAGTGTCTACTTTCTATGGTCTACTTATCATGCCATAACTGCATTTCTTATTCCAACTTGACCGCACATTAGTTGCATTTCTTAATCCAACGTGACCACACGCTACTTTCTATTGTCCTCGGCTTTGTAAGAACCGTTCACGACAGAGCTAGAAAAGCATTTCTTACAAAGCTACTTATACACGAAGTGACCAATCGACACCTCTGTAGGGAGTCTAGCTTTAGACACGAAGTGACCACACGACTCAGCTTTAGCCATGAAATGACAACACCTCTGTCCTGATGTAATTTGTAGACACGAAGTGACCACAGACTCAACTTTAACCATGAAATGATAACACATTTGTCCTGACGCGGGCTGTAGACAAGAAGTGACCACACAGGAGAGCTTTTACCATAAATTAAATGACAACACATGTATCTTGACACATGGAATCTCTGCCCAGCATCAATGCCACAACTTTTCCATTCTTGAACAAGGAATCCAATGCTCTAGCCCCCCCCCCCCCCGCCAAGCCTATACACTCAGTACATGCACCAGCCCTCAGCCACCATAAATAACCCCACCTTCTTCCATGGATACACCACTCATTTCTCAGCTCTCTCAACTGCAACGCCTTCCTCAGCACCACAAGCCCATCCAAGAAATATTGGGGGATTTTCATCCCCCCAGGGGGTCGAACCACTGATGTACTTCTGTGGCGACCTTTGTAGGTTTCGCGAGTCCCAGGACATCTCCTATACCTATGGCCTATGCTTCTTCATGTGTACCAACTACCAATACGACAAGCCTCAACATGGACCGTATGAGTACCCACTGATATAGCAACATAGGCCAGTCATGTGGCACTTTCCACATCTTATTCCTAATTTCACGCACTGTTTTACTAATCTCACATCTTGTTTTATTTTTTCAGTCTCCTCCACCTATCTGTGACTTCATTGAATGGCTCGATATTGAGCAAAATGAAGACCAAAAGCGATGGGTCGACATGAGCATGCGGTGGAGGACGGAAGCCTATGCACACCGGGAGTACGAGCAATAGTAGGAGGAACTACGACTAAAGCAACAGGAAGAGTAGCGCATGAGGAAGGTAGCGTAGGACCACACCACGGCTCAATCCCGTGAAGCTGAGAGGACAAGGAAGTGGGAGAGGGTCCGTCGCGCTAAGGTGGTTGGCCCCGATGCCCTAAGAAAGGGCAAATATCCTAGGTGCACTCAGTAGAGAGCATATAATGTAACCCGGTATATTTTCACTACCTAAGGCATGCTAGGATTAGCAGCGATACACTATTAGGTAGGTCTTTAGGCGTACCGTACATGCCACCATTTTTTGTCGTCGTGTCTTCATGTTTAGGGTCCCATGTAATGTTTGCCACCGTATGTCCCATGTAATGTTTGTCGCCATTTTTACCTTCGCGTCGGGTAATATGCTAAGAGTGCTTCACATCTATAGTTGTTCACAAAATTAGATTTTATATCCTCCCAACGATACGCCACTAAGAAATTATTGATACAATTTTACATCAAATAATAGACAAATATCGACAAATTACAACGATCCACAATCTCCAAAATATCACTACTCTGTGATGCTATTTTGGCTACTTTTTGGCCGTTTCGATCCAAAATTTTCAACATATCAATTTCAAATATTTTTCACCGAATGAATCTGCATTATTTTTCAGAATGAGCTATACAAACGTTAAATTAAAAAAATAAGTTTCACCAAAGCTGGGCAGGGGCTACCCACCCTCTGAGAAGGTGGCTAGGGCGGCAGGGGCCCCACCCGCCCTCTGAGAGGGCAGTAAGGATGCCACGGTGGCACTGCCATCCCTTACCGTCCTCTGAAAGGACTGTAGGTGTATATTTATGTAAATTTTACCATCAGAAATCTATTTATTTAAATATTTAATAGAAAAATATAAAAAAACTTGAGGAAAGGTGGGTTGACATGGGCCGAACATTGGAGGAGGGAGCGATGTTGCGGTCGGGCAAAAAGGAGGAAGGAGTGAGGATTCAACCCGATAAGAAATGAGAAAAAGAAACGAAGGGAGAGAGGGTATTGGGCTGAGGTGGGCTAGAAAGATAGAATTTTAGAATAAGGGAGGAGTTCAAATTTGAATGGAGATTCAAATTTGGCATCACACATAATTTAAATAAAATGCAAAAAAAATCCAAAAAGCAAAATATTTATAAAATTTAAATTTCAAAGCAAATGTGAGAAGCAAATTTCTAGAAGTTTGCAATTTGTTGCAAGTTTTAAAATTTTTAATTTTTTAGTGATTTCTATTAAATGTTCAAAACATAGGGTCTTACAAAGTTTCAGTCTGCATTGTTCCTAGTTGGGAATTTGTGTGACCTCTAGCGCATGAAGTCCAATGTGGCAAACCAACTGTATCAGAGGGGTAAGGGCATATGCCCCACTCATTTTTTCCCCTGAAGTTACACTTTAATCATTTTATTTTATATAAAAAGATTAACAATAGGCATTACTATTCCTTCTGCAGCAGTGTCATGGCTAGAGTCACGGAGCTCATAGGCTCCGGGCTAGATTTCGATGATCATGGAGAAATTGAATATTTCTTGGAGGGAAGGTATGCCATGGCGGACGTCGTGACCACCACGGTCACTCTCTGCTCAGACGTCATGGTTGGTGACTTATCGGAGACATCACAATACATGAACCAAAAATACGTTTCATAGATAGCACTGTTCACAAACACCTTAATCGTGCGTAGGAAAATAATTGACATCGAGAGCTATCGAGCTACTAATTTGCAGCTATCTTGAAGTCGGGATGTTGCAATAATGATCATGGAGGCATCGTTGAAGGCAAGATTCAAGAGGGTACGTAAGTAGTAAGAACTCCAAGGTTGTAGCTTGGATCAACTGAATGTTCTTGTGTGGTAATATCAGTGTGGTCTAGACCATCATTCGAGTAGTTAACCGCACTTAGCTGCGAGCCACATAGCCATAATTTTTGGGGCCATTCGTTATCCCCACAACCCCCACCCACGAAACCGAGGACAAATTTCTTTCGGATAACCAGCTAATGTCCTCGGTATTTCCACCCAAAGATGAGGAAATATTGGATAACCTGCAACAACCATTTTTGCAGGAGCCCCCCCTGTCGCCCCTACGTCTCAAGCCCTAACGCTATGCTTCTCCCCGACTCCACCTTTGATCCCTCCCATCCCACACCACCTTTTCCACCATCCCCGCCGCCCCTGCTCTTTGCACTGTAGTGGTCCTCTCCTACCGTAGTGAAATTGATATTTCACAATGCAAGAAAAGGGGGACGGCCGACTAACAAAACCAGAAGAAAAACATATTGGTTTCCAAATTAAAAATGTTGGTTTGGTGCGTTGCTTTTGCATAGATGAAATGTAACTTATGAAACCGACATTTCATTTAACAAAACCGGAAGAAAAACATATTGGTTTCCAATCCACGGACTAACAAAACCGGAAGGCACTTTAGCTCCTTATTATTAATGGATCTCCAATCCACCAACTCAAAGCAACAAAAAGAAGAAGAAAAGACAAAAGCAGCGCGCCAGCCAGCCACAAAAACACATTTATCTCTACTATATAAAACAAGGTGTGGGATCAATTACACTCTAATAAGACAATTAGAGGGAGGGTGAATAATTGCGGAAATTAAATTCAAAGATTAATTCACTCAAATCGAAAATCGATTTAAACTTGGTATTCCACTCAAAATAAAATTGTACATTCTATAGTAAAAACAATACAGAGAAAAATCCGTAGGTCAGATTGCCCTCGCATTTGAACAATTGAACCTAGATTCAAATACGAAACTAACCCAATAATAATTGAGTCAATCGGATATGTGGATCAAGAATAACGCCTAGTTGAAGCAGATTGTATCAACTAGAATCGAGTAGATCAAAATCTAGTCGAGTTGACCAAAACGCTACTCGAGATCAAACTAAAGTCACTCGAAATTTTCTCAAATCAAACACTAGATATTCTAGCAAGGTTTTAGATGAATTAAAACAAGATGAAACTCGATAAAAACATGAAATTAATCAAAAACCAAAACCAAGTACGCAGAATTTAAAATAGAAAAAAAATTCCGAATCAGCAACTCATCAACTTACGGAACTTGATTTCCATCGCATAGATGAGTTTACAAGATACCTCTCTAAAGCATCCAATAAGGATTTCCATGAAATTCTGGACAAATCTACTCTCTAGATCAAAAGTTTAAATTTGATCTTGTTCTTGGCGCCGACACACTTCGCCCTGACCCAGACCATCTCAATATATAGCCTCCCAAATCGACCTTGGTTTGGAAATAACCTATTTGTATCCTACTTGGACACAAAACATACCAAAACACGTCCATCTATAACCGAATCCAATTCGTGCTCGAGTCCAACTCAAACTAGCACTCGATTCCTTATGGGACTATACTTTTCGACCAATCAGACCGTAGCCTGACCTTATCATGTACTTGAACGACTCCATCATCCGAACACATAATATGGTTACCCATGACCTCGCGCACGTATGCCCTTCTCCACAACGCACCTAGTTGTATACCTGCAACTTTGTCTTCACGTACACTGTTCTCTAGCCCAAACATCTCGTATGACATCCTCGATCACTACGACATCAGTTCCTCTTGAACCTAGTCGTTGAACCTCAGTTCCCCACTAAACTTAATTCGTCGATCCGTCATCAACCATGTTCGCCTTCGAGCAATATCTGCATCAAACAATAAACGAGTACGAGCACAAGTCCTTCCCGACTTGACTCAAGATCAGTTCACACAACGCTACGCAAACTCCAAGCAAAACCATCACACTAACATAAGCATACTCAACTTCTGATAGTGCATCAAACTATCTATACTATCCAAGCATATCCAAGCAATATCTTAGCAACTCATAAACATTATCCTAATATCATTATGCTAAATTACTTTATTCTACCAATTTCATTATTCAAATCAATTTTTTATCACATGATCTCACACAAAGATTGGTTCCCGTGTCATCTTTAGGATCCTATATGAAATCAAACTATATCATCGCTCCAGACGTATTTATTCGGCGATACTCTCATGGTGCATCTACATCTCAATACATTGAATTTGTGCTTAATATTACTATATCTAATATTTATATTTTTATTACAACACACTGACACTTAGCTAATCAAAATTAAAAATGCGACTGTATAATAATCAAAAGAAGTACATTGTAAAACCCCATTCAAGCCCATTTCGAAGTCCAGGTAGGCCCATCTGACCCAAAACCTAACCAAACCGCAAGTAGGCGCCGCGGATCGGTTGAGCCCTGCTCGTCTCCAACACCCGTTCCTCTTAAACCTTCGCCCTCCGCGCCCGCTGCTTCTTTCCTTCCCCGCTTCCCAAACTCTCGAGCTAAGCCGCCGCCGCCTTCGGCCCTCTGCCCGCGGCGAAACACCGCTTCGCCCTGCCCCGAAACCCTAACCCTAGCACGCGCTCTCCTCACTAGCGACCATGGCGCCGCGCCCCCGCAAGCGGGCCTCGCGCTCCAAGCCCCGCGCGGGCTCCCGCCGCGGCGGGGGCGGGGACGAGGACCCCTTCTTCGAGTCCGAGCCCAAGCGCCGCCGCAGTGGCCGCGACGAGGACATCGAGAGCGAGGACAGCGATGATGACGGCGTGGCGGTGCTTGGCGGCGGCGTCGATGAGGATGGGGAGGAGGGAGGTAAGGAGGAGGAGACAGTGGGGGAGAAGAAGATACGGATGGCGAAGGAGTGGCTGAAGAGGGTGACGGAGGCCGCGAATAAGGGGGCGGAGGACGAGGACGAGGACGAGAACGAGAACGAGTACGACGGGGACAGGCGGGTGGCGGAGATCCTGCAGAGGAAGCAGCTCGAGGAGAGTGGTAGGAAGCGGAGGGATCTCGCCGCAAGGTCAGCAACATCCCCCCACGCCCCGAGTTTTCTCCACAATGGTGGTCTATAGGCTGTCTCTGTTTCTATGTTGATACCAGTTTAGTACCTAGACATGCTCCATGACAATGAGTAATTCATTTGGGGATTGCATGTAACAGCAGTTCGTAATTTAAAACGTGGAGGAAGGGGCATCATTTAGCTCAGGGTGTAATTGGAGTAGAAGTTGGACTTTAGCTATTAAAGCAAATCCCATTTCAACCCTTCGTTGGGGTTCGGGGAGGAGGGGGTTGCAAATCAGGTGATAAGAATAGGAACACAATTGCCGCCACATTTCGGTAACCTGAAGGGAATCACATACACGCCCAGGGATTAAAAAAAGGCTGGTCACCCGCCCTTCTGGTTTGGACATGTATATGCGATACTAATCATAAAGAGGCACTTTCATATTAATCTTGATGCTAATGCTTATAGAATAAGGAACAAATATTGTCGACTATCAGTGAACTGCCGATCTTACGAATTTGTAGACGAATCACACAATATACATAGGATTTTATACAGGTTCAAGCCTCTTTTAGGATAATAGCCCCATGTTATATTGGTCTTGTATTAATCTCTAAGACTGTTTATAAGAGGGTGTTTAGCTAGCCGAGATAGATTTAAACTAGTCAGAGGGCTCCCTTGCAAGTAGTTGAGAAGAGATGCTAATACAGATCTACGTTACAGAAGGCTCGAGGGTTCATCGTGTGGCCTCTGGACTCCTTTCCGAGTAGGAGTAGGATTTTGTCATCCTTAAACTTAAGGATAGGCTTTCTTATTTATGAGATATTTTGGAACCTGCGGCTAGTTTCCATACGTCTAGGGATTCTTTTCTCGGATGAAATCATATGCTCTGAGAATCCAGTAAACCCTAGGGGATTCATATATGGATAGGATATTTGTATATGGTAGTTTTATACTACTCATCATCAAACCCCCTATTAGTACGTGAAACAAGACTGTGACGGATCAAGAAACTTAGCCCGACTGAGAAAAATGTCTCAACAGGTTGTTTCTCCGATTGAGAACTCGGGTCTCCGAGTATGATGCACATCTACTTGGGCATCTGGGTGTTCCTGTGTCATCTAGTCAAGATTTTAGGTCTTCGTCGGGTAGCTCCATGAGCCTCCGGGCAAGGACCTCTTTCGAGTAGGAAATCCGGGTTAACCGATAAGTATCGTCCCAACTTCTCGATATACCAAGAAGGTTGGGGAAAATTTAGCTCTACACAGTGGGATGTTCGAAATTTGAATTGTCGCGGGGAAGATTTCGGGTAGTGATGAAAAAACCTTTCTTCCTTTTCGGGCAAAAGATAGCGATGGTGTATGGAAACTGAGCGCATTTGTCGAGATCGTGCGCCAGTTTTTTTGGATTCCATGCCAATAGCTCCCGCATCCGTCGGAAGAGATCTCGAGCATCAAATGCGATGAGATTTTGGCACAGAAGACATAGCTCTGAGCAGTACTCGGAACCGTTGCAGTGGTTAGTCAGAGAATCGCTGAGCATCCTTAGGCTTTCTTCTATAACCTGTGCTTGAGAACAGAAACTTATTCTTTTGTTAGTAAAAAAACAAAAAAGAATGTAAATGAAAACGGTGAGACTTTTTGGGAACTCGATATCGACAACCTAACATGCTTAGTGCTACTTGCTTCCTCCTCTGCGTAGGGTAGGATGATTTCGTTACTATTCGGGAAGCTTAATTGGGTCAGCCCTAGGTCCAACGTGAGTGGGAGACGTCGTAGCTCCCAGACACTTGAAGATGCGATAAGGAACCTTTGTTACATCCCACGAGATTGTAACTTAGAACATCGTTTCCACGCGAAGGAAGTCGCTTTGGCACACATACAAAATGTTGTCGTTAGCTCTTGGTATATTGTATTTATCTAGCCCTGATTGGTTATCTAGGAACAAAACTCATATAAGCAGTCAAAGATAATAAGATAAAAACTGCTGACCGGCCATTATAAATCAGCCGGTCGAGGTAAGAGAAGAATTGAACGCTCATACTTCTCATCTGGTCGTAGAAACTCTTGTTTCTTGAAGTTGATTCACGTGTGGCCTTATCCGGGCTTATCCAGGTGCGCACGATAGGTAAAGATACCCAGATTGCGGCTTGTCGCCGGTGTATCCATCTTACGTGTGTCAGACGTTTCGTTTAGGGAGGACAAAAAAGAACACAAAGAGATTCAAGTGGCCTTACGAGAAATATGAACTTTTACTAGTGTAAACCTACTCTTAGTACTTACACATAAATTTTTTGAAGTTGGTTGATGTTCCAAGAGTCATTGAAGACTCATCCATGTTTCACTGCTAAGAGACCCAGAGCGAGTAGAATCGATCACTGTGTAGAGACACTTCGGGGATAGCTTGTTGCCGTTACGTTGGTTCTGAACACGTCATAGAACCAAGTTCCTAGTTTGGAGGGTTCATTGATGGATGCCTTGGTCGTAGTAGCTCCGAAGGGATTTGATATTCGACTGATCGTATCAGCAATTGAATCCTTTCTTAGTAAAGGTACCGATGGAGACAAAAAAGAACTTGAAGCCCTGGGCGCTGCTGAGAAGGGACCCCAGAATATCTAGACCCCAAGTCGCGAAAGGCTATGACACAGGGATCGTCTGTAGAGCTCAAGCGGGCTGATGGATGTGTGACACGCGTCTGCTGTGAAACTGGCACATGATGAATATTTTTACCATTTCACTCGGATCATGGAGAACCATAGGCCAGTAGAAATCTTGTCTGAAAACCTTTTTGACCAGGATTCAGAAGGAAGCGTGAGCTTTGTACACCCCTCCATGGATTTCTTCGAGTAGTTTGCTATCCTGCTTCTGAGATATGCATGTCATGAGCACTCCATGGGTGCCTCTGAGATAGAGGATGCCGTTGTCCAGGGTATACATCCTCGCCTTATAAGAAATCTGCTCGGATAGTGCCTCATCCTCGGGAACAATTCAATCCTGAAGCAACTTGTGGATTGAATCCATCCACGTATCTTCGTACTCGAGCGGAGTTACGAGTTCCCCCACGACACCTTGTGGGGCGTCAATTCCTAGTGAGTTTCCGAGTTGGTTATAGGTCTCGTAAACTACCACTCTTTTGGCTGTGACATCTTGCAATGTTACGGACGACTTCGAGAGTATTTCTATAAAGACCCCGGATGTCTCGGAGGTCGTGAGGTGGCGAGTCGGGCAAGACTATCGGCAAGACAATTGTCTTTTGAGTCTGATGAATTTCTTTTCTAGATTCCTCACCCCCTTAAAGTAAGCTGCCATGGTCTTATATGAGGTTTAATACTTCTTGCCAACCCGTTTTACCACTAGATATGAATCTCAATTCACGAAAGGGACAGTGGATGCTGAGTGTAGGAGCTACTCAAAGGGCGAGCAAGCCTTTGTACTCGGTCGTGTTGTTCGTAACCGGAAAGTCAATATGCAAAACATATAGCATGCGTTCTCCGCTCGGGGAGGAGGGTTGCCCTAGCCCCTGAGCTTTTGAGCATTAGCAATACATCAAAGTACAATTCCGTACCTCGAGTGTGTGGGGAAGATTCATCGTCATCGTTCATGATCCCCACGAACGACGTCAGCTGTTGACGATTGGTGAATCGCCGATTTTACGAACTTGTAGAAAGAGTAGGAGATGCTTCGAGTAGACGAATCACACATCACACACAAGATTTTATACAAATTCAGACATTCCTTAGAATAATAGCTCTACGTTCTGTTGGTCTTGTATTAATCTCTGAGACTGTTTACAAGGGGGTGCATAGCTAGCCTAGATAGACCTAAACCTAGTCGAAGGGCTCCCTTGCGAGTAGTCAAGAAGAGATGCTAATACAAATCTACGTTACAGAAGGCTCGAGGGTTCAGAGCTCCTGCATGTTTGAATGGATTTAATGGATCCGTCCTCTACAGGGCATATATATATCATCATGTGGCCTCTGGACTCCTTTCCGAGTAGGAATAGGATTCTGTCATCCTTAAACTTAGAAATAGACTTTCTTGTTTAAGGGATATTCTGGAACCCGCGGGCATTTTCCATACGTCCACGAACGCCTTTCTCAGATACAATCGTATGCTCCGAGAATCTAGGAAATCTTAGGGGATTTGTATACGGATAGGATTTTTTGTATATGATAGTTTACACTCATCTTCATATACAATAACTTAGGACAACTGGAAAGATATTGAAACCAGCAAGTAATATCCTGGTTACCAGTTACCAGCCTAGATCCAGCATGTTTCCAAAATGTTTTTTTTTATGCTTGCATGTGTACCCAGCCTTAAGTGGATGTCGCATACTGTATGCTTATTTACGAAATGAGGAAGTTGGTTGGCATGATTCTGTTTGAATGGAGAGGAAGGAACTTAGGGTTCACCTCCCCCCTTCTTGTGCTCACTGTTGGTTTTCCCTTTGTTACCTATACATTTACTCTGTTAAGTCATATCTAATCCATTGTGGGATCTCTTTGGGTACTAGGATGTTGAAAACATACCAAAATTTGGTTAAAAGGATATGTATGTTTTGACTGCTTGGAGATGCATTTAATTTAAACATGAAACTAGAAGGTGCTGACGTTGTCAGTATTCAATCAATTATCTGAACTGGAATATGGCTATGGTCTCCAGTATTTAAAACTGTGATGATCTTTTAATTGAATCTGTCATGCATTCTGTAATCTTTTACTAAACAACGTAATAAAAAGAATGCCATGTCAATTTAAATTCAGCACTAGACTTCTATTTGTGCATCTCATAATAAAAACTTCGAGTTTGGGCTTGTGGAAATGACTAAACTTTGCAAAATCAATGCAGGGTATTACCACTAGGCCCCAAGGATGGCTTTAAGGTTCTTGTGAAGCACCGGCAACCTGTTACTGCCGTTGCTTTATCCACAGATAGTGATAAGGGGTTTTCAGCATCAAAAGATGGAGTCATTGTGCGTTGGGATGTTGAAACTGGGAAAAGTGAGAAGTATTTGTGGCCAAGTGAAAATGTATTGGTTTCTCATCACGCTAAACCACCTCTATCAGCTAAAAGAAGCAAGCAAGTGCTAGCTTTAGCTGTCAGTTCAGATGGTCGCTATTTGGCAAGTGGTGGCTTGGACCGTCATATACATTTATGGGATGTTCGGTCACGGGAGCACATACAGGTAGTCCATACATGATTTAAGAATTGTACTTTGCAATTTTGAGAAATAGTTGAGATGGCAGTATGGTTTGATTAGTCAAGAAAACCTAAAAGTTATATATATGCTGCATGCACCATGCAACATCTCCTTGTTGCGTTAAGCATCAATATTGATGAATGTCTTGTTGTTTCTAGTTCTCTCTGGGCAGTTCTCAGAAACTGCTGCTGCTTCTCTAGTATCCACAATATTGTTTAGGCAAAGAGTAATGCATGTTCAATGTTAATCATGAATCAAATATGGTCAAGCAAAACCAGATACAAATTCTTCCAAGTTAGAATGTATTATTTGATCTGAACAAAAAACATCAAATGCTTTAGCGACTCGTAATTTTCATGAAATATACACTAAATAAATTCTAATAAGAGAACTCTGTAATATCACAGAATCGCACTTATATTTAAGCTGAGCTACTTATTGGGTTTCTTACCCCATTCAGCATTGTAACTGCCTATCCCTTTTTTTTTTTTGGCAGGCATTTAGCGGCCATCGAGGACTGATATCATGTCTTGCTTTTGGGCTGGACTCTTCCGAGTTATTCTCTGGTTCTTTTGATCGTTCAATAATGCAGTGGAATGCAGAAGACAGAACATATATGAACTGCCTATACGGGCATCAGAATGAAATCTTGACAATGGATGCACTTAGTAAAGATAGACTTCTGACTGTAGCACGGGACCGTACAATGCATCTTTGGAAGGTAATTGTTGTACCTAAGCATATACTTGTTTGTTACCCAGCTGTACCGTTAAACAGAATATTTTCTTCTGATGAACTGGAAGGAGTTATCTATAAAGAAATATTAATTTGTTGGCATAAATGCTGCAGTTGCCGAGTTCCTGATTATTTTCATAAATTCTCACTGTTTGTTAAGTTTTCTTGTTTTCCTAACTGGGTGCATGCATTGCATTGTGTTGGCAGCACATCAGAGGAATGTCAAGCTGTGCCTTGTGTGTGTATGATGCAGACCTCTAATGTAGGGCACACTACGTTTTCATTAGCATCCCTTAAGTAATTATTTATCATTTATTGGGGTGTGATGTGAGTCATGTGGCAGATGCTGCAGTTTACCCTGAGTCCCTGATAATTGAAACCTCTCTCTGTCCATGGACAGATTCCAGAAGAGTCGCAGTTAGTGTTCCGTGCTCCTGCTGCTGCATCTTTGGAGTGCTGCTGCTTTATTGATGACAAGGAATTTTTGTCTGGATCTGATGATGGAAGCATTGAGCTTTGGAGTATAATGAGGAAAAAGCCTACTCACATAATAAGGAATGCTCATCCAATATCGTGTACTAATCTTAATTCAATTGGCAATGATGATCAGGAGTTACCTAATGGTAAGATGCCATTTGAGAAATAGTTCCTTTAATTTTTGCAAAGTTTTTCTATTCATTGCATTTGGATCTGTTTTCTTTTCACCCTTTTTCTCTTCAATTGCCATTAAGATGATATCAGTTTAAGTACCAATCCTCATCATGGCTGCACTACTATTTGTTCCTTGCATTTGTGGAATCCATATTTATTGTTTTATACCTCATTTCACTATGCAGAAAATGGAATACATAATTCTGAAAATGTGTCATCAGCCCAGTCATGGGTCAGCGCTGTTGCTGCAAGAAAAGGTTCTGATCTTGCTGCATCAGGGGCAGGAAATGGTTTAGTTCGTCTCTGGGCTATTGAACCTGATTCTAAGGGAATTCGATCATTGTTCAATTTGCAACTGGTATGACTTGCTACTCAATTAACATTACTGATTGTAATCCTTGAAAAATATATCAATTTTACATAAGTGACCAATGCACTTGGATCTTGCTATCATTGAGACTTAGACATTATTGGAATTTCTTATCTCAATCTAGGTCCTTTGAGAGTTTTTAGTTGATCATAGTAGGTAACCAATCGCTGCTTTGTAAATGTCCAGGGGCATATGCACTTTACTAGCTGTGCAGATAAATAGTAATTGTTATTTCAGGTTGTTGATTAGTTGGCAGTGTGTAGGGTGTAAATCTGAACCTGCCATTCTTCTAAATGTGCAAATGTATCATCAACTCCTCGTCTCCTCAGCAAATCTAGTTGTTACTGTTAGTTATTTTATTACTTTGGGTAATTACCTTAGCATGTAGTTAACTTTTGTGCACATATGTGGTGTATGTTGGTCAGTACTCACATGGGTGCTTCCAAGCAGGTTAGCTTTTTGGCAGATGCCATATTATGGTTCATATGAGTTGGCAACTATATCTGAATAGGGGAGCAAAAATAAAAAGGGAGTTTTAGAAGGTTATTCCACCTGACCCATTATATAAGTCATATTAGCCTTTTAAATTAAGGCATGCATGCAATTCAATGCTAGTTTCTCATTTTGCCCTGAATTATTTTATTCTCTCATAGCATTTATACATGACCACTCACTCAAACCATCACCTCTTATCTTTCCAAAGCACTTGATGGATGGCGTTCAAGTCATTTTCCCCTACATATTCCTCAAATTTAGAACTTCCTTGGCTTTTGTGCCTGGTCGAAGTACACCATAGAAAACGGATAGGGAGTAGTCCTTAGGCAGGTTTCACTAAGTACACCTTTTTTTCATCATTCTTCAATTCCATTCACCAGAACTTTTGGCATATCTTACTTCCTAGGAACAGATGCTTTGGGCCTGATGCAGTGAAAGAATGCATAGTGATTATCATGACATTCATAACTCAAATAGTATGTACTGAGTCATGACTCCTTTGGAGCTAGCTGAACCCTTTTCCAACAAAAATCCAATTTGTTTGATGAGGAAGAATCCCTTCAAAACGGGAGAGAGTGTAGACCCCACTTTCTATATAAATTGACCCCAAAACTCTCTGTGAAGGATTTACCTTGGACACTCAAATCCCTTCACCTCCTTTTCATATCTCTAAAACGCTAGTCTTCTTTCTCCACTGATGCTTGTCATGTCCAATGTTGAGATACATCTGGACCAACACAGGCTTATGTATCTTTAAAACTCTCTCGGTGACACTGAGAACTAGTCGGCCCAATGTTGTTGGTATCTAGTGATCAACTGAGCTACATGCAAATCCAACCATGCATTAGGAGGTCACCAGAGCAAAACAGCCATATTCATCATCTGATTGTTGTTTCTCTTTGATTTGTTAAATGTTTGTGTGAAATGTGCATTTCACAACCTTGTTGAAGGCCATTTAATGTGGTTGGATATTTCAAACTCTGTAAATTAGCACTCCAAGTCATAAACAGAACTCAACAAGTTTGGTTCGAGCCTCTTGATCACTAATTATGGCCTTTTTGCTTTGATCTGAAATCCGTACATGCTATATATTTCTCACCATTGGATAGGATGGCCACCAATGGAAAAAAACAGTACGGTTTGGAAGAAGTGAGTGGTTCTCAAATCCTTACACATGTGTTGATGTAGGCAGTGGAGCTGGAGTGCTTTATTCATATATTCAAGGAATTTTTCTTGTTTAAATAAATAACATAGGTTTATTTGGATGGGGACCATCTAGGCTCAGCGTAACGACTTAACTTTTTATGCACAATTTTTCCTTGTAAAATGAGTCAGGGTCATAGAAAATATGTGCTCTACTGGCCTGTGCACAAAAAGGTGCCATTGATTTCAACCCATATTTTTTTTGGTTTGCTAATTGGGCTTGAAGTTGAAGATTGTTTGTGGGTGTGTATGTGCAACCTATAGATCACTTTCATCCGTCCTAACAAGTATGCTGTAATGGGACTGTTGGTTAGAATGAGTATGCTGTAATGGGGCTGTTGGTTAGAATGAGTATGCTGTAATGGGGCTGTTGGTTACAATGTTGAAGCTGTTTTATGCTTCAGCCACTGGAAGTGGGCTTGGGCAATTTTCGAGTTGTCAAATGTGCTTTTCAACAATGCCGGCTTTTTGGTCGTAATCTTTCATCTTGACTGGATCACTGAAAGCCATGGAATCACTCATTTAGCAGAAAGATCAGACAATTTACAGTTGCAGCCATGAAAGCGTTTCAGGTCAAACTATGAGACACAGGGTGTAATTTCGGAGCCATGACAGTACAATATGGGGCTGTTTGGTAGCCTGCACCAGCCCTGGCTCGCATCTCCGGATGCATCTCCGGGCTGTTTGGATGGCTGCACGCGAGCAAGAGCCTAGATGAGCGGATGCAAAATCACTTTGCAGCCTGGCTCTGGGTCCCGGGCTAGGCTGCAACATTTCAAATTGAATTAATGCTTAATATGATAAATTAAGTACTATATAGTGTATTTATGTAAAATAAATATTATGTTAAACACTTGTTTTTTTATTTCAATATCATGCAACGTATACTCATACGGGTAACCAAACATAATCTCTTCTCAGTTAGGCTGAACATATACAACTAACCAAACAAATAACACTGCATGCACGCAGCCTGGCTCATTGGATACGAGTCAGGCTAGGCCATGCGGGCAAACAAACGGACCCTATATGAATCCATCCAATCGTCTCCAGGTGTTTCTGGAAAAATTACGGGAACATTTGTTCTGACTGAACACCAAAAGTTTTGTTTGATTTGTGATAAGCCCCTCCTAGTAGACCAGGTCATAGACATTTCATATGGAATTCACTCATCACATATACTGCACCTGCTGTGTGTTCTGCTGATGAGCTGCGCCAAACCATACCATGCATGATCAAATGTTTTTTCTTTGCTTCAATTAATAATTAAAACACAGCCCTTTGCTCAGTTGAATTCATTGTACTAACGATGCAAAAGAAAATTGCGCCTTGTACTTGTGCCTTACTGTGGGTCGCAAATTGTTGTTGATATACTGTCTCATGGCCAGGATGGATTTGTCAATTCTCTTGCCATAGCGAAATCTGGACGTTTTATTGTTGCTGGTGTTGGCCAGGTCAGTATATCATACTTCCCCTTTGTTACTACACTTCAGATACTTGGTACTGCAGTTTCTCTGATTTTCTGTAGTACTTTCTCAATATTATCTCGTGAAATTGAAAAAAAAAACTTGCTTTCAGTTTATTGTGAGCTTGTTTCATAAAGGCCTATGAACTAGGTATCCTTTATTTAAGTTCTTGTTTTTGCTAACCTGTACAGACAATGTGCAAATATACAGTTTATGTTTATTCTTTACGCAGACTGCACTACTATTGCAACACTTCACCCTTCAGTACTAATATCTGTTTCATCAGGAGCCTCGCCTTGGAAGATGGGGACGTGTTCAATCGGCTCAAAATGGAGTTGCAATCCATGCTATCCGACTAAAAGAGGAGAAAGATGACTTGTAGAGTAGATTGGATGTCGACAGACCCCTTTATGTTGTAGAAGATCACACAAGCGTAACAGTTCAACATCCATCCAGTGTGCGCTTTGGCAGCCACACCTGCAAAATAAATTTAATCCAAAAGGCTGAATGAATACCAGGAAGCAACGCTAATTCGGTGGGTGTTATAGATGATTGGAGCTCTAGATATGTATGTAAATTGGTGAAGATCCTACTGGATCTCCTTATGCGTAGAATTTGAGGCAATTTTGTAACTCTACTGCCTTATGAAGATACATAAATTGATTTATCAAACAAGTAGGGTTTAACCAAAGTTCTTGTTCACTATTTTTTTTTTACTTGCCAGGTGCTGCCAATCCCCTTCTGTAGTGGGTTTCTGCTTGCTTTGAGCACATAAAGAGTTACATAGAACATGTGCATTGTATTCATTTGAAGGAAGGAGATTTTGCCTTTGACCAAGTGCTGTCTCTGCAACGGAATCCAGTTATTTTTTAGGCAATCCTGTGCGTTGGTTCTTGTGCCTTGTTTGCTTTGTAAACAGTAGTTCGCGGTTTTTTTTTTTAAGTTGATGATATTTTTACAAGACTTGTAGAGTTTAAGCCGTCATGTTATACTGTTTAACTTGGAAATTGTTGTAAACACTGCATTGGATTTAAGCAACAAAATGCAGCGAACCGAGGAGGCTTAATCTGGCTTGCTCTGGGACGGCTTCACCTGAAGTGGATTTTAGCTTGCAATCTGACTGTAATCTGTATGCATTGCTTTGACAAGACCAGTCAGGGGTGAACATACTATTACAGCGAATATGAAGGCAAAAATATAAAATTAAATAACATACTTGATCATATTTACTAAAAATATGGCAACATATTATCGTATTTATAAATTTAGTATCTGTATTTAGCATCTCATTTATCAAAAATATAAACGGTGCCAGCATCTCAGTGGCAAATACAGTTAGGTCTCCATTCATGAATAGTAGCCATGTTACGCTGATTAAATTTTATTTCTACTCTCCTTTAAAACAGTGATATTCTGTTACTCTAAAAATTTTACAAAAATTTATACGTATTTCATAATCCATGTGTAACCCATTTTAATTAGATTCATCCAAAAATCCTTTGTATATTTTAAACTAAAATTCTCAAAAAAAGCTACTTTTATAACTTCTAACAATTATTAGTGCCTCAAATAAATTCTCAAAAATCTGGAAACATTCACTAATATTCTTTTTATGTGATAGACTAATTTCTAGAATTATTTTTAGCTCTAGGTTATATAATGAAAAAGTAAGTTTCTTTGTAATGCTCTATTGATATGCATTTTTATTATTTTATGTGATATTCTTCTTTTAATTCAATTTGAATTCAAATAAAATTCAACTATCTCATTATTTTTATCCCGTTGACATGCTAACCTTTTAACTATATTTCTGAAAAACGATGGACGAGCTGGCGTGTCTCTTGAACGGTGCAAGCACTAGTAACTACTATTTTTAACTATCTCACTGTAAATACAATTTAACTACTATTTTTAGTATAAAACTACTGCTTGCACCGTTCAAGAGACGCGCCAGCTCGTCCATCGTTCTTCAGAAATGTAGTTAAAAGTTAGCATATCAACGAGATAAAAATTATGAGATAGTTGAATTTTATTTGAATTCAAATTGAATTGAAAGAAGAATATCACATGAAATGATAAAAATGCATATAAATGCAGTATTACAAAGGAACTCACTTTTTCATCATATAACCTAGGGCTAAAAATAATTTTATAAATTAGTCTATCATATAAGAAGAATATTAGTAAAAATTTCCAGATTGTTGGGAATTTATTTGAGGCACTAACAATTGTTAGAAGTTATAAAGTAGCTTTTTTTTTGAGAATTTTAGTTTAAAATATACAAATGATTTTTGGATGAATCTAATTAAAATGGGTTGCATATGGATTATGGAACACATACAAAAAGTTTTAAAATTTTTAGAGTAACAGAAGACCACCGTTTTAAAGGAGAGTGAAATGAAATTTAATCAACCTAACATGGCTACTGTACATGGACGGAGGGCTGGCATGTCGAATATAATACTGTTCACTATTTTTAGTAAATAAGGTATCGAATACGGATGTTAAATTTATAAATACGATAACATGTTGTCTATTTCAGTAAATATGGTCAAGTATATTATTTAATTTTGGATTTTTGCTGAATATAAATGCACTCTCTCGCAAGGACTCTAGCAATGCACCAACAAGATGCCAACGTGCTTTGGTAGTGGGCTCTAGTTATGATATTGGCATCAAAGATAAGCACACTTGGACCCTAAATCTCAATTGGGCTTGGTCTAGACGGTAGTGCCATTTCTCCACCCGGCAACTTCGGGAGCTCACTGACTCGCAGCGTCATAGGCAGGATCTTTTGCTCCTCTAAAAAAAATGGCAGGATCATTTGTGTTTCAAAAATTCAAACGAACATATCGTTCAGAAAAAGAAATGCTAAAAAATGCAGGCACGCTGCTCAGCTGCATATCCAACCGGACAGGCTCTAGAATTAGAAATCTGTTCTGTCGTCACTTGCATACAAACAGCAAGGACGCTGGGTCTGTCAGCTTAGGATTCCTCAAGAAGCATGACCAAGGAATTCAAGTAATTAATTAGTTCTTCCCGAGGTTGCATATCCAGGTATAATGACCCACTGTGAGTGTTATCTTAATCTACCTGCAGACTGCGATTGGTGATGATAATGTCGAGTGTTTACCAAAGGTGAGACACATGTGTACCTTTCCCTTGCCTCACACGCAAGTTACTGAAAAGCTAGCAAAGCATGCATGCTTATCCACTGATCTAGTTAGCTGCTCGTAAATCTCCCATTGGCCAAAACTACTGGCCTTATGTTTGTCACAATTTTGTACGAGCTGATGCTCTCGTTGCATATGCAATGTCATTTCTGATAGCAAAGGCACTTGCAGTAGGAGAGCTCACAAATGGACACCGCTGATCTTGTTGTATACATGGCCTGGCCAAATCGCTTGGGGGCACCGCAACGACGAACAGGGGGTGGCAAATCAAGGGCTAACGTGCCACGAATGGTTCGTTTCTTCTTGTTTTTTTGACGAAATCGAATGGTTCATTTCTGGGAAAGGTGGATCATTAAATCAGTAATTTTGCCAACAAATTTCACACCAAATATGTTATTCTCCTACAAAATTCTTTAAATTTGCTAAGGATCATTAAATCAGTAATTTTGGCAACAAATTTCGCACCAAAGAAAAAGGTGGAATTAACAATACGATTAGAAGGCCATTTGCTAATATCTAAGGAATTATTCATAATCAGCAACTATTATAAGCGGCTAGCTAGGATCCTTTGCAATGCAAGTGAGATGATAACTCAATATTTTGAGCACGGATCGGATAGTACAATTAAACAACACATATGACAGAGCCAGCTATACGAGTGCAGAAAGGAAGAAATTAAAGGGTTTAATCAGAATGTTGAACACATATGTCCTCCTTTAGTCAATCAGTCAGCAATGAAGAATATTTTAGCTAGCTCTAGCTGGCAAGCTAGTTGGTCACATCTATGTGTCCTCATCAACATATCATGCACATTGTGTGCAAGTCTATGTCCTTCAGTTTGAGAAAATCAATCGGTTTAATTGTTTATATATATGCATGCAGCTAAAAGCCAGCTGAAAGAAATATCTTGTGCAGTTGGGCCATCCCCTGAATTATGAATGAAGCATGCATCCCTACGAAGCATGCGAGCTATTGAATACATCGTCTTTCTTTCTAGCTACGGTTTCAGGTTATGTTTGGATCGATCATTATGATGGCCAGCGCCCTTCGCGTACGGGCACTGCTTAATCATGCACTCGCGATCGACCATGTTTGTACGGTGATCGAATTAATACTTTCGTTCTTAAATAAATATCATCCTATAATATGTATAGTTAAATTTTAAATTTTTTGACCACTAATAATAGTAGTAAATTTATCATGAAAAATATTTTAACATCATCTAATTTTTATCAATTTTATTAAAAAATAGTTATTAAAAATAATAGTTAAATATGTTTTTTAGAGACCGTATTGATATCTTAAACGATAATTAAAAAAGAATAGGGGTACTCCTAACAAACTTAGAGTAGCTAGCATTCATCAATCATGCATGCGTGTTTGCATGCAACGACTCGATCCATGCAGATCTGACAGATCGATCGTTGATCCACCAGGAACGACGCCTCCAACTTGGAAACGTATTCCGAGCGATAATTGTTATACTAGTGTATATATGTACTATCTAACTAGGTTACATGTATCGTTTTCTTCAGAGTTGATCGACGATACAAAGATCTTGATCAAGGGCAGTAAAGAGTTGTTGATGAGCACCAGTACGTGTGACTGTGTGAGTGGTAGTGTGCGTACGCACTTCTTTGGCGTTAAAAAAGAACAATTTTTTGCGAATTAAAAAGAACAAATTATTGTACTTTGGAAAGTAGTTCCACCTTATTCTTAATTGCAGCGGAGAGAGAGATGATGTACTTTCTCTGATCCCTAAGTCCATTTGGACTTGTGCATTCGAATTAAGGTAGATGAGTAAATACACTGTCTCCCTTAAGTCATTGTCATTATTATGATAGTTGTCTTGTTTACTCCATTGATTATGTGCATTTATATAAAGACAAAGCAGGAAAGTAGAAGTAAAAAGGTGCTTTGGAATTGTAGATAGGTTTATTTAGTGCATTATGAGAAGAGCTAGATGGATTTATATAAGTATAGGGGATAAGAGGGCGTAGCTAGGAACCGAGATTCCTGGTTGTCCATAAAACCGAGGTGCAAATGGCCAAAATTTTCCTCTTGTGCGTGGTCACCGGTATGGCAGTCAGAGAGTTGAAAGTTGAAGATCGGCCTTGCTGCAACTAGTGAACTAGCTAGGACTAAAATCATTGTACGTTCGAGTGTGACCAGAGATATGTGCCCGGTACGTAAATACGATGCATGCCCCTGAATCCTTAAACCCTGATAATAAAAATCCCATCTGAAAACCTAAAAACTTCAAATTTCCTAAACCAAAACATTCAGCGGTAGGGGCATTATGAAAGTCATAAATGGTTGGAATTTAAATATTTCTAACAAAAAGTAACATCAAGAACATATTGAAATGGGGTATTAACATCAAACTTGATAATCTTCCGGTAAAAGGTGCGCGAATGACTTAAGAATGATGAGTGATGGCACAACTAGGGTTGAAATCGGCAAATTTTGAGTAATGCTGATGAAATCTCCTTCAACCTCACTCGAATGGAGAAGAAATTTGCAGAAGAAGTAGAGTGAGGCTGCGAATCAGGAGATGAGCGCGAAAGCGACAGCTGGAAAATGGAAGAGGATAGTGACACCGGCGGAGATTTCGCGACTTAACAACCGACACATGATTAGGGTCCACATAACAGAACTAACAGGTGCAATTACCGAAAATTTCAAAATGATGAAGGAATTAAATTGTAAAATATATAAGAAAACATTTTTTCGTTATTTAAAAAACATTATTATCATAATATAAAGAAAAATGGAATACACTGTAATGTAAACGGAATGCTATTACTTAGTATAAAAAAATGCACAACAATAAACAAAGTGTAATAAAAAAAAGCTTATAGCATTGCGGTAAAATGTAGACGAACTTCGGTTAAGACAACTTCCTACGGTAAAAACCTCGCTGAAGGATGATGCCACATGTCAGAATTTGAGATAAAGGTGTACACTAAAACATAAAATGGAACAATGTAGAACACATACCGGAATCTTTTCACATAAACCTTTAAACAAAACTAGATCAACATAAACCGGAATGACTTTGCATGGATAAACCATAAGCTGCAAAAGAAACTGGAATAAACACGAACAACACGACTTTGTGGGCCTAGCTGGATTGACACGCGGGGCGGGCGTTGAGGATTCCAGTTCTATCAGATGGGCGCTCGGTCACACGTTGAATAGTTAGTTATTTAAGGCGCTGCGTGCTTAATACGTATGTACATACATACATGATGAGTCTATTTTGCGTCTAGATGTACTATAATTTATCATTACGCATACCCGAGTTACAACTTAAAAAACTATCAATTACAATTTGATAGGTAGATCAGGTACAACTGAGCATTCAGAAGTACATAATTGCAATATTAGAAGCTAATGAGTTACAATATATGAGTTACGTTTTAGATTGTACTACGATTACATTCGTGTTCCTTAGGTTATACATCATTAGGTAAACAATTTGTTAGGAGTTACTTTCATCCATAATACAATTGTAACTCTTTTTTTTTTTTTTTACGTCTTGGTGTAACTCACTATCTCGCAGACTATAACTCTACTATTTTTTAGATTGTAACATGGGATATGCGCGGACATGAACTATAGTGAGCATACCTGCAGAATAGATTAATAATGTATGCATATATATATAAGCGAGCTAGCGAACTATAGCTAGCTTGGGCAGTGGTTTTTTAGTCCCTTCCACCCACAGTGGTGGTGCACACCGTGCCGTTGTGACGTGCGTGGGAACACTTGCGGCCCTGCGCGGTGTCTCATGCGCATAAAATAGCGGGATTGTTAAACTTTGCGTGGCAACTCCTCACCTGAATTTTTCTCTTCCTCCTCTTCACCCTCTCCATCTTCTCCGTCTCCGACGAGCCTCCGGCCTCCGAGAAGTTAGGGTTCAAGGGAGGGGCTTCTCGCTCGAACTCCGACGGGTTATGGTGGGGATTTGAGGATTTAGGGTTGTGATTTGGGGGTTTGGGGTCCCCAGGCTTAGAAAGAGTTGCTGAGGAGGGAGGCTGATCCGACTGAGGAGGCAGTTGGTTGGTGGGCGATGTGGCAAGGCGGCGAGGGCACCGCCGACCGAGGTAGTGGAGGATGACCGGTAGGGAGGATCAGCGTTGATGGCGTCAAAACGAGAGGGGTCAACAATGGAGCGAGCAGCGGAGGCAGATCTGGCGGGGCGGGGGCGAGGGCGAGAGCGAGGGCGATCTAGCCAGTACCTAGTGAGATCAAGCGGGGTCGGCGGCTGATGGGATCGAGCGAAGGAGGAGAAAAACGATCGGCTCTTGATTGAGATAAAAGGAGGAGGATCAGACGACCAAAAATTCAGGTGAGACTTAGGCCAGAATTGTGTGGGCAAGAGGTAGACATGCCCTAAAATAGCGGCACCTTTCGTTCGTTCGCTCGTTCCTTTGGACCCATGCATGCTGCATGTACTCATCGCTCGCCCCTTTACGCGCGCACTCTGGTGCTCCTAGCTCACCGGCGCCGCCGGCCGGAGAGACAAGAGATCCAGTTTTTCATTCTACGTACATAAGCTAGCTTGCACAGACCATCCGATCAGAAAAAAATAAAATAAAATTGGCCTGGTCAGCTGGAGCCAACGGTGTTCGAGCCGGCAGGGCTCGTTGTTTGCAAGATCGAATGAGGTCTTGGCTGTTGGTGATTGATCTAGGCCGTTCACCTCAGTAAGACTAACCGCGCACATGGTGTAGTACCGACAGAGTCTTCGATCTCCACAATGAACTAGGGCATCCCCACACCCGAGTATATGGTGTGGTGACATGCATGGACGCCCACACTGCGCTGGGAATGCATGCTTTGCTTGCACTACATCGGCCGGGCCCCCGTGTGCCACCACCTCTCTATCTCTCTCTCTCATAATTTCTTTTGAGGACAAGGATTAGAAGGCATGGGAAAAGTGACATGAGCCTTCATCATACCATGCAGGGCCGGCGACAAAGGTAGGGGACACACTCGCACACTCGCTACAACATTGGTGCATGCTGTACACAAACTCTTTAATCTTTATAGACAAGCCCCAGCATTGACCTAGCTATCTTATCTCTCGCTCTCACCCAGTCACTCCCTCTCAGGCCAGATCCATCATGCCCCACTAATTGTGTTGTTATATATGTACATCGCTTGGTTGGTACTTGGTGCTCGCAGTGGTTGCCATCCTTGTTCTTTTCTTGTTGCATTCCTGCACGAGTTAAAAGGCAAGTATGGCCTACCCTGCAGCTAGCTATACTAGCTGCGTGCTTTCTCTTGTGCTTGCCATGTTCTTGCACAGTTGCACTTGCACTGGCCTACATGTACATGAATCACAAACACCAAGCCAAACTAAACAGCTTATACGTGACTATATGATGATGTTTTTTTACAACACTACGAACAACTTATAAAGGAATCATTCATATTATTTAGTAATGCCAAACATTGCATCTTGTACTAAGTAACTCGATGTAGACATAAAAATTAAAAGACATGTACTAGAAGATACTGTCATACTCGAGTGTGGGTAATATCAGCTAGAGAGAGATACGTACGACATCGCAAGTCTTATCAGCCTTTAATTATGAGATACACCATATATTCTCCGGTGTTCTTGTGGTCATTAGCTTTTTTTCCCCTAGCTTATTGCATGCATGCATGCACACCGTACCATTGCGTGCGTAAAGGTGACATGACATACGAGTATGTCGTGTACATGTAAGGGCGGCATGTATGATTGTTCCCAACTTTGAAAAGAGGAGGGAGAAAAAACGAAGACGCTGCAAGATTAGGGGAAGGGGGGGGGGGGGGTATGATTGTATGAAAAGCACAAAAAGCCATGCATGCATGCCATGTTGTGCTGTTTGTGCATGTCAAACCTTAGAAATACTCAAAAGTCTAGTGCTCTCTCTATCCTCCTCCTTTTGAGTGCATAAAGCCAGTGATCGACAAGCTTGGGAGCCAAGGGAGACGGGGTGGCCACACTCTGGCCAACACTCTCACTTGTCACCCCATGCAAGAGAAAAAAAGAGAAGAAAAAAGGGGTTTTATTGGGAAGTGATGGTTGGTGCCTCCTCATGCCAAGAAAGCTGTTTTTAGGACGAAAGGAGGGTCCTGCTCGTGCATGCTAGGGTTTCTAGGTTGAGACAATACTTCTACCAACAATACATCTCTCTCCTGTGTGGAAGTGAAAGAAAGAGCACTGAGTGTAGGAACAAGATTGTCTATTAGAGGGGAGGGTGGATAGACGGCTTAATAAATTTTTATGAAATCGATGGTCTTCTCTTATTTGGACCACCCAACACACCTCAAAACTTAAGCAGAAGCAAAAATCGAGAGAAATTTTAATAAGAGAAAATCGAGGCAACACGACACCACATATAGTATATGAACTATAAGTTTCATTTAAGATCAATCCATTTATCTCAGCACTCGAAAGATCACAACTAGCAAAGAAACAAGAAAAGAAAAACACCGAGCAACGAAACTCTCCAAGTTGATTATCTAGAGGCAAGATAATTTAAGACCACATCACATAAACATATGTATGTGAATTTTATGCCTATAGCAATAAGAAGAATGACCTCACAAGGTGCTGAAATTTCAGTCTAAAAACAAAAACGAAAATTAAAATCGGAAGGGAAAAACTTGCACATAAGGTAAGGGAACCAAGAGAGAAAAACTAAAAGTAGGGGAATTCAAGCATATGAAATAAAATAAACTTCATTACTCAAAGAGGTCAGCTCTATTTTAGAAAGATTACAAAGATTTTCCTCTCAAAACTCTAACGTATTACATAGGCTAAGTATTCATCCTACTCTCCACTAAAACCCTAACATAATGCTTTCATATGGATGGCACAAGGGGTTCAAATGGCTAGTTCATCCTTTCTCATAGCCTTACCTCTCTATTTATAGACCTAGTAAACTTGACCCTCAAGTTTTCTAACTTTTTCCCAAAGTACCCCTCTCTTGTAGTACACTTCTACCTACCACTGAGGGTATTTTAGTCTATTTTCTTCTCCATTCATCGGACGACCGCGGTGTCTTTACTACTTAGCTTTGCCTCGACACAAGTTTCGTGATGGTGCTACATATTCCTCCAGTCCTCCCATGGTTTTGAGACTAAACTGCGAAATCCTAGCATGCTTCTCAAAGCGTGACTAGCCGCCACTTGCTTCCACCTAAAGCAAACGCTTCAATGACGATGCGTATCCTCCATCTTGCGATCTTGACTGTTGGCAAGTCTCTCCCGCTCCTGATCCTTCGGACCACCTTATCACTTGCATCAGCATCCCCTTTGCTTGACTTTGTCAACACGCCATCTTTATCCTCCGTTTCATGCTTTGCTTGACCTTCATGCGTACAACTTGGATCGCCCTTGACTCCGCCTGGCTCTCCTTGATCGTCTGACACCAAGCACCCACTTAGCCCCGATCACCCGCCATCGATCGCCAAGTTGCATCCGTCACTTGCACACCATGAAACAAGCAAACACATTTCTCCACACTCCAAAATATCTCCAAGTTAGCATTGAATCGTAAACTTTAACCAAAGCACATCCTGCAGAAAACGTGAACATCGAATGTTCCGGTGTGTTTTGCTCCTGAACACCGGACCATCCAATGAGTGTAGCACTATCTGTTCTAGGAAAATTTTGTTCTCTACAAGAAAAGGTCCGGTGAAAGATTCCAGTGATCTAATGTCCATCACTGGATAATTTGGTGTGTGCTAATCCACCGAACTACCCTTCTACAACCTCTCTACAACAAAAGGTCCGGTGCATTCTTCGGTGTTCACAATTACAACACTGGACTATCCAGCGTACATAATCAACCTTGGCGCCAAAAATCTCCCCTCTGGAGAAATACTCCAAAATCAAACTTCGCCTCGATGCAAGTGACACACTCCTAAAATTCAACCTAAAATCCCTCAAAGTTGAAACCATCCACAAAATTTGTGAGCAACAGCTAGCAGTAGCTACATATTTAGCTTTGACAGTAGACTGTGCAACACTAGACTATTTGCAAGAAGACCAACACACAAGAGAAGTATCTATGAAGTGATAAGTACCAGAGATATTTTTCTTGTCATTTTACAACCAGCAAAATCCGTATCCGAAAAACCTAAAAGAGAAAGCAAAGAAGAAGCAGAAAACCAAAGCCCATACTCGGGAGTATGCTCGAGGTACCTCAAAATGCGTTTCACCGCTTGTCGGTGAGACGTCCTTGGTGAAGCCTAGAAGCGAGCACACAAGCAGACGACAAAGTGGATGTCAGATCTTATCGTCGTCAAGTATAGGAGAGAGCCGATCATGCTCCTGTACTCTCGCTGGTCCACCTCCTCGTCATCTTCATCTAGATCAAGTACGATCGATGTAGCCATCGATGTTACCAAGGGCTTCGCATCACTCATGTAGAACTTCTTCAACAAATCTGTATTGTACTTCATCTGGTGGATGAATGTACCTTGCTTGCATTGCTTAATTTGCAGCTCAAGGAAGAAGTTGAGCTCACCCATCATCGACATCTCAAACTCCCTGCTTATAGTCTCTACAAACTTGGTTACAAGTGCATGAGAAGAGCCACAAAAAATGATATCATTCACATATATCTGAACAAGTAAGAAATCATTGTCAAGCTTGAGAGTGAACAAAGTTTTACCAGCTGACCCCATTACATACTCATGCTTTAGCAAGAAAGACCTAAGTCTATCATACCAACCTCTAAGTTCCTACTTAAGTTCATACAAAGCCTTTCTAAGCTTGTAAACTCTATGTGAGTATTTGGGATGCTCAAAGCCTAGGGGTTGCCTAACATAGACCTCTTCCTGAATGACCATTTAAGAAAGCACTCTTGACATCCATTTGATACAACTTGAAACTCTTGGATGCCATGAATGCAAGAAGGACCCTAATGGCTTCTAGCCTAGCTACGGGTGCAAAGGTCTCTCCAAATTTTATCCCCTCAACTTGAGTGAAACCCTGAGCCACTAGTCTAGCCTTGTTTCTCACTACAAATCCATCCTCCCCTTGTTTGTTTTTGAAAACCAATTTTGTGCCTATGGTGTGAACATTAGAGGGTAGCTCTACAAGGACCCAAACTTGGTTTCTCTCAAAATTTTCAAGCTCTTCATGCATGGCATTGACCCAACTCGAATTAGATAAAGCATGTCAAACATCATGGGGCTCAAAAGAAGCAACGAATGTAAAATCAGTAAAATGGGTATGCGAAACAGATTTGGACCTCGTTACCCTCTCATTGATGTCACCGATCATCGTTTGTGGAGGGTGTCATCGCTGAATGTATTGAGGGGCCTCACGATGTGAGTGTACCTCCCCCTTAAACACTGTTGGTGTAGTCTCAAAAGCAGCTGAAGTGGAAGTAGAGGCTGCAGGACCCTCTGCTGAATTAGCTGAAGTGGAAGTAGAGGCTGCATGACCCTCTGCTGAATTAGAAGAAGTAGGAGCTATCTCTAGAGCAGGTGTGGTAGAGGGAAGTAGTGGATCATCCTCGTCATCACCAAGAGCTGGAAGGTTACCATCTACAAAGATGCTCTCGCTCATTTTCTGATCACCTGCACACTCAAGGACAGTACTAGAACTGGGGGTTGACTCATCAAAAGTCACATCACATGATTCCATGATGGTGTTTATGTTAAGATTGTAAACCCTGTAAGCATGACTATGAAGAGAATACCCTAAGAAAATGCCATCGGAAGAACGCAACTCGAACTTGTCAAGATCACCATGCTTTAGGATGAAGCATTGACACCCAAAAACTCTCAAATGCGAAACCTTCAGCTTCCACCCAAAGCGCAACTCATAAGAAGTCAAATTCAAGATCGAGTGCAAGAAAATTCAATTTGAGATGTAGCACGCTGTGCTAATGACCTCAGGCCAAAACTTTCTAGGAGTCCTATGCTTGTCGAGCATCGTCCTAGCCATCTCAACCAAAGTCCTGTTCTTTCTCTGAACCATGCCATTATACTAAGGAACGTGTGGGAAAAAAACTGATGCTCAATGCCATGCTCAAGATAGAAAGCATCAAAGAGATAGTTTTTGAACTCGGTGCCATTATCACTGCGGATTGCTTTCAGTACACTAGGGAGTTCCTTGAACAATCTCAAAGCTAAGCTCCAAAAGTGTGAGAACACTTCATCCTTGCTCACAAGAAAATAGATCGAAGAATAGCGAGAGAAATCATCAACAATGACAAGAGTATACCACTTTCCACCCACCGAACAAACTCGAGAACGACCAACCGTGTCCATATAGAGAAGTTCTCCTGGTCGTTCAATCATCACTAAATTGACTGGTGGGTGGGAGGCAACAGCCATCTTAACATGTTGACAAGGAGCACAAACAAGATTATTCTCAATTTTGAGCTTGGGCAATCCTCGGATCAAGCCTAGGGCACTCAAACGAGTAAGAAAATCAAAGCTCATGTACCCTAGTCTCCTATGCTACATCCAAAGCTCAGAAGAAGGTTGAGCAATCAAGCAATGAGAAGAACCATGAGACTCAGAAAAATTAGCTCTAAAAACTCTCCCAACTCGAGAAATCTTGCAAATCAAAGCACTAGAAAAATTGAGAACTCGAGAAGTATCGCGTTTGAAGCGCACTTCCAAGTCTTCATCTAACAACTAAGATACAAAGAGAAAGTTGTATCCCAGATGCTCCACTAATGCTACATCCTTGAGAGTGAAACTCTCATCACCCTTATCATACCTTTGGTTTTCACCCTTCCTTTCCGATCATCCTTGAATGTGATGTACTCATGTCGCTTCACGAGGGTGAGGTTGGAGAATCATGATGAATCTCCGGTCATGTGGCGTGAACAATCAGAGTCAATGAGCAACTTGTTCTCTAGGCCTCCGTCTGCCACCTGCATATGAGAAGAATAATAGGTGGATGACTCAGTACTGGGGTTAGTCAAAAACCTCTTGGGAATCTAGTACTGGATCATCCGCCCTGAAGTGGTAAAAGTAGGTGCAGGTAAAACATGTCTAGTATGATGAGGGCGAGTACCACGATGAGGAAAATGTGGTCCACCAAAGCTCTGAGACTCAAAACCTCTTACACGTGGACCAAAACTATATGAGTCATGGCAAAATCCACGTCGGACAACACTTTTAGGAAGAGACTACAAAGTGCTAGGACTCGTGAGTGGAAGCGAGAAAAAGGCTCATGTACACCAACAGATGGGTGGTACATGTTTCAGGTGCTCAACTCCTACTCACGTCGCTCATCTCTCCTACGGCGGAAGCAAAACCCAACCAAGTGACCCTCTCTCTGGCAGTAGATGTAGTGGTAGGTCTCTTAAGAACTCGACTTCCGGTCACTTGGGGCTCTCTCATCTTAGGATGTGGAGCTCTCTTGGGTTCTGGCGCGGATTTCTTCTTTGTGGGTTGAGGAATGGGTTTCTTGATGGGTTATGTTGTGACATTGATTTTAGACTTCCCAGTTTCTTGGTTAGTAGGTATGGTGAACATAGTATTACTCTCCCTACTGTAAGCCACACTTTCAAAACCCAAATCAAGAGCCAAACCCGCATTGTTAGCACATATCTTGGTCTTGGCCAAGATCAAATTCATTTTTCCTTTGCCTTCTGAGCACTTCTCCACCAGAGAAAAGAGATACGCATTCTCAGTCAAAAGCTTTTGATCTTGCTCTCTAACTCAACTCAGTCAAAAGCACTTCTCCACCAGAGAAAAGAGATACACATCCTTAGAACTCCCACCACTCTCCAATCTAGACTCTAGCTTCTTCAGGTGCTTGTTTTTCAGTTCAACATCCTTTGCAAGCAAAGGGCAATTCTTACAAGCACCTAAGAGAGTAGACATAGACTCCTACTCAAGGAGCTTATTGGCGCTCTTAAGCCGACTGGCGATTTGAGCATGCACATTTTCAAGCTTGACAAGTTCAGTTATGACAATCAGACAACTCTCACATTCCTCAACATCAAGCCTAGACTTAAGTAATGCAAGTTCAGTAGAGACAGACTCATAATTAGGCCTAAGATCCTTCAACTCACACACAACTTTTTTAAGTAACCTATCCTGGATAACGATAGCATCATTCAAGGAATCGACTTGGATGGAAAGTTGGTCATAGGAAGATGATACCTCAGAATGATCCAGCTCAGGGGCGCTGTCCTCGTTGTTGTCGTCCTCCATGAAGCAGAGGCCAGTGTAGTCTTTAGCCTTCTTCTTATTCTTTGCTTGCGGTTCATCCTCCTCCGAGTTCTCCTCATCGCTGGAAGAAGTGTCGATGTCGTTGGGAGCCATCACAAACGCCCTAGAAGCTGCCTTGGCTGCCTTCTTGGCCATCTTGTTACGGTTCTTCTTGAAGAAGGGTTTCTTGTGTTTTCTTCTTGTACTTTTTGTAGTCGTGGTCACTGTCCTCCCTCTTCTTGAGCTTGAGACAGTCCGCCTTGAAGTGGGTAGTGTCACCACACTCAAAGCAGGCACGAGAACCACCCCTCATCTGGTCTCGATGATTGTGGTAGAAGCGGGTGAACTTCTTCATAATCAGTGCAAGATCCTCATCATCTAGCGCGTTCACCTGCTCCTCTATGACAGAAACCAAGGAAGACAAAGCAAATCCACTTGTTGAAGTGTTAGCACAAGAAAATCCAACTGCAGACTGATTGCCACCACCAGGTCTGGAAACTAACACCATATTCAAAGACAGGGGACCGATTTGAGCCGCCTTGGCTATCTCGGTGGATTTAAACTTGTTGAAGAGCTCATCACAAGTCAACGTGTCGTAACTTGGAAACTCTTCAATGCTCAAGATCTTCACTTCCCATATTTTACGATCAAGAGTATAGAGAAGCTTGATCGCTCTCTTGTGGTCAGAATAGGACAAAACACCAGTTGATCGAAGATTGCCAATAATCCCATCAAAGTGAGCAAACATCACATCCAAAGACTCTCTGGGGCCTTGCACAAACATTTGATATTCTTGGTTATATGTGCTTTGGCGTCTTGCCTTAATCTGTTAGTGCCTTCATAAAAGACACTTAGAGTATTCTAGATCTCCCGGGCAGTACGAAGGTGATGGACCCTGTTAAACAAATTCCGACTCAGGCTAGTGAACAAAATATTTTTTGTCTTATTTTTAGCCTCATACTGTTCGATTTGAACCTGAGTCGTGCGAGCAGCAGGAATTTCATAGTTTGAATCAACTACTTCTTTACTTGGCTTAGAAGATAAGCCTCCATGCGCACCTTCTAAGACGAAAAATCACTAGCATCAAACAGCGGAATCTTCCCACTTCTCTCCATGTGATCAAAATGGCTCTGATACTAATTGTAGGAACGAGATTAACGACTAGAGGGGGGTGAATAAGCGCCTCAACAAATTTCTTGTGAAATCAATAGCCTTCTCTTATTTGGATCACCCAACACACATCAAAACTCAAGCGGAAGAAAAAATCAAGAGAAGTTTTAACAAGAGAAAATCGAGGCAAGACGACACCACGAATGGTATATGAACGATAGATTCTATTTAAGATCAATTCATGTGTCTTAGCACTCGAAAGATCACAATTAGCAAAGAAACAAGAAAAGAAGAACACCGAGCAACGAAACTCTCCAAGTTGATTATCTAGAGGCAAGGAAATTTAAGATCCCATCACATAAACATGTGTATGTGAATTTTATGCCTCTAGCAACAAGAAGAATGACCTCACAGGGTACTGAAATTTCAGCCTAAAAATAAAAACGAAAATCAAAACTGGAAGGGAAAAACTTGCGCACAAGGCAAGAAAACCAAGAGAGGAAAACTAGAAGGAGGGGAATTCAAGTATATGAAATAAAATAACCTTCATTACTCAAAGATGTTAGCCCTATTTTATGTGGATTATAAAGATTTTTTTCTCAAAACTCTCTCCTATTACATAGACTAAGTACTCATCTTACTCTCTACTAAAACCTTAACACAATACTTTCATATAGGTGGCACAAGGAGCTCAAATAGCTGATTCATCATCTCTTATAGCCCTACCTCTCTATTTATAGGCCTAGAAAACTTGACCCCACAAGTTTCCTAGCTTTTTTCCCAAAATACATCTCTCTTGTAGTACACTTCTACCTACCACTAAGGGCATTTTAATCCATTTTCTTCTCCATTCATCGAACAGTCACAACACCTTTATGACTTAGCTTCGCCTCGATGCTTGCTTTATGATAGTGTCATATACTCCTCTATTCCTCCCACAATTTTGAGACCAAACCATGAAACCCTAGCACACTTCTCAAAGTGTGACTAGCCGCCACTTGATTCCACCCGAAGCAAGCGCTCCAATGATGACGCGTGTCCTCCATCTTGTGATCTTGACCGCCAGCAAGTCTCTCCCGCTTCCGATCCTTCGGGTCACCTTGTCACTTCCACCAGCATCCCCTTCGCTCGACTTTGTCAACACGTCATCTTCATCCTCTATTTATGTTTTGCTTGACATTTATATGTACAACTAGGATCACCTTTGACTCAACTCAGCCCTCCTTGATCATTCGGTTCTAAGCACTCGCTTAGTCCCAATCACCCATCTTTGATCGCTAAGTTGCATCTGTCACCTGCACACCATTAAACAAGCAAACACATTTTTCCACACTCAAAAACATCTTCAGGTTAGCATTAAATAAAAAACTTTAACTCAGAGCATATCCTATAGAAAACGTGAACACCAGATGTTCCGGTGTATTCTGCTCCTGAACACCAGACCATCCGATGAGTGTAACACTATCTGTTATAGAAAAATTTTGCTCACTACAGGAAAAGGTCCGGTGAAAGCTTCCGGTTATCTCATGTCCATCACTAGATAATCCGGTGTGTGCTAATCCACCTAACCACCCTTCCGCAACCTCTTTGCAACAAAAGGTCTGGTGCATTCTTTGGTGTTCACAATTAGAACACCGGACTATCCGACGTACATAATCAAACTTAGCGCTAAAAATCTCCTCTCTGCAGAAAATACTCCGGCGCTCTCAAAGTCCATCACAGAACCATCCGGTGTTTGCTTTCATTTCTGCTCTAGCACTGAAATTGCTTCGGTGATACCCTCCGGTGTAGCCACCACATTCACCGGACCTTCTGGTGCATTGATCTCCAATTTCACTAAAAAAGTTGCTCTCTGCAAGAAATAGTCCGACGAGTATACACTGCCCACACCGAAACTTCCAGTGAACATTGGAACTTCTTATGTGTGTAATTTTTCTGCGTACATAGAAGAATTCGCCAATTTCAAACACTACCAACTCGAGTTAGACATGAACAAGACTAAACATCTATAAACACATACTAACCAAGTTCAGGATATATCAACTGTTATCAATACCTCATCATATACAACTAGACATGTCTCCGCTTGTTTCTCACCGAGCACACTGAAATGTGTGGCCATTTGACTACATGATCTTGACAAATCTCTTTTGCGGTGGATTTGAAAAGCTATGTTTGTAAGGTTGCGTGCAAAGGGGCAGGAGCGCCTTTTGCTTCTCTTATTTTGAGGCCACTACTCGGCATGTTGCTCTGCTTTTTGTTAGCCTCTATGAAAAGCTGAACACCGAAAAGCAACGAGTATGGTTCTAACCGTGGACTCCTAGCTAGGGTCGTTATCTTAACTGGATTGAGTAATAACTACGAAGGGTGAGCAATTATAGAATTCCCTTAT